>NC_140927.1:20506871-21996871 GCF_045865225.1 Trachurus japonicus
CAAAACCACCAGCCCGATTTCAACCAAACCTTCTGCGTTGGACTCCCCTCGGACCCCCAGATGATATATCCGAGTTTGGAGAAATTTGCAGAAATTTTAATTTTTGGTCAAAAAAAAAAAACGTAAGCCGCGCGCCTGTCGTCTTTTTAAAATCGCCTGTTTGGTTTTTGGTCATTTTCTCCAAAACCACTGGCCCGATTTCAACCAAACCTTCTGCGTTGGACTCCCCTCGGACCCCCAGATGATATATCCGAGTTTGGAGAAATTTAAATTTTTGGTCAAAAAAAAAAAAACGTAAGCCGCGCGCCTGTCGTCTTTTTAAAATCGCCTGTTTGGTTTTTGGTCATTTTCTCCAAAACCACCGGCCCGATTTCAACCAAACCTTCTGCGTTGGACTCCCCTCGGACCCCCAGATGATATATCCGAGTTTGGAGAAATTTAAATTTTTGGTCAAAAAAAAAAAAACGTAAGCCGCGCGCCTGTCGTCTTTTTAAAATCGCCTGTTTGGTTTTTGGTCATTTTCTCCAAAACCACCGGCCCGATTTCAACCAAACCTTCTGCGTTGGACTCCCCTCGGACCCCCAGATGATATATCCGAGTTTGGAGAAATTTGAAGAAATTTTAATTTTTGGTTAAAAAAAAAAAACGTAAGCCGCGCGCCTGTCGTCTTTTTAAAATCGGCTGTTTGGTTTTTGGTCATTTTCTCCAAAACCACCGGCCCGATTTCAACCAAACCTTCTGCGTTGGACTCCCCTCGGACCCCCAGATGATATATCCGAGTTTGGAGAAATTTGAAGAAATTTTAATTTTTGGTCAAAAAAAAAAAACGTAAGCCGCGCGCCTGTCGTCTTTTTAAAATCGCCTGTTTGGTTTTTGGTCATTTTCTCCAAAACCACCGGCCCGATTTCAACCAAACCTTCTGCGTTGGACTCCCCTCGGACCCCCAGATGATATATCCGAGTTTGGAGAAATTTTAATTTTTGGTCAAAAAAAAAAAACGTAAGCCGCGCGCCTGTCGTCTTTTTAAAATCGCCTGTTTGGTTTTTGGTCATTTTCTCCAAAACCACCGGCCCGATTTCAACCAAACCTTCTGCGTTGGACTCCCCTCGGACCCCCAGATGATATATCCGAGTTTGGAGAAATTTTAATTTTTGGTCAAAAAAAAAAAACGTAAGCCTGTCGTCTTTTTAAAATCGCCTGTTTGGTTTTTGGTCATTTTCTCCAAAACCACCGGCCCGATTTCAACCAAACCTTCTGCGTTGGACTCCCCTCGGACCCCCAGATGATATATCCGAGTTTGGAGAAATTTTAATTTTTGGTCAAAAAAAAAAAAACGTAAGCCGCGCGCCTGTCGTCTTTTTAAAATCGCCTGTTTGGTTTTTGGTCATTTTCTCCAAAACCACCGGCCCGATTTCAACCAAACCTTCTGCGTTGGACTCCCCTCGGACCCCCAGATGCATAGTGCGAAATACGGGGGGGTTTGGGGGGGTCGGACCCCCCGATTAACCCCTTGAGACCCCCTGAAAGACTCAAAAGCAAAATCTGAGGGGGGTCTCAATCTTGTCAAAAAAATAAATAATATAATATAATACAATAATTGTATTGTGGTCAATTAAATGTGTTTAAGATCACCATGTCCAGTATTCATAATTCAAAACATTTATTCGTTTAACATTAAGCTGAACCATGTCACCTGCGCATTATGCAAATTAGCCATGTGCGCCAGCCCAGCGCAGGAGTCGAGCCCACTCGCTATCAGAACAGAGGATCCCGTTCCTCTCCCACCCTCTGCCGAAGAAAGTGAAGTTGAGGCCGAGTGCTCTGAAGAAGTAGCCGCAGCCCCTGCTGCTAGCACTGGTGATTGGCCGCTTTTCTTTTTCTTTCTTTCTTTTTTTTTTTTTTACACCTAAGCAGGTGGGGTAATGGAAATACCGCAACCCTTGGCTTGACATTAAGGCAGGAAAATAACTTAAGGTAAGAGGCTAGCCTCAAATCCTTCAGGGGTCCGCCCGCTATTCAGACATCCCGCTATTCCGACATGTCACTATTTAGACATCCCGCTATTACGACATCCCTCTATCTAGACATGCCGGTAGTCCGACACTTTTTGATACCGCTATTCCGACACGTCTTTTTTATTTTTATTTTATTTTTATTTTTTTTACAGCTGCGATACCCAGGCGCGTCTCTCTCTCTCTCTTTTCTTTTCAGCATGTCTATCACTGGTTTGATGAGGGAGTGATGTTCTTAATCTCAACAACTCAACTATCAAGTCACAAACAAAACTGACACACATGATAAACAAACAGAACTATGCTGCAGTTTGTTTGTCAAGTTAACCTGTCACCTTCAGCACTACGGACAGCGCCGGGGATGAGCCCGCGGAGCTGCAGCTGTGAGCGTCTGGGCTCTGGGCTCAGGGCCTAGGGCCTTATTTATCAAAACTGGAAGTAAGCAGTGTAAAACTGCTGCTACTAAATTTTTTGCTTAGGCCTACGGTGAAAAGACAGCCCAAAATATTTACACCTTTTTCAGATCTATCAAACTGTGCGTGCACAACTCTGCACCTCAACTTTGATAACTGGATCCAAGAATGGTGCGCAGTTGCGCACGTGAACACACCTCCGTCCCGGAATGCCTAGACAACCATATGGTCAGCACGTGCATATTAATTAGCCATGTGCTCTGTGGAGCGACAACAAAGTGACAACGAAGACAACGGGCGGAGGGAGGGGAGAGAAAGCTAGATACATGGCATCGGGCAATAAATCAGGCAAAAACCTCCCAAATCTCAACAAAAGGGAGCAGAAAAAAGAATAATCTTATGTAATCTGCCCCTTTATTCCAGACAATCTTTTTTTTCTTCTTTTACCTATGTTAAAACGATGTAAAGCAGCAGGATAAACTCAGGTGACAGAATAATAACAGTCTCAGTAGCTGCAGATCAGTGTGCGCTGCTGTGTGCTGTGTGTTTTTAAACTTGGAGGGTTTGTTTTTTCTTCTCTAATAGGCCTATGTATTTGTGTATGAGAAACAGTGTCTCAGATGAAAAAATAAAGATAAATCAGAAGGACACGTCTGACTATAACGTAATCAATCAATGTCGGAAAAGCGGAATGTTTGAAAAATAGTAAAGTGCCGCTACTCCGACAATGAAAAAAAAAATGTCGGAATAGTGGGATGCTTAAAAAATAATGTTAATGCCGCTATTCCGACAATTAGAAGTCAATGTCGAAATAGCGGCATGTCTGAATAGCAGCATGTAACCCCTGCTTCAGCATACTATGGCCTGAACCCCCAGTGGTGTTGTTTGGCCAGGCGCCTGTTGTGAGCTATTTGTCTGTGCTTTTTCAATTTTTATGATGGCCCGTTATACGAATGTGATTTGTGGATGTGTTCAATGCTGTGTTTAAACGTATTTGCTAGATGGATGGTTAGATAAGGCTACATGATCGGTCATAGTTGCAGGCTGAGGATCTCGTCGTGCACATAATTGCACGTCAGTCTCCGATCTCCAGATTTATACAGTTGGTTGTTATTCGAGTGCACGAGTTTGGTGTCTTTCATTCATTTTAATTGTTGTATTTTATTTATTGTCTATTCGTTTCTGCATTGCCCTGATCGCGCGCCAGTCTCCTATACCTGGCATTTATTCATTGTTCAAGTGCGCCAGTGTGGTGCCAATTATTGTCTTTTATTTATTTGAATTATCGTCTATTTATCGTCAATTACTTTCTGCATTGTAATGCACAACTTTGCCTCTCCTTTTTAGGCTATAGGCTAATTTTCTTGGCTTATTGTAATGTTATAGTCCTACTTTATAAAAAGAAAAAAAAATAACGGTATTGCACAACAATCGCGAGTTAGGGACCCCCCCGAATATTGATGGGTATTTCGCACACTGCCCAGATGATATATCCGAGTTTGGAGAAATTTCAATTTTTGGTCAAAAAAAAAAAAACGTAAGCCGCGCGCCTGTCGTCTTTTTAAAATCGCCTGTTTGGTTTTTGGTCATTTTCTCCAAAACCACCGGCCCGATTTCAACCAAACCTTCTGCGTTGGACTCCCCTCGGACCCCCAGATGATATATCCGAGTTTGGAGAAATTTGAAGAAATTTTAATTTTTGGTCAAAAAAAAAAAACGTAAGCCGCGCGCCTGTCGTCTTTTTAAAATCGGCTGTTTGGTTTTTGGTCATTTTCTCCAAAACCACCGGCCCGATTTCAACCAAACCTTCTGCGTTGGACCCCCTCGGACCCCCAGATGATATATCCGAGTTTGGAGAAATTTTAATTTTTGGTCAAAAAAAAAAAAACGTAAGCCGCGCGCCTGTCGTCTTTTTAAAATCGGCTGTTTGGTTTTTGGTCATTTTCTCCAAAACCACCGGCCCGATTTCAACCAAACCTTCTGCGTTGGACTCCCCTCGGACCCCCAGATGATATATCCGAGTTTGGAGAAATTTTAATTTTTGGTCAAAAAAAAAAAACGTAAGCCTGTCGTCTTTTTAAAATCGCCTGTTTGGTTTTTGGTCATTTTCTCCAAAACCACCGGCCCGATTTCAACCAAACCTTCTGCGTTGGACTCCCCTCGGACCCCCAGATGATATATCCGAGTTTGGAGAAATTTAAATTTTTGGTCAAAAAAAAAAAACGTAAGCCGCGCGCCTGTCGTCTTTTTAAAATCGCCTGTTTGGTTTTTGGTCATTTTCTCCAAAACCACCAGCCCGATTTCAACCAAACCTTCTGCGTTGGACTCCCCTCGGACCCCCAGATGATATATCCGAGTTTGGAGAAATTTGCAGAAATTTTAATTTTTGGTCAAAAAAAAAAAACGTAAGCTGCGCGCCTGTCGTCTTTTTAAAATCGCCTGTTTGGTTTTTGGTCATTTTCTCCAAAACCACTGGCCCGATTTCAACCAAACCTTCTGCGTTGGACTCCCCTCGGACCCCCAGATGATATATCCGAGTTTGGAGAAATTTTATTTTTTTGTCAAAAAAAAAAAACGTAAGCCGCGCGCCTGTTGTCTTTTTAAAATCGCCTGTTTGGTTTTTGGTCATTTTCTCCAAAACCACCGGCCCGATTTCAACCAAACCTTCTGCGTTGGACTCCCCTCGGACCCCCAGATGATATATCCGAGTTTGGAGAAATTTTATTTTTTAGTCAAAAAAAAAAAACGTAAGCCGCGCGCCTGTCGTCTTTTTAAAATCGCCTGTTTGGTTTTTGGTCATTTTCTCCAAAACCACCAGCCCGATTTCAACCAAACCTTCTGCGTTGGACTCCCCTCGGACCCCCAGATGATATATCCGAGTTTGGAGAAATTTGCAGAAATTTTAATTTTTGGTCAAAAAAAAAAAAACGTAAGCCTGTCGTCTTTTTAAAATCGCCTGTTTGGTTTTTGGTCATTTTCTCCAAAACCACCGGCCCGATTTCAACCAAACCTTCTGCGTTGGACTCCCCTCGGACCCCCAGATGATATATCCGAGTTTGGAGAAATTTAAATTTTTGGTCAAAAAAAAAAAACGTAAGCCGCGCGCCTGTCGTCTTTTTAAAATCGCCTGTTTGGTTTTTGGTCATTTTCTCCAAAACCACCAGCCCGATTTCAACCAAACCTTCTGCGTTGGACTCCCCTCGGACCCCCAGATGATATATCCGAGTTTGGAGAAATTTGCAGAAATTTTAATTTTTGGTCAAAAAAAAAAAACGTAAGCCGCGCGCCTGTCGTCTTTTTAAAATCGCCTGTTTGGTTTTTGGTCATTTTCTCCAAAACCACTGGCCCGATTTCAACCAAACCTTCTGCGTTGGACTCCCCTCGGACCCCCAGATGATATATCCGAGTTTGGAGAAATTTTAATTTTTGGTCAAAAAAAAAAAACGTAAGCCTGTCGTCTTTTTAAAATCGCCTGTTTGGTTTTTGGTCATTTTCTCCAAAACCACCGGCCCGATTTCAACCAAACCTTCTGCGTTGGACTCCCCTCGGACCCCCAGATGATATATCCGAGTTTGGAGAAATTTAAATTTTTGGTCAAAAAAAAAAACGTAAGCCGCGCGCCTGTCGTCTTTTTAAAATCGCCTGTTTGGTTTTTGGTCATTTTCTCCAAAACCACCAGCCCGATTTCAACCAAACCTTCTGCGTTGGACTCCCCTCGGACCCCCAGATGATATATCCGAGTTTGGAGAAATTTGCAGAAATTTTAATTTTTGGTCAAAAAAAAAAAAACGTAAGCCGCGCGCCTGTCGTCTTTTTAAAATCGCCTGTTTGGTTTTTGGTCATTTTCTCCAAAACCACCGGCCCGATTTCAACCAAACCTTCTGCGTTGGACTCCCCTCGGACCCCCAGATGATATATCCGAGTTTGGAGAAATTTAAATTTTTGGTCAAAAAAAAAAAAACGTAAGCCGCGCGCCTGTCGTCTTTTTAAAATCGCCTGTTTGGTTTTTGGTCATTTTCTCCAAAACCACCGGCCCGATTTCAACCAAACCTTCTGCGTTGGACTCCCCTCGGACCCCCAGATGATATATCCGAGTTTGGAGAGATTTAAATTTTTGGTCAAAAAAAAAAAACGTAAGCCGCGCGCCTGTCGTCTTTTTAAAATCGCCTGTTTGGTTTTTGGTCATTTTCTCCAAAACCACCGGCCCGATTTCAACCAAACCTTCTGCGTTGGACTCCCCTCGGACCCCCAGATGATATATCCGAGTTTGGAGAAATTTTATTTTTTAGTCAAAAAAAAAAAACGTAAGCCGCGCGCCTGTTGTCTTTTTAAAATCGCCTGTTTGGTTTTTGGTCATTTTCTCCAAAACCACCGGCCCGATTTCAACCAAACCTTCTGCGTTGGACTCCCCTCGGACCCCCAGATGATATATCCGAGTTTGGAGAAATTTTATTTTTTGGTCAAAAAAAAAAACGTAAGCCGCGCGCCTGTCGTCTTTTTAAAATCGCCTGTTTGGTTTTTGGTCATTTTCTCCAAAACCACCAGCCCGATTTCAACCAAACCTTCTGCGTTGGACTCCCCTCGGACCCCCAGATGATATATCCGAGTTTGGAGAAATTTGCAGAAATTTTAATTTTTGGTCAAAAAAAAAAAACGTAAGCCGCGCGCCTGTCGTCTTTTTAAAATCGCCTGTTTGGTTTTTGGTCATTTTCTCCAAAACCACTGGCCCGATTTCAACCAAACCTTCTGCGTTGGACTCCCCTCGGACCCCCAGATGATATATCCGAGTTTGGAGAAATTTAAATTTTTGGTCAAAAAAAAAAAAACGTAAGCCGCGCGCCTGTCGTCTTTTTAAAATCGCCTGTTTGGTTTTTGGTCATTTTCTCCAAAACCACCGGCCCGATTTCAACCAAACCTTCTGCGTTGGACTCCCCTCGGACCCCCAGATGATATATCCGAGTTTGGAGAGATTTAAATTTTTGGTCAAAAAAAAAAAAACGTAAGCCGCGCGCCTGTCGTCTTTTTAAAATCGCCTGTTTGGTTTTTGGTCATTTTCTCCAAAACCACCGGCCCGATTTCAACCAAACCTTCTGCGTTGGACTCCCCTCGGACCCCCAGATGATATATCCGAGTTTGGAGAAATTTTATTTTTTAGTCAAAAAAAAAAAACGTAAGCCGCGCGCCTGTTGTCTTTTTAAAATCGCCTGTTTGGTTTTTGGTCATTTTCTCCAAAACCACCGGCCCGATTTCAACCAAACCTTCTGCGTTGGACTCCCTCGGACCCCCAGATGATATATCCGAGTTTGGAGAAATTTTATTTTTTAGTCAAAAAAAAAAAAACGTAAGCCGCGCGCCTGTCGTCTTTTTAAAATCGCCTGTTTGGTTTTTGGTCATTTTCTCCAAAACCACCAGCCCGATTTCAACCAAACCTTCTGCGTTGGACTCCCCTCGGACCCCCAGATGATATATCCGAGTTTGGAGAAATTTGCAGAAATTTTAATTTTTGGTCAAAAAAAAAAAACGTAAGCCGCGCGCCTGTCGTCTTTTTAAAATCGCCTGTTTGGTTTTTGGTCATTTTCTCCAAAACCACTGGCCCGATTTCAACCAAACCTTCTGCGTTGGACTCCCCTCGGACCCCCAGATGATATATCCGAGTTTGGAGAAATTTAAATTTTTGGTCAAAAAAAAAAAAACGTAAGCCGCGCGCCTGCGTCTTTTTAAAATCGCCTGTTTGGTTTTTGGTCATTTTCTCCAAAACCACCGGCCCGATTTCAACCAAACCTTCTGCGTTGGACTCCCCTCGGACCCCCAGATGATATATCCGAGTTTGGAGAGATTTAAATTTTTGGTCAAAAAAAAAAAAACGTAAGCCGCGCGCCTGTCGTCTTTTTAAAATCGCCTGTTTGGTTTTTGGTCATTTTCTCCAAAACCACCGGCCCGATTTCAACCAAACCTTCTGCGTTGGACTCCCCTCGGACCCCCAGATGATATATCCGAGTTTGGAGAAATTTTATTTTTTGGTCAAAAAAAAAAAAACGTAAGCCGCGCGCCTGTTGTCTTTTTAAAATCGCCTGTTTGGTTTTTGGTCATTTTCTCCAAAACCACCGGCCCGATTTCAACCAAACCTTCTGCGTTGGACTCCCCTCGGACCCCCAGATGATATATCCGAGTTTGGAGAAATTTTATTTTTTAGTCAAAAAAAAAAAACGTAAGCCGCGCGCCTGTCGTCTTTTTAAAATCGCCTGTTTGGTTTTTGGTCATTTTCTCTAAAACCACCGGCCCGATTTCAACCAAACCTTCTGCGTTGGACTCCCCTCGGACTCCCAGATGATATATCCGAGTTTGGAGAAATCTGAAGAAATTTTAATTTTTGGTCAAAA
Organism: Trachurus japonicus; assembly: GCF_045865225.1. NCBI lineage: Eukaryota > Metazoa > Chordata > Actinopteri > Carangiformes > Carangidae > Trachurus > Trachurus japonicus. Next base: position 20,515,677 of record NC_140927.1, read on the forward strand.
AAAAAAAAAAAACGTAAGGCGCGCGGCTGTCGTCTTTTTAAAATCGCCTGTTTGGTTTTTGGTCATTTTCTCCAACACCACCGGCCCGATTTCAACCAAACCTTCTGCGTTGGACTCCCCTCGGACCCCCAGATGATATATCCGAGTTTGGAGAAATTTGAAGAAATTTTAATTTTTGGTCAAAAAAAAAAAACGTAAGGCGCGCGGCTTTCGTCTTTTTAAAATCGCCTGTTTGGTTTTTGGTCATTTTCTTCAAAACCACCGGCCCGATTTCAACCAAACCTTCTGCGTTGGACTCCCCTCGGACCCCCAGATGATATATCCGAGTTTGGAGAAATTTGAAGAAATTTAAATTTTTGGTCAAAAAAAAAAAACGTAAGGCCCGCGGCTGTCGTCTTTTTAAAATGTATAGTTGTGTATGGTTTGCATAGCAATGATATAAGTCATGCAAGTAGGTAACAGGACCCAAAAGAGGTGATAAAGATGGGGTTCTCTCAGCTTGGGGCATCACTGTGGGGGATGATGGGACAAGAACATTTGTCCTTGCCACGGCACAGTGAAGGACCACCCAGTGTTCAAAAAGAGTTATTTGCCGGTGATGTCCATACAGACAACTCTCTGCTCACAGATCCAGCAAGATGAAGACCGAGGATTGACAAGCAGCCCTAGCTCTTATGGTTTCTGTCACAAGAGCTGCTATTCAAGCAACCATGAGATCAATGGACAGTGGAGTTGACATACCCCTTGTAGCCTGATCAAAGACCAGGCAGAGGCCTGCCAGTTGGGCACTGCAGTAGTCTGTGTTGTAGCCGACGCAGAATCTTGATAAAATAGTTTTTTTAATAACATGTTATCTGCTAGTGGGTGACCGATCCAACACTTGTTGAATTCTGCTTCACGAAGACATTGAAAGATGAGGGTTCTCATCAAGCTTGTAACAAGAAAGCAAAAAGATGTGAAACTCTATTTTCCACAACTGTGATCTCCCCCTATCCCCAAATATTCACATTGCTGCCATACAAAATAATATAGACGGAGGCGAGGGTCTTAAAAACGTTGGCATGCTAAAAGTATTGCCTTGAATATAATTAATGGGTTTACAGAATCGTCCAATGTCAACTTTCTTGTTTGGAGAAAAGGTTGCTCTGGATTTTCAGATGGAGGCATGACTCAATTAGGTAAGTGTCTACTAAACGCATGGTTCTGTGGATCTGCATCTGTTTTGGGATACTTTGAATCTTAATTTTTAAAAATGTCATACTTAGTTTACAGTTCTAGTTCAGCATGTAACTACCGGTATTTATTCTGGACAGTGGGTTGTGCAGCTGCTTATGTACTTGACAGGAACTCAGCAGTTGTGAGGATCATCAAAAATAATTATAAATCAAAACTGTCAAGTATAGTAAGCTACAATTCAGAGGATAACAAAAGTTCCCCAGTAGTCCTTTGTGAAAATTTGTGCTTGTTTGCTTCGGGTTGTGTCCGTCTGTTTGCCTGGCATCATGGTGCTTCGCTTCATGGTGCTTTGGTAGGAGCATATGATTTCCTACCCTCCCTCCTTTTCCCAGGTGCTGCCCAGGGCCTCTCATCAGTGCTACAAATGCTGCTGAGCTACCAGGACATGCTCAGTGGCGTAGAAAAGGACCTGGTGTGGCAAAGCATCGATTTCCTCATGAACCAGGAGCAGAACTGTAACTGGCCTGCGGAGCTGGGCGCCATCATCGAGAGAGAGAATGAACTGGTGCATTGGTGCCATGGAGCGCCAGGTATACCCATGTTATCACCACGTTCAGTTACACATTCTCAGCAGGGCTCCGTTTCTGGCATTTGCATACATGTATCTCCCTTCTAAAAATAATATCTCCATCCTATCATGCAGGTGTGGCGTATCTCTTTGCAAAGGCTTATCTAAACAATAAGAAGCCGCAGTATCTGGACACATGCATACGCAGTGGGGAGCTTGTGTGGCAGAAAGGTTTGTTGAAGAAAGGACCTGGGATTTGTCACGGAGTTGCTGGCAGCGTCTATGTCTTCCTCCTGCTGTATCGACTCACAGGAAATTCAAAGTACATTTATCGTGCACAGAGGCAAGAAATCTCTCCTACTCTACTTCCTTGCATGTCTCTCATAGGCCTATGCAGTGCAGTAACCATTTAATTTCCTCAACATTTCCAGAAGCTTTTTTTTTTTTTTTTTTTAAGTATATTTTTGGGCCTTTTTGCCTTTATTTGATAGTCCACAGTAGAGATAGACAGGAAAGAGGGAGGCAGAGAGAGGGGGAATGACATGCAGGAAAGGGCTGCCCGACGTGGGATTCGAACCGGGGCTTATTTTTATTTCCAAATATGATGGTCTGAATTATGTTTCAAAGCTTCTCCATGCCTCAGGAATAGCCAAGAACCCTTATTTTTCCACTTCCAGAGTGGCTCTAGGGCAATCCTATTACCCCATAATGTTTTATTTGTGAGCATTTGTTAAATATAGATTCCTCCCACATTTCACATTTTAATTCTTTCCTCCCCAAAGGTTTGCAGAGTTCCTCTTCACTGAGGAGTTCAAGACCGGCTCACGCTCAATGACCAGTGTCTACAGTCTGTTTGAAGGCCTGTCAGGGACGGTTTGCTTCCTGGTCGACCTCCTGCAACCAGACCAGTCAGAGTTCCCTCTGTTCAGTGTCTTTGTGTGAATGGAAACCTGGGTACAGTCGTCCACTGACCTGAACAGACATCACCCTTTCCCTCTGATGGAAATACTGCTGGATTGGTAGAAACCTTAGAACCAGGTTTGATACAGTGATCAGAGTTGGAGGGATGAATGTACTTGTTTGGGGATTTAGAAATTCTGAGTACAGTTGCAGTAGAAAATTTATCTTGTTTTGTGTCTGTACCAAAGTGAATGGTCTGCTTCCAGGCATTACCAGATTTCATTTCACTTACTGTTAACTGTCCATTTCAGTTTGCCACATATAAATTGCACTAAAAGGCAGAGGTTTTCAAGATGTGAAGGTTCCTTTCCCAGACCGGGTACAGTTAAGTTAAAGGTGAGAAAAAAAACAGTCAAATCTGAACACAGAGATGATTAATTTAGACTTATTCAAAAAGACTACAGCATTTGTCTGAGAATCAGACTGTTTTTAAGTTTTCTTCAGTGTCAAGGTAATTGAAAAAGGACACACTTTCCAACTTTGAAAACCTCTGCAATAAAGTATTGGGGGCTTTGAATGAACCTGCAGCATATTCTACAAAGATGCTGCTCTCAGGTCAGAAACACGTGCACCATAAACAGCTAAAATAAATGGTAATCACACCCAAGTCAAACAAAATAAAAGATAAAAACATCACATAATGCCTTTAAGATTTTTCTACCACTTCACCAGCTCAGCGTCACATATCACAGATCTTTGGGGTATGTCATTTCTCAAGTTCTTGTCACAACCCCAACCTATAGTCTGTTGTCCTAATAATAGTTTCCCCATCTTTGCGCTGTGCAGAATTACTCACCTATCTGAACAAAGGTTCAAGATTTTGTGAGCGCTGTTAATTGATGTTTCAAACTGTGTATACTGTCTAGAGATATTTGAAATGTTTAACATTAATGTTATGACTTTGACTTACTGTGGAAAAAGAGCTAGCTATGTTAGACTGTTGGGTCCGTGTACTTCGCGGCCATTGGTTTTCCGTTTCAAACAAAAAACAAAAAAAACAAAAATTCAGGCTGGTTTTTCCGTTTTTTGGTTTTTGCTTTTAAAACCAAAAAACGAGGAGACCAAAATCAAATAACGGCCAATTTGTAATTTTGATTGTTACAAAATCTCTCTTTTCGTTTTTGATAATAATATTAACGCTGATGACAGACCGGGTCCGTGTACTTCGCGGCCATTCGATTTTTCCTTTAAACAGAACTGTCAAAAAACGAAAGTAAGCTGGTAATTTGGTTTTCCGTTTCAAACAAAAAACAAAAAAACAAAAATTCAGGCTGGTTTTTTCGTTTTTCGTTTTTTGCTTTTAAAACCAAAAAACGAGGAGACCAAAATCAAATAACGGCCAATTTTTAATTTTGATTGTTACAAAATCTCTCTTTTCGTTTTTGATAATAATATTATCGCTGATGACAGACCGGAAGTGTCTGGACTTCAAAATAAAAGCCCAGTGCATTGACTTATAGCCAAGAAAAAAAAAAAAAACTTGTTTCCCCCTTGTAAATGTTGTGTTTTGAGCAGGTTTTGAGCATATGCATACATTTTCGCAGCTGTTTGCCGCTGATACGTGTGTGTGTTTGTTTATAAATATATATATATATATATATATATATATATATATATATATATATATATATATATATTACGATCTGCTGCAGTAAGGCCACCGCTGGGGGCTGGGTGCATGATAGACCAACTCCTACTCCCGACTCATTCTGACCCTGAGATCTCCAACCCCGGGCATATTTGGCAGGTGGCAGACCCTTTATGGTTCTTTACTACTCTTTTCAGCCACATGAGATCCAGTCCCAGACCTCGGTTACAGTCAGGGAACTAGTGGAATCACCTCCGCTGTGCGTAATAGTCGCGCGTAATGACAGCTCCTCGCCGGATGAATCTACACAGTTTTCCCAATGTCGGCCCATTTCAAAACTCATTCCGGCGCCAGCATACAATTTATATTTGATTGATTGATATTGATTGATATTTGACCAGTAGTATTTGTACTCTTACTCAAGTAGCCTACTGGGGTCGAGTACTCTGTCCATCTCTGATAGAACATCAAAGATTGAACAGGTAAAACGACGACCCCCAAGGGTATGCTCGCAGTGCGACACCTGCTGGTAATTCTTTGTAAATGCACAGCATGGATTGAGAATAAAAGTTGTTATTGGATCCCCGGGGTGTGGAGAGAGGATTTACACATAATGTTCAGTAAACATCACACTGGAAAGAAATATGTCACTGATGTAATCTTAACAATGATAATATAAATTGTATGCTGGCGCCGGAATGAGTTTTGAAATGGGCCGACATAGTGGGAAAACTGTGTAGATTCATCCGGCGAGGAGCTGTCATTACGCGCGACTATTACGCACAGCGGAGGTGATTCCACTAGTTCCCTGACTGTAACCGAGGTCTGGGACTGGATCTCATGTGGCTGAAAAGAGTAGTAAAGAACCATAAAGGGTCTGCCACCTGCCAAATATGCCCGGGGTTGGAGATCTCAGGGTCAGAATGAGTCAGGAGTAGGAGTATGGTCTATCATGCACCCAGCCCCCAGCGGTGGCCTTACTGCAGCAGATCGTAATATATATTTGTAAACAAACACACACACGTATCAGCGGCAAACAGCTGCGAAAATGTATGCATATGCTCAAAACCTGCTCAAAACACAACATTTACAAGGGGGAAACAAGTTTTTTTTTTTTTTTCTTGGCTATAAGTCAATGCACTGGGCTTTTATTTTGAAGTCCAGACACTTCCGGTCTGTCATCAGCGTTAATATTATTATCAAAAACGAAAAGAGAGATTTTGTAACAATCAAAATTAAAAATTGGCCGTTATTTGATTTTGGTCTCCTCGTTTTTTGGTTTTAAAAGCAAAAAACGAAAAACGAAAAAACCAGCCTGAATTTTTGTTTTTTTGTTTTTTGTTTGAAACGGAAAACCAAATTACCAGCTTACTTTCGTTTTTTGACAGTTCTGTTTAAAGGAAAAATCGAATGGCCGCGAAGTACACGGACCAGACCGGAAGTGTCTGGACTTCAAAATAAAAGCCCAGTGCATTGACTTATAGCCAAGAAAAAAAAAAAAAACTTGTTTCCCAGTCCCAGACCTCGGTTACAGTCAGGGAACTAGTGGAATCACCTCCGCTGTGCGTAATAGTCGCGCGTAATGACAGCTCCTCGCCGGATGAATCTACACAGTTTTCCCACTATGTCGGCCCATTTCAAAACTCATTCCGGCGCCAGCATACAATTTATATTATCATTGTTAAGATTACATCAGTGACAGATTTCTTTCCAGTGTGATGTTTACTGAACATTATGTGTAAATCCTCTCTCCACACCCCGGGGATCCAATAACAACTTTTATTCTCAATCCATGCTGTGCATTTACAAAGAATTACCAGCAGGTGTCGCACTGCGAGCATACCCTTGGGGGTCGTCGTTTTACCTGTTCAATCTTTGATGTTCTATCAGAGATGGACAGAGTACTCGACCCCAGTACTTGAGTAAGAGTACAAATACTACTGGTCAAATATCAATCAATATCAATCAATCAAATATAAATTATATTTAGTATGCTGGCGCCGGAATGAGTTTTGAAATGGGCCGACATACAGTAGTGGGAAAACTGTGTAGATTCATCCGGCGAGGAGCTGTCATTACGCGCGACTATTACGCACAGCGGAGGTGATTCCACTAGTTCCCTGACTGTAACCGAGGTCTGGGACTGGATCTCATGTGGCTGAAAAGAGTAGTAAAGAACCATAAAGGGTCTGCCACCTGCCAAATATGCCCGGGGTTGGAGATCTCAGGGTCAGAATGAGTCGGGAGCAGGAGTTGGTCTATCATGCACCCAGCCCCCAGCGGTGGCCTTACTGCAGCAGATCGTAATATATATATATATATATAAACAAACACACACACGTATCAGCGGCAAACAGCTGCGAAAATGTATGCATGCTCAAAACCTGCTCAAAACACAACATTTACAAGGGGGAAACAAGTTTTTTTTTTTTTCTTGGCTATAAGTCAATGCACTGGGCTTTTATTTTGAAGTCCAGACACTTCCGGTCTGTCATCAGCGATAATATTATTATCAAAAACGAAAAGAGAGATTTTGTAACAATCAAAATTAAAAATTGGCCGTTATTTGATTTTGGTCTCCTCGTTTTTTGGTTTTAAAAGCAAAAAACGAAAAACGAAAAAACCAGCCTGAATTTTTGTTTTTTTGTTTTTTGTTTGAAACGGAAAACCAAATTACCAGCTTACTTTCGTTTTTTGACAGTTCTGTTTAAAGGAAAAATCGAATGGCCGCGAAGTACACGGACCCTGTTGGTTTGTGATTAAGACTGAGAACATAAGAGTATAATATCTAGTCATTGTTACAGTTTATTTTTTATTACAGTGACGTCTGTTCAAGATTTTTGAAACTCAGTTAAATTAAAGTCAGCGGAGGCTTTCTTTACATAAATGTGGTGATTGAGGCCTTAAAAACAAATTTCCAGCATTTGAATGTGGTTATGTCTCTTCAAGCTCTTAGAGTAAAAAAAGATTGACAAAACAAGGAACTGCAAATGCTTTGGGCAATGTTTCTGACAAATAGCTCAAGTTGGTAAAAAGGCCTGTGAAATAGTAGCAAAACCAAAGCAGTGTCCCGATGCTAACTGTGCCTGTTGTGGAACATTTATAAGCTATACGTGTGTGTGTGTGTGTGTGTGTGCTGTTTTTGCATTTGTGATCTATGCTGTCCACAGGAAAATCTGCTGGATTATTACTAATAAAGTGTCCAGATGAAAAAAGGATGGTTTATTTAAGTCATGAAAGCCTGGCAATACCTTCAGACCTGACAAAATTACTAACATATAAATGTGAACATCTATTACATACCCCTCTCTATATTTGTTATGACTCTCAAGTTGCAGAATATGTAAACCTAAATAATAGTATAATCAGTACGGTACTTACTTTTAATACCTTTAATACCTTTATTTGAATGCTTTCTCCACTACTCGTTTCAGACAGTGGAAGTAAAAGAAGAATTAAAATGTATTTCTGCCATGAGGAAGCTGCCCCAGGTCAGGCTACTCATTTTAAACAAAAACAAACATCACAGCATTTATATGTTCCTTTCCTTTCTTCCAAAACATGAACATGAGCCATGACATCAAGTCTTTCAGCCACTAGATGGCGTCTCAGACCAAAAGGCCACACCTCCCGTGCAGTGCTAACCATGGTGCTAACCTTTGCCTCCCCCCAACCCCATATCATTGTCTCTGACTCATCTATAAGCTCTGACTGCAAGGTGGAAGCGGCAATTTAACACGCAACAAGAACAACATCAGTAAAAAAAAAGTTCAATCAATTCGACGACGACAACAGCAACAACCGTTGGCCCGTGCTAGCTAGTTTACATTAGCTGGGCTAACCAACGGAAGTTAGCTAACAGCCGGTCACTGACTAAAACAGACATGTAAATATGTCGCCATTACCGGTAAGTTACTTACGCAGATGAAGAAGAAAAACGAGTCTGGAGCATACAGTCTATGGTCTGGAGCTCGTTATCAGCTCAGGGATCTTCACCTCAGTGTCATAGCCTTGACCAACAGCCTGGGAAATAACCTGATTGGAGGCACTGGTGACAGCCGGTAAAATTGAACGGCTAGGAGGGCTGGGTTTTTTTTTTGTCGGTTTTCCAACCAAACAGGATTTATCCTGGTTATCCCACTTGCCTCATCTCTTTCTTTGTCAGTGGTCTTTTTTCTTTTTACACGACGAAACAGTTGTTGGTTCCCTCAGTGGAGATTTTTTTTTTTTTTTGTGTGTGTGTGTGTGTGTGTGTAGAATTTTTTTTTTTTTTTTTTCCAAAAAACTTTATTGAAAGTGACCAGCACATACAAATGCAAATACCATACCGTTGTTGCTGGTGTGTCAGGAGATAATTGCAGAGGTTACATTTCGACACGTCATACTTCGCTGTGACGTCACTAGTGTGGGGGGTCCCTGCGGACCATTCTACAGAGAGGGATAGCTACACACGTGCCACGTACCACCATGCACGCCAAGGTATTGAAGGTACCAAAACTTTCTTTACCTCACCTAGAAATGAATTGTTTAAATCTTGCCTACAGAGCATCACAGAAAGACATAGCCTATAATGAGGTAAAATTAATAACTGGTTTAAGACAGCTATACTCAAATGTCTATTTACTGAATATTAATTATAATTATAAATAAATATTATTATTAAGTCTCTTACTAGGGTTCATCTATCTACTAGCCCACTGTCTCTCTCCATGTCACAGCTCTGCAGCAGTTAGTTGTTGTTATCATGATTGGTGAAAAGCCCAGACCAATATGGAGGTGTTAGTGAGTAGTGTTTTCATCCAGTGACAGTTTAATGTGTGTGTGTTTAGTGTTATGATGCAATTGACCTGAAACCATCTTTACTGTATCAAATGACAATGATGGAGCATGTTGTTGTTGTGTTTGCACAAAATAAAAAAACTGCAGACTGACAGTCTGCAGAGCCTTATCTCAGGCTCCTGTGCGCTCAGCTGACCGTGGCGCCTGTTGCGCCCCCCGCAGTCTTTCCCGGGGACAGCACTTGGCTGTGAAAACATCCCACCTCTCTCCAATCGCTGTCGAGCTGCTGCTGCTGCTGCTGCTGCTGCTGCGGCGGCGGCGTGCCTCCGACACAACGGCGTCCCGTCTTTAGCGGGTGACTGACGGACGGACTGCTCGGTGGTAACGTGATGGATGAACGGACCCCGAGCGAAGCAGCGCGCCGCATTCCCCAAATGGCGGAGTGAGTGAGGATGCGACTCCCCAGTTCCATCTTTGTGTCGGTGTCTCTGTTCACGGCCGAGACCACGGCAGCGCTGTACCTCAGCTCCACGTACCGCTCCGCCGGAGACCAGATCTGGCAGGGGCTCACGCTCCTCTTCACGCTCGTACCGTCCGTGCTCGTGCAGCTGACCCTCACCTTCATCCACCGGGACCTGAGCAGGGACAGACCGCTGATCCTGCTGCTGCACATCCTGCAGCTCGGACCCATAGTCAGGTCAGTGGGAGCTTGTTTATCTCCGCTTCACTCATGGTTGCGTGCCCACACACAGACACATAGACAGCGAAAGACCTACAATCCCCACCGTAAAAAAATGTCTGTTATTATCCACAGGTGTGGAGTCCACAGATGATTTTTTTTCTAGTTAAAACCATGTCTGGCCTGTGCACAGTTAAGCTGCTTATGGGTGGTTAGATGAATGCATTGCGCACACATGCTGTTGTTTTGATTTCTCCTCTGGCCTTTTGTCTCTCAACTGGCTTCAAACATGCTGGTGCATTGAATGCATTTCTGTGCCATTCAATACTCCCACTGCTTATCGATATGCTCCACATAACCCACACAGCTTCCAGTCTGTTCCCCCACCACCACCGCTGTCCATCCATGCACCCTCACTAAGATCTCCTCCTCCTCACAGTTTCATCCCCTCCAGGCCATGGTCTCACAGGCCAAGCTGTGTCTGATTTATTCATGACTGCTCAGGCTGAAAAGACCTGAAATCACCCACCATGAAGCACAGGAAGAGGATGACACACATTCACATCTTATGGCTGTTATACACTGGCTGAGGAACCTTTTAAACATCTGCGTACAAGAGCTTTAGACCATAATAGGCCTGGTCCTTCTCTGTGTAAGCCCTGGTCTGGTCTGGCTGGACCATCTGCCTACAGGCTATAGGGATCTGAGCCTAATCCTGCATCTCGGAAACCTCCCCACGCTTCACATAGATATGTTATCGAACATACAAACAGCAGGAGATCTGTGTGTGTAATCATTCGAAAACCCATTCATCCCCTAAAATATCCAAACTAGAGCTGCAATGGTTTGTCTGTTAATCGATTAGCAGATTGATGGTGACTATTTTGATAATCAGTTGATCATTGAAGTCATTTTTCTAGAATAAAAGACAAATATTTGATGTTTTCATGCTGCTGTTCTTGTTTTATTATCATAGTGAAGCCGGCTGGGGTTGTTTGTAGGACAGAGAAGCGACTGGAGACATCAACTTGGCATTCTCCCAAATAATTAACAGATAATTTAAAATCAGCAGATGAATTAATTGTTGGTTCGGCCCCACCAGAAGCAATTAGAGTCGAACCACTGAGTCATTTGATTTGACTGACAAGTGATCAACAACCTAAATGATCAATCAATGCTGTGCTATACTGTTTAAATGTTTAGGCTTGGCTGTTCTATTATTTTGTAAGAAGTAAATATTTGTACAACCTAAAGAGCAGAAAATAATGAAGAAACCATTGTTTATTTGTCAGTGCTGTTAAATTACCTCTGGCCTTTGGGGCTCAGAAGCTGAACGGCAGCATGTGAATGTTAATGGATGCTGAGGTAGGGCTGAAAGAATGAATTGATTGGCATTCACATTTATTGATTCATCAGGTCTGGGATTGCATTCAGGTCACAGGTTCTCAGATATAAGGATTTGCTTAAAATAGATATAGGGGGACACACAACAAAGATTATAACACATATCTAAAACAGGGCACTCTTGTTGAGTACTGTCCATAAAAAAATATTCTGGGAGGAAACTTTGTCTTTCAATTTAACTTTTAGTTTACTGAGCAATGACTTGCAAGATCTTATCTTCACCAGCGCATCCAGAGCTATAACTTTTATTTTAATTATTACCCCCCCAAAGTTGACAGAGTCCAGCTGCACATAGTTTCTTTTCTTGTCATCAATATACCAATAAATACAATACATTTGTTGTTTTGATAACTGATTAAGTAGTCGTGTCAGTTTTCAAGTAAAATGCCAGTTGTTGCAGCTGTAGGCCATGTATATAGTTATGACTTTTCACTCAGCTTGTGAATATCCTACAGTCAACTCATCCTTGTATATAAACAGTTATATTTACATTGGTGTATCAGTTAAATAAACATCCAACACAGCGTATTTATTTCTCAGGTGTGGCCTTTGTGAATGCGACACCGTTTGTTCTCCCTCCAAATGCGGATTTGACTGATTCTTGTTCAGACGTCTGCGTCTTCCTCCAGTGAAGAGCATTTCTAAGAATAGCACGTGTCGCTGCCGGCTGCTTATCTCTGACAACACAACCAGAGAGGGAATGTCCGCCTGTACGGCTGGTAGCACAGCAGCACTTCCTCTTCTCAGGCTCATCCGCCTAGAACAACACTTGGTCCTTATCACCATGTGTCAAAGCCACAATGAGCAATTCATTTATTTGTTTTTTATTTTCTTTATTCCTCCATACTCTCTAATTAGAAATCTCTAATGACTACGCACACTGTGATCATTCCCTTCGTCACTGTACTGTCAACAGGGTGGAGTTTAATCTGTCTTATCATTTTTGTTATGAGAACATTTTGACAAAATTATATTATATAATATATTTCCTGCAGTTTTAAACAGTTCAATTAATATATTTTTTATTTGTATAGTGCTGAATCACAACATACTTTACATCAAGGATATTTACAGCGTGAGGTCAGGACCTCACAATATTATAGAGAGAAACCCAACAGTTGGCACAATTAGCAAACAGTTTGCGACAGTGGAGAATAATGACGCCCTTTAAACAGGAAGTGATCTCCCACTCACTAACACGTTTTACTTACTGCTACTTCTCAGAGCTTCACTGTTTAAGATGTGTACATATGTATGTGCCATCACAACTAGTTTGTGATGTGTGTAGGGTGTGGAACTTGAATCTCTCCACCACTAAAGGTGCAAAACAAACAAGCTTTAAATGCAACATTGAAATGTCACCATCTAAGGTGGTGTAAATGAACTAAATTAGTGGCTCATTGGATACTTACTCAGAATGATGATCTCCAGTCATCAGTTATGGCTTTATGTCACAATGTGTTTATTTTAAATGTTCACAATCTGAAATGTTCATTTATTTATTTTATTTAACCTTTATTTAACCAGGCGAACAAATTAAGAACAAAATTCTTAGTCGTCATGACTCCTAATATGAGGTTGCCCAAGGACAGTCAAACTGTTCTTTACCAACAAGCAGCCATTACGATTATTGGTTTATGGCTTGAATTTCCTGTAGACGCCCTTGGCCTTCCCTGTACACACCCGGGTTGTCAGAGGTATCACACAAATCAAACAGAGCTGTGGGAAGCCAACGACAACCTAAAAATGAAACCGTACTGTTGTACCGACAAAAGGGGTAAGCTACTTATGGGCTACAATAACATCTTCAACGTTGTCGGACTGAGACACCTTAGGGGGTTTATTCTTTATGGCCCTTTTCCACTATCACGACTCGACTCAACTTTTTTATTATTTATTTATGTATTTATGTATTTATGTATTTCGGCTTTTCCACTTCCACTCAAGTGCGACGTCCGACATGAGAATCAAACACACTAATTAAAAAACACACCGGCGGCAACAGCGACCTCTGATCTGTACTGAGACATTTGTTATGCTTTTACATGAGTTAATTGAGTGCAGTGTGGAAAACAATGCTGTGTCTGTAATCGAGGTGCACTGCAGACGAGTGAGTTTGGAGCTGACGAGAGGAGAGAATAAAGAGAGCGAGACGACACGGCCACAGCCGCCGTGATATAACGACCCTGTCCAAAGAACAAAGCTCTGATGGAAAAGGACATAAACCGAGTCGAGCCGAGCTGAGTAGACCTGTAACTGTGTAGTGGAAAAGGGTGCAAAGTAATAGTAACTGGTAGATTATTATTGTGCGTCCTCCCCAACACTGAAGCAGTGGAGGCTATAATTTAGTTGTGGCGGGCCGCCACGAAAAAATGTAGCATGTAGTGGAAACCCTGGCCAAGATGGCAACAGTGGTCCGACCAGGGTCGTTGCTAGGAATTCTGGGCCCCCTTAAAGAATACTAAAGTGGGCCCCTCCCCCTAACTTTTCCAGTTTTTTTTTCTTAGACTACGTATGTATTATCATTTATTATTTAGCCTACTTTGTTTTGATGCTAATGCAGCATTACACTGCAAAAACTCAAGTATCTTACCAAGAATATTTGTCTTATTTCTGGTCAAAATGTAATTTCTAGTCAAAACAAATATCATTATACTTAAAATAAGACATATCATATTAAAAGTAGCTTGTTTTTAGACACTTTTTACTCCTTTCAAGCAGATTTTCACTTGGAATAAGTAGAAAAAATCTGATAATGGAACAAGTTTTTCTTCCTTATTATAAGCACAAAAACATGCTTTCACTGGCAGATTTTTCTACTTATTTCAAGTGAAAATTTGTTTGAAACAAGTGAAAATGATCTAAAAACAAGTTAATTTTTAGGTTATTAGTCTTATTTTAAGTGGAAAGAGGTTAGCTTTGGCTAGAAATGAGACATTTGGACAAGAAATAAGACAAAAAATTATTGGAAAGATGTTGAGTTTTTACAGTGTACTATGAGTATTAGTCAGGGTCTTATGCAGAATAATTCAGTCATACAAAGATTAGACTACTGGGGTTTTTATGGGCCCCACTGGGCGCTGGGCCCCTAGAATTATCATCACCTTTCTCCCCTATACAACGGCCCTGGTCCGACCCACTTTAAGATTCAAAACCAATCCTATCATGCATATGCACACATACTGCATATGCCCGTACCGTTACAGTATGTATGTTCATAATACACAAATACATGTATTCAATTTGCATGTGTTTGCTGATATTAATTTATAAGGGAGATTTTACCCTGGGTCTCATGTTCGTTCTGTTAGCTCTGTATCTGGCTCATGTTCCACTATGTTCACCGGTGAAATGCATTACTAACCATGCATTTCAGTTGTTTGGTCCTGACTGAGCAGGAAGTGTAGTGTCAGTATTTTCTGTTTCTGGAAACAGCTGTTGCTACAGTTCACCACATCACAATGATAGTAGTGAGGTGAAGCAGTGACATTGCAGGCTGGAAACCAAAACTCTGAGCTGAAAGACAATAAAACGCTAGACCATGGGTCTACAAAGTTTTTCAGGCCAGGGATCCTCAAACTGACAGAGACATGGAGCAGGGACCCCTAAAAAAATGTACTAGGCCCAGTCCCATGTATAAGCGTAGCTTGATATTGTGCATTCAATACTAAGCTTTTGAAATAGCACACAGTTGATATATTCATGTTTTTTCTAAATGTGTACAATGTACAGTGAGTAGGGGGCTGACCCTCTGCCATTTATAAACAGACCTTGTTCACTGGTACCAATGCCAATATCAACAATGTCTGTCAACTACATGGTAATCATGCAGACAAGCTATTCAAAATGACGTTTTTATTTTAAACATAGATGTGGAAACTTAAAGATATAAAACATTGTCTAATCAACCAAAAATTCCATGACCCCCCTGCAGCACCTCCGCGGACCCCCTAGGGGTCACGGACCCCCCGTTGAAGACTTGTACACTAGACGAATTGAGATTATTTGTGGGTTTATACATTTTATCAACAACAATTGATAAACAATGTTTTACTTTAAAAAATATATTGATTATGTTTATTTTTTTCAAATTCTCAGTGTTTTGCAACCTCCACCTCCACCCACAGACACACAAACACAAACGCCTCCACTTAAACCACGCTGAAGAGACTGAGTGTAGGACTGATGTTTCATCACCTCATGCAGGAATGGGTTTGGTATTTTACCTAACATCTCAAAACCTTCTCTGTGTATGTGTTTTCTCACTCTGTATGCTTCTCCAGTGTAGTCCAGACTGCCTCAGCGCCCCTGTGGCTTAAATCCCCCTCTGCCTTGCTGTTTTATTGGCACCGTGCATCAGCCCTGCCTCGACCTCTGGCCCTCCGCCTACATCTGCTCTTAAGTGCTTTTTGTATCTCGCTGGCTGATGTCTGACTGTGACTCTAACTGTTATCGACAGATCTTTAGACGTTCATCATAATAAAGAGCCACGCGCTGGTTTACTTGTCAGTGCTGATAGTTAAATTACCTCTGGCCTTTTGGGCTCATAAACTGAATGACAGCATGTGAATGTTAATGGATGCTGAGGTAGGGCTGAAAGAATGAATTGATTAGCATTCACATTTATTGATTCATCAGGTCTGGGATTGCATTCAGGTCACAGGTTCTCAGATATAAGGATTTGCTTAAAATAGATGGGGGGGAACACACAACAGAGATAATAACACATATCTAAAACACAAGGGCACTCTTGTTGACTACTGTACTGTACATAAAAAGAAATGATTCTGGGAGGAATCCAGAGCTATAACTGTAGCTATAGGTATAACTTTTATTTTAGTTATTAACCCCCCCAAAGTTGACAGAGTCCAGCTGCACATAGTTTTTTTTTCTTGTCATCAATATACCAATAAATACAGGTTCTCAGATATAAGGATTTGCTTATAGTGAAATTAGAAGCTATTATCACCAGATTCATTGAGAATGATAACGAGTCCCTCTGCACCAGTGTTTCTGAAACTTTTTTACATCAAGGACCCCTAAACTCAAGTGACACAAATTAGACCACGGACCCCCAGTGGACAAAATTTTGAAACAAATACCAGAAATACACAAATATTTGTTACTTTCTTCATCAATGTACGTTCAAATAAGGGCCAATGGTGTGAATTTTTGAAAAAAAAAAAGAAAAAAAAAGTTGCAGACCCCCTTTAACTCCCTCAATGAACCACTGCGCTAGACGACCAATCAGAAGCTTCTAATGACCTCTGCTCCCCTTGTTGTTGTTGTGCTGCAGGTGTCTGGAAGCATTTTGTATCTATGGCAGCGTGGGCCGAGTGGAGGAGCCTTATGTCAGCATCACGAGGAAGAAGCAGATGCCCCGCGGGGGTCAGTCTGAGGAGGTGGAGCGACAGGTGGGGCAGGCGGAGGGCAAACTGTTTACACACCGAGCAGCCTTCGCCCGCACGTCTGTCATTCAGGCCTTCCTGGGCTCGGCCCCCCAGCTCACCCTGCAGCTCTACATCTGCGTCCTGCAGCAGGGGGTGTCCATCGGCAGAGGTGAGTAGAGGCTCGGGACTGTGATGTGGGCCGATCAGCTCGCTGCCATATTGGAAAGAAGAGGATGTGTGTTTTCATGAGTCAAAGTGCCGTTATGTAACTCTGATATAGAGGATGGAAAATGGTGAATCTCTTTGCCAATTGGTGCTGATCTGGGGTCTGTGTGTGTGTGTGTGTGTGTGTGTGTGTGTGTGTGTGTGTGTGTGTGTGTGTGTGTGTGTGTGTGTGTGTGTGTGTGTGTGTGTGTGTGTGTGTGAGAGAGAGAGAGAGAGAGAGAGCCAGCATTTCTATTCCTGATAGAGATTTAGCAGAAGGTTCACACGGTCAATTGAGGACATCTGGTTTTTGAACGGGGCAGAACAGGGCAGCATAAAGAGATTATAAATACAGTAAACAAGTGTTATTTCCTCTGGTGCTGATAGTTTCGACACTTCTGTTTCACACGTACTGAGTCAACAGCCAGTGTGTGAGCTCCAGGGCCTGAAAGTGCTGGTTCACAACAGTCACACCGTCGCCCTTATGTAGGCTACATCCAAACAGTTTTATCACCCCCAACTGTTCATACTGAATAACCCCTTTTTATTACTGTATGTGGCTTTAGTGTCAGCAATGGGTCCAATACATCACTTCATTTACAGGTCATACAGAGACAAGCTGAGGAACATTTCACTAATCTTCAGTCACACAGGCTGAGTGAAAAAGTCACAAAGACACACTGAGATGTAATTTTACCTATAAACTGATTGAACTGTACTTTAGTGTTATTTTTATAATGTGGTTTTTACAGCCTAGAATAGTTTTTATGCTGCCACCTCAGCCACAGTCGGGGCTGAAGGAGTTATGTTTTCATTTTCGTTTTGTGCAGTATTTCATGTATTTGGTACCTGGCAGCGTTATACTTTGATTTACATTGATAAAGTGAGAAGTTTTTCTTTGTGCTGATGAAATGGCGCCATGCATGTAGGGAAGGTCAGTTTAAAAATGACAGATTTTGTTTTTTATGATCAATACTTCATTGGGATTTTTGAATATTGCACATTACAAGTATATAGGCGTTTGGTTACATAATGAATGTTGAGACTTGAAACTTGAGACAGAAAGTAAACAGATAGTGCTTACACTCCAGCAAACAGGAAAAAACAACCTAACAAAAATAAAACAGGACAACAAAACAAAACAAAACACAATTAAAAAATGGGGGATAAAGACAAAAAACAATAACAGATCATATGTTACGTGCTCATCGATGCTAGGTGTAGTGTTCAGGATGAGGATCATATCTCCTAATCAGGCCGTTTCATGTTAGATAGGTATTATTGCTCTCATTTCAAATTAAAGCTTACACTCTATTTATTAGTCTGTATGATCGGCCCTTCAGGGCAGCTCGTCTATTCTAGTCTAGCTAAGTGATTGTGCCGAAGGTTGACGGTGCCTTTTATTCTGAATTAATGAGCTCACGCCTCAGCATCAGTGCAGTCTGAGTCCACTCTGCATCACGGGATGGGAGGTCATCAGGAAGAGACAGGTCCCCCAGGATGTACAGCCTCTGGGAAAAGGGCACATCACGTCCTGTGATCTTTGTAATATTACTGTGAATCTCAAACCTGAAGTCTTGTATTTTAGATTTCTGTATTTCTCTCTTTCTCCACGTCAGGCACACTGATGGTCATCTCCCTCCTGTCCATCGTGTACGGAGCTCTGCGCTGCAACATCCTGGCCATTAAGATCAAATATGACGACTATGAGGTGGACGTGCGGCCCATGGCGTACCTGTGCATTTTCCTGTGGAGGAGCTTTGAGATCGCCACCCGGGTGGTGGTCCTGGTTCTGTTCAGCTCCGTGCTGCAGTTCTGGATCCTGCCTGTGGTTCTGCTGAACTTCCTGGTTTTCTTCCTCTACCCCTGGATCCTGTTCTGGCAGAGCCACTCCCCGTTCCCCGAGAATATAGAAAAAACTCTGACCCGGGTGGGAACCACCATCGTGCTTTGCTTGCTCACCTTCCTCTACGCCGGCATCAACATGTTCTGCTGGTCGGCCGTGCAGGTGAAACTCAACGACCCCGACCTGATCAATAAATCCCAGAACTGGTATCGCATGGCCGTGTACTACATGTTGCGCTTTGTGGAGAACGCCTCGCTGCTCCTGCTGTGGTACATCTACAAAACAGACTTCTACAAGTTCATCTGCGCGCCGCTGCTGGTGCTGCAGCTGCTGGTCGCCTACGCCATCGCCATTTTCTTCATGCTGGTCTTCTACCAGTTCTGTCATCCGTGTCGGAGGCTCTTCTCCTCCAGCATGACCCAGGGTCTCTGGAACTGCTCCTCCCTCCTCTGCCTCATGTGCAACTCCACTTCGCCGCAGAACAGGCCGATAGGAAAGGGCGTCCTGGAGCCGCCGAGCCCGACCGCGCGAAAGGAGCCGGCCAACGAGGGAGCCCGGGACACGGCCAGCGACACCACGGACGACATGCCCAACGACACGAGCTACGACATGCTCAACGACACCATCTATGACATTCCTAACGAAACGGGCAATAATATAGTAGGAGACGGAATCAACGGCGACATTAACCACACCGTATCTTGCAATGTTTAAGAATATACATCAGCGTTATTTTCGACGTGCCATGCAGAGGAGCGACTCACAGTTATCACACCCTCTGTAAAACTTTTTAAGTGCCACATGGAGTTTACATTTTAAACCCTGTGATCTTAATGTCACTCAGTAGGCTATATCCTCCGCAGCTCTGTCGTCTTTATGTGCCCTTAAACCTGAGATCTTTCCTGGCTGCAAAACGTGCACCTCACCGGCCTGACATCCTTATACCCATCATCCTGCAGCCTTTAATACAAATGAAAGCCCACGCCATGGACACCGCCATTGCTTTTTTTTTGTAGGTTTGGAAACTGTGTCCACTTCTATGCTGCATTACTGATCACAAGGAGCCATGCATTTGAATTGATTGTATTTAGTATCTCTCTTTGGCATGGAGGTGTGCATGTGTGTAGCCTCTAATGAGGTGTAACTGGTATTTTCTGGGAGGAGGGGAGAGGGGAGGGCGGGGAGGGGGTCTCTTTTGTATAGGGTTTCTTTTTTTTCCCCCCCCGGAGCCTCCCGCTAGTTTTATGGCTGCAAGCAATCAGCTTTTTTACTCCTTGATAATAAGAGCTTTATCATTAACAGGCGCTGCTTCTGTGATGTATTTGTGCCCCACGAGCCTGTTCGGTGTCACCAAACACGTCAACTGTAAAGCACGCACATCTTCGCAAGAGTAATGTTTTTTGCACGTTTACAAAAAAAAAAAAAAAAAAGTATTTAAGTGGCTTCGGCTCAGCGGCCGAGCAGCAACAGCTGTTGTGATGTGAAAATGCTTTTGTTTGGATGTATTGTGTGTTTTTTCTTATTCATGCTCGTAACGTCTCTCAGCTCTGTGTCTGTTCGTCACATCAGTTAGAATATTTACACCGAGTGCACACAAATTGTTGTAACCAGTATTTTTGCCTCTTTTTTTTTCTTCCTCAATCTTTTAATGAATAATTCTGTGTGAGAGGGAATGTCAGTGTTTGTTTTTGCACTAACTCCTTTTTGCAATATATCTGCAGAGGGATGACAACCTGATCACAGGAATGCTCCTATGATATTTGTACAAATAAGCAGCCTTTGAAGCCAAAAAAAAAGAAAATCTGAAAACCTATGACAAACATGAAATATTATCATACATAACAAGATAAAAGGCATTTAAAGGATGAAAACCTACTGAAGGAAAATCTAAATAAATTTATATTTCTATGTGAAAAATGTGTGGTGTTTTCTTTTTTTTAGCTGAGCTGCTGAATGATCCTGTGCTAACCTCTAGTGGATGAAAGACCAAACTGCACATCAGCCTGTCAGGGGACAAAACTACAGTTTATTGAATATATTTGATGAGTCCACAGTTCATGTTCTGACAAACCAATTCATAAAACAGCAATGAAATCAACATACTCCAGTATTTCTTTAGGAAAAGTAAAAAAAAAGAAAAAGAAAAGTGCATTGGTTGTTGGAACTGACCATGAAACAACTGGAAAATCTGGAAATATACTTTTTCTGCGCAGCTACATAAACAGATCAATATAAATATTAACAATATTAACACTTTTAACTAGTAGAAATCCTTCATGGAATAGGCCGGTATCTGCTAAAACACTTTCCTCTACAGCAGCAGCTCAGTCCTGTTTATTCAGAATCAGGAATGTACAGAGGGAAACTAGTGATAAAACATATGAAGGAAGATTACAGGGTCTTCATGAGGACAATTTATGGAACGAGCTGATGTATCACAACATTTAGTGTTCACGTTTTCAAGTCTCAAAATGGAAATCATATCTTTTTTCAACCGCTTAGCTTATGCTCTACAAAGCAACATTTTCTGGTCCCTGATCGCAGGATGTCGACTCACAAAACAAACAACTCTTGTTCTGAAGTTGTTTCTCCAGCCTGTTGGGAGAAAATGGACCCGAGTCGTACATTAACTTCCACCCAAGGGTCTTTATGGCCTCGTGGTCACATTTTCAAGTGCAGCTTCAGACGTGACAGCGTAAGAAGACGGAGCAGGAGATGGCTCAGTGTCACAGAGACACAGCGAACACACTGACCACACAGTACATGGTTCGATTCTCCCACCGGACTGTGCAGCTTCCTGAAAGAGACAGACAGCAGGAGAAATTATCCTCAAGCTTCCTTTCATTTTCTCAAATTATATAAACCACCCAGATAGTTCAGCTAAAACCACTAGTGTGATTGTTGTGATACGTGAATCTGTTATTTGTGGCATCTAACAGTGCAGCACTTTTAATTTCGTTGTATTGTTCACAATATAATGACAATAAAGGCACTTTGACTTTGATTAATTGAGTAGTTTATAACAAATACGATATATTACAAGTATACACTTTAATTAAAAACTGACTTTGTTGAAAAGTTGTTTTATTTCTTTATTTTTGAATGCAACCGTTTTTATATTCTTGATACACACATCTTTTATTTTTCATCTTATATCATGCGCCTATATTCATCTGCATATATATTTATCAAATATATCAACACTTTAGTAGCACAAGTTACAAAATATAGCATTGGTTTCCTGATTAGTCAATTAGATTTATTCACATAGTTTACAGTTGAGTTTTAAATAATCATTTTCTGCCAATCTAACGCTACACTTTAGACTGCAGAATGCATTTGTTTAGACGCCATTTCTTTGTCTCTCATTCAATAGAAACATTATTGAAGAAAAACATTTTTGTAATGCTGAGGTAACGTGAGAAAAGTATTTAATCTGGTACTGAAATTGAGATATTGTAGTGACACTGGTATCGAACATTTTCAAATGATACCGACTGACCGTCAGTGGCCGTGTCCCAGTAGCAGGAGTTGGCAGTGTGGAGTCCAGCACCGCTCTTCTGCATGATGGCACAGTTGACTGGAAATCATCGGAGACTAAGAGTCACTCACACATTTTCCATCACATACAAAATGTACTTGTGGACATACGATGTATTTTATGTCCTGGGGTCTTGTGTCATTGTACATGGCAGGTAGTTGACTCACCCATGTACTTGAAGGTCCGTCCCTGTTTCACCAGGTGACTCAGACAGTGCTCCACTATACTGGCCGTCCACTGGTTCACTTTATTCTGATTATACTCTGTTCCACCAATAACACCTTCAATGCACTGAGACAGAAGCAAACAGACGCTGTTTGACACGCTGTTGTCACATGGAAGAGTTGATTCATATTAAAATGCAATTAATTAATGTTTACAGGGATTAAAACTCACCTCTTTCACTGAGGCACTGGCGTCATCTGAATTGAACATGACCTGTAGGGTAATTGGAGAGGCAGTGGCAAAATTAAATTGTGGGCATTTCAAGCAAAAGTACTATTCGATCGGGGTACTAATCGATTACGACTATTCCCATTTTTTCCAACACTGGTGAAACACGGACAGGATGACTCAAAAAATCTGGTATCTGTCATTACAGGTGTCAGGACCATGAATGAAAAGGAAACGTGAATATTTGCTTTACAAGTTGATTTATGCCCCTACATTTTCTGCTTGCGCTCCTAAAACTTTAAGATAGGGGCCACTGTGCTCCTAGTAAAAAATGTTAGTCTGAAGTCCTGCGCTAACCTATCCCACAATATCTACTTAGTAAGTTACTGCTGTTATATATTCATTGATTAATGTGATTCATAGTATGCAGCTGTCAAATCAACTGCTACTGTATACATTGCATAATAATAATACAAGTATTCATTGATAACATAACTTTGGGCAGTGCCTTTTCTCCATTAGTTTGACTGGCTTCTCTTCTGTTGGTGTTTTTCCTCATTCCCATGACTCTGCCTTTTCCTAAACAGTTCAATAAAGCATTACACTGCTGTCCTGTCCTGAGCCCCACTGACTCACCTCTCAGTTCATCCACTTTATCAACTGAATGGGCTGTTTCAGTGTCAGAGAAACTCACAGACATCCCACTGTCCCACATCCCAACTGCAGCTGCACAGTATTAACTCCTGATTTATATGTTAATAATAATAATAATAAAAATCTAGTCAGTAATATTTTAAATAGATGATCTGACCACACCCGGATGGAAAATCCGTTTACTGAACATGATTAGCATGTAGCATAACTAGCTCTGCGGCGTCTTCTGTCGAAATAACTGCGGACGTTTCGACACTGAGTTTTATAAGATGCTATAACAAACAGTTTCACCTCCTCTCCAGAGCTGTACTCCTCCATTGTGACGGCCACAAGTTAACACAGCTGTCTCCTCTCCTCTTCTCTCCTCTCCGTCTGTTGTTCACTTATTGTTGCTGTGCACTTCCTGTTGCTCAGACAACAACGAGTCACTTCCGGTCCTCCTGAAGCAGATGACCTTCTAAAGATGGCGCCCCCGTGTGGCTGAACTCAGTCAAAGCACAAACATCGACCGGACTGACTGCACTAACTTTTCATGTAAAATATGAGAATATGAGACAAAAGAAATGACAATAAAATAAATAAATAAATAAAGCCAGTAAAATAGCCAATACAATATCTGTAGCTTCCAAAGATTTAATAGAAGATGTCTACACAAGGTAAATAGCCTATGCATAAAATTGATAATGACAATATTAGGCTACATATTCTGTACAACAAACAAACTGAAACAAGAAAAAAATAACAACTAAATCAAAACAAGTTAAGATAGGCACAAAATGAGACACCAGACATAATCTAGTATGTAGCTTGAAACTTACTGTTTTGGTTCATATTGAGCTCATTTGTTATAAAGTTGTGGTTTGTTTAACTATTTTTTGTTAGACAGGAAACAATTCATTGATCAACAGAAAATAAGAAAAAAAACATTTAAGAGGATTGAATTAGTTATATAATTTATTTAGTTGGACATTGATATACATTTTTTAATGTTGCAGCTATAGTTTGTTGTACCAGCATTTAGTATATCATGGGTGGGTTTAAGACTCAGCGCAGCCTGTCTGTCTTACAACAACATTCAATTATGGGCTGGGCTCAGACTTCCTCTGTAATCACATAATGGAAAAGGATGTTCTTAATATTTGGAAATGTGAAATTTGCTGGCTAATTGCATCATAATTACAGAGCAATTAGTGATTAAATCCCACTGAGACTGTCTCTGAGATTGTGGACAATGTCACTGTCACCGAGAAATTACTTTATGCAAAATAAAATATGTGAAATTCATAAATAAACCTTCCCCCTAATCAGATCAGACCTCATTGCAAATACAACTTTATCGCAAGAATGACAGATCTATAATGCATTAGAAATAAAAACAGGCAGAGAATACACAACAAAACACACAAACAGCATGTCACACATCTCTAAAAAGGTCAGAAGTTCAGTTTTTAAACATCTGATGGGTTGAGTCTTTTGTAACCACAGCAGTGTCATCACTGTTTTAATAACCCACCTGTGAATTTAACCCTGTATATGTACAGCGTATTCTTCACACATAATATTACACATACAATTATTGTTTTCATGTAATGTTTCACATGAGAAATATCTGAAAAACATGTATAGCCTATGTGGGTGCATCTCTTACATATAATGTCACACATGCTTCACATTTAATATAGTAGATTTAAGGATTGTGTTCATTTTATTACGTATTGCAATGCGAATGCGATAGCCATGATCACATTTATTCATTGATTTTTATTTGTTTATTTGACAGGGACACATTAATAAAGACTTGTGTAAATGAGCCAAGTATATAGATTTGAGGTTGGCCAGAGCAGAGCAATAAGGGGAAAAAAGGGAATATTAATGTTAGTGCTGTGCAGAGCAGTGGGGTGCTGCATTATTAACACACACATGCACACACACACAAACACCACAAGGAGCTACAGAGAGAAATATCCTACCTAATATTAAAAGGGGTTAAAAAACATAAATCACCACAGGGTCAGCAGAAGCAAAGATAAACAGGTTATTTGAAATTTATTAATGTGTGCCTTTTTCATATCATTTCCCCCTCCAGCTTCATACACAACTAAACAATAAGCCCATACTCCCAAAAGGGAGTTTCTCTCTGGACCTATAAAAAGAACCCAGCACTGCAGTGAGATGTTATTTGACGGATTTTTCCTTTAATTGACTCATTAAGTTTATTTCACACAAACAACTGTCGCATTGTCAGAAATACATAAGCCTACACACACACACACACACACACACACACACACACACACACACACACACACACACACACACACACACACACACACACACACACACCACGCCCCCTCCTGTCGGGAACACCCTGGCTGTGGCTCTCCGCCTTCAGACGGTGCCGAGTCGCACCGACACACTGAACGCGAGTCGCGGTCTCAGACCACCGGACTAAAACAACTCTCCTCTCCGGCTGCAGCCCCGCCGCCGAGCTCCGGTCTCCCCCTCTCCCTCTCCCCCGCCACCGGCTCCTCACCTCCGGTCACACAGGTAAGACACCGCCGCTCCGAGCCCGGGACACCCAGGCGCCGCCGTGTTTCCAGTGGCATATGTCACATATGGTGGAGCCGCTGCCGCTTGTTTCCCAGTCACCTACTGTTGTGTTTGTGTCTTTTCCTTGTTTTTGGTGGAGTGTGAGTGTGTGTGTTGGTGTGGTGTGTGTGTGTGTGGTGGTGGGGGGGCGGTGTGTTCACCATCACGACCAGGACCTCGGAGGACCGACACACACACATCAGCGGGACCAGACAGCCCCACTTCCCCGCTTAAAGTTAAGCGCGTTTGTGCAGGTGCAATGCAGCAAAAAGCAGCTCATTTTCTTGTTTCTTGTTGTCTCTCCGCTGCTGTCGACGGTTTAAATCCCCACCTGCAGCCCAACTCGGGTGAATCGGACAGTCTGTTGAGAGTGTGTTGCATTAATTAACTTGCACCAACAACCCAAAAACCGACTGGTGGAAAAGGTATGAAACCTGTGGTTGAATTAATGATAATAATAATATGGATGGCAGGAGTTGGAAGAGGTATATCACACAGTCACAAGGGACTGATGACACATCTTCTCAGGGCATTATTGATCAATGACAGTGATAAATCACTCTATTGTGTCTCCTTAATAAAATATAACAGCCTAGTCCATTGTAGTTCAATGTGGAGTCATATAGCCTATCAAGGTTTTTCAGTCAATGTTTGGTGGCACACAGTACACAGCAGCGCACAGAGATGATGAGGGGTGTTCCTGTTCTTTGGTCAACCCTCACTGTTAAAAAAAATGGTTGGACAAAATAATAGAAACACATATCTGTGCACCTGTGACTGCAGCCTCCAAAATCACCATGCCACCATGAATCCATTAGTGTTCGCTGTGGATGTACCTAATAAGCATCTGGCAGCTGATGTAGTCTGGGGATGCTGCTGTTAAATGTCAGCACTGTTTGGTTTGTAATGTGACATAATGGTCCAATGGTGTACCAGACTAGACCGGCTGCTCTGGTGAAGGATCATGTATACTGACCTCATTACTGGTCTGTGGTGTGTTTTTTGGTGTTTTTTCTGTTTCTTACCTCAGTTTAGACAGCGTTTTGCATATGTTTGATGCCCATCCCATTCCCGGCACTTATGGGGAAAATGCTGGTGTGAGATCAAGTTATGGGTGAAGATGAAAGAGATGTGGAAAGATGTGATAAAATGTTGTTAGTGGGATTTTTTTTTTTAGCCCTAATTCAGCACCCAGAAATCCTGACGGGGCGGTTTGAGTCTGGAAACTTGAATTGTGATGACGCATAGAGATATGAATTGCATCAGGGTTCAGAAAGTTGCAGTTTTCTGTTCAGTCGATTGAGGCTGAAGCG
This sequence comes from Trachurus japonicus, assembly GCF_045865225.1. Taxonomy (NCBI): domain Eukaryota; kingdom Metazoa; phylum Chordata; class Actinopteri; order Carangiformes; family Carangidae; genus Trachurus; species Trachurus japonicus. Next base: position 20,542,761 of record NC_140927.1, read on the forward strand.
AAATACTTAACTCGTTGACTCATTGATTGATGACTGACAGAAATTCATTGAGGAAAAATGTTTCAAAATAACAGTTTTGTCTGGCCTCATACCCAAAACTGAAACAAGACCAAAGCAGCATATCCTTGCAGTTGAGGAGCGTTGTTAGAGAAAGGGGGGAATGGATTTGCTCCTTTGACAAATAACAATGACTTAATCATTGGAACTTAATTTGCTGCCAATTGGCTGTTTGACTAATCAACTAGACCCGGATTCGGATACAGCGGATGAAAATGGATGGATGGATGGACTAATCAACTAGTCTTTTGGCCTTAATCATTAATCTAAAAGAAATCCATAGATGCATGAATCGGTTAAAGCTGATCAGTGGAAAAATGCGAAAGATATTAGAGTGAAAAGAGTAGCAGAACATGTGTGGAAATACATATAAATGTTTATCATTGCTCATTGCTAATATGACTGTTGATTATTTTATTCTTGACGTTAATCAATAAAACATTGCTTGTTTTAGTACAAATTCATTATTTGGTCAAGCATAAGCACAGATTGAGTTTAGAAAATGGTTTTCCCCTCAGGTCAAAACATGTTGTCTAATTCATGGATTAGTCTTATTGCTTATTCGGTATCAAGTGTTAGTCTGTGCATTTTAATTAGCCTGTTTAAGCAGCCAGTGTAGAGTGAAAATACAAAAGGCCAATTCAACCTTCCACAGAGGACGTTAAACCTGTCGGACAATAGAGCTGCCGGCCAAAGTGGCTACTTACATGGACAAAGTAGCCACAGACAACATTTAGTGAGCACTCGCTATATCAGCCATCATTCTTTGAGGTGGCTGGAAAACATTGTCTCTTTGTTTAAACAGCTGTAAATTAAAACCACACAGTTACATAATGAGTAAAATTAACACCCGTGAGTTTATTTGTTATCATTAGTTCCATTATGAAGGCCTCTAAGTGGATGAAATATTGAAGCAAACCGTCTATGGGCTTTTGTTCAAATGTACAAGTGGCTAAATATTTTAACACCTGACAAAATTTCACATTGCTGGGTTTTTTTTTCCTACAACAAGCTTTTATTCTGAAAGATATAACCTGCCACACTATAATTTGTCATAGTGACGCTTCACTGAATTGGTTCATTTGGCTTTGGCTGTAAGAAATAGATTGAGTATCTGCTGAGGCTGTTTTATCATTGTCACAGCGAGAATGCCTCCCTAATGATAAGCGAGATCTTATATAGCTGACACACACACACACACACACACACACACACACACACACATGGCCAGAGGGAGAATAAATGGGTGAATAAAAGAGGAGAGAAGCCAGGGAATGTAGGGATTCCCTGATTTCTCTACACGCAGGCTGCAGAGCTCATTCACTGGAGCAGAAAGAAACCCCTGGGGAGTGCAGTCACACAGCATTAGAGGTCTGCATTTCCAAGATCTGGCAAGACAGGCTATAGTGGTGCGTGTGTGTGTGTGTGTCTCTGTCTGTCTGTCTGTCTGTCTGTGTGCACCTACATTCAACACATTCATGCATTGTTATGGTCAGCATTTCTGTGGCTGCAGCTTATCGTGCCAGACTAATGGGCTCTGCTGTACAAAACGCCCCAGCTACATATTTGTTAAAAACCCAGAGTTTGACTTTTTCAGGTCTGCTTATTTATAACCCATGAAATATGACAGAGTTGAAACTGAATTATTTCCATGACAGTTTTTAACTCTTGCAGTGGCAACAACTACAACAACAACAACATAAATGACTGACAACACTAGAAGACCATGGAGGGGAGTTTAGCTTGTGCTTGGTGCAGCACATAGGCTACAGGGGAAAATATTGTTGTAAAGTGTGATATTTGGTCATGAAAACCAAAGGAGCCACTTCTGAGTTTTGCTATTGTCATGTAACAACGAAAGCTGTTTACCAGCCGAGAAGAAACAGCAGTATCTCTTTCGAGTTTTTTATTCTTCTGAAGTAAGCATGCTCAGCTAGACCTTGTTCATCACTTTCTGATAGCGACTCACTGTCCTGCAGTCCGGCCTGAAGACGTGCTGCTCAGAGGATTACACTTAATAATTATTGTCATTATTAAAACCTCCATTTGTTTTTATTGTTAAAATTTCTGGAGTCCCAGGTCCATAGTCTTGTAATTCCTTAAGCCTAGTTAATGCTTCTGCATAAACTCCACGCCGTAACTACGCCAGTGCCTCAATGACATCGTACACCTTTCTGCGTCGAGGGAATGCGTTGCCGTCGTGCAATTCACCGCCACAGTAGGCTTTAAAGCCGCGTTTCCACCGAAAGTTCCAGGAACCTTTAGTTCTACCAACTAAATGGTTCCTGTAGCCCGCTGTTGTCTGTGTTTCCACCGAGGCCCAAAGTCCCGGGGAGATTATGCAGATCACTAAATGTAGCCTACTAGTCAGCTCTTCCTCCGCTGTCAGGTGGTGATCGGCCCCGAGCTGCAAACACCCTGCGGCTGGTGGTAATCACATCGCCGTGTTTCGGTCACGTAATGAGGATAATAACTTCTTTCTCCCACAATGTTTTGAATATGGTATCCTATCGGATTCATTTTTGGTAAACAATCAAACAAATCCACGCAAAAAAACAAAACAGTGAGCTTGCAGCTGGAATTGAATATACCGCCGGGTAAAATGCGGAAATGAGTGCTCATCCAATCGGAGATGCTCAGTGCGCAGACCACGCCCATAGTTCCTGAACCTTTCGAAAGTACCTACCCCCGACCAGGGCCGTTTTTTGGGAAACTTTTCTACCCCGGAACTACATTTTGGTTCCTGGTTGCTGCAGTCGAAACGCACATAGTTCCAGGAACTAGTTCAGGTTTTGCGGACCAATCACAGCCCTTGCGGTCTCCGTGATAAACCACCATATTTATTAATCCACATAACTAAACCAGGCAGAACGTAGTAGTCTGGATGACCAAGCCACATTTAGGCTAATCCTCAGAAACAAGTGTGGTTGTCAAGACTCTCTGGCAAAACTAAACGAGTATAGCAACATTTCTAGATCCTGGAAACTTTGCTTTTCAGGGCTTCACTGCCTCTTTCTGTTCTTGTGAAACAATAAGTTGGCATCCTTTTTTGTTTCGCGCATAAATCCTACTTGCATTGTTTAGCTACTCCCTTCTGACAAACAAAGACCTGTGACAGGACGAGTGTTGTGGAGACACGCGTAGTCCGCCTTTAACACATGAGCCGTGTTGAATATTAGCGTATTAGATGTGATCATCTGCATGATTATATCCAGATTAACCCTGAGCTGCTGTAACAAAGCTCATCTGTGCTGCTGCACTGACTAATGTCTGATCACTGGAGAGCCGTTGTGCTGTGCGGGGTTCCCCAGCCTCCCACTCACTTACGGTTCTTTTATCCATGGCTCTCCGGTGCGTACTCGGTACCCATGTTTGGTATGCAGCCTATAGCCTCGCGTGGCCTCGGCGATACATTGCATGCGCGTTCAATCATGGCCACTGCGGGGTAATCAGTGGAAGCCTGTGCACGCCGACCCTGCTGCAGATGTGGGAGGGAAAGGGAAAAAAATGTATATCAAAAGCAGAAATGTGATTTGGAGGCACGGCTGAGATGAATGACTCAGTTGAGTAATAGATTGTTGGTCAGGGAGTGATGCCTCTGTGTCGCCCCCCGCCCTCTAAACCTCTAATGTGAATGGACACATGCCTCCGTGGGCGCGCTGTGTGCTGCTGATGTTGAACTGAACCTCTGAAGGCCGTAATGGGATGATGGGACACTTCAGCCTAGAAATAAGGCAAAGGCGCGGGTGCTGCTCATGAACACAGCAAGGCTCAAAATAAACCCTTTATTTAAAATGACTCAATTATTTTATTGCCAGAATCTCAACCAGCTGTGTGTGTGTGTGTGTGTGTGTGTGTGGAAAAGTCAACACAGCACAACAGTGTACATAAAACACGGACATTAATTAGATTCATTGTTGGCAAGTCATGCACATCAAGGTGTTCACTAAATAAATATATGAGCAGATTAAGGCCAGCTGTAAAGACGTCACCGTGTGAAAGGAATTAATATGAATTAAACCGCAGTGTTTTACAATAATTAACATTGCTGTTAAAGCGTTCAGTTGAATTTGTGTCACAGTAATAAAACAACACCCAAAATCTATTTAAAATAAACAAAACATGACAGTAAACATTCAAAAAAATAAACGCTTCGTTACATGTTTACCATCCCCTTTTTGCCCAGATGGCATTCAGTGTAGGTTCAGTATCTATTTATTCTACAACGTTTAACGTGAAAATGCACCATGCAGTTCATTTAACTTTAGATTAATTGGATTTTAACAGGATTTAGCAGATTGTTCTTGACATTTGGAAAATGTAGTTTTGACAAAATGACGTGTACCAGCTCCCTTGAGCTTTCAGATGTGACATGTGGTTGAAATCTGAAGTAATTTGACCTTGAGTATAGATTATTTGGTGAAATCAGTTGAAATTTTTAAAAGACACAACCAGATGAAAGTTAGTAATGATATTTGATAATAAAGATTGTAATCAAATATCAGTATCACCATAAAAATATTAATATGACATGATATGGCTAATGATTTTATTAGGTACAGATTTATGTCACTTCATTAACACCTGTTGACCACAGTATCTTGATATGGGTATTTTGTGAAGATACAGTCATGTAAGTGGATATTATTGGATTATTAGCATAAAATGAGTAGTCTGATACTCGTATCTCTCTGCTGCTCTCAGCATAATGACCTGACACGAGGAAATTCTTGTTTCAGCCTGGCTAGCTCTTTCCATCTTTCTCCAGTCTTTTATGCTGAGCTAAACATATTTAATAGAAACATGTTAGAGAAGAATCGATCCTTGTCACATGAAAGTTATAGAATTACCTGAACGCCATGTTTCATTTTATTCATCATTGCTCTTCTCATTGATACTAGGCAGAAGGTCACCTGCTTTATGATGTCATCTCAGGTGGAGACCTACAGGTGAAGGATTACAATCTTTTCCTCTGTGTCGTGCAAATAATCCTAAACATTAATCAGCAGTTTCAGTAGACTATCCAGTCAACCTCACCCATATTTGTTGGAAAGATCAAAGTCCACTGAACTGACTGTGCTGGTTAACATCCGCTGAAACACAGTAAATTTATAGATGGGTTAGGGTTAGTTTACTTCGCATGAGGCAGATGACAAACAGAGTTAACTTATTAATTAGCTGGTTATGTCGCCGCATCGTCTACCTGATTGTAGGAGCCATCTGGAGAACCACTGGTAAACAAATCTGCTGTGTTGTTTGTGATTCTCTGTGATATCGTATTCAGTTGAGGATCTGCTTCGCTTATCGCTTCCTATCAAGAACCTTCTTTCTAACCTACGACTGAAGGTTACCTACCTAAATCTTATAGTAATACCAGTCATTAGCCATGATTAAGTGCAACTTTTGTGTGTGAATTTTATCTTCCTGAAGGATAAAACCATAAAACTTGAAAACAGAACATCCGAACAAGTCCAAATTAAACAACTAAATATGTTTTCAGTTCACACACTGCAGAACGACTGATAAAGTCATTTCCTGATCTGATGTGACCATCAGCAGGACAGCATAGTTTTCATCTGATGACGTTTTATCTCAAAATAGTTTTTGATAAGGTTGCGCAACTAATCACACTGTAATCACAATATTGCAATAAAGTTGTCTCAGCATTGCTGTGTCACATTAACAATGTTATATTTTAATTCAGCTTCTTTTCATCACGTTTCACATAATCACATGGTTTTTTGATTAAGGTATCAGTTACCAGAGAAAGAAGACACTGAGACAAATAAAAACTATGGTAATTACCTGTCAAACCAAACAATGCACTGTCTTAAGCCGAAGCGTTGTCGGGCTTTCATATTCTGTCACTGCTCAGTGACATCCATTTTCACATTTTCATCTTTTCGCCTCCTGAGCGGGGGCTGTGCTGTTGCTGCAGGAGCAAAGAAACTAAAGTAAAAACAACAGAGTGGAAATAATATCACTTCTATAATCTTCTATCATTTCGTAACCTATTGAAGTAATTGAGGGTGTTTTGCATGCGTAATGCGAACTATGGGCCAAGCGCCAAGTTACCATAAATGCATCAGGTTTCATTCGATTTATAAATGGCATCTTATTAGACAGCGATTCTGAGGAAGCAGCTAATTGAGTCCAAGTTTGTGAGGCATGTCTGATCTTTAAAAACGACCCATACGTGATAATTCAGTAATTGTCTCTGGCTGCTGAAACGCAGATCAACGTGCCCTTTCTGTTAAAATGTTCTGTGCTCTGAATATTGGCTGCCGCCTGATGTTTGTTTTGCAGTTGCAGTTGTTTTGACACATAGCCAGGATTCTTTTTAAAATGTGTGGGATGCTGAGAGATGACACGTGGAGCTGAAAGTGTTTTGTTGTTTAGAGTCTTCGTTCCACAGGTAGTTTATTAGAGTGGATGTCACGGCCACCTGAAATTCACTCACCACCGCGATCCTGAGCAAATACACTCCACTGACATCTAAACAGAGAGAGAAAAGAGTGAAAACAAAGAGCAGACAGCTGGGCAGTGCACTGATGCTGCTTTTTGATTGCTGTGGACACATGTTTTTTTTTAAATGCTTTTCTAAAACCAGCGGTCCACCTCACCAAAACAAGGGTTTTGTCTTTGCTGAGAGATTTTTATTCATCGATCTGTCCCGTAGGCTCAGTCGACCCAGACGCCCGTCTGTCCAGAATTTCATTATGCATCTGTCTGCTTAACGTTGAAGCTGCGATACTGCTCGGTGTATTTCAACAGAAATGACACGGGGCTCTTAAAAATAATAATAATAATCCATTATCATCCACTCAGCTTTAAATTACATGTTGTTCAGATGTTACACTGTGATTAATCGCAACACTGCTCAGAATACACACACACACACACACACATGGACTCCCTTCTCTTCATTATCGGGTTGTGCTTTGATAAGACGAAGCACAGTGAAATGTAAAATGTGTCAGGCAGGCAAGCAGCAGTTAAACAGGGATGGAGTGCTATGAAATATTCAGGCATGTTTGTGGAAAGAGGGGGAGCTCTCTCTCCCTCTTTCTCTCTGTCTTTCTCCCTCAGCAGCAGCAGCAGCAGCAGCGGAGGCCACGACTGAAACTGGGTTAACAAGATCCAGCCTCGATCTAAAACCCTCTCATCTCTTGTTCTTTAAGTGCTCGCGTTAACTGCACAGGAATATTGAGCACATGCAGCTGAGAAACAAAAGGCTTTTTGCAGAGAAAGGTGCATGTCATAAAAGATGAAAGACACACATAATCCTTATTTTTTATATAATCTAAGCTTTGTATGTTGATGATTTCTGGCAGAGAAACACTAAAAACTACAGATACTCCAGATCTTCTGCATTTGTGTGTGTGTTTACCCAACACCCAGACCGCCTGCACTCGAGCTCAACTCACAGTTTGTAGCCTAAGCAGTGCCAGGTCTTTGGAGTTGTTAGCAGATTGTGGCTTGAAATCTGGATCACTTTCACAGCAGTTTCGGCAGAATAAATTAGCCTCTTCCACACAGCACACATGAAAAGAGACGATTATAGTGAAAATTAAGGGAACAAGGGTCATAGCTCGTCTCAGGCATCTCCGTCACCTGTCTCATAGAAGCTCCTGCCTCCTGTAATTAATCACAATAAGAAATAAATGATGATTTATAGAGGAGGCAGTTGGATATGGAGAGTTACAGCAAAAAAGTTGTGGATAATTATCTAGGTTTCTATCTATCTGTGTTATTTTAAAGAGTAGCCTAATTATTGTGTTTATTGCGTTCTGCTTTCTTTTGCTGATATCATCAGATTCATTTTTCTTACAGAGAGGTTGTGATATATTATGAAGGATACCGCTGTGACAATAGCGTGAATAGAGTGAATGACGCACAGAGGCTTGTAGTCTACGACAGGCTCTTTGTTTACCTGTCCTTGACTTAATGTAAAGAGGCCAAATCCTCCGCACATTTATAATTCAATTGAGAACAAATTCATTTCAGAAAATGCATCGTGCACTGAAGCGGTAATATTCAAATATTCAAATCAAATATTTAAGAAGCTACAAAAATGTGACACAGGGCCATTAAACTAGAGCGACTGATATAACATGGCTCTGCATTAAACAAGCCAAGGTCATATAAATAAATGAAAATTAAAAGTAAAAAAGTATTGCACAAGGTCATCTGGGGCGCTGGGAGCCCCCATGAATCTGTGACCCAGTTGTCATCCTGTGATAGACAAAACTAATCATCCAGCACCATCATCAAGTTGTCAATTTCCCTACATTTATGACCAAAACTAATCACATTAACCACAGGTTCAGAAAACTAGCTGCTATGCCACATTCATCTCATAGCCTATTGTTTAAACACTAACAACCATCACAACAAGGAATTGGATATACTAATACAACAGTTTAAGCTGATTTTATAGGACAGAGGCCAACAGGGGGCTTGTTGCATGCCTACAGCTTTGCATTATACAGTACGGCTAGCCTTAAACTATTTGAACCACGGGGTGTTTCCCTCGTTCCTCCCCTTTTGCCAACATTGATTGAATCCGGCATCATAAAACTAAAATTGACATAAACATTACGATTGATAAACATTAGCGTGTCAGCATGCTATCATGTTTCAGCTGGAGCTGCTAGCATGACGGTGCACATTAAGCCTGAGTTTAACCAATAAACTTGTTGGTGCCAACAAACTAAGTTAGTTTAAGGCCATGATTTGCTGTTTGATAATCACTTTCACATTAGTCTGATTAGTCTTTGCTATTTTCTACATTAATACAGAATCAGAGGCTTCCACCCCTAGAAATTATATGTTCTGAGTCAATGTTGTTTGTTTGACATCCTCCATTGGCTTCAGACTTCCACCTCAGGAAATGGATTGAGGCCCATTGTAAAAGGTTTTTTATCACAGTTTTATGTGTGGCAATAACAGACAGCGTGAATCTGATGTTAAAACAATTTCCCTTGAAGAAGTCATTATGATTGTGAAAGTATTCATGACAAAATAGCTTTACGCGATCACACATTGAGTTGTTTTATCTGCTAAATGAGCAGCAGAAAAGTCTTTCTGTTTTTGCATTCCTGTCACACGTCTTAAACTTTGTAAAATGAGCCGTAACTTCCCCGGGAATGAGAAACAAAGCCTTCACGGTCAGAACGTTTAAACTGCAAAGAAATCATCAGTAAGCACCTGGTTTAGCTGTCTCGCTTTTCCCCTAAAGTCCTGATCCCCCCCTTTCTTCCTGGTCATCTCTTATTCCATGAGTCAAGCTCCACAACACAACACAACATAACCAATCATCTATTTTCTGTCTCTGGGCTCTCTCAGCTGCTCTCCAGCCTTTTCCTGAGCTTATGCTGCCCTTTCCTCTTAATTAGTGAGCGAAATAACACAAACAACCTATCAATGCAGGGGCAATAATCAGCATACAGATAAGAATAATGCAGGAGAGTTCACTGAAGGTCAAAGAAAAGGAGCAGCAGAATGTGTCTGACAATGGGGCTCTGGATGAGGCACAAACTGTTAGTTTGTTTTTCTCCATTTTCTGCTCCATTGAGCCCTGCAGGAAACGGTGCAGGCCTCCGGGCCTGAGAGGTCATTACGGACAGCAGCTCCTCGGAGAGCTGTAATGTTATGGTGCCACTGACATGTGCTCTGTTTCTGTACAGGCAGTGTTTTAAATGTTAGTCATGGTTCGGCACTGGCAGGAACTACTTTCACAATAGTGGTGGTCAAATACTGCTACAATTGAAATGTACTGATTTTTTTTTCTTGAGGAGTACGCAAGTGTCAAAATGCAGAAAATTGAACACATAAGGTTTGATATATGTCAATAATAAAAGTATCACTGCTGGTGTTTTTATATCATTTTATTGCTAGTTTGCAGTAGAGCCGATTTAGATAATTTCCTTAACTGACGTGTTGCTAATTGGTTTTTATAAATCTATCATCTTAGGATTTGTCTGTAAAATTTTCAGTTGTGAAGCAGCGAGGACTGAAAGGAAAGCCATGCCTGTCTTGTTTTTAAGAATTTCACAACACATCACTCTTTAATTCTAACTAAATATTGAATTTCACTAGTTTGCAAGTATTCTCCTTTTTTTCATATTAGACAAACAAATCTTTAATGTAAATCATATTTAATAATGTTGTTAACTACCTTCTGATGCTTGCAAAGTTGTAGCTCGTGATTTACACTTTTGTTTCTTTAGCATTTTTAGGAGGTAAAACTGTAATGCTATAAACAATACTAATATTGTCGGCTGTGAAAGTACATTTTTGCCTTCTCTCATGGTGCGAGTAGTGCAAGAATTAAATTACGAACTCAAACAGCGCTACTCTGCCATTACAACCAACATTGTGGTGGAAGGCAGAATTGCAGCTCGAACGACAGAGATAAAGCTCCGCCCCTTTTACGGTCTTTCACGGATTTTGTTGTCACGTGTGCTTGCAATGCACATATTCATTCATACTAGTTCTTCTACTGTTCTGGAGATCGACTGTGAAAGTCTTAAAGACCCACCAGTTCATTACGATCAAAGCATTAACAACCCTCGGTGTAAAAGGTGAACAAAGTGGTGTAACTCTTCTCTAATATTCTTCAATCGGCTGAGCAGCCTGGCAGCAGCTTCTGAAGTATTTGAGCGAGATGGAGACGAGAACGTAAAACAGGGTTTGAATTTGTTTTGGTTTTTCTCATCCCACACAACTATTTCTGTCTCTTTTCATGTGTACAAACAAGTGCAACGCCGCAGATGCCTTTGCATAGAGATTGTCGGAAAGTGTGTAACGTTATCCCCCTTTCTAGTGATTAACACATCCCACCCTTTTCTCCGGCAGAAGCCTTTTAACCCTGGCTATTCAGAGCAACTATAAACAGACATGTGAACTGGTTTATTCCAAGTAATGCACCAGTTTTTGTTTTTTTTCTCCTGCGCTAACACTCATCCCCACCCTGAGCATGATCATTTGTAGGTTGCCAGTTTGGAGATTAGGTCAAAGGTTGATTTTGTTCTGGTGAAAAAAACTGTCTTTCTTTTTAGCTGCAATTTGACATCACCACCCAGTCTGCAGACTCACACACTCCACATGTGGCCGTGGGCGGGATGATAGTCACGGCTGTGTGAAGTTGTCTGCTCGACAGGGGTGAGTTATTCATATCGTTGTCTAATGTAGCTTCATTACCTGCGGAGCCTGCCAAGTAATTAAGGTTTCAAATTGGATTGTGATTGACAAACCGTGATGGGGCTGCGTTATTGACATGCAGAGAGTCAAGAGGAGGCAGAGGAGGAGGAGGAGGAGGAGGAGGAGGAGTGACGTGAGTGTTTGCAGACAGATCCTCGCTTGATTGGCAGTGACATGGACAGTGTGTCTGACAGGTCTGCAGACAGGGAAGGAGGTCGTTAGTGCACTGCAGTGGTGTGGCTGTGTTGTCTACCCTGAGGCGTCTCTGTGTGTGTGTGTGTGTGTGTGTGTGTGTGTGTGTGTGTGTGTGTGTGTGTGTGTGTGTGTGTGTGTTCTTGTACTTACTACATTGTGAAGACCGGAAAGAGTTTTTAACCAACAGAGTGAGGACATTTTTGGGAAGTGAGGACATTTTGGCCGGTCCTCACTTTTTTCCAAGGGCTGTTTGAGGGTTAAGACTTTAGGTTATAATTAGGTTAAGAGTAGGTGGTTAAGGTTAGGCATTTGTTTTGGATGGTTAAGGTTAAGGTTAGGGGCTAGGGAATACAAGTGTCCTCACAAAGATAGCTTTACAAGGATGTGTGTGTGTGTGTGCGTGCGTGCGTGCGTGCGTGCGTGCGTGCGTGTGTGTGTAAGAAAGAGAGAAAGACGGACAGAGGGGTCACCACTTGAACGTTAAGCACACACACAGACACACAGACAGGGATACTTTCCACTTGGACAAACACGTCATGTATCATTGGATGTGCTGTGTGTTCAACTCAACGCCCCAAACCCTTCCAGTGTACTATTATTTATTTATTTATTTTTTACCCAGAATCCTCTCCAACACGCCAGATCTTGAGCTCTGTGCGATGACGATGGCTGCCTATTGATTTCACCTCGCTGCAACACACAACACACAACACACAACACGATCACATCCGACCTCAGGAAGTGAATTACATGTGAGGGGGGCGTACACAGCAGAGATAGCAGCATAAATGCTATTTGCTTCATTTCCTTTAAGCTTAGATAAGCTGCTGCGAGCTGAGATATAACAGCATGCGTATGGATCTTTGTGAGAGTCTGCGCAGCGCTCTGTTGTGTTGTTAAAAGACACAAATCGCGGTGATAGATGCTGTCCTTGCATCCTGTTTTATGAATAGTGGCGCTTTGACTGTTGTTTGTTGACACAATCCTGTAGACTCTCTATTGTAAATTTGATCGGCCTTCCTCTCTGGGGTTTTATGTACAAAAATCTATCTCAAGAGCTTTGTGCTTCATCTCGTCCTCTTACTTAGAAAAGCAATTGAATTTTATGTCTGCTGAGTGTTGCTGTGCTTTGATCATCACTACATCTGTCATCGTTGGGATATTTCCCTCTGGATTTACTCTTCGAACAAATGAGTCAGGCCATTTAACACCCTGCCCTCTTTTACGGTCCAGTGTGCTCTTCTGCAGCCTTGGGTGATTTCTCCTCTCACACAGCAGGCAATGAACAAGTGCTGGCTGCTTTTTCCTGAAGAATTGATATTGATACTCAACAGAAGTTGACCGATCTGGGTTTAATTCATATTTGTTTACCTCTTCAGCCACTTCCACATTGCCATGCACCAAGACACTGGAGTTTTTAGGAAACCTGGTGGTTTTGGGAACTCCTACCCACACGGAAAGAACCTATAGGTTTTAATATAGGTTTGAATATATGTGACATACATAAAATTGGCCGTTTTCATATATACACAGATAAACTGCTAAAATAGGTTTCATATATGCGCATATATAGATATCCTATATATCCTCATGAGGATATATGCGCATATATGAAACCTATATGCAGTTTATCTGTGCATATATGCACCATACTGTATATGCACCATATATATTAGCATATACTGTATATGAAAATGGCCAATTTTATGTATGTCACATATATTCAAACCTATATTAAAACCTATAGGTTCTTTCCATGTGGATAACAGCACATGCATAGAGGATGAGTGGTGATTATAGATATAGAGAAGATATGTTTACCCTGAACACACCCGATATAGATATAGAGAGTCCAGCAAACAGCACAGACCTATAATAGCAGACGAGACGAAGCTGCAGGACGTTAGTTTCTCTGCTGTGTGTGCGGGGCACTGGTGTTAGCAGCTGTGAAGTGTCATTATGGACCTTTTATTGATAAATGATTAATGATTTCTACTCTCCGAGCGTGTGTGTGTGTTGGAGTCGACAGCTGTTTAGTGGTCACTAGAGACGCTCTCTGCCATTCACCATCACTGTCTCCTGCCGTCTGTGTCATATTAATGATTTAAGAGGACAATGTCCAGCATCCTGTAAATGACCACAGGGGGATTCGGGGGTTATACTTTAAAACAAGAAGAATAGAGCCACAGTGCATTAAAGGCTGCAGGTTTTACAGCTTTCACCCTGAAGGAAACCATCAAGATGATGAAGAGTAAAGGCTAAAAGACTCATGCAACCGATTGTATAACTTATTAATGATCTGGACTCACAGCCGTCTATTGAAGGACTGTGTGGCAGTGATCACGCTGGCCAATCTAACACCAGGGGGAAATAAACTGGAAAAACCTTTTGTTCTCCCAGGAGATGAAGAATCTGCTGATACAAGGTGAAGTAGCTTCTTTATGATTTGCAGCCTTTAAGGTAGAAGAAATCTCCAGTGTTTTAAGATCTGAGCTGCTCCTCTCTGAGATAACAAGGCAGAAGTCGAAGCAGAAGAATTTTCAATCCAGAGAGGGACGAGGGTGACCCACATTTCTGGGAAAAATAAATAAATAAAAGAATACACCACACGCCATACAATGTTATCTTGACCTAGTTCATCCCACTTTAACTGTCTCACAGAAAGGTTTTGTAACTGTAAAGGTGTGTGGTGCATTCAACGCTTCTGGGGCATTGCTGCTCGTCTCAAGAGGAGAGGGAAGAAACCTGAGCCGAGCAGAGATCAGGATGTTGAAAAAGACGGAGAAAGAAGGAAGGAAGGATAAAAAAAAATGCAGATGTGTGATATTTATATTTTATGGGATTGCAGCAAAATCATACAGTATATTTGGAGTAACACAATCCCAATCAAGGAGTCACGATGCACATTACTGTTGTACAAATTAATGAGCCTGAGCACGGCGTAATTCAAAACTGACAAAACTAATTAGCGAGACTGTGTAACAGAAAAGATGGCACAATCCTCCTTCGACAAATTAAAACTTGTTGGCAATAAAAAAAAGCACCTTAGCTCAGTTACACACACACCTGGTCTAGTGACACCAGTAGTTCATGGTGGTTGATGTTTGCTAACACTAGAGGTTCAGTTGAGGCTGGACACACAACGAGACGTCCCTCAAATCTTAACCCAGTTTTAAAACTTGGGAGATCACAGACGTGAGGACAGTATCAACATGTCGTTAGCTGGCTGTCCTGGTGTGCACTCTTTTATGCAGTAAAAAAACAAACGAAAAAGAAAAAGAGAAAAAGATTATGGGTTAAATCCTGCCTGAGGAGACATTATTGGTGCATCTTATACACTCTGCAGCTCTAAGTACACAACATCCAGTTAGTGATGCTTCCCAGTCTTCTTGCTTGCTCTCATTGGCTGTTCCGGTTGTTTCCATCGGAGGCAGCCTAATCTGGGATCAACTGGAGATCTATCAAGGCTTCGGCTCAATCAGGAGCAGTAAAATAATCATTGATCAAACACACTTGAGGATTAATTGGACAAATAATCATTGGGGACAAGGATTGGACAAAACCGTCCCAAAATCAGGCCAAAAAACTGTCAGTGTGTATCACCAGCCTTACCGACTCAATGACTCTTATCCTAATGCTGCTGCTGCTATCGCTATGCTAATGTTTTAGTATGGTTATATTTCTGTCACAGTCTCACGGCCACAGTGGATGCCTAATATCTGTTTAAAGTTTGGGAGCACACATAAAGAATTTGGTTTAATATGTCGCAAAATAGTGCAGATATAGTGCACAGACTGAATGTGTATGGGTGTTTGAGAGAATCCATGTGAATATTGTGGATATTTCAACCGTGTCACGAAGCCCTCGTCCTGTCTTAAATAAGTGCTGTATGCCGTTTGTGATTGATGTTTTTTCCCCCATCAGTTCCTGATTATAGAGGGAGCGGGCGGATCAATACAGTGTCAGCAGTAATGCAGGAGTTGTGCCAGACCCTTGCGGTGGAGAGGGAGCTCAGCCAGACGGCAAAGCTTTCGATTTACCAGTCGACCTACATTCTGACCCCTCGCTCGATGGCCATGAGCCGTGGATAGTGACCGAAAGAATGAGACCACAGGTGCAAGTGGCCAAGATGAGTTTCCCGCCGCAGGATGGCTGCGTGGGTTTCAGCCTCAGAGATGATGACTGTTGTGGGCAAGGAGCTCCGACGTTGGTCTAGGGTCGATGCTGAGGGTAGAGCCACCGCTCCTTCGTGTTGACAGGAGACAGTTGATGCATCCTGGGCGTCTTCTCTTGGAGATGTTAGGACATGTCCGACTGGAAGGAGACCCCAGGGCAGACCCACAACATGCTGTAGAGATATATATAGTACAGGACAGGTGCATCTCAATAAATTAGAATATCATGGAAAAGTGTATTTAGGTCAGTAATTACATTTTTAAAAAGTGAATCTAATACATTATATAGATCCATTACACACAGAATGTCTTTATTTAAAGAGACCCAGAGGAGTTTGCGTTTGGTTATAAAATAGTCTCATATTAAAGCAGATATCAGTGGCACGGCCGTTTCGGCTAATGCTGTGTTCAAGGCAGGCTTTTGAAACCGTAAGTTACAGCTTCAAGTCACAACTACGACTTGGTAGCGTTCCAGGTAACCCGTAGCTCGTGTTTTTACCGTCCTGTTGTCTGTGAAAGTTCCCTATAACGGCCACTCGTAACTTCCGACCCGTGAACTCGTACCAGATCGAACTGGTATGACTTCACAGGAAGGAAAAACACAAAGTACGAGTTTCCTTGAACGCACCATGAGTTAGCAGCGCCCTTGTCAGGCATCAATTGTCGTGCTACGTCACCACATTCACGCGCATCCCTTGGCTGCACACACAGCCCTTCATGCCGTTCTCTCCCCTCATTGGATAACACTTGTATCCCACAAGGAAAATTTTCTCCTCGGGTTACAGCAGAGCAGAGTGACGGAGAGACTCGTGTTTAGGCTGAAATACTTCATGTAAGTGATTGCTGACGGAAAATAGGACTATTTAGGACCATAGACTGTAAAAAGAATGGACGTAGCGTCCGTGACGTCACCCATTGGTTTTGGGGAGTCGTTTTTGTGACTCAAATATGGCGGAACCCGCCCACTGGCCTCGAAGCAGCTGTCCACGGAGCTGCTCGGACCTGTCACTCAACGTTTTCGCGCCCTAATTGGCCAGAGTTTTAACCTAATAACAGTAAAACGGTAGAGTTAAAAAAAAAATTCACCCCCCTCAGAGTGTGTGCGGGGGTAGAAACTATCGATTGAGAAAAAAAAACGTTCTGACACCAGGCTTTTAACATGTTTACTGAGGATGTAAAATCGGCGATTTTAACATGGGGGTCTATGGGGAATGCTCCCTTCTGACACCAGCCCCCAGAGGAATCCGAGGGGATTGCAGTTTTTTGAACGCGGAAGTGAGCTTCACTTCTCAGACCGACAACTGCCCCCTTGTTTAGGACTTATATTAACAAAAACATTCCACTGATATCTGCTTTAATATGGACGAATCTACGTTACCCACACTTGTGTCCATTTGTGTGTCCATTTTCGATAAATACTGTATAATATCGTTTTGTCTTTATAGTTATTTTGATATTATTTAGCGGTCGACTCGCCCAGCATTTCCTTGTTTCAGTTTCCCGGAACGCTGCCCGGCGGGTCATGGGAATAACACCACCAGATCGCTAGTTGGCATCGTTTATGGTCGGAACTACGACAATATCTGATCGTCTTCAAACCTCTGACCTCCAACTTCGTTCTTGGCAAATGTTTTCACTTTCGTCCGTCTTGCACCGGGTCCAAGAATTTCATCGTGCGCATGGATGCTCATGGGAAATGTTGCGTGAAAACACTTTGCTTTCCAAAACTCCTCGTAGTCCCTTTAATTTCTTTTAATTGTAAGTCGTAAGACCTAAAATTCAGTATCTCAAAAAATTTGTACTCATCTTACGAAAGACACTTTTAATATGGAAATGTTGGCCTTCTGAAAAGTATGTCCATCTAGATGCACTCAATACTTGGTTGGGACTATTCGACTTTGACTACTGGGAATAGGACTTTTCCATGATATTCTAATTTATTGAGATGCACCTGTACCTCCCTTAATCTCTGAAGGGAATGCCCCGGGAGTGTTTCTTGGAGTAGGTTCATTGTCTTTCTTCTCTAACCTGCTGCCAACGTGGCCTGACCCTGGGATGTCAGGAAACAGACGGGTGCAGGAAGAGTGAGACAGAGACAACAGGGGATGGACAAGCTTCTCTCATTCACCACTTGACCTTGTGAGGTGTCCTGGATATTGGTGTTTGCTCTCAGGCCAGTATTAGCGTTATGTGCTGCTTGATGCTCAAGCAACCAAATACACATTCACAGACTTCCAGTTAAACCAAGTCGCACTGTGGCTGATTTCCAGTTTCCAGTCAGCAGCGTGTCGCAGCTGGATCCGGTCTGACAGTCACCACTTTCATTTAGCTCTGCTGCATTTTCAACCCAAACAAAACAACAAACACCTCGGGGGAAAACAGATGTTTGTTGTTTCAATCACAAGAGTAAAAAACACAGTGGTCAGTGGGGAAAACAATGATATAGCATCACACACACAAAAAAAAGCTCAAGTAAACACTTCAAACATCTGCCCACTTCAGCAGCAGTAGGATAGTGTATGTGACACACATCACTGACTCACACCGGCTCCCTGTTTCTTTTAGAGTTGACTTTTAAAGTCCCTTTAATCACCTATAAAGCTCTCAAGGGTTTAGCACCTTCAGACTTTTTTTTTTTGGATCTTATCACCCACTAAAGGCCCTGAGCTGCTCCGGAGCTGCTCTTTTGATTGTGTCTTTTGAAAGCACTCCACAGACAAAGTGGTGGAGGCTGCTTTTATGAACTGAGCACCAACCTGTGGAGTGATCTGCCCGTGAACATCAGACAGGCTGCATTATATAAAAAAAAAAGACAAAAAGAAAGAGCTGAAAACATACAGTAGGTCTAACAGAAAGCTTTTAGTCTTAATATCCCTTAAGCCTGTTTTTTTTATGAGTTCTACCCTCTTTTCTCTTTTAATTTCAATATATTTTATGTAACCTGCTATTTTAATTTATCGGCTTTATTTGAGTAAAGTATTTTGAGCTGAACTTTGTGCATGAAAGGTTCAATTCAAAAAGTAGATTATTATTATTATCTGTCGTGGTATTATAGTATGATGTTGTGGCTCTGCATGTGTTGCTATTGGCAAAGACACCTAAGAGCTGCTGTTTCCGACAGGGCTGTGATTTACAGAGTGGTTAGATCCAAAGCTTGGTGTAAAATGTACAAACCCAAACCTCTCTGTGATGTTAGAAGGTAAAAAAAACAAACAAAAACAAATCCTCCACTGTGTTTGTCAATGAAACCATTAACATTTGAAGGTTTTCCTGCTGGAACAACACTCCACTATTGAACTAGATGCAGCTCAGGCCTCGGCCTCGGTTTCTGACTTCAAAGTCACATTTTATCTGTTCCTCCCTCCGCCCTCTGAACGTTCAGTAATGACTGTATTTTATGTTCATCCTGTGTTCATTTCTCATCCGCATCCACTTTGCTCTTCCGCCAAACACGTCCTGGCTGCTCTCAGCACACCTGTGGTCTGTAATAGGCAGATTGATTCTGCTGTCTGCGAGCCCCTGCCACCTGCAGAAAACACCACACCGACTGCTGATGAAATGCCACACAGTTACGAAAACACCAAGAAGGACCATAATTTGGCTTTTGTAGCCATGGCGTCCCGGGTTTTTGCTCAGACCCTGTGACAAATAAATGACCCATTATATACTCGGACGACACGAGCTGTGAATGGTGGCGGAGAAGATGAAAACCTTCTTCACGCTGTGCTGAGAGAGCAGCAAAAGTCGGCGTGCTTCCCTCTGAGATGTCGTTAGTGCAGGGCTGAGACGTGAGGCATCAGAAGACAAAGTTTTGCCGTCTCCTCGCTCGTGTTTGCTCAGGGCAGAGAGAGCGGGAATGTGTGCTGTGTGTACTCAGGGAGGGCTGCATCGGGTCACCACGCCTACTGCAGCACTCACTTCAAACTATGAGACAGAGTTGGCTCTTACAGCACAACTATAATATGTTGGAAGCTCGGATAAATATTTGTTTCACTACTGTATATTGACCTTGTTGACTGAGTGTTAGTCATGCGTGTGTCAGGAGTATTATGTGGCACTGTGTCTCGGCTGCCAGGAACTTGTGTGTTGTTATAGTCTGCTTTTATATTTCCTGCTTCCTATTGATAATTTGATTTTATTATAAAATCTACATATTCTGTTATTCTGATTTTGCTTTATTATATCTGAAGTAGGGCTGGACAATTATGGGAAAAATCGTAATCACGATTTTGTATGTGTATGGTGGGAGTTTAAAGGGTTCAACATTTTGGCAAATTGGCTCATTGCCATAATCCCTATAGTCATAGCAGTAGGTCTGTTACCTTTATTTGTCAGTGCAAGCTATTTTTAGAATGGCGGAGCAGAGCCGCGAGCTGCTCAGAGCTACGCTACGGAGGCCTAGGGATTTCTTGGTTTCCCTCATCAAACTCATCAAATACACAATCCAACAACTCCAAAACACTCTGGTGGACAAGTTGTGACCTGCACATTTACCACGCTATGAGATAATAACGGAACGTGACGAGACAGAGCTGTTTTTCGAGGTAAATACAGAGACTGCTTGCTGAAAAACTGTCCCTGAAGGCAACACAAATCAGCGGTTTTGCATGAATTTACTTCTAAAACGGCTCCGTCTCGTAACGTTCCGTTGGTCCAATTTGCCAAAAATGTTGAACTATCCCTTTAATGAACCAGCAACAACAGGCCAGAGGAGCTAACTTACTAACTGACTGTAGTAGGAAAATGATCAAATAATCGTTGTTCTTCGATTTATATAAGTTTTGAGATCGTTTGGATCCAAAATCGGAATCATGATTAAAATTCGATTCATTGTCCAACCCTGGTCTGAAGCCCAGATCGCTGACAGTTTGAGGATAACTGTGTCATATAAATGTGCTTCAATTGACCACTTGGACTTAGATTCAGGTGCTGCATCACATGCAACCTCCAATTAATCCTACAGCCTTGTTTTTTCATGGGCAAGTGAGGATCAACACTCAGAACCTGCAGTGGTCGAACCGATCCCAAGATTCACTGTGTGCTGGTAATGAAAGCAAACACCTCTAATAGAGAGACACATTGTATTTCAGCCCAGGTGACAGCTCAGCTAATGGTTCAACCACGGTTAAATCCAACAGGAATTAAGCCTGCAATTTTTTATTTTATTTTTTTGTGACAAAAAAGTTACTGTTGTCAATGTTGCTAGGCGACAGGAGCTTTGGTTGGCGTTGCTGGGCACAGCGTCAACCCTTTGTAAAAACCACCAGACCTTCTCTCTCTCTCTTCGTTAGCGCTCCACCACCACAGCTATGAAGGGCCACACATTGAAGACTTGACGATGATGATATCTGACTGTCCCTGCATGTCTGTGCTTTTAAAAATAGTTGAAGTTTTAGGAAAAATAAGTAAGGAGAAGGCATCGTTATATAAGTAACCAAGTGTTTGTTTTCAACCCCACTGGCTCGATGGACGATCCACAATCCACGACCGCAGGCGCTTGTTCCAGGAAAAGTCACCACCTCTGTCAAAGCTGGACTGGAAAGCCAGGAGCCGTCGCAGAGATAGTTCAGAAACAGAGATATTTTCAGACAGTGTCTCCTGGAGGACATTCACAGAGCGGCGCTCCACTGTTTGCATGAAAACTGAAAGCAGTAGCCGAGCGAGAGAGTGAGTTCAAACTGAATAAATCTTCCCATTGGCTTGAGTGCAGCTGCAGTTCAGTTTAAGACGCTATAATCGCTGATGTCACAATGAACCTTTGGGTGCAAATGAAGCTGAGATGATGTCTGCTGGTTCATTAGTGCTAATTCATGTAAAGTGAAGGGAAGAGGCGAGAGGAGAAAGGACAAGGATGAAAGAGACGGTAATGAATAAGGACTGAAGGAGGCTGGTGTGAGCCTGTGCAGATCTGCAGATCCTCTACTTAACTCAATTTTTATCCCTCAACTCCTCGTACACAAGCACAGACTGAATTTTGTCTCTCTCCTCGGAGTCTTATATAAAAATATCCTTGTATGTATTAGGTTCTGATCTTCGTGGTTGATTTTATTGACAGTGTGCCGGGGAAAGCTTATTTATGTGAAAATCAAGTTAATCACAATTTGCAGCCGCAGCAGCAGGATGTTGAATCGTATCTCTCTCTCTCTCTCTGTGTCCATGTGTCGTATTCAAAGCTGACCGTTTCCCTGCATTCGAGTCGCCCTAAGGAATCAGGGCCACTTAGCGTCTTCACAGCACATGATGGGAATGACATTTCCATTGCTTCGCTCTGCTCCCTGTGGACCGTTAATCTCAGGTGGTGGGTCCTGGGTTGATGGTTCGATGTCTGGTTTCCTCCGGTCCATATGTCACAGTCAGCAAGACACTGAACTCCAACCTGCTCTCGATGGGTGTGTTTGCACAGCGGGGGAGTCCACACAGCCGCACTACCGTCTCCATCCGGCTGCACCCATACACAATATATGACACATGACATTATATCATGAGTGATGCTGCCAGAGATAAGGGGATATATTAGATCTTCTGGATGTATGAGTTAATACAGTAAAAAAAATATAAACATTTATATATTTACCATTTACCATATGCACATTTTATATATATATAAAAAAAACTATAGTTTTTGACTTGTAAAACTGCTGAATTAACAGATAATGACTGAATATGTATTAACAAAACATATTCCCACTAATATAAGCAGGCATACATGTATGGGCAAGACATATCACATGTCAGTATGTGAAATGGTTCTCCAATCTCTAACAGATTTTATATATTATTTTTGCGCCTATTTCTATTTAAAGGAGACATATTATTCCCCTTTTTCACAAATTAAAATAGTTCCCAGGTGTCTTAAAGTCATATCTGTGACATGCTTTGGTCAAAATACCCCAAGGATCAAACATCACGGCTCTTTTCATCCGCTCAAAACAGCCCTGTTCAGAACGGCTGGTTTCAGTGCCTGCCCCTTTAAATGCAAATCAGCCACTGCTTGCCCCGCCCCTTCTACCGGTCCCAGGTAGGGGTGAGGTTATGCAAATTTGAAAACTAGTTACATCACTGGAAGACAACTGAGGGAACAGCTTGTAAAACCACGTGGATTTCAACCTAGGGAGCCGGAAAATTACAGATTTTTTTTTGTCAAGTCTCACATTTTGGGGGCCAGAAGGCAAGACAAACACCCAAATATATGTTAAAGAGCCTTCAGAAAGTGATATTTTCATAGTATGTCCCCTTTAAGAACATTGATTTTCATTTTATATGTACATATTATACTTCATATAGAAATTACATTTCTGTACATTTGTGTACACTGGGAAAACTTGGGTCCAGTGAGGGCATCGTTCACGTGCCAAATGATGAGAACACAGATGTCGACCTCAGGGGATCAGTGAGGTGAACAACAGACCTCTTTCCTCTGGGCACCGTGAATCTCTGCACCAGATTTCATGGCCGTAACAACAAGCACTGATGAGATGTTTCCGTCTGAACTGACGGACTCTACCATCCCTCAGACGTGTGTGTCGCTGCTCACGTGAATCAAAGCTTTAGTCTCTTAATTCAAAAGCATCTGCCCAGGGAATCTAACATGGCTGTGTGTGCTAGTATGCCGGTGAGCAGGTAATTATTACAAGCCATGTTGTGAATTTCAGGGCCAGACAGAGCTTTGCTAATGGAAGCTGAGAAATGTGGGTGTTGTGCTCTGAATGTCAGACTCAGAGCCTAATTGGGAGGTTGTTAAGCTGCGGCGGAGCTGTCAAATGTCTACCAATTACGTACGCTTCTCCTTGTAATCCTGCAAATCATTGTCTTATTTTTAATTAATGCTTATATTGCTGCAGCCAGAAGACAAGCACATTAACCTGGACTTCCACTGCCAATCCATTTGCAATAAGTTATTATCGCCAGGTGCGTTTTATTGACTTTTCCTTCTGTCTGTTTCACATTGTGTAGGATTCCTGAACGTCAGCTTCTCCGGAGACAGAGAGGATTAGAGGAGGAAACACTGGATGGGACACTGGGAAAGTTCAGACTATGCCAGAGCTAAAAGAAACAACAACCCATTCGTTAGCAGAAGAGAAACTGGGGCACCTTGCATCATAATGTAGTTTTCTTCTGACTCCCTTCGATGCAACCTCTTTGTTGGCTGTTCTGACTGTCTGGGTCTAAGAGAGGGATCAATGGAGCAGGCCGAGGAGGATCTGAATCTCTCCTTTCTGCTGGAACATGAGAGAGACATGATCCTGAAAGTGCTGCAGAAGGACGAGAAGCTGAGGAAACGAGAGGAGAAGAGGATACGGTGAGGGCTTTGGTGTCGCCATTTCAACTAATCTCCATCTCACTCTGACTTTTCTCAGTTTCTCTTGATGTTCTCTCCTCTTTCTCTTTCTTTCTCTTTCTCTCTCTGTCTCTCTCACACAGGAAGCTGAAGAATGAGCTGCTGGAGATCAAACGAAAGGGCTCCCGTCGGCCCAAGGAGTTGGACGAGCGACAGTGCGCCCGCTGCCTGAAGGCTCTGGGCCTGATTTTCGATCGTGGGGATCTCTGCGAGGAGTGTCAGCTGCGCATCTGCAGCGACTGTCGCGCCGAAACTCCCAACAGACGCCAGTGGAAGTGCAACGTTTGTGCCAAGATCTCGTAAGTGTTGATGCTCGCCAGGGAATTGAACGGTGTTTAGTGTTTGGGAGAGGAATGGACTCCAGATGGTTTGAATTAGATGGTTAATGACACCACATCTGTCTCCATTTGTCTGGGAGGGCCTCAGGTGTTTCATCTTTGGGATCGTCTCCAAAGCTACAAGGAAAAATCCACCCCAACCTCACAAAAAAAACAAAAAAAATCCACTGCAGCACCATTTATCAGTGCTGTTTACTGTTCCCACACCACCCCTGTTTGATATATGTGCTCCATACACAGTTATGATAATTAGTTTGCTAAATGTATTTATTTAGTTTTTCTCAGAAGTAAAGATAGCTCACATATATTTGGATCTGTACACTCTATGAAAAGTGCATCACCTCTCTTAGTCACTTGAAATATTCAGTGCATTTCCTCCCAGATGACAGTTGTTTTGCAAAGAGTGATACTGTTGCATATGCATTTCTCCCTTTTTTTCTTCTTCTTTCTGCAAACGAAGCGTTCAAGTGTTGGACTTCCACCTTTCCCTCTTCTTGTCTCCTTATGGTTGTTTCAGTGGAAATGCATCAGCTCTGTTTACGATAACAAATCTTTCCATTGCGGCTCTGGTGATTGCTGTCTTTGAAGTCATGTTGTTGAGTCACTATGACAACAGGCGACTGTGAGGCGTCATCGCAGATCTTTGCTGTTAATTAATGGCATTATTAAAGCATTTTTAATGAAGGGATGTTTTAAAGACACAACATAAAACTGAAAGTCATCTTGTTTTTAATGATGAAATATTTAGTGCAAGTTGTCATTTTATTAGGAACCTCTTGTTAAAGCCAGTGCAGTCTAATCCAACAGTAGATACATACCAGTTGACTATCAACGAGAGCAGGTTAAACACAAACACCTCTCTATATACTGTAGGGGTGGGCAAAAATATCGATATGGCAATATATCGCGATACTGTATACCGCGATACGATATCGATATTCAATATTTAAATATAGATTATTTCAACAAAAAAAATTTTTTTTCAAATAAATTTTTTCAAATAATAAATCATGTTTCAGACGTAAATCCAGTACGACTTCTGCACCTCTGCTCCGCGAGGTGTCACTGTACTGCTACCTCAGACAGTGTGTTGTACAGTATGTTGTTGTAACTTGCACTTGTATAAAATGGCATGGATAATTTAAATTACATTGTTTTGACTCAGTTTGTCCCATAAATTATCACTATCATCTGATGTACATACAACTCGGATTTTAAGATGCATAATGCCTTTTACATTTTTCAGTGAACTATGTAGAATATCGCAATATATCGCAATGTATCGCAAAATTTGGATATCGCAATATCGTATCGTATCGTGACTCAAGTATCGTGATGCGTATCGTATCGTGAGGTCCTTGGCAATGCCCACCCCTAATATACTGCAATACATCCAAAATGATCATATACTGTAGTTCAATCAACAACAAAATAATTTCAGTTTTGTCACTCACAGCACTGTCATATGAGATTATGTACTTTAGTTGCAGCTGTGTGTACCTAATAAACCGGAAACTGGCTTTATCCTCGAGACAAATAAGAAATGTGAGATGTTTCCAGCTCAGCCACAGTGGAAACGATTAGATACTAAACTAACCACAATGCTACTCATGAGGCTAAACATTAGGGTTTGGTGTGTGTTCTTCAGAGTCATTTAGCAGTGGGGTTTTATTTCTACTCTCATAACACTCATAAATGACTGATCAATGATTGATGGTATTGAAGAGCATGAGCTGACCTTGGTGTTTTGAGAGGCTGAGTCGGCGGTAAGCAGCGGACTGTGTGTTTGCAGGGAGCTGAAGGTGGTGACAGGAGAGTGGTTCCTGGAGGAGCGGTCCAAACGCTTTGAGCCGAAGATGCTGAGCAGCGACGTGGTCAAGCAGAACATCCTGAGCAGCCCGACGCGTGAGTCTGACCACTGACGCACTCAACATATACCCACATGTAATATACATATATATGAGCTATATATGTTAGGGTTATATATATAATATATGTACATACTGTATATTGAATGTCCTTATATGAAATATATACATATACATAATGTAATAACATGTCAAACGTTCATGATATGAAACCTATTGAAAATAGACACACACACACATTTATATATGAACTATATGTTAACCAATATACATACCGTATGCACATACATGTATGTTAGTGCGCATGCGTCAACTTGTGTGCCACCAGTTACAAACGCTCCTGATTTTTTTCCACTATTTTTCATGTCTTATTCTGCTTTTTATTTTCGTAATAATAATTTATTTATCTACGTATATCTCACTTTGTGTTGATTTCTCTTAGAAATCAGGAGTTTGTAACAAAGAAAAACTTCCCTCCGGAGATAAATAAAGTGATTCTGAATCTGAATCTGAAGTTTATGTATATTGAACATATACAGTACATGTTAAGTACACGAACTGTATATCCATACCAAAGTCAAATGGTACATGTAAATATAAAAGATGGAGATGTATGTTCAAAATTGATAAGAAAAACATGTATAAGCATATATTATTGATATGTTGTTTCGATAGATTTGCATATACAAATCAAACATACAGGTGTAGGATAAATATTGACCGTGTTAAGTGATTTTTGTTTTGATCACAAGTCACAGACAAGAAATCGACAGAGAACCTGTCGGCTCCTTCTGAGCCGGAGAAAACCGACACCCCGAAGACCCACAGGAGCAGGATACTTGGCGCTATGGACGGCGCCAGGAGAAAAGGGTAAACTGTGAACACGGAGCAGCAGCTCAGTTGACGTTCATGCAAATAAACACTCGTCGTGAATTCAGCAGGGTTTTACTCGCTCAATTATTACATAACGTGAAAAACAGGAAAAATGAATGAACACAGGATAGAGTTAGCACAAACCCAAATTTTTGAAGAAGCCTGCAGTGTGATGAAAGCTCACTTCAGCACAAAGGCATCAGAACAGATCAAGTGGATGCTCATTTGATTCTTGAGACCCTGAATGCATTTTAAAATACATTTGGCGAAGCAACATGGAAGTAATTGGATTGTGCCGTCTAACATCACTCCACAACTTGGCTGCACTCTAATGGTTCCTGAAGGCATCACAGCGTTTCAGACAAAAAGCAGACAACTCTGATGAACAATAGACGCTTGTGCTGCTCTGCTCGCACAACGTTCGGCTGCTTCACTTTCAAAATCTCACGGAGCAGCAGCAATTATTTTATCAGAGCGGTGCCTGCTGAGTACTTCCTGTCTCATATATTACATAACCCATCATTAAGAAGAAAACAGTGACTACAAACTGTTGAATTAATTCAAACATAAATATTCATCATTTATTCTGAAAGTGCATCTTGTTTGCACAAATGTGTGATACAGAAAATTGTGTTTCTGTATTGTTTCATAATATGGAAGCAAATCTGCATGTGAATATAAATCTTTATCAAACTTAGACAGTCCTATAAAAGGTAGATAGTCATGGGACCTGTAAGCCAGAATTTAGAAAATAAAGGTGTGTTTCCAGTCATTGATTTGATGGACTGGTCAGCAAACTAATACTGAAAAGAAAAGAAAAATCCTGCAGCTTCTGAGCATAGTGACCAAATTTCACTAAAATCTAAATATAAGCATGGCTGAAAACAACATGGTTGGTAATAATTAAGAAATGAAACAAAATAATTCATACCCCAGGGAGAAGCGTCTCTAACGAGGGCATGTTTACGCCAGGCTGTAGCGTGAGTGACCATTTATACTGTAGATAACAGCCTGTGTGTTTGTGTTTGTGTGTGAGTGTAGAAGGATGAAGATGGATAAAAAAGGCAGCCGACCCACCTTGAAGCCGGAGAACGGAGTCGACACCGTCAGTGTCAAATCTGTCTCGGATGGAGACGCTCAAAGCGTACGAAGTGTTCACTCTGCTCCGAGTCCACGTTCAAACAGGTGACCGTCAGCACATTTTTTAACACACAACTACACAATGATTTTCTAAGATATATCACAAAGAAAGCAATAGAGAAAAGCTCTTACTCTATCTCATATATTAGCTCTGTTTGAAGGGTCAAGGTTGTGGTTTTATCTCCACTTTGCAGATTAA
The DNA here is from genome assembly GCF_045865225.1 of Trachurus japonicus. NCBI lineage: Eukaryota > Metazoa > Chordata > Actinopteri > Carangiformes > Carangidae > Trachurus > Trachurus japonicus. Next base: position 20,571,149 of record NC_140927.1, read on the forward strand.
GAGACTTTTCTCACTTCCAAATAATTAAGGCATCAAGATTTGAACACTTGATTAAATACAACTCAGAAAGAAACATGAATTAAGGTAAAAAAATAGATAAGTGAGAAGGCAGAGTTCAGACACATTAAAGTATCTGTTAAAGGGATATTTATATTTTAGCAGGTGTTTTTACTAACCCACAAAACGTGTTGTTGATAATGTTGTATTTGTTGCTTCCTGGTGTTCAGGAGCAGTGCGACGGCCGTGGAGTCCTCAGGGATGCCCACGGTGCCCAACAACCTGCGATCCCAAGCTTCAGACAGACTGTCCACTCCCAGCGACAACCGGAGGGTCAGGGTCAGCAACCGACACACACACAGACAGACACACAATGCATATCAACACACACACAGCTGCACGGTGGAGGAAACCATCCAGATTACAGTTTTGTTTAAAGGGCTTTACAATTCCATTAAATAAAAATTTGGATGTACTGCAGCTTCCCGCATTGTTCATTTCCAGGTCAGAGAACAAACGCCGAGTCCCTCTATTTTGATTTAATTTAATTGTAAAGCAAATTTACGACGTTACTTGCGACCACAGAACAATTTTAAAATTAATTTGATTGATGAGCATTGAAAAACGATAGATTCTTGAACAAAAACGAATATAAACGTCCACACGCTGCAGTTGGGAGTATGGATGGTGTGAAATGAACTGAGGTGAACATTGATTACGACTGAAAATTCCCTTTTAAAACTGTTTTGTTTTGTGTTTTGTGTTCGCCAACAGCCCGATGGAGCCGAAAGCGTCGCCAGCTTGCACTCCAGTGACTCCGCCTCCGAGCAGAAGGCCCCAGCCAATCACAGGAGGAGCTCGGGCACCCCCACCATTTCCGTGTCGAGGGCCTCGGTCTCATCAGGTACTTACGTTACAACCCAGATACAGCTCCCCGCCTTTTCTGTCTCGTCTTTTCCCCACCCCAAACTGATGAGACTCGACTCCTGCTGTCGTCTCACAGCTTCGCAGCCTCACTCACAAACATTTCGATATCCGAGTCACAGTTTGAGATTGTGTCGGTGGCGGCGGTTTCATATCAGAGGTGAAGTCGGAGTCTAATCATGGGCTGTGCAGAAACGCTCAGCTCCGGCTCCCACCGCTAAGTATCTTGTAAAGGGAACGATTCCACACGCCAGATGTCATGTCTCCACCAATTACACCATTAACTTACACCCCCTGTCACTTTCTGCTGCCGCTCCTTATGTGTCAAAATCTCCACTTTTTTAACTATGATCTCCCCCACTTTGTCTCTGTCGGTGTGAAACCTTTTATGTCCATTAGTAACAGCTGCTGAGAGGTGTGTGGAGATTTTAAAGCAGCTCTGGATCTTGACTTACCCACAGATGTGTCTGACCAGAAATTCTTAAAACCAGTCTGGTGATGAAATCCTTTGTCTTTTGTTCTATTGTATCTACGGGTTTTGCATATTTAAAAAAAAAAAAAAAAAAAAATCATCACTTGTGCTTGACTTTATGGTTGATGTGCTCCAAAGACACAGTTTGAGTCCTGTGATCCTCAAATCTTGGACAGTTTTAAACCCAGTTTTGGATTTTATTATGAACACTTATGAACATTATTTTACATTTTATGCCTTTTATTTGATGGGAATAGTTCGGACTTGGGGATAAGCAATCCCAAATGTGCATTTTAAACATTTAAAGGATTATATTTGTTTTCTGGGAAAGTTAGCCGTGAAGACGTCACGCTCATTTCCCTGTACGGAGCTCGAGACGGAGGGGAAATATTTGTTTAGCGTAAAAAAAGACTGAATGACGAACAGAGAAGAGCTCTTACGGTTATCTCCAAAGTTCAAACACACGTCTTTGAGCTCTGACGCTTCATAAACAACCCATCCCATTTGTTTACACAGTCTTTTTTTAAAGCCTGTTTAAAACTAAAAACACGTGCAAAAGTGTAAAGGAAGGATTAAACTGTGAGTGCATCTGCTGGGATGTAAATTTCAGTCATTAGTATGTCTGACTAAACATACAAATGATAGTTTAAGGTGTTTTTGTTTGTTACCTATAGTAGATATTAAAAAGTCGTAAATAATCCATTAATTGACATGTTGAGGTGGTACTAAAGGGTAAATCTGCTAATTAATCCCTTTAATTAGCAAACACAGAGGAAAATCATGGCCTAGACCAGTCTTGCTTTATAACTCTTTACCACCTCGTATTCAGCTTTTCTCTCATCAGTCACTTTGGAAAAAATGTTGTTCCCAGAGTTTAATCAAACCACCATCCGCTACAGCAGCTGCTAAGAGGAAGTGAAGCCTTTGTGATTTTGACGAAGCTTAATAATGTTTACTTTGGAAGAACAAGGAAAAGGTTACGGTTGTGCAAGAGCAGCGATGTGGGTACTTATCCAAACCTGCTCATCTAAACCTTCTTATCTGTGATCCTAAGACTCGCACAGTATCCACTTTATTCTCTCCAGATGTGATTGCAGACAAGTCCTAGCGAACTGCCGCTCACTCTTGATATTTTTGCTGCGTTCACACCAATCTGTAAACCAGAGAAGGAAAAAATACAGTTCACATCAGTCTCACACCATTTCTGACTTCAGTGACCGTTGGTGCTTCTTGTAACTCATCATCTTCTGTCATTGAGTCTCTCTGCAGCAGCTGCTTTCCCCTCGCTGCAGGGACCCCAGGGCATGATGGGAAACATCAGACCGTAGAGTTGATTGGTTTAGATGTTGGCTCGACAACATGACATTTTGTTCAATTGGAGATAATTTGATTTTGTGTGTGTTTTACTCAGTCAGCGTTCTGTGGTCTGTGGTACATTTATTTATCAGTCCGAGAGGTTGATACAGGTTATATTACAAACACAGTACATCGCATAAATATGATATAGACTTGTAGTCAAGACCGCCTGAACCGAGACCAAGACACTACCAAGACCAGAGAGTATCAAGACCAAAACAGACAAAGTCAAGACTAAGACCAGTTGAGCTCAAGACCGAGACCGAGTACGAGACCAAAAAAAACAACTAGTTACACCATATTTTGCTATTCCGCATGAGTTGTAGAACGCGAGAGGACGAGCGCCAATGTCTGTCACAAAATGCATGTGATTGGTACCACTTGAAGGGTGTATAAATGATATCCAAAAAAAAAGCATGCCTGCCTGGATATTGTAGGCTACAAATCCCTTTGAGACCGTTCTGCCAGTCCGAGACCGAGAGAGCCGAGACCAAGACAAGACCAAGACCACAAAAAAGTGGTCTTGAGACCATGACCGGTCTCAAGAAGTACAAGTCTAATATGTAATGTAAAAAATGATTAATACCACTTTTTTCTTGAGAGTCATGAGATGACATATTGATAGCTGAGAGTAAAAATGACACGTAAAACAAGAAACGCTGACAATCCCAGAACCCACGTTGCATTTTAATAGTCCACAGTGTCCTGCAGGAGGACATGATTGAAGTAAATGATTATTGGAGGCTGAGTTAACCTGTTGCCATTCCGACGGCCCGCCGGGGTTTTAATCAGGGAGGTGTCACAGAGGATGTCACCAGTCACTTGAAATAGTCATGCCACATATCGTTGGAAAGCTAAAACTCTTGTGATTAAAGATATGCCGACCATTCCTAAATATAATCATCACAGCAACACTCGAATCAGACTATAAACATGCTAACAAAGTTCGTAAAAAGCCGATATAACTCACGATTTGTGTCAGGGCAGGCTCAGGATCACAGGGTTTCCCCACAAACTTGGTGTCGTTACATTCAGAAAAGTCCAGTAAATCCAATCCAGTAAAGTATTTAGTCCAAAACACACGGTTGTACCGGTAGATAACCTCATCCCGCTGCTGCATCTTATGAAATTACGCATTGTATATCCAGTAAATCCGTTTATTTCTCCTCATAAGTCCGGCGTTTACATGAAAACAATGTTTATTTCACTTTACAAAATGGCGCTGCCCTCTGACCTTTCGATTGACAGCTCACTCGACCAATCACAAGCTCCCTGTCCCCGGCTGCCGCCTGCAATAGCGAATGAGTGGCTGTGTCTCATGAGGAACATCCCCTCCGACAGCGCTGAATGGCTTCAGCCAATAGAAACGGATCCCGATGACAACTGTAGCATTGAATAGCCAATGAAATTACGAAACGAACGATGTGCTGCATTCACGGTCCCTGGGAAAAGGCAGCACCGCCATTTTCATGCGTAACTTTGCAAAAGCTGCACTTTGGCGCATGTATTGTTTGTCAATGGCAACTTTAGGAAAACGCCTAGATATACACTTAGAAAAACATGTGTAAAATACTCATTTTTAGCAGGATTGTTATCAAATTTGAACTGGGGCCAGGTAAGGCTTCATGCTGTAGTCCCATTGTGTTTTCCAGCTAAAATTCTCAGCTACACTCATCTTCAGGCATCTGATTGCAACAAAAAAATTCAGGCGAGAATAAAAACATTCTAATTCAGTGTGCTCCCACTTAGATTACTCAATGATAGTAGCACTTATAGTGATTATTTCAGTTTGGGGAAAAACTTCAGAGTGATACCTTTCAAAAGAGACCAAGCCCATCCATATTCTCCAAACAGTTCAAGAACAGCATTCAATTTACTTTGGGTACGCCTTGGATAGGCGAATATTACAGAATTTATAGGAGTGACAAGGCTAAAGCAGATGTTTTTGCTTTTCTGACAATTTATTAAATCAGAACCTAATGGATCTAATGGGACGTGAGTGTCCTCGTCCTCCCTCAATGAGTGACACACTTAATCTCGAACGAGCCGAATGAAATCAGGTCCAAATGTCAAACACTAGTAGCTGCGTTTCTTGCGCATTAGCTGGAAAGTAAATTAAGTTTCTCCTCCTCTTCCCTCCTCCTCTTACTTCCTCTACATCCCCTGTTTCCCTCCCATCTCTCCTCCACACCAGATCACTGCCGCTCAGAGTTGGACCTGTCGGCTCCGGGGTCTGAACCCAGCGACGACGCCTTCAGCCTCAGAAGCCGTTCAGTTCCTGGACTTAATGACACAGTAAGCGCCGTCAGCAGCCCGTCCCTTCCTTCTTCCTCCTCCCCGCAGACAGAACTGATCTCTCTCTTACATTTGATTCCTGCAGCAGCTTCACCACAGATAATGTGTGAAATACAGACTGAATATTCACTCCATGCCCCCCCCTGTTAAATCCATACATCTACTACGCTGCGAGTCCACATTGAGCTCTGTGGCTCTGTGGCTCTGTGATGCATCAGATGTGGGGCTGCATGTTAATTTCACTTCAGAGCCCACTTCAAAGAGCATGACAAGCATCTAAACGGCTGTAGGCTGAGTACAGGTGGAGGACGCGGCCGCGGTGGTCAGTATAGGGCCTGCCTTGTCTCTTGTGTTTACTGAGTGCTCATTTGCATTTAAAGCGCTGCTCAGAAACACAAGCACATGGTCGTACTCACACACACACACACACACACACATGCTCACAAGATTTTAGGCATCAAACTACTCATTCATTCATGCTGTAAAAGTTTACTGTAAACCCCAATGATACTGTGATTTCACGCGTGACAAATGAGTAAACAAATTACCACGCTCTGTCCTGACTTGTCTGATTGAATTTATGGAAGCTGGCTGCACACGCCCCCACACAGAGCAGCTGTGTTAGAAAAAAGAGAAGAAAAAAAACTGCCAAGTACAAAGACACTAGCCAGCTTCCCAGATCCAGTTTCCTTTTGATTAAATCTGAACACTGTCATCCGCAGGAGTTTTCTGACGAGGATGCGGAGGAAGACATCGATGCCCTGATGTCGGCTCAGAGCAAGACCGTCAGCCGACGCCTCAGTAACGCAGTGTCAACGGTAATAACAACCCATGTTAAAAGCACAGGAATAACAAATAAGGAAGATAAGGGGAAGAACTGTATGCTCATATACAACACAAACACGTCCATGCACATACTCTGTATACACATGGACATTCAGCAGCACATGATGTATGAGTCACGACCGTAAGCTCTGGTGTTGACTGTGTAAACACGGTGTGAGCTGTGGGGGCCAGGGGACGGCTGGTGTCCTGAACACCTGCAGCACAGTGAACGCATCGCGCCCAGGAAACCTGCTGCATTTACATAAACTAACCTGACTTCTAGTATGATAATGTGGAGCGTTGCTGCTTTGTTTATAAGTATAATGTGTTTTCCAGGGGTATGTAGGTTAATGCAAGAAGTCGTCTGATGCGAAACTTCACTGACTGTTAAAACATTCTTTTTTTTTTCTTTTATCGCACAGTTACAGATACATATACTCACATTACTTAAAGACACATTCTCTTGATCTGAATCTGTAGCTGCATAGTATATTTTAAGCTTCTCCTTTATCAGCAGTGTATTAAATGAATGTGTTTAATGTGAAATTAGGTCGAGCATATACAGTATCTGACTGCAGTTTTCTGAGCCTCTCAGCATCTTTCAGCCCATTGTTTTGTATTTCCAGCCCACAACTTTATTACTTTTGCTTACTCTTTACTCTCCGATCATTGTTTCCACCTGCAGCAGATGGTTGCTTTCACAGTTTTTCTACCTGTGCATCTTTCAACAGTTTAACAGACAGTGAATTCATTAACATAGGAGAGCTTTTTGGCAGCCAAAGAAGTAGGTGGTGGAGACCAAAAATGGAGCTAAAAGAGAACACATATTAGATGTAGATGTAGATTTGTCAATTGGGTGCAAACGCTAATATTGCTCCATATCTGCTGTTTGAGAAATAATTTAAATAAATGTTTACAAATTCATCAAAACAGCTTTACAGGGTGATAATATGTCAGTAATGTATTAACATGCACCATCTGTGCTGTTTTGAATTTTGTGCCTCTTAGTTTGTCTTGTCAAATCACAGAAGCAAAAGCAAAAGTCATTCATCAGCCCAATAAAAACAAACAAAAGACGTTGATAACATTATGGACTCTCAGGGGAGCTGTAACATGTCAACAGCAGCATCTCTTCCCAGAAACAGTGAGCTCTGCTGCTGAGAAATCGCTCCTGTCTGTTGATTTTCTACAGTCACAACAAGAACACGAACTGTGTAATTGACGGCGAATTACGATCCCATCGATGCCACAAAATCAAAAACTGTTGTCATGGGTAAATTTAACATGGTCAAACTAGATTTTTACTTTCCCATCTTTATACCCGTTGACCTGGTCGTATGTGTAATGACACGTCAACACGTAGTTTGGCAGAAAATCCAGTTATTCAGATCATGAGCTAAATAAATGTCTTGCGTCGTGACTCATGCCACCGTCCGCGCTTGGCCTGCGTGTGTGAGTTTGTAATTTGAGAAGCGTTGAGGTAAACGGACGAGACAGACGTCCTGCCTGTCACATTTATTATGTCATCTCTTAACAGCCGTCAAACTGAGCTGCTGTTGTTAGTATGAATGGAAGTGGAGAGAGATGATGAGGGGTGTTGTACAGATAGTTGAGTCCCTCATTGATTCAGGCTCTAATGTACTCTGCCCACTAAAACATGAGTCACTACATGGAGGGCTTTCAGGGTGACGTGGCGTTAGTGCCATTTACTGTAGTGCTCATAGTGCAGTCTCCATTATCTGTTAGATGGTGTGTGTGTGTTGTTGTTTTTTGAAGAGAAACCTTTATATTTATTCTATTTTCATTTTTAAACAAAAAACATTACCCATAATACTATTCTCTAATCCTATTCACATCACAGTGTGAATGTGAGTCTCTTTATGACAGTCCTGTGAAAGACCGATGACCTGTCCAGGGTGTGAGTGATCAAACAAAATGAAATCTATGTTACTGATCTTTACTCAGAGGACAAACACGGCAGGTCCTCAGTCCTGTAGGTTGTGGTATCATTTGTAGGGTCTTAAAGACGTTTATCCTCTCAACCAAACCAGTTAAAGAGACCCCGAGGAGTTTGCTTTTGGTTATAAAAGAGTCTCATATTAATGTGGATGAATCTACGTTACCCACACTTGTTAATGGGTCCATATTCGATAAATAGCCTATATCGTTTTGTCTTTATAGTTATTTTGATATTATTATTTAGTGGTCGGGTCATGGGAATAACGCCACCGGATCGCTACTTGGCATCGTTTATGGTCGGAACTATGACGGTAACTGATCATCTTTGAGCCTCCGACTTTTATTCTTGATCAATGAAAACATTCTTGGCAAATGCTTTTGCTTTCGTCCGTCTTGCACCGGTCCAAGAATTTCACCGTGCATGTGGAGGCTCATGGGAAATGTAGTTTGAAAACACTTTGCTTTCCGAAACTCCTCGTAGTCCCTTTAAAAGGAGATGAAAAAAACGAATTAATCCAACAGTTGTTGAGATGTTTTAGTTTAGGTTCAACATTGTCATTCCTACCAGTAGCCTGGCTAATAATAATACGTACGACAATATAATATCAGAATCAGATTCAGAATAGCTTTAGTAGCCAGGTAGTTAATAGACCTACAAGGTTTTTAAGTCAGTATAGTGCAAATAAAAACAAAAGAGAAATCTAAATGAGTAGAAAAGTTAATGGCAACAAAATGTAAAAACAAAAAACAAACTAAAGAAGAATTTAATACTAAGTAATATATACTATCATAGTTGTTATAATTAATATATTTATTATATTAAATGTAAATAGTGAACACCATGGAGGAACTTCACATCTTTCTCATTTTGTGCGTGTGTGTGTGTCCGTACGGAGCGTCCATGTTGATTTCACAGCTGATTCCAGATGAGTTGTAATCTCTGTGGCTTCATCTGATAATCACCATGGTAACAGTGTGTAATGTGCTCTCTGGCTGTGCTGCGGTAGTCGGGGTTTCTGCAGCTCCTCCTCAGGGGCCGGGGGGTCTGTGCTCAGGGGTCTGCCTCTATCACTAACACATCAAAGAGCTCAGATCTCTCTTTCTCTTTTTCTCTCTCCTCCTCCTCCTCCTTCTTCCTCTTCTTCTCTTTCCCACCTTCCCTCCTTCACCGGTTTCTTCTTATCGCCCACCGTGTCTTAAATGAATCGGCTGCCAGTCCTCCACCCCTGGCTCAGAGCGGAGGTGGGGGTACCTCAATATCCCCGACTCGGATGCTGAGACTGTGAGTCTCCTCTTCCACCTTTGTGCATGCGTTTATATATTTTATATTCACCACTGCATCATAAAACAGCAGAGGTTCAGTGGCAGAGCACGAGGATCCACTAATAAATCCTCATTCTTCCCCGAATACCCCACTATCTTCTGAATGAACCTGCATGTTCTCTGTGTGTTTGTGCCCGTCGTGGCCTTTTTTTAATGTTATTTTTGCGACATCTATTTCCATTAAGCCTAAGCCCTTCGCATGAAAGTGGTCATTTATCACGCTGGCTCCCTGCAGGAAATAAATGAGGTAGACTTTCCAGTAGAGGAAGCACAGTGTGGCTCAACGCTGCCGTCTTGACTTCTCTACTCCTCCAAGGACAGGAATATTGTTATCAGTGGATTATACCAGTTAAATCCTGTCCTGAGCTACAACAGTTATGTTTGCCTGCTTCCTGAGAAATGCTCCTGTTAATTACCTGCTGTGGTTTTAAAAGTCTTTTATTCATGAGAAAAAAATGGCAGGTTAAATGTGGCCAGAATTTAAAACTTTTTAATTTGCCTATCTATGAAACTCAGGGGGTGCAGACACACTGGTTGACACTGTTTTACCGAGACATTGTGTGTGCAGAGTTAACTGGAACTTGACGGGTTTCACTCCATGGAGTTTGTCGCCTGTTTGCCTCTTGGGTTTTAATTAATCTTCCTATCTGTTCTTCTGATTAGACTCCACACACTCCGTGTTTCTTCACTCAAATCTGCCTTTTTTGTGTGTGTGCCTCGCAATCAGAGCTGAGATTAGTCTGCAATTCACTAAACAACAGAAAATTAATCAGCAACTGCGACTTCATTTTCATACTAAAATGAGAAAAATTAGCTCCGAGATAGTTACAGAAGATCAGCTGCTGGTTTTTTACTTTATCTGCAGTGATGGTAAATTTAGTATCTTTTCAGCGTCGGACCAAAATACGTCATTTGAAGACGACACTTTAGGGGCTTTAGAAAATAAATACATAGATTTCAAAGAGCAGTTGATCAGTAGGTTGAGAAAATAACTGGCACATTGATTGACAAAGGGTTAAATTATGTGTTTTTAATCCTTTCATTCATGCATTTTGAAAATAAATGCAGAACGTTTGCATCATGTGAATGTAATGGCTCCATTTCACATCCTAGCTGACACATCTGATCCAAACGCTGCCGCTCGTTCCTAAAAAGTCATGATTGATAATAATGTGTTATTGTTCTCTGAGCCCAGAAACACAGATGATGCAAACTCCAAAAGCTGCGATCGGCACAATACAGCGTCCTCAGACATCACAGATTTACTGGATTTCGGTCTACACTGCATGCTCTATATGGTTTTTTTTTTCTCCTTCATAAGCTTCACCGAGAGCAGCACTCCAGTTAAAGTGGTGTAATATTTTCAGTGGCACACGCTTTACTCTTCATCTTACTGTGTATTGCCAGTTTGCCACATATTTGATTTAATGCAAATCCTGTGAATGTTTTATTTCTACCATATTTCATCATTGTATCCACTTCACATGTTATTTCCTTTGGTTCTTCTGTGTGTTTTGCTTTTCTCTCCTTTACCTCTTCAACTCTTCTCTCCCTCGTTTCTCTTTTACAGAGTAGTATAAACAGCATGATGAGCATGTACAGTGAGACTGGTGACTATGGCAACGCCCGGGTGAGCGGCGAGATCCTGTTGAACATCAGCTACAGCTACAAAACTGGTGCGCTCAACGTCCTGGTCAAAGAGTGTCACAACCTGGCAACTGGAGACGAGAGGAGGCAGCGCACTGACGCGTAAGAGTTTGTGTACACACACAAATGCAAACACAAAACACAGACAAAGACAAACAGATTTTAAAGTGTCATTTGATATATTTGTTCATCTGTGCAGACAAAGGCCAAACACTTTCAACACATTCATGTCAGTATCAAATATTCAGTATGCTGCTGTTTAATTTTGCATTTTATCACATTTTGGGGAATTTTTTTTTTGAAGTACAGACTACACATCAATAAACATTTATTTCACAGATTTTTTTTATAGTGAATTGTTCATTCTTCATTAAAGCAGAAGTAAGCGATCCGGTCGTTTTGGCTAATGCTGCGTTCCAGGCAGGCTTTTGAAACCGTAAATTACAGCTTCAAGTCACAACTTACGACTTTGTAGCGTTCCAGGCAACCCACTCGTGTTTTTCCGACCTGTTTTACCTGTGAAAGTCACTATAACGGCCACTCGTAACTTCCGACCGGTGAACTCGTACCAGTACGTCTTTTTTTACAGTCTATGTACCAGATCGAACTGGTACGACTTCACAGGTCGGAAAAATATGAGTTGCCTTGAACGCACTATAACAGTCCTCGTCCCTACGTCGCCACATTCAGGCGCATCCCTTGGCTGCACACACAGCCCTTCATGCCATTCTCTCTCCTCATTGGATAAAAACTGTAGAATACGATCAATGTTTTCTCCTCGGCTCAGAGCAGAGCAGAGTGACTGACAGACCCGTGTTTCGGTCCAAACACTCTATGTAAGTGATTGCTGTGATATAACTATTTAAGACTTATATTAACACAAATATATCACTTACTTCTGCTTTAATAAAGACAATTAGTGACAACTCGTAAAATGTCCTTTAATAGAAAATTATACAGAAAAAACCCACCCGCTCATTAAATGGCAGTGTTTTAATAATGTACACTAATCAAAAGTGTAGATACATATTTAAAGCAGAAGTAAGCAGAATGTTTGTGTTAATATAAGTCTTAAATAGTTATATCTTCCGACAGCAATCACTTATATAGAGTGTTTGGTCCGAAACACGGGTCTGTCAGTCACTCTGCTCCGCTGTAAGCCGAGGAGAAAACTTCTTGTATACTTCCTTGTATCCTACAACCTTTATCCAATGAGGAGAGAGAACGGCATGAAGGGCTGTGTGTACAGCCGAGGGATGCGCGTGAATGTGGTGACGTAGAGACGAGGACCAATAGATCCATGACGAGGGCGGGGGCTGCTAACTCCATCGGCTGACAAGAAGTTAGCCAAAACGACCGGATCGCTTACTTCTGCTTTAAATTGTGTTACTGCATTACAATACAGCTACCTCTACATGTATATCAAACTTTTCATCTAACGCCTATTAAGCCTGAGATGCTTTTAAGTTGAAAGGAGCTATATTTGCTAATGTTAGCTAGTTAGAGATACTAACAACTGTAATGTAATAATTTATTTTCTCTTTTAAAAAATCATAAATTCTCTTTTTTAAAAATCATAATTGTCATTAATTGAATTTATAATAAGTAACTGGCTGTTACATGTGCTGCCCCAGTGATGTCTTCATATCAGTGTTTCCATGATTTCACGACACACGTACGAAAGGGAATTGATTTATATTTCTCTCAGGTAGCCTAATAGTTATTAGTGCTCATTTCAGAAATCCCTGATTGACTCTGCCAGAATAATAAAGTAATGAAGTGCAGGGACGGGAACAACCTCTTCCTGTGCTGCACGACTGAGTCACTGTGTGGTTTTCACGGCAGCTATGTGAAGACGTACCTGCTGCCGGACACGTCACGACAGAGCAAGAGGAAGACGAGCATCAAGGCCAACACCATCAACCCGGTTTTCAATGAGAATTTGAGGGTAACGTTATTGTATGAGCTCTACATTTAGCTGAATCTTAAATGTTTTATTCACTGACTGAACTCACTTCTTTTATTCCCGTCTTGTGCAGTATGTGATCAGCCACTCGCAGCTGGAGACACGAACCCTGCAGATCTCTGTGTGGCACCACGACCGCTTCGGACACAACAGCTTCCTCGGAGAAGTGGAGCTGACCTTTGACACCTGGGAGTTCGATTCCCAGCTAGAAGAGTGGTATGCACTGCAGCCGAAGGTAAGGGAACCAGAATACATATACTGTAGACGCACACAAATGAGCACATGAACTCACCAAGGCCGGTGTCTGAGGAATGTGAATGATCTGTGTAGGTGGACAACAGTATAGACTGTACAATGCAGTATAAAGGAGAACTGACCGTGGTGTTGAAGTATATTCCTGCAGAGAAGAACCTCACGCTGCCTCTGGACCAAGTGCAAGGTAGGTACAGTCGTACACCACTGTCATAACCAACATGAATTATGTATTACGCTCCAACGCATACTGTATCAAACTGTGCCAGGAGGCAAGAATAAAATACACGTGTTGCACTTTAAATCGTTTTATTCCAAATCGACAAGAAAAAATCAATCAGGCTTTTTCCCACACAATACTGAAGTTATTCTTTTGCTTTAGACTCCTCAACTTTTTTCGCACACTTTGTCGTGCTGTAGATTTAATTTTAAATGTATAAAGTCTGAATAAAGAAAATCCAAACTCAAGATATTCAGACCCTGACGTCAGTATTTTGTAGAAGCCCCTCTGGCAGCAGCTACAGCTCAGGGTCCCTTGGGTGAGTCTGTAAAAGCTTTGCACACCTGGATTTGAGCAGTTTATCCCGTTCTTCATGGCAGATCCTCTCGAGCCCTGTCAGATTGGATGGGAAGTGTTTGAAGTGATATATCCAGGTCTCTCCTTAGAGGTCTTAAGAGCTTTAGGACTGGGCTTTGGCTCGGCTACTCATCAAAATACTGAATAAATTAACGTCTGAATCAATTTGTATTGTCTGTTGTAGATTATACAATAGCCTGCATTTTCTTGCCCACAATTCACCTTAATTTATTATAATCATCTGTTTTAGTTGTGTTTTCTCACATTGCATGATTTTAAATAGTTATAGTAAGTGAGTCTCCTTTATTTTGTGGTTTTCTTGTTTTAGAAAAAAAAGACCTGCTCATTATCATAAGCACATGTCCACCACATGAGTGCGTGTGCTTGTCAGTGTACATACTCAGTGCACGCGTCCGTCTGATCTGTGCATGTCATTTCCAGGAGTAAACCAGAAACGAGTTCCGTGTCTGAAATGTTACATAAATAAACCTGAACCTGTGAAGTGACGTCTGTTTGTTCTTCCTCTCCCCAGTGAAGAAAGGATTCCTGAAAGGCAAGAAGACGAGCAGCTTCACTCTGCCTAAAGGGGGCATGGTCGAGCTGCTCGTCAAAGGAGCCAAAAACCTAACTGCTGTCAAGTCCGGAGGCACTTCGGATCCTTTTGTGAAAGGGTGAGAGACGCTCCCTGGTTGTTACATAACCAAAAAAAAACACCGTAGCCAGAACATGGTGCAGTACTGTAAACATTTTCCGCCCTCAGGTACCTTCTCCCCGACAGCAACAAGTCAACCAAACACAAGACGGCGGTGGAGCGTCGCTCGGTGAACCCACAGTGGAACCACACCTTCACCTACTGCGGCCTGCAGCCGGGAGACCTCAACAACGTCTGCCTGGAGCTCACCGTGTGGGACAAGGAGGCTCTGGCCAGCAACGTCTTCCTGGGAGGAGTCAGGCTGGGAGCCGGCACAGGTGTGTGTCTCTGTTGTTAGTCTGTGATACACCCATCCTCAAGCTGTTCTCCTTTCTCTTAAATTTGTACCTGCACAGAATTTCAAATACGATGGTAAAAGCTTTGAACAGTTCTCGGTGGACTTAAGGGGCTTTACAGGAACTTTGTGCTGGTTGAAGGATGCCTGTCCTATTTGTGCTGTAATGCAGCGTTTTATTCAAGTTAAGAGAAGTTGAGTTTCATAATATCTCAGTGAAGCTTAAATCACACTCACATACACACACATATGTATATGCATTTCCCAAATGATAATCTTGTTTTGTCTGGAAGCCAGAAATCTTTAGCTGCACAACTGAGAGGTTGGTATTCCTCCTCTGGCTATTGAGGTTGGCAGCTGAAAGATATTCAGAGGAAACAGCTTGTGTGTGAGAGCTGGGTGATTAGGAAGAAATGGAGAGTGAGGCCTATTTTCACTTCTATTGTACATATTATGATTATTTAAGTGTCTGTTTTCCATAAAGAGGCTCAACGAAGCCCCAAAGTGTTCAGGCATACAGATAAGTTTGGTTCTTCAATTTTGAGTACCTTAAACCTTGCCTTAAACTTTTTCTTCAAAGCCTGGAAATAAAGGAAAGATTGACAGTTTAACTTGTATTTACTCTCCACTATTAAAGGGTGAATGAACTTCTTTTTTTTTTCTTCTAAATAACCCTTCTTAAATTTGGATATAATCAAACTATACTTGAAGGATTTGAGGGTTTGAGGAATGAGTTTTTGTACACTTTCTTTCTCATAAAAATAAATATGATACTGGTAGCATAGCATAAAGACTGGAAACCGGGGGAAACAGCTAGCCTGTCCAAAGCTAACAATATCTACTCAGCAATTAATATTCACAATACATGTGCCTACTTAATGTATCTTGTTAGTTTAATCTGTGCAAGAACCAAAGTAAAAAACAAACAAACAATAATACCAGTTTAAACCCTGATTTCCATGTTTCCAAACTAAACTAAGTTAAGATAAGATAAGCTTAACTAAGGTCATCTCTGGTTCCAGCTTCATATTTCTCCCTCAGAAAAAACATGGATAAGAAAGTGAATGAGCAAATTTCCAGAAAGCTCAAAACATAAAATTGTCCGTTTCTGATTTATTCAGTTCATGCTTCACCTGTAATTCATGAATTTTGTTGCAGTCAGATGAAAATCTGATGGTGAAAATGATTTAAATCACATTATTTCTGAACCCTTGTGGTGTGAAAATGTTTAAGCGGCACTGTGGTTTTGGCTCATATAAAAATGTGGCGCTTTGTAAACTCATAGTTGTGCCTCAGTCGACAATAATACAAACTGTAATTTGTGAATCCATTTAGTGGAGTGCTGAGGTCGTGTTTGCCTCCTCTGGCTCTTCTGGTGTTTCTATGAGAGTAAAACAAATGTTCATGTCACTGTTTCTCCCCTGAAGGAAAAAGCTATGGGAACGAGGTCGACTGGATGGACTCATACGGCGAGGAGCAGCGGGTCTGGCAGCGCATGATTGAAAACCCGGAGGTCCCTCACGAGTGCACGCTGATGCTGCGATCGAGCATGCGCAGGTGTAACACATGAGCGGACAAAAGCACAAAACAGAAGAGGAGGAGGGGAAAAAAGGAGAGAGAGAGAGAGACGTGGTGGAGTGGAGATGCCGTCCTTGTCCCCGTTCAGATCCGCTCTCCACGTCCAGAGCAGCCAGTCATGCCTTACACACTCATCTACATGTGCCCCCCCTCCCCTTTTTTGCCCCTTCAATGCATCTAGTCTTGACCAAGCACTGCTGTTTACTGCTGTATATGAAAACAAACAAACATGTATGTACGTAACTTTACTGTAGCCACCAGATAAGCACACGGTGTGACTCCTGGCGTGTCCGTCCTCGTCTCTGTGATTCAGAGTCTTGTCTGCATGTAGTAACACAGAAGAGAGGCGGTATAGACGAGGCACCGATCAATAAAGTAGAGACTTAGACATTCCCTTTTATGAGCAAGCTCGCTGCATCCTGCTCCTGAAGCACACACGGTAACGTAACGCTGAGATTCATCCCCTCATCAACAGCAGCTGTGTACAGAGGTGGAAAGTGACCGGTGCCAGTACGACTGTTACGACCCACTTGACTTTTATAATTATCACTGAAGCAGAGAGATTAACGACTTAAAGTGAAATAGCAGCACTTTGGAGATTTCTCAGAGCACTTCTACACTGTATGGTCACTGTGGAAAAAAGAAGTATTAAAGCAACATAAAAGTAGAAAAACCTAGGGTGAAAGTAGAGGAATATTACATATAACCTCAAAAAATAGAAGAGAAACATGATTTTTCCTAACGTATTTTATAAAATAATGTGATAAATAAATTCCCTGGAGACATACGGAGGTGGTAGATGTCTTCAAACCAAACCACCAACTTTTGAGTAGCTGGGATCATGAAATGTTGAGCATCCAGTTGTGTCGCTCAGTCTGTTCAACATACTGGTCCTGGCTGAAATAGATAGTTTTCACTTACCCAGTCAATTAGACCAAAATTTGTACCTGATGAATTGACACAATGTCGTACAATACAGACATTCATGAACCTGACCTACGTACACTTACTGTATGTTCTGTATGGTCAAATATCTGAACAACTATTGTATGAATGTCCATCAACATTCATCGTCCCCCAAGAATGAATCATATGACACCTATACTGTTATTTCTGTATCATTAGGTCAAAATTTAAACTGTTTCAAAAACTTTAAAAACTAGTGACATCCCATTAGCTGAAAAGCTGACTGAAAACTTTAAAATACCTGTTTAGTATTGTCATTGTGAGCAAGAACAAGTCCTCGAAGAAAGTACTGCAGTAACATGAGTACTCACGCTTAGTTACTTTCCACCTCTGGTTGTCTGAAAAAAAAAAAAAAAAGAATCAATCTGTGGCACAAATGACAGATTAGATTACACAATTTAGACCAGCTTCAATGTAAATTTACATAACACTGTATCAGTGTGACGATAGAAAAACTGCATGGTACTGTATTAGAGAAAACAGAGGTAGAAGAACAAACAGAGGTTACATAAAGCACTGACAATGACATCACTTTACACTCAGAGCAGCAAGTGTGTTTCCCAGGAACGCCGAGGCGGTGGCTGTGTGTTTCCCAGGAACGCCGAGGCGGGGGCTGCGTGTTATAGAGTGAGTCAGCACTGAGACGAGCTGCCTTCATCTCAAGTGCAGCCTAATGATGAGTCGTGACCGTCACCTTGTCCCCGTCACCGAGGGCTCCGTGACCCACCATCCTGTGATGAATCACGCAGTTCAGAAAAAGAAAAAAAAAACCAACCAAAAAAAAAAAAAAACCCAGATAACAACTTAAAAAAGTGGTTTTCAACCCCGTCGGATCATTTCTCATGTGAATGCCTGTCCTGTCCGCTTGTCCTTGGAAAAACGCTCTGAGCTCCCAGGGTGAAACGTTTTCACACCCCACAAATATAGTAATAATGCATAGTGTTCACTATACGATATGTTTTAGATGAGAGACCCGTGCAATACCTGAGTACTGAAGAAACTCTTGATGTACAGCATGTACTACCTGTCAGTGGTTTCAAAGCATCAGATTTCACTGTATCCAAACCTATTTTGTCCCAAATGTGT
This sequence comes from Trachurus japonicus, assembly GCF_045865225.1. Classification (NCBI taxonomy): domain Eukaryota; kingdom Metazoa; phylum Chordata; class Actinopteri; order Carangiformes; family Carangidae; genus Trachurus; species Trachurus japonicus. The sequence goes on from NC_140927.1 coordinate 20,589,358, forward strand.
TACAGGAATATTTTGAAATAAACACATCTTTCCATAGACTGACCGCTTTATTTATTCATTCATTTGTTTGTTAAACTTTTTTTAAAAGTTTATTTGCTATTTTACATTTTTATATGACTAATCAAGTGTTGTTTTTGCCATCAGTTGTGTCTGTTAAGAAATAACAGTTTTCTACATGATTATGTTGACAAAAGTAATTAGTTACCCACAGTTCGAGGTCCTTAAATTGTATGCAATTGTTGAAAAGTGGTGAAAAAAAGAAAAGAAAAGTTTAAACCACTTCATTTTTGGCCAGTTGATGTATGAATCAATCAACCTTCAGATTTAAAGACCCATCACTCAGGTTGTTTACAGAATCAGTGATGTGATAGCCAACAACACTCTGCAAAAAACTTACATAACAGTTTGCGCCGACAAGCCGGGGAAACATCTTGACAGTACATAAATATTTAATAATATAAGGATAACACCTATATAATGGAGCTGGTGACCATTTATACACAATGCTCCAAAGAGAAACTTTAAAAAGTACAAACACAATCTGACAATATTTCCAGTTTTATAACATAGAGTATATTTTCAGTAACATAATAATAATGTAACTTTTGATATTTCATCTCTTTGTGTGGCCCTTTCACACAGACGCTCATTAGCTTCCACCTGCTCATCCAATATACGGTACTAACCCCTGACTTTTATTAATACATGACCAAACCTTTTTATCATCATTATTATTATTATTATTATCATAACTCCACATACTGCTGCTTTTCTATATAACATAACCTGAAGTTGTTCTTTGGTGCATTTTAATGATTTGCACCACTTTGTTTCTTTTCTTTTTTTTCCCCAAGCACCAGTGTTGCAGCGAACATCAAAGCTAACAATTCTGATTAATGTTGAAGGTCTGTCAGACACATTATGACCAAACAAAGAGCACGACTCCATCACAGCGAGCTGGGTGTTAATTATAGAGGAGAAAAACATCATTACCTCACAGGAGGCTCCACTGGGTGTTATGCACTGGCAAGACAAACACAGTCTACAGGCATGTTAGTACTGTACTGTGTGAGGCTGTAATTAGCCACAGTGGTGCTTTAAAAAAAAAAAAAGCTTATGTCAGCTCCACAACATGCTGCAAGGTACAGTACTATGTTTACTGTGTTAGTTTAGGATTTGTTTAACAACAGCGACATCTAAATACAGTTTGGACTGAAGGATTTTTTTTAATCGTAAAACTGTATTGGACACAGCTTCATGAATTGTACACCTTTTTAGTGATGCAAATAAAATATTTTACATGCTATGGCATTTTCTTACATCCTATTCCACCCTTTATATATAATATATAAAAAAAGGTTTCATGTTTGATAAAATGCGAATTGAACATCATCAGAGTTGAGTATTGGAGGACGTCATCTTATGAGCTTAAAGGATTTTTTAAAGTCTTGGGTAGTCAATGTGTAGAAAATGACGGCGGCCTGATTGCACTACGTATGTGACTTCATTTACAACTCTGTCTTCCTTGTAATATAAATAAACTGTATTTATTTATATGTTGCACCACGTTTTGAGAAAACTCATACTACTCGTGTGAGAGCCAAAAAGAGCAAATAAAAAGGAAAGAAAAATCAACTAAAAACTATTCACCTCTGTTCTGTAGCTACTACCTTTGTATTCTTTGCAGTTTATTTTGCTTTGGTTGCTAACAAACTTTGTGTGTTACTTTGTATTGAGTATTTTTGTTTAATTTGGGCCGTACGGTCACTGTTCATATTACTGTAAGTTGAATGATATCAAAGTACATTAAATCTGTGACCTGACAAGGCACTTACTACTGTAGGTATTTAGTCAGAAACTTAAGTTCAAATTTAGAATTTTAACTTCAACAAAATATGCTGGTAATCCATTACTGTAAATAGTCGTCAGGACATTTTACTACAGTAAAAGACAAACATATCAACCTCTTGGTGGCGCTGGAGAAAAGTAAGTGAATCCCCAAAGTCATTCATTGCCCATTAATCATCAGTGTCTACAAAGTCAAGTCAAATGTCAAAAGATCATGAAGGTCATTAGGATTCATCCTCTGGGGACCATAACATACATCTCTAGACAAAAGTTCATCCTTATTTATCCAGTTGTTTGGATTTATTTGTCTGTTTGCTTCATGAGTTGCAAAGCAAAGCTGAAGACATCATCTTACAAACTAACTATGAGTTAAAAAGGCACTTACCTCCACATGGTTTATCCCTCAGGAACCATGAATGTGAAAATGCAACACATTTCGAATTACCGATTCAATTACGGCAAGAAATTTCAGACAAGGAAAAGGTTGAGATCACATCCTCTTGTGGAGATACTGTATTTAATCAGTGTCTTGTAATTTCTGACGTAGATGCACACATGGTTTTCTAAAGAGTGTCAGAGTACATTATAATTAGAGAAATGAGACATAAATATTAGACAGGTGAAAAAGTTTTCCAGTTCATACAGTAAAAAGACTTTTGTACAAAATAGTAAAACATATTTCTGATTTGAAAATATTAATATTAATAATAATAATAATAATAAAACACATAAAGAAAGACAAGACTCAGGAATCAATATGATTGTAATGTACTGTATGACCCATTCCTTTTGTAGCTTCTCTCTATAAAGCTGCTTGCTTCAGATCAGCACCATGACTGGCATCCAAACTTTTGATGGCGCACACACACACACTTTACACACACACAAACACAACACACACACAGACGCACGCACACACACACACACACACCTTCAGGATACAGGGTTGAATGAGTTCAGGTAGGAGTGTGTGACATGTGGATAGAGACAGAGGATCAGAGCAGGTCCTGTCTGCTGTGACTGGGGGGAGGAGAAGGATTGAAGATGGCTGACGGTCCGTTAGAAGTGCACCGAGAGGCGAGGAGGGAGGGAGGGAGGGAGAGGGGTGGGGTGGGCTTAGGAGGGGGTGGGGGGTTGTTTTTATGATTGACAGGTCTGACCCGCCTCCTGCTGTAGCAACATCTCATCCTTGCGGGCGGGGAAAGTGTCGATGGTGGTGAACAACTCGGCCGCCGTGATCGGGAACGGGTAGCGCTGCTTGTCCATGCCCTGCTTGTCCACCAGCACCATTTGGAAAGACCTCTGCGGGATCTGGAGCAGTAACCTTGGAAACACATCAGCTCAGTAAGCAGCTGTGGTGAGCATGTGTGTGTGTGTATGTGTGTGCATGTGTGTGTGTTAGTGTGCATGTGCGTACCTGAGCTGCAGGGCCAGGCCTGGGGGGAGCAGCCTGTGACGAATTCGTCCAATCTGAGCCGGGTAAGTCCCGACCAGCTCAATTACCGTCACATGCCTCAGGTCCAGTCCACACTGAGCGTGCTGTAGCCACGAGAGACACGGAGGGAAGACAGACAGATCTATGAGCTTTATAGGTTTGGTATCGATTCCTCGGTGAGAAAAACAAAACTGATTGTACAGGGGACAGAAAACTGTGCTGAACAGAAGATATAGAAAACACCAGGGCTGCAGGTAATGATCACTTTCACAATAGATTAGATAGAGATGGATGGATGGATGGATGGATGGATGGATGGATGGATGGATGGATGGATGGATGGATGGATGGATGGATGGATGGATGGATGGATGGATAATGAATGCGTCTTTTTTATCTCCACACATTTCTTGCGACCCTACTTACTATGTGCAACAAAGCATTTGTATTTTCGGTGATCACTCCCCAATAATTTAGCTACTTTTAAGAGTGCTGCATCCATCTGAAAGGCATCTTACAGATTTTTACTTTTCAGAGTCTGTTAAATGTCTTTTTTGGCCCATTTTGTCTGAGGTAAAGAAGTTGCCTAATAATTATATAACTATAGATAGATAGATAGATAGATAGATAGATAGATAGATAGATAGATAGATAGATAGATAGATAGATAGATAGATAGATAGATAGATAGATAGATAGATAGATAGATAGATAGGTGCAAAGAAAAGTTGTAGTAAGGTCCAGCACCGAGACGTTGTGATAAAATAAATTCACAGTGTGCAGGAGTTTATATATTGTTTTGGATCTGCTTGTCCCTCTCCTACGCACCTGTCTGGAAAATAGATGTGCAAAGTATTTTTCTCTTTGAAGGATCTTTTGTATAAAATACTCCTAAATATTTTAGAGCCAAAGGAAGACATCACTCGTTTTTTATCTGACCAAAATCCAAACGTACTCCATTACACTGACACGATATAACACAAGAGAAAAGCAGCAAGTTTTTTCATTTTTGAAAAGCTGGAAAAATGAAATGAACTATTTGACATTTTAGCTTGATAAAAAAAAAAGAATGACTCAGAACATAGTGATGAGAGATATCAGAAACCAGCGTCCAGGAGACGTCCCTATCACTCACTGCTCACTGTGTCGCTGTCTTTTACCGCTGCTTTGTCTTTCAGCTGATAACCCAGTCGACTCTGGGCGATCAGGCCTTTAAACTCAGCTCTGACTAAATGGTTTTTCCGAAGACGGGAGCATCATCCAGCTCCAGAGCAGCCTTATCAGAGCCGGCGTCACTGTCATTTTTTCATCGGCTTGACATTTTCTGTGCACAGAGACGTCCTCCCTCCTGTTTATTTGTCTCAGTGCTTTTGTCCTACTTGGGGCCGCTAAGCAGGAGTGAAAACCAAACACACAGTCGTCCCTCTTTGTGAGGAGCTTTACACACAAGAGCACAAATCACTGCAGTATTGACCTCTCCCACTTCTTCTGCTTCTTCCCTCCATCTATCCTCACCCCACATGTTCCCTCCGTGCGTCGTGCCTCACCTGTAGGTTAGTCATCTGGAAGCGATAATTATGATTGGCAGCCGTCGGCGCCGAGATAATGAGGAGCCGCCTCTTCTCATAGAACTGGTCCAGCAGTGCAGCAGCCGTCCGCACTCCCACGTTGATGTTCATGGCTGCGATGACATTGAATGTACAATTAAGTGAGAACGTTAAAAGGCACGACACGCGGTGCAGACGCAGACTATTTATTACCGCGAGATGCGTGAGTGTTATTTTATTCTTTCAGCTGCTCTGCAGATTAAATCCAATAAGAAACTCATGCCCCATCAGAAGTGTATTCAACAGTGAACTGAACATGCACAATTGAGTATTAATTGCTGATGGTCTGCTGCACAAAAGCTGCAACACTGTCTCTTTCCATGTACTACTTCTTCCTGTCTCACACAGACATTCAATAGAGGGGCGTCCAGTATTGATCTCATCAATCGATACATAGCACCGAGGCCATTTTCACCTCCACTGAGCTTCTCTCTGGGAACCAGTTCAGCACAGGTAGACAAAGTTTATGTAACTTTCTGTGCTGTGTGTTGCTGCTGTGGGAAAAGACTGTAGCACCTATACATTTAAAGTCTAATTAGCCTAATCAGATACGAATGTAAATCTTCATTGAGGAAAACAGTGTGATTTTACAAAGAAGCCAAACAGTGTTACAAGTCGCCAGGTAACACTGCAACAAATGTAAGACTGTCCCCATCGGTACTGATGTAAATACTTTGAGGAATATGAATTATCATCTGACTTTAAACCAAATTAGAGTCGAAAATGAAACCAGATCTGACAGGAGCCTGCAGGAGGAAATGTGGAGAATAATATTCAAATTATCCTCGTAATTGTTTCGGTTGTATAACAACTTTAAGGCAATTCTTCTTTCTTTCTTCTTAAAAATAATGAGAATTCAGAGAAGTTCATGTGAATGAGTTAAAAGCTGCAGAGCTGTGGAAGCAACACCACGAGATTGTGGACATTCACACTTTTGGTTACAGTCAGTATTAAAGAAAATGTATGAAATGTAAAACATTAGTTATGGATTAAACCAGAGGGGGAAAATACTTGAATGACTAATTCATTAGAAATAATAATGTTAGAGCTGAGTCATGATGTATAAGTCGTATTCCTCCTCTTTTTTATCACTTCTTCCATCTTTTATTTTTCCTACATTTAGTTTCTGATTTGATTTTATTCTATTCCTGCATCTGCACTTCTACATTGACACAAAAGAAAAATAAATGAATGAATAAAAGCTGGTTTGTGTGTCTGTTTGTGTTACTGCATGCAGTACGTACCTGTGCAGGTGGTGTCTGTGCCGGACCAGGTGAGCCCGTACTGACACACTCTGGCGGCGCTGCCCTGCAGATCGTAGCCGCCGGTGCACTTGAACTCACAGTTGGCTCCGTAGTTGTCTTTATCACTGTCACACTTCATGTAGCCGTTGTCTGGGGGAAACAGTGGGCTGCAGCGGCGCACTGCACACGACAGACACACACACACACGCACAGGTCAGGAAATATGGCAGGTAACAACAAGGCCTCCACATAAACATGATCCACAGACTCTCAAATGGAGAGAATCACACTTCAACAGGAGGAATAAGGTTCACATTTCTTAATCAGAGAGTAGTTGTGTCTTATTTCTGAAGCTAGATCCTTTGAAATGTGTATGACTGGACTAAATAAAGAATTAGTCATAAAAGACTGACATATCCTGTGTCATTCAGAAGCCTCTCACGGATGCAGCTGTGGTCTTTCTCAAGCCAGGAAGTATCACATTATCACTTTATATCTACCATTGATTTGATTCAGTCGGTAATAAAAGCCTGGTGAATATATCATACGAAAAAAAAAAACCCTGCAGGACGGAGGAGGCCTGACATGAATCTGTTATCTGTTAAATCTCAGGTACAGAAGTTGTATGGAGACATTTTTCCATTAAACTACTTCACTTGGCCATTTGCTTTATGCCAGAAATTGTAGTTTGAACTCCTCCAGCTGCTGAGGGCTCATTAATCTCACTGTTAGTTTTTGTCTCTGTGAGGCAACACAAAGAAGCAGCTCCAGAGATGAACCTGTCACCTCTGCAATTACACAGCCTCCTATAGGAAAGCTTGTACTTTTATATCCAGATAATGTCCTTGTACATATCCTGCTGTTGAATGTGGTACAAACTATAGGGAAGTATACGAATTCCCATAAGAAAACAGCCCTATATGAAAAACATGTACTTTACAATTGCAATTAATTTGATGTATTCAGGAATGTAACAATTGAACACAGTCTCTGCTTTCTAGGAGAAACAACCCCTGAGATTAAAGTGTAACTGAGACGCTGCTTCCACACAGAATATCAAAAAGCATCTGTTCCTCACTCACCTCGCACTCTGACAGTGAAGCGACAGGATCCTTTGTTCCCTGCACGGTCAAACACGGTGTAGGACATCTTATGGAGCCCCTCCGGGAAGTCAGATTTTGAAGGTTTCCCTTTGAGGATAACGCTGTAAAAGACAAGACTCGCGTTTAATCTTTCACTGCGACGTCTCTGTTGAACAAAACACAGCCGAGTGCTCTGAAGCAAAAATGCAAGAAAAAGCTTGAAAAAAGAGATGAGACGGACTCTGTGAGGATGCCATCTGCAGTGTCGACGCCCTCTGGTGTGTCCCAGGTCACCCTGGCTGTCAGTTTTGCCGGCTCTGCCCATTTGTCCTTCACGGTCGGACACTTGATTTTAGGGTGATCCATATCTACAGAGAAAAAAGGGGAACAAATGAAAAACAAACAAACAAAACTCTCAATCACATCACAAGATGCTCCTTCGTAGGAGAACAGACACCAGATCACAGCCAGTTTGTGACATTCATTAGTGTCTGCAATACTTTTCATCAAATCAACTCTTTTTATCTTTTCCCTACATTGTTGTAGTGTTTTAATGTCTCCATCCTTCAGACATCCTCTAGTCTAAAAATATTTAATAAACAGGAAAGCAACTAGAAGGTGGAACAGCATTTATCAACAAAAACATCTGGACACCTGAAATATTAGGTCCAATGGTCGGGACAGTCAGTGGCACTGAGAGACAGGTTGATGTGAAAAGTTTAGAGCATTAAAGGGGTTCTAGGCTTTTAATAATCAAAGCACGATTTCAAGCGAAGTGCATCTGAGACTCTGAGGAAAATTAGTCTGGCTGGTGTCCTCGCAGACAGACGTAGGAGACCCAATGTCATCGCGCAAACAACATTGGTGAGGACATGCTGGCTCTGTTTCTGAGAGCTCTGAAGGAGCGCGTGCTGACACCGACGACTGGTACCAAGGTCGTTAGACCACTCAGCCATTTACACAGCTCAGCTCAGCCGTTCATGAAAGACAGAGTCACTTTCAGCCACAGATTCAGGCTGCGAGAGAGAATAATAATCGGGCTGTGTGTATATCTAGATATCTAGAGGCCTGTTTGTTCCAAGCATCAAAAATATAACTTTTATATTGTGGGGAACAGTCATTGCATTTTTCAGCACTTTTAAAACAGTAATCTGCAGCTGACATTGTGCCTTAAGTGAGCAATTACCCCAGTCTGTCTCCACAGTGGGGTTTTTCCACTGCAGCCCAGTCGTCTACAGGCTCCAGGCCTCGGCGGGAGGCTAAATTGTGCACAAAAACAACAACACCACACACATACACACATTCTTACCGACGCAGGTGGGAACACCGGCGCTCCACACCTTGTTGTGCTGGCAGGTTGCCGTCTTCTGGCCCTTCAGACTGAATCCAGGGGAGCAGAAAAACTCGCAGCGAGAGTTGAAGTAGGAGCCGTCGGAGCACTTGTAGCCGCCGTTAACGGGCATGTCCAGCTTGGGACAGCGGATCTCTGTCGGAGGAGGAGGAGGAGGAGGGTTCAGTCAGTGTTTACATCCAAACACTAAATTCTTCCACCCGCCAGTAGAAGCCACACACTGGTCGCTTGTTAACATTATTAAATTATGACATTCACAATTCTTCTTCTGCCAAAAAAAGAAAGGATACAGGAAAGTGTTGGTTATCCAGAGCAGCTCAAACTGTCTCCAAACTGAATATGAGTCTCTGTATGAAAGGCAGCAACCGGTCTGTAAGGAACCAGTCTGTAATCCCCTCTGAATCCCACAGTATCTGGACATTGATTTGTTAAATGAGTTCGTTTTTTTCTTCCGAGGTAATGTAAACGATGAATTGCACTGATAATCCGCAGATAAATCAAGCTGTAGTGTTTACTGAGCACACACTTAACCCTCAAATCCCTCCTCCCACACATGGCGAGAGAGATTTCTCCACCTAACTCAGTGTTTGCTATTGATTATGAGCTTCTTCTTTTTTTTGTCGTCTTTATTCTTTGCAGATACAGATTGGTCCTGATTCGTCGATATCATCAGAAGTTCTGTTTGGTTATTGCATAATAATCAGCCCTGCTCTGTCTATATGTAATTTGTGATGACTATTTATTTATCTGTGTGTGCTATGTGAGATCTTACTGTGTCTGACTCTGACCTTTTGCTGCAAACCAAATTGCCCTGCGGGGACATCAAAGATTTTCAAAAAACAAATATATGTGGCCCTTAACACCTGAAATTACTCAAGAGCAGATGTGATACTTAAAGTATTAGTAGTAGTGGCAGCGATTTTCCACCAGTATCCTGAGTTACAATGGAGCAGTTCAGCAGTTTAGTGTCCCATGCTCTAGATAATCGTTATTTCCAAGGAGGCTTTATGACCTGCCAACAAACAACTTCTGGGAACAGTAATAGACCCGTGTAATTGTGTACAAATTTGCTGTATAAATGTGAGCTGATGAAAAAAACAAAACAAAACAAAAAACGTCAGCTGCAAATAGTTGGACTCCCATGTGCAGGACTTGGATGGAAAATCTCCAAATGAACAAACATCCTCCCCCCAAAGCTGCAGATTGTGTAGGATCAAGAATAAACATTGATGCTAAAACCCGTGAGGTTATCTACAAAAATCCACATTAGGCAAATCTAGTGTGTACATGCAAGACCGGGGATGTCACGATTACTTGTTTTCACGATTAATCACGGTATTAAACGCAACAATTAATTAATCGTAAATCGTCACTTCCCAAAAAAGATTACGGTATGTCGGAACCATATCGGCAGATGTGCGCCAAAATAAAGGTAAACGCACAGATACTGGTCCATTTAACTAACGTAACATTGTATCGGTAGGAATTTAAATGTTAGCGTGTCATTTGTATTAAAAAAGAAAACACAAAATAAAACAAAAAACGATTAAAATAAACGTAAACATTTGGTATAGATGACAATTTATGACCTGAATATTTCAAACGCTTCCCCTTCGGGGGTTAATAATTGGTCATATATTATTAGAAAGTTGAAATATTTTGTGTAAATAATGAGTAATGTAATTATATTTTGACTGTAGTGTATTTGATTTTACACATCCATAGTGTTGTGAAATTAATAAATGCTTAATAATCGTGATAATCGTAACACAAGTGGTTTTTTCTTTGACAATAATCGTACCAAGAAAATTTGCAATTGTGACATCCCTATGCAAGACTGAATGTGTGTGTGTGTGTGTGTGTGGTCACCTCTGCAGGCGTAGTTAGAGGACCAGTGCTTGCTGGCCATGCACACCACCTCCGAGCTCTGCGACTCGTATCCCTGCTTACAGCGGATTTTACAGCGGGTTCCCATCACGTTCCTGTAGTGGTCTCCTCTGGGCGTGCGACAGCTCACGTCGCCATGTTTCAGCTTAATGGGCGCGCACCACGGAGTCCCTAAAAATGGAAGTAGAAGACAGCTACACTGACCTTTTTCTCCACCACATCGAGGCATTATACTTTATTCATGGCGTGACCTTAAACTCAGCAACAGAAAGTGGGAGAGAGGATTGTTGGTATCAATATTCATCATAGAAGTAGAATAAACTCTTACCTGGAGGAGACTATAAAAGCTATGAAAGACTTCCTTAAACTGTAAAGTGTGAAAATCCACCCATCACCTGAGTTCAGACGGATACGGTGGATTTCTCGTTACCTTAACTGTGACTTCTCTTAATCCAACAGAGTCTCATGAGGCACAGAGGGGATTCTCACTTGTGTAGAAGACAAATGTGTGATAACGTGTAGAGGCCACACTAGTTTCACAATGTGTGTGTGTGATAGAAAGTGATGAAATCTCCTCTTAGCTCTTCACTGACCCTGATCACACCACTGATTTGAACTCTCAGCTCTGATTACTAATCCGTCCCTGCATCCACTTCCATCCCCTCCAAGATGTTGTCGGTCTGAAATAACGATGCTGATTAGACCGCCGACCACAGATGTATCAGCTTCATTTCAGCACAACAGAGTCCAAAGTAAAGTACCTGTAATGCATGTTTTCATCCACTGAGAATAGTCAATGTATTAACACTGAATGTTATGTATTATGTTAATGTATTAACACAGATCTGATGATTCTGTCCACTGCTATTTTTCATGTCTTCTGTGAAATGGAAGCGATTTAGCGATTTATCGTCAACTCTGCTGCTTTTATTCAACTTTGCTAGTGCAGATGTTATCACTGATACACAAACTACCCACCCAGGGCCAAGAATTTATTGTAATGTTTTGACTTTTGATCCTGCCAACAAATAAGGAAATCCATTTCTAAAGCAGATTCATCAACATGTTGTGTCACATTTATTCAACCCAGGCAAAAAACCTAAGAGTGAAAATGACATATTGCCATTACATGGGGGATTATGTCATGACCATATCTCTGCCAGCGACCAACGGAGAGCGCAACAAATTACCGGTTCTCACCAATAAACAGTTCAGCAAAAAACATATTTCCTACAATCTCAAACTATTCTCCAAGACAGCTATGATTTCTGTCGACTTGTCTCCTCCCATGGCGGATACCTCTGCCCATCTCCCAAATGCTTGTGCAACAATCCCTTGTTTGATGCCAAGTTTGAGGGGCCGCGAAGTCCGTCCGTTTCCAATACATGGAAATCAGGATCTGCAGTTTATTTCCTGCTGGCTCAGGACGAGCGCTCAGCTCTGTGGTCCAACACACACACACACACACATACTGTATACACACACTTGGAGAGGAGAATACACATCGGGCAGGCTTAGGCTAATTTCCAGTTGGAATAAAAATGAGTATTCATTACACAGCAAGCCTCCCTTGCTCCCTCTCTGTATGCGTGTGTGTGCACTGGCAAAGTCTCCAGAGCCGCTGAGTTTGAGCTTTTACTCCAGAGGAGAGTTTGGTTTGGCCTGGACGATAATGTTCCGTGTCTAACTGACCCCGAAATTAAAGCGGGAAGCTAAAATGACACATAACTGTGTCATTTTTACGTAACTGGCTCAACTACCTGCCGTTAAATTGTGGCTCTTTAAAGACACAGTAGCATAAAATAATAGTCTTTCTAATTTTGATCTTACGTCTCTATGTATATAGTATTAATGCCATGGTTACAAAAATCAACCTTATTTCTCTTTCTGTCAAACATAAAATTATTTCCAATGACACATCTGAAACTCTGGGGCTAATAAATAAATGAATCCAACTGACTTTATTTGGGAATTATCTTTGACTATTGCTAGTTTAGCCTGCATGTTTGGATATGAGCCATCAAAAACTTTGTATAGAGAGTGTATGGTTGTGCAAAAACTTGCGTATGATCTTAAAATGCTGATGAGGGGAGGTTTGGGTGCAGGCTAATTGCTGGATATCACTACAGCTGGGTATTGGCTATGCTAGCAATCCATCAAAATCTGAAGAATCTTATTTAGATCCTCAAAATTTGTTTGAAAATTCTGCTGGAGTTGCTCTGATTGCAATTTCATTGTGACTATAAAAAGAATTTATTTAACTCTTGGGGCTGAAACACTCACCCTATCGTTCTCTAAATAAACTCCACCCCTCACCCTGATGATCCTATGAATGAAATCTAAGTAAAGTCTCAGGTTATGCGTGTTGGTCCGTGTCAAACAAAGCATGTAGTCACCTTTATATCTATGAGAGTACCAGTCCTCATCGTCTCCGTAGCCGTACTGTCCTGATCCTGGGGATGAAAGACAAAAAAGAAGAAGAAGAAAAAAGCGACTAATACAATGACTATAGCTGCATCCAAGATGTTAGGCAATGTTTGAAAGTGTTGTCCTGGGCTGAGTTATGGGATTTCTTTTTTTTTTCTTACAATAAAATAGCACAAAGGACAGGCTTAAAAACATTGCTCAACTTTTCATTTCAACCACACTCCAGGGGGGTGATCTGGATCTTTTGGACAGGACACATGCAGAATAGAAAAAATAAAAAATCATCCAAAAGATCCAATTTTTCCAGCTGGTTTGGAAAAATTAATCTGTTTAACACAAAGATTCACTCTGTGGCCCCACATTGTGATTGGTAAAAAATGAATGAATGAAAGGAGATTAAGTGAGTTGAGACGTTTTGTTCCAAACAGCTCCCATGGATCATCATACTCACCGGAGACAGACAGCAATATATTTTCAGTCAGGCTTTAAACAGTGAGCACATTTCTCAAAGAGCAGAATATATTCAGATCATAAAACAGCAGCATTCGAGAAGAACTGAAGTGTTTCTGAGTGGCGGCTGCAGAGCTGGTGGAGGACACAGCTGAATAGCATCGGTGAAAAGACAAATGTGAAGGGAATTGTGATGAGCAGGGAGGATTATTTTAGGAAAGAGGAAGAGGAGATGGAGAGAGGAAGGAGGGGTGGAGGTCAGGAAGCAATAAAAACAGAGAGGAAAAGGGAAATGGGTGAAGAAGGGGTTAAAGTAGGAGGAGGAGGGGGAGGAGGGAGTGGGGGGGTGGGGGGTCTTCAACCTTGGCCCTGGGATGTTATGAACCCTGGTGTGAATGTATCCTCTGTTTGGGATCCACAAGGGACGAGTGTTCAACCTCCTCCAGCTTCAGATATCAGCCACATGTTGGTCAATGAACCTGATACTGTGAGCACATCTCCCCCCCGTCCCACTCCCCATTCCTCATCATGACTTTAATAAAAGCTGTCTGGCCCATTTTGCTGCAAGTCATCTAAAGCACACACACACACACACACACACACACACACACACACACACTTACTCACTCACTCACTCACTCACACACACAAGCTTTGAGGTTTTAGATGTCAGATCACACAGCATTGATTGTACAGAGCAAACCCACAGACCGAGTGAGTCAGATTTAGCTGCCTAATGGGAAAACTTTTACTGTCTGCTCCTTAAGCGCTTATATCACTCCTGTGAGCATCTGCAGCAAAACAAACAATAACAATTTACACCACGGTAAATGGAGACTACTTGTCATCGTAAACAATGACTCACTTATTCTCCCTGTGTGAATCTCAGGTTTTAATATCAATGTCCACATGATTCACAGATTGATGCTTTTGCTTAGTTCCTGTTTCAAAGTTTTACTTTTTAATGCACCATAGCCTCCACACAACTGTCACATACTGTATTACTGTGAGGTCAAAGTCTATGACCCTACTGTATTGGTTTTAACAAGCCAAGAAAAAACACCTCTGGAAAAACCAAACTCTGGACCGAGCTTGAGGTGCAGCAAAGGTAATCCATGTTGTTCATTGGGAACAGATGATAGTGTAGTGTAGATCATTTTATTTAAAAAAAAAAAAAAGGTATTTACAGTTGTAAAAAAAAATCCAAATTAGGCATCAGATAAGAAACTAAATTCACAGAGAGTGAGAATCACCACCAGCAGATGAACTATTTACAAGTACAATATACATAACCCTCAGCTTGGACACATGATCAATATATCTCCAGCAACAGAAGAAAAGAAAGAAAATATCTTATAATAAAACCACAGAGGCCACATCATCTTCTAACCCTAACCCTCCAGCAGACATCAAGCTCGTGTTGTAAGTCCAGTTTTCAAGCTTTAGCTTCACTTCCTCTGCAGATGAACTTTGACCTGGACGGCCGAGAAGAATGAGAGCGGGAAAACTCAGCAAAGCAAAAACGTAAGCAAAGAGATATGTAAACAATAACACACAAAACACAACTTAAAAGGGATACTTCACCCAAAATCGATAATTCACCAATTTTCTATGCACCGTCATGCCAAGGAAGGGTTTGGAGAACTTTCAGAGGAGTTCCAGGAGGGGTTCGGCTGACAATGGACTTTCATATAATGGCGGCGGATAATGCTAATTTTTTAATCGTCCAAAACACACACTATGAAACATCCAAATACCTCCATACTGCTCGTCTGTACTGACCCAAGTGTCCTGAAGCCGCGACATGCAAAAGTTGTTTGGAAAAAATGTATTTGATCTCTGTTTTTATCCTTATTGTAGTAGTAGCTCCCAGTGGCTCTGTTGATGCTTGTGCACATGCACGAGATTTGCTGCGAGATGTTCGTTTGTCACAACAAGCTACAACAACAAGGGTAAAAACAGAGATCAAATTAATTTTTTCCTGTCACAGCTTCAGGACACTTGGGTCAGTACGGACAAGCAGTATGGAGGTATTTTGGATGTTTCATAGCTAGTGTGTGTCTTGGACGATTCAAAAGTGAGCACAATTATAGTGAGCACAATATAATCCATTATATGAAAATCCGTTGCCAGCCGGACCCCGCCTGGAACTCCAAAAGGTTTTGATGACTCAGAAAGTTCTCCAAACCCTTCCTTGGCATGACGGTGAGTAGAAAATTGGTGAATTATTGATTTTGGGTGAAGTATCCCTTTAAGATAGAACCAAAGGAAGAATTTAGTCTGTTTTCTTGAACAGTTTTTTTTTGTTAACCCTGACCAGAAGGACGCATTCACCTTATCTTCCAACCTGGTTGTCACATCTGATGACACCACATTGGTTGCATCAGGAGCCACAACCAGAGTAGTGCGAACTAGTCTATAAACCTCCTGAACACATTGAACGCATCGCTCTCCATCCATGGTGGTGGGTGACGGTCTATCCATGATATCGACCTCTGAAACTCTGATACATGCTTCATGTTTCACCTCTACACTGTTGTGGTGCAGGCTTGAAACTGATTCACCTGGTTAAACCTGACGAGCCCTCACAGATAAGAGGATTTTATAGTCAAACATGTCAAGAGACGAGAACATGCGATCAGACCAATCTTCACTTGTATCTAATAAACCTGTCAACATGATGATGTGGGATGAGCAGACGGCGTCATCCTCCTCCTCTACTCTACTTCAAAAGAGCTCTCAACGAGAATGATGTCAAAATGTTAATAGTGCAGGCAGCATGAAACCTCTGGGAGTGAATAAGCTTTAAATTACAGAGCCTGATATTCCAATTAGCTTTTCTCTGAGGGCCTGTAATACAAACTGTCACTATGTGGAAGCTCACTCCCCTGTTAAAGTATGGCTGCAGGGTCTGTGGAGTGGGAAAGGGCAGAAAATAAAAAGAAACATCAATTCCTCTTCACTAAACTCAACCTGCTGTGATTACAGAGTTACATAATTTCTTCTAGGGCACTAATCATTTCTGTTCCAGTGGCACTGTACAACCAACGTGTCTGTTGCTGCTCCTTCAGCTCTCTGCGACCCTGAAGAACAAACTTCTGCTTTTTTTTAATCCCCATTAGCACTTCACAGTGAACTCACCATAGTTACAGTAATAGCGTGATACAATAAATTGTAATACTAGTTAAAAATGACCTTACACAAATCAGCTGCATGTCACAGTTAGTTATGCAAGATAAGTGTTATTAATTAATTAATTTAACATTATAGCTCTGCATCTGACTTCACTACTGTAATCACAACAAAAACCAGAACAGTTATGACTCTTCAAAAATCTATATTTATTAAATCACCTTGGGGGCAAAGAGACTGATAATGAGTGAAATCAAGGCAATTTTAGCTGATTATAATTGGCTCTATGTCATTATTGGACTTATATGTGTATTTGCCGATAATTATTGGCCAATATCGGGCCGATAATTAGTTACAGCAATATGTCACCCTTGTTTGTATACTTGTTATTTGCCTATTTATACTTGGCCAGTATCCGGTGCTACTTTTGCATTTCTATGAAAGGATCTGTAGCTACAGTAGCATATACAAAAACGAGGAGTCGCACAGAGTTCAACAATTCATCCAAGTGTTCAAGATGTAAACTCACATCCAGAGACAGATCATTATTACACGGCGGCACCTTATTAAAAAAGCATGTATCTGTCTCATTTTAGAGCTGCACTAATCCATGGTTTTTAATTAACAATGGATCAAATGACTAATATGAAATCGACCGTTTAAAAGTCACAAACACGCAGACTCATCAGCTGGTTTCCCTCTGCTTTGACAACAATTATTTTACACTGTGCATGAAAACAGCTGTAGGTGACTTACAGTTCTTTAAAAACTGATGTAAAGTAGAGATGCATCATCAAGGAAAGAAAACCAGGCAAATGTTTGGGAAAAATGAGTCCTCTTAAACCTCACATAAAAGACCCTAATGTGCTGCTGACCCCAACTCCAGCTAACCCTAACTAGCATCTACACATTGCCTACACGAGGCATTCAACAATGGTTGTAAATTGTAGCATCTGCTTGAAGGTAACATTTATTGCTTTATCATTGCATCCGATATTCAAGTTGAATCTTGACTTAATTAACATCAGACACACAACCTGAACTGAACTGTAATGTTAATGTCTTCTTCCTGCTGGATGATACACGACTGTTTGCAAACATGTTTGCCAAATTGATTTTGTAATATGATAATGTGACAATGTGTTCATTGCCCTGCTGCCCCCAATTAAGTGCTGTATTGTAGTGTCAACTATATTCTGTGTTGAGAGTTGTTGTTATTAAGTGTGCTGCATGTTGTAATCTCATGCTCAGGCTAAATAAGTTACAGTATGAGACATGATTACTAAGTTTGTTTGTTAATTTAGCCACTTCACCAGTTAAGTTTTTATGTTAATGTTCAGCTAAATCCTTACTTTGTTAGACTGGACATGTTATGTTCAGTTGTTTCATATAGCAGCTACAGTATGTTAGATGTTTTACTGCATTTCTTAATGTTTTACATTGGCTGTGACTGTTTGTTCTTGTACTTTTCTTACAAATTAAACCCGAGGAGAGGACATTATCCCTGTTTTCTAACCAATAACTCCTTTTTATCTATTCATTAACAGACAGTTAAATGTTCCTCGGGCATTCATTATTCAGAGAGTGCTGCACTTAGTCTTCTTTTTTTTTCCCCCTGCAGATACACGACCACAGACAAGAGTGGCTGTTCTGCGGGGAAAGTGCTCTATGGCATTTCCCCAAGTTACTCCCTGTGTGGAGGATCTTTCTGCCCCTGACCCACATCATCAGTACAGGAATCATCATGGAAAATGTGATCAAACTTTTACGAGGACTTGCTGAACACTGTCTCTGTTCTTTTAAAAAAAGGAAATCCTATCTCACATTTTCAACCCTGTTTTAGACGCACACACAACTGATAAATGGGCAAAGTGACCCCCAGAACAAACACAATCATACCCCTGTAAAATAAACTCCTCATAAACACACACACACACGCCACAAGTACAGACCAGAGTCCTGACTTTCAGCTCAACAAGCAGTTTTTAGTCTGTCAGTGTAAATCTGCTCGGCAGCTTGTGTTCATGTTTCAGCCTGTATGATCATACAGCAGCGGTGAGCCACTCTCCAACCATCTACAGGCACATAGCCACAACACACACACCCACCCACACACACACACACGCACATACACCCACGCACATGCATACACACTACCAAACTACTCCTCTGTCCAAACTTTGAGCTTTGAAGTCATTTCAGTTCCTCACTGCAGGCGACAGGCTCTGCTCTGTCTGGCTCCATCTCTCTGTGTGTGTAGCCTATAGCCTGAATATTTTATTTTGGATGATACTGTAGCTACTTTAATAATCTGCCAATTATTTTTCAGAAGTGTCCATCACATGTTCCCAGGAGTCTGTGGTGGTGATGCCATTATTACATGTCTTGCACACAGCCCACAGATTCTCCAGTAACCAAACCAAAAAGTCATTAAACAAAGAAAACACACACAAAAATAAAATAAAAGGAAGATGGAACAAGAGCATGAATCACTTGGATGATAAATTGATTATTGAAATGAGTAAATGCAAGCATTACTGTAATCCTACAGCCCTACTTTAGTGTATGTGTGTGAGTCCTCCTGTGTTTACTCTACACCAGGAGAGGAACTCATCAGTGAAGTACAGTGAACACTTCCAGACCAGGCAGCAGATGGTAAAGTCCTTTACAAGTTTGATTCAGATGACTGGTGAATGGGTCGCTCTTCACTAAGGCAGGAAACCAAAAAAAAAAAACTCCAGTACTCTGCAGCAGCTACAGGGTTTTCATTAGTGCCACAGCCTGAGCTCTGTGCAGACTAGAAACGTCCCCCAGATGCACACTGCACTCCCCCCGCTTCCCACCCCCTCCACGTAAACACAGCCGCGGTTCACCAAAAACCAGCGATGGGGATAAGAAACCCTCAAACTCATGCGCAAACACTTAAAACACAAATCTATCTCTTACCCTCTCCCCCTCTGATTCAGATCTTTGTTTAATATAAAGCCCAGCCTCAATAAAGTGATATCAAACTTTCCCAGCAAACAGCATAAAGAGAAACTGATTGATAAAAGGGAAGGGAAGTTCATACTGACTAGTGGCCTTTGCCCGGTGGTCCTTACCTTCATAGCCGGAGCAGAAACAGAGCTGGACGACCAGGAGCAGCAGCAGCCACATGTCCATACTGAGGCGCAGGACGGACGCTCTTCGACATGTGAAGGGGAGCCTGCCTGCTCGCAGGAAAACTTCCAGCGCATTCCTGCTGCTTTCCAAAGGCCCGCCTCTTGCTCCAGAAACAAGGGAGGATTCTCCTAATACAGTCAGGCCCCGGCCACCGGGATGAGGCGATGAGGCGAAACGCTTCAATAGTGAAGTTTCTGTTGGTAAACTGTGACATGTCCTACTTCGTCATGTCCACTAGAGAAACTGACCCACTTTAAAAAAATTTTTTTTTACATGCATACCCTTGTACTCATAATGTTTTGTTTTTACTGCAATTAAGCAATTATGTTTACAGTTGGGCTACTAGTCAACATAAGCAACATGATCAGATGGTGACATTTTACAAAAAAGCTTAAATTAATTTTAAAAAAATGAACCCAGGGGGTTGGACATCACAAGTTTATGAATAATATCTATCTTAAATCCTGCAACCTTTTTGCTTTTCAACCCTTTGACACAAATGTATCTCCTGAAATAGCACACCTAAGACCTTGGTTCTCATGGTTACCATTAATAAACATGCCACAGTACTGGTGTAGCCTATAGATCATGGCATGGTTAACTGCCATGCCTTGTTCAGGTGATAGGACAGAAAAAGGATTGTAGGCCATTTGGATAGGTTTAAAACAAACAAACATGATTTTGGTTAAAATAACAACATATGTATCGTTAGGGTTAACGTTAACTTTGTGCGCAAGAAAATAAACACCTTCATTGCTAGTTTTGAGTGGAAATATTTATAATCCATTAGCATTGATTCATTTAGTTAAATTACAGTATATGGCCACTAGATGTCGCCTAACAACAAAATGTAACTGACCTATTGGCTCGTCTCTGAAGGAGGATAGCGCCTAGTTTTCTTCTTGTTTTGTCTCTTTCTGTTGGAAACTTTCACCTTTATTCAACAGCAGATTTTCTAGAAACATTACAAAACAAGAACAGATCTGTCTGCCTGCACCAATCAGCTACCAAAGCAGCCACAAAATCTGTTGTTTGCTCATTAGTCGGGTAGCGGCCTACGTGTAAAGTCGGTTCTAAAGATCGTTATGAACATCATTGCATAGTAATATCCCAGCATGTTTAGCACATGGAAAGATAAAGATATGCTGGAGAGTTTAATCTCTGTCAGCAGTAGGCAGTGCACAGCTGTAAGATCTTTCTGTATCAAACAATCCTACAAGTTTTGCTGTTTGCTAATGATGTGGAATATCTTACATGAAGTCGTGCTGGAACCCAAATTGTTCCCTGGCAACGCTTTTCTGATTAACTGCCCTATAGTAACTATACTGTATTTTTATTTTATTTATTGTCTACAGGGATATAGCAGAGGGAGAGATGATAGTTTGTTTCTGTAGAAGAATTACTTAGCAAAATAAATAAAATCTGTCAGTAAGTTGTTATCATTATGTTTCTGCACACTTACACAAATATGCACAGCAGGGAAGCTGGGTGAAAGTACAGTGCTGTCAAACCACTGCTTAATTTTTCTTCTGTGTGTGTGTGTGTGTGGGGGCGAGTCAACACATGAAGGTGTTGAAGTGTTCCTTGTCTTGACGGGAAACAGGAAAGGGAGGCGTGTGTGGGGATGTGACTTACTCGCTAGCTAGAGGATCTCCTGAGCTGTAATTACATGCGGGGTTCAGCCAACTGTTACGCCTGCATTAGCTGAAATGCCCCTCTCAGGTCAGGTGAAGAAAGGGTTAACCGGCTCCGTCTTTGTTCACTTGGCTCTGAGGGATTAGTCTGACACTTTGATGTGGTGTAAAAGGCAATGGTTTTGGATAAGGAGGGTCTCTGCATTTTGTTTTGTTGTGTCTAACTGTTGTTTACACAGACTTCTGCGTATCTGGTGTTTTCTTTGTGTATAATTTAAAGAATCTTTTAGGATTTAAACCGCAGAGCGACATATTGGTGTTGGTGTAAGTGTTTTTAGTGCAATAAATAGGAACTTTCCTCCTATAATGGTTCACTCTGATGTCGCAATGGTGTAGTTTAAACCATAGATGATTTTAAAATATCCAGACAGAAACAATTTATATGAATGCATTTATAAGAACACAGAGAAACCATATTCAGTGACAGACAGTACTGAGGGACACAATGATTTGGAGTCACACTTATATTTTAGCAGGATGTTTCGTGATATTCTATATTTTTCTTTTTGTCAACAAATCCCATGAAAAAACAAAAACCACCAGTGAGCTGACCCACTAATAACTGCCTATGTAGCCAGTGCAGTAGCTCATTTCTTGTGCTGAAGAGATCCATGTTGCTGTGAGTCAAAGGAGACCTGTGCTGTTTTTTTTATGCATCAAAGTCTGTTTATATGAGACTACTGCTGCACTGTATGGAAATAAGTAGTATCGTGTCTCCAGTGGGAGACGTGTTAAGTCTGAGGATGCGATTTTGAAAATGGAAAAGCAAATATATAGTTTCCAGACCTCTGTACAAAATGACAATGTGAAACTTGTACACTGTGACGACCCCTCTGAGAATTGTAAATTAGCTTTACAGAGCTTTATAGCAGGTTTCAGCTTATTGTTTTGTTTTGGCTGTTTGCATTGTCTTAAGCCACAGCAGGTAGCTGTTCTTGGTGGATGAGCACCAAAACACCAAGAGACACAGTTAGTGACAAGCAGGTGAACACAGTGAAGTGTTGAGCAGCTACGGAGCCTGATATTTCCCTGAGGAGGTGGTGGAGACCAAAATAGTTAAAGGGAGAATGAATGTTTGATCTAATGTCAGGTTCCCACATACATGTCACCACGTGTAGATAAGGGACCACTGATGTCAATATTGTATCCACAACTTTCCACTGCGCCCAAAGTGACTACAATTTGTTATATTAAAGGGGAACAATGCAAGTCAGTCATCTACAGTTTCAAAGTGCATATTTTAACTGTTGTAAAAACTCACTGCTAACCCTCCTCCCTCCCCCTCCGGTCATGTGCATTTGTTTTCAACGAAGCCGACAAGAAGGCGATCTGTGGAGCGATGTCTATGGAGGTGGGTAACATTAACAAGAGATTACAGATTACATTGTATCAGTGTCGTGCCGTGAAGCAGTCGTTTCCCGCGAGATGAGATCTGGGAAACCGGGTCGGAGGCGCTGATCTTGCAAGGTTTGTTTTCAGATGCTAGGTGGAAGAGAGCCTCCATTCTCCCAGAAACAAGTCATTGGACCATCACAATTACTCTGAAACTGTTTAATTAAAGGGATAGTTCAACATTTTGGCAAACTCTTCGTTACCTTTAATTGTCAGTGCAAGCTATTTTTAGAACGGCGGAGCAGAGCTGCTCAGAGCTAAGTTATGGAGGCTCATGGGATTTCTTGGTTTCCCTCATCAAATTAATCAAATACACAATCCAAAACGCTCTGGTGGACAAGTTGTGACCTGCACTTTCACCACGCTATGAGATAATAACGGAACGTTACGAGACAGAATTGTTTTAGGGTAAATTCATGCAAAACCCCCGATGTGTATTCCCATCAGGGGCAGTTTTTCAGCAAGCATTTCCATTATTATCTCTTTCTCTCTATCTGTTGGATTGTGTATTTGATGAGTTTGATGAGGGAAACCAAGAACTCCCATTAGCCTCCGTAACGTAGCTCTGAGCAGCTCACGGCTCGGCCGTTCTAAAAACAGCTTGCACCGATAATTAAAGGTAACGAATCTACTGCTATGATAATTGAGATTATGGCAATGGGCCAATTTGCCAAAATGTTGAACTACTGTATCCCTTTAAGGTGCTAATCTTCTCTTTAAGATTAAATCAGTCCAAAATACATCATTGTGTTGCAGTAAATACATTATAAAACCCAAGTACCAACTAAACACGGGCCTTATTTTTTCTTTTTTAAAGTGCTCTTCCAGTGGAATTAGTTGCTGCTACCACCTTTCATGCAAAGGCCTAATCGCAACATAGCTACCACTGTTAGTCTGGCCACTCTCCAGAGCAAACAATTGTAAAAAAAAAAAAAAAAAATGCAATTTGTAGTCTTAGTGCCCTGACACAAGGCAGGGCTTGTTTCTTACTGATCTAGTGGAATTAATGCAAACCGACTGTCGGTTTTAAATCCTTTCAAGTCCCGGAGCACCAAAGGCCCGTCAGTCAGTCGACAGTTCATAACGATATCTGGCCTGTTGCCACCTTTTAAAAAACAAAACCATCATGTATCGAGAAAGAGTTGATCGGTGCGTTTTGCTGACAATGAGAAAACTGTTGCTTCAGTCAGTGCAGCAGCAGCAGCAGCTCCACGCTGCCAGCTGATTGGCTCTGGTTCGAGACAGTTTGTTCTTCCAGCCGGCTGCTCGCTGTGTGGTAACTTCACTGCAGGTCCAGATACTGAGGCAGCACGTCGTCCCAGAACTGCTGAGACTCTTCTGGTTTCTTCTCCTCCGCTGCAGCAGCAGCAGCAGCAGCTCTCGGCTTCGTCCTCGGTGCCGGTTTGGGTGTTTCTCTCTGCTCTTTCTCTGCAGCTCTAGCAGGAAGTTTCTGTTTTGTTGATTTAACCCTTTCCTCTTCCTCTTCTTCCTCATCTTCCTCTTCCTCCTCTTCCTCCTCCTCCTCCTCTTCACTCTGTTGCTGTTTGTTTGCAGCCAGCTTTGTGCTCTGTTTGACCTTTCCCGTTTCCTCACTCTCTTCTTCCTCTTCTTCTGCTTCCTCCTCCTCCTCCTCCTCCTCCTCCTCACCGGCTTCCTCTTCCTCTTCCTCATCTTCACCTTCCTCAGAAACAACGCGTTTCTTTTCTTCTGTCTGATGTTTGAGTCTCATTTCTGTTTTCGGTTTAATCTTTGTTTCCTCCTCCTCTTCTTCCTCACTCTCCTCTTCCTCCTCCTCCTCCTCCTCCTCTTCCTCCTGCTCCTCCTCCTCCTCCCCACCTCCACTTGGTCCCTCCTCACCTTCTTCTTCCTCCTCTGCAAGTTCTTCCTCTTCCTCACCCTCATTTTCCTCCTCCCCCACAGTTTCACCCTCTTCTTCCTCACCCTCCTCTTCCTCCCCGACAGTTTCACCCTCTTCTTCCTCACCCTCCTCTTCCTCACCCACAGTTTCACCCTCTTCTTCCTCACCCTCCTCTTCCTCCCCGACAGTTTCACCCTCTTCTTCCTCACCCTCCTCTTCCTCACCCACAGTTTCACCCTCTTCTTCCTCACCCTCCTCTTCCTCACCCACAGTTTCACCCTCCTCTTCCTCCCCCTCACCTTCTTCCTCCTCACCCTCATTTTCTTCTTCCCCCAAAGTCTCACTTTCCTCTTCCTCACCCTCCTCTTCTTCCTCCCCCACAGTCTCACCCTCCTCCTCCTCCTCACCCTCATTTTCTCCTTCCTCCATGGTTTCATCTTCCTCTTGTCCCTCATTCTCTTCCTCCTCATTTTCTGTGTTGCTTTCTTCACCCTGCTCTTCATCAGCTTCACTGTCACTTGCTTCTTCCTGTTTCTCATCATCATCATCATCATCATCATCATCATCATCCTCTCCTTCGCTCCTGTCTGTTTCTCCGTCTTCCTCTGAGTCTTTCTCTTCATCTTCCTCACTCTCAGTAGAACCAGTTTCACCCTCTTCCTCTTCCTCTTCCTCTTCTTCAGCCTGTGCAAACTCTCCAGAGTCACTTCCCTCTCCGTCCTCCTCCTCCTCCTCGTCTTCTTCACTCGTGCTCCCGGCCGAACTCCCTGACTCTTCACCACTTTCATCCTCTTCCTCTTTACTGTCTTCATCACTTGACACTTTACTTTCACTTCCTTCCTCCTCCTCCTCCTCCTCCTCCTCTGCTGCTTCAGAGTTGCTCCCTCCTTCACCTGTCTCCTCACTGCTTTCTTGTTCACTTTCTGTAGCAGCACTCTTCTCACTTCCTTCCTCATCTTCCTCGCTGTTCGAGCTCGACTTCTCCTCACTTTCAGATTCAGCACCTTGCTCTTCCTCACCCTCCTCTTCACCCTCTTTAGCATCACTACTTTCACTTCCCTCCTCTTCTTCCTCTTTGTCTTCCACGTCGCTCCCGCTCCCACTCTCTCCCTCTCCATCTTCACTCTCCTCCTCATCTTCACTGGAGACCTTGGAGCTTTTATCATCTTCATCATCCTCTTCTTCTTCACGCGCTTGCTGGGAAGTTTCAGTGTCCGTGCCGCCATTTTTCTCCTCTGTTTGTGAACTGTCTTCATCCTTGATCTGCTCGGACAAGTCGCTTTTCGCCAGCTCTTGTTCCGACTGATCTCCAGTAGTATCGTAACTTTTGTCATCCTGAGCTCCACCTTTGTCCGTGTTTTCTTTTGACGACAAATGTGACGACGTGGAGGAGAACGAAGGCTGAAAAATCACACTTTGCTTCACGAATTGCCTTTTGGGGGTTCTTGACGGTGTTGAGGTAGTTGTGTCACCGCCCGACTGGAAGGCTTGCACACTTGTCACTGCCTCACTAAGGACTCCCATCGCTGCACCTGCCATCCCAACAGCTGGAAGAAAAGTTGCTGCGTTGCTGAGAACTTCCTCCCACCTTGGTTTGTCCTCCTCCGTCATACTCTGAGTTTCCTCTTTATCTCTCTGAGAAACAAGCGGATATGTATCAGCAGGTTCGGAGCCTTGCAGGGATTTGGCACCGCTGACGGAAACTTGTGTTATCTGAGGGCTTTGCGAGGAAATTGGGTTACACATCACTTCAATAGGTATATCCTGCTGTGGAGATTCAGTCTTATTACTCCTCATCTTGGATTTTGCATTATCTTTAGTGTCTGCAGCAGCTTCACCTTTAACTTTGATCTGCTCTCCTTCTCCCTCTGGCTTTGTCAAAGCCTTCGGTTTAGATTCCTTCACTTTCTTTTTGTCCTTCACGTTCACACTGTTGTCAGGTAACTTCTGCTTACCTGCATGTTCGGCTTTTGTTTTTTGAGCTGTGTTTTTGGAGTTTAACTCATCCGCTCCTTTTCCTTTGCTTTTACTTTTAACCAAAGTATTTGCACTTTGATCTTTGACCGGTTTGGATTTGACCTGTTGGAGCTTCCCTTTGACTTTCACAGGTGTAGATGCTGCACTGTCAGGTGGTGTGACATCTGTGGTTTCTTTTTTCACTGATGACTTAACATTTTTACTTTGACCTTTTCCTGTCACATATTTAACCTTGTGCAGTTCTTTTGTTGCTCTTTTGAACTGGATTTGTGCACGATTGGTGTCTTCCTTTGCAGCCTTTTCTGTGGCTTGTGATTTAGTTTCCTCCATTTCCGATGTGCTTATCAAGTCTTCATTTAAAGAGCTGTCTTGCATCTCTTCTTCGTTTGTATTACCATCTTTCAGATTTCTATTTTTCCTGTCTTTTTCCTTCATTTCAGTCAGTCTCTGCTGTGCTCCAGTCAGTGTCTTCAAAACTGACTGTGAAGTTGTTCGGCTCAGCTCTGATGGTTGACTCTTATCATGTTTTGTTGATTTAAATTGCGAGAGCTCCTTTTGAATTTGTTTGTCTTCTTGAGATATAATTTTACTGGACTGCTTGGTAATGGTGTCTTTTCCTTTAGATGTTGTGTTTTTCTTTGTGCCCTTTAGTCCAGATATTTCTTTCTTTAAGGAGTGAGAGTCTTTCAGGAGCTCTGTGGGTAAGGCCTCATGAAAAGTCTGTTCTGTCTTCTTCGTAGACCGGAGCTGGTCGGCTAATGCCTTGGCCTCTTTTGCAGCTCCTCTAAGAACTCGGTTCTTTTTCTTCTCCTGGAATAAATCAAAGAGAAAAGAGAAATGTAGTAAGATGTAAGAACAAAAATAAAACAGGCAGGAAAAGGTCATCTGCCGGACGATACTGAGTTAAAGAGAAACTGTACTACAAGCACAGAAGCAGACCTGCAATCAATGACTGCATATGTAATTATGGCATTTACTGTTTTATGTATTTTACTGCCAAATTTCAACTGTAAATATACATTGTGCGTATGTAAGCAACAACAAATAAGAGGAGAAAATACATTGCCAGTGTATATTTTGATGCAGTGTTGCAGGGTGACTTGAAACAGACTGTACAGAAAAATACTTTGAAGCATATGGGAGATTATGACTTTTATGGGGTAGGTGTAGATCTGGATGATGATACCAAGAATATCATTGGACATATGCAAGGTGGGCACACATGATCAGTCGTCAACAAATCTGTCATCAGGTTGAAATACAGATGTGGGTGGGAGAAAACCATGGTGATAATGGAGAAAAGAATAGGATATCCTTATTATTTTCACTTATGTACTGGAGATAAATAGACTGTGGTTAATTAGGGGTCAGTGAGGTGTTATTTAATCACTGTCTCTGCAGACTTGAGGCACCATAAGGCGTTCGAATCTCTGCTTGTCTGTGGCACGTTAATGCCCACACATTTGTGAGCAACCATGTGGAAACTGGTGGACAGTAACTACTAAGTACATTTAAATAAAGGCTTTGATTTTTTCCCCCTCTATTTAACAATACAACTAGGACAATGATGAGTTACCAAGCACCACATGTTGTAGTAAAACACACTACACTGCAAGGAAGGAGACTGCTTCACTGTTTGCTTCATCCTAGGCTGATGAGATGTGGCACATTTCTTGCCAACTTTTCCAAAGCATTACATGTGTGTACTGTATGTGTTTGTTTATCTGAGGGTGTTAGGAGAAGCCATCCAAATATCTCACTCTGATTTGATTAATTACAGAGACCATTGGGAAGAAAAGAAAATCAGAGAGAACAAAACACTAAATTCCATTTCATAATTTACCTCAGCATTATACTAAGTGGAAAATCTCTCCACAGACACACAGAGACATGCAGTATGTATGCTGAGCTGTGCACATTTCCTGGAAAAGCCGGTGAGTGTTCAACATAGCTGCTTCCTGCCCTGGTGTACACATAATCTAGACCACAGCCAAGAAGCCTAAAGAGGAAAATAACATCTAACCGACTCTGCGTTTATGACTCTATGGACCATAAGCTGCAGTCTATTTCTCTCCACTATCAAAGTCAAATCGCTGCGCGGGGAGCTTTTAAAAAATACTTTTTCTCTCACTTTATCTGGCAAAAAGTCAGAGTCGACTTCTTTCTCTTCCACGTCTTCTGCCATCTGCATCTGAACGGTTTCTCCCTCTGAAAGAACAGACAGGAGTTAGTTAAACTGCTGTACTCAATATTATCTGCATCTGTATCTTCAGATCAGATTTTCATGGATTTATAAAGATGAATCTCAGCCCAACTCTGGGCACACAGACTCCAGAAAACTGTTCGACATACCTGTTTCTGATGAGTCCAGATGCTTGATCTCTCTGAGGTGTTTACTGGGAATATGAGTGGGGGGTCTAGTGGGGCTACAGGGATCTTTAGGTGGTACAGGGGATGACATTTTGTCACTCAAGGCCTTTCCAGCTCTCGTCACATGTTGTACTCTATTTTTGGCAGCCCTTTTTGGGGAGACAGGGATGCTCGCTTCACGTTTAGTTTTAGATTTAGGCGACAATAAGGAAAAGTGCAACTCCTTGGATTTAGACTTAGAGGAGGTGGAGCTGGAGGCTTTGTTCTGAAACACGTCTGATGATCGAGAACGTGGGCTTGATGCCTTAGAGGACAACAATGGACTCCGGGGGGATTTGGGCAGGGATCTGGCCGAGAACGGTGGGCTTGGTGCAATGTCTGATAGGAGTTTGGGAGATGATGAAGGAGTGGTAATCTCCCTTGAAAGTGTTCTGGGGGTTAGGATATTTCTAGACTTTTGCCAGGAAGTGTTGAGGAAGCCAGAATTTAGACGTGGGAGGTTTAGAAATGTTTCCCCAAACAGCTCCACAGAGCCTTCCTGAAAGACAACAGCAAAAACAATTCTGAGTAAAAGGTCAAAATCACACCAATGGAGCTCCCCAACCAGTGAGTCAGTGGTACTACAGCGGCGCCACATGTTGGTACAACACTGCCCCCTACTGGAGTTAAACTATGACTACAACATGACAACAAACTTCTCCAGAGTTTGTGTCCTTGAGCTCACCAAGTTAAATTTAAGACTCTTCAAGACCTTTTATACCACATGGTAAACAATTCACCATCTATTTTATGATTGGCCGAAGCCTGAGAAAGTGTAATGGAAAAATAGTACAGGCCAAGCCAGTATGGCCAATAAATATTTATTATTACATCGTATTTCTTCAGTGTTTCCCAGCAGCATATAACAATAATTTCAAGTGACCAGATTGTAGACATGTGGCATAAACTTGATGGATTGAGTAGTTCGCTCATTCTTTTTAAAGCTGTACCAAGTTAAATAATCAATTAAAAAATAATCAAGCCAATTTTAAATAAAATAAACCAGGAACCTTTGGGGGTTTGGGACATTTAGTTGAAGAAAACAAAACAATTAATGAATGGGATATAAATACACTGTATCTATTTTAGATTTCTGTAGTAGACCAATTCATTAATCAAGTGTGTAATTGATTGATGATGACAATAAATGTTAGAGTATCAGCCCAGATACTCTGAAGTTACACTATATACTAAGTCGCTAACATCTCAAGTTAATGACTAATACAAACGACTGGGTATTGCTGGAAGATAAAAATCAAAAGTGTAGATTCTCACTTTTTCTCTGTGGCGGGCTCGAGCAGCAAGAGCAGAGAGTGGGACGAGTGTAGTTGGATCAATCAACCTTTCCAGCAGAACAATTTCTGTGCGGCTTGACCCCAGAAAGCTGTAACTGAGTGTGACGTCCATCTCTGGCACCACATCTTCGTTCTCCGGCGGTCGTGGTTCAGCCAGGACCAGCATATGGTTACCACCACAGGACACCTAAACAAAGGAAAACATCATAAGACACATTAGACTCAATGTAACTTATTACTGTGCACTGCTCTCTTATTCATTTATACTCGTTTACTTAAAAAAACTAAAAACAAACAAGGGATATACAACTTGGACAAGTGGACAGCAACTTAAACCAATAAGTTTGGAGTTTTCTCTAAAGGACAACTGATGTGCACACAGTGGAGCTCGACATGAAACCATGTAATTAAGGTTGGTAAGGTTAAAGCTATGCCAACCTGATCCCCTGTCATCACATTTACTTACTAACTGAACTTTGAACTTGAGAAACCGTGTGTTAAGTGTTGGGCTGAAGTGGTTGATGAAGTTTTCCTCCCCTAATCCCAGTTTTCCATGACGACCATCACCAAATATGTAGAGCAGCCCACTGTCTGCAGAGGAGGATGAAAAACACATTTATTAAAAGGTTTTAATTAATAGTTGCGGCAACACTCATGTAACTGCTCTAGTGGCGAAATGGTTAGTGGATCAATTACAGTACGGTAGTCAGTCGACAAAGATAAGTCATTTATCAAATAACAATGTCACTTGTTTTGTTGGTTCCTGTTTCTCTAATGAAAAGACTGGGTGGATTTCCACAAGGGATCAGTGTTTTTAAGACGTGATCCCATGTTCATGCTGAATCAATGATCCCATTCAGAAAACACAACAAAACACATTATTCAACAGGCTTGCCTAAGGAAAATTAGTTGTTATGTACACGGTTGCCTGTAAAGTTGGAATAAAAATTTTTTTTTACCTCTTCTCATGAAATGATTATGACAGTGTGAATTATTCTTGATAGATAAAGTGTATATCTTCTCAAAACCTTATTGATCAATCTCTTTCAAACATTCATTCATTCATTTTCTATACCGCTTATCCTGCACTAGGGTCAGGGGTGAGCTGGAGTCTATCTCAGCTGACTTTGGGCGAGAGGCGGGGTACACCCTGGACAGGTCGCCAGTCTATCGCAGGGCCGACACATATATAGACAGACACCTATGGGCAATTTAGAGTCGCCAATTAACCAAACCTGCATGTCTTTGGTCTGTGGGAGGAAGCCGGAGTACCCGGAGAGAACCCACGCATGCACGGGGAGAACATGCAAACTCCACACAGAAGGGCCCTAGCCGGCCGGCAGGTTCGAACCCAGAACCCTCTTGCTGTGAGGCGACAGTGCTAACCACTGCACCATACCACTGTGAATTGTTTTTAATTATTATTATTTATTTCGAACATGTAAAACAAAATAAGGCACAATTTTAGTTTGTTCCTTCGTATATACGTAAATAACATAAAGAAGTTGAAGAACAAAATTTGGACACAAACACAAAAGCATAATCATACATATTCAAAATGATTATTAAATTAAATCACAATTAACCTTTATAATAGGAGTAAAAAGAGGAATGTGTCTGAAAACAATATTATTCAAACTTTATGGGCAACAGTGGATAAAACACGCGTCCACAAGCACAAAGGTGAACATACTACTACATATACAGAGATAGCTTACCTGTGACCACAGCAGTGTGGTGTTCTCCACAGACAATGTTTCTGATGCTGCTGTTAGAAAAGTGCTCCAGTGGTTTTGGCAAATCAACTTCATACAGAAAAGTCCCGTGGCCCAGCTGACCGTACTGACCCCTACCGAATGTGTACACGTTCTCCTCTGGCACAGCAAAACACACACAAAGAAACAGACCGCACCGATTAGACAGTGACTAATTACCCACAGCAATAACACAATATGTTGGTTAAAATACCACTTACAAATGTGTCGTTAAAGATTTAATCTAATTTAAGGACCATGCTGCATAATGATCACTTTTGTCATTTTAATCACATTTTGCTGATGATGTAATTTTCTTTTATAAAACTTTCAAAAAAGTTAGTTGTATTTTTTTATAATGAGTTTTTTTTTACTAATTGTTTTGGGTAAAGGATCTGGATTTGAATACATAAAACAAAGAAGTAGAAATACATGATTATTTTACAGTGATGGTGTTCTGTCCTCTGGAACAACACACCTGTAAGTGCCACAGTGTGCTCCCCTCCACAGGACACCTGGATGACACGACCCAGAATCCCTTGCACCCTCTGAGGGACTCTGTGATTTGCAAGCTGCTTCGACTGGAGACCAAGCCGTCCATTCGCACAGTCTCCAAACGTGTAGAGATCTCCACTCACTAAAAGCCGACACAATATTATAACACAGCACAACGAATCAACAAAATTAAGATTTACTCAGTTTGATTGCAAATACTTTATTTTTCCTTGAAGTGGCTATTTGTAGCCCACATATTCACTGTGAAATTTTCAGATTCAAGATGCAAAAAATGCATTATTAAAAAAAACTATGAAAGTGCAAGCAGATTTATCAAGGTAATGTGACCATTTCAAGTGCTTCATAAATTGTCTGACTGAATACAGTAGTTTACTGGTAAGTGTGAGTGCTGTGTTTGTTTGCACTGTGTTGTACCTGTAACAAATGCCGAGTGGTAGTATCCACAGGAGACCCATGTCACCGCTTCTCCAACATTCAGCTCTCTGGGGTCTGCAGAAAAGATTTCATCCCCCAAACCGATCTGACCCACAGAGTTGTCTCCCCACATGAACAGCCTCCCATCCTCTAACCAACACACAGACACAGGGCAGGGGTATGACACACACACATTAACACCTTTGGCCTGGAGGAGACACGTATTACATCACTGCTTGTGACTTTGTTTTGAACCTGTTAAGGCAGCTGAGGTGTTGCATCCTGCAGAAAGCATTCGGATTGATGCAGGGTTACAGAATGGATGCAGCAGGTGAAAGGATGTAGTGCTGATGCAGTGGCCCAAACCGAGCTGCCCATCCTGGTTACTGCCAGTACCATACACAGTACCCCGCCCTACAAATATACAAAACCTAGTTCAGTTCAAGAAAAAACACTGGAAACCACTGTTAACATCTGCTACATAAACATCCAAATCATTTGTTCTTCATCTTACATGTGCAGACAATTGTGTGATCTCTCCCACAAGCTACATGCTTCACCTTCTCGGACTTTAAGGCTAAAAAAGGAGAAATAAATAGTTAAAATTACAAAAAAAAAACATCAAAACACCTAGGCTAATTAGTGAATTAATTTATCAGTAAGTTCACAATTCAGAAAAATAACAAACATTACTTGAACTTGTCATCTTGCCTTTGGTATAGATTTGCTGCTTGTCTTTATAGGTATCAATAAACTGTATATAATTGGACTGTTAGGCAGGTAAAACATGTGATTTGCAGATGTCTGAGCAGATAATTACAGGATACATTGAGAAAGTGATTAATCAATACATCAGTAAAGAAAAATTACTAGTCAGAGCCCTATTATAAAGTAAGTTACCTTTCACAGAGACAGGTTTGCTGGCAGCAGGCTTCACTCCCAGCCCTAGTTGGCCCCAGGTATTAGAACCGGACACAAGAAGCCTCCCATTTTCTGCATAACCATAACAGACATGTGAGAGTGCCCTAGCTGCAGTAAATTACACTTATTCCATTGCTGAACATTAAATAGACTATGTGTAGTGTGTGTGTGTACCTGTGACCACAGCAGTGTGCTCCTGGCCACAGGATATATGCACTGGATGGTCATTCTTCAGCCAGAATATTCTGGGCACATTGTGAGCAAAGCAGCTCTTTCCAAGTGTGAAGATGGCTCCTGTTTCTGGTGACAAATGAATAAACAGGAGTGATGCAATGTGCAGACAACTCTTACTCACTGCTCTCTCTAACTTAACACCGGCTAAATCCCAACCTAACCTGCTGTCAGCCAGACAGAAATAGTAACAGGTTTACCATAGGCACACAGAGAGTTAATTGAATGGGAATGTAAACAGGACCAAACATAGCTAAAGATGAAGGCTGTACCATATGATAAAATATATAGAAAGCAGTCTTACCGGGTATATCCACACTGGTCTGCCCCGTCATCTCCACCGTTACTCGGCTCACCTTTGCCGTGTTGCCTGATCTGACACCGGCAGATCAAGGTCGGGGAGGGAGGGAGGGGCAGCACCGGCTAAAGAGGAAGCAAGTCCTGACCATGGTCCTGACTGAGGCAGCAGTAACACATGACATCAATCGATTTGTTTTGTTTTTTAAATGGGGGCTGACTGGACTTTTGTTTATATTTAATTTGGAACAATGAAACACACTGGAAAACAATTTCTTAGTATGGGTTTAAGTTTTTAGTACGCTTGGAAAAAAATAAAAACATTAAAAAACATGACTGTTTTAGTAGCCTACAGTAGCTCACAGGTTCAACATATAGATAACAGACCCATGAACCTGATGTCGCATTCACGCAACGGGGCAGAATGGGAAAAAACAGACACAGGGGCGTTCATGAACAATTCCAGCGCGAGTGCTAATAGACTACATAGATACTTTTGCTGTGTTACGTATTCGTAAGTGACATTATAAACTATTTATCAGATTAATTCAATTGAACATGTGGTGGTGAGTATTTTTAACGATAGAACTTGGACGCGACATTATCGTTGTTTGTAATCGGATGTCCAATTTGCAAACCTCAGGAAGAAAAAGGATTGTTTACTTTTTTTTTTTACACCAGTTATCCAGTGGCATCTTGTGTATTTCAGAGTATTTCCGAGATATCATGGTTGTATTCTATCGGCCCGGTTTGATTAAAAAAACAAAACAGGGTGAAAACACATTTAAATCCAACTTTTCCACCAAATTACATGGTCGCAGCGTAGACAACTATTTAGAGTCTGTGGCAGAAGATAATAGAGCGAGTTAGTCAGTTGAGTTGATAGCCTACAATAATTTCGCCCCGGGAAACATTTATCCCGATAAAAAATGTTTGTGTGAACAACTTTTTAAACGCTGCTGGCCTGGATATCAGGGACAAAAAACTAGCCTGTGACCGCAACAGTTACATGCGGATTGCTTGCTGTGTTTGTTGCCTAGTTACCCAATTGGTGAAACTGATTCAACGTATTTTGTTTTAGTTTGATATAATTAAACCCCCAAATCTAATAAAGTTTGCACCTCTTCTTCACTAAATGAGATAAACTGCTGCAGCGTCTACGGAAAGAAGCCACGCCCCGCTTCCTGGTCCCGCGGCGACGTCATCGTAATCCGCGCTGCTGATTGGCTGGCCTGCAGCTCTTGGCTCCATGTGCTGCATTTCCCTGGGAGATAGTGAGGGAAAGTTGTCCTCTCTCTCTCTGATGAAATATTCACTCAACATTTCACTCCCGTAGGATTTTCCACTGAGGTGCAATGTTTGCTAAACTGTTATCTGTCAACAGCCCAGTGCTCAAATGTTTGAAAACTTTACAAAGCAGTCCGGCACGAGGGTTTAGGTAAGAAACTCCCGTTGACTGAATATGATCATATGATTGCTCAACTTCTGTCACCAATGAAAATATGTATAAATGATATTTGCATTGTGCCTTCGGTTGTTTGCATTTTCAGCATCGGGGCTGCTTCCCTGGGTTCAGTGAGTTTAAAGGGTCGCAGCTGCCTCACATTGAAAGATTTCAGCTCAGATGAAATCAAAAGACTTCTGTGGGTGTCGGCGGATCTAAAACATCGGATCAAGCATGAAAAACAGGTTAGCTCACCCTGACTATTTAACGCTAAGTTCAGTGTCCATTTGTCAAATGTCTTTAGTCAGTTAAGGAAACTAACTATCCTGTCTATTTCAGTATCTTCCTCTCCTGCAAGGAAAGTCAATTGCAATGATATTTGAGAAGAGGAGCACCAGAACAAGAATGTCCACAGAGACAGGTGTCAGTTTTGTATATATGCATCTACACTGGTGTGTGCCATGTGGCTCAGTTGGACACTCACATGGGTAGTAATGGAGGTGGGTCCCTGTAGAGCAACGTGTATAAAGCCACTATAGTCAAGTCAAGTTAGTTAAGTACACACAAACAATAATGCCTCTTCAATTAATTTATGAGAGCTCTCCTACAAAAAATATGTCCTCATACTGTTAGCTGGGCTGGTCCCACTCCTAAAAGTCATTGTTTATATGGAGACAAAAGAACTGCTGAAACGACTTTCAGTGCATCCCGTGGAACAAAGCACTCTGCCCGTGAACAGCTAACGTTTTTCCCTACACTGTCACCCCTTCAACACTTTGCACTGATGCATGCTTAGTTGATTTAAATACTTATGCATGTTTAAGCACTGCTTTGCTTCTGGGGAAAATTAAAAGTGGCCTTGATATCATTATTCCAGGTTT
Source organism: Trachurus japonicus (assembly GCF_045865225.1). Classification (NCBI taxonomy): domain Eukaryota; kingdom Metazoa; phylum Chordata; class Actinopteri; order Carangiformes; family Carangidae; genus Trachurus; species Trachurus japonicus. The sequence goes on from NC_140927.1 coordinate 20,626,066, forward strand.
TGCATTGCTGGGTGGACACCCGTGTTTCCTCACCTCTCAGGACATCCACCTGGGAGTGAATGAGAGCAACACAGACACAGCTAGGTGAGTCTTATGATTATGATTTCACTTACAGATAGCTACATGTAATATATTTATTTATATGGACAGCAAAGAAATCACACTGCAGTTGTTTTGGCTGATAAAAAGATTGAGATTGAGAATTTCATTTCCACTGAAAAACAATCAAGAACATAAACAATTAAAAATGATGGTGTGATTTTGTTAGGGCTTGTACTAAACAAACATGTTGGCATGTTTTGATACCGCTGAAGAATATGATTTGTAGGCAGGGGCATCTTATTTATCCACGTTTATCATGTTAACATGTTACAACAATGCAGGACATTTGAACAACCACTTTCCTTCACACATAGACATAGCAGTGAGCTTTTCAGGTCAACAGCAAGTTCCTGGTGTTGTTCACTGCTGTAATAACTTCTGAAAGGCAAGGACAGTGTTGTCCAAGCAGATGATTCACCCTCATCCAGTATGTGAGCCGCAGCCCAGTGGATACATGTAATCTCCTCCTCCTCCTCCTCAGGGTCCTCTCGGGACTCTGTGATATTGTCTTGGCACGAGTGTACAGCCACTCTACGCTGGAGGAGCTGGATAAGGAGGCCAACATCCCAATCATCAACGGCCTGTGTGACCTCTACCACCCAATCCAGATTCTGGCAGATTTCCTCACTTTACAGGTATTGAAACCCTGCAATTTACTATCATCATCATCATCATCATCGAGCTAATTAAAGAGCTGAACACCAAATTACCACTTCTCTCTTCTAGGAGCATTACGGGTCCCTCAGTGGATTAACGGTTAGCTGGATTGGAGACGGAAACAATGTCCTCCATTCCTTCATGATGACTGCAGCCAAACTGGGAGTTCATTTAAAGATTGCTACACCAAAGGTTTTTACTTTTTCATTCTATCACATGCATGTGTGACCTTTCTTTTAGAGCACTTAACCTTCTTATTTGCAGATTATGGGTTTCTAGTTTGCAGATATGTCTGTACAGCTGTGGGCAGATGCTTCTGCAGTGAAACACACATGCGTAAGTATTCCTGATTAGAAACTAAACTAAAAGCACATCTTCACTCACAGGGGTATGAGCCAGAGAAGAGCATTATTCAAGAGGCTCAGAGACTCTCCAAAGAGGTGAGTTGCTCTTCAGGTGTCACTATTATCAACAGACCTGTGGTCAGATGACTTCTCATGACTTAATATGACATTGCATTTTGTCTCAGTGTGGCACTCAGCTTGTTCTGACCTCTGACCCAATGGAGGCCGCCCACGGCAGCAATGTCTTGGTTACCGACACCTGGGTCAGCATGGGGCAGGAGGAGGAGAAGAAGAAGAGACTGAAGGACTTTAAAGGCTACCAGATCACAATGGAGGTAAAGGAACCCACCAATATGTCAGTAGCCTTTGGTGAAATTACAGGAGCTTGTTCCCACACTGGTCCATTTGGTCAGGGCGATATTACATGGAAAGATGCACAGTAATTGTTCTGGTCAAATAAAAATGCTGCATTTTTTGTCTCTACAGTATACTTAAAATTAATTCAGAACAAATTAAAGAGAATAAAAGCCAAAATCACTCCATATGTGCAGGGTTTCAGCACTGATTCATTAACAACTTCATGTTCTGTGACTGGTTCATTACAGACAGGAAGTGTGGCCAAGCCAGACTGGACCTTCCTGCATTGTCTCCCTCGTAAAATGGAGGAGGTGAACGACCAGGTGTTCTACTCCTCCCGCTCCCTCGTCTTCCCCGAGGCTGAGAATAGGAAGTGGACCATTATGGTGAGATGAAATGCTGTTTAATTTGATCCTGTCAGTGGAGTCTTGCCCTCCATCTTGTACAGGGCACTAATTAGCACCTCTCTCTTTCAGGGTCTGATGGTCTCTCTTCTGACTGACTACGCTCCACAGACTCCCATGCCGAAGTTTTAACCTAAAGTCTTATGCAGTTCAGATTTCACCCAATTATAACACCATTACAAGACTATTTGGATAACTCCAAAGTTAGGCTACTGTGTTTACACTGTTGAATTCATTTTCTGATTTAGAGCAGATGTGGCATGGTTGTCCTTGTTGTCAATGTTTGGACCCCCTTCGGAAAAAAAAGACATTACATGGTAATTAAGTCATTGTTGCCTCTTGGTTTCACAGATCATTTGGTTTCACGCTGCGTTTCCTTGTAGTTTTTGTTGTGTACCTGCCGATTGTTATAAAATGTTAAAGCATGGTTGGCAATATTGTAAAATATTAACACTTCCTGTATGGAAACGATACACACACTGAGGTATTGTGAATATATAAAGCAAATGAACATTGTGTTGTAAGATAAATACCTCAACTACGTGGTTATGTTTGTTTTTTGTAGTATGTATGAATGTTTACATTTACCTTTTACATGACGTTCTCTGCTGCTGTTGAATTTTGCCCTTTAAGAGGCTGTAGTTCAGAGATGATGGAATAAAAAAAGAAAATCTAATTGTTGTTCACAAACTTTGAATAAAGGAATCACAGGCTTTGAATAATTTCAGTTCATAGTCAAGAGCAACAGTAATTAATTTAGTCATCAGTAAGACCACAGATTGAACTACTCAACAGTTAATCTAATCATACATGAATCATTCAGTTAACAGAAAATGAACTGGCAATTAATTTGATTGTAATTTTGCTTATAAAGATGCTAAACATTTAAATGTTCCTGCGGGATTTGCTGTTTTTTTCATGCAATCATTTAGATTTTTTTTTCATGTTTTTGAGGCTTGGACCTTTGGAAAAAACAAATGAGAAGGTGTCACACTGACCTGTGTGTGATTGTAAGGGGCAATTTTACAAACCAAAGTTTTTTAATCCCCCCAAAATCCTGAATTCTGCACATGTTGTCAAATTGGTGAAAAAATGTGATTTCATCTTTTTATCACAGTAGAGACATTGACAACATAAAATGTACATAAGCTATTACACTTCATTTACCCTTTGTGTATCTCAGCACGGTGTGTTTTTTAAATTAATTTTTTCCTCCTTGCTTTATTGACAACAACACAGTAGTATACACACAGATGAATACAAACAGTGATACAACATTATTACACAAACATACACTCATAAACACGCCAGGGGGTTTAAGGGTGACAACAAGACAAAGAAAGAAGAAAAGAAATAGCCTACTTATCCGATTAATATTTTGTAAAGCTTACAAAGATCATATGTTTTAACAGCTTTTTTATTTTCACAATCACATATAGAGGAGATGTATTGTTTAACATATGCAGACAGTTCCAGAAAATTTGGCTTCTTGCCTGAAAAATGTAGGTTTATGCATGTAAAATCTGGATAAAATATCAAGTAAAATTGGGTATTTAGTTTCTTATCAAATTCAGTGTAGCCAAACAGAACATTTTCCAGCATAAATTAAACTGAATTAAACTAAACATAAATTAAATATGATCACTGATTAAACATGCCAGTTTGCTCTAGAGTTGTCTGGTGTGTAGGCAACTTCATCAACTTTCATCATCAAGCCTCTGTATGATTAGTTAGGTGAAAATCTGTTAAGCATTTTAAAGGAAACCTCTTTGACCTTGTTAGTTAAAGCAGATAACAGCGGCACGGCCGTTTCGGCTAATGCTGTGTTCAAGGCAGGCTTTTGAAACCGTAAGTTACAGCTTCAAGTCACAACTACGACTTGGTAGCGTTCCAGGTAACCCGTAGCTCGTGTTTTTACCGTCCTGTTGTCTGTGAAAGTTCCCTGCCACTCGTAACTTCCGACCCGTGAACTCGTACCAGATCGAACTGGTATGACTTCACAGGAAGGAAAAACACAAAGTACGAGTTTCCTTGAACGCACCATGAGTTAGCAGCCCCCGCCCTTGTCAGGCATCAATTGGTCCTCGTGCTACGTCACCACATTCACGCGCATCCCTTGGCTGCACACACAGCCCTTCATGCCGTTCTCTCCCCTCATTGGATAACACTTGTATCCCACAAGGAAAATTTTCTCCTCGGGTTACAGCAGAGCAGAGTGACGGAGAGACTCGTGTTTAGGCTGAAATACTTCATGTAAGTGATTGCTGACGGAAAATAGGACTATTTAGGACTTATATTAACAAAAACATTCCACTGATATCTGCTTTAAAGCAGTACTAAAGAACTTTTTTTGGTTGAGTTTGGCGGCGCCTGTGGACCAAAGCGGTAGTGTTTTGCCTGAAGGAAGACTCCATTTCCCATGAACACTAGCGTGAAGCCCTGTAAATATCCTGCATTAAAATTAACAAAAGACATCAAAACTAAGTTTCTGTTTCCAGTGGATCATTTCAAAGTGAAAACACAAACATAATCCATTGCTAAAGTGCCGTTTTGCCTGTTCCCTCCTTGTTGTGACTCGCAAAAGTGAAAGTGAAACTTAAGTGAGAGCAGGGTTCCTACCATGCTCCTCAAAGTTGCTTAGTGCCAGAGAAAAAGATACAGACCCCCTCAGGCCATGACAGAGGTGTCATTCAACTTGTTGTAAGTCGATGTATCATCACAAAAGTTATGAAAATATTTTATGAAGGTTGAAAGGTTCCTTAGTGTTGGTTTAATAAAAACTTAAGAGGTAATAGCCAGACTTTTCCCCTTTTCTTACATCTAGACCAGTAAGATGAGGCATAAATATGTTTCATGAAAGGCAATAATGTCATATGCGGTCAAACTGCGCCATCGCGCGCCCGGTCTCGGTACCGTCACTGTGGTAACGTGACGTCTCGGTTCCCATTGGACAACGGGGAGATGACGCGTATGTGCGGGAAGCTTTGATCCATGCGGGTGGTCCAGCAGCCAGCAGCCGGATAAAAAAAACCTGATGCTTCATTCACAAAAGTTAAACCCCACAAGTTTGTTATTAATAAATACACACGCATACAGTGAGTTAGTTTCTGTAAACACAAATACACACACATAGCTACACATCTACGTTGTATGATGCACCAGAAGCGGGATAGTTTGTACTTTTTAAACGTTTTTTTCAGCGCATCCAGTGTCGTGGTGATTGAAATTGAAAACACACAGCTACACCCGAAACAACTGTCACAATGGCGACGTGAAAACAAGGCAGCTCCCCTCTCCTCGGCGACCACCCACACACCGGAGGAGTGAGTGAGTCTGCTGGGAGACGGAGAGGAGGATGATGAAGGGGAGGTGGTGGTGGTGGTGGTAGTAGAGGGAGGAGGAGGAGGAGGAGGAGGAGGAGGACGTCGCCATTGCAGCCGCCGCAGCTGGCCGCCTGTGATCCGGATCAAACGTTACCAAAACTTCACGATGGTCTTTCGGTCTCTCCACAGATTTTTTTCCCCCCAGGTTCAGCAGCCCTAGGATATTGGATCGTAGTGTGAAAACAAAACAAAACCAACAACAACATGGACGTTTTGTCGCCGCAGGGGATAAAATGTGGAGCCACGGAGCCGAGCCAAATCAGGTAGAGGGAGAGAGAGAGGGGGCGAGAGGGGGAGAAGTGTCCGTGTTGCGGTGCGGGGACAATGGGAGAAAGTTCGAGCTAACCTCGGCTAACGTTAACTAACGGTTGTTGTTTCAGCTAAGTTAGCGGTGCTGCTAACGAGCGGTGCTCACTGTGCTGCAGCTTTACACACACTTTTATAAAGTTTATATTTGACGGTAGTGAGATTGTAACACAAACTAACATGTGGCTAGATTATATTTGTTTTAAAGTTCACTTTTCCGGTACTTTCTCAACCTAAACAAATGGTATTTTTTAACCGTGCTTGGTGAGATAACTTATAGCAACAGATGTGCAGTAAAATAATTTTACGTTTATTATTTGGCAGCAGTGAGATTGTACAACAAAGCTAATATGTGGCTAAATGATATTGTTTTAAAGTTCACTTTTCCGGTACTTTCTCAACCTACAAAAATAGTCATTTTTAACCGTGCTGAGATAGCAACAGACTGATGTGCAGTAAAATAATGTTAACTGGCGAGGCTAACGTTATAGTTTACGATTTGTTTTTTGGGGGGGAAAATTGATTTTTAGCCTCTTAGGTTTGGTGTAAATCTTGTAAATTGTGAATAAGAAGGGGACCAGTTACATGGTCTGTGCTGAATTATACTCAGTGACATGAGAAAGTGTAGTCAGACTTTTTTTTCCCCAAACAAAAGTAGCAATATGACAATTTAAAAAGCTAAAATACAAGCAAAAGTCCACCATCTGACTAAAGTAAAAATTTAATCTGCTGTTGTCACCGATATAGATGCATCTTTTCCTTGATTACTTGACGAGCCATCAACATATTGGTCATTGCTTGATTATCAGGGTGATTTTTCAAGTGAACATGTCCTCTTTCAGTTATGTACCTGTTTGTATTTTGTCTTCATCTGGATTTTTTTTTAAAGTTATTTTGTTAAGGAAGATTTAAAAAACTTAACATGGTGTCAGGCGATTTAACTTATGCTAATGGGTTTTAAACTAAGCAGTGTGTTGTATACAAACCTGAGAGGCACCACAGACCTGAAAGGACCATACCAGTGTTTTCTGCATATTGCAGCTCAGAATAAAAAAAATCACATGGACTATAAAATCTCAATTAACCATTTTTGGCAGCCACGTGTTTTTAGTTCATTTCTGTACATTATGGAAATCCAATAACAAGCCCCTGAAACTCACTTCATCAGAGTGAACATGGAGTAAGTGTTGATGCTTATTAAAGTTACATGACAGGTCTGACTGCAACCTAGGCCGTTAAATACAAGTTAAGTACTGAAATGACAGAAAAGTGGAAAAACTGCATGAGAAAATGTAGCATTATACATCTCATGTTTGGAAATGGTCACCAGAAATGTTAATTATAGCACATAATTTGTAGTTAAGAAGTTAAAATGTGCAGACACCAGAGTGCAGCAGTGGTTTGTAATATACTGTTGTAATTTTCCCCCCTTTCCAACCATGTCTTCCTTTCTCAGCAGTCTCCTACCATTCCTTCACCTGTCCAGCGGCCCGGTCTCGTACCATGAACACCAGTAGGAACTGCACCGTGGTGGGGAATGGTGAGGGTCTGGCTGCCCTGGAGTCGGTCTCCATTGTGACCATCACGCTCCTCGCCTGCCTGGGGAACCTCCTGATTGTGGCCACGCTCTACCGCAGACCTTATCTCCTCACACCCAGCAACAAGTTTGTGTTCAGCCTGACCCTGTCTAATCTGCTGCTGTCAGTGCTGGTGCTGCCGTTCGTGGCCGTGAGCTCCGCAAAGAGAGAGTGGGTGTTCGGGGTGGTGTGGTGCAACTTCACCGCCCTTCTCTACCTGCTCATCAGCTCTGCCAGTATGCTCACCCTCGGAGCCATCGCCATTGACAGGTTAGTGCAGAATAGTAAGAGTGCCTAGATAATAACAATACATGAATGTCATGTCCTTGAAGCTGTATTAATGCATTTTCTTACCTATGTGGGTGCAAGCTGTAAACACAACATTGATTTATAATTACTGTATTAAATTGATATGGTGACAGTGTAAACAAATGGTTGAATATTTACAATTTTACTCTTATTATGCAGCTTAAGCAGTAGCCATTAGTTTACAGTGGAGCAATTGTGTTGCAGTAATTTGTTCCCATGCCCATGAGCACAACAGTTAAACACAACCACCCGAGGCAAAGTGTTAACACATTTGTTCCATTGTAACTCAAGAAAAGGGGCATTGCTGTTTTTGCAGAGTAAAAAGCCCAGTGTTTGTTGTTGGTGGAGCTGCAATTTTCTTGGGCAAAACATAATAAAAACCCGCCAGGTGGTTGACATGATTTCACTCAGATGTAACAAGCGTGGTAAAATTGTAGTGTGAGCTACTGGAGCAGAGGACCCCACATGCACAAGTAGTTTTAACAAAAGATTTGCCTTTAGGAAAAAAAACAAAAAACAACAGGTCTCCGTGAGGTTTCCATTTCATTACAGTCAAATGACTCTGATTAGTTTTTGAAACTGTTCTGAGAGAATTCTTTCCAAACCGTTTTTAGTGACAAAACATCTTTATAAGATTAGCAGTTGTCTGATTACGTCTGTCACAGTTGGTGTAGAGGTCAACAACAAAATACGTGGTTATGTGGTTTCATTTGTGATGGAGTGAAGCCAGTACAGTAAGTCGATCAATTTCCACCTTTGACATTTTCTCCTGCCTCTGCAAGAAACACCGTCATGTTCACAAACATGAAAAGTGAAATGTTTGGTGTGTGTTTCCCTTTAAGGTCAGCCTGTGGCCGTGTAAAATAAGATTAGTCAGCCACACACTTGGGTCGTGGTATTTTTCTGGAGATTTTCCCAGCTCAAGTGACAAGCATTAGACAGACTTAACCAACTTCAAATATCCACTGATATGAATGCACCATTCATCTGCAGAGATGAGATTATTTCCTATGATTCCTATTCTTGGAAATAAGAAACTGATACACAAACTAAGTGTCGACACGTACGTAGCTAATCAGTGAATTAAAGCCCTTTTTAATTTGTTCAAGCCACAGGGATTTTTCAGAAATGGTGGAAGTTGGCATTCAGTCTTTCAGTCTCTGAGTGACTTCTTAAGGTCCTTTGCTTATTAATTGATTTTACATTGGAATGTGTGAAATCATTCACTAGGTGATGAAACACTGACAAAGTTCTTGTATTGTCATTGTGTGTTAAGACAATTATAAAAAGGGGAAGATGTTTATATTCTCAAATACATGACATTGCATTTAATATTACACAATAATGATTTGATCAATCATTTCTGTTATTATTCATGTAAAAAATGGGCCTTCAATCAAATTTCTGGTTTTATATCACGATGAATTTCATATACACCATTCTGTCATTTAGAAAAACAACCCAAAAAAAGAGTCATCAAATGAATCAGATATGAAAATAATTGATAGGTTATAGACATTCATAAAGATTTTTTATTGATTCCACATATCAATATTCAACATTTTACATATACAATTTTCCAACAGTATAAAACATTCCTATACTTCTCCAACAGGGAGCAGAGACGTAGATAAACATACATTCTCAAAGAAAGTGACTGTAGAGTAAATTTGAAGAAAAAAGAAACACTTTTTCTCATAAAGATTTTTTTAACTTAAAAGTTTGTCAGAATAACATTTGACATTGAGTTAAATTGTTTAGTTATTTCTGTTGTCTGGGATCACCGATGACTGTACGCATACATTTCTGTAGCATACAGTCCTCGCTGGTTTCACTGTTTTCCTAATTACCCCGAGCACCTTTTGGGAATATTTCTGATTACAGTGCATGTTCTTGTTCTTTCACCGAGCTCCTCTCTTTCTCCTCTGTATGCACCTTTTCAGAAAAACACTTTGCAGCTTTGTTAGGGGGAGAAAAGTGCAGCCTGTCGTCTCTGTACCACACTCAGATCTGAACCGTCTCTGTGTCGACTGGTTCCCCTGAGAAAGGTGTTGTGTTTCCCCATCATTGACCGTTCCCTTCACTCGTTTCCTCTCTTGTCACAACAGGTACTACGCCGTGCTCTACCCGATGATCTACCCCATGAAGATCACAGGAAACCGTGCGGTCGTGGTCATCGCCTACGTGTGGATACACTCTCTGATTGGCTGTCTGCCTCCTCTGTTCGGCTGGTCCTCCTTCGAGTTCGACTGCTTCAAGTGGACCTGCGTGGCGTCTTGGCACAGAGAGCTGAGCTACACGGCCTTCTGGGTCACCTGGTGCATCCTCCCCCCCTTCATCATCATGTTGGCCTGTTATGGCGTCATTTTCCGTGTCGCCCGAATGAAGGCTCGTAAGGTTCACTGTGGGACTGTCATCGTGGGTCAGGACGACTCCGGTGGAGCTCAGAGGAACGGGCGCAAGAACTCGAGCACCTCGCTGTCCTCTAACGGGAGTCGGAGGAGCCTCGTGTACGCAGGGAGCCAGTGCAAGGCCTTCGTCACCATCTTAGTGGTGATCGGCACCTTCCTCATGAGCTGGGGGCCGTACGTCGGCGTGGTGTGCACCGAGGCTTTGTGGGGACAGGGGAGCGTTTCTGAGGGGCTGGAGACTCTGGTGGCGTGGCTGTCCTTCTGCAGCGCCGTGTGCCACCCGCTCATCTACGGTCTGTGGAATAAGACGGTCAGGAAGGAGCTGCTAGGGATGTGCTTCGGAGACCGCTACTACAGAGAGTCGTTCGCCACTCGGCAGAGGACGTCCCGACTCTTCAGCATCTCCAACAGAATCACAGGTGGGACGGTTTTACATGAATGGGAACGTTGGGACATATCTCTGTTTTTGTATGTGAAGATAGATGAGACCACAGTTTTGACTGAAGACTTTGGGTGGCAGTCAGTGTGAACCAAAAACAATGTTCATGAAGATACGCAGACAACCACTATCATTGTGACTTCATTTGTATTTTGTCTATAAGAGGGAAGAAAGTGGTTGGACGTGTCCAGTGTCCATAGCTTGTTTTATTCAATAAACAGTCCAAAAAGCAACAATGTTTGGATAACAAACAGATAAGACAAGGAAGAGCAGCAAATCATCACATTTGAGTTTTTGTTTGTTGATGGACTAATGATGCAGCTTTAACAAAGTTGTACAATTTAAAGAGGAACTATGCAGGATTTTTACCTTAACTCTGCTACATTTTACCTTAATTAAACAGCTTTGGAGTAACTGTGATGGTTAAATGACTGGTAACTTGTTACAGGGAGAATGGAGGCTCTCTGCCTTCCATGTAGCGTTAGCAATTTAGAGACCAGCTCCTCCGGTGTCCCAGCTCTCGTCTCGGCAGCACCACGACACAAACGCGCCCCATAACCTGTGATCTCTTGTTTACGACAGATAAGACTAGACAAATATACGCGTCGTAACATCGTATATGATGTATAAAGTTATGTACCAGCGCTCTATTGATTGATTTCTCGTCGGCTTTGTTGAAAACAAATGCACATGGCCAGGAAGAGGGTTAGCAAAACAGTGGAAAAGCCACTGGACTTGCATAGTTCCCCTTTAACATTAATATATAAGTCTAATGTACAAGAAGGTGGGTTATATGAGTAGATAGATTAACCATTGATACAATAGTGCAGGGGTGGGTGTGGGTGCAGAGCTTGAATAAATATGAATGGGTGGCATGTTTAAATGTGTATAAATAACCTGCTTAGATATGTACTTTTTGTGTTGCTGTGATTTTGTGTATATCCATGATTTCGTATGACAAGCACTTGGTTGTGTTCTTTCAGACTTGGGTATGTCGCCACACCTGACTGCCATGCTGGCGGGTGGAGGGCATCTGTTAGCCCCCGGGAGCAGCACAGGAGACACTGGCTTCAGTTTCACTCAGGACTCATGTAAGTGTTGCACACAGAGGAATTTTACAAAAGTCTCCCTCTGTGTTTCCCCAAGTCTCATTCATGTTTTAAACAATGTCCTTTCCTGCTTTTTGAAAAAAACGCTAAAAGCTGTTGATCTGAACCTGAAAGTAAACCAGAGATTAAGTTGTGTATGTGTGGTTTTAAGGACTGGCAGATGATCATACTCACCCTATTGCGTCATACTCCCACAGCTTTGTCAGCCTCACATTCCTGCTTCACAGCTCATGTTTTCATTTGGCGATGGTGTAAATAGGACAAGTAATGTCATGTGTAACACGTGTCTTGTGTAACACAAGAGATGTAAGAACCATCCACCTCATTCATGGTGTACTTGATTACTTCAGAGGTATGAGAGGGATTTTTTTCCCCTTGACATTTGAGTTTTTCTTGACGTACTTATTTTCACTGATGGATTTTTTTTGTTCCCCCTGCAGGCACAGACGTAATGCTGCTGGATAACTTCTCCGTCGACGGCTCCTCCCAAGCGCAGCAGCACGGAAATCCGTCTGGGAAGAGGAGGAGCTCGGTCACCTTTGAAGACCAGGTGGAGCACTCCAAAGGTATCTGTCATTTCCCAGCTCCACAAAAGATTAAGAGGAAGCACTTCATGCTCACTCATGGCTCAGGGAGGGGGAAGAGCTACAAAATACATCAACTAAACTTATTGTCTCAATTTGAATACTTTCATACTTACACTAACTATTTTGAGTATGTAAGTGCGTCTCAACTGACGCATGTCAAAATGCAGTGAACTGTAAGTACCTGGATGGTTGTTTTGATTTATTTATTAGCACATGAGAGAGAAAAAAAAATATATACTGTATATAAAACAGCATGATAAAAGAGTAGAACAAAAACAACAACAACATAGAATAGATACAACATATCACAAATGTGGAGGAGAAACCAAAAAAACCAAAAAGGACTTGTCAAGTGGTCCTGGCTCCTAGAGACAAACATTCAACATAAAAATAAGTTGTACAATAATGTGAAGAACATCATAAAACAGTTAAGAAAAGTTATGTTATGTAGCGATGTAGAGGAAGACAGGCGGTTATGCATCGCTCAACTGGGCCAATAAAAAATGAAATATTTGCTTCTTGATACTCTCTTTATACTTTCTAATGTGGGCTGGTAATGTGCTCCAATAGTGTGTACCTCTGAATCTAATTGAGAACTGAGAGAAAGTAAACCTGAAAAAAGTGGGATGAGGATTATTTGCTGACCTTGTGTTGAAATTATGAATTTGGGATTTGAACTGAAATAGAGAATGGAAACAGATGGTGCACTCATAACGGTGGCATCTGGTTAACCTAGACCTCACAAGTAATTCAGAGCGTTATCCTCCTCAGCTGAAAACACCAACACGTCCTCAGTCCAAGTCCACGCAGAGGTTCACAAATCCCTCGACTCGTTCGCCTCCTCCCTGGCGAAGGCCATAGAGAGCGACGCTAAGCTCACGCTGTTTGGAGACGGCCTGGCTCTGCCCGGGGGGCTGTTCACGACCAGGGCAGCACCGAGACCCAGATACCTGGACGGTCAGAGACTGAGGCTGGAGAGCATCGACGAAGGGATCGTCAAGGACGACAGAGAGGAGGAAGAGCAGGATGTGGAGGAGAAACCAGCCTGAGCACAGCCGGACTGGTAACACGCTGGACTTATTTAGACCAAACACCGTTATTACTGGTCAACTCTTAAGGGTTTCGCACCCTTAACACTGTTACATGCGATCTTTCAGAGCGGCGCTCGTCACGCTCTGTGGTACACATTATGAAGTCTTATTACACATGGGTCCGACCCCATACTTGAAATTCTTAGCAAACAGGAAGAGGCACATTATTCATTCCACTATGTTGGACCACAGCAATCAGAGTCTTTGCAGGCGTCTGCATTGAATTAATGTGATCAAATAGGAAGACGTAACTACTGTAACCTTAATGGTTTGAATGTGGTAGTACATTGTTTACTACTCCATACTATTATTATTGTATGTCCTCAGAAATAGCAGGATGCTTCATCAGGGCTGGGTAATATCAGATAATACAGAAATGTCTTCGTCTCATCTTCCAAAAAGGATTCACAACAATCATCAGATCCTTTAGGTTCATTTGATTAAGAAGCTCAGATTGTCAGCCCAGAAAATAGGAAAAAAAATGTCTTGTTTTGTCAAACCAACTGTCCAAAAGCCAAAGATATTCACTTTATTAAAACTGTGTGTGTCTCATCAAGCATCAAATATGAACATCTGAGAACCAGGGACCATCCAATAATAATAATAATAATAATAAATCGATCATCAGGAACAGCTGACAATACATTTTCTCACGTTAATTGACTAATCACTGCAGCTGTAGGTGTAAACACAGGAGTGAATACAGTAGGAATTACTTGATATGACACAGGTAGATTTTGATAATTAACTTGTGTATTGCGGTTCAGAGTCGTTACAGTGATGCAGTGATGTGTACGCGTTGCCCAGGCGACTGAGTGACTGTAGTATTATGAAGGTACATAAATACAGAGCTGTTGAGTTGTTGGTACCTGCAGTAACCACAGGTGTTATTAGGAACGACTGGACATGCACAGTCATTGCATTTGAACACACAGTGTGTACTAGTTCTCATAGAAACCACTCATGTTACGTCAGAGATGTTGAATACTGTTTGTCAGTGTTGTTTTTTGTTGTTTTTGCATTATGGTCCAAGGCAAAGCTGTAGAAAAGCAGCAATGTAGTGACGACCAAATGAGGTAAGAAGAACACACATTTATGAAGTAATTAAGTCCAAAATCATCCATTAAGATACTGTTAACAGTATTTTAAGATTGTTGAATCAATGAAAACACAAAGATCCACATTTCATTATATGGGCAGTGCAAAGCAATGATGGAAATAATTTACTGTTCACTGAAAAAAAGAAATCGTCTTCAGTTCTGTCTTAATGAAACAAAAATGGTCTTAAAACGACAAAACTTATTATTTTTTGGTACATGTGGTTTACCTCAGTTTGTACACTCCATCGTTTCCTTTGCTATTACAAAAGGAATTGAGATTTATAATGTGTAGAGCACAGTTCAGATGCTTCAGTCTTACCTCGTATTTTCATATTATTATGTTTGAACAGGTACTACTTTTGTAAGAAAAAGCTGTACACCTGAGAAGTGATGTAACCTTTTGATTTTTTTTCTCCACTATACAGTTAACTATTAATACCAATATTTCCAGTAAAGTTTTGTATTAAGATTCTTCTATTAAGTTTGTTTTTACATAAAGTTTTCTAAACAAACTCTTGTCCTTTTTCTGTGCTGTCATGACTGTCAGGATTGTCTTCAGGTCCTGAAAAAAACTAGATTCCTCTTTTAAGGCGGGCTTGAACTTTTTCTATTGCCCATCATTGACTGTAACATTAATTACATTTGCTTGTATGTGGTTAGGGTTCTTTTGTACCTCTAATAATTAATATAAATTAAGTTTAATCCTTTATTATGGCGTTAAAGTCAGCGCCGTCAGCCAAACCTGTATCAAACACAGGCACAGTAGCAAATCTTTATTTTAGCAATAACTTAAATTGTCTTCAGTTAGATCATGAGTCATTTTACTCAATCAGTCCATCAATTTTCTGGCACTTACAGTCCATGTAAACTGAATTCATTATCTATCTTATATTACTGGGAAATTAATTTTAATTTTATATACAAAAAAAACTAATATTAAGTTAAGTGAAAACTGCAAACGCCCACATCACAGCCACCAAAACAATGGCTATGTCTCCTGATAACAATTATTGCTGCCAGAACATGTATCCACAGATCAGTGCAGGTCTGGTGACGACCTTCAGGATCAAATCCAACATCAACAATAAATGAGGGCGTACAAAAAAAAAATGAACACAGTGGAATCTCACTCTGTTTTCCATATTAATTGGTTTCATTATCATCCTGTATTTTCAAATACTTTGGTATCTATGAACTCCTGCAGTTAATCCTGTCAGGAATCTATGTGCAAGGTAGGAATTGTTTATTTAATCAATTACCTTAAATTAATTTTAAGTTAGTATATTAAAATAATTAAACAGTTGCCATTAGCTTTCACTTTATTTTTTTTTTCAAATTCTGTAAAAGATTATAATTTAGTGACATGACCCTTTAAGGAGAAAAACCTCCACCCCCTGCCCCCCTTTTTTTTCTCAACAACAAAATTAAAGCATTTTCCACGTTTGTTTTACTTAAAGTTGTTGTTCACATGCGTAACTGCACATCAACATCTCTTAGCTTTGTGCTACAAATCCAAAATATCACACGTTAACACTGATCGAAGCTCACTCTCTCCTAACAAAATAATATTGCACTTAACATCCTTGCACACCAGCCGCCATTATTCTCACACATGTATATTTATATATATATAAGTTTATATATATATATATCTATATACTGACGTCCTTTTTGCATTCACACAAATGTAGTTTATCCTCATACAGAAACATCAGTAAGAAAGTTGTCTTAAAAAAACACAGGGGGCTAGAAATTATACTAATTTTCAAAAGGAAGTATTCTACACTATACTTGTACAAATCTCATTTTTTTCAAGTGCTATACAGCAAGAAGAAATAGTGTTTCTTTATAATAAAATGCCAGCAGGCTACTGCTCATCCTCGTTTTCCTGGCCCGAACCTTCAGAGCGATCGCCTTCTAGTCGATCTACGGGACGGAAAAGCAGAAAGAGGAGGCGGGTAAATAATTCATCTTCCCAAGGTATTAATCAGAGTAAATATTATATATATTTTACATGAGGTGTGTGTGAGTGTGTGTGTTCGTACCTGATCTGATGTGATTGAGGGAGGCCAACATTCGGAGCATGAAAGAGGCCGGGACTGTGATTGTGTTTCTTGTTTCCTCGAGCATCAGCTCATTCCGAGTTATCACCTTGACAGAGGAGCAGGAGAAAAAAAAAAAGTGTAAAATAAAAGTGTGAAGGAGATTCATCAGTCAGGTGTATAACGGGAAGAAAACAAAAGCTTTTGTGCCACAGAGAGCGAGAAAATCTAATCAGAATCCTGCTTTATTGAGACAAATTGTATAAATTCTATTAAAACAATTAAAAATTATAAATAAATATTACAAATCAATTTACTCAAATGAAACAAATTACATTATTCAATTAAAATAAATTGAGTGGAAATTATGAAATTGACTTAATTAAATTAGTTGAGTGTGCTGATGTGATTAAAGTGAACAAAATTAAATTCATTCAACAAATTGAGTTATGCAAATTAAAAATAAAAATTAAATGGAGTTCAATTATTTTTACAAATTAGTTAAATAAAATGTATTGTATGTATGTACAAACACGTTAAAAACCATCCACTTCTCTCCTCCTTTTTAAAAGCAGAGTTCAGGATTTCCACTTCAAACTGGTCTTGGTCGTGTCGTCATACCTCATCAGCGAGGACTCTGTTGAAAGACGCCGACTGTTCCAGTGGCGACCAAATTTTGATATCGTAGTCTATCCCTGAAGAAGCCAGAACTGAAACACACACCCAGAGAAATGCAGCGTTAACACGGTCGACAACATGGTGGCGCTGTGGTGACCACAACAGTCTTTTACTAAAAAAAAGAGAGAGCTATTCAAACATTAACCCCCAGAGGCCTAAACCAGGAGGACGATATTAAACATTTTCTTTAGTCACCCTTACAAAAGCTTGAAGCAGGATTTTAATGTTTTTCTGTGTCTATTAATTATGTAATTATGTGATGTTGGATAATGGTTTGTCGTTTATGCATCTGTGTCTATTTTTTATACTATATACATTGTTTTTACTCTATTTCCTCATAAAGATGAATTTTGGTAACACTTTATTTTAAGGGGTCCTTGTTCCTGTGTATCTACCTAATTAATTACAGTGTAATTACCTATGTAACCGTATGTAATAACATGTACTTACATTGTAAATACATAGTGTATTTTGGTGTACTTACAGGTCCTTGTTACACTTGTAATAAGAAATGCCAAAGTGGCCTTTCTCTTTGCACAAGCATTTCTTATTACTAGTGTAACAAGGACCTGTAAGTACACCAAAATACACCATGTAATTACAATGTAAGTACATGTTATTACATACGTTACATAGGTAATTACACTGTAATTAATTAGGTAGATACACAGGAACAAGGACCCCTTAAAATAAAGTGTTACCTGAATTTTCGACTACGAATGGTGTTCCCACTGATTATATTTATGCGATTATGGATTTACTATGGATTTATTTGGGCTATCAATTAATATTTGATGTCATTGTTTGTATTTCTGAATGGTTGTCAATTTTTTCCACCGTCTTAACGCACAGTGAGGCAACTTTAAGTCGAAGGATGTGCCCCTCACCTTCAGGCTTGCCCCCTTTCATCCAACTGGACCACACATTAACACACCTGTGACTCATGTGGTTCATCTTTATATATAGATGTGTGTTTTCTATTGTTCCAACGGCACCTGAAGAAACCAACAGGTCGAAATCGTTTGTGTGCAATAAAAATCACTGTGTGACTATCCGTGTGCGGGAATCCCCTCTCTTTTTTTCCATGGCATCTTTGTATTGCCCTGCACCTCAAGAAAATGCGATGTGCATATAAAAAACTCTTGCTTTCTCCACAACATTATCATCATCATCATGTCATCTGTGCAGAGAGGATCTGTGGCCCAGAGTGAGGCCGGGGTGCGAGGTGGGGGGTGGGGGGGGGGGGGCGACTCACTGGGGTCGTAGGGGTGCGGCTGCAGGCAGTTGACCACATGGTTGTCGGCTTCAAGGAGCATGAGGTGCTCTGCAGTGTGTCTGTCCCAGATGAAGATGTGGCCGCAGTCTGAGCCGCTCATCACAAAGTTGTTGCCCCAGAAACACGACTCCTTAATCTACACAAACAAGAAATTAAAAACGTAAAAAAACCTTTTTTTTAAAAAAACAACAACAACAACAACAACAACTCTCTACTAAACTCTCTCTAAACTCAGAAGGAAATCTCCTCTCGCTATCTGCATGGACCAAAGATCGAACCTGGGGGGACAGAGCCTCCTGCATCAGTTTGTGTGTTACTTTATATTTATATTAATTTATCATAATGTTTTATTCTGTATTCCATTCTATAATTTCTAACTGTGTAAAGCACTTACAAATAAAATGTATTATTGTAATAATTATTAAATTTAAACAACAGATTATTAGCTCAAGATTTGGGGGGAATACTGGAGACGATCCAGAAGTAGTTTCCTACCAAACAGTTTGTCAACAACCAGATTGTGTGTCGTTTAAAAAGACTTTATGAAGAAGAAAAAAAGTTGAAATATTCCTTTATTTACCACAAAGTCCACAACCTGCTAAAGAATAAAACATACAAAACACCTCTTTTTCTTTCTTCAATTTTATCCGTCGCCAGCACCTCTACAACCTGTTTCTCATCTGAACAAAGAATAAAAACATAAACATCCTGAGGTTTACCATCGTCCTGGAGTTACGGTGGCCCTTGTAGACCATTTTGACCGAGGGTCTCC
Organism: Trachurus japonicus; assembly: GCF_045865225.1. NCBI lineage: Eukaryota > Metazoa > Chordata > Actinopteri > Carangiformes > Carangidae > Trachurus > Trachurus japonicus. Next base: position 20,645,010 of record NC_140927.1, read on the forward strand.
TGATGTTCTGGGTCTCGCTCTCCTCCATCTCCCTCCTCTCTTTCCTCCGGCGAAACAGCTCCTGGATGCGAGCCGCCGCCGAGCGTCTGACAAACACGACAGAGAAACGAAGCACGTGATGAATATAAAGACAACACAAGGCTGAGAGACAAAACCCATGCTGGCACTGATGCTCGTGAACTCCATGCGCTGACTTTATGCCGCATTGATCCAAACTAGAAAGCAGCCACTTTAAAAAAAAAAACAAAACAAAACAAAACAAAACAAAAAAAAAAGCAGAACGCCCAGCTCGCCAGGTTGTAACTCAATTAAGCCGTTGTACCTGCTGTTACGCAAAGCCTTGTCTGCTCACTCCAAAACAACAACAGTGTCGCTGAATTTATTGAAAGAGTTCCAGCTGATGTGTTTCTTTTTTTTTTTTTTTTCAAAGGGAGAGAAAATCAAACGTGTCTCATGTTCGGCTCTTTTCCATCAGTGCCATGCACACACATTCATCATTTTGCACCTCTGTGTGTGGCGGAGCATCCTCAAGACGCCTGTTGGTGGAGTCAGTACTCACATGCACGGCACTCAAACACAACAGTTAGCTGTGTGCTTATTAGTATTTTTGTGATTTATCTTTTGTGCATATACAGTATGTGTGTGTGTGTATGTGTGCAATGACCAAACCAGCACATAAACCGCTCTGTTCAGACTGCACACTGCTCTGCTGCATGGCACACGGCCGACGGGTTAGAGATGCTTTAAGTTCAAGGACTTTACCTGATCATCCTATCTCCTACTGCAGATCCTCTGGTATTAAATCTATATTTATAGTAAAACAGTCAATGGCAAGGCGTCACCAAAAAAAAAAAACAAGTCAGTTAACCCACCCTTTAAAGGGATAGTTCAACATTTTGGCAAATTCGCCCTATTGCCATAATCCCTATTGTCATAGCAGTGGGTTCGTTACCTTTAATTATCGGTGCATGTTGTTTGTTTTGAGATCCACGGGGCAGAGACGTGAGCTGCTCAGCTAACGCCAAAGAGGAGAACAGTAGTTTTGCTTTTCCCTCATCAAATACACAATCCAACAACTCCAAAACGCTCTCGTGGAGAAGTTGTGACCTGCACATTCACCACGCTATGAGATAATCATGTATAATTACAAGATGTAGTTGTTTTCAAATGCAGCCTGACAAACTACATCCAGACACGGCTGCTGGGCAGAGTGATTTCAAAAGCACAAGTAGTTCAGAGTATTTGCTTTGTGTGTCGTAATATTACATAATTATACATGATTATCAGCGTGGTGAATGTGCAGGTCACAACTTCTCCACGAGAGCGTTTTGGAGTTGTTGGATTGTCTATTTGATGAGTTTGATGAGGGACGGGGGAACCTGTACCATTCGCCTCCATTGTGTTTGCTAAACAGCTCACGTCTCTGCCCCGCTGATCTCAAAACAACATGCACCGATAATTAAAGGTGATGAACCTACTGCTATGACTATAGGGATTATGGCAATAGGCGAATTTGTCAAAATGTTGAACTATCCCTTTAAAAGTGAGAGCTAATAAACACATGAAGGTGTTCTCTCATGTCCTCTAACGTACCTCTGTCCCTGTCCTCTGAGCCTCGCTGACGGGATGAGGATGGGGTCGTCGTCGCTGTCGTCAGAGTCCTGGTTGCCGCGGGCAGCAGGCTGACTCTGCCCCTCCCACTCCTGGGACAGGGGGCCTCTCCCGCAGTGGCCCTCCTCCCCCGCGGGCTCCGCTCTCCTGCAGCCACCCGACGTGTCCGCGTCCGTCCCCTCCGGCTGACCGCCGCCCCCGGACGCGCCCGCTGCCGGGGCCGCGGCCGCCGAGCTGCAGGAGGCGTCACACGGCGGCTCTGTGGAGGCGGCCGGCGAACTGTGCTGCTTCGACTCTGAGGGACCTGAAGGGAAAACGCATCAACACTTAAAGCAGAAGTAAGCGATCCGGTCGTTTTCGCTAATGCTGCGTTCCAGGCAGGCTTTTGAAATCGTAAATTACAGCTTCAAGTCACAACTTACGACTTTGTAGCGTTTCAGGCAACCCACTCGTGTTTTTCCGACGTGTTTTACCGGTGAAAGTCACTATAACGGCCACTCGTAACTTCCGACCGGTGAACTCGTACCAGATCGAACTGGTATGACTTCACGGTCGGAAAAATACGAGTTTCCTTGAACGCACCATAACAGTCCTCGTCGCTACGTCGCCACATTCACGGTGTTCCTTGGCTGCACACACAGCCCTGCATGCCGTTCTCTCTCCTCATTGGATAAAAACTGTAGGATACGATAAATGTTTTCTCCTCGGCTCAGAGCAGAGCAGAGTGACTGACAGACCCGTGTTTCGGTCCAAACACTCTATGTAAGTGATTGCTGTTGGAAGATATAACTATTTAAGACTTATATTAACACAAAAATATCGCTTACTTCTGCTTTAATAATGTTTGTAATGTGTTTAAATCCATCACTGTGTGCTCGGCTGTTGGTTGGTTTGTGTTTGTTGTAAAATAATATAACTTTCAAATATAAAGTTAATAATTTCATTAATTTACTTTCTTATTTATTTATTTTTCTTATAGCATGTAGCAATTTAGATAATGAATAAATTGTATGACACAAATAATTTGTATTTGGTTGTGTTATGGTTTGAGCACAGAAAAAACAAGTGAAGAAAACCATGAAAACTAAAAGTATAGATGGGTGGATTCTTTCAAATACGTATTTGAAAGTTATACTTGTATTAATTAACCTTTAATTTATTTTTATTTATTTACTTTTCTTACAGCATGTAGCAATATAGATAATTAATAAACTGTACTGTATAAATAATGAAAAATGTTTTCCAATAATCATTTTCTTAGTCCTGATTTTTCAGGGTAAAATTTCATGTTGTAAATTTTCTAATAAAAAATGTTGTATTTTTGAAGTAAACTCAACATTATTAATTTTCTCATCCTGCTTGAATAAGGAAAACTCTTATAAATATCAAAATCAAAATCATTCCATCCAACTTTTCTTTTAACTGATTCACATATTCTTACTTTGTTTTTATCTTTACTCGGGATCAGGATTTGGCTTTTTACAGTGTGTTGGAGTTTGAGCACAGAAAAAACAAGTTTCTTTAAAGAGAAGAAAATTGAAAAAACTAAATGTACAGCACCTTGCTCTGACGCTGAGCTCTCCGTCAACAGACTCTCTCTGCTCTGAGTGGCCACAGCCTCAGACGCTTTGGGAGCTCCACTGCCCATAGAGCTGGATGTGCTGCTCCTGTGGAGGAAAGAAACAAACACAGACTGTGTCCATCATCAACACCCTCAAACCTTTTGACTTTGTGTTTTACATCATTTGTTCCCAAGATATAGAACAAAATCTGACAAGTTCCTCAGTGAGAAACAGTCGTCACTCTGAATTACTACTTCCTGTGTAACAAAATGCACTAAACAAGAAGAAGGCCGTCTAACTGTGTTTTTGGGACTGTGTATTTAAAGCCCCTGTACAGACTTTTCATTTAGTGTTGATTTTGGCGGCCCCTGTGGACGAAAGCGGCGGAATGAAGACTGCATTTCCCACTGTCTGGTCGGTGCGTGTAGATTTGTTTTGGAAAGACGGGACTTGCTTTAAAAACTTTTTTTTTTTTTTTAGCAGCTATCTGCAGCGTCAGTGGTCCGACCCGACCATGCCAGTGTATCTTCACACTGATGGGCTCATTTGCTGTTGTAGGTAACAGAGACACATCAACAGAAACCAGAGACTTTTGCGTATCCAGTTAAAAGCTCCGTACAGGGGCTTTAATATGATGTGTCATTTGGTTTGTTGAAACTGATTGGACTTGGATATGGTATCAGGTTGCCTCTAGATTATCCATTCATAACAAGTTGATATCGCACATATTGTTGATTCTCTAAATCTAAATTAATAAATGTCCATCAAAATAATCAACATCTTGAATGGATGAATGAATGAATGAATGAATGAATGAGTGTTTATTTCGATCACAGCATAAAAATTTCAACAAAACAAATTCAAGGTAGTAACAAATACTATACAGCTGGTCGAAAAGGGTTGCGGCTGAAGCAAAGCTTATAGCTGCCGCACCCTCATTTCTCATTTCATTATAAAAAACCATAAGCAGTCTGATCGGAATGGCGCATATACATACACCCCACACACGTACATACATATACCTACAGAGTACGTCCCCCCACCGACCATCCTATATCCACAAACCTTCACAACTCAAAAACAAAACAGGTCTAAATTTCCTAGGTTACATTACAAATCCCATATCAATCCTATACGCTAAAAAACAGTCCGAATCAAACAAACAAGAAAACTTCATGTTTGTTGCAAAATTAAGTTAATTATTTCCCTTTGTTGCTCTCAACATTTTCACTTCTGTACTTTTCAAAAATATTATTTTTAAACATTGTTTTTAAATGGGCAACATTTTTACTATCTTTAATATCTTCTGGTAAGCTATTCCAAAGTTTCACTCCACAGACAGATATGCACATACTTTTCAACGTGGTACGAGCAAAAGGTTGCTTTAACTTCCCTCTCCCTCTTAGGTTGTACCCTCCCTCTCTTTCCCCAAACATTTTTTGGATTTTTCCTGGAAGTAGATTGTGCTTTGCTTTATACAAAAATTGTGCAGTTTTGCAGTCCACTAGATCTCTAAATTTCAATGCTCTTGATTTTAAAAACAATACACTGGTATGTTCATGGTACCCCACATTATGCACTATTCTTATTGCACGCTTCTGCATGACACATATCGTGTGTAAGGTGCTTTTATATGTGTTACCCCAAACTTCGGCACAATAGGTCAGATAAGGAAGAACAAGAGTACAGTATCTTGAATTCCTTTAAAGATGGAAGATTAAAAACGGACCCTCACAGTGATTTCAGATATTATTTACTTTTCCCCACTCACCATTCATCAGTGAAGTCCAGCTTGATGGTGCTGGTGGTGGTTCCCTCCGAGCTGTAGTGGAGGCTGAGGACCGGCTCGGCGCCGCTGGGTCGACTGGTGCCGGCCATGGTGGAGGAAGAGGAGGAGGAGGAAGAAGAGGAGGAGGAGGTGGTGGTGGTGGTGGGGGTGGGGGTAGAAGTGCTGTTGGTGGCCGGGGCAGATACAGGTTCTTCGGGGGGTGAACCTGCAGCTTCTGCTCCTCCTGAGAGCGGAGAGGACGACACAGACAAACAAACGACAACGAGTTGTTATTAACATCTGTCTGTTTGACTAATTCAATTTAATTAAAAATATATATATCCATTAGCTTTTATAAGCGCAGCGGAAATGTGCAACTTGTCCGTTGCATCACTTCCCATTGATTAACAGCACAGATCAGAGAGGGGAACATGCAGCGGACTTTACCAGAGCAGACAGAGGTGAACACACTGAAACACACTGAAACACGCAGCCACAGCAACAAGACAGAAACACAACGGAGACACAAGATGCTCAGATGGCAGCCCTCTGAAGGACCGATACACAACGTACACACACACACACAACAGTCTTTGACAGGATCGTTACAACAGTCCTGTCAAAGAAATAAATCAACCTGGCTTAGTTGTTAGAGATGTTATTTAACTTAAAAAGAAATTAGTTCCCAATGAAAACTGGTGACATCTGAACAGGTGATATTTCTGATCACATGTTGAGTTGCTTTGTAGAGGAAAAAAATATATTCAGCCTTGTCCTACTGATGTGAAAAGAAATATATTTACTGCATTCCAGGTGTAGATCTGCAATAAATGAGCCAATAGATGGAAAATTAACTATTTTAAAGTAGCTAATTGTTGTTGTTTTTTTGTTTTTTTTTACAATTATCAGTGAGTATCAGTATCAGTGCTGAATAAAAAACAATTGTACATATATTTTTAATGTTTAAAACTATTGTCTGACGTTTTATGGGCCAAACAACTGATGCATTGAAAAACAAATTGTCGGATTAATCAATGATTGATGATTAATAGTTACAGCTCTACTCAGAACCAGGGCAAGAAAAACTGGAACTATGCATCTTGTTTATTTGTTAATTTGGATAAACTAACTAACTATTACAGTGACTTATTGTAAAGTCAACTCAATGTGAATTTGCCAATATTCAGATAATATCACAGTATCTCCAGATGAATGTTGACAAAAAGAAAGAAAGAATGTGATTTCACAGCTCAGATTCATTTCTCTGTAATTTATATCATCAGCGCTTTGACGAACGAGTGGGAGGATGACGGGAAAGTGAAGCGGTGGATACACAGACAGAAGTATGAAGAGAAAAGGGGGGGGAGGGGGGGGCAGACTGAAGAAGAGAGGGTTGAGATTAGGAAATAAGCGTCTGTGTCTCTGAGTGAGGAGGGTGAAGGAGACACAGCGAGTAGCAGGGTGGTGGGGGGCGAGGGAGGGAGGGGGGGAGGGGGAGGACGCACCCTGCTGTTCATCGAGAGTCATGGATCCCAGCTGTTTGTTTACCACAGACGAGGGGGAATCTGGAACACAAACGAGACCGACTAAACATTGGACACAGAGGTCAAACCTGGGGGCTCAAACAGTCAAGACGCACAAGGGTTAAAAACTTCCAACGTCCAAAAAAATAAATGTAAAAAAAAAGAAAAAAGAAAGAAGAAATAAAAAAATAAAACCCAAACATCCAAGGCCAAGCAGGAGGAGCTGTAAAAAACCAGCCAAATAAAAATAAAAATAAAAGCTTCATCTGATATCAGGCAGGATCATTTCACATACTGTTGGTGCAGCTTCAGCTTTTAGATGTAAAATGAGAATCAGAGATTCATGAGTCTGAACAGAAATAAAATGACAAGTTCACACATGCTCTCTACAGATGTACTATACTCAACCTATGGACGGTGTGTGTTACATAAACTGGGAAATCACAACCATCGAGACTGATTCATACAATAACACAAATATAAATAAAGTAAATATGTACTAACGCTAAAATAAAATTCTCTCTGCATAATTTCAAATGAGAAAATACACTTTACTCTTCCTTTGATATAAATTTAAACACCTTCAAGCTATGGCTGCTTATTCTTAGAAGGAATCATCACCAGCGTGTGTCAGATAGTTAAAGTTATAAACAATGTGTCCAGTAAAGAACAAAGCCCCTTTCAGACGCAACGCCCGCTCACACGAGTTCACACTTAGATCTCGAGTCCTAATACTGTACGTTAACGTGGAGCCTGGTGACATTTCACAAGTCTGAACTAAATGTTGTGCTGTTCACAGTCGGGCAGCGGCAGCGGCAGCAGCACACGGTGAAACACTGAGAGAGAGAAAGAGACTGACTATCTTCTACCTGGCACTGGAATAAATGAATCACTTAATAATCATCTTAAAAAGCAGGAAACACTTGTCTATGAGTCACTCTTTACATGTCAGATCATATAGCAGGTTGTTTGTTTCCCTGTGTGCTGCACATGCAACCACATGAATCCTCAACTCTGCACTCTGTACAGTATGTATTTTTTAATTTTTTATTTCAATTGAGGCAAACTATACATGGATATGGTACAGTGGCCCAGAAGAAGATACACTACCAGTCAAAAGTTTGGACACACCTTCTCATTCAGTGTTTTTTCTTTATTTTTATTACCTTCTATATTGTAGATTCAAACTGAAGGCATCAAAACTATGGAGGAAAACATATGAAATTGTGTAGTAAACAAAAAAGTGTTTAAAAAAAGCAGAATATTGGCACTTGTTGGCTGTTTTGTCTTCACTGTGTGGTCCAACTCGTCCCAAACCATCTCAGTTGGGTTTAGGTCAGATGAGATTAAGTACTATCTATCTATCTATCTATCTATCTATCTATCTATCTATCTATCTATCTATCTATCTATCTATCTATCTATCTATCAATCAATCAAACACTTTTGTTTTAATTAACACTTTTCTGTTTACTATAACTCCATATGTGTTCCTTCATAGTTTTAATGTCTTCAGTATGAATCTACAATGTAGAAAGTAATAAAGAAAAAGAAAGACCATTGTATGAGAAGCTGTGTCCAAACTTTTGACTGATACATGTCAACATATTACAAAACCCACCAAACAAATGTATGAAGACATAAGTGTGACCTATCTATGTATTTGTGTTGTGAGTCTTGTAATGATTTGGTCCTTCTGGGCCACCGTTGTGCACTGTCGGATAGTAGAAAACACTGACTGTATTTGCTCTCTGCTGAAGTGAAATGGATTCACTTTGAGAAGCTCACAACTCATTAATTTAGGCTCCAGCTGCAGCATGAAATTTTAAAAACCATCCGTGATGCAGCTGATGTGTGAATAATCTCATGATTAAAAAGCCATCGCTTTAACAGACGGGTGAAGAAAAAAAAAAAAATCTGTGTTTCACGTCTGAAAAGGGCTTTTGGTTCTGAGTCTCAGGTTTGAAGTGAGACCGGAGTCACTAGTTAATAGCGAGTGAATCCGAGTGCATCGTCAAAACATGGGTGAACATACAACCACACGGAGCACATGGCGGACGCCCAAGCAGAGCTTCACACTCGTCGGCCGGTGCCACTCCTGCACGGGAGAGTTTGCGGGTGAAAACTCAAGCAAACGAGTGGAGTGATGGAGTGAGAGCGTTAGTGAGTGAGGGGGCCGAGAGGCGACACAATCGGCAACAGCAGCAGCAGCAGCAGCAGCAGCAGCGATGGTGGCGGCGGCGGCTACAGAGGTTAATAAGTACAAGGTGCATCATTGGAAAAATGGAAAGAGGATCATCACGGTGGGATTAGTGGTCAGTTGTGGCGAGACCGGGTCTCTCTGGAGCCTGGCTGTCTCTCTACACACAGACACGTCCGCTTTGCCAACATACAGGGGGAGGGGGGAGATGGCAGGAGTAGGGTGAAGCTGCAGTACCGGAGTAACCGTTCTAGGACCGCAGTTTCAGGACCGCAGTTTTTACATCACAGCGCTTCCTACCATAGATATATACACGTTTGTTTATATTAGGGCTGTTTGATTAATTGATTTAAAAAATCGATTTTTTGAAATCGTAAAAATCAATTTTTTTACTCTAACTAGGGTAATTACGGTAAGCCCCCGTTCATGAATCTGGGCTGCGCTGAATTATCGTAATGACTGCCGCCTCCTTCCTCCCATCACGCTCTCCCACTGCTCATCCCCACACACTGTAAACAAGCATGTCGGCATTTTGCTGAGACCGGTGAGGATTTCGTTGCCAAAAAGACCAACGGCCCTTTTCCACTACACAGTTACAGCTCTCACGGTCCATTAGGTCCATTTAAAAAGACACAAACAGCACACAAAATAGTTTGTCATTTAACAAAAATATCGTAATCGTAATCGGAAATCGATTTTTCAGAGAAGAAAATCGAGATTTTATTTTTGGGCAAAATCGAACAGGCTTCCTACCAAGTGGAGATTGCCGTTACGCCCACCTAAACCTAACCACTCAAACTCAAAATGTGAACTTGGAATATAAATTTCAAATAATCGCCTCCGGAGCGGTGACCATTTCCATAGTAACGCAGCAACTTCCGAACGTTGGGGGCGCTGTGACGTAAATCGAACGGTCCTAAAACTGCGGTCCTGAAACTACGGTCCTAGAACTGTTGCCTCCGGTACTGCAGCTTTACACTATTGGATGGCAGGAGAGGAAGGGGAAGGGGAAGGGGAACGGGAAGGGGAAGGGCAAGGGGAAGGGGAAGGGGAGGGGCCCATAGAGTGCCGAAGCGGAAGCAGGAAGTAACGGCGCCATGGGTCCTCAATTCGAAAAAAGTCTCCATACAAATGAACGGGAGTCCAAGTTTTATTTCGTGATCCGTTTGAAGTGTGCCATGAGAAAAAAATATGACCTCTACCTGTTTAAAACATCAAGTTTCATCCTGAGAAATCAGCAGTTTGTTGTAAACCTATTGTAAAATAAAATAAGGTGACGTCACACACCAGGTGCCGCCCTTTCCCGTGTCAGATCTGTAGTCCGTAGAGCGACGTCACACAAAATACATTCTTCTGTTGCCGTTTTACAATAAACTGCTGATTTCTCGGCATGAAACGTGATGTTTTAACCCTAGAACACTAACGTTACAAAAAGTAACATCATCACTAACGCCGGGTATTTTTTACCCGATATAATATACCCATAAAAATATATTTCTCACCAAAGTATATTAAAATACAACAATACATGGCAAATTGAAGTACACTTCCTTAATTTTCCACTATACAATGTTTCACAAAATGAAAAAAAGGTATCATGGTGACCCTATAAAAAAATGTCCAAAATTTGTGATTTTTTTTGTTTTTTTAACAAAAACTTCCTTTAAAAACAAACTAATGGAGCTGGGACTTTGTCCTTCAGACCACCCATTTGTGGGACATTTGAGCCTTATTTGGTGGAGTAAAAAGAAAAAAGAAAAATTTTCAGCATCACCAGAAATGGTCGCCAGATTTAGATACATAAACACTAACGTCGGGTGAAATCCACCCGAACATGTGCCTGCTGAAAAAACTAGGGATGGGAGCAGGGTAACATGCCTACCTTCAATGACGTCAGTGAGCAGTATGAAGCTACCCAGGGACCCATGAAACTCAGACAACAGCAACATAATGAAAATTATGAAACAATAATTTCATGGGTGAAAATCACCCAACGTTAGGGTTAAACAGGTAGAGGACATATTTTTTTCTCATGGCACAATTCAAACGGATCACGAAATAAAACTTGGACTCCTGTTCATTTGTATGGAGACTTTTTTCGAATTGAGGTCCCATGGCGCCGTTACTTCCTGCTTCCGCTTCGGCACTCTATGGAGGGTTGCTGCGGGCGGGGGGAGGGGGAGGGGAGCTCGGAAGGGGAGGGTAACCTGTATGGGGTTGAGTCTCGGCAGCACCAGCAGCAGCGGCAGCAGCAGAGGGAGCGGCTCTCTGTGACTGTCTCTCGGGGGCCGCGGAGGTAGAGGGGCGGGCCGGTCGCGGACCCTGTCCTGGGGGGTCGGCCAGCCGGAGCAACCGCTGCAAACGCCTACAGACTAAACTTATGGGCAGCCGGTGAGGACCGTACTCTGACAGGGAGGAGGGAGAGAGGGAGAGAGGGATGCAGAAGATTAGAAAGACTGAACGGTGGAAGATAATGAGGAGAGCAGAGAGGCAGGCCAGGAGGAGCAGGAAGAGGAGGAGGAAGAGGAGGAGGAGGGGGAAGAGGAGGAGGAGGAGGAGGGGAAGAGGAGGAGGAGGAGGAGGAGGAGGAGGAGGAGGAAGAGGAGAAGAGGAGGAAGAAGAGGAGGAGGAAGAGGAGGAGGAGGAGGAGAGGAGGAGGAGGAGGAGGAGAGGAGGAGGAAGAGGAGGAGGAGGAGGGGGAGGAGGAGGAAGAGGAGGAGGAGGAGGAGGAGGGGGAAGAGAAGGAGGAGGAGGAGGAGGAGGAGGAGGAGGGGGAAGAGAAGGAAGAGGAGGAGCAGGAGGAGGAGGAGGAAGAGGAGGAGGAGGAGGAGGAGGAGAGGGGGGAGAGGGAGAGTGAATGCAAAAGATTAGAAAGACTGAACGGTGGAAGATAATGAGGAGAGCAGAGAGGCAGGCCAGGAGGAGCAGGAAGAGGAGGAGGAGGAGGGGGAAGAGAAGGAGGAGGAGGAGGAGGAGGAGGAGGAGGAGGAGGAGGAAGAGGAGGAGGAGGAGGAGGAGGAGGGGGAAGAGAAGGAGGAGGAGGAGCAGGAAGAGGAGGAGGAAGAGGAGGAGGAGGAGGGGGAAGAGAAGGAGGAGGAGGAGGAGCAGGAAGAGGAGGAGGAGGAGGAGGAGGAGGAGGAGGAGGAGGAGGAGGAGGAAGAGGAAGAGGAAGAGGAAGAGGAGGAGGAGGAGGGGAGAGGGAGAGTGAATGCAAAAGATTAGAAAGACTAAACGGTGGAAGATAATGAGGAGAGCAGAGAGTCAGGCCAGGAGGAGCAGGAAGAGGAGGAGGAGGAGGAAGAGGAGGAGGAGGAAGAGGAGGAGGAGAGCAGAGAGTCAGGCCAGGAGGAGGAGGAGGAGGAGGAGGAGCAGGAGGAGGAGGAAGAGGAGGAGGAGGTGGAGGAGGAGGAGGAGGAGGAGGAGGAAGAGGAGGACCCCAGGAAGAATAGCCGATGCTGCTGCAGGTGCTAATGGGGATCCTAATAAAGAAAAGAAAAGAAAAGGAGGAGGAGGAGGAGGAGGAGGAGAACAGGATGCTGGAGGAGAACAGGATGCTGGAGGAGAACAGGGTGCTGAAGGAGAACAGGATGCTGGAGGAGAACAGGATGCTGGAGGAGAACAGGGTGCTGAAGGAGAACAGGATGCTGGAGGAGAACAGGATGCTGGAGGAGAACAGGATGCTGGAGGAGAACAGGGTGAAGAGCGGCGGCTGCCTGAGTGGAGCGGCTCCGACAAACACACTCACACATCGACCCGTCGACACTGAACTGAACCGGGAGGAAGAAGAAGATTGTTGATGTGACGTCTTTCTACCTGAGAGCGCCGGGTCTGAGGTGGGCGTGGACGTGGACGTCGTCGTCGGGGTCCCGGTCGTTGTCGTCGTGGTGGCGGTCTCGGCCTGACTCCTCTGCTCCGAGTCCGGGGAGGGGGAGGGGGTGGGGGGGGCCGAGGAGGAAGGAGGGGCCGAGCTCTCCGCCGACGAGGAGCTGGAAGGAGGAGGCGCCGAGACTGTGGATGAAGATCCTGAGGAGGAAGAGGAGGCGGATTTAGGCACGGGGGCGGCGGCGGCGGCGGCGGCAGCGGGTACCTCTGGAGCGTCGGCCCCCTCTCCCGCGGCGGCGGCGGCCGGCCTCTCAGGAGCGCCGGACTCCTGACTGGAGGCTCCGGCGGCGGCGGCGGCGGCGGGAGAGGGGGAGGGGGCGGGGGCGGGGCCCTCTGGACGGACGGCGGTTCCTGAGGGGAGGAGCAGGAACAGGTGTTAAAATGTAAAAACGTCTGTTAATGAAGCCACTGATCAATTATTCTATTTTCCTCTCGTTCAAATGTTTGTTTTTTTAAAGGGATAGTTCAACATTTTGGCAAATTGGCCCATTGCCATAATCCCTATAGTCATAGCAGTAGGTTTGACACCTTTAAAGCAGAAGTAAGTGATATATTTGTGTTAATATAAGTCTTAAATAGTTATATCTTCCGACAGCAATCACTTCTATAGAGTGTTTGGTCTGAAACACGGGTCTGTCAGTCACTCTGCTCTGCTCTGAGCCGAGGAGAAAACATTTATCGTATCCTACAGTTTTTATCCAATGAGGAGAGAGAACGGCATGCAGGGCTGTGTGTGCAGCCAAGGGACGCCGTGAATGTGGCGACGTAGCGACGAGGACTGTTATGGTGCGTTCAAGGAAACTCGTATTTTTCCGACCGTGAAGTCGTACCAGTTCGATCTGGTACGAGTTCACCGGTCGGAAGTTACGAGTGGCCGTTATAGTGACTTTCACCGGTAAAACAGGTCGGAAAAACACGAGTGGGTTGCCTGAAACGCTACAAAGTCGTTAGTTGTGACTTGAAGCTGTAATTTACAATTTCAAAAGCCTGCCTGGAACGCAGCATTAGCGAAAACGACCGGACCACTTACTTCTGCTTTAATTGCCGGTGCAAACTGTTTTTAGAACGGCGGAGCAGAGTCGTGAGCTGCTCAGAGCTACACTACAGAGGCTCATTATGGGATTTCTTGGTTTCCCTCATCAAACTCATCAAATACACAATCCAACAACTCCACAACGCTCTGGTGGACAAGTTGTGACCTGCACATTCACCACGCTATGAGATAATAACACAACGTTACCAGACAGAGTTGTTTTCGAGGTAAATGCAGAGACTGCTTGATGAAAAACTGCCCCCAACGGGAACGCGCATCAGCGGTTTTGCATGAATTTACCTAGAAAACGACTCCGTATCAATAAAGGCATTCTATCTTCTGTCTATCCATACCGTTCCAATCTGTGGATGCTTTGCTCTTGAAGCTGTTAACAATATTAATAATAATTTTATTTTCTGTGACTTCTTGCCAGTGGCTTCATCTGTTGATTTTAAGATTTCTGCTCCTTTCTGTCACATTGAAACCATAATGAGCTCCGAAGCTCTTTAACTGAAATGAAATGAAGTGAATACCTTCAGCCTTCACCTTTTTCAATCTACGTATCAATTATGAATTAAGTTTGAAATGAGGAATGCATTATTGAAGGTTGATTGATGGCTGACTGTAACGATTTGTGCACAAGATCGAATAAACTACTAGGCTACTGCTTCCACGTCTCTGATCTCGGTCCCAGCTGCGGCCTCACCTCGGGGTCGTGTCTGTGGTCGGGCTCCTCTGCTGCCCTGAGCCTCGCTGGCCTCCTCAAACCAGCGAGACAACATGTCCGACATCCTCTGCATCAGAGAGACGTTCGGGCTCTGCTCACCTGCGAGACGGACGGAGAGACACGTTAAGACCTTGGTAACTATTCAAACTGTTAAATATCACGTAACACAATCACAACCCACATCTTTTTAATGTATTTTATTTAATCTTTTCTTTTATTATTGATTTTCTCATGTTTTTTATTTCATATTGTTCTACAGCTTATTTAACTCGTTTCATTGTTTCCCACTGGCGGCTTTATTACTTCATATTTCCTTCTCTTTTTCTTAGTTATCAGTCATAACAGTCTTAAAACTCTGAACTGCAGCATCAGACTTCAGATTTATTGTCATTTCAACCAGATGTCTGGCAGGAAGTGAAACGAAATGTCGTATCATGCTGACTCAAGGTGCATTCAAAAGGATTTAAAAAGAATTTAAAAATTACAACAACACGAACATAAAAAAAAAACAACCACCACAGGACAGTAATAGCTGTGCTGCAAACTGACAGTGCATTCAAACAATACAAATATGCACTTGCTTGTATGAAAAGTGCCATAAAAATAAAATTTGATTGATTGATTGGTTGATTGATTGATTCTACTCTACATCTCTGATGGGACTCAAGGAGGACAGCAGTTTTCTCTTTGCAGATGAGACAAAGAGCAATCTGACGTGGATATAATCACATCTTTAATGTTAATAGTGCATCACAGGTAAGATGAGCCGTATCTATCAGTCATAGTGACAAACAGGTGAAACAGTTACAGTTCAACTGTTTTTTCTCTCCAGAAGTGATTTACCACCGTTGTGCAAGGTCTACTTTGATTCTTAAGGGGGGGTGGGTCAGAGAACAGATTTGGAGTTATAAGTTTATGAACGTCTTGTTAAACTGAAAATATTGAAATATAACGACTTCAAGCAGCTAAAAACACAACGATATTTAGATGAAGAGCTTGTGGCGATGTGAAACTGACCTGTCAATACTGAACTTAAATTCTGACCATGGTCGCTGCTGGATGTTTGAATATGCAGCTGTTTATTTAAAACGAGGACACACTCAGGTTTTATTCTGTCTGGGCGCCAGGTTTTAGCGTTTAGGAGACAAACCCTTCAGATGTGCCACAGTCGGTCCTTGTTTAAGTGTTTGCATCAACATAAAATACTGGGGGGGGTGAGGGAGGGGTCGGTGGGTGAAACTGTCTCAGGAGCCAGGTCTGTAATTTGAGATCTTTGCTTTAAAGCAGACGAGCCAGAGGGGGGGCAGGGGGGCAGGGGGGCAGGGGGGGGGGGCACAGACAGACACGTCAGCTGCTGCGGCTGCTGCGGCGCTCTGATCTTACCGTCCCTCTCTCTCTCGCTCTCGGGGCGAGCGCGGGGTCCGGTGTCGGACCAGTCCCCTCGCAGACGGAGGCGCTTCACCGGAGGCTGCCTCAGCTGTGGAAAACACGCACACGCACACGGAAAGATTAGCAGTTTGTCAGTCAAAGCATGGTCAAAAATAGCTGCGCTGCCAAAGCAAAACACTGCTCGTCTCTGTCAGTGCCCTTCTTTAACGTGCCCACCCCCCACCTCCTCGCCCCCCCACCACCTCCTCCTCCTCCTCCTCCTCCCTTCTGGCTGCACGACTGAGGTTGCCTTCACTTTCCAGTCCCCTGGCTCTCTGCGCGGGGCAACAGGCGGAGAGCCAGAAATAGAAAAAAGGGGGTCTTAGTGCAGAGACTATCAACTGCTTCACTTAGGAAATGTCATCGGGTCTGGACGCGGCGGCGGCGGCGGCGGCGGCGGCGGCGGCGGCGGTGGAGGTGGCGAAAAGGGGCCGGGGGGGGTGAAAGACACAGCAGCAGGATAAATAAAGAGAGAAAAGACCCCGAAACAAATGGGGTCACAGGTGGAAGGCAGCAGAGGAGGGAAGGGTAACGAGCCTTTACTTGGCCGTCTGGTGCCCCCTCTCTCTCCCCCCCTCCCCTCCCCTCCCTCCCCTCCCTCCCCCCCTTCAGTCTGAACTATTTTGGAGGATGGAGGAGCACACTGCCTGTGCCGGTCACTGTATTTGGAAAGGAATGTGTGTGGTAGTTGCATCTCGACACAGCTGAACTCACCACGAGGCTCCGAAGCACTGGCACCATGATCCAGCACATTCAGGCACACGTGAAGCCGAGACCTCGCTCCGCCTCATCCTACAGTACGTCCTACGTTTTCTTGGTTGTTTTTTTTACATTTATCCAATTTTCCAAAAACTGACGGATCGAAACGCCCTGTGTTTAATAACAATGCAGTTTTTTTTCCCCCATCACTGCGTTCCTTCCCCTCTCCTCCGTCCTCCTTGTCTTGGTTTTCTCAGGGTCATTCGCTCCCCTTCGCTGCACTGCATCAGCCAGCACAGATATAGATAGCACTGACGTCTGCAGAGCTCTCAGAGAAGACAGCAGACGGCAACAACAAGGTGCACCCTGTTTACAACAAACAATCCTTCACCGCCCCCTCCCCACCCTTTATAAAATACACCATAATACTGTCTGTATTGGAAGACATGTGCTTATGTTTATCCTATGTTACAAACACAGGTCGTAGCGGTTACGTAGAGCTCCACACTCCAGGCTACAGATGCTTTTATGACCTTAATGTGCAGCATATGCACCAGGGACACATCAGTGTTTAAAGGTTGAAGGCTCTACCTGCGTTATAGTGATGGTGCAGATGGCAGACTGCAGACGCTTCTGCTGCATCAACCTTTTCTGTATCAGACAACACAACATTTTTCACACTTGGTTGTTTTAAACGAGGAAATCAGCCAAACTTTCCTCTGGTTCCAACTTTTTTTTAATTTTTTTTATCGGGATCGTTAATTTCCTTGTTTAATCACATGAGACTGAAAATATAGAGTGACAGGATGGTATCGTTGATCCATCCAGACTGAAATATCTCAATATTTATTAGACAGACTAATTCCTACAGGATGCGTCCTACTCACTTTTGGTGATTCCTAAACTTTTCCTTGAGCATCATCATCATTTTTTTTTTGTTTAGTCCATGACAAACTACCTGTGAGATGAATGACTCTCCTTTCAGCTTCTGCTCTGCTCTGTGTTTAGACCTGATTGGAAATATTAGCTTTCTAAAATGCTGAACTCAGGTAAAACAGACTAAAGTCAGGGGATTATAATTAGTCAACTACGTGTTATTAATTTCTGTATTGTCATCTTTTTTTGACTTGACATGGGGGAGGTATTTTAATGAGCCTTTTTTGGCTTCCACCTCTCCTGCACAATGTTTAATTTCATTATTTTAAGAACTTTAAACTTTATCTATTTTCTTTTCTCTCTCTACTTTTTATTCTTCTTTGCTCTTGCTTTTATCTCTATGTTTAATGTTAATAACTTTTTTTTTCATTTTTAAAAGATTGTTTGTTTTTATGTTGGCTTATGCTGTTCTTTTTAAATGTTTTGTCTTTGTCTTTATGTAAAGCACATTGAGTTGCCTTGGTATGAAATGCGCTATATATAAAGGTGCCTTGCCTATTGTCATTGTTTTTATGTAGGTTTTACTGTATAATGTGCAGATACACTAAACTAAACCAGTGAAGACGCCTCAGCCAAGGTCACAGACCCTCAAGGTGGCGCTAGAGGGAAGGTCGGGGGAACACCGGAGTCACTGGGATTCACCCCGTGTGGACACCTGTATAACGTTTCACAGTGATCACACGCAGTTCCCGTCAGGCCGCGTGTGACGGATGATGTTACAGGAGCCGCGTGCTCCCACTCACCTCCTCCCTGCGCTCCTCGGACGGGCCCTTCAGCTCTCGGGCCTGGTCGTCTTTGGGGTCGAACAGGTAGATGTAATCGGAGGAGTAGCTGACCAGCACCTCCTGACCGTCCTCGCTGTAGCACAGAGACGTCACCCGGCACGACTTGTTGGACAGGTGGGCGGGGACGAAGCGGACGCACATGCCCGTCGTCCCGCGGCCCATGTAGTTCCCTGAGAGGGAGAGAGAGAGAGGGAGAGGGGGATAGAGGGATAGAGGGAGAGAGGGAGATGTTAACGGTGTCGGCCTTCCTCACAGAGTCTGAGGTCATCGGCAGCAGCCCTGCTTTCTGTCCCCAGAGTCAAAACCTTGTTCAGTTTCTATGCTCCACATATCTGCAAATACTCCCCACAAACCTCCAGGGTTTGCTCCACTTCAGTTTAAACAAACCTGAAAACTCTCCTGCTCATCACTTAAACTCACTTCAGGACTATTTTGTACAATCTTTTTATCTGTTTAATCATTTTAGCTCATCATAATAAGACATCTATAACATAATAAGACATCTATAATTATGTTGTTTATTTATTGTCATGTTTTTTTCTCATTATTACATGTATCATTATTGTTTTGCATTATTCATTCATGTATGTACAGTATTTTGATTGTTACTTTTTTCTTTTTACTTCTTTTTACTTCTACTTATTTCTTACTTTTACTTATTTTTTATGTTTTTATGTTTTTAACACCTAGACTGCAACCAAATTGCCCAAGTTGGGACAAATAAACTACTTGACTTGACTTGACTTGACTTGTTATCATTTAATTATTCCTTATTTTCTTGTCTTTACTTGTAACAAATTTGGTTTTTGACATGGGTGAGGTTTTCATATAAGCCCTTTTGGGTTTCATACCTCCCCTTCGCACATCCCAATCATAATACTTGTTCATACTATTTTAAATGATATGTTCATGCAAAATAAAAAATTAAAAAAACAAAATAAAATAAAAAAAGCTTCATTGTTGTCAAAATCCTCTACAGTGATTCTGCTCTGCTATTTATCCACAATCTAATGATCATGTGTAAGAGGAAGCTTATCTCACTGACTGATATTTGATTCAACAGGTGAATGTAAAAGTCCCAGAGTTCAAGATAAGGGATCAAACATATTTCATGTTTCACAGGATGAAAAAACAAGGGGGCGGCACATAACAAGAGCTATTTGAACAACATTCACAGGGTTGTAACATGGAAAATGTAATTTCTTATTTTCACTTTCATTTCTTTTTACATCTCAATTGTGGTCTTTGTGGGGGAAAAAAGCATGTTAAGGTTCATTTTGTATTGGAATACCGCTCTATAAATTGTGGTTTATATTGAACCCTACCTGTTAGGGAGGGAATAAATATTGACTTGACATGGGGGAGGTATTTTAATGAGCCTTTTTTGGCTTCCACCTCTCCTGCACAATGTTTAATTTCATTATTTTAAGAACTTTAAACTTTATCTATTTTCTTTTCTCTCTCTACTTTTTATTCTTCTTTGCTCTTGCTTTTATCTCTATGTTTAATGTTAATAACTTTTTTTTTCATTTTTAAAAGATTGTTTGTTTTTATGTTGGTTTATGCTGTTCTTTTTAAATGTTTTGTCTTTGTCTTTATGTAAAGCACATTGAGTTGCCTTGGTATGAAATGCGCTATATATAAAGGTGCCTTGTCTATTGTCATTGTTTTTATGTACAAATCGACTAAAAACCTGGACAGAAACTTCTCTGCTCTGCTTCATCAGCTTGTTTTTTCCTCACAAACATCTTCAGTCACTTATTTTTTAACTTTGATCACCCTGTTGTTCTCAATATTTGATGCTACGAACACAAGCCTGACAAACAGCATGAATCTACGATATCAATAAAAGTGTAAATATATACTATAGAGGATAGTTTACCTGTCGCTCTGGTTCCAAGCATGCGTCTGTCGTAGATTCGCACGGAGCTGTCCGAGCAGCCCACGGCCAGATAATACGGCACCAGTGGAGAAATGGATATAGAGGTCGCTGCCCTCCGACAGTTTATCAGGATGTCCTGAAATCAGAAACATTAACAATGTGGTGAAGTTTCAAGAGGCAACATGAAATGATTTCTGCCGAAGATGCACTAATCAAAACATCCAGCTGCTAATCGATTAGGTTAATCCATCTGAAGATTGCGTAGTTTAACACAACATAAGTCCTGCTGCATGAAGGTTAAAATGATCAGTGTTTGTTTGGAGTTGATTTGACTTTCTGTCTTTCTGTCTTTCAACTTCACGTATTCCGAAAACTGAAGAATCGTTTTTTCCTGCCGTGTTCACTTCAACATGTTGTAAGATAATTAAGAGGACGAGGTAACAGAGTCTGGCAAAGCTGTAGTGACAGTTTTAAGGTCACAAGTACTGATCTCCTGCATGAAACAGGAGAAGATGCAACACAATCTGGGATGGCACGGCCTCACCCTTGCACACACACATTTGCACACACACACACACACACACACACACACACACCAGTCCATCCCTACACCAGGCACTCGGCTCCCTCCGATGCAGCCTGGCCCGAAGCCAAGGAGACTGTTTTCTGAATTACTCCAGCGGGAGAGAGGTGTTTGTGAAGACAGCAGGACTGATGATGAGCTCTCATTAATTAGATCATCAATAGAAATCTCAAAGATCAATTAAAAAATTTGAAATCTGAAAAATTTTAACAAGCAAAACTTAAGTTATTTATGATTTATATTTCATTTAGTTAGTTTCATTATATGTGCCAAACACTTTTATCATATTGCTTAAAATTAAGGCAAGTCACCTACGAGGAGCAGATTATTGACCTGCAATGGGCCAGTTTATCTAAAACTGGTAAAAACAGACAAACAAAATAAAAAAACAATTGAATCCAGCAGATAACAGATACTAGTGATGCGTCTCACTGACTGAGAACAAACATCACAGCTGTCACCGTACGTCTTTGCAGTCTTCTTTAGTGCAGCTCGTCTTGGTGCGGAGATCGAACCACCGCACGGTGCCGTCCTCCCCACACGACAGGAACGTGTAGGGGTCGTTTGGTACCGTCATAATCTGACCAAACAGAAAACACAGAGGGTTTAAGATTAGAGGACAAGAAAACAGAAAACAAAGCAGCACGGGTTGTCGTGTGATGTCGTCTCGTGTTTCTCTGCTCCGGTACCTCGTAAGCCGTCCCG
Organism: Trachurus japonicus; assembly: GCF_045865225.1. Lineage (NCBI taxonomy): Eukaryota > Metazoa > Chordata > Actinopteri > Carangiformes > Carangidae > Trachurus > Trachurus japonicus. The sequence continues at coordinate 20,666,334 of NC_140927.1, forward strand.
TAATGACAGGTGAACTGACACTGTCTGTTGTACTCGGGACTCTTCTCGGTGTGGGTGTAGTAGATGATGCCGTCCCCGGAGCAGGAGATGATCTCCTGGTCGTTGGTGTGGGGCATGAACTTGGCGCTGAAGATATTTGCCCGGTGACCTGAACGTATCGACTTCTTGACCTGAGGATGAGGAGCAAAAATATGCAGCTGTTTACAGGGAGTCGGACATCTTCAAAAGTCCCTTACACCGACCCCCCATCACAACCAAACCTAAGTCTGAAACATTACAATTTATTTTCTTTTTTTTTTACTTTATTGCCCTTACTGCACATTAACAGGCAAATAACATCACAAAAGAAAACAAACGAACAAAAAAAAAAAACATCTTGAGATTGGGCCTCATCTCTCACGCAGAGATTTGACTGTATAAAGGTTACTTATCTAGTTAAAACAATAAATCAAAACAGTAAATAAATAATGAAACATAACAATTTCAAAAGAGGAAATTCTCTTCTCTTCTCTCTTTGCTGCAAGAGCTACGTTTGTTTCCCTAAAACAAAGTCAGAAAACAGACGTTTCCTTGTCTCGATCCCGTTGGTGAACTTTATTAACAACCAACTTACTTTAAATGTTAAATGTTTAGAGGCTCAATATTCCTCCAATTTTTTTGGTATAACCTAACCACCTTTTCTGTGAATCTGTTTTCTGGAAACACACACATAAGGATATCCATTTCAAACCTCTGTTACATCCTATATGTAAACAAAACAGACCCAAACACAGGCTTCAACCCCCATCTGTCCCTTCACAGAAAATCAGAGTACAAGTCTATTGCTTGTTGCTCATTGACACACAATTGGTTTTTCTCCATATCCACAGTTACGACTGCTTTACCTCCGTTTGTTGTTCCTAAACAAACAGTCATCATATCTGAGGTGATAGTTTTGGTGAAGACCTACCTTCTTGTTGTACGGGTTTGTAATAACCAAGAAGGTATCGTCTGACCCCGACAGGAGGTACTCTCCTGTGTCGTTCCAGGATATAGTGTTGACCTGCAGAGACACGACAGCTTGGATTAAGAGAGGATGCATCATTAGACTGCAGAGAACGTTCATCCTGAAACAGGTGGTCGATCGATCAATTAGCTGGACACGATTTTGCTAATCGGGCAAAAAATATTAAATGTTTGCAGCGTCTCTGATGAGCAGTGAGAAGATGAATCTCAGAATCTGAGAATAATAATCAGAGGAGAAAATAAGAAGATGCTGTATTTTCCTTTTTTGTTTTTGGGGTCAAATTAGGTAATTTTACTGTTGACCACCAGGTTTATCCATTTACCCATTACATAGACCTGTTGTATTACTACTGTCTAGTTTCTGCATTTTATGAGGATAATAGTACACTTTTCCATCTTTCTATTAAAAAAAATCTACTCAGCATCAGATTTATGAATATATAAACATTTATTATTAACCAAAATGCAATGCAGCAACAAGAACAACAACCTGTATTTTCCTTTTTTGTTTTATCTGATTTCTCTGTATCTGTGTGTATATTCTTGTGAAATTTAAAAATAATGAGATCAGAAAATCAGCTGAACTATTCACAGTCCAAAAACAAACACTTGGACCACAAGAACAAAAAGGGCTTGAAACAACTTATCAATATAAAAAAGTTGTAATCGATAAGAAAAGTCGTATTTTCTTGGCTTGGTCAAACAACTTTCAGTGATTTAATCAACAAAAACTCTGGTCACTCTCTTAATGTTTGCCGTCTCTCTGTGGATCAGTGTTTCATCGTCACGCTACAGAATCACTAACACGACTCTGAAACGATCTTTCCCACGAGTGACGACGGATCATTTCCAGCAATCCTGAAAACTGAACTCGCAGCTCAGTCCGATCAGAGGCTTTAACAGGTTTGAATCGATTCCTGAGAAGCAGCGTCTGAAGAGGGTTCAGATGTTATTAGGACGAGTGGGTGAATCTGCCTCTGGTGTCTCTCCTGTGATGAAACAGCAGGAGACAGATGCTGCCAAGTAGATTCAGACGGAGGCGGAGATGCAGCGGCGAGGTCAGGTGATGTGGTGCGATATGGTTAGACAAATTTAACCAGAGCAAAATACTGCATTGAACTGTTTTTTATTTTTATATTTTCTCCCCCACTCCGACCAACAACTGCAAATTGTATTTTGCCACTGATCCAGATCAACTGCAACATCCACCTACTTCTGTTTTTACTGATTTTGCAACATTTGATGAGACGGTCTGAGAGGTGACAACAGCTGCTGATGGCAACACCAGAAAAACAGGAAACAGCTTCACTACATAATACTACTGACACATGTCAGTTTTATTATCAGTTCACCTGCTTATTACATTTTTTTCCCCACAGACAATGACTTTCATCTTAACCAATCATAATCATGCAGTAAATCTGTGACACTTTTCAAATTATTGATAATAATGGGTCCTGATTATCTTTCTGCTTATCATCTAATTCAGTATTTTTCAACCTTGGGGTCGGGACCCCATGTTGGGTCGCCTGAAATTCAAATGGGGTCGCCTGAAATGTCTAGTAATTGATTAAAAAAATTACTAATAAAAATAGATTTTTTAATTAAAGCAGAAGTAAGTGATATATTTGTGTTAATATAAGTCTTAAATAGTTATATCTTCCGACAGCAATCACTTACATAGAGTGTTTGGACTGAAACACGGGTCCGTCAGTCACTCTGCTCTGCTCTGAGCCGAGGAGAAAACATTTATTGTATCCTACAGTTTTTATCCAATGAGGAGAGAGAACGGCATGCAGGGCTGTGTGTGCAGCCAAGGGACGCCGTGAATGTGGTGACGTAGGGACGAGGACTGTTATGGTGCGTTCAAGGAAACTCGTAGACTCGTGTTTTTCCGTCCTGTGAAGTTGTATCAGTTCGATCTGGTACGAGTTCACGGGTCAGAAGTTACGAGTGGCCGTTATAGTGACTTTCACAGGTAAAACAGGTCGGAAAAACACGAGTGGGTTGCCTGGAACGCTACAAAGTCGTAAGTTGTGACTTGAAGCTGTAATTTACGATTTCAAAAGCCTGCCTCGAACGCAGCATTAGCGAAAACGACCGGATCGCTTACTTCTGCTTTAATATTATTTTTCAAATTATGATTAAAAACACCACACAGAATCTTAAACAACTATATTCTATACTTTCACTTTCTCGAATATAAATCAAGTTCAAATAAAATGCAGCATATAAAAATGTCTGAGCTGGCGCATCTTGATTGACGGGGTCACCAGAAAGTTGTGATGTCAAAATGGGGTCGTGAGCCAAAAAAGGTTGGGAACTACTGATCTAATTGTTCAGATTCTTTTTTTTTCTTTCAGTAATCTATATTTTTTAAAGCATTATTTGTAAAGCACATTGTAACTGTGTTTGGAAAAGTGCAATATACATAAAGTATTTTATATAATCATGAAACAGTAGATACTAGTAGATAGTTGACTAGACTTCCTGCTGAAAGCCTCTGTGTGGATCAGCTGCTACATCAACCAGCCCATCGATCGACTGACCTTTGTTTGCAAACATACTGGTTGAACTATTGATTATTTACTGCTCAGCTTAGTCTATAATGTTCCACAAACGATGCTCAGATGACAGCAGCCTTTACCAGCCATATGTAATTTAACACAGAATATCTGCGCTTCTCTCTAAACACTTCACTCATCCACAAAATGCAATAAAAGCATTCGTCTAATCCCTTTCTCTGTATCAGTTCGGATTTAGACCTGGCAGGTATCAAAGAGCGGCTCCTCCTGGGGGTTTCGTGTGCCGTGGTTGTTGTGGTGTTTTGGACGGACGGCCTGGCGGTCTGGCCGATACTGTGACAGGACGCGTGACTGTTGTGTCAGCTTCAGGTTTCTCAGAGGCATCAACAACCTGACCTGAAGTCAGAGATCTGCTCTCTGTCAGAGACTCAGGCCTCAAGGAGCGACAGGGAAGAAATGACATGGACACACACACACACACACACATAAACAAAGATGTGGGGCACTTACACAGCCATCATGTACATTCAGTGTCGCTTCAAGTTTAAGCCTCTGCACGAATTCTCTTCTACCTGTGAAGAGAGAGAAATTGTAAAAGACAGAGTTAAAACCAAGGAGTAACAAAGACATGTTTCTGTTTCTTGTTTATAACAACAAGAGAGAATATTTTCCTCTTTCTCAGTTATTTTTTTGTGTTTTGTTTTGTCTTTCGAATCAGATCAATCTGAAAATGATTTACCGTACATTGCACACAGAAGGATTTACAAAGCCTGTGCATATTCTCATTTGTCCAGGTCATAGTATCTCAAAGGAATTTAAATCGAAAGCAAATGGACTTGGTTATTTGTCTAGGAAAGTTAAAAAGAAATTTTCCTAGACAAATAACCAAGTCCAGTTGCTTTCGATTTAAATTCCTTTGAGAGGGATTTAGAAACAAATTTTGGGATTTATATGTAAAAAACAACAAAAAAAACTCTCCACAATAATATTCTTGTGGTTGGCTGAACGGAGGGAGACATGTGATGACTTCCTGTTGAAATAAAATACCTTTTGGGGGGATTTTATGGAGAGAGACATTTACATATATATAATCCCCCATTTGTGATTCCTCCTGTGTGCATTTATTCATTCAGACACTAGATCAACCTGACATATTAATTGGACAAGGCAGTGGGGGAGTGACAGGAAGGTTGGAGAAGAGAGAGAGAGAGTCGTGAGGCGTGAGTGTGTGTGTGCTCCCTTCAGACAGTTGAGAAACAATAAAACACACACACTGAGGTACGATCCGAGACTCATTAACATTAACTCACTTGTGTAGAACCACAACAGACATATTTTGACCTGTGAATCCATTTCTCATTGACTGTGAATGGAGCAGGACAATGACATTTAAGATGATGAGCTCTTATTTTGAAAAGCTACTCCTCCTCATGAGTAATAATGAAGGTCGTCAATGTCTTTTACACCTCGACCTGCTCAAATCAAAGGAGGATCCATGTTTCTGGATGTGTTGTGTGAAGCACTGTGAAGCGTCTGTGCACAGTCGTGTCTGGGCTTCTCACCGCTGCGTCCTGCACCGACAGAGACCGATCAGGTGTTTACATGTCGGTTTTATCCTGGTTTCTATCCCACCACAACCCAGGAGACTCATAATAACCAGGACGATTCTCCACCACGCTGTTGATCATAACCAGGAGACTGCGAGTGAGCATGTAAACACTCTCTCTACACGGTCAACATGAAACTCATTTCCAGTCAGGACTGAGGCTGCAGCTAACAACTACTTTCATTATTGACTGAGCTGGCGATTTATGAATTCATCTCTCAGTCTATGAAATGTCCAAATCCTAAAGATATCAATTTCAATGTAAAAAAAATGTTTGTTTTTTTTATTTTGCCATTTTTGCATGTGAAAATATGTTAACAAATTACTCAACAATCAAAATCGGTGTTGTAAAAAACTTGGGAGGACCTCTGCAGTTATGAACAACATGGAGAAAATGAATAAAAACCATTTTCAAATTCAAAATACGACCTTTCAAGTCTGTGTCCCACCTCCACAACATTCACACTCAGGTTTTGTGTTGTAGTGTGCGGCCGGTGTTAAAATGACAAAAGTCAGTATGCATGCAGCACTGAAAACCCTTCAGTTGTTGAGTGTGCTGTTGACACTGCAGCCACAGTGCAATAAAAAAAAACATAAATACAGTCCAGTCAACTATTTTATGAGAATAACACAGCAAACCTCCTTTGTCCCAATAACGTAGGTTTTCTCTTATAGAAACTGATCAACCAAACCTAACTCTGTCAGCAGGACGGACAGGTTTCGTCCAACCAGGTGCTGCTGCGTATCCAACTTTAACTGCTGGTTTTATTAGCACTGCAGGGGCTTTTTCTCTCCCACTGAAGAGTCAAGAGACGAGGCCGAGCCGGTTTCAGAGAGCTAACACGAACTGACAGTCGGAGCCGATCCTGAAGCTCCCGAACACAGACACTAATATTAATCCCACATATTAAAATGTGATCCAATAATCTGAAAAAAAATAATCCTCACAGTCAAAATCAGTTCCCTATCATATTATTATCATATATTGTTGTGTAAAAACATGCTACAATCATCATTTAATACGTTGAGCAGAACAAAATGAATATTTACTGCTTTAATGGTCCAAAACCAGTGAGCTGTAATGATGGTTAAAGAGGTCAGTGTGAATACTGTTGTAATGTACAAATTACTTTACTTTATTAATCCCCAAAGAGAAATTCATTATATCTGCAGCTGCAACAAATTATCATTTTATTTTATTCATAAATTAATAAACTGAAAACTGGTCAGTATTTGGTCAGTCACCCATAGAAATAAGAAGGACAGAGAGGATGCTAAAGAAGTCAGACAGGGTCAATAAATAGATTTAGTTGTTTTATTTCTAGTTTAATCATGAATCGATGTCAGGACATTGTGTTTCAACATCTGTCTTAACCCTGTTGTTTTTGCTTTCCCTCTCTGTCCTCATTACAGTCTCTCATGTCCCTGTCAATAATAACTCCTATATCCCCCCGTACAGCATCAACATGGAGTCATTTCACCTCCCCGGAAGTTTCTCTGTTGGAATTTGATGTGGACCACTGTTTGTCGCCCCCGCCCCCTTCTCAGAGCTAAATATATCCTACAAGAGCTCTGAGCCACACACACACACACACACACACACACACACACACACACCACTGCATGTATCCTCCTCAACACATCCACAATAACTGCTTGAACCATATCTCAGTCCTGCTAAATACAGCGCTGACTAAACCTCCGCGGCCCCCCGCCCTACCTCTACAGGCCTGTAAATCTCCATTCAAACACTGTCAGGTGCTGACTTTTTGACAGGACAGGACACACACTGCAGACGAGTCTCAGAAAAGCCTCGCTCTCAGCCTGGTGCCAGCGGCTCCGTCCGTCCTACGTTGTGCTCTGCGGTCACCGCTGCTCTTACACGCTTGCTCTCCCACAGACAACACACAGTCACAGACAGACACACGCATCAAAAGACCAAGAGAAAAAAAATGACCGGTTTATAACCCAGACGTCTCCCCGATGAGGAGAGGAAAACTCTGTCGGTGTTACAGCTTTGGCCTCAGCAGCCTCACCAAGTCACAAACAGGATATGGAACATTTAAAAAAAAATTAAAATAATATTATACCACATTTAACAGCTGCTTTTCCACCCAGACTATGAAGCTTTCAAGGAACCCAGTATGTTGACATCCAATAGAAGAAATAATGAATCACTCACCATTAATAATTCTTAATTGTTTTGTTATTATCAGTTAGCAAAACTCTTATTTGTTGCAATCTGTTACATGCTGATAATAATTAGTAACAGTGTTTTGCGATATTGGATTGCTATTTTGTGTAACATCAGATTAGTGCCTTTAGTGTCTGTTTTTTTATTACATATTATTCATTATTATTATTTATTATATTTATTATATGCTGTTGTTTTGGGTGATGGGGATTAACTGCAGCTTGGACACAAGACTCAACATGGCACAGCTGCTTCCTCCACTACCTCAAGATATAGGCTGTGAATAACTCAAGGAAGACAGTATATTGGCAAGTGACTTTACACCTGAGAGGACAAATAATCAATGTCAATATATCATGATATCGTGTGGTCAGGCCAATACACCGCACTTCTGTTACAGGTCCTTCCAAGTTTGAGTATCACTTTTTTTTTATATAGGGCTACAAGTATGAACTGTAAGCCTGTGTGCTAATTTCAATTGTGAGCAGAATTTAGATTTGCACTTTGTAGCTATTTATATATGAATGATGACACTTGTCTATAATGATACTGCGAAACTCTGACCACTTCCTCTCTACACATAACTGCAGCAGAAAGAAAGCGGTTTTTAGGTCCCCATAAATGCATTACATGATTGTTTTTATTACATTTTTCACATCCAGTTTGACTGCTACACTTTAGAGTTCACTTACATAAACATATAGAGATGATGCAGCCTGCAGATGGTTGGTTTACTGTACATTAACTCTGTGCAAAACCCTGTGGTTGCACAGAAATTACATTTATGCTGCAAATCAATTAAATCTCTCAGGGAGGGTATGAATATGAGTTTTTGCTGCAGCTACACAACCTCCTGGAAGAGCTGCACTACCATGGGTTATACATAACACTTAATCCCATCTATGTGGTCGCTTTAGCTCCAGACTCTCACATCTCCTCTTTTACATAAGTAAATTAAATTTGCATGCGGTCACAGTGGACGGCTCTGACTTTGCAGAAGCAGCAGCAGCAGCAGCAGCAGCTCTGTTATTAATAAGAAAGCTTGAAGGCACAGCCATGTTGGGTTTTACTGTCAGTTCACCAGGTATCTGCTTAATAAAAGCATGATAGATAAATAAAATAACACATTTCCTCAGTATGTGCTGTGGGTTGGTGTTAGCGTTGAGGAGGAGGAGGTTTGTTTTTGTTCTTACCCAGGTAGTTGGTCCTGATGGTGTTAGGCTCGTTGTATCCAATTAAGCGTTTATTTACATCCCAAACCAGGTTGCCAGTGCAGGACATTGTGACCATAGGTGGCTTTTAATTAACAATAACATTGAAACTAAGCTAACCCTTTCCTGTTGATGTCGCCTTTTCTCTACCGTCGCCTCGGTTTTACCATCGGGAACAAGTCCCCCCCCCCCCCCCAGTCTGTTGGGACGGCGCTAGCGCTAACAAGCAGCGATCCTCGGTGTTTGCATGGCCGGCGGAAAGGCTCGCTGCTCCGGTCCTGTCCCTGCGATCCCGCTGCGTTTCCGCCGACTGTGCCCCCTGCTCTCCGGGCTGCTAACTGTCCGTCCTGCTAGCCTAGCCTGGTGTATTTCTCCTAGCAGACAGCGGTCAGCTGTGTCCAAACAACGCGATAAACAGAGAGGCGCTCGGTCTAATCCGCCGAGTGCAGCTGGGGCGGGCGGAGTCTGTCCAGAGAAGTTTGAAAGGCATGGAGCCAACACTATGCTGTTTGGTTTTTCTTAGTAGTGCCATAGACATTTATTTAATCACGTTTTGTCAATGTTATTAGACTGACCTAATTAGACTTTAGGGCTACAATTATTTGATTGAAATACAGATTATCAAATCTTGGAGCTCAAAAATTAAGACTAGTTTGTTTTTTGTTTTTTCATAAGGACCATCTTCTGTGTTCATATTTTTTTTTTTTTTTAAAGCAAGGTCCAGATCAGCAAGGCTTTTTTGATATCCGCTAACATGTTTATAAAATAATTTTCTGTTATACAAACTGAAGCCTGCAAATATCACAGCCATGCTGTGAAACCTCACGTCTCTTTAAACACAAGTAAATCAAATTTACTGCCAGGCTTTGCTGTATTCATGTAGGTTGGCTCTGACTTTGCAAGAGGGTGCAAAGAAAGCACTGTGTTTTGTAGATGACTTGGCACAGGACTAGTCTGAATGTAGAAATTTCTTTATTTGGATAAACCCCTTGAGATGTATCATCTCGTTTTCGAGGGGGTCTAGTTTGCAGCACAGTTATGGTCGCTACTTGGGTATGGATGTAAACCAGTTGAACAGATAGCATTTGATGTGGTTTGTTTCCAGACACTTCAAAGAAAGGGCCCAGGGAAAAAAAGTGGAAGCTGGCCTTTTTGTTACAGAGCCTTCTTATGAAACAGGGTCATGAGATCATACAGCAATGCAGGCCTGACCTTAACTGATATTTCACTTCAGAGTTTCATTTTTTTTTTAATAGGCCACCTATAACAAAACAATCTCTGTACAGCACTGTCCAGAATCTGATGCTTTTGCACCTTGTTAAAAAAGAAGTCTATAATATACTGCTGGAAAATATTTTGTCAGAGTCAGTTTTACATAATCCATCCATGGTAGGAATCCATTTCGGCCTTGCAACTCAGTAATTTATTTTCAGAAAGAATTGAAGGTTAGTATTAGCCTACCTTAAAATCTGAACATTTATTTTTGTTCCAGTTTAGAAATGGACAAATGCTCCAAATGCTATCCTATTTCCCACTCACCAAACTGTCTCAGTGTTAATTCAAGTTAGAGCAACAACATGCAACATAATGATATAATATGACTATTACTTTGAGTTTTGACTTACCATATGCTCATAGCCCATTGAACTGAAGTCCATTGAATGGGGTTGGGTAGACAGAGAAGTAAAAAGAAGAAAAGAGAGAGCATTTCATACAGATTTTTGCCATTATCTTTCTTGAGTTCAAACCACAACACCCAACCAGACTGAAGAGGAAATGATAGTGAAAATGGGAAGTGTTAAAAAAAGAAAAGAAAAGAAAAAAATATATCTTTCTGTCTCCAATTTGTTGTAGGCTAAACGTTGGATTCATACCCACCCAGTTAGGATACGCCGGCTTTATAAAAGAAGCAGCGTCAAATCCACCAATCACATCGAGGGTCTGACGCGGCGGACCAATGGGAATGCAGGGAACGTGTGGCCCCGCCCCTCACGTGATAGGTTGCATCGCACGAACAGAAAGTCACCTCGTCGTGTCGGTCAGAGAGGAGCTAACTGACGGCTAGCAGCAGCAGCGCTAGCATGTTCACAGAGCCGCCGGGGGAAGGTCGACAGTAGGACAGCAGCATCTACCTCTACCTGTACAATCACCTGCCGTTCATTTATTTATTCACCTGTCGACGTCCTTCAAGGAGGCAAAACAAAACTGTTTTTTTTGTAAACAATCCTGTGGCTGTAAAAGGGAGAAACGCTGCTATATTAGCTAGCCGTGTAGCAGAGCTAGCTGTAAGTTTCTTTATTTCAGTGTGAGCAGCTTCATCTACATATACAGTCATGGCTGCGCTCAGAGCCTCCTACCACAGGATCCTGGACAAGGTCGAGCACATGTTGCCCGCCAAGCTGAGACCCCTGTACAACCATCCGGCAGGTAAATGCAAAATGCAAATGCACAACCCGGGTTTGTGCTCAGTCTGAGTCTGTGTTTATGATGGTGGTGGTGGCTGTTTGACAGATGTGGCGGGGCTCCCGTCCAGCTGTTTTGATATGAGGTGGATAGATGCAGCACCTGCATCCATTCCCGAGGGAATAAAAAGCAGCTGCAGCCTGTGTTTGTTTGTTGTAGTTTGAGGTGTGTGGAGGTCGTTGCTTCAATGTGCCAGTGGGAGGGAGAGACCCTGGTTTTATGCACCAGCTCTGAGGCTCAGTGTCTGAAGAGGAACTGGGTCTGTGACAGAGTCAGGGTGCAGCCCTGTTTGTCCTATAGCCTGAGCGTTATGTGTGGTGTTATGGTATGGATAAGTGGAGGGTTCAAAGGTATCGACATAAAAAAGGCACTCAGATTTTCAGCCAATCCTGTCTCCTTACTGCCATGTTATTAACTTTGTACAAGTTAATAAAATAGAAGTAACATGAAGCCAATGGGTCATGAACAGTGCAAAAAAGTACATTTTTTCCCAAACTTCAATTAGTGTCATTAAATATATAACTAAAGTTAAGTCATTGGCAGTGCCTATAATGTGTTTGTGTTTTTCTTTGATAGTTTTTGAATGGACAAAAAATTTAGAGTTGTGCAACTTAAGTTATATAATAGATATAAATCAAAAAGAAAACTATAAGAAGCTGAAAAGAAGCAAATACTAGGTATTTCGGCATGATTAAAGCACTTAAATGATTATGGGGTAATTATCTAAGAGTGACCTAAGGCTTATTTTTAACAGCTTTGTTTACACACCTTGTTGTCATAAAAGTATGTTTGTCAACTCTTGTTGCTTTCAGTGGATGAGGGAAGTTAAGAAAACAGAAAACACCTCCCAGTTAATGCAGTCTAACAGACCAGAAATCCAAAAGAATCCAAAGGAAGATTTGTTGCATTAGGCTGCATTATAGTTGTAGAAGTAGAAACACCTAGCAACTCAAGAGTGTGTGTTTCCCTTGTGAAAGTACAACTTGCACACATATTGTTTTCTCTCTGACACTGATATTAACTAGAGGCTACTGAGATTAAGATTTTACTGGCGTCACCGGTGACGCTCTGATCTTTGTTTTGTCTGTTCAAGGGCACAAGGACTTTCGGACCAGGTATAAAGGGGCGGCAACATACGCCAACTCCGTCACATATAATTTGCAGTGACATACCTTGTTTAGGCTGCAACACTGGTCGGGAATGTGTCCAGAGCTGATTTCAGACCAGCAGCCTTTTTACACTCCCTCATGCTTTTCTCCCCTTTGCTGTTGCTAATGAGGTTTATGTGAGTTTTCTCCCAGCGACTCAGACGGCCTGAGGTGTCCAAGTCTCTTACACAGATTTGCAGGCCTGACCGTCTCGGGTTCTGTCTAATCTTTTCACCCAGTAGAAAAGCCTGGTAGGAAGATTATCTACAGGACAGAACCTCAGTGTTTGGTATGAGACGTTCACCGTCCTCCTGATGATGTGTTACCTTATCTCAGCCTTAAAAAAAAGATTAAGTTATGTTTACAGTGTAAGCTTTGAGATTAAGAGGAGTTTTGTCATCAAAACAAATTAAATTTCAATCAGAACTGAGGTTGCTGTGTGCTGACTTGTCTACTGCTGTAAGCAATTATTGATTAATCTGCCAGTTATTTATGCGGTGAATTGATTGATTTTGTTTATGGTTTGTCAAAAATTCACAGTGCAAGTACTGAAAGGCCGAAGTCTTGTCTTAAAAATGTTTTTTTTTTTTACTGATTTGTGAAGTTTTAACAAATATAGTTTACCCATTAACTAAAAATCTGTTTGTTTTGTGTCTGATTTGTCACATTTTTGTGTACTATGTCCCATTGCGCCATCTATTTGACCTATTTAATTTACTTCATGCAGGTACATGTACATGATTTTGCAAATATTTGCCCCTCTGAGACGTTTTTCTCTCCGTCTGCACTGGAAAAATATTCTAATATGATGACAGTAGATGTTGCACCAGAGGGTTTTTGTTGTAAGTAGCACAGAACCGATTAAGTTTCCTCCCAGCACGTTTTGTTACACTGAGTCGTCCAGGTATCTGTTACGCTGATGCTCCGACGTGACTTTCTGGAGTTTGGTTTCATATTTACACTCATTCAGAAAATCCTAGACCTAGAGTGCTCGTCTGTGATCTCAGAGAAAATCCATGTAATTAAGAAAGACAATAAATCACACATTGTCACAATCATTGCATGCTTCTAATTTCTTTTGCTTTTTTATTCTAGGACCTAAAACTGTTTTCTTCTGGGCCCCAGTGTTTAAATGGGTAAGTACTATATTATTTTGACCCTTCAAAATAAAACTTTGTCAACGTACGATCTACTCATCAGAAGTTGCATAAATATGTGTGTGGTAGCTATTTAAATCACTGATGCATATGTTATTTTGATATTCATAAGAGCCTACATGCAGTAATGTTGTGTTTCATCCTTTGAGGGTCTCAACACTGAGTTTGGGAAAGAAAACCATGTTCTCTTCTCCACAGGGTCTGGTGGCAGCCGGTTTGGCTGATATGACTCGACCAGCAGAGAAACTCAGTGCCTCCCAGTCTGGAGTGCTGACGGCCACAGGTGAGATGAGATGTCAATAATATCCATCATAATGTTTCAGTTTCAAACACACATTTGTTTAATTTCCAAGAAAATGTTGCAGCTGATTCAAGTTACTGGGTGTAAAAGTTCCCTTCATGTTGGAAAATAATATGAAATCACACTAAAGACATCTGGATTGTAACTTTTCACAATGTGAAACTTGAATTCACCTTTCATCACAGCGCTCGTAGAGAATTGGACCAATCTGTGCTAAAGGTCGACTGATGCATCTGCTTTTGCAATATGTGTCTTTCAACAAATCTTATCTTTTGCCAAAACATAGACTGTGTCATCCGTGTGCATAACCTTCACTCATAGCTGTCGTTCTTCTCCACCAGGGCTCATCTGGTCCAGATACTCGTTGGTCATTATCCCCAAGAACTGGAACCTGTTTTGCGTCAACTTCTTTGTCGGCAGCGCGGGAGCCTCCCAGCTCTACAGGATCTGGAGGTTCGTAGTGAATTTACAGTAACGAGTCCTCACTGATACCTGTTATTACCCCTCTAATGACCAGTAATATGAAAGAATCCAAGATAAATTAACAGTAGCTTTGTGAGATATTCAGTCCTAAATCATTGCTGATATGAAATCATAGAGACAAGTTAATTTTTAACTACATAGACTGCAGCAGCTGCTACAGTTAAGCAGAGTTGTAGTAAATGTGCAACACAGTACTTTTCATGTTTGCTCAGTTTTCACATGTCGACAACTGACTGAACTTCAGCAGGAAAGTGTTGAAATATTTCCTACAAAGAGAGAAGCTCTGTAATTGATTAGAAATGATGATTAGAAACGATTTAAGCAATGACGATTTAGTGAAAATGAGACATGTGGTCAGGAAAACAACATCCATTGGATAGGTTATAATGTAGAAACATGGCGGTGCAAGATGACAACACTCTCTAAAGCAAGACCCTTGCTATATGTATATAAGAATTAAAGAATAATTGGGCTACGAAAACCAAACAAATTTTGTTTTATAGTGATTATAAACTTTATACACTATTACACACAGGACCTTTAAAGGGACAACGAGGAGTTTTGGAAAAGCGAAGCGTTTTCACACTACATTTATGAGCCTCCGCGCGCACCGTAAAATTCTTTGACCGGCGCAAGACAGACTCATGTTTTCATTCATCAATAATTAAAGTCAGAGGTTCAAAGACGTTCAGTTACCGTTGTAGTTCCGACCATTTACGGCCATTCAGCTGCGTTATTCTCATTAAGGAAACGCTGGTCGGCTCGACCAGCATTTCCGCCACCACTAATAATAACAAAATAACGATAGAGACAGAACGATATATTTATCGAAAATGGGCCCATTAACAAGTGTGGGTAGCGGAGATTCATCCACATTAACGTGAGACTTTTTTATAACCGAATAGAAACTCCTCGTTGTCCCTTTAATAAATAACAATGACAATTTCAGTCCAGGGACTTTAAACAGTGATGGTTGAAGTACATCCCAACATGTAGTCATCGTGATGGATATCAAAGATTACTAAGCAACGTCTACTTGTCTTCTTGAGTTTGTATAAATCTGTGTGTTACTTAGGCACCGTGGACGGTGTCATGGTTTCGTTAACACACAGAACAGTTAAAGGTTGTGGGTTGGAGAGGGAGGACGGCAGGTTAACCACAATCAGTCCTCACAAGCCTGGACAAATATCTTGAACGAACAGACTCATAAGCCATACAGCTAATAACAGTGTGGATGAATGTAAACAATATTGGGGTGTTAGATATCATCAAAAATGTATTAATTTTTGAAGGTGTCATAATCAAACTAGTCTTTGTCCTGCAGTTGAGTTGGGCAGCAACAGAGTCTGTGACTCCTAACCAATTACCTACAAAGCCTGAAATAAGGCTCTTTGTAACCTTTGTAACCTTTATAACCTGTAACATGATATTTTGTTCTATTCAATCATGGAAACACCTGTCCAAAGAAACACTTTTTTTTTTTTGCAAACTTCCAGAATAAGAACCTTTTTTTAAAGATATATTTTGGGCTTTTCATGACTTATTATATCAGAGACAGTCTGGCAAAGACAGGAAATCAGGGGAGAGAGGGGGTGGACATGCAGCAAAGGGCCGCTAGCCAGATTTGAACCCATGCCTTAAAGCTGTTGATGTTTTTTTCCCTCTAACAGGCACAAGCAGGATGTGAAGGCACAGGAGGCGGCGGCAGCGGCGGCGGCGGCTGCAGAGTCCTGAGTGCTCGTGTTGCCAGCGCTCCACCTGCAGTGGACTGAAAGGGAGACTTCACACCAGGCACTAACCTGCCCCTTCTCATCATCCCATGTCGTCTCCATTACATCCATGCCATAACCATTATTCTACCACATTAAGCCTGTTGGCCCTGTTGGAAATGTGCACTTTTTACTTAAGTTTCAAATTTCCTCAGGGTGTTACAAAAAAAAGAGAGGGAGAAAGAAAGAAAACAGACAAGAGTACGGTTTTTTAAATAATGTAATCGACACACACTCAAGAATGGTCGTCATCAACGCACAAGTACCGCTTGCTCAACAAGTTGTATGATTGTACATTGTTTGGTTTAAGTTCATGCTTGATATATCGTGCACTATGTGGGAAGTTTTGCTTTTTCCATCATTATTTTTCAGGTGTAGCAAATCAGTACCTCATGCAATAATTTCCCAAAAAAAGAAAAAAAAAGATGTATCTCTTGGATTTGTGTTGAACGTGGTTGAAGGAGTGTTTCCAAATGAAAACTAAGAGGGATGCCAACACATTTATATTTGGGTTTACTTATTTATAATTTGACCACAGTCGCGCCATCTGTACCTCAGTGATTATTAAACCATTATTCATCACCATGTAACAATTCCTTCCATTTTAATGGCTTTAAGTACTTTAATTTGTGTGAGAACAAATCCTAATTTATGAATAACTTGATTAAATCTTTCTCTTGTAGTCAAAGATGTATAGAGATGCTGTTATTTTCTGATTCTCTTATCAGGAATACTTCCACCAATGCCACATGTTTATTCTGTGCAGCTTTTTATTGATTGTTACCGACAGAGTCGACCAGTGAACACTGGCACCGACGCTGTAACCCTGACTCTTTAATATCAACGCAATGCTTCTGATGCCTCTCAGTTCTTAGAAGAGTGTATATTTTTCCACTCACATGTATATTTGTTTTTTTTCCCACTTGATTTTTAGCAATAATTGAGGTAATCACTTTTAAAATATTTCTTGATCTGCTGACTGTTTGAACAAATGGCACTTTGAAGATCGATCATTAAGGCTCTGTGGCTATGTAATGCTAATAAATCTGGTTTAACACCTGCAGTTGATTTTACAATTACAACTATAAGTGACTGACCATTAAGATGCAAGTCAAGATACAGAGCTGTCAACTTTACACATTTAAGGTGCGTTTACTTGTCATGGTATTCAATCCTGTTGAACAGCTCGATTTGTGATATTTACAGTATATAGTTTTATTTTAGCCCTATCAGCTGTATATAAAAACAATGTGATATGATTAACCAACATGAACTAAGGGCAGGTGAACGGATTTAATGCCTTCTCAAGAGCAGGAGACAAGAGAAGCTGAACTTCGCCCCCCAATCTGTCTACACTTTAAACTACAGAGCAACTGCATCAAGCAAGTCCCAACCTCAGCTGCCTGAAGAGAGTAAACTGTTCTGAGATCTGGAGACGGCTTACAGACACAGGTGCTTATTTTGTGTAATTAGGCCTCAGCTGTGGTGAAGGTTGGATGCTGCTGCGACCGACCTTTAACTGATGGTGCAAACCTCGGAGGAGACGCTCGATACACTGTCCAAAATCCCTCACAACTCCCTTTTAAGTGGATGAAGTGAGTGTAGTGATGTTAGGATGTGTGAATAGTGAACAATTATACAAGAATCAACTCAAACAAATGATGGTTTACCACAAAATTTTATTCACAACCATTAACAGTGAGTCAGGCTTAGCGTTTGCCACCGACACGGGGTGCGCTCATCTTCATGGGCTTAGCGATCTTGGGTTTCTGTGCAGTCTTGGCTGCAGCCTACAGAAAGAGAAACACAAGAAACATGTGATTAAAGACAAATTCAATAACCCGATGAATACTGAACAGGATTCACTAATATACAGCTCTGGAAAAAATTAAGAGACCAAAATGATCAGGGTCTCTAGTTTTACTATTTACAGGTATGTGTTTGAGTAAAATTATTTTTTTTTTTATTCTATCAACTACCGTCAACATTTCTCCCAAAATTGAAAAAAATAAAATAAAAATTGTCATTTAGAGCTTTTATTGGCTAATGACTAAACTAGTCTAAATAACAGAAATATCAAGTCTTTTCAGACCTTGAATAATAATAATGCAAAGAAAACATGTTCATATTTATTCCTTTAAGAACACAGCAAGAATATTTTAACTCAGGAAGAGTTTATAAATCAGTTTTTGTGGGATAATGTCAATATTTAATCCAGCAGTGGGTTTTAATAATCTTCCTATAAAATCAGATGTGGTTCAGGTGATGACCTCATCAGTGTCTCATTAAGTAGAATGAGTTGTGTTGGTATTTAAAAAAGAAAAGAAAAGAATGACTGTCATACATGTAGAGATGCTTTTAAGAAACACTTGTGAAAGTGGTGGTCTCTTAATTTTTTCCAGAGCTGCATGTGTATTCAACGTCAAAGCTCTAAAATAACTATTTCTTACTGGCCAATTAAAAAAAAAAGAAGAAAAAAAGTAGTGTTTGCTGCTTAGAAGGATGAAGCCCTGATTTAATAAGGAGATCTTACTTTTGCGCTTGGGGCGGCGGGCTTCTTGGTTGCCTGCTTTGCCTTCTTGGCCTCCTTGGCAGCTCTGAAGGAAGAACGAGAAACAAATCAGTTTATCGAAATAAACAGGAGCAAGCAACAAGATTAAAGTCATAAACCTGCCACTCTCATTTCCAATGTGTTCTTCAGTGGTATAACTGAGGCAGAACAGATGGGACTTAATCTGAACATTAAGTCATATTTGATAGATATTGACCAAAATGATGCCAAACTGATGTTGTGAATTAAGTCATACAGTGAAAGACCCATGACATTAAAGTCATTGCAAATCTTCACCTGGTCTGCAAGCTAAACTGGAGAAACTGTAATAAATTTTTAAGTGCATGATGCGTCTTTACCTGCAGAGTTTCTTAAAATCTAAGAGAAACCCAGAAATCAGATGATAAATAGAGGTAGTTTGTGTCGTACCTGATGGCCTGCTCCCTCTGGGCCTTGCGGACCTCGGGCTTCTGGTTCCTCTTGGCCATGATCTCAGCCAGGGAGGCCCCAGTGATGGCCCTCTGGAATTTGACAGCGCGGCGGGTGCGCTTCTTGGTCACCTCTTCCTGTTAAAGACACAAGGAGATTCAGTTTTTTTTTGTCGGCCACAATCACAATCCCTCAATATTACTTCAGCATCATGTCGTCCTCCCCCCCAGCTCAACCTCTGTTCACTGAATGAGATTAGAAAAAAGGACCGGTAGCATCCTACATCTTCACTAGATGACATCATGTTCAGATGTGTGGTGTAATTTGCCAAACACTTTCACAGTCAACATTTCTCAATAGCAATATTGGAAAAGTCCCAAACTTCCATCAGCTTATGTCTACCTCACACATGAATATTAACATCAGATACTGCAAACAACTGATTTTTGTACATTATGAAGACCAAGATACAACAATTTGGCTATTAAGTTTTAGTTTGTCTAAATTAATTCCCTGCAAAAACCCTGAAATGCTGCTATCGGTGAAAAGCAGCATTTTAGACTGCACATAAAAAACAATTATGATAGGTAACATGACATGTTGGAGAGTTTGGAGGCTGACCGATGGTGAGAGGTCAATAAAGACGTCAAAGGCCAGTACTATGATCTCCTGTTGTTCTATGGCTGCAGGTGTGGAGTGAGCACTGCTGCCCAGACTGAAAAACACAGTCAGACAACAGCACATAACACAGACCAACACTGTGCACACCATTCACCCACAGCCAAACCTAACTGTGCAGCCAAGCGGAAATAAAACTTGTGTTGTGCTGAAGTTTAATAGTTTGAACAAGTACAGATCAATGAGAATGATTTTGTGTAACCACCACACTTTTAGTCCTGTGGGAAACCATCTGCTGTGATGAAACTTTGCAGCAGTGGATTTACACATTTTTCAACTTTGAGACATCAGTGGTAAACATTCAGCAGTAAATTAACACACACACACACCATTTCATCTATCAAACATCAGCACCTAAGAGAGTCACTCCAACAAATACTTTTAGATGATACAGTACAGACGACTACTTTGGTATAGTGATATCCACAAATTAGAAAAACGGTGCACATTTTAATAACCACTGCCCCTGAACAGCACACATAGTATTGTTACTTACAGACTGGCCCTTCTTGTGCTTGCGTCTGTACAGCACAGTCCAGTTGATCTGTCTGGGGTTCCTCTTGGCCAGGAAAGCAGACTCACATTTGGCGTTCAAGAACTGGAACACCTGATGAACACAGTAAAGCAAACTTTAAAAAAGACTTGTCATACATTTATCTTCAAACATGACTTCCTAGTCTATTAGATTGAATTATGATTAACTGTTTTATGTAGAAGAAAAAAAAAAAGATAGCAAACACTGAAGGAAGTACTGGTTGAAATTTCCCAGAGCCCCTTGGTGCCATCTACAAAGTGCTGGTTGTAACCAATCAGTCCAGATATTGTAATCTACAAATGCATGCAACTTTTGGCAAAATAGCTATTCAAATTTCAAAGCTTTTGCTAAACCAGTCTCTTCTAACGCTCATGTAACAGCTGATGGGTCACCAGCTATTCAACTATTGTTTAATATCAAGTACCATCAATAACCCTCAAGGATCTGATGAACACCTTATTGCACCTGAGAGTACACATGTAACTCAAGTGTCACAACTTAGATCACAGACCATGGAGGTAAAATATCCAGTGACAAGTGATTGTGTCCACGCTGCCCAGCTGAAGTTTGGGTTGTGAAGTTTTTCGTATCACTAGTTGATTCACACAGTTTGTCTCACACATTGACGCTGTCAGCTAACGTTAGCATTGACATAGCATAGCACTGAGCCGACGAGGCCTCTCCAGAGACAATTACAGATGTTATTTACACACTGTGGGAAACTTGGACAGCGAATACTTGGATTTAATAGGGTAAACTGTAAACCAAACCAACCCAGACGAAGCTCAGACAAACCGGCTTCGGGGTTTGTAGTTACCTTTCCGTCTATCCTGGCGTATCGGCGGCCATGGCCGGGGTAAATTTTATACCCGCTGAAACTGCACAACTCGACCCTGAAAACGACAAATATCAGACATCACTGAAAGAACATGATACAATTGCATCTTGGACGTGGATAGAGTGCTTAAAATGTTTATTTAACAAGGTAGATGGCGTTTGATAGTATTCCGTTTACTCACTTCATGATGGCTACGAGAGGGCACAAAACCGGAAAGAAAGACGACGGAAGCGGAAACGGAATTTAGGCGACCTCAAATAGATTTTTATAAACTACAAAACAACTCACATTTTTAGTCGGCTGGAGTTTTATTAGTGTTTTACTCATAATATACACACGGGGTTTATGTTTTAATTAATATGTTCATCAAATTAATACAAATTCATAATTTAGCAATGACGTCACAACCTAACGGTTGCCCAGCAATCTCATCACTAGCAAACAAACATTTAACACTACTTTCTTACGTATGATAATACAATGGTTTACAGGCCTATTGTATAAAAAATAAACAAAATAAAAATGTTATTAACCAGCTTTTTTTCCTTTCTACAACCTGGTTCGCGGTTTCCAGTAACGTAAGCGCGCTATGGGATAAACGCCGACGGTTGTAGTTCTTTCCAGCCGCGGAGACACCGCTTCGTAATGAACAGAGCAGTCCCTTTGGACTACATTTCCCAGAAACAGCGCAGACGTTTGACAAGCGGCAGACGTTTCTAGTCACTACCGGGCTCTGCAGCTAATAGAGTTATCCGCCAACATAGGGTGTTTGCCTGGGACAACAGGATGGGTGTATCAGACTTACAGTTTGATTTAAACGCTGGTAAGAGGCCCGTTGGTTTTTCGTGCCACTATCAAAAACGACTCTCGTTTGTTTAAAAGAATATGTTGTGCTATATCGTATTATTAGTGGCTAACGTTAGCTAGCATGCATCACCCGAACACTAACATTAGCTGTGTCCAGAGGTGCAGATCAAAACACCCTGATATCAGACTTACAAATTGTCTAATAGCGATGTTTAACGAACATTGAATGTTAAACCAGCTAATTTAATGGTGTGATCTGCGTTAGACCGTAAAAAGCAAGTCATAGCGATTTATGCAATTGACAGTAGCATAACTTAGGCTATAGATTATTTTTCTGCCCTTTATAGTCATGTTTCATCATGTCCTCAGATGTCACAATGTCAGCAGTTACAATTTGAGTGCACTGATTTTAACCATTATTTGAATCCAAGTAACAAGGCGTAAAGACATGTTGAAATGACTAACATATTTTCTTTTGTTGTCTGGAAGATGTCAATCTCTACAGTACAGAATGGGTTTTTTCTTCATCACCCTTTTCTTTGAAGCACTTAACTAGCTATGTGTATGCTTGGCTGCTTTAACAGCCCGTGTGTTATGTGGCTATGGTGATGATCCAGTCTGTTTAATTTCCAACTTCTTTTCTCTTCCAAGGGCCTGTGCTGGACCTTTCAGCCAGAAATGTCCAAAAGCTGGATCCTAATTTCACCTGCTCTGAAGACACTCACACACTCATCCTGGACCGTAACCACATCATGAAACTGGACCACCTGGAAAGAAGCCCAGGCCTTCAGCAGGTAGTTATCAAATAGTCAGATTCTACTGTCTTTTTATTCACTTTTCACTCCTTTTATCTACAGAAGCATTGTTGATAGTTTACTTACTTAATGTCCGGTTATAACTCTTTTCCTCTTCAGCTCTCTGTTGCTAGCAACCGTCTGGTGAGGATGATGGGTGTGTCTCGGCTGACAGAGCTGAAAGTCCTCAATCTTCCCAATAACAGTATCGGCTACATCGAGGGGCTGAGAGATCTGCCTCACCTTCAATGGCTCAACCTGTCTGGAAACAATATTAAGGTGTGGAGAACAGAGATCCTCATGTCGACGTAATTTCGTTTTTACAAAAATATCAATGCACAGATTAGCTTCAGCCTGTGTGTGTATTTGTTGTTTGTTTAATCAGATGTGTACACTCTTTTACATAGGTCATTGAGCAACTCAGCAACTGTGTTTCCCTTCAACACCTGGATCTGTCTGACAATAACATATCAACCATTGGTGACCTGACTAAACTTGTAGCATTAAAGGTGAGTTCTGCAGCCAAAACAAAACAAAAAACAGGTTGATAATATGAAGTTATGTCATCAGTTTTATTTTGTGATTCAATTTTCAGACACTTTTACTCCATGGAAACAGCATTACAACACTTCGTACTGTTCCTGCTCACCTACCTGCCCATTTATCCATTCTGTCCCTGGCAGAAAATGAGATAAGAGATCTCAATGAAGTAATTAACTCTTTCTCTTAGACTCAATACAGCAACACTGATTTCCATTAGAAAAAATGTTTTGAACAGACTTGACTGATTTCTGCTCTTTTTTTCTCCTCCCTCCCCTGTTTTATTTCTGATCGCTCCATAGGTGTCTTACCTGGCATCCCTCCACGAACTGGAGCAGCTGTCAATAATGAGCAACCCCTGTGTTATGGCAACACCTTCACTGCCAGGATTCGACTATCGGCCTTATATCATGAGTTGGTGCCTGAGCCTAAAGGTGCTGGATGGCTATGTAGTCACACAAAAAGAAGGGTGCGTACATTTGTATACTGTTACATTTTGCTTGTTGCCATAAAGACAGGAATAGTGTGAATCTCTAATTTCTTGTGCGTAATTGTGACCATTCCAGTCTGAAAGCAGAGTGGCTGTACAGTCAAGGTAAAGGACGTTCATACCGACCAGGTCAGCACATACAGCTGGTTCAGTACCTCACCACTGTTTGCCCACTGACGTCATCACCGGCCTTGGAGACGGCAGAAGACGCCAAGCTGGAGAAGATCCTCAGTAAGCAGAGGTATGAGTCTGATCTTACAGAGAGCTTTTAAAAGGGATAGTTCATCATTTTGGCAATTTTTTTGCCATAATCGCTATAGTCGTTACCTTTAATTGTTGGTGCAAGCTATTTTTAGAACGGTGGAGCAGAACTGCGAGCTGCTCAGAGCTACGCTACAGAGGCTCATTATGGGATTTCTTGGTTTCCCTCATCAAACTCATCAAATACACAATCCAACAACTCCAAAACGCTTTCGTGGACAAGTTGTGACCTGCACATTCACCATGCTATGAGATAATAACAGAGTGTTACGAGACCGAGTTGTTTTCATGGCAAATTCATGCAAAACCGCAGTTTTTCGGCAAGCAGTCTCTGCGTTTGCCTCGAAAACAACCCTGTCTTGTAACGTTCCGTAGCGTAGCTCGGGGCAGCTCGCGGCTCGGCTCCGCCGTTCTAAAAATAGCTTGCACCTACCATTAAAGGTAACAAACCTACTCCTAAAACTATAGGGATTATGGCAATGGGCCAATTTGTCGACATGTTGAACTATTCCTTAAACAAGCAGTACATGTGCATTTATTGAAAACATTTACTTAAATGAGTGTTTGTGCTGACATACTTTTCCCTCAGGTTTCACCAAAAGCAGTTGTTAGAGGAGACCCGGGGAGGATGCTCCAGTCTTCCACGACCGACTCAGCTGGATGTGGACATGCGCAGTCCTTCAGATGCCACACCACAGGGGGGAGCCAGAGAGTTGAAGAGCATTGCCCCAGGACCAACTGCTGCCCCGTCAGTTCTGGAGACAGGTACGAGAGCTTCAGCTTTATACCAGGAGACCAGTCCTGCTCATTTTTTTTAAAAATAATGTTGACCTTTCTTTTTGTGTTTAACTTACAGAGCCAGTTGTGCAGTTCAACACTTGGGTGGGCTCCGATTCTTCCCACACATCGTTGCCAGTGGTTCGCAGCCCAAGGCTCGGAGAGCAGCCGATCTTTTTGGAGGACGTTCAGACTGATGAGGACAAACTTAACGGCAGCTTGCTTTCCTCCGAGTCTACCTTTATCCCCTTCACGTCCGATCTGGAGCCACAAACAAACCAGTCGGACAGCGAGGATGAGACGGAGACCTTCGAACTTGATTCCCTCGCCCCAATGCGGCCACCACAGCCCAGAAAACCCACCACTAGCAAGACACATATTTCACCCCCAGAGGAGAAGCAAGAGAGGAAGACTCTTGAAGAAGAAGAAGCCACAACTGCTGTCTCCCCCGGGGTTAATGTTAGCACATCACAAACTGACCTGGAAGCATCTTCTCATGCTGGACAAGCAGAGATGAAAGAAGCTCCTGAGCAGGAAGACGCCGCTGTGTGTGCCAGCAAAGCAGGTTTGATGGAGGCAGACAAGGCAGCAGTTAAAATCCAGTCGTGGTGGAGGGGGCAGTACACTCGCTGTTGTCACCCCATGGCCAGAGAGGTGCGCAGTGAAATCCGCCTGCGCAGAATGCAAGAGCATATCGTCTTCCTGTCTGAGAAGCTGGGCAGGTCAGTGGTTCAGTGTTAGCATGATAATAATAATATAATAATAATAATAATCTGTGATGAGACATTTTTGTTTTGTACTTTGACTAAAAGATAAAACAGATGTGTTTGCATGTGCAGTGTGCAGAAACAGTATGAAGAAGAGCGGCTGCAAAGGCTGGTTCAGGAGGAGGCGGTGAAGTTTCTTTGGAAAGAGGTCAGTGATTTGAATTATTCATCATTACCTTACATAAGTCGTTATTCGTGCTGTGTAATGTTGTGTCTTGTGGTATTGCTCTTATGTGCCTCGTTCCTTTTGCGCCATGTAGCTTCAGTCTATGCAGCAGTGGAAGAAGTCTGTGGAGCAGCAGCTGTCCCACATTACTCACGCTGTCAGCCAGGCTCAGGCCTCATCTCCCGGACAGTGTAAGGCCGCGCTGCCCGTCGCCTCCAGCACGAAGAACCCGCCCGGCACAGATGTCTCCTTCCCCGACTCCGGCATCCAGTCGTCGAGCGATCAGCAGGCGGCGCAGGAGGACAGCTTCCTGAGCAGCGGGACGGAAGACTCCCTGAAGACGGTGCGCGCGCTCAGCCCCGTCCGTAGCGGCTTCACCGGCTGCAGCGACGGCGTGGACAGCGCCGACTGCAGCCTGCTGGAGCAGTACCTGTCCTCGGTGCAGCAGAGGGAGGAGGAGGCCGAGGAGGCGGCCAGCGACAGAACAGAGACGCCACAGCCCTCCTCGCCCATCTCACCTGGTAAAACAGCACAGTCCAGCTCCCCCGTGGAGAAGACAGAGGGAACCGCCCCCGTCTGAGAGTCTCGTACTCGTCCTGTACAGAACTCTTATGTAAATTGGCACTGGACGTAGGATTGAGATGCGCTGCTCCCTTGAGACTTTGGGCCTGACAGCAGTCATCATGATTACTGACCTGGTTATAAATAACTGCACTCCAGCCTGAACCCAGGACAGGCTTGAAAACTAAACCTTACTGTGAATGTAACTTTGTCTTTTTTATACATCACTACGTTTTCCCTTATTTAATGGACCATTTCCTCTTTGTGTGAAGACAATGATTGTAATGTGGCTTTGAAAATGTAATATTAACTTAAAAAGCAATTGTGTGATGACGAGTATGTTGCTTCCTTTTCTGATGCAAAGCCCAGACATATACTGTCAGTATCCACTGCATTGTTTATAAACCACAATACATCAGATTAGAGTTGATGTGTTAAATGTAGTGCACTTATAAACACTACGCTACACATGAGCAAAAACATGCAAACTATCCAGTGTGACACACTGTGTTTTAATGTTTAACTGAAGAAAATGTTGCTGTGTCTTTATGTTCTTAAGATAAATGTAAATAAATCTGCAATTATAATTTTTCAAATATTCTTATTTGGTTTTATGTAATATTGAAATATTGTGAAAGATAAGGCTGCAACTAACAAACACAGTAATTATCAAGGATTCTTGTTATTCCTGAGTTGCTCAACGAATCCTCTGCCAAAAACTAACAAGAAATATACAACACAACCAGAACCCCAGGACTCAGTTTTCAGTTTGAAAGGAGAAGACATGGGACATAATAATCTTGGGACAAGTCTGCTTTAAAAAGAAAAGGAAAAAAAAAGAAAAATTTCTCTAAGCAGAGGAAATTGTATTTTTGAGGATTTTTTTATTGAACTTTTGAGGAAACTAAAATTAAAACTAATAAGTAATAATCACTATCATGAAGTTAGTTTTGCCCTTACGTATCTTTGATTTTGGTCCAGTAATGACCCATTAAATTTGCGGAATTACTTAGTAATCAATAACAGGGATTCTGAGTTATAGGGAGTCTTGCCAGTCTCATAACATACATTTCTAAAAAAGCATTAAACTGTTTTCTGACCCAACACAGTTTTAATCTATCATTCAGAGAGATTTCTCCAATGGATTGTTTGGTCATTTCATGGGCTGCAGGACATCTGGATTAAAAGTTAACTGCTACTTATTTAACTTTCAGAGCTGCCACCCAAAATATGTTGCTGCTGCTGCTGCTGCTGCTGTTGTTGTTTAAAGTTATTCTATAGTTAACTACCTAAAACTGATTATCTATAATTATTGAGTACACAATTTTTTTTTTATCAAGGTCTTTTTATATTGTTTTTACAATTCAAAACAAGTCCAACAAAACAATGAGGAAACTAAAACCCCTCCCACCCTTCCTTCCCTCAAATACCAGACATTTATCGGATACAGCCAGACATAACAAAACACACACACACACACACACACACACACACACACACACACACACACACACACACACACACACACACACAAACAAAAAAAGACAGATAACATTGAAATGAAATGAAATGACAGAGGGCAGCAACAGCTAGTTTACATTACTATATTCTTCAATAAATATTGAGAAAGGCTGCCAAATATTATACAATTTTCTTCACACATGTACATTTGTGACCTTATCTTTTCCCCCCTGTGGACAAACAGCTTTCTTCTGTTACAGTAATTCGCCTTTAATGCAGAAGTTGTAAACGACCAGCAGAGGACGCAGCAGGGCAGGACAGACCGTGTAGTCTACCGTAGACCGTAGACCCACCCCTAACGTTACCCCTGTGGGAGCTTTAACCATAATAACCAGGACGCTCCTCCGGTCTACTACGCTGTCCTCGACCCGCTGATGCCTCCACTCCTCCGGCCAGCAGCTCTCCGTCTCCTCGCCCTCCTCCTCCTCCTCCTCCGTCTGTGTCCGACGCTACGCTTTTAACGTTTCCCCCCCGGTCAGATACGTAAGTTATACGACCACTACGCGGCTAAACCAGCCGTTAACGTTTAGTTAGCTAACGGATATCGGTTTCGCGTTATGATCGATGACACAAACATGTCGGAACATCCGCCCGTGTAGCTATATGTATTGATTACTATCGTCTGGCCGTTTCTTTGTTGATGGCTCGTGCGCCAGACAGTGCAGCAGCCGTTAATGTGATTGATGAGTCAACGTAGAGAGGCAGTCAACCGACCGAACGTCACCGCCGTGACCGTTAGTACGACCGTTAACGTGTCTTTACACAGAGACGTTCATATACGTTGAAAGTAACGGTAGCGAGGTAATGCCAACAACAAGCAGCAACTTTCGTAATAGCCAATACGATAGCCAATTAATCGGTTGGTCACTTGCCTGTAACAGCGTTTAATGCTTTTAAACAACCTAATTCCACATGTTACATCTTGACAAATTTGAATATTTGCTGTTTTTAGTCTTATATTTGTATTTGCATTTGCATTTTGCTGGTCATCAACCAGCTTTCTGTCTTCCTGTCTCACACTTTGACAACGTCTTTTTCTCTCAGTGTTGGGTGCTTGAGGATGAAGTGATGCCATCATCGCCGTGGTGACAGCACAGAGAGAGAGAGAGAGAGAGAGGGGAGCAGGGCCTGATCATGGGAGACAGAAGGAGGTCACCATGTGCCGTTATCTGTCCAAATATGCCCTCGTCTTCCTCTTCCTAGCTCTTTCCGGACTCATCTTCCTGTTGCGCAACATCCACACAGTGGAGGTGAGGAAGGAAGTGGGTTACACATGTGTACATATTTGTATACATTCAGTGACCTCTAAGTAGAAATGGTTAATAGCTTTTTATCCCTGACTTGCTTTTTCGACAAATTTGGAATATTCTGTAGATTTCGAGTCATTGTTGTCAATTTTCTATGGAGATTTTAAGAAATTGAGTAAAAGATAAAGAAAATATATGTGTATTAATACGTATGTTTTGTCAATTCTTTTCTTTTTTCCCTTCAGAGCTGGAATTGCCACACGTTTTCAGCCCTCTACCAGCTACAGAGCAGGATCCACTCGTCCTTCATCTCCGTCAGTCTCCCTACTTTTTACCACAACCGCACGTTCTGTGCTCACCTGGGTCAAAAGCCCTCACCTGAAGATGAGCTTGAGGAGCGCTACCTGTTGGACTCGATCTCCTGGCCTGGGCCTCCGCCAAGGGCAGCGACGGCTGCCCTGCGCCAGTCCAGCGACCCTGTGCACAGTCTGTTTGCCATCCTTCCCACCAAAGAAGGAAGAGAGTGGCATGTGGGCGACCAGCTGGAGGCTCTCGTCCAAATGCACGACTTCCAGGGTCGCCCCAAGCGGTACGGTGGGGACTTCCTCTTGGCCAGGCTGCACTCTCCGGAGCTTGGAGCAGGTATAGGAGGTAAAGTGCTGGACCACAGGAATGGATTTTACTCTGCTCTGTTCCCTCTCCTCTGGAACGGATCTGCACAGGTGGAAGTCACGTTGGTGCACTCCAGCGAGGCGGTCGCGGTGCTGCGGCGGCTGAGGGAAGAACGTCCCGACCGGGTGTTTTTCAAGAGCCTCTTCCGCTTGGGATTCCTCTCTGAAACGACTGTGTGTAACATGTGCCTGCCCCCTGATCAGCAGCCTCTGTGCAACTACACTGACCTTTACACAGGGGAGCCCTGGTACTGCTACAAACCTAAGATGCTCAGCTGTGACACCAGAGTCAACCACGCCAAAGGAGGCTACCTGAAACACCTCATCACCAACAAAGAGGCATTGCTCTTCCAGAGGTTGGTAGTGTTGTATTTTAAAAGTTGGGGATTTTTGGCTTTATTTCAATAGAACAGTTAAAGATAGACAGAAAGTCAGGGGGAGGTGAGGAGGGGATAAAATGTAGTAAAGGGCCAGAGGTCCAATTTAAACAAAAGGCCACTAAAGTTAGCACTCTTCTAGATGATCCAAGGTTGGGGGCACCACTAGCTATATTGTGCCCCATCAAAAGACATTCCACTGGAGGAAAGAAGGGTTTAATTAAAAATTTTTTTTTTAAAAAGACGCTATGATTTCATATTTTCATGGCCTCTATAACTTTTCAATCCCATATGGTGCCCCTGACCAAGGTATCCCATGTGTGTAGCTTTAACAAAGAGGAATATGTGCCTATTTTAATAAAGGATTATATTTTGTAAACCCAAATGTTCTTATAATATGATTAAATTGTCATTATGTTGCTTAACAATGACCATGACCATGATTTTATTTTTAGTCATTTTAATCCTGCATTGGATTAACATGACTAAAGTAGAAAAAATGTGTATGAATCCACAACTGAATTTTCATTTTATTTTATTTTTTTAAAGAAGAAACTATATGTGATATATGTCTTTAGCAATAACAATGTGCTTGGGCAGAGTGTCTCAGACAGGGTGAAGGACAGGCCAACACATTGGTGGTTTTGATATTACATGCAGGATTTGTTGATCATCAATAGCTTTATTTTTAACATTGAACTGTTTTCTTGTTTCACCCTAGCGGTGTAAACATCAAAGTTCACATACATGCTTCAGGACCCGGCAAAATCAATGTGCTGCCTCCAAGGAAAGGTACACTATACCCGCAAAGTCACATTTGTAGTTTGTGTAGTTTTGTCCAAGGAATTGAATTTATTTTGTCTCC
Source organism: Trachurus japonicus (assembly GCF_045865225.1). Lineage (NCBI taxonomy): Eukaryota > Metazoa > Chordata > Actinopteri > Carangiformes > Carangidae > Trachurus > Trachurus japonicus. The sequence goes on from NC_140927.1 coordinate 20,697,071, forward strand.
AACGTCTCTCACCTTGTGTCAGATAAAGTCAAGGAGGAGAGCAGCAGTGTAAAGCCAGAGCCTACGGAGCAAGCACCGTCTGGATATTACTACGGCGAGGCATGGAGGGCGCTAGGTGGCGTTACAATGCGCCAGTTCAATCATTCATCTGCCGTCACTCAGTGTTTGAGGAACAAGGTGATCAACATGTACGGAGACTCCACAGTGAGGCAGTGGTTCGAGTACCTCATTACTTTTGTACCAGGTGAGTTTTGTCTTCTTGTTTATTATTGCCTAAAGGCCCTTTCACACCGCGGACGTAACGAATAAACGACACGAAATTGCGAAATATTCGCGGCCAAATATTTCGCATCAAAACCATTCACACCGGCGGCGACGCGAATATGCGACAATTAAATTCCAAAGTTTCGCTTTGCGACGGCTGGTTCTTCGCCTCCACGTCATGTCTTTAATCTGTTAATTATCCCTCATGTATTCGCTACTTTATGCCACTGTTGTCTTGTTACCAACTTCACTCAACACAGCAGCTCACTGTCTGATCACTGATCAATATCTGATCACTGTCCTATGGACACACTCTATTGCTATTTCTCCTCTTTCCACTTACCCCCCTCCTCCTCTCTCCTCCTCCTCTCTTCTCCTCCTCTTCCTCTCTCCTCCGAGCCACAGGTTATTTATTGTTTACATTAGCGGCCAAGCACGTGTCCATGCGCCCGCATGTCCGTGTGTGTGTGTGTGCGTGTGCATGTGCGTGTGTGTGTGTGTGTGTGTGTGTGTGCCCAGAGAGACAGCAGGTGGAGGGGCTGACTGGCAGAGATCAGAGCAAAGACGGTGAACAACTTATTTTTCCTGTGAGAGACTGTGGCGGCCCGAGACTGTGCGGCCACCGTCTGTTATGGGAAACAGCTGTCTGTGTTCTGACGTGAGGGATGTGACGTACCTCCTTTTCACGGCACATGATTGGTTGATGCGTTTATTCGCGGGGCGAAAGCTCGGAAAAATCGACCGCACGACGAAAAAAAATTATGTCGCATTTTCGCCGCGACACATTCGCAGTCGATGTGAAAGGACCCGTGATGAAAACCGGGGTTCGAAAAAAAAAATACGTCTCCGGTGTGAAAGGGCCTTTAATCCGACTTTAACTGGACAACTGAGTGCATGTAAACGCGTTAGTCCGACTAATATCGGCCCGGAACGAAAACATCCAAGAAAGCCGGTCGCAGAAGCTATGTTGTTGTAGCGTTACAGCGTTCTTGTCTGCCTCTCGAAATCACCATGGCCACGAGGGATAGCGTCCACCTTAAAGCAGAAGTAAGCAGAATGTTTGTGTTAATATAAGTCTTAAATAGTTATATCTTCCGACAGCAATCACTTACATAGAGTGTTTGGACCGAAACACGGGTCTGTCAGTCACTCTGCTCTGCTGTAAGCCGAGGAGAAAACTTTCCTTGTATCCTACAACCTTTATCCAATGAGGAGAGAGAACGGCATAAAGGGGCGGTCCTCTCTGTGTGTGCAGCCAAGGGATGCGCGTGAATGTGGTGACGTAGGGACGAGGGCGGGGACTGCTAACTCCATCGGCTGACAAGAAGTTAGCCAAAATGACCGGATCGCTTACTTCTGCTTTAAGTAACGCGCACATTACATATGAGATGAACAAAGTCATACGATTAACCATCTTGCTGTTGAAAAGGGGCCGTATTAACCCGCTGAAACGATGCATAATCGCCACCTAGTGTTGAGGAGGAGGACACGTTCCTGTCGTTTATTCAATTTTCTCAGTAGCATGTAAACTGGGACAAGGACAGAAGTCCAATTAGACGCCGCAATCGAATTTTGAGCAAAGCTCGATTAAGCTCTGGATGTAAACGTACTGACTGATGTTTGCCCCGTGCGTCCTACCCACTGGATCTTCCGTTTCTCCCCACTCTCCCCAGAATTAAAGGAGTTTAACCTCCACAGTCCCAAAAACGTCGGTCCTTTCATGGCAGTGGACAGCACACATAATATTCTCTTGAAGTACCGCTGCCACGGCCCGCCCATCCGGTTCTCCACCGTCATGTCCAGCGAGATGAGGTACGTCTCAAACGAGCTGGACGGCCTCTCCGGGGGTCCCAACTCCATCGTCGTCCTCAGCATCTGGGCCCATTTCAGCACCTTTCCCGTGGAGGTGTACATACGCCGGCTGCGTCACATCCGGCGGGCAGTGCTTCGACTTCTGGACCGGGCGCCGGGGACGCTCGTCGTGATCCGGTCGGCCAACCTCCAAGCCTTGGACCAAGAGGTGAGCCTGTACAACAGCGACTGGTACTCGCTGCAGCTGGACGAGGTGCTCAGGGCCATGTTCAAGGGAATGAGCGTTTTGATCGTGGATGCTTGGCAAATGACGTTGGCGCACCACTCCCCCCACGCCCTCCACCCACCCCCAACCATCGTCAAGAACATGATAGATGTGCTTCTGTCTTACATTTGCCCAGTGAACAAAACAAAGCAACATGTTTAGGCCTACAGAGACAGACCAAGGAGTTTACTAATGTGAATCCACCGATTGGTTCTTCACATCCAAACACTTTTTGTTTTTGTTTGGCATTATTATCGACAAGTGTCTGAAGCTACATACCCTTTAAACACCATCTTTACTGACAGGTTTACCAAATGTCTTGTACTGATCAGTGTTTAGATGCCAGGTGGATTTATTTTCTATCCCCTCAAAACTAATTTTTTCAGGAACGCCAAAGACCTTGGTAACAAAAACAAATACTAACGTTAATAGTTAATGGAATAGTTTAATATTTTGGCAAATTGGCCCATTGCCATAATCCCTATAGCCATAGCAGTAGGTTCGTTACCTAGCCGCGAGCTGCTCAGAGCTACGCTACAGAGGCTAATGGGATTTCTTGGTTTCCCTCATCAAACTCATCAAATACACAATCCAACAACTCCAAAGCGCTCTCGTTGACAAGTTGTGACCTGCACATTCACCACGCTATGAGATAATAACGGAGACAGAGTTGCTTTCGAGGTTTGGAGTTGTTGGATTGTGTATTTGATGAGTTTGATGAGGGGAACCAAGAAATCCCATGAGCCTCCGTAGCGTAGCTCTGAGCAGCTCGTGGCTCTGCTTCGCTGTTCTAGAAATAGCTTGCACCGACAATTAAAGGTAACGAACCTACTGCTAAAACTATAGGGATTATGCCAATGGGCCAATTTGCCAAAATGTTGAACTATCCCTTTAAACAGTCAACATGCCAAAGTGTTTTTTTTTTTGTGTGTGTGTGTGTGTGCAATACATGTACCGTACTTAAACCTTCAGTGTTTAGCTTTTGTCTGAGATGAATTACACAAACAGCATTCCCCCAACAATAACAAGCTGCAACAGTGTGAGACTTGTTTATCCTCACTGTAGACTGTAATCCTTTTCTCAAATGCCTCTTATGTTTTTCCACTGTTACTCCACTAGTAAGTGGCACAGAGAGGTTTAATCAGCAACACTTGATCATTTATATGGATATGAAGTCCGACGTTCCAGCTTTAAGTTTCCCATTGCTAAGTTCTTGTTTCAAAAGGTTTTTCTCAGGCTATGTGTTCTTATGTTCTGAGCCGTGGTTCAGCATGTCGAACACTGTCTTTACTTGCTGCTGTGTGTGATAGGTCAGTCTGTGCTTTGTGAACTACATGCTGCTACGTAGAGTGTGTTTCCTGTGCTGGATTTAAATTACATTGGAGTCATTTTATGTTTACTTACCTCACTATGAGAAACAAAAGTTTACGATACAAGAGTGAAACCAACATTAGGACAGATGAAAATGTATTTGACTTGTGTATGTAAATGGAAAAGCCTGCATTGTTAACTGTCAGCTCTTTTGGTGTTTAGCAGCTTTTATATGTTCCTTTACCAGACAGTGTTTTGTGTTTGGTTTTTTTTGCTGGCTACATTATTTCCAATACACACAATATTTTTTACCTGACGACGACAGATCTGCCTCTCAGTCTTTCACACCCACCAGACTTCCCACAATGTTTGGAAAAAGGTCCACACAGGTCCACTATTTGACCTTTTGACCTGTACGTTTATAATGACTCTTTTGTATATTAGTGGTTAACTTTCTATTTCAGAAACCATTTTTCATACCCAGGTCGGTTTCTGGGTGTTTTATATTGTTGTCATCATAGAAAGACGTCTGGAGGAGAGACATCTGTTGGAAACAAAGATAATGTGCCTATTTTGTATCTGCTTCTGTTTGTGAGCTGAGCCACCATTTCCGGTCCTAGTTTATAATGAGTGAATTTCTCTCATGTATTTTTATTTATTTTTTTACTTTTCCAACATTGTTTTAACGGTCTGGTTCTGGACTGTGGAGTTTGGAGGTCGTTGCTCTGTGTTTCACTCAAGGTCTGGTTTAGACGAAGCAGTAAAAAGCAGGCTTGTACAGGAGCTGGGCAAGATGGCTGTCAAATATTATATATTATATAACATCGTATGTAAAGAAATTTGATCATTACAAACTGAAATTCGTTAGACCTGGCGGCATTAATACACTAGTACAACAGATCTAAACTACAGCTGTCACACACTACACTATAAAGAGATACATGATTCCTCTCACAATGTTTTTAGAAAGTCTGAAACATGATCAACATTGATGCTTATGCCAAAGAGTGTTGCAACTCTACCAGACTGATGACTAGACCTCTATTTCCATTAAACATAATTTAATTCTGACAGTTTATTGTTAATCCAGACCCTGAGGGAAAAGAATGAAACTAATGTGGCGTTTAGTTTCAGTCCTATTACACGGCTCTCTGAGAGCACGAGAAGTGATATCATCTCATCTCTATCATCTGGGCGGTTGGACCATATTGCACATCAGCTGCTACAGCTCTCAATCACATTTGGCATTAACGTCATTATTTTACAGATGCTTTTATCTGTAATGAGTTTAGCACGAGGAGCATCGCTTTAATTAATACCAGTTGAGTTTGCATCGCTGTTACTACTACATTATCTTATCAGTGTTACAGATTGTTGGAGGTGCAGAGGGTTGCAGAGAATTTGAAAGCTGCATGTCACAGTCAACATTATGCAAAGGCACGATGACTGCATTTTATTAGGCTGCTTTCTTTCTGTGAAAGTATAAGAATAATGATGATTTATATATATTACAATAGACAAAATATAAGAATTACAGTAAAAAAAATCAAAAAACAGATGTGATTTGGGACAATGTTTAATGTTTTCTGACATAACCCTGCTGAGTCCCTGATTGTGACTGTGATTCCTAACCTTTATCATATCAGTGGCAGTTGTGCTCAGTGACTTACCTGCTTGCTAATGTTAAAACTAAAGAGCCAAGAAATGTTTTGCAATTAAAAAAAAAAGCATTCAACTATTTAATTTTGTAGCATTGTGAGTTAAGGTTAAGTTTATTTAAAGTGCATTATCACACAAGAGTGCCTCAATATATAAAGTGAGCAACGTGGCTGTGTAAAGGTCTAATAATAATGATAAAAATAAAAATATACAATAATAATGATGTTTTGATTAATTACAAGAAATGCTTTAGATGGGAACTGATTGAGGCTGAGAGCTTTTACATAAATAAGAAGAAATAATTGTAATGGACCCAGCTTTGTGCACTGAGGCGTTGTGTTGGAACAAGAATGAGCTTTTCCCAGAATTGGGAGTGCACTAATATGTTAATACGATGTTATTGCTGCGGTGGCGAAGCATGAAATGCAGCCTGCAGCCTAATAACATAAGAGTGGGACAGTTTTCTGGAAGTTATTAACAGAGTGAATGATGTTGTTGCTGACGTTACCAGTTAAATGCAGTGTTATACTTGACATTCATTTTAAGCTTCATTTGCAAAGAGGTTTCAAAGGAAGCTTTTATCTGATGACAGCTCTGTGGTTATGTAAAACTCAATATGTCTGATATTTTCCTCATATTTAAAACAACTTCATGACACTGGAATATTTTGTCAGAATCACAATAAATTATGTTTCTTCACCACATTTTTGTACAATCTGAACCCGTCCTGAATATCAGTTGCTGTAGCTGCTTTCCCATACTTAGTGTGTCCGTCGGCCCGTGTGAAATTGTGCATTCATTGATCACTGAACTTTTGGAATCATGAAAGATGTAAAACTGTCAAATAAAATCATTGAAAAATGAATCAAATGGAATAATTCATTCGTTGTGATCATTTTATTTTAAAAAGTTTCATCTTCCCTTTGAAAACTTCAAACATCTCTTCAGTACTAAAGCTTGTTGAGCATCATGTTCTCTACGAGTCAAAGATAAAGACACAGTTCATCAGTAACTTTGGCAAAAAAAAACAAAAAAAAAAACACATACACACCAGCAAACAGGCAGAGAGCTCTGTACAAAACTACAACAAAACACACCACTGTTTATAAAAAGACAACTCCTGATGGTCACATTCGATTCCTATCAATGCATAATAACTCTAGAAAACAGCAATACCTCCTATCATGAATAACAGTGAATAAAACAGAAATACAGGCTGGAGTGTTTTTTTTTTCAGTCCTGCAGGTTACGACTTGTGCGCACATGGACAGGAGTGTAAAATATAGAGCAGCAGCTGCAGGGATGAGCCAGATTTCAGCTACCCACCGAACAATTTCAGAGGTTTTGACTCATAATCTGGAGCAGTGATGTCCTGAGGTCACACAGGAAGAGGCACTAATAGTTTTCGCTCTATGTTTTTCCTTTTTTTTTATTTAAGCTTTACAAATGAGTCCTCTGTTCATTCGTGTCAAGACAAGAGGAAGTATTGAGTGTTGTTGTGAAACACTGCTTTGTTTTTCATGCACAAGCTCAGATTCACCCATTGAGAACTGTGTCTGAGTCATTGCACTCGCCAGATGTTGTCTGGCAAATCTAGTGAAAGAAGTGCAGTCGATGTTGTACAGTCACAGAGGACTTGCTATTGATTTTTGATATGCTGTTGTGTAGATATAATGTGTGTTTTTTTTCAGCCAGACCTTCAGAGAACCGGGAAAAAAAAGAAAATTACAGCACTGGGAAAAAACAACTTGTACATTAAAAGGCTGACAGAGAGAATCCTTAACATACAGTATTATTCAGTGTTTTGTTGTTTTCTTATGCTAATCTGCACTGTGTGCTACTTGTTGAACTGAACACTGACATTTATAGAAACTGTATTTTTAAGGGGGGAAAAAAACTACAGAAAAAGGCAAAAATCATGGCAAAGTATCTGTGCAGAACTTGTATGCGACATCACGGCAGCACGTTAAAGGAGACCTACTACACTCGTCTCCAGCTCTATAATTTTATTCTGGGACTTCACTTTTGCAGCTTTGTATGATTCAGCTATTCAACCTACTTATTTCTGATTAACCCAACGTTCAGAGGGTGTGGATGTACGAGTAACACACTGTAATTGATCTGGAAACTTCTCAAATCCATCTGCACACGTTTGACAGCACAGCAACAAAGATTACAGCAGGACGTCTCTGTTAAGGAAATATTACACCTATTATCTGCTTAGTCACAATCAGTATACTGTATTTTTCCTATGCTCATATTGATATCTGTACATGTGACTTATGTGGTGAACGTCTTTTGTCAGGAAATACAACAGCTAATGTTGCTTAATGTTATTCTGTGGTTGCCAAAACGACTTTACAGTAAACATGCAGCGTTGGTTATTTGTCGGCTGGAGCGCATGAAATGACAGAAAATGAAGGAAAAGTGTAGTAGGTCCCCTTTAAGTTTAGACAGAGACAGAGACGAGAAAGTCTGGATTACACGTCCTGGACATTCATAGCGTCCTGTGGCCAAGCGTACGTGTCCAGGGTGAAGGAATCGTAATCGGGACTGTAGACGTGGGACAGCACGAACGCCTCCTTGTCTTTAGGCTCCGGGTACAATGAAGCGATGTTGTGTCTATATGCATAGTTGACAACCTGGTAGAGAGAGAGAGAGAAGTGGTGAAGAATACTGAACCTGTTGGATGGGTGTTAATAAAAGTCAGGGGCTCCTCCTTCAAGAAAAACAAGTGCTAGTTGATATTATGGTAATTTACAGTCTTTGTCTTTAAGAGCAGATTTTTATATTACTGTGCCACAATATGCCTTCATTATAGTTTATATGTGTCTTTTTTTTTACCAATAAACCATTGGGTGTGCAGATGAGGATAAACTCTCTGGACGTGTGTCCACAAAACCAATGTCCATTCCTCAGAATTTTCTTTTTCATTTAATATTAATTTCTTAACACAAACAGCTCATTTAGCACAGGTAAATCACGATATCACTGTTCTTCTCAGGTAAGTGGAATAACTACATCACCATTATGTTCCTTCACGGGCAAAACACTTTCAATCATGCTAAAACACGATGAGTCATGGTCAGAAAACCACCTGAGGCTCATTATGCTCTTACCTACAGTATATGCCCTTTTTCCCAACATAATACCCCACCTAGTGGTCAAATCCAAAACTGGCAAAATGACTCCAACAACATGTATCGATGTAAATGTTAAGAAGTGCATAGAGAACACCCACCTTCACTGCAATCTTGAAGGACACCTCTCTAATGCTGTTCAGAGGAGGATAAAGTCTTCCCTCAGCCAGGTTCTCCTCTGTCACCATGTCAGCTATGGCCTGAGACAGACAGAATAAATAAAGTGAATTTGAAGTAGAGGGAGAGAGCAGTATGAACAGAAAACACAGCACTGAGATGAAGATAATGGTAAAAGTGGTGTGAAATGATTATTATATTTATTATTATTTATTATGGAATCAACCGGTGTCACTTTTTCTTTACCATTGGACATGACATCTTCATGAACTACAACCTACGGTAACACTAACGTACCTCTGCTGTAGTGAGGAAGACGTCATCAGATATGTGGCGCACTCCACAGGCGATAACGCCCAAAGCCACTCCAGGGAAGACGTAGGCGTTGTTTCCCTGCCCGGGGTAGAAGGTGCGTCCATCGGCCAGCGTCACCTTGTCAAATGGGCTTCCACTCGCAAAAATACCCCGACCCTGAGACAAAGAGGAAGAGAGAGGGTGGAGTTTTATTTGCTAAAAAGGCAAGTTCCCTTATCACATTTTTCCACATTCAGCCTAATTTAAGCCTGGTCATATCTGCCAAGTAAAAGGGACCAAATAAAACATCTATATGTGTTGGATTAAAACAAATTACAGATCTTCCATCCTCCAACCAATGGATGCTACCAGCCCTAGGCAAGACTGTTAGATTTAGTTAGACAAGACTACACTAAACTTGGTTGGATTAGGTCGGGTTAAGTTAAACTAAACTAGGTTAGGCTAGGCTATCAAAATAAGTCAACTGAACTGAACACCTAAATTTAAACCTGATTTTATTCAATAACAAATGTTGCTGTCTCTGCAGGTAGGCCTATCACTCTTAAAGTAGGCTGTGTGTGCATTACCTCTGTGAGCTTGTAGCATTGCTCTGCTGTGCACTCAGCCTTGCTGGTTGGATTACTCAAGGCGAAGATGATCGGCCTCTCATTGAAGGAAGCCATGTCTTTGATAATTTTCTCAGTAAACGCTCCTCCAATCGCAGCCACGCCTTCATGAGATGGGACAGAGTGAGACAGAAATGATTTCACTTCAACATGACAGTGTCATTTGTAGGTTTTAGATCAGTCAGTTACCATCAAGTAAAAACTGAAATTACAACCTCTACATTGCAGTTTTAAACCTGAATCCATTTCTAATTTGAATTATTTTTAATGATTTCTTCTTCAATCTTCACAGAGGATGTGGACTTCAAACAGGCTTGATTCTGAAGCTGTTAATATCCTCCAGGTCCTCGTACATGCATCGGCTGAGTTTTAAACCCATGTATATAACACAAACCAATGGTGAAACTTTGAGGCATTTAATTAAACAGACAGTGTGAATTAGTTGATTTGTGGCAAATTACCAAGTTGTTACTGTGGCGAGCGTAAAAAAAATTCACCTCAAATAGTTTTCTCTGTTTTTCCCAGGCCTGCTCAGGTATTACCGTGAATGGATGAGAGACACAGTTTGGGTTATGAAGCGGTTTTATATATGACATTGGGGAAAAAAAACAATCTTCTTTGAGAGTTATTTAAAGATGTTTAGTGCTGCAGTGTCTTGAGGGAACCACACAGTTGCTTCACATCGAGGTAAACTCACCTATGATCGCAGTGGGTTTGATGGTGTGCACGACCTCCTCCAGGGTCTTCACGTGTGGGTGATCGTGAGCAAACTCCTCCTTCTCGTGGTTCAAGTGGCCCCTTCCCTAAAAAAATAAAAAAGTGAAGCATATCTTTTGGTCAAAGCTCCACAATGTGCAGTTTTAGTGATTCGCAAGCAGGCGATGATGATGTGAGTGGACCAGACAAGTGAGAGACACACGTCACCTTCACAATGAGACCTTTGGAGTCCACCATCCAGATCCTCTTGGCAGCTTCTTCTCTACTGACTCCCTCCTTGGCCATGGCCATGATCAGAAGGTGAGCGATACCCAGAGCAGCCTGGGAGGAAACAAAGAAAACATTTGATATATACACGTACAGTATATATTTTATATTTTATATCTCCTGGGGATTAAGGGCAGTTATTTATACTTTGAAACATAATCAAATGGTGATTACATCTCCTCACCTCGCCTGCCCCCTGGAAAACAAAAGTGTGATCTAACAGTTTGTTCTTAGTGATCTTCAGAGCAGCCAACACCCCAGCAACAGCTACGGAGGCAGTGCCTTAAACATAAAAAAAACACTTGTGAGAAATAGTAGCCTACATTGTGATTTTACACATTTCTTGTATGTGACCTCCAAGTGTGTTATGAGGAAGCAGAAACACATTCTATGTTTCCACTTTCCTACACGGTTCAACATCTTTTGACATGTATCTAGCGACCTCTGGTGGAGACCCTGACCCCTACACAGGGAACCACTGTGTGCATGGTTGCAGGAGTAAATAAGTCTCAGACTGATTGATCAGTGCACAATCAGTGGATATTTGTATAAATAATTTAAAATAGTAAAATGGATCTTTTAAAAATTTAAAGCAGAAGTAAGCGATATTTTTGTGTTAATATAAGTCTTAAATAGTTATATCTTCCGACGGCAATCACTTACATAGAGTGTTTGGACCGAAACACGGATCTCTCAGTCCCTCTGCTCTGCTCTGAGCCGAGGAGAAAACTTTTCTCGTATCCTACAATTTTTATCCAATGAGGAGAGAGAACGGCATGAAGGGCTGTGTGTGCAGCCAAGGGATGCGCGTGAATGTGGTGACGTAGGGACGAGGACCAATAGATCCATGACGAGAGCGGGGGCTGCTAACTCCGTCGGCTGACAAGAAGTTATGGTGCGTTCAGGGCAGCCTGTAACTCGTGTTTTTCCGACCGTGAAGTCGTACCAGTTTGATCTGGTACGAGTTCACCGGTCGGAAGTTACGAGTGGCCGTTATAGTGACTTTCACAGGTAAAACAGGTCGGAAAAACACGAGTGGGTTGCCTGGAACGCTACAAAGTCGTAAGTCGTGACTTGAAGCTGTAATTTACGGTTTCAAAAGCCTGCCTGGAACGCAGCATTAGCCAAAACGACCGGATCGCTTACTTCTGCTTTAAGGAAGTCAATTCTGAAGTCTCTTGTATTTGAAAGGTTCCTCCAGTTGAAAGCATACTGTACATTTCTGCAGGAAATTTATCCGAAAAAAAGGAGAAGAAACATGTGTGTGCTCATGTATGAACGGACACAGGTTGATGCCATTCGTGGTGAATATTCAACATTTGAGCTCATGAGCTTGTGGTTACGACTTGGGTGTCATGTACACAGAGTGTGCATTTATTAATTCGTCAGTTCGTGAAAAGATCCTGGCAATGGCAACGTGCACGTAAAAAGACTCACAGAGACAAACAATAACGCAAGTAGCAGGCAGCTGACAAAGCATTCTTCAAGAACTCTGCATGAATATTGTTTTAACATCCAACGAAAAATCAAACTGTCTGAAAACATCAGGGAACACATCACAGCTTGTGAAATTCGAATGTCCAGCGTTGTGATACTACAAAAGGGAGGTCGACCCCATTTAGAGGTAGCAACAGCATTTCACGACTTAATCCTGAGAGCGATTACGCACATATGCATTGAGAAACTTTCTTTTTTAATTACTTGCTTTTATACAGTCTTCATTCTGTTGTTATGTTATAAAATTCCTCCCGTGAATGTTGGAAATACAGTAAAATGAGGGAGGTCATGTGGATGTTTGAATGTCAAAAGTGTCTGAACAATTAAAAAAAAAATATATATATATAGTATATACAGAATATTGGCTGGTTATGTAAACAGGCTGCCTGATGAGGGCTGGGTTGTAGGATTAGTGCAGGGTCCTATGAGTGCTACATTACCTTGGATGTCATCATTGAAGGTGCAGTATCTATTCCTGTATTTGTTGAGGATGCGAAACGCGTTGCTGTTGGCGAAATCCTCAAACTGAATCAGACAGTTCATCCCGTACCTGCAGGGTGACAACAACCAGTCAGAGGGGATCACCTGAGCCTCCTCTGGTCATTTTAGTTTCCACTCACTTGTCCGTCACTGCCTGCATGAACTCGTCGATCAGATCGTCGTACTCCTTCCCTCTGATCCTCTTGTGCTTCAGTCCGATGTACAGGGGGTCGTTGAGCAGCGCCTACGCCAGAAATAAAACAGTTAAAAGGATAGTTCAACATTTTGAACTATCCCATGAGCCTCCGTAGCGTAGTTCTGAGCAGTTCGCGGCTCTGCTCCGCCGTTCTAAAAATAGCTTGCACCGACAATTAAAGGTAACAAACCTACTGCTAAGACTATAGGGATTATGGCAATGGGCCAATTTGCCTAAATGTTGAACTATCCCTTTAAAATGATCAGTAACAATTGTTTGGGTTTGGAACTGATCATATCTATGGATCAGTAAACGATTACACAGTCTACATCAGTAATTCTCTTAACTTGTCAGATATGGACTCTATAACAGCTGATAAAAAGGGCAGATAAGAAGCGCTGCAACAGCTCATAAAAACCTCTTTCTAGCTTTCACTTCTCTCTCACCTGGTTGTCTGTGCCCACGTCCAGCAGCACTGGGAGACACTGCTGTGGCTTAACACCTCCGCAGGCTGTGTAGAGCGCCAGTTTCCCAACAGGTATCCCCATCCCATAGCTGCCCAGGTCGCCCAGGCCGAGGATACGCTCCCCGTCTGTCACCACGATGGCCTAGACAGACACAAACACAGTATAATGACGCATTATACGTTTCTCAGGATCGAGCAGTGGCGTATATAAGTGTGGGGAGAGGTGTGAACCTTTATGTTTTCTTCTGGCCAGGAGTTGAGCATGGTGGCGATGTGGCCTCTATCATGGATGGTGATGAAGAGTCCTCTGTCAACAAGAAGCCAAGATTAAAGGAGCATTATCGCAAATACAGCAGTAATAGCATAAAACAAGCTGAAATATGCAAAAGATAGGTCGGGGGGAGCCATAACTAAATTTACAAAAAAAATCGCCAACAGTATAGTGTCCGTGGGGCAAATGCAGCATTTGTCTTTGTTATGATCCAAGCCGGCCCGGCGCTTGCTGCGTTCGATTGCACTCGGAACTCGCAAATCCGACCTCCGAACCGGAAAAATGCAACAGTAAATTGTAATGTAGCAGTGTTAGGCTGCTTACAGTCACTGAATCGTCCCACTGCGGTCTGCACGTCACACCAACTATCATACATTTGTAGGAGGAAGTTGCAGTTGCTGTTGTTGCCGTTGTTGTGGTTGTGCGCGAATAGAGTTGCCGCTTCCACTAGCGAGTTTTCTTTTTCCTTTCCTGCGATTTCACGTTCATTCAGCCTGGTGAGGTAGGAGGAGGGGTGGGGGGGACTAAACGAGGCTGCTCTCTCTCTCTGACAGCTGCCCACTTGTTTATATCTGATATGCTCCGCCTGGCTCCATCTAGTGGCCGAATTAAGAATTTGGATTTGCGATATGGTTTGATAACAGCCTCCTGTCTGCTGCTGATTTTACTTCACTCCACAAACTCTGCAAATCAAAGTGGTATAAATCTACAAAATATTAAACCATGAAGAAGTGGTTTTTCACACATACATTTAACCAGATGTACAAAGTAGAAAATTACACTCCACTGTAAACCCTCACCGTGGTCTCCTGAAGGCCAGTCCGTACTGTTGGCACGCCAGGCCCACGGTGGGCGTGTACACGATGGGCATGTACTCCTCGATGTCAGAGGTCAACAAACGGTAGAAGAGCTTCTCGTTTCTGTCCTGTAGCGTCATCAACAGGATGTACCTGAGACAGAAACAGAGACATCACTGACACCTGACATCATGGTCTTTGTTTCACCAAACCTGTATGATCCTCTCATATTTAAAATCAACTGTAGCTACACTGTCAATATATCTGCATGAATATTGTCTATCTATCATTTGCATTAAAAAGAACACATGACCATGTCCTTTAATTGCATATTTTTTTGTATCAATTAAAAATTCTTGGTTTCTTTAAATATAAACGTAATACTCAACTCTCACTACAACCTTGCCTTTCAATAATATTTAATTAAATAAATCACTGGATATTCCATTGAATTGTTTTTAACCCTAACCTTTATATCCCTTCCATGTGTTACTGCGTTTGATGTGTCATCTTTTTTTTTTTTTTAATCTTTTAACCATTGGCTGCTGTTACTGGTTTTATTATTTCTTCATCAATGATCTCAAATTATTTTACTGCTTGCATTTGATCTTAATATCATCTTATTCAGAATTGTACTAGTAATACATACAATAAAAGTTTGATTAAGGGCATTGACCATAAAAACCACTGACTATAAAATGTGTCACCCTGTGTTGACGACGTGCATACAAATGGACTTTACAGGCCCTTATGAAGACTTTATTTTTAAGTTTGTCTTCATGGGGCAGATTAAAGTGTGAACACATACAGGGAATATGGGGAGACAAAGGGGTACAATATGCAACAAAGGTCCCCATTGGTAATTTCAACTAATAGTCCAGTGGAGGTCCCTTTAAAATCCTTCACCTCGTTTGATAGTAGATGCACCGAGGCTGACCTGCTTAAGAGGATTGAACTCAAACAATTGGGACAGTGTGGACAGAGTTGGGTCATTTTAAGATCTGAAGCCGCAGCGCGACTGTCTTAAACAGCGCTTAAGCCCGATGTCTGAGTCTGTGCTCTTACTTGTCGAGGGGATTGGTGCGCGTTTCGTAGCTCTTCATTACACGCAGGACCTGCACATCCTGGGAGAGGAAACAAGGGGGCAGCAGGCCGTGGATGCCCAGTTGTAAGCGCTCCTCCAGGGTGAATGCCATTCCCTGCACGGTGGAGGAGGAGGAGGAACAGTTATGCAACACTACGATCCCGGAAAAAGACTCTGCATTTGGGTGAAGTCCACAAACTAAATAAGAGGATCACACAACCGAGACCACAGTGACTCATGTGTTAGTCATCTATGACTCATAACCACACCCCAAGATCTGTTGAATCTGTTCTAAATTTAAATTCAAATGATTACTTGATTTTGTATGTGAACACTGGTAAAGAAAAGACAATTAATGCCACATTGTTAAGTGTTTCGAGTAGCGAACAACATGACGCCATGCTTTTCCCCTGATGAGCCGTCTCGTACCCCTCTGCTGTCTGATTATAGTCGGTGCTGGGGCTCCTGTCTCTCTGTTGGCAGGAGTGTGAGGTTTAATCTATTTATTCTGCCCAATAGTGTGGGAGCCTGAACTCACTCCCCAGTCAGCTCGACTTCTCTTCCCTCCACTCCGCTTTGTCACTCACTTCGTTTCTTTGATTCTTGCACGCCAGAGGAAACATTGACCTACATGGAAAGAATGAACTGGCTTTATATGGTCACTTTGTTTTGCTGTGGGTCCGTGTATTTTCTGCACACACCCCTATCCGGGTAAAACATTCATTTTGGCAGAGCGGAGCATGAAATGTGATACTGCATTGGATATTTAGTTTCCAATAGCAACCTCCGCTGGCAATCATTACGCCTACAGTGGCCTCCCCATTGAAGAGTTTTCTGATGATAGATGCTCAACAGCTGAACAACACGACTCGGCTTTAAGTTGCATACTTCATTATGACAGCAATTTACTGTAGCTACACTACACAACACAAGGTCGACCTGCCAGAGGTCGTGAAAAGGAGATACTCTGATACACTGGTGCCTAAAATACCTAACACAAGACAGAGAGAAAGTCAAATGGAGGGCAATTAAAAAAAGAAAAACTACAACCATGTAGAAAGAGATGGAAAACTTTTCACACGCATCATGGAAGGATTGTACAGCAATGAACTACTGGAAACAGACAAGTAAAAGCCTTCCAAGTTACTTTACAGTTATTTGTAGTCACTTTGTGACTTTCTCTGGATGAGTTTTGTGTTTCCTTCAGCTCACTTTGTTTGTGTTTGTAGTTATTTGTCTTTGTTTTTGGCTGATTGACTTGCCAACAAGATATAAGAGCCACTTCATACAGAGGCTCTGGTGCAGAGCTCACATGACCTCAACGGCCCCGGGGCCTGTTTCTCAGTAATCCAGCCATGATCTACATTACTAACACTAACATTACTAAGTTGACAGGGTTAAGTTAAACCCATTTGGATGAGCAGGTTAAGAAGCACTTAAGTAACCCCATGAAAGTGACACTAACCAGCAGCTGTGGCCTACACACAAAGAGAGGGAAGGAAACAGCATGTGGACTATGATATTAACCTTTGTAATGACTCCAAATAAAATCTTATCATGGATTACTGTGATGTTACAATATAACAGGTTTGACTTTTATTGATTGATTCTTTTAATGACCACACAGCCAGGCTGGTGGAATTTGCTTCCAGTACAGCTTATTGGTACAGGTGAGGTGACTATCACTTTATACTCTAGATATATTAGCGAAGTTACTGGAATCAATTTTACTGAGGTGCCCTAGTGTAAGAATGCATTAGTACACAAACCTAAATATGTACATGTTAAAGTGAATGTGTACTATATTGTGAATGGGAAACTTGTGTAAATATGCAACTACAGGTTATTTAAAGATGATTTTGACAGGCTATCAAAGCATACTCCCAATGTGCAAAAACTAAATGTCAGTAGTTTTACTTTTTTACTGAAGTGAGGCTCCACTTCCTGACTGCTTGCGCTGACCTGACACCGTGAGTTCACTCGTAGCTGCTGACTGGGCATCAGCAGGGGAAGGAACAGTGACCGACCTCCTATCAGCCTAAATCACAGCAATAAACTCAGCTGCAGCTTCACTATCTGCCTCGCTGTTCTCGCAGAATAGGCAGGGAAAAAAACACTTCATTTTTTTACGCTGAATCACTTGGAGGATGTTTTTTTTAGATCAGTTTCGACAGTTTCACTGCAACTGCATTACTGGTCATGTAGAAATAATTGTCATTCTCTGACCAGAGTCTGGTTTGAAGAATATATATTATTAAATAGGTTATTACTGTTTTGAAAGAGAAGTCTGTTGTCCAATCACCATTTGTCTATATCATGGTATTTCTTACACTTCACTGAGACTGAGAGAGAGGAAGAGAAGACAGAGACACCTTAGAGGAATCTACAGCGAACCCATTCATAGCTCTGGCCACTTGGCTATCTCACTTCAGATAGGAGCAATGACATTCACGTCGGACTCCTGTGCTGTGTAAATGTAGCACATATATGGTATTCTCTGTTTATATATGTTCCACCACCATAGCACGTGACGCGAGGGGCGTTGTGTTGTGTGTAGACACAGACATGTGAGTGCAAGGCAGGTTTAGGTGAGAAAGCTGAGTGTTGCATTTGTTTAAAAACTTGTTTATATAAAACATAAGTATTACTACATTATTATGTGTACTTTCATGTGATTTACTACAACGTACGTTCAATTACTTTTACTGTCTTAATCACTGTAAATGTAGTGTATGTTGAAACTACACTCATGCAACACTCCTTACATTATCCACACAACCCACCACCAGCTACATGACATTGAAAATGTTAGAAAAGTCTGGAGTGATGTCAACTGACACTGTACTGCTGAAATGTATATACCAATATAAAGCTGAGGGTGTGAGCGCACATGTATAGCCAGGTTGTAATTATATGTTGTGTGTCATCTATAATTTGCCAACTGATAGTGTGCTTAAATAGGCTACTATGTGAATGTCACAATGGCATAACAACTTACACTGGAAAGTTACTGTTTATGTCTGAAATATGTGAATGTTGTTCAATATTGGTAGCTAGCCTACATTAAAGCAGAAGTAAGCGATCCGGTCGTTTTGGCTAATGCTGCGTTCCAGGCAGGCTTTTGAAACCGTAAATTACAGCTTCAAGTCACAACTTACGACTTTGTAGCGTTCCAGGCAACCCACTCGTGTTTTTCCGACCTGTTTTACCTGTGAAAGTCACTATAACGGCCACTCGTAACTTCCGACCCGTGAACTCGTACCAGATTTAACTGGTATGACTTCATAGGTCGGAAAAACACGAGTTACGAGTTTCCTTGAACGCACCATAACAGTCCTCGTCCCTACGTCACCACATTCAGGTGCATCCCTTGGCTGCACACACAGCCCTGCATGCCGTTCTCTCTCCTCATTGGATAAAAACTGTAGGATACGAGAAATGTTTTCTCCTCGGCTCAGAGCAGAGCAGAGTGACTGAGAGACCCGTGTTTCGGTCCAAACACTCTATGTACGTGATTGCTGTCGGAAGATATAACTATTTAAGACTTATATTAACACAAATATATCACTTACTTCTGCTTTAACACAGATATAACAACTATAAAAAAGATTAAAGGTTATTGATTTTAACATAAGGACTTGAACTTAAGCTATAAATGTGAATCTATTGCACATCCTGGTCAGAGCTTGCCTTGTTGAGGTGTGGGTTTCTGGTGATGTCATAGCCCCGCTTCTTGGTGTTGACGCTCCTGCGGTTCGCCCCGGAGTGGCAGACCCGCGCCGCCTGGAAAGAGGCCCTGTCTGCCGGCTGCGCCCCCGCGGTTTGCCCCGGGAAACCTGCGAACACCCTGGGTCCTCCGGCCGCCGCCGAGCGCCTGCACAGAGACAGCGCGGCTCTTCCTGGGAGGGAGTTCATGCTGCTTGCTGCCTGCAGAACAACACAACACAACAACATCACCGTGTTTAGGTCACACAGCCACACATGACCTAGAGACGTCAGACACATACCAGACATAATATAGAGTCAGCAAGTCTGGCTGTAAACAACCTGCTTCAAGTTTTAACAAGCGTGGACCGTTAGTTTGTTACGCTGCGTTGCGTCACCTGGGCACAGACAGACAACAGGTGCCCCCCCCCCGGCCACAGCAGCCGTTCATTACACTGCACATAAATAGTCCTAAATAAAGTGCAAATGATTGAGCTGTGGAGCTTGAACCTCCAGCCGATGTGTACCGTGTTTTCATGTAGAAACCCCCCGCTTTGTGAGGCTGCATCAGAGCAGCTAGCTCCTGTTAGCAACCGGCAGCTTTTAGTGATAATTCATTGTTTTCCTCATAGAACGTTCGGCCTTAGCAACGCGGTCGGTTACCTGGAAACGACGTGAAGCTGCGTTGCACCTGACTTCAATCTGCTGCAGAGGAGGCTGCTCCTCTTCTTAGCTCCTGCTGCTGGTAGCCCGTTGGTGGTGGATGGATGTTGTGGCGGATCGACGGCAAACAGCTGATCCAGGATCCTTTGACATTGACACCGTTTCACTTCCTCCAGTCAGCCCGCCTCTCGGAGCGCCGCGCCCACCAATCACACGGCGGCGAGGCGGGCGAGTTCAGAGTTTCTCCCCACCCACAGCCTCAACATCACCACCCCCACAACCACCTTGTCTGCCCTCACATATAGTAAACAAAGGCTCCATCTTCAGCCGAATGGATGCACTAACACTCAACACTAT
This sequence comes from Trachurus japonicus, assembly GCF_045865225.1. Classification (NCBI taxonomy): domain Eukaryota; kingdom Metazoa; phylum Chordata; class Actinopteri; order Carangiformes; family Carangidae; genus Trachurus; species Trachurus japonicus. Next base: position 20,717,059 of record NC_140927.1, read on the forward strand.
GTTTAAACTTGGGATGTTCTTTTATGATCCAAACTGTTTTGATTTGACATTTGGTAACTTAAATAATAACCTACTGCTCTGCTTTGTTAATCAACAGATTGAGATTGAGAAACACTTTTTTTTTTTTTTTTTACATGCTTTTACATTTTAGAGGATGCAAAATACATTTTTGTCTTCCATTATGTTTGTATTTTCTTGGCCTGAGCCCTTCCGGAATACAAAATAAAGAGAACATTATGATGTCATAACCTGGAACTGACTTTTCAGAGGGATGTGATGTCATATATAGAATTTTCAAAACAGGCTGCACTGTCCCTTAGGGTCATCCAAACTAAAGTATGAGAGATGACAAGCTCCTGCATGTCCCAACATGGAGCATCCTGGAGGGGCAAGCCTTTAAATAAGAAGCCCGGCAAACACAAACCGAAATGGGTCAAATTTTTGCTCGCTGACTATCAGGGCCAACAACATCAGGCCAGAGCAGAAGTTGAAGATCAGCCAAACGAGCACATAACACACCTTTGAAATCTGCAGAACAGCACAGCGCAGGGTCTGGAAAAGGTGGTGGAAATGAAAGAGAAGCTGAAACAGCAAGACAATCAAACCCAGCAATTTACTCAGGAGTAAGACGACCTCTGCTGCAAGGTCAAACACTCTCAGGAAGAGACAATCAAGAACCTCAAAGCAGAGTTTGCCAGTAAGACTGTCTCCTGGAAGTGATAGAAATCACAGAGGGTGAGAAGAAAGAACTGGAGACAAGAAACAAGCAACTGGAACTGCAGGCGGAGGAGAGCCAAGACAAGTTAAAGGAGACGATAGAGAATGTTAATCAGAAGGACATTCAGATCAGGAGCTCAATGATGCTACATTTTTAAAATGTATTGCTCACAGTTTTTGTGTTTAAACTTTATGTTTTATACATAATATTTTTTTAGAAGAAAAAGTATGACACTGATGATAGATTCAATAGTCCTAAAGAAACTCACCAAAGTGATATTTTTCCACATTTATGAACTATGATTCATCACATTTATTATACAATTGATTGTAGATAATGACATTTTCCTAAATGTCAAAACTTTAACTTACTTTTTGAAGACACTGCTCCTTGCAGATGATACATGATGCATGAGGTGGACATTTTTGCAGCCTAATTCAAAAACCACAGTGTCTCATTTAACTCGCTGACACACAGTACACTGGCATTGACAAGCTTTTATTTATTTTCCAGTTTCAGCTCATACCTCTGTGGGGGTGCAGGTGTATTCCAGACTCCCCTGGCCGACCCGTGTGCACATATAACTGATCTGAACAAGGTCATAACTCAATAACAATGGATTAAACTATAACAGCATTTAAGAACAGCAGCCATATCAACATAAATACATGTTAAGCAAAATAACATCTTTAAAATAAAATCCACTGTCTCTATAAGTTCTGTACAATAAGGTACACTGGAGCCAGTAGCTGGTAAACTGACAACACAAGGGGTGTTGTTGATGGTCAGTTCAATAATGCAATATGCATTTTATCACTTCAGTCTAAAAACATTTATCAAGTGCTCATTGGTTCTCCTGACTGCAAAAGTACAACTGCAACAGTAGAAGGGCAGTGTTTTTTTTTGTTTTTTTTAAATAGTCATGCACATTAAATTAATACTTTCTAGCCAATTTTGATCACAAAATTATCATTCAACTGAGTGATTTAAAACTGAAGTCACACACTTAAAAAATAAAATAAAAACCCAAGTTTGAAGGGCTTACAAACCATATGTGCTGCATAAGACCTGCAGCTGCAGAGATGTCTTCAATATTTTTGTCAATATGTTATGTTAGAATTACAGAATAATGTGATGCACCACTTCTGAAGCCTGTGATTAGCAAACCAGTTTCAGGAAAACTTCAGAAATCACATTATTTTATTACAAATGCCCATGAATAGTGTCATATATGTACTTCTTAAAGACCTGTGCTTGTTGTACTGAGTATTTACGTGATCAAAGAAGAAAGATGAGAGACAGTGGGAGGGAGACAACAGGCTCAAAGCACAGAAATAAATCGCTTAAGTGATTCAACTTTTAACAGTGCAGTGTGATTTAGGTCCAGAGAGATATATTAACAGGCAAAGACAAATGTTTTGATAAAGCTGATCGTCTGCTGTGTTGCCTACTTTGGTTTTTAAAGCTACATTGGGCAACTTTACATGCAGGCAAAGCTATAAACGGCAGAAAGGAGGTTACATTTGTTTTTACATAGTCTCTTATTTGGCTCTTTTCATAATGTTATTGTTGTAGAACTGCCCGTACTTGACAGATAAGCGGAATAGTTGGTGATCTGAGCATAGCCCCACTTTGTTATTCAGGCTGAGAATGAGTGAATTCTGCATATACTTTGCCTAATGTAGCCTTAAAGAATGAGGCCGGTGTTATTCTTTATCTTTTTTCTTTAAAATTGTCAACAAATGCCATGATAAAACCAAAAATACTGCAAATGCAACTCTTAAAAACAAGTCCTAATATGTTTCCACAGCTGGGCACTGCAGTGTTAACCAAACAGGAGTAGACTGTGCATTCTTTATGGACTATTTATCACAGGTGGATTCTTACACATTTGTTCTGCTGGTGAGTTTTGTGGCACATTGACATAAAACTACAGTGCCCATGCTCACCGTACTGAAGGAACGAGCTTGCAGTGTGGCTCACTTACTGGAGTGCTTTGAAACAGTAGAGATTGGTCTGTGTGAGTGGGATTTGTTGACAATGACAACAATTAAAAAATAGAGATTATCACCTGCCTATCATCCTGAAAATGACAAACTGACACCATCAAATCAAAACAGCTTGGATATGTATAGATATGCGTACCTTCGACCAACACCGTCTTTTCTAAAGCACACGTTATTTTCTAGGGAAGTTCAAATGACTGAAATCCAGAGTGACCTACCGACCGCACGCTTCCTGATGCTACTGGTACAGCAGCCGATGGTGGTGTCTACATACTGGCTACGATGTAACACAGAGAACCATGTCTTTACTGTTTTATTTTTTGGCTGTGACGTGGTCGTGGTCGACACGGTGTTGTTCTAGTTAGTACTACTGGGAGGAGAGGAAACTGCTATAAAACTATCTACAGTAGCACTGGCACTTGGACATTAATCATCTTAACAGTGACTAAGCACAAAACAAAGGGGCTGTTGCTCCAGATAGTGGTGGTGTTTTTTTTCTTTGAGTGGTGCCATCATCATCATCATCATCATCCCCCTGCAGTCTTTTGGTTTCCTCCAGATAGAAGTGTCCGCTTAGGTCTCAACTTTCCCGTACGTCCCCTCTGGGGGGCGATATTGTCTGGGGAAGGCCTTGAGCTGGAGAGAGTTAAAGGCGTATTTACGACATCCCACATTCTTCATGGTGTTCTCTCTCCTGCAGCCCTCGCTGTGAGAGAAACAGGACAGAAGCGTTAGTCACTTTGGCATAAGTACATAACATTTTTTTTTTAGAGATGTGGTGCAGAGACTGACCTGCGCATACAGTCCAGAGCCTGGTAGAAGACCTGCGGGGCCAGGCCGTGCTCTTGCTGCAGGATCTGACACTGCTCCAAAGTCAGAGACATGGCCGTGCGGTCCTTGGCACTCTTACAGCTGGTGAAACGCACCCCGTTCAGACGGCGACAAGCCTTTCAAGTTCAGAAAAGAAGATATTAGAGGAGAAAAATGCAGGTGCTGAGAATGACGGATGAAAAGGTGGTCTACCTCAGCTGCCTGCCACAGAATCTCCACGTTCTTGCTTTTCTTGGCGCTCACGTTCTGGCTCAGCAGTTTGAGCAGCTCGGGCAGACCGGTGGTGCTGCGGGAGCGAGGGAGGCCTGGGGAGATAACAGAGAAGGGAGTGATGAGGTGGGTGAGAAATGAAAATGAAAAGGTGCGGTGCAGGGATGCAGACTCACAGTCTTCTGGCAGGACTTCCTTAAACTGGTCGTAGTATGAGCTGAGGCGACCCATGCTCTCCATGTTGATCACTTCCTGCAGTGACGTATCTCCGAACCTGAAAGAACAAAATGAAATAGCTTCATCCGATTTGGCAAAAGTAGAATTTTTTCTCTCCACTGCCCATCCTCCTCTCCATCTTTCCTTTCCTCCAGGCTCAGTGACTCACTTCTCAGCCAGCGTCTGCTGTTCGTTGATCCCCACGTTGAACAGGACGGGCTGGACGCGCAGCAGCATCCCGTTCTGGATCTCTCGCGGCAGCGTGTCGAACATGGCTCCGGGCATCGGGACCCTGACGTTGAAGCCGTTCCTGTTTCCTGTGATCACCGGCAGCATGTCCGGGGCGAAACCTGAGGTCGCCTGGGTGACTTTAAAGGTGACGTTTCTCAGGTCCATCACTCCGATGCTCATATCCTCCAGCATGGCCAGCTCCTCCCCTTTAAGGCGCAACAAGAAGTCAGGATAGAGGTTATTGATAATAATGAGATCCATAATTTTACAGCCCAAATGAGAACAATATCATGTCTGTCTTTTGACTTGTGTGTTCTCCCTTCCTGTTCTTTTTTAATCATCTCACTGTCTGTCTGTGTCTGGGAGTGTGTGTCCGGAGCGTCTGGGGTGTGGTTGCAGCTGAGTCTCAATTTGAGTTTCTCCAGCTCAGCTCTGCCAGTCTCCCAGATCTGCTTGCCCCCTCCTCCATCAACATCAATACTCATTACACATTACTGCCCCTTCATTCCATCTCATTTACATATTGCCAATAAATTACCCTTTCCGCTTTCACCACCTGCCTCTTTGAGTTTATGCTCTGCAGCGTACGTCCTCTAGAGAACTGAATATCACATTTAACACAGATAGAACTAAATTTATCTTTCCGTTAAAACAGCACTTTACGGTTTGGTTCATAACTCGTGACCTGTGAGGTCATTCAAATTTCTGTCTTTTTAAAATAAATTTGGTAAATAAAAATGTTTAATAAGCCAAAAGAAGTTGTTTTTTCCTTTGTTTCTGTTTATTTTATAAGATTTTTATATTGTTGGTTACTAAATCTTGGCCTGTTTCAAATATCCTGCCTTAATTTCTAAGTGGAGAGTCAGACAGCAGTACTACAATTTATTCTGAGTAATCCTACTCAGTTAGGGAAGGATTTTATATATGAAATGTGCATTGGCAACATTATACATCAAATCATGCAGACAAACACTGGCAGATACTGAATAGCAGATAACTTTACAATGGTTTATAATTGCCTTGTGCTCATATGTCATGTGTTGCACAGATTGTTCAGGCTGTTGAAATCTACACCTGCTTGGGCACTAAACATCTGCACTTTACGCTTTCATGCTGTTTATTTATTGATATATTACTTTTTAATCATATTTTATCCCTATTTTAATCTGCCCACTATGACATGCTATCTGTTGTTGTCCATCTGTGTATTGTACAGTGTGTTTATACAGTGTGTTTAAATGTCTCTGTGTGTGTATCTTCCTGGCTGCAAACCCATTTTCCCTGTTTGGGACAATAAAGATACAAAGATAAGATACAAAAGATACACATAAGTTACCGTAGGTGCTGAGCAGGCCCTCGTACTGCACCAGTAAGCCGATGGTGTGTAGCTGCCTGAGGAAGCCCGAGTCACACAGACTGTTCCTCAGCTTGATGATGAAGCCGCAGATCAGAGCCGTCAGCTGTAGGCGGCACGACATGAAGAGTCATGGTTTCACTTTCATATGATACGCTCGGACTAAAACTGACAAAGCCACAAATGTATGACAGACAGGATGGTTTGAGGGAGGAGGAGGAGGAGGCTGACTGACGTACCGTCTGGCAGAAAACGACATCACGGCGGTACTGCAGGGGGAGGCTCATGGCGATGGTGGGGGCGCTGTCCTGCATCAGGAGGAACACCATGGCCTTTTTGGCTTTGTCACTCATCAGAGACGCACAGTCCGTCAGTGTGGTGAGGAGAGGATACAGAGCCTCGCTCCACTCGCCTGCAGACACAGCAAACAGGTTAAAGGGATAGTTCAACATTTTGGCAAATTGGCCCATTGCCATAATCGCTGTAGTAATAGCAGTAGGTTCGTTACCTTTAATTGTCGGTGTAAGCTATTTTTAGAACGGCGGAGCGAAGCGGCAGGCTGCTCAGGGCTATGCTATGGACGCTAAGGGAATTTCTTGGTTTCCCTCATCAAACTCATCAAATACACAACCCAACAACTCAAAAACGCTGTTGTGGACAAGTTGTGACCTGCACATTCACCACGCTATGAGATAATAACGGAACGTTACGAGACGGAGCTGTTTTAGACGTAAATTCATGCAAAACCGCTGATGCGCGTTGCGTTCAGGGACAGTTTTTCAGCAAGCAGACTCTGTATTTACCCTGTATTTACCTCGAAAAAGGCTCAGTTTCGTAACGTTCCATTATTATCTCATAGCGTGGTGAATGTGCAGGTCACAACTTGTCCATGAGAGCGTTTTGGAGTTTTGGGATTGTGTATTTGATGAGTTTGATGAGGGAAACCAAGAAATTCCCTTAGCGTCCATAGCGTAGCCCTGAGCAGCCTGCCGCTTCGCTCCGCCGTTCTAAAAATAGCTTACACCGACAAATAAAGTTAACGAACCTACTGCTATGACTATAGCGATTATGGCAATGGGCCAATTTGCCAAAATGTTGAACTATCCCTTTAAACCCACACATACACAAACAGTGTGCGTGCAGATACTGTGAAATGAAAGGTTTAGAGCATCTGTATTTAAAGAAAATGCTTGAAAACTCGATAGATTTTAAAATTTTATTTTTATTTATTGTTGAACACTTACTGATTAATTGATTGACCTATTTGGTAGCTATGAAGTTTCCACTTTTTCATATCTTTGTTTTGAAGCAAAGTGGAAAAGTGGAAATTGCCCCCAGTTTCAAACCCTTTCAATGACTTTCAAAAAATGGAACCAAAAAAATGTATCGAAATGTTTGTCGATATGACTGAAGGTCGTCTCCATTTTGTTTGTTTTTTGTGATCACATTTTTATAATGTTTTCCAAACTTTGAAAAGCGGTACATATTTATAACAAATACAAAACATGATGCCAGACATAAAAATGAGAAGATGAGAAATAAGAGAAACCACAATAGTAAAAACTAAGGGAAAAAACAAACAAACAAAATAAATCCCCCGTCTTCATTTTGTTTTTTGAATCTATTTCTTCATCATACAATCTTGCATTCTGATGTTTGCTGTAACAATGTTTTTCGAATGGTTGTATAATTACAGCAATAAATACAATAGTTAGTTTTATTTGGGTGTAGTGTTTGGGTTTCATCCTCCTCACCTGGAGACGTCTTTTCTACGACTTCTGGGCTGCTTTCTACAAATGGGAGAAAATTAAAAAATAAATAAATAAACAAATAACAATATGAACAGACTTCACACATTGTACTTACCACTCCACATTCCTCTTCATGTGTTCAAAGCCAATAACACTGAAGCAGTTTAAAGTGTGTGTGAGAATGAACCTATAGATGTGAGAATAGTGATGATAATAGAGGATGACATGCTGCTGCTGATGATGATGATGATGGTAAATCCTTGTTTTATGTTATTATGATGGACATGAATGGTAGTTAGCAAATAGTAGCTCATCCATAGACAATGCTTCAAACACCTATTTCTGTGTATGTATGCGTGTACCTTTCTTAGTGTTACTTGGCTGCTCGTTGGCAAGCAGGAAGACGTCCTCTGAGCTGCTGTCACTCTGGATTTTGTCTCGCTGCAGCAGCCTGTCCACCCTCTGGATCACACACTCCAGACTCTTATCAACATTTAACCAAACCTTCTCCTGCACAGACAGAAAATGCAAAAAAAAAAGTTAGTGCAGATATTCATAGAAATTTAAAAAAACAAACACACATGATCACAGAGAGGCGGTTCAACTTTCTCTTACCCACTCCTCCTCGTGCAAATCTGCCTGCAAAGAGGAGCGCTTGTTTATACTCCTCTCGCCGCCGTCTGGGGGAGCTCCGTGGCGAGAGGGCGAGGTCGCGGCGCGGGACGGAGAAGCCGGGTGACGAGAGGGAGAGCGAGACGGTGAGCGAGAGGAGGGGGAGAGGGAGGAGGAGGACGGGGACGGGGTGCTGTGCCGCGAGAACTCCGGGCGGGCGGCCGCCAGCGCCACGATGGCCGTGGACAGCAGCTTGGAGTCGCACACGGTCACCAGCTGACGAGTCTGCAGGAGGATGGAGAGAGAGGGAAAAGGCAAAGTTGTAAAAAATGTTTTATTGCACAGGTACAGTAGGTGATGTGGCTGTGAGCAAAGGATGCTCTTTAAAGTTCATGAACCATGATATTAAGAATGGGGGCGAAATTGCTTGTGATTACAATTTTATTTTCCGTGCCCTGCAGGTCATTTTTGTAGATTTTTCCTTTTTTACATAAAGTAAAACAATGTTATCTCGCCATCTTTGCACAAGCCTTTTTTTTCCCCCATTTCTCTCTGTTTTTTTAATTTTCCGCATAATTATTTATTTTATATTTTACCTTGCTCAGTTCATATAAGCTGTAAATTTACTTGCATTCATGCACACCCACACTGTGCAATATTTCTGCTCAAGCAACTTGTATATATAGTTTCTTCTCTATTTAAATAATATTTGTACATAACAGTGTATATTTTTGTTTTACATATATTTTGCACATAGTGAATGTCTTTATATTTTTATTCCTAACTTTCCTTACTTGTCCTGTACTTCTATGCTACTGTGGGATCAATAAAAAGTCTTATGGCTTAACAAATTGAACTAGAAAATTTCCTCTCGGGAAATTTTGAATGGGCCACGGGAGCTACTGCGGGTTGTGCCATCTCTGTCAACATGGGAATCAAACCCATGATCTTAAGGTCAAGACAGAGCTGATCAGACAGACACATGATCATCTTTCTATAAGCACTGATATGGAGGAGCTGTAATCACATTAGGTTAACTGTGTGTGTGTGTGTGTGTGTGTGTGTGTGACTGTAATCACATGAAGCTGGCTCTAGAGTCTGTGTGTGACTGACTTGACACATAGTTAGTTAGTAGCTGCATCCTGTGTCAGTCTGATTTAGCTGTGTCTGTGTTTATAAACATTTAAACGAGCGCCAGGTGGATTGTTTATGAAGTTAACGAGCCCTGGCCTGAGGATCAAAGAGGTTACCACGGCGATAGGGGCCCCCGCAGGCTGAGACAGACAGAAACGTGGAGAAAAACAGCCATTTTCTGCCTCTAAACCGGTCTCACAATTAGGCTCAGCATGACAAAACGGTAACTCCTATCAGAACAAAACACAGATCAACGTTGCTCTAAGGACTTACTGAAAATTTCGGTACGATTTGGTGTTTCTACAGTAAATATTTTGGCGACGCTGGCAGTTTTAAAACATCAGGCCGTTCTGCTCCTCTCAGAAAATATTTGTATTGGACTCAATGAGGAGCAGAGACAGACGTGGCCGCACTCAGAGGCTGATTCTGTAAGTTCTGTAAGTCTCTCTGATATTTTGAGCACATGACATGAGAGATAACAAGTTTGTCTTACAAATTCTGAAAAAATTATGTCTGTAGAGTGTAAATTGTGGCCGTGCTCACAGTTTATCCAGAAAAAATACAGAATGTTTCTTCACTCTCTCCCACTCTAACTGATGATGTCACGCACTCTGACACGAACATTCTATGCAATACACACCCATTATAAACTCATAATTTCTCCAAAAATGATCATGGTCATTGATCAGGGATTGATCAAAAACTATATGACCTATCAAAACGTGGAGTAATACGACAATACACAAGACTTGTGTCTACTGTTTAAAGTTTAAATGGAGTCTCTAGGTGAAAGTATGCCTGAGCAGTAGACTTTTGTTAAACTCCAATGATTGGTCTTTTTCGCTCTTTTTTTCCCGCCCGTCCCATTGACTTACATGCAAAAATTTTGCGCAGTAAATCGCGACTTACGTCGCGAATAATTCGTACACTGTTGAGAAAAGTAATAGCACACCGATCCCGATCAGGACGCACATTTTGATATATAATTTGTCCTGCAACTCGACTAGTAGCGAACCGAAAGTTGGCCGGAAGTGGAAAAATAACTAGAAAAAGCATTTCCAAGAATGGAAATGGTGTGACTGCTGATAGCAACTGAACGCTGTTGCAGAATTAGCAAATAGTGCAAGCAGTGATCACCATACAAATGTTTGACCAAGGTCAGAATCGAACCCACAACCTCATGGTCATTAGACTTCCACTCTGCCTCTAGGCCACAGTGCACACACAGTTGCAGAGACTGTTGTCTGTTAATGATCTGCACACTGTCTCACTCTGACATCAAGAAAGCTTGAGAGTCAAGCTTGAATGACTTAGAATGAAAATTTCTGTGAATTTCAGGCTGAGAGCAGCAGTTTCAACATGAAGCAAGTTATCAGAAGTCAACAGAGGACAACTGGGAAAATAATTCACTATAATTGTTGTTGAGGCAAGATTTGAACCAACAACCTTCAGGTCTCCAGACCAGCAAGCTAACCACTAGGCTACAGACAGAGACAGTATGTGAGGGGTAAAGAAAACCTTTGATAAGAGGATCACTGGCTTCTGCTTAAAAAAAAAAGTAAGGAACCGAACCCATGACCTCATGATCAATAAACCTTTACTCTGCCACTTCGCCACAGAGAGCACAGACATAAGCATGTTTCAGACAGAGTTGTGGAGAATTCTCAGCATTGGGCTGAATGAGAGCAGAGAGCTCCCTGGCTGCATTTAAAAAATATTTAAAATTATTATCTAAGTCTCTTTGCATTTTTGACCAGAATTTTAGCCAGAAGACAAGTGTGGCTACAAAACTGGAGAAAATAATTTGTCTAGAGTTTAATTTGCAGAAAAAGTTAAATATTTGAAAAAGTATAAATAGTTAAAAAGAGAAAAGTAATGCCGATAAAGTTCAAAAAAAGCTGCACGTTTTGATATATGAATTGTTGAAATAGCACAACACCTAACACACTAACCATATGGCCACAGATAACCTGAGTTACAATGAGCTTTATACTATGAGGAATCAAAGACTGTCCAATGACAGCTGAATAATTGGAATCAAAAGTCAAGCAATGAAGTGAAAAGACTGAGGCAGGAATCGAACCCATGACCATATGATCACTAAACCTTTACTCTGCCACTCGGCTACAGAGAGCACACTGCTTTCAAATCTGTTGTCATTCATTGTAATGTGATGATGTGCTGCAAACTGGTATGAGTAATCAAGGAGATAACAAACACCTGTAACCAATTGAAGGCGGGGGAGGAGAGCAGAATTGAACATAACATAACAAGAATTCTTCCCTTGGATTCGAACCAGTGACCTTAGGGTTGGCAGGCAGTTACCCTAACCCCTACACTACAGTGGAGTTGTGAAGAAGAGAGGTTGAGACTTTGATGAATGTGAGATTTTTTGTGAAAAAGTTAAATATTTGAAAAAGTATAAATAGTTAAAAAGAGAAAAGTAATGCCGATAAAGTTCAAAAAAAGCTGCACGTTTTGATATATGAATATTTGAAATAGCACAAAGTATGAAGGACTAGAAGAAGACCGTAAAAAGGCGGAAGAAAATGGCCAAACAGAAGAACAATAGTGTGACTGCTTCAGCAGTCACACTAACTAGAAAAAGCATTTCCAAGAATGGAAATGGTGTGACTGCTGATAGCAACTGAACGCTGTTGCAGAATTAGCAAATAGTGCAAGCTGTGATCACCATACAAATGTTTGACCAAGGTCAGAATCGAACCCACATCCTCATGGTCATTAGACTTCCACTCTGCCTCTAGGCCACAGTGCACACACAGTTGCAGAGACTGTTGTCTGTTAATGATCTGCACACTGTCAACATCAAGAAAGCTTGAGAGTCAAGCTTGAATGACTTAGAATGAAAATGTCTGTGAATTTCAGGCTGAGCACTAACCATATGGCCACAGAGAACCTGAGTTACAATGAGCTTTATACTATGAGGAATCAAAGACTGTCCAATGACAGCTGAATAATTGGAATCAAAAGTCAAGCAATGAAGTGAAAAGACTGAGGCAGGAATCGAACCCATGACCATATGATCACTAAACCTTTACTCTGCCACTCGGCTACAGAGAGCACACTGCTTTCAAAACTGTTGTCATTCATTGTAATGTGATGATGTGCTGCAAACTGGTATGAGTAATCAAGGAGATAACAAACACCTGTAACCAATTGAAGGCGGGGGAGGAGAGCAGAATTCAACATAACATAACAAGAGTCCTTCCCTTGGATTCGAACCAGTGACCTTGGGGTTGGCAGGCAGCCACCCTAACCCCTACACTACAGTGGAGTTGTGGAGAAGAGAGGTTGAGACTTTGATGAATGTGAGATTTTTTGTGAAAAAGTTAAATATTTGAAAAAGTATAAATAGTTAAAAAGAGAAAAGTAATGCCGATAAAGTTCAAAAAAAGCTGCACGTTTTGATATATGAATTGTTGAAATAGCACAAAGTATGAAGGACTAGAAGAAGACCGTAAAAAGGCGGAAGAAAATGGCCAAACAGAAGAACAATAGTGTGACTGCTTCAGCAGTCACACTAACTAGAAAAAGCATTTCCAAGAATGGAAATGGTGTGACTGCTGATAGCAACTGAACGCTGTTGCAGAATTAGCAAATAGTGCAAGCAGTTATCACCATACAAATGTTTGACCAAGGTCAGAATCGAACCCACAACCTCATGGTCATTAGACTTCCACTCTGCCTCTAGGCCACAGTGCACACACAGTTGCAGAGACTGTTGTCTGTTAATGATCTGCACACTGTCTCACTCTGACACCAAGAAAGCTTGAGAGTCAAGCTTGAATGACTTAGAATGAAAATTTCTGTGAATTTCAGGCTGAGAGCAGCAGTTTCAACATGAAGCAAGTTATCAGAAGTCAACAGAGGACAACTGGGAAAATAATTCACTATAATTGTTGTTGAGGCAAGATTTGAACCAACAACCTTCAGGTCTCCAGACCAGCAAGCTAACCACTAGGCTACAGACAGAGACAGTATGTGAGGGGTAAAGAAAACCTTTGATAAGAGGATCACTGGCTTCTGCTTAAAAAAAAAAGTAAGGAATCGAACCCATGACCTCATGATCAATAAACCTTTACTCTGCCACTTCGCCACAGAGAGCACAGACATAAGCATGTTTCAGACAGAGTTGTGGAGAATTCTCAGCATTGGGCTGAATGAGAGCAGAGAGCTCCCTGGCTGCATTTAAAAAATATTTAAAATTATTATCTAAGTCTCTTTGCATTTTTGACCAGAATTTTAGCCAGAAGACAAGTGTGGCTACAAAACTGGAGAAAATAATTTGTCTAGAGTTTAATTTGCAGAAAAAGTTAAATATTTGAAAAAGTATAAATAGTTAAAAAGAGAAAAGTAATGCCGATAAAGTTCAAAAAAAGCTGCACGTTTTGATATATGAATTGTTGAAATAGCACAACACCTAACACACTAACCATATGGCCACAGATAACCTGAGTTACAATGAGCTTTATACTATGAGGAATCAAAGACTGTCCAATGACAGCTGAATAATTGGAATCAAAAGTCAAGCAATGAAGTGAAAAGACTGAGGCAGGAATCGAACCCATGACCACATGATCATTAAACCTTTACTCTGCCACTCGGCTACAGAGAGCACACTGCTTTCAAAACTGTTGTCATTCATTGTAATGTGATGATGTGCTGCAAACTGGTATGAGTAATCAAGGAGATAACAAACACCTGTAACCAATTGAAGGCGGGGGAGGAGAGCAGAATTGAACATAACATAACAAGAATTCTTCCCTTGGATTCGAACCAGTGACCTTAGGGTTGGGAGGCAGTTACCCTAACCCCTACACTAGAGTGGAGTTGTGAAGAAGAGAGGTTGAGACTTTGATGAATGTGAGATTTTTTGTGAAAAAGTTAAATATTTGAAAAAGTATAAATAGTTAAAAAGAGAAAAGTAATGCCGATAAAGTTCAAAAAAAGCTGCACGTTTTGATATATGAATTGTTGAAATAGCACAAAGTATGAAGGACTAGAAGAAGACCGTAAAAAGGCGGAAGAAAATGGCCAAACAGAAGAACAATAGTGTGACTGCTTCAGCAGTCACACTAACTAGGAAAAAATCCACACAATAACAGTAGTGCCCGGGCTTCGCCCGGGCACTGGTCCCTGCAGCTATTTCATAGCTGTAGGGATCAGTGCCCGGTGCGATTGCCCGTGGCCCTAATAAATAACTGAACCAATGGGAACATGAAAATTACATGAAATCAAAGCAATTTATTGATTTTGGTGTGGTTGGCTGGTGATGCTGAACTTTTTGTTTGTGTATTGGCTGATGAATCGGGAGAGGGAGAGTGAAAGAAAGAAAGAAAGAAAGAAAGAAAGAAAGAAAGAAAGAAAGAAAGAAAGAAAGAAAGAAAGAAAGAGGACACACTGCCGTGAGATGAAACAGAGCAGAAAGTTTAACACAGCACTTGACTGATACACTCCAGTTCCTCCGAGCGCCGTCTCACCTTCTCCGTCAGGATGGCCAGCGTCCTCTCCAGAGCGTTGGCCGAGCGTTCCTTGGCGGCTCGAGACAGACGTTCGGTGTAGTAACACACTTGCGTCTTCAGGGTGTTTATTTGACCAATCAGCTCCTTCGCTTTGACGACGTCCTGCGGCTGGTACGCCATCCCTTTGGGCCCGGAGCCAGTGGAGCTTTGGCTGTGACGGGGATAGAAAGCAGAAAATAAAATCGACTGTGGAGCGAGTGTGATGTACACAGTAGATAACGAACACACAAACAAACGCCTTGTAATAAATATACTTGTCATAATCTCACCTCTCCTCGCCGTAGGAGCTGAATCACAAAAAGGAAGAATAAAAAAGAGAAAGACTAGTAAATCACAAACAAATCCAACACCGCCACCATGACACCCAAATCATAGTAAGTCTGCACTTTCTGCTTCGCTACACTCACTGTTTCCTGGCCTCCTCCAGCTTGTGCAGCAGATTTCGGAGGCCGCAGCCTTTAAACCCTTGATGATGTGCTGCAGGAGCACCGATGGTCACGACATCGTACGTCCGGTCTGATTGGAGGAGGGAGGACAATCGTAAAATCGGATGAAATAAGATCCTAAAAATAGTTTAAAGTTCGGACAAACACAAACATGCCCCCACCAACCACCTACCATAACCAGTCTCTCCCTGTACCCTCATCCTCTGAATGTGTAGGTTGGTAGGAATAAACTCCAGCTTCCTCTCAGCTTTCAAAGTGCTCGACTTAAATGAAGGACCTGTGAGGGAACAAAATACGTCCTAAAATGAATCAGTTTTTGGCAATCAATTATATGTATTAATGCATTTCATGTATGTAAATTGTAAGAGACAGATTGAAAATAAAGAATTTAGATTAACCTTAGTTTTGATATGTAAAAAAAACTGATTGCCTTATTAACAGTCTTATCTGTGGTTCTGACCTTTATATTCGTGCAGGTCACTTATGGTCTCCTGGTAGGTGAGGATGATGGTCTGGTACTGAGTGATGATCTGCCTCCTGAGGTTTTCCCAACATGGAGACAGCTCCCCCAGCTCCTCCAGCTCACACACCCTGTGTGAACCAAGCCCATTAGTGAAGGAGACATCCAGCTGATGCACTGATGACCTCACAGCTTGTGTTTAAGTAGCTTGTTCAATTGAGGCCTCTGCCATACACACAAGAGCTGTACTGAGCATTATCAGCTCTCCACATATGATGAACATTACAAGAAACCATTAAGAAAGTGGCCACAGTGGGAGCTGTAATAGGTTGCTTTGACCATATGATGAAGATACAAAGCTCATGGTATTGAGAGTGAGGAGTTGTCGTCACAGCTCAGAGCCCCACCCCCCTTCTCCGCCATGATGGAAGGATTCCGGTGGCAAAAGCCTTACTAGTCTATGGGCAAAACAAAATCGTCTACTCCGTAATTTACTGTTTTACAATGCCTGGAAATCACTGCTGTGTTAAAAACTGCTCCAGTGATTTACTTTCTCCTTATTCTTTCTTGTAATTTGTTGATCTGTTGGCGCAAAAAAGAGCTAGAATTTAGTCCGTCTCTGTGCTGTTCTGATGACGTTGCCCCTGGCAACCGATAGCATCTCCTTCCATCATGGCCGACCGGACTGTAAAAAGCTCAAACCCCGCCCAGATTAGACCAAATCGGCACGTGACTCCTCACTCTCAATAGAACAACTCACCTAAAACTCTTAGTGCCGCTTTATTTTCACCCAGTCTATAGTTAAACGCTGAATAGCTAAGGCTGCATTTACACAGTGTTTTGCTACGTTTAGCAAGGAGCTTGCAGTTTTGCCTCAGGACACTTTGACATGTGTGAGGAGAAGCTGGGGATCAAACCACCGACTGTGTGATGATAAGTGAACAACCTGCTGTAGCTCATGAAGCAGAGCCGCCACCGGCCTCTTCACACTGTTAACTGCTATTCAAATGAAACAAACCGAGGAGGGAGGCAGCACCACTTGCATCTTATTTGCAACCGGTGACAGCAGGACAACGATCTGACTGATTCAATGATGAGGTTCAAAATCACATCGTTACCTGACGGCGTCTTCTTCCAGCAGCAGTTTGACGAACTGTCGAGGAATGTGCAGCGACAGGGCGCTCTCCGCCATCTGCTCCAGGATCCGCAGGTGGTTTCCGTCCGTGGTGGGGAACCGGTACGTCCGCGACATGACACCTCCAAACACTGAGACAGACAGAACGATGTGCTTCATACGATAGTCAGCTCCGACCAAGTCTTTTTGTTTGGACTGGAGGTATTTCAGTTATTTCAGATCCAGAGAGTTCAACAACAGTGGGACGATTGGATTCATGTTTTGGTTGTTATCTGTCTATTATTGTGACAATTTTTGCACAAACAACATTTGAAAACGATTATCTACTCTATCCGATCTGTTCTACTATGAGTAAACACTGTGATTTCAATCACATCACATCAATCTTTTAATTCTCACTTTTTAAATTGATGTCATTTTTGTTGGTCCCTTTACATCGTGAGAATATGATTTGTTGGCCAAGACGTTGTGACTTGATTTTGGTTGCATTGCAATTAATGGTGAAGCTCTACTGTGCTTATTACTGTGGCGCTTGTGGAACTAATGTAAAAAAAAAAAAAGAAGCAATATTACACTTAATGTTGTGAATATCAGCAAAATTGATCGTCCTAACTGAATCAGAGCTGTGATGATATTCAGTGCAACATCACTCCCTCTCTGTTGATGCTGCATACTGTAAGTAACACAGCTAGAAATCTCCTGCAACTAAACTTACAACACGAACATAAGAACTGGTTCATATACACAAACACTCACCAGCCTTCAGCAGTGGATCTTTACACAGAGACGAAGACTTGGATTTAATACCCATGGATTCAGTCAGGCTTTCATCGACAGGGAGGACCATCTGATACGCACACAAGCAAACACACACACACACACACAACCATGAACATCCCTGTTTAATAACTTGTTTTGTCCACCAACTCAAAAACCTATAAATTAGTAGAAAATCATCACAATTCAGAAGCTGTAACTGAGGGATCTTTGGCCTTGTGCTAGAAAATCAAATGATCCGAATAATTGCTAATGATCTCACATAATCATGTAATCAATTTTCAATTATTTCATAAAAACAATACTATGCTAGCTTTTATCATAGAAAAGATATCTTTCTTGACCACTCACCCGTCCATTAACAGTGTCTCCTCTCTGTAATCTTGCAACAGGAGCCCTCTGCTCACGCTTCTCCTCTATCTGCCATGCGATGACAGTGATGTTGCCCACACGCTCGTTCTCCGCTGACCTGGCAGACAAACGATGTTAAGTAAATTAAACATCCCTGAACTCCAAATTCAGCATGCAATTGATATCATTTACAGAGGAAATGTGTTTCTCTGTGTCACCGTATCCTGTCTGGCCTGTTACCTGAGAGCCAAGTGCAGCCTGTGGTGTTTGTCCTGCAGCAGCTCCTTCACGGAAAACATGGACGAACCCTGCATGTACATCTAGCACGTAAAAACACAAAGGATATGATTCATTTCAAAACTTTCATTTCCTTGCAGGGGAATTTAAAAGAAATGGTTTTGTAAGACATTATTCTTGGCCTGGGGCCTTACCGTGCCCTGGGAGCGATCTTTCACATCATAGACAGAGAGCTTGACCTGAGTCTGCTGGGTGATCAGAGAGTCCTGAAAGAACGCAATACTGCTGAGGAAGATGGGGTTACTGGTCCCCTGGAGGAAAAAGAGAGAGAGAAAGAGAAAGAGAGGGGATGAAATGGTTTTGAAGCCTCCAAGAGCAGACAGGAGGAAAGGGCAAAGCAAGCGAGCAAATAGTGCACCTCAATGATTTCAGTCTGAGCGTGCTTGGTCCAGAAGGCCTGAGGCGGAGTGGTGCAGCTGACGGCGACAAAGCTGGTGGGCTTACGATCCAGGGATGGAGTAACCAGTTCACTGCAGGCTGCATGCGGCACATAAACACAGGAAGAGATTATTACAAACTGTGGGATTTAACCAGTGGGATGGTCCCTAATCCTCGGCCACGGGAGGAAATGTAGTACAGTTGTCGGTATTTGATGAAAAGCAGTTGCTTACAGTAATGCTTTCGAGTCGAAACAATGAATAAAACCAAAACACAAATGATGAAATTGACTACTGAGCCAATCGCTGACGAGATACATCGCCCGTCATCATAAATAAGCATCTTATTACAATTATTTGTTTGTCCCTCCCGATGCTAATATGTTGTTACGTAGATCCAATGCAATTTTTGGATTACTTTCATTTCCCTTCAGTCACTATTTAACTATCCTGGCCCATTTCTTCTTCTTCCACCAAGCTGGCAGGATGCCCACTACCTCATTAACTCACATTAACATTACAGTAAGCACTATATTTTGCATTACAGCCACAGATTTACACAGGTTATGTTTTTAAAGTATATTTTTGGTGGTTTATTGGGTTTATTGGTTGTCTTTAATTGATAGTGGGAACCACACGCAGCAAATAGGACTCAACCCGGAGCTGGCTGCAGCGAGGACTACAGCCTCCACATATGGGGCGCCTGCTCCACCCACCGAGCCAAACAGCGCCCTTACATAGGTGATTATATATTATACATTATATATTATATTTTGTTTTCTAGAGCATCTAATTTATATCTATAATAAGGTGAGAGAGAAATGACTTTTCGATTCTTCTCTGTGTCCTGAACGAATAGAAAACTGACATTAAAAAATCTTTGAATCTTGGTAGCATTCTTGGTGGCATTCAAGCTCCAGTCACAGACACAGTAACTGCAATATGCATAGTTTGGTTGTGATTTGTTAAGTGCATGAGTAACTTTTAATATTATGACTATTGCTAATCATACTACCTTCAAAAGACAGACATACACCATTTGATCTACTTGTGATGTAACTGTGTGTTTGGCTTCCTACGTGACTTACCCACACTGAACTCCAGCACAGGCTCATCTGGGTCCTGACTGTTGCCTGTAGGACAGAGAGAAGAGAGAAACGGGTGAGGAAGCGAAGCTCTTTTGAAATGCCCTGGTAAATAAACGTGTTACCATGGGAGCAGTTACTTGGTTACCTGAGAGAGCCAGCCCCATCATCTCAGCTGAGAGATCAAACGTGTTGGCCCGGTAGACCGACCACGGCCGATGGCGGGGGCTGCGCTCCTTCCCGGACATGGTGGGTTCGTGTGTGTGTGTGGGGGGGTGAGGATGGATTTCAGAACAAACAGACGGTGGAGCAGAACAATGTGGTGCAGACGCAAATCCAGAAGTCGTCACGCCACGTCACTTTCTTTTTTTTTTTGCAGATATGTGCACGTTCAGTTTCCTGAGAGGAGAAACACAAGAAAACAGCAAATAGATCATCTGATGGTCCCCATAGAAACAGCCGAGACGGACTGACAAGATGGCAGCTGCACTCGGAGAAATTACACAATAGCTGATACTGAGTCCTTTAAAGGATACTGCTGGCTGAAAACACCCTCAAGATCAAGTAACAGTTTTCTTTTCACAAGGTTAAAGTGATTATTAACTAGTGTAAGTTGGGTCTTTGCCATGATGCTCCAGTCTGATATGAACATCCCATCAGAGGCGCTTTGACTTATTCTCCTCTTCTCTGTTGATATTCAAATAGAGACAGTGTGAAAAGTATGTTGTGGGGCTGAGGTGCGACTTTTCACACAGTGAGTAGGATATGAAACACTGACTCTCTACACCTTCCATCTCCAGTTGCTATTTGTGCTCGGCGATTACAGCTTTCTACTTTTAGACAGACTAATCACAAGCATGCACAGATACGCATAAAGAAGCAAACGCTCCAGTTTGATCAGAGATCAGATGCAGCCACTCTGCTCCAGAGAAAAACCTTGTAACAAGCAGACAAAACAGATATTTTACAGCCAGATTCTCTCACAGACTCCAGACTAAACTCTAATTGTGCAAAATATAAAAAAAAAGTATGTGGTGCAAAAGTGCCAGTAATATAATTCAAATCCTTTCTTCTACACAAATATTCTGTGAAGAAAAATCTCAGTTATGAAAATCTAAATTGTATTATTTTCATTGCAATCTATAGATTAAATTATTATATATTTACATGTAAATATGGTTCAGACAGGGAGCATCATCTGGGGAGTATGAATATCAACAGTGAATTTCATGGACATGTAACTATAATAAACAGGACATGTTGAACAAAGTGAACAAAACTTGGTAACATGATAATCTGGCTCAAAATATGAAGCTCACATCCTCTACACCTTGAATGCAAATTATAAATCAATTCCCTCGTTGTCAGCAATCTGATCTCATTTTAACCACAAACTCTTGCATAACGATTATTATATCAGTAAATATTTCCCCATCGTGTACTGTATGTGCTTGTGATGTGTGGTGTGTGTAATGAAAGCGACGGATCGTTTGCCCGTCATGTTTGATTCTCATTTTATGAACACAAGGTTCGTGTTGTTACCTCACTAACACTGCACCTGCCAAAAAATGACTTGGCTCAGTGAGAGACAGGAAACAAAAAGCGATGCCAAGTGTGCCAGCACAGGAGATTTAGCTCAGCTGAAACATTTATATCTTCTCTTGATTAATTTCCTCGCTGTGTTTCTGCTGTGTTTGAGTCTCTTTGGCCTCATTCAATTTCTCTCGATTGCATTGATAGGAAGAGACAAAGAGCTGTAACCGCTGCTTGGCCGTCACGTCATCATCTACCCTTCTGTTTATCAGCATCTTCTGGCTGCAAAGTGATGCCTATTGTCCCCTCTCTCTTTCCTTCTCACATTTCTCTCTGTAGTCTTTTGGTCTGGTGTTAGTGGAAGCTCTAACATGAGTTTTTCCAGGAAACGAAAAGAAGAAGAAATGTGAAAGAGGATGAAAAATGGTTGAAATATAACGTGATTCATTAGGGATCGGAGACAGCACTTGGAGGTTTGTGTTTCATTAACATCAACATAGGCCGACCCTGTGTCATTCTCTGAACAAAGCACAGGAGAGGTGTAAAGACAAGTTCAAACGAATGTCACACGCTGGCTGCTAAGTGAAAACACAGATGTAAGAGTTGGCTCACAACTGAGCATAAATATGAACCACAGACGAACGAAGGAGAGGAGGAGGAAAGAGACGTGGAGAAAGGAACGCAAAGGAGAAAATGTAAAAGGTTCATACACAGTAAAGGGAAAGGATGCAGCAAGTGGTCTGATGACTAACTTGAAGTGAAGACTGCTTCAAATTCACAAAGAGAGGTAAATGTTTACATTTCCAGTAGCATGTCAGACATAGTTAACATTATCCATTTGTGCGTGTGTGTGTGTGCCACACAAAAGCCCTGGCTTATAGTGATCAGCTGAAATAAATGTCACTTCCTTTTCAGCTCTAATATACACAGACCTGGTGCAACAAACATCAGTGTCACGGTCAGGCTGCGCTTTCCCCTCCTTTCCTGTGTTTTCCCATTCTAGTTCCCTGTATCTAGTGTGTGTTTGTGTTTGTTTGTGTGTGTGTGTCTCCCCCTGCACACCTGATTGTCCCTACTTTGGCTCCCCCATGTTTACCTGAACCTTGTCTGAACCTGAACCTAAACTCTGTGTCTGCCTCAGCTCCACCTCATCCATCTCTCCTATCTTCTCTTCTCACGCTGCTGTGTCTACCTCACCCTGAATCATCATCTCTCCTCTCCGCTCCGCTCCAGCGTCCATTCTAGCTCAACTCCTGACGTCTCCAACTTTTATTTCTCCATTACGTCTCTATGTTCTGCTTTTAAGTATTCTCTGCATTCAGCGTCAAATCGATGGGAGTATCTGTGTAGCTACAGTATGTATCGACTACTGCGATGACAAAGAGAGAGCATCACTATATATTGTGTGTGTGTCTCTGTGCATTCATGTGTAATGACTTCTGCAACGGAGGTCTATTTTTACACGTGAATCTGTTCTGACGTCACAAGCTGCACACAATTGAAAACGTCTACCAGTAACACACACACACACACACACACACACACACACACACACACACACACACACACACAGATAACCCTCGAAGTAATTTGTACAGCCGTCAGCCGCCCACAAAATCCAGAATGTGAGTGAGTGTGATGATCTTTGCCAGTTTAATCTTTGCTTTGGCAGCTTCATGTGAGACCAAAACGGATGACAATTAGTGCATGGGTGC
This sequence comes from Trachurus japonicus, assembly GCF_045865225.1. Lineage (NCBI taxonomy): Eukaryota > Metazoa > Chordata > Actinopteri > Carangiformes > Carangidae > Trachurus > Trachurus japonicus. The sequence goes on from NC_140927.1 coordinate 20,739,841, forward strand.
TCTGCCTCATTAGGCTGCGATCGAGGCTGTAACTGTCAATGGGAGCTGTCTTCTCCCATACCGTAATCTGCACTGCCTGTGGCACTGTGGGAGGCTCTCTAGGAAACCCACCGTGGATCTGATGCCAAGCCACGGGGGAGGCACGGATCACCGTCATTCCCCTCCTCAGGTACAATCTATTTAACCAATCGATCATCAAACAGAATAATATCGTCATCAATCAAGCACAAATCTGTTCACTAATTCACAAACTTCTCAGTGGAGGGGAGTCGATGTTTTTCTACTACATCTTTACAAGCAGAATGTCTTCAATGATGAGGCAACTGACAATTATTGTCATTCTTGAGTAATTTCACAATCAAATGCACATTGCCGTTTCTAAAGTGTGTTTTCAATTCATGTTTTTTTTGCCCACTATGGATTTAATTAATTAATTACGTGTTTTGCCCCATGAAAGATTCAGAAAACTGAATCACCATAACTTTCCTGGAGGCAGAGATGATGCCATCGAAGTGTCTGTTTCATCCAACCAGCAGTCCAAAGCTATAACCACAAATAATGACATTCTTGATATATATAGTTATGAATTGAATATTAAATATTAAATATTACTGATAGAGCGATAGAAAAATCAATACTTTTTTTTTCAGTCCTATCAATGTACAGCCCACAACCCTAAACCCTGACCTGAGAAAACAACCACACTGATGATGATGATGAGTCTCTGAGCTGAATCCCAATCAGCTCCACATCCACATCCAGTTTGCCTGTCCACCTGCTGGCATCCCTTGCTCTTTCTTTTAGTTTTTAGTATGTTTTTATTTGGACTTGTATTATAAGTATTTTACTCTATTTATTGCACCCCGCACTTTCTTTCTTTCTTTCTCTTCTCTTGGATATGTTTGCCTTTGTTACTGTTTTATTGTATATTATGTTCTGTGTATGGATGTTTTACATGTACATGGCAGCTGTCACAAGACACATTTCCCCTAGTGGGACAAATAAAGTTTATTTTGATTTGATTTGATTTGATTTTGACCTCTACTGCTGGTCATGTCGGTGACCTCTGACCTCAATGACACCACGCAGGTCAAGGGGGGCGGAGACATGTTTTTTTGGTTTTGCAGCTTTAAAAGGGAGGTGAAGATGTGGAAGAAGGCGGAAGAGGTGGGAGCAGGAAGGAGGGGAATGGAGGAGGAGGGGGAGATTCAGGTGGTCCTCGTGGCAGACCGTCCTCAGAGACAGCATGGGGACAAAACCTGACCCAGTTAGTGAGGCTGGCGGCGCACAGCTGGCCCCCTGCGGCTGCTGTCAGCGCCGGCTGCACTGCAGTGGCTCCTCTCTCAGACATCATCTCCTCCTCTTACCTCTAATCTCTCACAAATACCTCCTCTTCACCTTATTCTGCTCTGTCATCATCAGCCCTGTCCTGTTCCTCCGTCTCCCCCCTCTATAACCCCAATGCTCCTCTCGATTTCCTCCTATCGATCCTAGTTTCAGTCCAGAGCCTGAACCGCTGCCCCTCGAGTGTGATCTACAGAGAAACAGCTGTTGTCACCATGGGCACATGGCTGCTTTGTTAGCAGGAGACTGATCCATAAATTGCCCCCCTGATACCGCTGATGAAAGAGGAGGAGGAAATGCAAATGAGTTGGGAGTGGAAAACGTTTATCCACACACACACACACACACACACACACACAGCAACTGGAGAGACTAGCTACTACATCCTGAGTCCATTATTATCAGACAGATGATGACGATGATGATGACGACGACGATGATGAACTATGTATCTGGTGAACATCCCATCCAGGACTGTAGCTACTCCAGAAGTCTCCAACGTGCTTTGTTCAATTTCATCCTCAAAAATCCTAATCATCACAAAACACACACACACACACACACACACACAAGCTCACACAGCGAGAAAGACAAAAACAGACAAAAACCCCCCAAAAACCAGACAGCTGGAAGTGAGTCACAGGAGCTCAGTGTGTTTTAGTTTCCTGTCTGATGTGAAAAGAGTGAAAATGGTGATTCAACAGATCAAATCTAATCCTGTGGCCGTGTCGGTGGAGGCCTCAGAGGGTTTTAACAAAACAACACACCCCTTATTATATAAAAACAACAACAACAACAACAACAAATGTGTAGCATATTGCTCTTCCCTGTCTTGTCTTGGCTTGCTGTGCATGAATCTGGGTGTCATCCTGTCGGTTGGCCAGGCTGGGTGCAGGCGTGGAGAGATCAACATGCAGAGGCCCAGAGCTCCTACAATGGAGATCTATCTATTTATTTATGGCAACACTGATCACTGATAATGTGATTATACATCAGTGCGTTTATGTTTATTCACTGACACTCGGACAATAACAAATATTGCGTCATGATATCTGCTGATGCTCATTCAGTGAGGCTGCTGCACGGTGCTGCAGGGTGTGCACCTCGCTCAGCGATATTAAAAATAACCCACGTTCGTGTGTATATTTCTATGTCTATATAGGCTATAAAAAACACCAGAGAAATAAATCGACATTTGAGATGTTGCTGTGGCTGTAAACATGTCTCATCCTGAGCTGGCTGCTCTCTCTCTCTCATCCACAGCATCACAGTGAACAAACGCCCTCCACAAAACCGTGAAACGACGAGATGGAGCGTAAATCAGCAAACATGAGAAAGAGAGAAATGATTTCATACCGTGAAGAGAGAAGCGATGGTTTCTTCTCATATTGATGCGCATCCTGGTTAAACACTCGACGATGTCTGCAGTTACAGTAAGACTCGCCCTGACTCCCTGTGACACAGCCCAACGTAATAACCCCCCCACCGGAGCAGCTCCACCCGCGGCCGGCGGGGGGCGCTGCAGGCGAGGGGTCCGCAGGGAACCGGCTTCACCACAACACTGAAGCAATGTTGTAACCTCACTGGTCCAAAGTAACATCAGTGGTTGTAGTGGGGGGTTGTTTTCTCTCCGGCTAGGGATCCAGATATGATGGAGACAGAACATCTGGATCATCCTGCTGCATGCATCCACCTCCAGGCGTGGCAACAACTGCATGTTTCATTCCGGAGGGCACTTCTGAGTACTTTGCAGAACAATAATGTAAAAAAAAAAAAGAAAAGAAAAGAAAAGAAAAAAAGATAATAAATAATAATAAAAGACACTTAATTACAATAAAATAAATAAAATCAGATATAAAAGGAATATAAACTACTTAATGGTTTACAAATTGAAATAGCTAAGTGCAACCTCAGACCTTTGACATAGGCCTAGTATCCCAAACTATACACTGTTGCCCATAAAGTTGGAATATTTTACCTCTTCTCATGAAATGATTGTGACAATGTGGTTTATTCTTGATGACAAAGTGTAGGCTATATCTCAGTGTGTAATCATTGCACCTGGTCAAAGGTGATTGGGCTACTGATGTGTAGGGAAAAAAACAGCAATGTGTCTGAAAACTAAATTATTCCAATTTTATGGACAGCAGCGTTCAATTACAAACTTAATTGTAAACACAGTTACAAAGTGCCTTACGCTTGAGAAGAAAAAACTTTTTTTTTTGTAAAATCAGGAAATGCCTTTTGATAAAATATGTTTTGAGGTTAGACTTAAAATGGACACTAACATAAACAGTGTAGCCTATTCCCTAGAGTCTAGGGGGTTTGATCTAAGAATGTTCACACTATTTTCTCCATATCAGACATTTTAACACCATATTTAAAACATTTATATTAGGTGTAGCCTACATGCATGTAGATTACCCTAGTGTGTGTGTGGGTTGTACCATCTCTTATGTAAAAGAGATGATGTAGCCTGTAGCCTTTCAAAAAATGCTCAAATAATTATTATTCCAACATTTTACAGGAAGCAATCTAATGCAAAATTTCCTGTCACACCGGTTTATATTTTTGTTTCCCTTTTTTTTTTTTTTTTACCCACTACCCTTTGCGGCCTGTTGCCTAATTCAGTGCCAATTTAGATGAATCAGGGAACCTGTATCTCACCTGAGACAGGTTGAAACTAGTGTCGCACAGTGAGCTGGTGTCACCGAAACCAAAGAGCGTCGCCTCACCTCCTCCAGCAGCAGAAAATATAAAACACCTCGTCTTCTTCCCCAGGTGACAACCAATCAGGGCGGCGCTCGGGACCGCGCCCAGGCCAGTATCGGAACTCGTGGACGCGCCTCAGGTAAACCACCGCCAGGTGTGTGTGTGTCAATGTGAATGTGAGTGTTTCCCTCAGTGTTAAGGAGACTCGCCGCGACCACACAACTTAAGAAGAAACACTGAGGACAAAAGTGTTGAACTATGACTTGATGATGGTGAAGTGAGAGCACGCGGGGAAACTAAACAACAGTTTGTTTTCTCTTAATTTTTAAATTTTTTAAAAAGTACCTATATTTTTTTTCTTTTTCTTCTGATCGTGGATGGATTGAATCTCACCGACGTGGATATTCACATTCAGTTTTGAGCTTCTGTGTGGGGACTGCTAAAAAAAACAAAAATGGATTCAAACATTTCCACACTGAGAGGAGTTTTATTGCTCCTGCTGTCAGTTTCTAGTCGCCTTCATGGCTGCAGAGGAGAAGTCCCTCCCAAACCCACCGGCGGGGTCACCATCGTGCCCCCGGTTAAACCCGATGGAGGCCCCCAGGCCTACCCGGACGCTGCCAAGGCTAATTTACCAGTGTTTACAATGGATTATGCAAGAATACAGATTCCATTTGAGATCACTCTGTGGGTGCTGCTGGCTTCATTCGCAAAGATTGGTGAGTAACAGGAACATATCTCAAGGAAATTTAAATAGAATGCAATGTTTCCTAGACAAATAACCAAGTCCAGTTGCATTCAGTTAAAATTTCCTTGAGATAACTATAACCTGGACAAATGAGAATATTCACAGGCTTATAACAGGAACATGTGTTTTTTTACTTACACTGAGGTGTGTTCTGCACTGATCACTGAGTGGGTCTGTTGTTTGTTGTCTGTTGTTCACCTGAGGTCACATCTCTCCTTCAGGTTTCCATGTGTACCACAAGATCACCATCTGGGTGCCGGAGACGTGTCTCCTGATCAGCATCGGTCTGATCGTGGGCGGCATCATGCACTCGGTCCACGAGGAGCCGCCCGCCGTGCTCACCAGCAACGTCTTCTTCCTCTACATGCTGCCCCTCATCGTCCTGGACTCGGGCTACTTCATGCCCACCAGGCCTTTCTTTGAGAACATCGGCACGGTCCGTCACACATCAACCCCTGTCTCTTACCACTGATCCATCTTCTTCTTCTTCCTCTCACAGACTGTTTCTTTTTACTTTTTATTAGTTTTCTTTTAGTAATATACACATAGGCAATGTGCCAACTGGGCACAAAAACATATAACAAACATAACATGACAAGGGGGAGGATTTGTTCATTAAGTGGAAACAGCGGAGTCAAACATAAACACATCATACATTTCTTCAGGATATGGAACAAAACATTTCTTAAAGCAGAAGTAAGTGATATATTTGTGTTAATATAAGTCTTAAATAGTTATATCTTCCGACAGCAATCACTTACATAGAGTGTTTGGACCGAAACACGGGTCTGTCAGTCACTCTGCTCTGCTCTGAGCCGAGGAGAAAACATTTATCGTATCCTACAGTTTTTATCCAATGAGGAGAGAGAACGGCATGCAGGGCTGTGTGTGCAGCCAAGGGACGCCGTGAATGTGGTGACGTAGGGACGAGGACTGTTATGGTGCGTTCAAGGAAACTCGTATTTTTCCGACCTGTGAAGTCGTACCAGTTCGATCTGGTACGAGTTCACCGGTCGGAAGTTACGAGTGGCCGTTATAGTGACTTTCACCGGTAAAACAGGTCGGAAAAACACGAGTGGGTTGCCTGGAACGCTACAAAGTCGTAAGTTATGACTTGAAGCTGTAATTTACGATTTCAAAAGCCTGCCTGGAACGCAGCATTAGCGAAAACGACCGGACCACTTACTTCTGCTTTAATCAAGGGTTTGGCCTTATCTTTGTGGTCTATATGACATCAGGTCTTACAGTTGACACGTAGCTGAGCTATTTAACCAGTTCTCTTCAAAAATATCAGTTTGGTTTTTGAGTTTGAATGTAATTCTCTCCATAACATATATATTATAAATGATATCAGTCCATTCATTAATTGTTGGTTTGTCTTTTTTAAACCACTTTCTGGTCAGAGCCTTTTCAACACTCTCAGAAGGTATTTGTCTCTCTTTGGAAGATCAAGTCCTCACAGACTGTGTCATCTTGTTTCCCTCCCTGTGTGTGTGTGTGTGTGTGTGTGCAGGTGATGTGGTTCGCGGTGGTGGGGACTCTGTGGAACAGCATCGGCATCGGCATGTCTCTGTTCGCCATCTGCCAGATCGAGGCCTTCGACGTCCAGGACATCAACCTGCAGGAGAACCTGCTGTTCGCCACCATCATCTCGGCCGTGGACCCCGTGGCCGTGCTGAGCGTGTTCGAGGACGTGAACGTGAACGAGCAGCTCTACATCGTGGTGTTCGGGGAATGTCTCTTCAATGATGCCGTCACTGTGGTGAGTGGGCGTCGACAGACCAAACCAATTTTTAAAGGGATAGTTCACCCTAGAATGATATTTCGCTCATTATCTACTCACCCTCATGTTGACTAAGGGCTGGAATAATTCTCAGAGTCCACCGTCCCTTCTCTGAGTTACAGGGGGTCTTGGCGTAGCAGTGCATGTCCATATAACGGTTGCAAAGGGACACAAAAAAAACACACACAAAAAAACATCCAAATACCTCCATGATGCTCGTATGTAATGTCCGTCTTGTGCTGAAGCCCCAAATTGCGTAATTGTCCCGAAAAAAATTAAATAAGTCTATATTTTAAGCTTGTTTGTAGCGGAAGCTTCTCGAAGCTCCTCTTCCTGGTCCGTCCAAATCTCGCGTGATTTGCGCCGGCGTCAGTGCGGTTACTGCGAATCACGCGAGATTTGGACGGACCAGGAAGAGGAGCTTCGAGAAGCTTCCGCTACAAACAAGCTTAAAATATAGACTTATTTAATTTTTTTCGGGACAATTACGCAATTTGGGGCTTCAGCACAAGACGGACATTACATACGAGCATCATGGAGGTATTTGGATGTTTTTTTGTGTGTGTTTTTTACGAAGAGCTCTGGTGTCCCTTTGCAACCGTTATATGGACATGCACTGCTACGCTGAGACCCCCTGTAACTCAGAGAAGGGACGGTGGACTCTGAAACTTCTTCCAGCCCTTAGTCAACATGAGGGTGAGTAGATAATGAGCGAAATATCATTCTAGGGTGAACTATCCCTTTAAGGTTAGACTTATCTGAGGCCTGCTGCGACACAGTGACCTGACGTGGATACCTCTGGGCTGCTGCTTGTTATGAAAACACACAGTGCAAAGGACAAGGTACCATTATTGTTCAGGATCGTGGGGTGTACGTCAGTGACTACAAAAACAAAACAAAACACAGATCAAAATCCCACCCTAAATGGACACACTGAACATCTAGTAAAGTTATTTTATCCAGGTCAAAGGTTGTACATCCCAGTCACACAGATACAGACGCCATCGCAGCCTTTACTGCGGTTTAAAAACCCGTCTGGGGCGTTTCATTTTAACATGAAACAGCAGATTCACCATTGTGTCGTCTGAGGCTTCTCCATTCTTTCACTCTAAAAGACTCGGCTCAGGTTTCATAAGATACTGTACAAGTTGTTCACTCAAATCTGGGTTAGGATGCACGTATGAGAAGAGAACATGGTGCGTGGGAGGAAAAAAAAGTCTGTGCGTGGATGTGGGAGTCAAACAGATGAATTATTCAGATTTGCAAGTGAGGAAATGTTGACGGAGATGTATAACGGATGTCTCCACAGCCAGGCCGGGCCGCGTAGCCTCAGGAGTCCGTTTCCACAGATGCCGCCAAACCTGTTTCTGACTTGTTTCATTTGCTTACATGGGAGGAGTTAACGCACACATACACACACTGATACACACACTCATTGTTGCCTGAAATTTGACTGAAGTGAGTTAATGCTCAAATTTCCTCCCCTCACCCTCCTTTTTTTTGTATTATTGTGCTAAAAACGAGCCAGGAACCCGCTGTGGGCTCTGGTGACCCTGTTGTTTAGTACACAGCAGCAGAGCCATGCAGGAGGAGACAAACATTTACACAGGAGCCTGGAAAATGTCCAGATGAGGCCTGTGTAGAGGTGTGTGTGTCTCAGTATGATCACATGTTGAAAACATATTTCACTTTCATTTAATGTAAGTGGTAAAAACAGGACCTATCACTTTCCTGTTTGCCTTATCTTGATCTTTCAGGTATTATTAAAGACTTATCTGCCCATGTGTGTGACTGGCTTGTCCCAGAGCAGAAAAGTCTCCTTTAAATCTGACTTTTCAAGGTAATGAAAAAGGCAATACTGTTTCTAGTGTTGCCAGGATAGTGGCAATTAACATGTAAACATGATTTAGAATTCAAACCAAATACCACAATAAAACTGGTGGTATTCTACAGTTTTGCTACATTCAGCAAATCCTACAATCAGACCAAACTAAACATTTAGTGAATCTTTAAAACAACGTATAAATATATGTGTTTTCATACTTTTAAAAAGAGGTAAAACACTCTTTTTTTAGCCACACATAACTCAAACAGGAGTAAATAATGGATTTGCTGTATATAAACTGAAGATTTGGTGCTATAGTGAGTTATTAACAGCAGCCAGTTGATGCACATGGAAGTGACACAGGACAAACTGACATGTTAATGAAGGAACGTGTCACAACAATGGAGCTCAGTGACACTAATATAGATGATATCACCAGACTTGTTTTAAAATTAACATTATGTATTGTGTTCTTCTATGTTTTAGCCTTTCATATCATTTCCAGTAACTCTAGATTAGTTTGAATACACTCTAAAATGCCTGTCTTGGTGTCAGACTACATTTCCTGACGAAGGATCTCAGCCGAAGCGTCAAAGGTCCTGTTTGGCCCTTAATGCAATAAAAGCATTTTAATATTTTTATTTACGTAAGATGAGTGCCTTAGTATTTTCTCTCTTTTTTTCTACACTCTAAAATCTAATGAAACACCACAAATGCAGCTAATATAGACTAAAGGGCATACTCTTTGTAAATGAACAACAGTAGCCCAATGGTCCTTTTCCATGAGTCATTAACCGTGCTTGGTGAAATGGTATTATCAAATTGCAAACAGTGCAGAGTAAATATTTCAATAAATCACTCTTATCTGAAACGGTGTCGTTAGAGGCCACAGCCCCTGACACCGCCCGTGACCTCTGACTGGGATGTTTGGGCTGCCCAAAGCTTCACATAAAAGTGTTTGCACAAGTGTCTCTGAATGTGTGTGTGTGAACATTTGTGTGTATGTGTGTGTGTTTCCAGGTGTTGTACAGCATGTTCAGCTTTGTGGCCGACATGCCGGAGGTGGAGCCGGTGGATGTTTTCCTCGGGATGGCGAGGTTCTTCGTGGTCGGGCTCGGAGGAATGGGCTTCGGCGTTCTGTTCGGCTTCGTGGCCGCGTTCACCACCAGATTCACCTCCAAGGTCCGAGAGATCGAGCCGCTCTTCATCTTCATGTACAGCTACCTGGCCTATCTGGTGGCCGAGCTCTTCGCCATCTCATCCATCATGGCGTGAGTGCATTTAAATAATGTTAACAGGTCCAAATATTCTCACAGCTGCAGAAATATAGAAAGTATAGTGTTTGTGTTTGTTTGTGTTTCGCTGCAGCATCGTCACCTGCGCCGTCACCATGAAATACTACGTGGAGGAAAACGTCTCCCAGCGTTCCTGCACAACCATCCGCCACGTGATCAAGATGCTCGGCTCCATCTCTGAGACGCTCATCTTCTTCTTCCTCGGGGTCGTCACGATAACGACGGAGCACGAGTGGAACTGGGGCTACATCCTGTTCACGCTGCTGTTTGCCTTCGTGTGGCGCGGTCTGGGTAAGCGCCGGGTCATGGTGGAGGTCGGGGCTTGTTTGACTGCATCTGTCGACTGTGTAGCACCAGGAAACAGAGCGACATAGAGAAAAAGTTGTGGGGGGGGGGGGGGGCAATGAAACAATCGTCTTAGGAGTGGGTCCTCCTGCTTCGTTTGTTTTGTACTAGGGCTGTCAGGCGATTAAAAAAATTAATCTAATTAATTATAGAATTTGTAATTAATTAATCTAATTAATCGCATTTTAATCTTATATCTGCTAAAGGTAGGCCTACCCAAATAAAGAATTCAAATTCTAGGACGTTGCAAAATTGTATTGCATGACTAATCATTTGAATACACGCAGAGAAGATTTGAAATCCACAATTTTATTGGTGATGTGCGTTTCATGAATGAAATTTAAAAGAAAATGGTCAAGCACATCCAATTAGGCCAGGTGAGGAACCGATCAGCGCCCATGTTAACCTATCTTCAGTTCGCTGTCTGTTCTATTTTTCACGCGAGCCGTGAGCGCCGTTGTCAAGCTGGATAGACCAGATCGTACCAGACAGGAAGTCGGGCTCAGAAAAGACGAGAGAATCCGGTCAATTTTCAAAATAAAATAATTAAATGATGATTAATTAAGTTGTTGCTTGTCCGTCTATTTGTCAGTTGTGTCTGCACGCGAGACACACACACACAAAGTTCCTCGGTGCTATGCTACCGTGACGTGCTACTGCCAAGTAGCCAGGGTCATTCAATGGCCAAATTTAAAGTGCTCGCGCATTGAATTGCGTTAATTTTTCTAACGCGTTAATTTGCAGTGTAATTAATTAATCTAATTAACGCATTAAACTGACAGCCCTATTTTGTACACACACACACACACACACACACACACACACACACACACACACACACACACACACACACACACACACACACATGAGTGGTGTAACTTGCAAAGCATGTTTCTTTTGTTCACCTCCCAGTGTTTAGTAGCTCAGCCTTGCAGACATCACTGGAGGGAATGGCTACTAACGCACACACCTGTTGGTGGGTGTGGTCAGCTCAGCGGAGAAAACTTTGAATTAACTTTTCAGCCCGGGGCTAAGTTACTCTATAGAGCTCCATGAAGAGTTGTTTTTTTTTTTTTTTTTTTTTTACTGCTTCGGGCAGCAGAAAAAGCTGTGAACACAACACTGAGATATTATCTCTGTCTGTTGTTGTTAATGGGGAAAGTAGCTGACAAGTCTCCTCAGGTTAAATACTGTTATGTTCAGTCTCCAGGCTGATGTCTGTTGAAATAATGAAAGTGAAATTTAGGAGCTGAAAGGAGCTGCAAAGTTTGTCAGAGCTGAGATTCTGTGTCACATTACACACAATGACTTTATCCACTCTCAATATAAAATATAAACTGCTGCAGCTTTAACCCTCCAGGGTCTTTGATCACCTGACGGATCAGACCAAGGTCACCTGGAGCGCTGCTGTCAACTTCACTGGAAAGTGCAGATTTGAAACTCTCCCAGTTTTTGTTTGACATTGATGGACCAAGTAAAACCAGAGATAGTGTTAATTTCATATTACAAAAATACTTACTGTATAACATAAAAGTGGGATGAGATGGGCAGGCGTCGGATATTTTTTCTCTCTATATTCGTCATTTTTTTGTAATTTCACCAAACAGGAAAAAGTGGTTGAATGAGCTGATACTACTCTATGTGACTTTTGTGTATTTTTGGGCCCAATATGTTAATAAAGTAGGTTAAAGGGGAAAAATAATTGTCATATCATATAGGTGAAGTTGTGCTGAAAAGAAAAGATACCAAACATGGCTATGGTGAATATATTTTTCTATGTGGTTTATAAAGATAAAATCCAAAGTATTCAAAAACAGTCAAAACCGACTCAGACCTCTAAATGTGAAACCTTCTAACAATATAATTTGAACAAAAGCATCTTGACGTTTCTTTTCTGTTCCTTCCTCTCAGGCATCCTGGTGCTGACTCAGATCATTAACCCTTTCCGTACCATCCCTTTCAACCTGAAAGATCAGTTTGGTCTGGCTTACGGTGGCCTGCGAGGCGCAATCTCATTCGCCTTGGCCTTCACTCTGCCTGACACCATTGCCCGCAGGCAGCTCTTCATTACAGCCACCATCGCCATTATCCTCTTCACCGTGTTTCTTCAGGTAAGAGAGCATCTCTGTGTTTGCACCCAGAACATCTTGCACTGGGAATACGTTTTTACACCTTTAGTGTGACGTCTCCATATACGAGGCCATTTTCTGAGTCTCAGTGAAACAGACTCGTGGCCTCAGTCATGATTTTCTTTTAAGCTTTGAACACATCACATGATTTAAGTCCAGATCCGACCTGATTTCATTATCTAGTTCAATGTGAGGGTTTTAGATTTAATGTTCTTGCATTCCCGAGTCTGAGTCAGATCTTTGGCCGCAAAACCAGTCAAGTTTACAGCAGGACAACCTTTTGCTGCAGAAATTAAACTCTGACTTCTGTTTAGTTAAGTTTAGTTTATTTGTTTAGCACAGAAAATGTGTAAAACGCTGCGCAAGGAGGGAACAAAGTCCTGACGAACTTGTACAAAGTTCCACCCCTGTCTATGATACAAAACAAAAGACAAGCAGACAACAACACATGAGCTAAACAAAAGAAAAAGACAAGAAATCAATAGCAGTAGGAGTTACAGTAGGGTACCTGAAGCAACTAACAGCAAAAAATAGGTGACAAAAGCAGAACAATGACAAAGAAAATATAGTTAGAGAGCAGACTTCTGACTCTTATAATTTATAACTGTCCTCTTACTTTACTGTGACTGGTATTTATTAGGTGTGATTGGTATTTATTATGTAATATGTTTCCCCATGCTTTAAGTGGAACAGTCACAAAAGGAGGTCACAATAATTTCAGGTCAACTCAACTTTATTTATAGAGCACTTTAAAAACAGCCACAGCTGAAACAAAGTCTTGTACATAAATAAAAATAGGACATGAGACATCAAACAATGAAAAACAATAAAACAATAACAATGTTAAAACAGTAAAAACAATAAAACACTGCTGGGTTGAAAGCCAACAAATGAAAAAAGTCAGGTCAGTTGGGATTTTAAAAGTGTCTAATATTCATGTAACACTAATATTTTTCTGGGTTGTGTTGCTGTGTTTCTTCCTCTCCACAGGGCATCAGTATCCGGCCTCTGATTGAGTTCATCAATGTCCGCAGAACCAACCGCAATCTTGACACCATCAATGTAGAGGTCCACTGCAGGGTACGACGCAGCTTGTGGTGATTGTGCATGTAATAAAAAAAATGCAAATAAGAACAGAAACAGAGTTTAAAACAAATGAGATATATTAGAAATACAATATAGAATAAAATGGAGTGGGAGGCCATAACTTTTACCTGTCTTGAAATGTTTATCATTTAGCTTCTGTACAAGCAGATGTAGTTGAATTATATTGAAAGCTGAACTTAAGTCTGTAAGTAAAACATCATTATAACAACTGTTTCTTTTTTCTCTCAGCTCATGGAGCACACTATAGCAGGTATAGAGGACCTCTGCGGACAGTGGAGCCACTTCTACTGGAAGGACAAGTAAGAACTTTGTCTTCTCTGTTTGCTCATACTGCTCAACAAAAAGTGTACACATTACTCTCCTCATCTTAAACCAGTCGCTTCACGCTAATAAAACTCAAGAGAAAGAATCTGCAGTGAAGCTCGAGAGGCGAGATGACAGTTTTAGTTTTAGTTTACCTGCCTTTAGTTTCCCCCTTTTGTGGTTTTTGTTTAGCAGCGCTATTGTTCACATGGGGACAGTGTGGGAATGTCGACGGCTAATCACACGTTGGTGTCATTTTTCTTTCTAAAAAAAACAGCCTCATTTCCTCCTCTGACTCTTTTACATGTCCAGTTTTAAGGTAACATTATGCAGTTAACTACATGGTATCGATTTTTAATTAACTTAGTTGTTGTGAATCTTGTTTCTGTGGATGTTATAAAGACGACAACAGATGTATAGATGGAGCTACATTAGAAGCAGTAATAGATTGTAGTATTGTACCTTCACACTAACGTAAACCTCTTAAATATCACAATATTACACTTTTATTTGTCTTTTAGACGCACAATACTCTACTAAATATTCCTGAAAATTGCAAACATTATTACACACCTTATAAATTGTATATTTTACAACATATTGGCGTTTTTTATGGGACAGTTTCCTGTCATTATTTCACTGCTTTCACTGCTTTCTTTCTTTTCCTTCTACTCCTCTTGGTTTTGTTGACACTCTCCGAATCAGGTGAGACTGGTTCCTCAGGCCTCAGGTTTTCAGTTTGAGTGAAGTCAAAACGTGCTGTAAACATTGACTGTAACACACACAGTATTAGGATGTATATAAATTATATAGAGTGAAACATATCAACATAGACTATCTGCTTAACTTAGAGCAGTCAAGTCTGCAGCAGTTAACAGCTGTTAGATGTGGGTCAGAGATTTCAGCCATTCATCAACTGCAAAATAACATGATCCCAGAATAAGAATTAGTTGTCATACATACGTAACAAGTATACACTCTACTATTATGCACAAAATTAAGTAGTCTTGTGGAAGTTGAGATAAAAATAAATAAATATGGAAATGCAACTATGCAACCAAGTATTGCCTACATGACGACTAAATGAAGTCTTCTCCACCGGGTCATCACACCAAACTCTGTTCCGCACAAACCTAATCCACTCTTTTGTTTATTTCAATTTCAGGTTTATGAAATTCAACAATCGAATCCTGCGCAGGATCCTGATCCGAGACAGCCGGGCCGAGTCCAGTATCGTGGCGTTGTACAAGAAGCTGGAATTACAGAACGCCATGGAGATCCTGGACCAGGTGTCAGGAGACATCAGTGCTGCGCCGTCCATCGTCTCCGTCTAGTACGAAACCCTACACACGGTCTCTGTGCTGCTCTGTTGCTGTCAGGAACAGACATTTTCATCATCATATCTGTTTCTATCTGATTTTCAGTGAAGAAAAGAAGAGCGCCGCCAAACCTAAGAGGAAGTTCCTGGCTGCCGACCTGAGGAACATGCACGACATCCTGTCCAAGAACATGTACAAGATCAGGCAGCGGGTGAGAAACCATTCTGCCTTTTACTCCCTTTTGATTCATTCTCATACAGCATAGTGGTGGAAGTACATTCAATTAGGTGCTATATAAACTATAAAAATTAAACATACACTTTGCTGCATCAGCATTAATAGTAGTAATATTATGTATAGCTATATATTAGTTGTGGGTCATCAATTTAATTTAATTAGCTCTTTTCATAGTTTAGTAAAATAAGGTAAACCAGGTTTAAAATTAAATTAAACTAAGTTCTGTTGAACTACTTCAAATTAGACTCGGTTTCATTCAAACAGTTTCATTCAAATTCTTCTTTATCATAAAATCAAGTGGGTTAACTCTGATTCTTTTAGGATCAATCCATGTCAAAGCCGTAAATGTTAAAGCTCCTCAACTGGTGTATTTAAAGTTGACCCAAGATCACAGTTTAGATTTGACTGTAAAGTTTGGTGCAACAGATTTAAATTTTATTTAGAGAAGGTTTTTGTTTTTTTACCAGTTTGCTAAAACAGAACTTAAACTAAAACCATGACCTAGTCTGGTTTAAAAGGTAAACGTTGTTGGTGCCATCCACTCTTATTCTGAAGACTCCTTCCACCACTGATCACTGCACCGTAAACAACACTACACAAAACCTACAGCCTGTTTGCTCTCATGTGATCTGTAACTCTCAGCTGCTGACAGTACATACAGCAAAGTGTAATGTGAACTCCTGCTTGTTGGATTCTTCCTGGATGAACAAACAAGCCACTTGAAGCTATGCAGCTATTTGTCCAACTCAGCTTCTCTTTGTTTTTATTTGAACAGAAACCATCGTGTTCCTGTTTGTCAATAAAGCACACGTGTAGTTTTCATGCTTGGTCTACAGAAAACAAACATATGTTGGCGACTATGTCCTCACTCCAGTGTGATTCCCACAACCACTGAAACTTGGTGCTGTTTTGCATACCCGCTCTCTGCGGCCGGCAGTACTTTTCCATTAGTGACATGACATCACCCCTCAGAAAGGCTCTTTGATGTTCAGGCAAATAGACAGCATGTGCTTCTGTTCTTGGGTAGACGAACTGTCTGATAAGTGTAATAGCCCCTCTTTTCAAGTCGGTCGCCCCACCGCTCTTCACTTATTCACAGCCTTGTCTCTCCCAGAAACTCACGTCACTCCTGTCTGTGATGTTATCTTGGTCTGGACAAGCTGAACATGCAAAACTGTGATGGTAACCAACCTGAATATCACATTGTTTCCTTCTGACCACTTTGAAACCCCCTCTGAGGTAGACGGGAGTGTTTTGTTGGCATGATGAGACCTCCCTCTAAAGAACAATGGCCACCTAAGAGTGTTTGAAAGGCAGCTATATTTGCTTTGGGTCTTAACAACTGCAGGACAGAAAGAGCTATGTTGACAGCGATGGGTGCACCGCGCTGAAAAAGGTTAGAGTCGCAGCTCATAAAGGCCAAACAGAGACATTTACTCGGGTGTGGTCACTAGTATTGGTTGAGTAATCTGAGTCAGTAAAGAAAGCATCTCGGCGGTGAGTGTGTGTGTGTGTGGATGTTATTGAATTAACAGTTAAATTTGTTGAGATGAAAAATGCTCCAATCTTTGAGTTTAGGGCTGAACAATTAAATTAACTATAATCTAAATGGCAATATTCAAATAGCAAGAGCTGCCATTTTTTCAATAAAGGTAAAACATGACACAACAGGCCATAAAATGAAGCATTGTGGAGAGTTAAAGACATAATTCAAGCTGGGAAATATTTTCTATAGGCATAAAGAAACTTGCTTATTTCCAACATAAAACATAATAGTAGGGAGGTTAAGCCCAAAAAATAGGCCTTTGACTTCAAGTCATGATGCAAATGTCCCCTTTGGCATGGAGGTACCTTAGGGCCATACAAATAAATCTATCCTAAGACACAAGTGAGATCACACTTTGTATCCGAAATAAACATTTCATTGTTTTTCAAAAATTAGCCGCCAACCATACTTGAGAGGCCCATATCTTTGCTTCTGTTGTAGCTACAATAACTAATTTGGTGTCAGAGTGTACATTTTTGGGGTCAAGGAATCCAATAAAATAGGTTTCAAGACTAAAAGAAACAATGATGTTCTCCTTACCATGACAGTTGCAGGTAAGACAAAAATGCACGCCAAAAACACATTGCATTTAGAATGTCCATATAAACTCAGGCAGATCCCCTAATGGCTTCGGCTCCTGGATGTTATCTACAGCTTCTCAGACAACATGGAGCTGCTTGTGTGACAGGATATTGGGTTTTATTAATGTAGAAACAGTAATAAAACTATACTGATACTGATTTAGTGAACATCAGGCGAAGTTCAACAAATATAGCCAACAAGTAGTTAAGTAATAAGATGTAATTCAAATCACAGTGGTGGCAGAGACCAATTAGTAACCAAATACAGTATATAATATAATCACAAGTCCCAGTTTCAACTGAAATCATGACTCTTTTTTTTGTGCAATCTGTTCACGATGTTGTGTGTATGTAATGTCCTTTCTTCTGCCTTTGTATTTTCTGTATTTAGACGGTGGCATTCAAAGGGAAGCACGCCTTGCCCAACGACAGCCACGCCAGAGAGATACTGCTCAGGCGCCACCCCAGCATCCGCCGCAGCCTCCGACCTGGAAGCTTTCAGACATCGGTAAGTCGGTTAACTGTAGCTGACATTGACCTAAGGGTCTTGCTACATGACGTCTATCATTCTAAGAGATAGAGGTAAAGCAGGTTAATCAGCTCTTGACTACACCCCCGTCTACTCATTTTCCTTTCTCACCATTTTTCCTCTCCACTTTCTTGTTATTTTCAGGAAATGCCCAAATCTCATAAGTACTTCTCTCTTCCTGCTGGGAAGAGTCTGGACTCCAACTTCTTTCCCCCAAAGAGGCTGAGCTATGAAGGTAAGCTTCCCTCAGTTGCAGTGTCCATGGTGATTTGTCTTTAAGTAAATTCAAGGTTGGAACGACCTTGTTCCACATTGTACGACAGGGAAGTAAAGTCAAGGTTCACTTGTTAGCTTGTCTACAGCTTTAACCCCACAACCTTTTTCAGTGAGAAAAACGTGCTCAGGTATTTATTCACATCGCCATCAGGTCAACAAAACTTTGGTTTAGAGCTAAATATCTGCAGAGCTTCTCATATTCCCAAGTTCCTCAGCTGTACTTTTTTAATTGGTGCTGATTAGCAAATATTAGCAACACATCATGCTAAACTATGATGAACAGAGTGAATTCACAGAGCACCGACGTCCACTTAGGCCAGTGTCAAACCACATGCACCAGACTTCAAACATATGATCATCATGATAGTAAATCATACTATCATCATAGTAAATGATCCGTAACTTCCTCCAAAACTACTCAGTACTTTTCATGCAATTTTGCTAAAAAGACATGAGTGAATTTCAGTAGAAGGATTGGCCTCCTGGTGACGCTGCTACAGCAACGCATGTCACTGGTTGAAAATGCTAAAAGGAAATAATAATCAGAACTAATTAATGACTCACAAACTCTTTTTATTAATGCAAAAATGTCAGATTGAAACTTTGGTTGTTATGTTTTTGTTTGTTTTGTTTACTTTATTGTAGGACTGTTGCTCAGTGACTGACAGGTTATTTCAGAATAATTATGTAATGAGTGAGGGGCAGGCAATATTAGATGTATCTTCTCCCTGCTCCTTTCTAACTAGGGAATAAGAAAGTGTGTTTTGGTATGTTTATTGGGAAAAGTCGTGAAATTACCTTGGCTGGAACAAATAAAAAAAATGAAAAGAAATGAAACGAAACTTCCTTGAGGCGTAACATCAGCCTTGTCACAGTGAGCACCTATGTAAAATATAATGTGGTATTTGATTTTCTTTCCCAGATGGTCAGGAAACCATGTCAGAGGTGGCGTACCCCAACAGTCGCTCTCGGTTTGGCCATCCAGCGCGCTCCTCCTCCAGAGCCATGATGCCTCTACGGAGGCTGGACACCCTGAGAGAAGCCCCGTCCGTGGACGCTCTGGATGAAGGCAGCGGTGGGAGCGGTGGGAGGGGCCGCGGCATGTCCAGAACTAACTCCTCATACAGCGATTCCCGCGTGCCTGCCGCTCGCCGTCACTTCAGCTCCAATGACAGCGGCTCAGCGGATAACTTAAGAAACGTGCATCATGAAACAGAAGAGGACGGCGAGCAGCAGCAGCAGCAGCAGCAGCAGCCTTTGTCTCCACCTCCAGCCTGGGCTGCAGAGCCACGGGACAACACGACACGAAACCCTCTGCTCAGGCGGCCGCAGTGGAACCCCAAGAAGATATAAGAGGAGATCGTGGGCTTTGAGCAGCAGCAGCAGCAGCCGGCCTGCCACAGACTGAGTCTCGGGCTCCACAGCAGCTCCAGGGGCCTCGACATGTAACTGTGTATTCATGTCATGTAAAGGCCCGGCAACGGAGACGCTTTCGTTTCTCAGAGGAGCCGACCCACCTTCAAAATGAGCCAAAGTGACAGAGCTCACAGACTCATCACAGTGCACTACAGTGGAGGAAGTGTCAGTAGAGTCCAGGCTTCGTCTACAAGTCACGTGAATGTGATTTTTAATAATTTTATATTCCCGTAGGATTTTTAAAAATGTTTAAAGTTGATGTAAGTTAAACTGCTTATTTTATTGTGAATATTTTAGTTTTTCTTCTATTTTTATCACCTCCTGTGTGTCATAGCTGTGTGAATGAGGATGCATGTTCTGTAAATAGTCCGTTTTTAGTTGAACATGAGGAACAAATCGCTGTTCAGTACAAAGTACTGGATTTTGTCTGTTACGCTCATGGATCTCACAAGTCTGGGCCCGCTTAGTTACCGTTTTCTGTAATAAATTTTCTATATTACATAAAAAAACAGTTTTCAGTGATTTGATGCGATGAAACTTTGAATATGACTTAAAAAGCTAGAAAGATGGGATGGGTGTATTGACTATGACATAGATGGATGTCAACATGCACATTGCAGCACTGACTTTAATGTTATACGATTGAAAACACAACAGACTCCAACATAGAAAACATTGTTTATTCCTTGTGACTTTTTGGCATGAATCTGAATCCTTCTCAGTAACATCTTACATATCATACATTTTACACCATACTCCTTCTAGACTAGTTAGTGGTGGGGTTTTTTTTTAGACAGTTGTGCCCATAGTACATTTGCAACTCAACTTAAAACAAAACAACAAATCACTTCTTAAAATGTCAACTCAAAACACATCCTAAGATAAATTAACAAATCTCAAATCTGACAAAACTGTAAAATTCAAGTGTCAAAGACTAGAGCAACTATTTGCTCATATACCACCCTAGGAACCATTTCTGACGCAGTGTATTAGAAAACAAAAAAACAACAAAAAACAATTGGTATTGAGGTAAAAATGTGTAAACCAGCTTGGTTTACGCCTACAGTGGAAAAATGTTGTGTTCAGGACAGGTAGTTAATTGCCTCCACAGTTTCATCTCATCTCTGAACATCTTTAAGTGTAACTGCCAGGAAAGTAAAAGGGAAGAAGGTGAAACTTTTACCTTTTTCCCCTTCGGTTCGTGCAATTGAGGGAATTTGGACAACGTAGTGGTTACAGGGTTAGAATAAAAATCAAAGTTAACATCGTTTCCAATCAAGCTGTCACCAGCAACATGTGCCAGTGCCAGTTCCTGCCCCTCATGTTTCTATCTGATCGCGCTTCAGCCCTGGACTTCGCTCTCGCTCTCAGCGCTGCTCTTGAATTTTTGAGTCCTTTCTCTCAGAGAAGGACCACAGTGCCGGTGGGGACGAGCCACCTTGACTCACAAATTTGTCGGTAAAGGAAACAAGCTCGAGTGGTTAATACACTGCTTCCACTGTGAGTCTGCCACCTACAAGATAAGAGCACTTCTGAGTGGTGGGTGTGCATTGTTTGTCAATTCTTTTTTCTTTTTTTAAATTCAATCGATTGCACTGAGCTTCAGAGTTTTTTTTCCTCTGTTTTTGTCCTTCCTCTCCCGTCCCATTTGGGGATCCTGATGAGCAGTAAACCCACCGCTGCTAGAGCCAGGACCACCCCCAGACTAGGGGGGCCGCAGGGGCTGAACTCCTGAGCCAGACCGGAGAGCAGCGGAGCCAGGACGCGACCCACAGCGGTGACGGACTGCCCGGCGCCGATCAGAGTCCCGCTGGCCTGCACCCCGCCTCTCTGCAGCTCTAGGTCCGTGATACACGTCCGTCCGATGGTGGTGGAGATGGCGAAGAAGGTGGAGGTGAGCAGCACCTGCCAGACGCTGGGCGCAGCGGCGTAGAGGGAGATGAGCGAGCAGGTGAGCACGGTGGAGTGCAGCAGCAGGTCGGGCATGTTGTTCCTGTAGAGCTGCGTGACCGGCCCCACCAGGAACCCGGCCAGGGCGCCCAAGGTGCTGCTGTAGCTGATCAGATAGCCCGTCACCTTCGGCTTCAGGGAGAAACGCTCCTCCATGGCCAGAGAGAAGTTGCTGTAGTAAAGCATGATCGCTATTCCCATCAACAGACGGACCAGGAAGAGGTCCCACATGTCGGAGGAGGCCACCATGTGGATCTTGGAGCCGACCGACGACAGCTGCCTCCAGGCCGGCTGCAGCACCGGCACCTCCCTCCACCTGACGCCACCCGGATGCTTCCCGGCGGGGCCCGGCTCGCCGCCTGGAGCCGCCGCCGCCGACACTGTGTGGTTTCTACTTGTGTGAGAGCCGTTCTGCACCGACTTACTGCAGTGGTTGTCATGGCAGCGATTGCTGGTGTTGTTGCTGGAGTTGGTGTCGTTACGTTGAACTACTAGTGTCTCGCTCCACGGCAACATCCACACCAGTCCTGGAAATGACAAACATAAGACCTTATAATAAAAAAAATGTAATATCTCAAATTGTGTTAGTTACATCTAAACATAGAAAAATACAATTTAACAATTTCAATAAAACAAATTATACTCCTATTTATATTAGATAACATTCACCACGATGCCTCTTCAAACTGTCAGTGACTGTAAAACTTGTACTGGAGATTTACTTCACATGGATTAATTTGTTTTATCTGAAATCATTTTGGAAATGAATTGCTAGAATAACATCAAACGCCTTAAAGAGTCTTGGGTGCCGCTTAGCTCAGTGGGTAGAGCAGGCGCCCCATATGCAGAGGCTCTCTTGACTATACTATCAATTAAAGGCAAAAAGCCCCAAAAATATACTTTAAAAAAAAGTCTCACTGGACCTTTAGATCTGGATCCTGGCAGACATGACACATTACAATACAGTAAATCTCTATCTATCTATCTATCTATCTATCTATCTATCTATCTATCTATCTATCTATCTATCTATCTATCTATCTATCTATCTATCTATCTATCTATCTATCTATCTATCTATCTATCTATCTATCTATCTATCTATCTATCTATCTATCTATCTATAAAAAAACACACAGTTGAGAGCAGTTCACTGTTAGTACGTCATTAAGTTGAGTTGAGGAGGCGGGTAAAGGACTTTTTAAAAGCCCCCTTAGCCAATGTGACTTAATTGGTCTTAACATGGACTACATATTCAACCCACCTGCATTAATAAGGAAGATAGCGGCACAAGTAAAGGAGGAGGTGTAGAAGCCTCCTTCATGCTCTGTGAGATAACCACCAACCACGGGGCCCAGGATGAAGCCGACACTGGAGGCGGCATTGAAGTGTCCCATCACCAGAGGGCGCTCCGACTCAGACACCAGGTCGGACAGCAGGGCTCTGCAGATGGACAGGGAGTGCTTGAACAGCCCTGGGATGGAGAACAGGAAGGGAATAAGTGGAAAAACTCAATTTCATGACATATTTTTCTGGGAGGTGGCCTGACTCACCCACAGGGATCCGTGCGAGGACGAACAGAGCGATGCTGGTGGACATTCCCAACAGGCCGTAGCCCAGGGCGCTGAGCAGCAGGCACGTCAGGAGAGAGTACCGCCGTCCCACCACGTCACTCCAGCTGCCCTGCCGAACACACACAGGAAATGAAACTCAACCAGGAACAACAATCGAACCTGTTGCAGTTTTTATCATTATCTCTGGAAGAAACATCTGGGCAGGTGGAGCTGGTGCCACAACAAGCATGGGCAATTATTTTTTTTTTGTGTGATGTTTTTATTTTGAATGAATTGCCCCCCCAAATTAATTGGTGTCATAATTTATTTCAAATAATTGATAACATCAACAAATTGGCCCAATGCCATAATCCCTAGGAGTAGATTTGTTACCTTTAATTGTCGGTGCAAGCTATTTTTAGATTGGCAGAGATATGATATGAGATAATAACAGAACGTTACGAGTTGTTTTCAAGGTAAATGCAAAGCCAGTACAGAGCCGAAAAGAGATTGCTTGCCGAAAAACTGCCCCCGATGGAAACACGCTTTGGCGGCTTTGTATAAATTTACCTCAAAAACAACTCTGCGCTTCGTGCACTGGCATGGATAGGGCCCCACTGACATTACGAGTGTACGGGGCCCAGAATTTGGTGCTACGCCCCTGACAACAAGAGATATAAACCAATGAAAATAAAAGCCTGATCCCTTACTGGCCGTGGACCCCAAACAAAAGAAATGTATTTCAGTGTTGTATAACTTTCTTTGGTCGACTGCCTTTGACTCTCTCAATCTAACCAGGACCGCATGGGAAAATGACCTGGCAATGGTGTTGACAGATCAGCAATGGACCTCTGCTCTTAACTTAGTCCACACCTCTTCCATCTGCGCCCGTCATGGCCTGATTCAATGTAAAGTTCTCCATAGAATGCCTGTAATCAATCCCCTGCTACTCATTATCACATGTTTTGGTCGTGCCCTAAATTGACGACTTTTTGGCAAAGGATTTTTGATACTATAGGTAGCATTTATTTACGATTTTATTTTATTACTATTATTTTTTTCTCTCTTCCTTTTATCTTCCTTCTCCTGTGTGTGTGTGTGTGTGTGTGTGTGTGTGTGTGTGTGTGTGTGTGTGTGTGTGTGTGTGTGTGTGTGTGTGTGTGTGTGTGTGTGTGTGTTGTGTGTGTTGTTTGTCCCAGTGTGGTTCAGACCTGAAGTGGGTGGGTTTGTGGGTGGGTGGGACTGGGTTTAGGGGTTTTGTTGACATATTGTTGTGAATGTCTTTTTCCCATATTGTACGATATCACTTAATGTCATCTTGTTGGAAAACCTCAATAAAAAGATTTGGAAAAAATAAATAAATAAAAGCCTGATCTTTGACCTATGGAGTGATAAACTGATTTTATTTTTTTATTTTTTTGGTGGATGTCTGTGTGAAAGATCAGGTGACTAAAAAAAGAAATTCAAAAACTGTGCATTTCCTCTTAACCAAGCATCCCAAGCCTTTATTAGATTCTCGCCCTGTCTCTCTCTTTACAACACACACACACACACCCATCTGATGAAATAATGAAATTAGGACCAATTGAGTTTACTGTGTTCTGGATGTAGCTGGGTGGGATTATCATAGAGACCCAGCTGTTCATGTATCCCCTCCTCTATCAGGAGTCAACCGGTCTGCACACGGGAGCCAACAGATGACTCCTTATCTGTTTAATTTGTCGCATGACCCCTGAGAATTAAACCAATTTCAGGAGCTGTGCACGGCAGGAGACAGCCGCGGAAAAGCTGAGAATCTTTACGTCAGATGACATGCTCGTTTTCGAGTTAATTACTTCACAGTCTCCGTACTGTTACAGAGTCATTAAGGCTTTCATATTTCATTATAACGCTCTTAATGTTGAGTCTGCCCAATGTCCGGGAGATGAGTGAATAATTCATTTCTGTGAAAGAGGTGAGTGATATTTGTGGATCTGCAGCGAACTGGGAGTAGCCAGCGTGTGTGAATATCCAAAGACAGGACGTATTGTTTGACCACAATCAACTTAAAACGGCCAGTGTTTATTGTTCTCATGAAATACCAGAGATGACATGGAATGCAATCGTTTCGGCCTCTAACTGTGAGCATGCCTTGTCGAGCACGGAGGGACTGAATAGACGGTTAGTGACAGAGAGATGCACGGTTTTACAGGGGAGGAACCAGGTTTAATACTTACAACTATTGTGCTTGAGAAGAGCTGTAAGATCCCATATGTAGATCCTGCAACAGTTTCACATTAGTTTTAATACATATCGGTTATACAAAGTGCAGAGAAAACATCGTGTGATGGAAAGCTCAACATTCGACAGTAGGACATGATTGCTATCATACACACACTTGGTGCATTACTGCTCATCATTATTCTGCAACAAATTGGTGTATCATATCATCCAGTTATCTTTACTTTGTTTGGCTTCAAGTTTATGACAGAAATGACAGAAAATTGAGCCACAATTTTCAAATTTCCATTCAAATTTATTTTGGTCCAGTGTACAACTGCACTTCTCTGTATTTCTCATATGGTTGATTATTGAATTCATGACTTACTGTTTCAGCCCTTTTGTCTCTAGTCAGCAGGTAATTACTTGGTGGTAAGACTATAAATATGCACCAACTATTATATATATCACTCTAAGGATGCTACATGTGCCGCTATGTGTGTTAAATAGACGACTCAGTGTAATGGACACACCTTACCTACTATGCCAGCCACAGAGGGACTGGCTCCTAGGGCTTTTACATGATGGCTCAGCAGCGGGATGATCATGCTCACCCCAAACAAATCCTGGAGAAAAGGAAAAAAACAAAAAGAGGAGGAGGTTTTTTTTATCACAACAGAAACCCCCCTGAACTGACCGGGACGTGTAAACCAATCAGACAGTGCGGAGCCAGTGTTGAGTGTTTGTTACAGAGAGTTTGGTGGTGGACAGTTGGAGCAGCTACAGAAAGTCACTGCTCGTCCTGTTTATCTGCATAGCTGAGATCAGAGCAGCTCTTGCCAAACACTTGATTGAAGTCACACAGCGATTCATACGATGTTCCACCACTGCCTATTACACTAATTGCTTAAAACTTTCAGTGCCGTTACTGTTCCAGCAATTTCTGTCTGCTGCCTGTGCCAAAAATCTGACCCTCCGAGCCACCTTAAATTAGAGGCTCATTCCGCGAGCTATTCAGGCTGAAAAGTAGAGTTAAGTTTTCTGGAAAGTGACTCTGGTCAGCCCTGAAAAACACGTTGAATGTTGGTCGGTCTCGCCGTCTGTAGAAATTAATTTTTAGATCAAATGCAACATCTTTTCATACGGGGTTCAAGTGCGTCCTTTGTCTTGCACCGTTTGTCTTTGCAACACATTTTACTGACAGTGGTGCTTTGAAAAGGCGACTCTCAACACTCAGAGGTGTCAGAACAACCTGCCATGTTCTCTAACGCCTCTCTTATTTAGTGGCTACACACCTGAGCAACTCCAGTGTACACATTCACATTTCTAATGTAGCCTACCTGTAGATACAGACATGTAGTAGTAGAAGTATAGGTACACACTCCTAACCCTTACATGCTCAGAGGTTAAACATGTATCTACAGGTAAGTAGCCTATGACAGGTAACATTGATCAGTGTTACTGTATGTTTAAACGGGTGACCATTGAACTTCAGATGTTACTACTGAAGACATAATCAAATAGCCTATTGGAGAAAACTAATATTAAAATATAACATAAGATGTAAACTTTGACATTATGAGCCATACATTTAGGCCTAATCTAATACCTGAGTTCAGCTTCCTCACCTTTTAAAAGCAAAGACAATGTGACTGTATTGAAATCTTTTTAAGTCCCTGGTTAGGACCAATTAGGACTAAATGATTATTTACATTGCTTCATTTTGAAAACTTGTTCTCAGATATATATTTTTTACTTACATTATTAGCCTATTTTAATTTGACTGTGTTACATAGCCTGAGTTACATTTCCATACATTTTAGGTTTTCTACAGAGTGTAAACATGACTTCCTTGAGGCTGTTGTGAAATATTTTTTTGGCATCACACCACTGGGTTATTATGAAAGCATGACTTTTATGACGCAGCAGAGCTCAGTCACACATAAACACTCACACACACACAGCTGAAACGGAGCTATATTACTCACCATGAAGCCCACCACATAGATACATTGTATAATCCTCGTCCGTCCTCTTGGTTTCTGAATTAAAGTGCTACATCTCTGGTCGTTCATCCTCCCGCTGTGACGCTGTCACGGCTGCAGCCAACGCGGAAGAGCTCATCCGCTCCACCGTTGAATGAACCAAAGCGGACGATGTCTCCGTCCCCGGCGGGGGTTTCGCGGACAGACGGCGTCGGTGTGTTGCCAGGTTTGTTACCGTCTGTTCAGATGAAGCAGGTATGAAAATGTTGCAGATTTTTTTTTTAAACAAATAGCAAATATACGTCCTGCGCCAGCACTCGCTCGCTGTTGTGTTGTAGTGTGGTGTCGTCTGCTCGGACTCCCTCCCCGCTGCAAGACACACATGGTTTCGTCCACTGACGTCACAAATCCGAGTCGACGGCATTCCTTATTCATAAGCATACGATTATCATATCAGAGATGATGTTTTTCATTTTGATTGTTCCAGTAATTGGTTATATTTAAATGTAATATTTCTCTGTTGAATATCGATCAGTGTATAAAAAAATACAAAATAAAACAAATATTTAGTCATAGCCTAGAACCAATAATAAAGGCAAGTCAAGTTTTCCTTGATAAAGATTAATGAACTCAAGAAATAAGTGCAAAGCAAACAAATTACAAATTCGTAATCACATCACACCATTCAGGGTAATTTCATTTTCTCGCCCAATTAACCACTATTTAGGCTAATAGCAATAACTTGGATATTGATTTTGCATGGACTAAACATAAAAAGTTCAAGATTTTTTTCTTCTCTTTTTTTAATTGGTCTTCAGTTGTGTGGATGAGCTATAATGTTTGGTTTCTCTGTCACCACCTGCTGGACGAACTGGAGCGTCCATAAAACATAAAAACTGTTCTGTTCAAATAATTTAAGAAGGTTTGTTTGTGTAAATATTGCACTTTAATGTCAGCAGTGCTCAGATAGCAGTGTACGGTATGTCTTCTAGGCTATATTCTTTGAAAGAACGTCACCACAAGGATCCAACAAGTTAAGAAATCCTATCTACATTATTGTTTTGTCATGTCCAGAGTTGTTTCAGTTATTTTAGCAGTGCAGCCTTGTTTCTGTTGGAACCAATAATAACTTTAAATAAATAAAAACAAAAAAGGCATTTTAATTAAAAACCAGTAAAACAGCCACAGTAAAATGAGGCGTCCAAAATCTAACTGAAAGTGATTTTGGATGTAGTACTGATCTGAATTTTTACTCTCTCTCCCTCTCTCTCTTTCTCTCTTTCACACACTCAAACACACACACACACACACGCAGACACACAACAGAGTCGATGAGGGTGGAGAGCTTGTGGCTGAGGGGGGCCCTGAGTCACATCAGTGTGTAAATTGGTCGGTGTCTACATAAAGGTTCACTGCTAAATGTTCCTCATAGATGCTAATAAACCTGCAGTTCCTACCAACTCGCACTGAGTTCTAGGCTACTAACCACAAAATACGTTTTTAATCCTGTTTCCAGTCCTATGATAAATGGACTTTGTACTCGCTTAAATGAGATCCAGGTCACTGCTGTTTTTCTGGTATAAGAGAAAACATTAAACATCTTCTCTGTTGCTCAGTGTCATGGCTATTCTTTTCTCTATGTTAGCCTTCTTTTGTGAGTGTCGAAGGACTGATGTAGTTCTCATGAGCTTTTTGTTGTACTCTTGTGATGTTTAGGCTTTGTTTTGGGATTCCTCTTTAATATCAGCCTTAAGCACGCTGTATTTCAATCTTTAAGAAAAACTTTAAAAAAAACAAAACAACTATTGTCAATGTATGTGATTGATTGGTCATGTATACGGGTGGGTAATTTGGCACTAGCGCTGTGTTTCCCTTCACCGATGTTGCCCTGACAATTGTTGCCAATGCTTCCCCTTAACCGTTGTGTCCTGACTTGTTTTTTTCCTCACACACAAAGTTGCATTTGAAAGCTGGGAACGTCTGTTGTGTGTCTGTCCTAGTGTGAGTTATTGTATTTATTGTCTGTTGTGTTAATGTATCTGTGAGAAATTGGGCTTTTTCACACACACACACACAGTCACTGTGGTACTAATGTAAATATGTTTGTAAGATTTTTTCAGATGACGTGTGCGTGTGTGAAATAAAAATCAATCAAGCACCTTGAATTGTCATATGACAAGTTCTGCACAAATGATCACTGACCTTAAGTGGTTTTTAAACGAAGGCCATGGAGCTTTTAACAACGAGAAGTTAACACAGAAAATGTGTTTTTTTTGACAACTTGCTAGATGCAAAATGTTCAGTGTTGTTTTGTGTAAATTTTCAGACATTGTGACTTTGTGGCATCTAATTGAACCATTTTCAGTAATTGACACTAACCACCCCCATTTACAGGAAGTGGTCCTGGTGTGTGTGTGTGTGTGTTTATATGCACGTTGTCCTGTTGAGCCAGAAGCCTTGGACAGGGTGTCACAGGATACTTTACCTTTCCTCTGTCCTTTCGCTCTCACCCTGCCTTGACATTCCCGTGCAGACACTGGGTGTCCAGTTGCCACCGGTTATTTCTGCGATGATCCCCTCCCTCTCTCCCTCTCTCTCACACTCTCCAACTGCTCCACACACTCATCCCACAGCCGCCCTCAGTCAGACCCCAAAAATAACTCTGGGGGAGTTGTGTGGGGGCTGGCTACAGACCCCAGTGGATGGTCCAAAGGAGTCATGTGCACAACCTTGTCCTCCCATAACACAGACAGACAGACAGACAGAGGGGACAAGACAGGACAAGACAGGAGAGGAGTCCAGATCCATTAACCCGACATAAAGCAGCTGTGCAGAGTAACAACTGGTCTCACTCAGTGGATCTAATACACAGCAAGAGGAGTGACTCTGCTTGTCACATGCACTTACTGTAGTTGGAGGGGAAAGTCAGATTATTGGGCATCCAGAAGAAGCTGAGCGGAGCGGCCGGTCAATCCTGGACCATGAAGCTAAGTGTGGCGTTGTTTTTCGCCGGCCTCTTCGGGGCTTTGGCAGCTGTGTTCATCCTCCTCTCTTTTGGAACTGATTACTGGCTGCTGGCCTCGGAGAGCTGCCACCCAAACCCTGACGGATCTGTTGGCCCCGGTGGTGTGACCATAGAGGTGGGTGTTGGACTTGGAGGTGAAGAGTATAGCCAGATATCATTGACTGCACTCAATATTAGTGATTGCATGTTTTCAAGTTGATATTACTGTAGTAACTCTGACATGAGGCGATTGTTGTTGTTTCTCTAGGCTATATAGGGGCAAAAATACACAAAGTAACTCCATTGTTTTTTATATAGGCTAGTATTTAAACTTTAAATGGTGTGTTGTGAAGTTTCACTCTTCACCCATGTGTTTCAGGTCTAATATAATAGTTAGCTCTTAAACTAGAATCATGCTTCTTCTATTTTGGAAACTGTGATCAGTTGCTGCAGTCATTCTCCCAGCGGATAAATTGCAGGGCAGAGAGAGAGACATCCCTGCAGGACCTGGCTGTGTAATCAGACACTGTTTAATGTAGCATGTGTGCAGCTATGCAGTGATTGAGACATCGCTTGTACCATGTGCCCCTATAACTGGAGTACAAATACCACTAGTCCCAGCGGTATGGCACTGGATTAAATATCACCGAGTAGAGCATACTTTGCTTTACATAGTACGCACTGATATTGGAATTGGGAAATGATATCAGTACAATAAAAAGCCAAACTGGTACTGAGCATATGCAGCATAGTAAAGCAATGTGATCTCAATCGAATCAACTATTTAGTATTATTTTTAGAGTGTATTATATAACAGAGGATATCAGTCTATAAAAAGCTGCTGGATCCAATCAGAATTGTTTTCAATTATGTTTGGAGAGTTCATTGTTTGCATCATATAACACTGGTTGCACAACTTGTGTCCCTTTAAAAGCCATAATTTCAGTCTATGATCCTTCGTCACAAATAACAAATATTAGAGATTATTATGCTGTGACTTCTGGGGGAAGTCCTCACCCCTGGGGGCTTGGGAGACACTGACCTAGTCAGGAATCTGGATCTATCTGGATTTTTGAAAACAAACTAACACTGCAATATAATTCAACAAGATAGTGATTTGAAAATGTAAGATCTTGTACAAAACCTCTGCTCTGAGCTCTTCATGGTTGATGTGACAGGTAATTTGGGTTGTGTTATTTCGCTGATGTGCAAAAATAGTGACCACCAATGATGAATGTTTCCTGATTGGGAACATCCTCGACCTGCACGCTCACTTGGCACCTAAACCAAACCTGAATAAGGTCAAAAGTGCTTGCTCAGCTCGACCCTTGACCTGAATCAGCAGCTGCCAAGTCGCATGTGGCCGCTCACCGTACACCTGCTCTCACAGACTTTATTTACATCAACAGATCAACATATGAAATGCCCCACCCACCCTGTACTGTAGGTTGTATATTCCTCTTATGTTCGGTAACAAGTCTTATTTTCATCTTTCCAGAGTGGAGATGTGGTTGTGCAGGACGACATTCAACAAATCACTCTGTACCATGAGGGTTTTTTCTGGAGGTGCTCCTTTGGAGCCGACATGGACGACGCCAACTTGCTATGGAAGCTCTGGTTCAGTAAGTGAGACATGTAACATCACATTAATGCTTTTGCTAAATTGACATTAGCTTTATTTTCTCTTTGTTTCCATCACTTTACATTGAAGAATGACAAGAATATCTTACTGTAAAAGCAGCCATGGGTCTCTTCTCATAGTTTGTTTCTTTTCCTCTAACTTTATTATAACTGAACTTGGAGAAAAGCATTTATGTGGTAAATTATAATTAGTATATTATTATTTGAGCTATGCACAATATGAATTTACATGAGGTCATTCATAGACAAAGAAATGTTTTGCTGGCACCCTGTGTTTGACGTCCTCTATAATAAATATTGGGTTAGGGAGGGTCACTACTATGAGATAGGTCTACTGTCAACACCAACACACCAATTAGCCATATATTTTCTCTTATCTATAGATAAGAGAGAGAAGTAAAAGCGATTTTTTTGATCTTATGATTGGTGAGTGCAGTTCTCCTCCAGTGCTTTACTTCACCAGAGTCACATGGCAACGTTTGCTACGTCTCTGCTGCAGAATAAATATCAGCTTCTGATTTGCTGCCTCGATGACAAAACAGCACAAACTCTCTCTAGTGAGTTTTTAGAAAAAGTGCCATGTGATGTTATTCTGGTCGTGTGTCAGATGATTGTGCGTCGTCTATTTTCTGACGGAGACTTTGAATGGTGGTTCATTGTCAGGAAGAGCCTCCAGCTGCTGGAGGGACCTTGTGAGGGTCTGAGGAATTTCACATGGTGGAAGAAAAGAGAGAGAAAAGGGCAGGGGAGGAAAATCAAAACATTAGAGGAGATCTTTTCATTTCTGCGTTGTCAGATTTAGACAAAATCAAAAGGGATTGCAGTCAAAGACAAAATCTGAAAATGACTAAAATCATTTTTAAAATAACATGCAATGCATTTGACCTTCTTTAGCATGAGAGTGGAGGGAGGTTTTGAGTTGTTTTGCTATGTAATGGTATTGTATTTGTAAGTGATGTCCTCTTACTGCCAACTGTGTCTGTTAACCTGCACAATTACATTTTCATTTCTTGTCTCTGTTGATTTTTTCTCTCTCTCTTTAGCAAACCAGCCACACTCCAAAGTGTGCATGCACGCCTACCTCTTCCCGTTCCCTATATCTCACCAGACCCACAATGCCACAGAGTATGATTCTGCCATAAGTAAGTGTCGCACAAAATGGCATTGCAGAGATTTCCTCTTCATTTCACTGGTTCTTATTGTACAACTGGCTATAATAATATTCCTGTTTGTTCTAGTCTACAGAGGCTTCTGGAGCATCTTCATGCTGATTGGTGTGGCAGCTGTGGTGCTTGGTGGGTTCGTCATCATCTGTGCTGCTCCATTCGCCAGCTATCGCCTGTACAAAGCAGGCGGAGGCCTCTTACTGACATCTGGTGAGACTCGAAAATGGTTAAATCCACTCTTTTACTGTTTTACACTTTGACCCAACTACATTTCCAGAAGAGACTGTCCTCCAGTAAAAGAAAACACAGACAAATAGTTACATTTTTCTTAAGGCGACATCTAGTGGCCGCAGTAAATATGACAGAGGGAACAGAGGGAGAACTGGTGTAATTTTACAGTGTTGTGTTTATAATCTCACTCTTCCACTGGTCTTGTGTTGAGGATCTTCTGGTTTATATGTATTAAAAAAATTATATGAGTGGGTTTTTGTCTCACATCTCTGCTTGTGTCGCTCCTCTCTGCTCCAGGTGTGTTCCTGCTGTGTGTGGTGGTGATGTACGTGCTGTGGGTGCAGGTGTTGGACGTGGTGGACGTCTACGTGGAGCACCAGCGCACGGCCGTGTGTCCAGACTTCCAGCTGTCCCTCACCTATGGTTTGTCTTTTATGTTTGCCCCCATTGGCATCTTCTTCTGCCTCCTGGCCGGCCTCCTCTTCCTCCTCATCGGCCGAACCATCCAGATTCACTATCACTAGTTTTTAACCACCACCAGCAGCAGCAGGTTAGAGGAAAAGGTGTGATCCTGAGATGTTTAGAGCACCTTTTTTTTAAACCATTATCTTTATTTTGTCTACCTTTAAAAACAGGAATCTGTGGAAGCTTAGTGGTATAAATTATCTAACAGGCTTGAATACCTGTGGTGTATGACATAATGTTGTTGGTTATGGCTATGAGACTTACGAGTATATTTTTTATGTATAATTAGCTGAAACTGAATGTTAATGAGGGTTTTTTTTTGTCCGTTGTGGCATATTTTTGATTGCATGGGAATATGTTCCCTGGTTTAAAAGCAACAAAAAGTGTGCATAATGAAAAGATCACAAGGTGGCATGATCATTTTTATATTTTGTATATATACACTGAAACAAACACAGCTTTTCTATATTCAGTTTAAAGGATAAGGCTGATGATGTCCTATATTTTTGTTATTATCGCCAATAAATCAATTAAAAGGGCAAAACCACCAGTGCCTTAGTCTCTCATTATTTTCCAACTTGCCGTCATCCATTGAAACTGAACATGTAAATCTTTAAAATCAGATAATAAATACATGTATATACTGATTATGTCTTTAAAATGTCCACTGTAAACTATTTTCTACCTACATTTGGAGAACAACATATTTATATAGCATTTTATGAGAAGAATATGGAATATCATCAGACTTATCTTGTAATATGATCAAATATTGTGTAGTGTATCATGCTTCATATTTTCTGCTTTTTCTGCAGTATTATTCAACTAATTCTGTACATATTCTGAAACTGTGCTGGTTTTTTGGTCATATTGTTCCAGTTTGACGTTATTGGTTCAGCACCTTTCATCCTGTTTATAAGTGAAGCTTGAAGCATGAAGTACTTTTTTTAATGGTGCTTTTATGTATCTGTTTTATGTTCATGTTTCATGTTATTATGTGTTATACTGGTCCATTTTCTATGTGATTTATGAAGTGTGTTGTGAGATTCTAATATAACATTATATCTGCTTTAGTAGGCCTAAAAAAACACAATTTTTGTGATGAAGACGAGTGTAAAATAAAACATTAATAAATAATTTTATCATTAACACCACTAAATCCAGGTGTTTTTTTTTTAGAAGACAGTGGCAGATGCATCTTCATAGCAAAACGTAAACAGTGTATCAGGTAAACAGCAGTGACCAATCAAGAGAACAAATCAATTAGTAGTATGAGCACTTCTCTATGTAACGAGATCAGAGGCCTGGGTTGAACCATCCCGCCACAAGATGGCACTGTTGTCTCACTTGACTCAAACACAATCTTAACACCTGAGAGGCAGAAATCCCATTTTGCTTATCTGGAGTCTGTGAGGAGTGTGTGTGGTGTTATGCATTTAATCACAACTTCAGAGGTAGGATCTGTAGATGAAAGAATTCACACCTTGGCTGACAGACGGATGGTAATTTCACTCATGAATGGAGCATTTGATCAGGATCTGAATGGACTCCTGTGTCGATTCTCATGTGTCTGTATAAACTCTGTGCCTTTTGAGGTTTATAATATACTTATCATACATAAGGAAATGCATCTGCGGTTTGCCTTCGAATGCAGGAGAGAGCGACACAATGTAAGGCATTGATTACTTTGTGAGATTGACTTTGCCGTCACAGGAGACTCTCATGATGGAGATTCATGCTTCCAAATTCCCCCCCCCAAAATTTTTTTATTTTATTTTATTGCTGTCCATGTGAGAGTGGCCGCACCAGACTTCAGTTCAGCCGTGCACTGAGGTAAAACCACAGCAGGTCACAGGAAGAGGCCACAGAGGTTGTCAGATGCTAATAAATAATAAAGATCACAGGATTGTTGCTGTTTCAGGTTTGGACCAGTCCTTTCAGCCAAGTCTGCCCTGGGGGAGAGATTTCTTATCTGGTGGACTTCCTGGTTTAAATGAAATCCTAATAAGATAAAAAATAATGTTTAATCATTTCTCTTCCCATAGTGAGAGCGTGGGTGAGAAAGTCATAGAGAGAGGGGTGTGGGAGAGAGAGAGGGAGAGAGATGTTTAATGCAGGTAAGGAGCAAGCTACCTCCAGAAGACGCCCAGGCCTTGCAGTCAGTAATGTCATCAGAGTGGGAGTCCCAGCTGAATTCAGCACTGTTCTGCATGATTGCCCATGATA
The DNA here is from genome assembly GCF_045865225.1 of Trachurus japonicus. Taxonomy (NCBI): domain Eukaryota; kingdom Metazoa; phylum Chordata; class Actinopteri; order Carangiformes; family Carangidae; genus Trachurus; species Trachurus japonicus. The sequence continues at coordinate 20,775,756 of NC_140927.1, forward strand.
ATTGTGTGTTGATAGGGAGCGCCGGAGATGGAGTATAATTTCCACCGAGAGATTCCTAAACAAATACCTGTGCTCAGCAGAGGGATGGAGTGCGGCAGGAGGTGAGGAGGAGAATAGCGGATGAGGGGAGATAGAGGATGAGAGGGTAACACTTCTACAGGAGGAGGAGGAGGAGGAGGGGGAGGAAGAGGAGGAGGAGGTCAGGAAGCAGTGCTCTCACTCCCGGCTCGTACAGTCTGCACATACTGCAGCCAGGGCAAGGCCCCGCAAGATACTGCTCTTTAAGAAAAACGGGGGGAAAAAAGAGAGAAAATGTCTGCACTAAAAAGACTGTGGAGACAGAACAGACCAGAGCAGACAATGACAGAACAAAACAGAACTAAAGTGGGGCAGACAACCGTAGAATAGAAAAGAATAGAATAGAATAGATGAGACGAACAATGTATAATACTCATGCAATGAGGACCTGACATTATAGCAAAAGCACAATCTTCTTGTCTAAAGCCAAATGAGCTCAATGACAATAAATTAAAAAGAAACTGCAAGATTGAAAAAAAAAAACAAGAAAAACTGTGACTTTATCACTGAGAATGACAAATAATCTTTATTTGTATTCCACTTTTCAAAGTTACACAGAGGTTCATGTCAAAACAAAGAGACATCATGAAGTTGAAGGATTGCTCCAGAGGTTTTTTGCTACTGTAAGACAGTAAGTGCTGCGCTTTGAATAATAATCAGTGTCTGATACGAGTTTCCCATTTAATGGAGTTACATTATTATACAGTACCTACAGTACTCCCTGTCTCTCACTGAACAATCCACAACCTATAGAAATGACACAAGATATCTCCTGCTACATAGAAAAGTCCACTAGTGTGTATATATGTGTCCTATGTATGAGCTGCACATTGAACCACAACCGACTCCAAACCCACCGTGATGCCACAGAATCACGTGTTAGACCAGAGATCTAAGGAGAGCAAAGTGAAACTTTTCACCTTCAGCAAATGAACGTGTCACTGAGCGTCAAAAACTCAGAGCACACGCGTCACTCTGCACAGTGAAGGTCAAAGATCCAAGAGAAGAAACAAGAGGCAAAACACATTTTTGTTGAGCTGAGGGTGACTTTAAAAAAGTGACAGAGTGCGGAAAATACAAGTTAAAAATAACGAGATAAAGTTTAGGAGTCACTGAGGAAGCAAGATGAAGCTCACCAGAAAGGAGTTGTTTCACAGTCTGAGGTCCTCGACACTGACGGCACAGGATACACAAGCTCCTCTACTTCTGACTGGGTGAGTACTTGCTTGTGAGTTATATGTTCGGACTAATGGCCTTTATGTAGTGACCAGGTGTCCTACTTTGTGTTGATGCAGCATTTTCATCCCTTGTCCCAAGTCATGCATGTTGAGACGATGTCCCACATTTTGACTGAGCTCTAGGTCCAACACACATTACATCCTGATTATACTTACTAATAATGACACAAAGCACAATTCAGTCAATGCATACAATGGCACGCATTGAGTTCTTAACCTTCGTCTTGTGCTACTGTAACTTTCTGCTACCATCCATGGTGTTAGAGTCAGTTTTGACCCGTGTTTTAAATCAGCTGTAAAACACGCTAAAAACAATTATGTATCATTCACTTTGTTTCTCATCTCTTGGTTACATTGTTAGGCTTCCTTATCCATGAAAAGGTTGGTTTTGCACTTACAAAATTGACCCTAACATCACAGATGTTGATGAATCTTTTTTTTTTTTTTAGTTGGTTTTATTTTGTTCAAATAGAGGTTCCTGACAAAGTCAAAAACCCTTGATGCAATAAACAAATTTATATGGTACTTTTATGCATTTAAAACCTGAAAACGGGTCACTGGTGACCTGAACACAAGAGGAGGGTTAAACTTTTTTACATTAAGGACTCCTAAACTGACACAAATTAGACCACGGACCCCTCATTGGACAAACTTTTGAAACAAACACCAGAAATACACAAATATTTGTTCTAAGACTGAAAAATGTTAAGGTTGTGGGTTCAATTCCCATGTTGACAGAGTTAACATCCCGTCAGCGCCCTTACTGGCACTCAAAATGTCTGCACGGACGTTTTCTACTTTGTTGTGCAGGCTTGCATTTGGAGTGTGAAAGCACCAATAGTTTAATTGAATCTTTGAGTCTGTGTAATTATTTTTCAGGACTAAGTCTGAATCTATCAGCATTTTAGATTACCTTTCATTGGTTGTCCCACCTTGTCCAACATAAAAAATGTCTTTGTCCCACATTTGTTGTTTTGGGATCTGGTCATCCCTACCTACAGTATGCCACATGCAGTGTGTACCTCAAAGTGGAAAGCAAATCTATTTCTGTATTTAAACTAACTTTCTCATCTCTGCCAGGAACCTGTTTGTGTATATGTTTTGTATATGTATATGTTTCTGTGTGAAGAAATCATCAGAAAACAAAGTCCACACAGAAACAAGGAGACACCACGGGACAGGCTGAGGTCCGTTTCTCGTCTGGTCCAGAGGAGAAGATAGGTTCGTCTCTCAGTCAACACTTGTATATTTAACCTTGAGGGAGGTTTAAGTTAATTGGAAGACACTCTTTGCCTGAGCGCTCTCACCTCGTGGCACGTTGTGTAGTTATCATAGCTTATCTTCCAAATGTATCATAATCCCACATGACATGCAAGTCAGATTTCATTTAAATCTGATTACTTTCAACTCTCAGAAAAAGCAAAGTATTTGAATTGCATGAACAATATGGCAAGTCATATTACACGCTGCTTTCCTCTTTAGAGATAGTTTTACATAATTTCCCATTCGTTTTGAAATAATGAATAGACAATGGGCTGTATAATTGTGAGAATTTACAATTCAGAGGACTACGTCGTATAATCACCATGCATAATTCAGAGAGTTGAGCGCATAGGTCACCGGTGGCAGTGCCACAAAAAGTAACTCAGGTCTTCAAACAAACAGCTGAAAATCAACACTTTTCACTGTCGCTCGGCTTGAAACGTCCCTTTGATGAGGCAGCGTCTTCCTTCAAGATCACTGAGGAGATATGAAGACGTACAAGCAGGGCATCCAATTATCCACACACCTCGTATATTTCCTTTTGAGCGGTGAGATTGTTTCAGTGGAGTCTGTAAGTTCAGAGGAACTCGCTGATGTGTAAAGAGGCGCTGGCAGGATAAAAATGGTTATTACATTGTTGGCCGGTGAAAACTACACCTGTACTGAGTGCTTCCTTTCTGCCCCTCCAACATCCTCTGGCCCCACACCTCAGTTTGTGCATATAAATTACATACCAAAGTGTGTATGGATGGCCCTCGTTCATACTCAAGGTCTCTTGTTTCAAAGGCATGCTAATGTCTTTCACAGTGAAACTCCTCTCAGCGGCCCTCTTTTAACTGCCGGGGCAACCGTGTAGGAGATGATTGGGACTCTTCATCCATCTCACCTATTGAATATTCACACACTTTTAATGGAACACACACGCAGACATGTATATTTATATATATAATATATATCCACAACTCCTAAACAAAGAGAAGTTCTGATCAAGTCTAGACTATAGCAGATTATTTCAACTATTCCATTTGCTTTGTTGCCTTTTGCTTTTTGTTGCTTCTTTATGTGCCCGTTGATTGTTAAACACACGAGTGAAAACTTTCAGCACTGACATAGCCTACCCAGTGTGTAGTTAGTTAGTCACATATTTCTCACTTTCTTTCTCAATTCTTTCTGTAGGATTGCTGGTGTTTCAGCACCGAGCACTTCTTCAGGCTTCTTCTTTGGGTTTAGCTCCCCCTCGAGCAACTAATTAATGCTACAGTACAAACAGCCGTTGGATTTGGTCATGAATATTCAAATATTCAGCTTGCATATCATTTCTTATGCAGCGTTGTAACACAGGGTGTTGCTGAGGCGGGCGTCAGGGTTTCAAAGCCATTTGAGGTTTTCTGCATCGTATACCTTCTCCATCCCAACGTGAACAGACAGTCTGTCCCCACTGTTACTTGACAAAGTGAGACTTAAGGAGGTGTCAAACTGAAATGTGAAATGACATTACCTACAAATGTCATTATTGTGACACACATTTTTTTTTTTTACTCAGTTGTCTTGTTTTGTTAACTTATAGCTTTAAATCAATTCATTTGGCTGGTTACATGATTGATTTATTTTGTTTTCTTAATTAGATAATCATGATTTTCCAACACATCTGTGGTGCAAACATTTGAAACTGTCTTTTATAATTACCGAGCTATAAAATGCACATTTAAAAAGCAGCAAAGCGACTATTCATTAAAATGAGCAGACAAATCCAATAAATAGCCAGTATTTATTTGCATAAACACCAACAATTGTTTGACATTTTTACACCATAATTTTGAGCTTTAGTCATTTTGAGGAAAAATGAAAGAAAAAAAGGTGGTAACTGGTGCTGTTTGAGGTTTATTATCTTTTGTGAACCTTTTTTATTTCACAAAAGGGAAACAAAAAAATATAGATTTATTTTTACTAAATTGATTCAATTATTATTTTTTCTCTCAACATCATTAACACGTCCATAACCATAACTCATAGTACAGAGATCGGATACTATAAACTAAACTATAACGTCTAATAAATTTATAGGGAATAAAAAATCTGTCTCTTTACATCCCTGGTCACAGATTCACTTCATGCTGCTTTAAACCTCTCATTCTTCAGCACAACAGAAATATTTCTTGTTCCGTTCTGCTGAACTATAATTCCTCACATGTATATTAATGCCATTTTACAAGAGGGCATTGTCATATTTGTTTCCCTTAAATATGCCAACATGTTAAAAAAAATAACAAACCGGCACGAGCACTATTTACCATATCTAATAGAAACGAATATACAATTCTAATGTAGCTATTCAAATCACTTCTACTGTCTTTGTTTCACTCTTCATGTGAATTCATAAGAGTTGCTTAATATGCAACCTCACTTCATTAGAGTAACATTTATGAAAATGATGTATTATGTATTGAAATTACAGCAACGCAAACACGGGCCTATTATTAACACTTGAACTACATCTGTACAGACATTAGAGTCACATCGGCTGGATATTAACAAAGGTGACGTCTCGCAAAAGTTACAACAGCACAAAGAGACTTCTTGTGCTCAGATTTATATGGAAAAAAAGAAAAAGAAAACAGCACTGACAAGAACAGGAAATCTCAATGGCTCGAGGTAACGTACAGCATGTACACTGCGGTGATATGGCTCTGATTAGCAGATAAAGCACTTTGAGGAAAGTAAAGAAACAAGAGAAAAAAGAGGGTTTAACTGCAAAAATACAAGGTGTTGCAGCTGAAAACGTTAACTACACAGTTCATGGACATGCAGCAAATCTGACAGAGACACAGACAGTGAATGTCAAATGAAAAGACCCAAATAAAAGCCAAAGGAAAACAGTCTGTTCACACACAGACTGACTGTCTTACCTGCTGAATTCCTTTGAGGTTTTACAGCAGCTCAGACGACAAACAATCATTTCCCCTCATCGTTTTCCAAATTAAAGCCCAATGTAAGCTGGGATATCTTAACATTACAATCCTTTTCATTCAGCCATGCAACCCAACAGGGCTTCATGTGTGTCCTCATCCTGTGGCTGCTGCTTCTGTGCTTTTATACGAGTCTCAACTTGCAAAAATTATACCTTTGACCCCGAGTGGGGCTGACATTCCTTGAAAGTAAAATTCTGCGTGGAGAGAGTGTGGTTGTGTAGTTTTGCAATGGTAAAAGTAGACTTTATATTAATTGAAGTATAATGACATCCCTGGTGTGGATGGTGCATGGGGAAAGGGGAAACAGTGAATAATGTATCTCCATGCAGATGATAAATGAATATGTTCATATTATTCATTTATTAATTTATACATCTGAATTGCATTTATGCTTTCCATTACTTAAGACATATCTGTTTTGGTCTGACACTAAATCTGCTCCATGTGAGACGTGTTCAGTTATTTATTGTTGTGGAAATTCACTTTCAGATATTTCATCTTTCCTCACAAAAGACAAATAAGACATGAGTGTTATAGCCTACTTTCTTCCTGTTTCTCCCTGTTTATTTCTGTTTCTTCCTCTTTCTTCATACCTTTAAAAGGACAGAAACCCTGATAGACAGAGAGAAAAGTTTCTGAAAGTTTCCTGGAGTTTGACTGAGTAAAAAAGAAGAAGAAAGAAGAAAGAAAGAAAGAAAGAAAGAAAAGGAAATGCCAGCTGAGGAGACACTGTCGGGGCTTCAGGCAGTTGGAGTCACACGCCAGAGGGGCCATACGGGGGGCTGGTAAATGTTACCGTTGATAAATAAACATTATTTAAAAGATCTGTCAGCTCTTGTTAGAACGTGGCCGTGGTTCATTTGTTTCACTGCTCTGAGGGTATAAGGAATATTTAATCACTCCTCTGAATGACATGAATAATCACAGATACCATTTTCTGGAAGCCATGAACACACACACACCCACACCAACACACACACATACACACACACATATTGATGATGACTGGTGCACTGACTGGTTAAGATTTACATACAGTACGGACTATATGAAGTTGAGAGAGTACAGGATGTTCTGAGTGATAACAAAGCAGTACAACAGTTATTGTTCAGTTAAAGTTTAAAAGCCATTAAACATACAGACATTTAGACATTAAAGATACTACTGTTTTTTTTGTTTTTTTTTATGATGGTTATATTCATGACAAGAGGTTTCGAGAGGTTTCAGAAAATCGAATTTGAGACATTTACAACCGTGACATTCTCAAATAAAGTTTAAAAAGCAAGTAAAATCACATTAAGTTTCAAAATTACTGAGAAATAAAGACAAAGGAAATCAACTTTTACTTACTGTAAAAGTGAACATGACATCAATGTGTGGGCTTATCCTTGAACAAATCTGCATTACTAAACCACTGGGACAGTTTTATTGTCCTATATCCTATAATTTAAATCATTTTAAATGCATCACAATCTGACTCTTCATGAGACTTAAGCTCATGAGACTTAATTTTTTGGATTTTTAATCTCTGGTTTGATTTCACACCCACATCCATACTCTTCTGATTCACTCTCATACTATCAGTTACCTGCGCTACCTGCTCAGCATTGATCAGAAAACAGACACAGTTAGCGACTAGGTGAGTGTAGTAGAGCACAATAATGGCTTCAGCTTCAAATGAATGCCAGTGCTGCAAGTTCTTGTACGGTCTGTAACTGTGGCTGCAAATGAAGGCAGTCCAACCTCCGCCTCCTCCTCACTAAGTCGTTCTCAGGTCAAAGTGGATGTAAAGGTAGATTATATTCTTTATTTCATGACCCTATTGATGGCCGTTTGTAAAACTGACATATATTAATTTTTTAAATCTCCAACTCATCCTCTAAATGAAGCTCATAGGCTCGATCCAGTGACATTAGGAATCCAGTAAGATTCCTAATCAAAAACCAAACCAGATGAGAATCAACACCCGGCCTGCGACTCTGGCAACTACATAAAGGAAAAGAACAAAAGTGACGTCAGGCGCTGCAGGGTGTTAAACACATGCACTTAGTTTGCTGCTCTGTTCGTATCTGTGTATGTGTATGTGTGTGTGTGTGTGTGTGTGTGTGTGTAACCGCGGTCCGGTCGCTCCCTTTGCCCCTCCATGCTCTGCAGAAGATGTCTGCCCATTGGCACATAGGACACCTGCTTGTTGGCATGGCGACATCTGAGCCTCTGGGACGAGCACAGGGGCATCTGCTCGACAGACAGAGGGGCTGAACGGGTTGCCCTTAGCAACAGGCTTCAGAGCAGGCCTTGGCATCTGGTCCATCTATCTATCTATCTATCTATCTATCTATCTATCTATCTATCTATCTATCTATCTATCTATCTATCTATCTATCTATCTATCTATCTATCTATCTATCTATCTATCTATCTATCTATCCATCTATCTATCTATCTCCACGGCCGTTACTTAAACAAGCTGCATGGTTCGTGCAGTCACTATCGCGGTTCCCTCATAACCACTGTTACATAAAAATAATTCATTAAACGCAAGATTTTTTTTCTTTGTGCATTTCAGTGATTCATTTAATTGTTTGGGTGTGTTTTATGTAAATGAAATCTTTAGAGAAACTCTACCACCCCGCTAACTCGCGTAAAAGGGTTTAATTAATACAAATTTAATGAAGCGTTTTAGTCTGATGTGATGGTTCAAATCCTGCTTCAGAGGCTCTCACACCATGCTTAGGATTTTTTTTTTCCAAGATCAGATTACAGTAAAAACTGCCAAATGTTGGCAAAACAGCTGTCTGAAAATGATTTGTAGCAGCCTGAGCTCTTTTTCTTTCTTTCTTTTACACTTGTTGCCTGTGACTGCAGTGCAAAGCCATTCACCAGCACTTTGTGGCTGTGCTGTGAGGAGAGTTTCATTCTGCGTCTGACCTTTCTGTGGCTTTTTTTTTTTTTTTTTTTTGCATCTTGCCATTCCTTCTTGTTTGAACTCGTCCCTTCCTGCCTCTCCATCTGTTTCCCCAATACGTTCCCGTTGCTTGCAGCCTTGAACTTTGCAGACTACATTATCCCATTTTTATTTATTTTACTTTGGATTTAATGTTACTGTCACGGTGGATTTGCTCAGGTTGATTTTCACGCCAGGTTGCAGATAGTGATTGTTTACATGCATGTTCCATGTTGTATTGATCTGTGTCAACCTATCATTATACATTAGACATTGTCCTGCTTTTTTCAATAATATTGATTTGTATGTGATTTATTCTCCATTGCAACATGTGGTCTTTTAGACAAACATGTGACCACTTTCAGTTAATATAATGTGCATCTTATCTGGTTTTAATAAAGTCCAGTCAATCTGAATTTGAGTGAATATTTATTCTAAATGTCAGATTATGCATGGCCTGTAGTCGTCTCCTTTTTTAACCTTCACAACTTGTAAATGCTTAAGCAGCATTTTAATCTCATTTCATTTCTCACAGCGAGTTTAATATCTTTTTTGCATTATGTGCCAGAGTGATGGATTGTCCTGATTGTAGATCCAAGCATTGACAAAACAGAGAAGGTGAAGGAGCAGGATAAACCACCATTTGATGGTGTTTGTCGAGCTTCACAGACCCATCAACTCAGGACAATAAATCTCCTGAATGCATATTTAACAATGAATCAACTAACACTGTAGCTTCCAGTTCAGATTTGTTATTCAAATACAATCTGTCTGATATGGCAACATTTATCTACTTACTCGTGGTGGTTTACCCGTGTTAACTTCTCTATCCTCTGAAACAGCAATAATAAGACCCTCTCCATTTGTGTCTAAATATGAGCATCATTATTAAAAAACTGAATAATTTGTATAACAACATGAATTTTAACCTGCCAATTTTCTACTGTTTATACTCATCCTTGTATAAACAGACAGGGCAGTGGCTCGGGAGGTAGAGGGTCGTCCAATAACCAGAGTTGGCGGTGCGAATCCCAGTCGCTGTTGTAGTGGCAAGACACCTTACCAACTTTGCCTCATATTACAGTAATGAATGTTTGGTGGTGGTCAGAGGGGCAGGACTCAGAGGGGCAGTAGCCTAGTGGCGTGCAATGGCAGCCATGCTTCTGTCAGTCTCCCCTAGAGCTACATTAAAGGGATAGTTCACCCTAGAATGATATTTCGCTCATTATCTACTCACCCTCATGTTGACTAAGGGCTGGAAGAATTTTCAGAGTCCACCGTCACTTCTCTGAGTTACAGGGGGTCTTGGCGTAGCAGTGCATTTCAATGCACCGGTTGCAAAGGGACACCAGAGCTCTTCGTAAAAAAACACACACAAAAAAACATCCAAATACCTCCATGATGCTCGTATGTAATGTCCGTAATTCCAAGCATGTTTGTAGCATTAGCTCCTAGTGTCTGTTGTCCGGCTCCTCCGCTGCCAGCGCGCATGCGCAAGGTTCGCACTGAGACCGACTCGCTTCCTTGTTTACCCCGGCGAAGGACTAGAAGCAGTCCGTAATAGCCTGCCTTGCACCGGGACAACACTTTTTCGTGCAATTTTGGCCTCTTAAAACATATTTTAGCCATGGCTGAAGATTTTGATGTCGAGGACGAGCTGCATTTCTTTGCTGAGCCGTATTTGTACGAGCCAGAACCTTGCGCATGCGCGCTGGCAGCGGAAGAGCCCGGACAACAGACACTAGGAGCTAATGCTACAAACATGCTTGGAATGTGGACTTATTTAATTTTTTTCGGGACAATTACGCAATTTGGGGCTTCAGCACAAGACGGACATTACATACGAGCATAATGGAGGTATTTGGATGTTTTTTTGTGTGTGTTTTTTTACGAAGAGCTCTGGTGTCCCTTTGCAACCGTTGCATTGAAATGCACTGCTACGCCAAGACCCCCTGTAACTCAGAGAAGGGACGGTGGACTCTGAAAATTCTTCCAGCCCTTAGTCAACATGAGGGTGAGTAGAAATGAGCGAAATATCATTCTAGGGTGAACTATCCCTTTAAGTAGCTTACCACCACTGGTGTGAATGTAGAATGAATGCTTTCTGTAAAACACTTTGGGTATATTGTGCCTATATAGCCATTATTATTAAGGTCACTTACAGTCCTACCTACAACTACGGATTTACATTAATCAATATTGAATTATCTATTTATTGTAATTATCTTTCTTTCTTTCTTTCTTTCTTTCTTTCTTTCTTTCTTTCTTTCTTTCTTTCTTTCTTTCTTTCTTTCGTCAAACCTCTGTAAAACAAACACTCAGATTTCGCGGTGACAGTGGGAGGAGCCGACATCGAACGGAGTGACGTGATCTCGACGTCACTTGCAAAGAACGCGGAACAGAACGGAACGTAAACACACCGCGCGCGAGAGAGAAGGCATGCTGGGCCCACTCCACTTCTCCCCTCCTGACGTTTAATGTGAGTTTATCGATTAAAGTCGGCGAATCACATGGACCAACCGCGACCTGTTAGAAAGCGCCGGTTCTACTACTTAAACGAGAAAAAGCGGCGCGTGTCTAGCTGAAACGGTGGCGGAGTAATGACGCTGTAAAGACAACATGACAAGGTTGGTAGCCTATGTGGGGAGCATACGTCAGTCCGACTGCCCAAAAGTCCGACGGCTCATTTCTCCGACTACCCATTCTACAGTGTTAAGGTTAGGTTTAGGGTAAGGTTAAGCGTTAGGGCTACTTAAGTCGGAGAAGTGGGAGGTCGGACTAATGGACGCAAAAATAAAGAAATGTATGGTCGGAGAAGTGGGAGGTCGGACAGACGTCATGCGCCCATGTGGTTGTGGATTTTATGCAAATTGGGTGGCTCAACTTCATCTGGTATTGTGATTTTGATTTGTGGTGGTGCGGAAGTGAGTCCATATGTTATAAAAAAAGAAAAAAAAAGCTTAGAGTAAGTATAGGTAAGGTGTCTTTTACTATTTCCTAATGAATTATTCACATTTTGATTTGATTATAATGTTTTCTAGTAAGGTCAAGAAAACACCAGAAAAAACAACATACTTTGACACTTTTTTTTTTCATTAAGTATATTTTGGGGGATTTTTCATGCCACAATGGATGGGAAAGTAAAGAGACAGAAAGAGGGGGAATGGCATGCAGCAATGGGCCACCATGCAGTGCAAAATTAAACTGTATCTCATTTGCAGGTGATGCATGGAGGAACCACAGGAAAGCCTCAGCTGACCAGGCCACCAGAAAGACAAAAAAACAGGAGGACTGACTGGTACACAAGATCAATTATGAGGATGCATCGGGAACATTGCATTGAAAAGGCTTACAGGTTCACTGCATTCATGAAGAACACCACGGAGGTGAATCCAGGTAAAAGCCATTTTCTCATATTGATTTCCTTTTTTTTTTTTAAACCGACCAGAAGCAGATAAACATGCATGACGCTGGTTTTTCATTTTGAACTGGAGGAACTGCTCCACAAGCAACACAGTGTCTTGTCTTGGGATTATGAGCCCCTGTTCTGTTAACAAGGTGCTGTGGCAACGAATCAGAGCTGCTAATGACTTAAAGAGCATATCAGCTATGGCTCGTTTGCTGAACAGCAGAGGAGCACAGCACTTTGAGTTTCTACTTTAATTAGGGATTGGCTAAAACATAGCTCCCTGTGGTCCTGACACATTACCAATACTCTTGTGCTCGGGGTTATTAGTGCTTAAAACAGCCCCACAAGGACTGCACGTTGTCCCACAGCTGTCCAATAAGTAATGTATAAGAGTGTAAATGTATTCAAAGTATACCGTTGACATTGCCTAATGCCTAGATGTGCATGACAGAAAAGCTGTGTAACCGTTTCCTGCGGGCGCCGCTGACCAAGTTCTGTGTGGCGGTCACAAGCTCACCTTCATTCCTGATCCTGAGCAGACATTCATATTTTTACATGGGAGGGGAAAAAACAGTCACAACCTCTCTCAATCAAGCCCTGATCAAGCACAAAGGCAGATCCGACTCTAAATAATACATGACTTGCCTTCCCATATACACTCCCCACTGGGACACTGAAAAGAGGGTGCGGGTTCAAACATCTTTCCTCATCTTCAAACGTCCTGCCTTCATCTTAGCTGCTGCCAGATTCTCTGAAACCTCCTCATCCTGGAAAAGGTGATATCATTCATTTCAGATCATGATTGTCCTTGTCCTCAAAGACTCTGTTTGATTGTCAGACAACTCAGTAACACCCTGATTTCCAGACATTAGAGAGGACGATATGCGATGGACAAGCTTGAGTTTTGGAGAATATTTTGATTATGTTAAAGGGACATTGTAACAGATTGTTCCTTTGGTACAAAAGGCCATCAAAGAGTCACTGTGTTGTCTGTGCCATCAACCTCAGCACAGTTTGTAAAACTAGATTTTCAGGTTCTCCTCAGGTTAAAGCAGAAGTAAGTGATATATTTGTGTTAATATAAGTCTTAAATAGTTATATCTTCCGACAGCAATCACTTACATAGAGTGTTTGGACTGAAACACGGGTCTGTCAGTCACTCTGCTCTGCTCTGAGTCGAGGAGAAAACATTTATCGTATCCTACAGTTTTTATCCAATGAGGAGAGAGAACGGCATGCAGGGCTGTGTGTGCAGCCAAGGGACGCCGTGAATGTGGCGACGTAGGGACGAGGACTGTTATGGTGCGTTCAAGGAAACTCGTATTTTTCCGACCGTGAAGTCGTACCAGTTCAATCTGGTACGAGTTCACCGGTCTGAAGTTACGAGTGGCCGTTATAGTGACTTTCACCGGTAAAACAGGTCGGAAAAACACGAGTGGGTTGCCTGAAACGCTACAAAGTCGTAAGTCGTGACTTGAAGCTGTAATTTACGATTTCAAAAGCCTGCCTGGAACGCAGCATTAGCGAAAACGACCGGACCACTTACTTCTGCTTTAAAAAAAAAAAAACCTTATTCAAAATCACACAGATATTTGTGATAATTCAGTCATTGGAACATAATCTTAACCACGAGTCATACAGTTTATTTAAAGAGCAACAATGCAAGATTTTTACCTTTTTATGGAGTTTTAATTAATTAATTAAACAGCTTTTGAGTAATGGTTAAATGGAGGCTCTCTGTCTTCCATCTAGCGTCTCTTGGCCTCTCCGACCCGGCGTCCCAGCTCTCGTCTTGATGGTACCACGACACGTAACCTGTATTCTCTCATTTATGACAGATAAAACTGTAAATATACACATCGTGTCATATATAACGTTATCCACTGCTCCACAGATTGCCTTCTGGTTGCCTTCGTTGAAATTAAATGCACATGACCGGTTGGGGGAGGGAGGTTAGCAAAACAGTGAAAAAGCGACTGGACTTGCATAGTTCCCTTTTAATATGTAGGCCTATTGTCCATGATGTTTATTTTTTATTGTCTTGATTACTCATGGGGGGGTAATGACAAAGGCTTTTGTTCTTCTTCATGTAACACTAACACTTACCAGCAGTGTTGACCTTGCAGTCGTATCATTCAAATCTTCTACCTATTTGTCAACAATACAAACCAGACTCATCCATAATCTGTGTATAGACCCTTTTTAAATTGGATGATTTAAATGTTAGTGTGTGTTGTTCTTTTAGCGCAGTGGGACATGTCCTCGCTGTCCAGAAGAGACGAGTCCATGGGTGAGACGTGGATAATAGCAGAACATGTAAAGATGAATAGTGTGCAGAATTTGATGTGTAAAAGTGAGCTCGTATTGGTACGATGGATATGAAAATAGCCAGTTATCATGACGTACTGTATGCATGCTGCCACGTTATTAAAATACTATAGGAACTATATTTTCTTATTTTACTTTAAAACCAAACACTTTAGGGATGATAAAACCATTAGCTCACAGCACTGCGTTACAGAAGATAGTGGAACAAATATGTTACAACCCAAAAGTGGTGTCAGGATTTGTGCCTCTGTTCTCTTGTATTTGTCTTTTATGCATAGCTATGAGGTTGATGTTGCTGAACCAGTGGTAAAACCTTGACTTGTAGTGAGTAATTATCTCTACTCTTTCAGTGAAGCGATTTTGCAAAGAATGCAAAATGCTAATTGAGGTCTATGTTAACTTTTCTTGTCCGAATTCCTGGTCATTTGATTAGAACGAAATAATATTCCCTCTTCTTTGACCGGGAATGCAGACATGCACAGAAGGCAGGCGGCTCAGTGCTGCTGCTCTTTGGCTGGTGATAAAGATTCAGCCTGTTCCTTTAGCTCCAAGTGTAGTCATGTGTATAATTGCTCTGGGACTGGAAATGCACCATGTGTGAATATAAAGGAAGGGCCATCTAATAGGAGACACTGTTCAAACAACATAGTTTCAGTTTGTCTAAATGTCCCATGTCACTGAGAAGCTGCAGAGGATGGAGACGGGTTCAGGACAGCTGCAGCAGCAACGGGCGGAGAGAGTGAACAGAGGAAGAACAAGAAACCAGATAAAAAGTGACACAGGGCTGCTGATCAACTCACATCGTTAAAACAAAACAAACAATTACTGAAAAAGGATGTGATTAGCTTCACGAGGGGAGGTGTGAAATATGAAGTTCGCTGTCCTCCTCTGTAATTCGGCTGATTGTTTGGATGGCACTTTAATGAGACAGAATGGTACTTGTTGCTGACATAACAACCGCTCTCCTAATGGCTTTGCTTTAATTTCCATCGTCATATTGGTTTCCAAAAAGGCGATGACACGTTTCCATAGTAAAGTCTATTTTTTATTTATATAGCACCTATCATAGGCACAGAGTCACAAGATGCTGTACAGGTTGTAACGCATAAACATTTGAAAAAAACAATCAGACAATAAAACACGAGCATCCATAAATGATTACAATGCAATTACACAGAGATTAATAAAACGCATGTCTAAAAAGGTGCGTATTTAGTTGCTTTTTAAATGAGAAAACTGAAGAGACAAGATATTCCATAACCTTGGGGCCAGAGATTCGAAAAGCTCTGTCGCTCTTTGTTATGAGCCTGGTACTGGACAGTGAGAAGACCTTGGCTGGAGGACAGTAGAGACCTGGCTGTGATGTGCGGGTGTAATATAGTGAACTTATATAGGTGGGTGCCTGATGACGGACGGTGAATGGCCTGATGGGTGATCACCAGGATTTTGAAGTGTATTCTGTGTTGGACTGGAAGTCAGTGCATCTGGATCTGTTGTAGCCGGTGGATGGAAGATTTGCCAAGACGGGTGAACAGTGACATATACAGCGGGGAAAATAAGTAGTGAACGCGTCAATAGACTTGCATGGTGAACATGCATAGAGGCCATGGCGGTTGAGTGCATTACTCAATGTTTTTTTTTTTTTTTTTTACAACTGTACCTGCTAATTGCACATCTCTCTAAAGCTCTTACTGTAGTTTTCTTTTGACTCTGTCAGAAATCTTGCGAGGAGCACGTGGTCGTAGCCAGTTTTTGGTAAAATGTTGTTCTTTTTTTGTTCCCGGATAATGGCACTAACGGATAAAACGGTGCATTGAGACACGTCTGTAACCGATGCCATCAGTTTGTTCTGCAACATAAGTGTCTGAAGGTCTTGAGAAGCTCTTTGCTTGTACACATCATGAGATGCCTCTTGTGTGACACCTTGGTGATGAGAAGCCTTTTTATAGGCGTCAACTGGACTAAACCAGCTGATATTACTTTGCCCTGACAGGGGACAGGATTACTTTCTAAATACTGACAGACTCCAGCTGCTTTCTTGGCTTTCCACACCTTTTCTTCCTGTGTTCAATACTTATTCTCTGTGTCATTTTCCTTTATTACACATCAGTTAGTATATGGACATAAATATTTGGATTTCTTTGTGCATTACTTGGATTGTTGCCGACGTCTGGTGAAAATTTCATGTCAATAGCTCCATTAGAAATATATTTTCTGAGAAAAATGTTGACGCGTTCAATACTTATTTTCCCCGCTGTAGGTGCTTTTCCATCAGAAGTTTTAGGACCTTTATTTTTAAGACTCAGGAGCTTCCCCCAGATGAATCAGGAGTTTCATTTCCACACAGCTACTGGAAGATGAAGCAAATTAGTCTGCTGATGTATCAAGAGCTGGGTGATCACTGTCTGTACGTGTGAACCAACTTGCTGACCAAAAAATTCTCTATTCCACCGTGTTCAACACGTTTTCCTGTCGAAATGAGCCGTTGTTTTGGTTTATTTTTACTTGTCGGAGCTGTGAGATGCAAAACTGTGAATTTGTGAACTGTAGATTCAAAGAAATACTTTGAAAGAGGAGAGAAGAGTCAGTGAAAGAAGAGCTGCTTTTAGAAAACAGGCATCGATGTGACCGGGATAAATGTAAATTTCTCATTGATTGTTTGGCTGAGGCAAGCAGAGACCCCGCTCCTATCGATCATCTCAAGGCCAAGGGCAGGATGAGGCTGACAATTCAGACGCTGAACTCTGCCACCTTGACCTTGGCCTAAAGCCAGAAAGTTGCCCTTTGACCTTTATCCAGTGATCTCTGGCCTTCGGAGGGGGGAGGGGCCCAGATGTGACCTGAGCAGAGTGTTTTGGTGTCTCCCCCTCTCCTAGAAACACCACCTTAAAACAGAGGAAGGCCGAGTGAAGGCAGCTTCACCTCAACGGTTTTACACCTCGAGAGCAGAGGCAGTGAGAAAAGAAGGAAAGAGGAGGGACAAAGTAAAATGTTTTCTTTGTACTTAGAAACCGGTTGCAAGCTTCACAGCTCTGTTGTATCGATCAGGTAATTTAATTACTGCATTAGGTAGAGGCACAGACAGAGAGGTGATGGATCACAGCATTAGGCAGCTTCTACTTTCCTTTGTGTTGATAAACCACAGAGGGGGATTTCTCCAAAAAGCTGAATATTGCCTCCAATTCAGTGCTAGTTTTTTTTTTTTTAACAAGATTTCTCCCTTTTGAGACTAACAGGAGGAAGGCCATACTAGAAAGATGCTTACACAAATGATCCACGGAGGATTTATTATAGAAAAGTCTATAAAACATGAATTCAGAATCAGACCAAAACTATGGCTTTAAGGGTTGATGCCACCAGATTTGTTTATTTTAACATAACCAATCCTCAGTTCAGATGAAATGCAGATGTTCATAGGTCATAGTAAAAGTGCTGTAAACTTTCTTAGCTTTATGTTATCTGATGAATATAACTGACAACCAGATGCTCCTGTTCAAACCTGCTGTGGATCTGTTATAGATGCTTCAACGTTATTGAACGAGTAAGTCCTTCCATAGAGCCATTTTCAGTTTCCTATGTTGCTACATAGTTTTCCCTGCTGTTTTCAACTCATATGGTTTATGTTGTTCAGTTCATGTAGGCTACAGTAGTTGTCTTGTTGTCTCCTTCAAAATTAATCAAAGAAGATCGATGGTGCTCTCATATCTCTGTACCCTAAATATGAAGCCATAACATGAGCAGTGAATTAACACACATGTAGATTTATATTTAACCTACCTGTTGTGCTTAGATGAAACTAATTTTTGAACAGTAAATATATTTTTTTAATGAAAAATAGATACTTTCTATTCTTCGACTAAGAAAATGTTCATCATAATCTGACAAGTTGCAAAAGTCGTGATACTGAAATGTTCACTGACGACCTATTTTATGAGTTTTCTGCCCGAACATCTGATCTTGTCGCACAACGAGCATCTGTGGTGACTAATACTGAGATCATTAAACTTGTTTATGGTTACGTTTAGACTGTGGCTGCACCTGAGGGAAGATGAGGGAAACATTGTGGTGTGGTTAAACACAGAAAAGGTTCACAGTGACTACAGACACAGTGTCTTTATTAACGTTTAACCAAAACCACAGGCTTTCTCTTAAGTCTAACCAAAGTGCTTTTGTTTTGTGATTCCATGGCTGGATAACGAGAAGAAACACAACTAGGTAAAAGACCCCCCCATCCCAAGACCGAAAGAAAAACAAAATAATGTGGTTTGGTGTAATTTTGTGTCTTTTTATTTTTCTCTTCTGCTTTGTCGTTGTTTCATATCTCTGTGGTTATTTTGGTCGTGTATGTTATAGAGTTAGAGCGCTTTGTTGCCGTTTTTGTCTCTTTGTTCTCACATTGTGACCAATTTGAGTCCTGACCTTTCGACCCCACTGGGCCTGTGCTGTTTGGTGATTCATCTACGCCTAAAACTAACCACAGATGGGAGTCAGGTGTCACATTCCCGTGCTCTGTGCCTCATCCCTCCCGGCAACTCTGGTGCGATTCACTCGTCATCAGATCACAAATATGTTACTTCTTCAGCCAGTAAACGCTTAACCACAATAAAATAAAATGAGACTAAACAAAATAACAGGAGAATAAAAGGAGACAGAAATGAGACGTAACCTTCCCATCGAAGTCTCAACAACAACAAAAAAAACAATCACATGGTGGAGTGGTGGTTTTCAGAAGAAATTTAGAAATAATAACTGGAAATCAGGGCTGAAGAAACATGGAAAAATGAAAAATGGGAAGTAAAATAGGTTTTCAAAAGAAATTTAGAAATAATAACTGGAAGTCAGGATGGAGGAAACATGGAAAAGTGAGAAGTGGGAAGTAAAATACATCTTATTCTATTCTATTCTATAACGTCCCAGTAAAATGTCAAACTGTTCCTTTAATGTTGGGTTGAATGTGTTTAAATGGGGAAATTTTATTTACAGTAATCACATGAGCCTATTAAATATCATTTTGTCCTCTTGTTTGTGGTGTGGTGGGGTCAGAGACTAAGACAGAGACACAATCAATAGTCCATCAGACGGGTTAAAGGGAGACGGGTCAAAGGTCAGAGTTCAGGGTCGGCGTCGCAAAGACAGAACAAGCGTCTCCCTCTCTTCTCGGCAAATATCTGTTTGCCAGAAATGTCCTTTTCCTTAAGAAGAGGATTAACGTACGTGTGTGTGTGTGTGAGGTTTGGCAGGTCGTCTCGGTTATTGATCACTGCCACCACCCACCTCGTCCAATTGGAGCGAACACCTGAGCCTCTCATAAATCAACAACGGCTCGAACAGCGGACGGACCAGCGAGGGGGAAAAACTGGGTTACAATAGGAAACTGTAGTACACTAACAGTCTGCACTTTGATGACGCTCAGCCGCTCTGTGTGTGGTATAAGGAAGTAATGACTGAAGCAATTAACTCAACTGATCTTTTCAGTAACACCTGCAGCACCGGGGCCTCAATCACATGTGTTTTTTTTTTCCAGAACAAAACTGCTAATTGTCTTGTTATGTGGTCCTGGTGTGTTAAAGTCTTTATACTGTAAGTTCACAGCCCCCCGTCCCATCTCCAGTCGCTCCACATTGTGCGCTTCTTGCCTTTATCAATCTACTGGAGCCCAGAACAAAGACCTTCGTGTTCAAACAGCAATTACTCTCTCATCTCCTGAGGCATCAGCACAGGCCTAATTGGATTTAAATGAACCCCCAAATTTCCCTTTGTTACAGCAAATAATATGCAAGGCTTTTTAATTAAGATCCGATACAAGCCCACGTGGAGGGTCCGTTGGTTGCTTTCATGTCCTGCTCTTCAAATAGAGGTTTGGGCTTGTGTAGCGGACAGTTAGGTGCAGAGTTTGGCACAGTGGGAGTTTTCATGCGGAGGTAGTGTTTGTGTGTGTGTGTGTGTGTGTGGGTGGGTGGGATGTTGTCTATCAAGAGAAAGAGGATCAGTTAATTAAAAGAGCTCTAATGTGATTGATCAACTTCTTTCAGAAATCTGAAGACACAAGGGGGTTTCGTCTCTGGTGTATTTTGTGTAGTGCGTCTGCTCTGTACCTGGGAGGCGCTTGATGTCCTCGTTGTCATAATCTTCACATACGTCTCATTTACAGTATATAATGTTTTCATTTACTGTCGTTAGCTCAGACCATTGTGCAGCATTTTCAGTCCTCTGTTGCTTCCCAGGGTTCGTCATGTTTTTTTCTCTTTTTTCTTTTTACATTTAATTTTTAATTGTTGGGGATTTGATTTGAGTGTCTCATGATAGAGAGAGGGTGTGATTTTTAGATGTCCAAATTTTAAGAAATTAAAAACAATTAGTGTGCTGTGAATGAATGTGTTTGGCCACATTTAATCAGAGAGAAAGTCTGACGTTTGTTCACATTGAGCATGGAGAGGTGAGACTGACCTTGTGCTCACGTGGCAAAACCTGGCGACGGTTTGCAGTTTGTCGCTAGATTTTCACAAGGAGCTTCTTGAGAAAAAAGGAGTCACTTTATAGGGTACCTGAAAAGTCAGTTAAAGGAATAGTTCACCAAAAAATAGAATTCACCCTCATGCTGATGAATACTCCGGAGTAGTTTTTTATTCCTCAAAGTGCATCTGGAGACCCGGGAGGGGGGTTCGTAGTCCAACAAAATCCTTATATGAGAGTCCAGTATTTCCCATACAATCATTTATTCGTGGCGGCCCGCCACAAATAGATTTTTCGGCTTTTGGCTCAACCAACGCAATATCGTTTCGTTCATTTATCTCTGCATAGCGTTGTTTCTCCGTTATTGGTGTTCATACACACAGAGAAGCGCGCATGCATGACAGTAGTGCGTGGTAAAGCTCATACGTCCCCCCCTGACCCCCTCCACAACTTGCAAACCTGTGGGAAACACTGGAGTCAATAGCGCCCGACACAAAAAGGTCCATAAAACTACACAAAAACCTTGTACTATTCCTCCACACTGCTCGTCCGCTGCAATCCAAGTGTCCTGAAGGGATATAGTCCAGAGTTTACTTGAAATGATGTCATTTAGGACATTTTTACAGCCTAAACAGTCCTGTAGTGAATTTGGCTGGGGCATGCTCTCTCGTTCACACGCTTGAAAATCAGAGTGCAATACAGGACTGTTTAGGCTGTTAAAATGTCCTAAATGATGTTGTTTCAAGTAAAATCTGGACTATATCCCTTCACGACACTCAGATTGGAGCGGACGAGCAGTGTGGAGGAATATTAGCAGGTTTTTGTGTAGTTTTATGGACTTTCTTGTGTCGGGCCCTATTTTTCTCATATAAAGTTTTCTTTGGACTACGAACCGGCCTCCCGGTCTCCAGATGCACTTTGAGGAATAAAAAACTACTCCGGAGTATTCATCGGCATGAGGGTGAGTCAATAATGACTGAATTTCATTTTTTGGTGAACTATTCCTTTAATCCATCAGCAAAGGGGTCAAGTCAAGGCATTACCAAGGCATTAATAGTTATCTTATTTGCGATTTGCCAAATATATAAATTAATAACAGATTCTCAGTTGCAAAAGTCGTAAATTATGTTTCTGTTGCAGTTTAGTTGAACATAAACAGCATTTTAGGAGACATGGCTGTTTAAAGTGTCTCGCCACAAATACTCATCTGTTCTTACAAAAGAAATAAATCAATGACCAAATTTATAGTTTTTATTTATCTTTTATAAAGGGCTCAGTCATTTCCTGAAAAAAATATTTTTTTCAGATGTGGTTTGAAACACATTTGGGAGGAAAGTGACTTATTACAGCAGAAGACTGGTTTATAGAGGGCCGACTGAAAATAAACTACAATGACGTGACGTCTTCGTCCTATTAAATTAACTGTTACAAACACTTCTGGACAACAACTGTCAGGCACATAGAGTAAAATGTATCAACCCGTGTCTACACGGATGGGCATCAGGACAAAGTCATAAGTTGAATTTAACTTGACATTTAAGAAAATTGTAACATTTCCAGTCTTATTCTCTAACAGTAACATGAAAAGCCTCCACGGTAAATCACATGGTGCTCCTTCTGTCTCAGGAACGGTTCGCAGCATGTGTACCCCAGGCGTCATTTAAAGCTGTTGCATGTGTTTAACAGATGCTCAAGCTCAAAGAATCCTTTGCCTTTGGCATAGGTGTAGAGACGAGAGCGAAATGTGCTGAGTGTGCAAGCGGAGGTGTCAGCCTTTTACACTTGGACGGTGCAGCGACGGTGATCATTGGCTGCTCCAAAAAAAAAAAAAAAAAGTGATTCCACTGCAGCTCAAGAATGTTCCCTGAATGGATCAGTATTGTGAGATTGATTGATTGATCCTCTGCTCGTGTCGAGTGTTGCAGGAAGTCATCTGTCAGCCACTCGCTGTCATGAATCGTTCAACCTTCATTATTTTGTAGAGTCAGCTTCAACCAATCACATTGAGAGATTCAGGAGAGGACAAAAGTGGCACTAAAGCACATTCTGCATCGCCGTTATTATTGTGTCTTCTCTGGTTCGGCTGTTAAATGGGGTTAAATGCCAACTGTGAGACCACAGCTCACTAAAGTATCAAGTTTAAAGTGAGGATGGACTTTTTTTTTTTTACCTCATGCTTCAGAGAATTAGCAGAGGAAATAATGACGGGTGATGGAGGAGAAAGGAAATCATCTTTTCGTTTGCTGACAGCAGAAGAACCTCCTTTTTCTGTAACTGCACACAGTTTAGGTCATTTCCATTACCGCGGCTGAGAGTTTTGAAGATAATGATAGAAAGTGCTGAATGGAATACATATTCACACTCCGCTTTCCTAATGTGTGATTGCTCATTTTCTTTTTTCTTCTTCTTCTTCTCATCTCATCTCTTTTCTTTTTTTTTGAGAGAGAGAGAGAGTGAGTGGAGGAAATATTACGTTTTGCTAAGAAAATATTAGCCTGACTGCAAATGGAGAGCAATGTCAAAAAACTTCTCCGCAGCTGTGTTACTTCATTAGATCTGCAAGCACATTTACATTCACAGCTCACGCTTGTGTTAACATTATAGATTTTTTAAGAGCCAATGCAATTACAAGCATCACTCTATAATCACTGTGTGTGTGTGTGTGTGTGTGTGAGAGCGAAGTGTTTGTGGTGAAAAAGAGGAAACTTTAAGTTCGTGGTTGTGAAGCTGCAACAGAGAAGATTGTGAAGTTCCAGCTGCAACTATGGTATTGAGAGGCTGATGAAGAGTGAACGGAGCTGCGAGACGTTCAATCCCTCTCGTTTCTCGCTCCTTTTCATGTCCAGAGAATTTGGCTCTTATTCCATATGGTAAAGTCAAACAGTTCCATGTGGTTTGTGAGTGAATTAATCATGATGATTAATTGGCTTTCAAGTTAAATATCCAGTGAGCGATGTCAGGCTGCCAGACATCAGGGCTAAATTGACAGGCCTTTAAGGAGAAGCAGATTGATTTACACAGCAGCTAATGAATGCCCCTCCACCCAGAAGGGGAGGAAAGGTAAACAACTCTTTTCTCTTTCTTCCTCCCATCTGCCGTGTTCGGGTACACTTTGCTCTCTGTGTTGAACTCTAACCTGACTTTCAGGCTTATATATTTTTTTATTTTGCTTTTGCACCACAATAACATGACAGCCAGGAGAACATGTGTTTGCGATAACTATGATAGTAAAAAAAATACAGCTGTATAGGGCTCAGAAATTATGCATTATGCAATATATAAATATGTGTTACTTCTAAGCATATCACACAAAACCAACATCAAACAAGAGTTTAACAGCACAATTTCCCCATTGTGAGCTGGTATTTCATTACTCTCTGACCTCTTCTTTAATGCCAGGAAGTGGTTGACTTGCTAAATGGAGGATCGATGGCTATAAAATGTGATACAGATATTGATAGTGTCTGGTAGTTGTGGGGACTTTGGTGCTACTCTCTCTCTACTCTCTTTGAGTGCTGGAAAAGCAGAAAGACACAGTTTAAAAAAAATATCATATAACATAAGTGTAGTTGTTTTAATGCAGACAAGTTATATACAGTATTACACCTGTAAGAGCAAACACGATTTCAAGCATCACTCTGTCGTCATGTGGTAAGAGAGGAAGCTGTAGGTTGTTAGGTATTGTAAGGAAAAGTTACATATTAGTACAATTTCACAGAGTCATCAGCTCAACTCAACTCAAACTTTATTTATAAAGCACTTTAAAAACAAACAAAGTTGACCAAAGTGCTGTACAGATTAAAAAAAACAACAACATAGCATTATTAAAATACATACAAGTAAAGTGCAGAGCAATACAATACAAATGAGCTATAAATAAACTAATAAAATACAGTAAAAGACAAATGAGCCAACTCAACAGCCTGTAGTTTTCCAGATCTTCTACATGTCGGTTCACTCAGGAGCTGTTCTACATACGATACAATATTTTGAGGATGAACAGCTGATTTATCCAGAGGAGCAAACATTTTTCTAGAGTCCTAGAAGTGTGTAGTGTTGTGCTTTCCATTTTGATATTCTGTGAACGTGTTTACGGAGACAAAGGTTCTTCATCAAGGTGCTGGTATAGCGTTTGGTTGTATCATCTCATTATACAGACTGTTGGGGATGCTCATAAACTTTCATCACAGCAGGAGCTCAGACAACAAGATCTCAGTCTGCAGGAGACCGAGGGTCATATGATATCTGGCTGCTCTGAAGACTGACTTGTATAAATTTAAAGCACATCTCTGGAAAATAACTCCAAAAGGTTGAGCAGCATTGAAGCAAAGAAAAAAGGAGAAATTGGAAGGTGCAGACTTTAGAGTTTTTCATCTGCACACATGGTTGGGGATCAGCGGCAGAAAGAAGAAATATTATGCAACCAGAGGGTCCAAGTGTCCGGGCATCGCTGTCAGTTCACATTGTTGTTTCCTCAAACCTGTTGTCCATCATTCGCAATACTGTCAAAGTCCGTGTTGAAGGATTTGTTTGTTGGGTGTTGAAACAATCTGTGCAGTGTGAGTCAAGTCCGGTGTCTGGTTGTTCATGAATGAAGACTGAATGAGGTATTTTTGCCTCTTGTAGACTTTTGTTGTTCTGGGAAATTAGGTTAACTTTGTTACTCTGTCTATATGAGGTGGAAGAGTGCTCTGTCTGTACTGCACACCAGGACAGGTGAGAACTACTCTGTCTCAATTCAAGGGGCTGCATCCCATGGAGGACCCGGTCTACAAAGTCTATGAAGACTTTGTCGTCTGTAGACCATGTGGACCAGAACAGGACATTGGTAGATCATACTGTCTAGCCCACAGAGGAGTTGCCCACTGTGTTTCTGAGCTCCCATTGCCTAGCAACTTAAACATCTGCAACTCATTCAGGTGATTAATAATGGCAAATTATCTGCGGACTAGACCATCGTATTTACAAATGACTTAAAGAGGAACTATTAAGGATTTGTAGCTTAACTATGCAACAAGATTACCTTAATTAAACAGCTTTGGAGTAATTGTGATGGTTTACTACTTATTAGTCTTCCTTGGGTGATGGTACCTGTTCGTGGGCTCACACATGTATCTTGCCTTCAACTTGCTCAGGCAAATGTTTTACAAGCAGTCTATTTTCGGAAATATCATTACATGATTAAAAATGACAAGTATCATTTTAAAGCATATTTTTAAATGTGCTCTGTTCAGTACTCTAGAACAAAAACACTTCATTTTCCAGTGGACCTGAGAGAAACCCTCAAGGACCCCTGGAGGACCCTCAAGGACCCCTTAACGGCAGGCTGGCCAGTAATGAGAAGGGAGTGCGAGGCAGACAGCAGCAGCGACAAGGAGACTGAGTGAACCGGGGTGTGTGTGTGTGTAGGTCGGTGCAGTTGAACTTTTGGGCCGTACCGCCGTGCATCTGGGTCAATGTGAACACAACAGTCGCACCAAAATGTCGGTCGGGCTCTGGCGCGGTTTGTGAATGCGGCCCGACCTCAATCCGCTCCGACGGCCTGGTGCAACTACACCACAAGTTTGAGCCAAGTTTTATTTTTTCGATCGTGAGACATGTCAACATGACGCACCCATAGACTGTAAAAAGAATGGACGTAGCACCGTGACGTCACCCATTGGTTTGGGGGAGTCTGTTTTGTGCCTCTACTACGGGCATTTGAACTGCGCCATCTTGGATTTTAGTGGGAGTGTTCTTTCCATATTTGGAGAGGTGCGGCGGTTTGCCGGCTGAGAACCTGCCCGCTGAACCTGAAGCAACCAATTAACGGCCGCTAACTGTCTGCGAACCTGTCACTGAACGTAACCACAGTGTTCACGGTGGTGGAAACTATCGGTAGAGACGAAAAAAATAAAAGGCACAGGCTGTAAATATGTTTTTTTAAGCTGTAAAGTCGGCTATTTTAACATGGCGGTCAATGGAGAGTTGCTCACTTCCGGTACCAGCCCCCAGAGGCCGGACGAGAAACTGCAGCTTTTTGAACGCGGAAGTGGTCTTCACTTGTAGAACCCACAACTCCCCCCTTGGACGCACCACGTTTTTTTTTTTAACGGTCAGCCTTCATGGAAACATGACACAGCAGGGTTTGGACCAGAGTGAAAACAAACGTGTCTGAACGTGAACCGTACGAGCTGAAAAATGAAACAAAGTATTATTTTCACATCTGGTGTGGACGAGTGAAAACACCCTGAATCATGAATCGTTCGGCCGTGGATCAGTTCAGTGACTCGGACTACGCAGGTGCTTTTGTGGTATGGATGTTTTTTTCGCCAGAGTGGCTGATTAGCCGACTTCATTTACCAGCCAAAGGGTCAAAATTAGTCGGCACTGGCGACCGGTGACTGCTAATTTTGAACCCTGTCCACTCCTATACATTACTTTTTCATTGTTTAAACGCACATCGTATTTCTGTATTGTTTCCTGTGATATTTATTGCGGTTCAGATTTCCTTGTTACATCTTCTCGCTGGTGTTGAAAGGTCACGGCTGGTGAGAAGCATAAGTACTGGATGCGTTTTGATGTTCAGTGCTACCTATTCCCTCTCTCTAACCCCCCCGAGCCCCTCTGATCTACTCCTCAGCTCATTAAAACACCCTCTCCACCTCCGCATTAGCATCAGAGTCATGGTCAGACTGCTTTGTGTTATAAGGGTGGAAAACAATATCAATAACAACAACAAAAACAATAGTAGCCTTTGGTCCAGGGAGGAGAGGAGGAAAAAGGTCTTTGATAATGCACATCAAAGAGAGACGCTGAAGTAGGCTGTGTTTCTGTTGCGTGCATGCCAAGGTCGTCTCTGATCCTGTTCGTGTGGTGTTGGCGCTTGGGGCCGGTCTGATGACACAAGGTGAGTTGCTGGGTCTGCTCGACATTTCCTCAAGGATGGGAAGTCAAACACCAAAGCCTTGTTACAGGTTAAAGTTGTGCCTCTTGATTGACGTTGATTTCCTCTCTCTGCCTCTGTGTGCATATGAGAGTGTGTGTGTGTGTGTGTGTGTGTGTGTGTGTGTGTGTGTGTGTTTGAAAGCCTTGGACTACAGAACTGTTTCCGCACGTCGTTCTTCTCTTTATTTTATGTTCCAGTAACTTGTTAAGGACACATTGGGAAGATTTGGGAAGCCGCAACTTTTCCTCTATTTTATAAGTTTGTTTTCAAAGTTATGCTGGTGACAATGTGGCTGGTTTGTGTTCTGGGGGAACAATTTTATTTATTTGACTTAATGAAAGGCTGCAGTTGTAAGATGTGCTGCAGGGCTCATTGAGGATCAGCCTGGAAGTTAGCATCATCGGTAGTGTTTTTCTGTCGACTTTTGGATTATTTTGTGAAAAATAACAGTGTATCAAAAGTTTGTTACACTTGCTGCATCAAAATTGCAAAAGTGCTTACTTTATTCCTGGGTTTTAGGACTCTTACCTGAGATTTGGGGTTTTTACGTCCATAGTCAAGTCTTTGGTTGTGTGTAGGCAACAAAAGCAACTTGACAGATTGTAATTTCTACATTATAGTTCAACATTATAGGGATAGTTCAACATTTTGGCAAATAGGCCCATTGCCATAATCCCTATACTTTTAGGAGTAGGTTTGTTACCTTTAATTGTCAGTGCAAGCTATTTCGAGAACGGCGGAGCAGAGCTACGAGCTGCTCAGAGCTACGCTACAGAGGCTAATGGGATTTTGTTACGAGCGTTATGAGACTGAGTTGTTTTCTAGGTAAATTCATACAAAACAGCTGATCTCATAGCGTGGTGAATGTGCAGGTCACAACTTGTCCACCAGAGCGTTTTTGAGTTGTTGGATTGTGTATTTGATGAGTTTGATGAGGGAAACCAAGAAATCCCATGAGCCTCTGTAGCTTAGCTTTGAGTAGCCCACGGCTCTGCTCCGCCGTTCTAAAAAAAAGCTTGCACCGACAATTAAAGGTAACAAACCTACTACTAAAACTATAGGGATTATGGCAATGGACCAATTTGCCAAAAATGTTGAACTATCCCTTTAAGAAACAACTCCTGGGTTGCCAGGTTGTGTAATCTCCATTTAGGCCTATACCTTCCTACAGCTCGTTGTTTTTATAGCTCTTTGATAATTTATCAGGAAGACCATGCGACTCTCCTTCAACTTGTAGTTGCAGTTGTAAATGCTAATATGTTTCTAATATATGCGCTTTGGTCCAGATGCTGTGCAGCTGTTTGCTAGAAGGTAACCGGTCGTGCAGCCCATTGACGGGCTTCTGCTGAACTTATGAGCAAACTACAGACAAAAACTAAATTATAGCAGTCAAATGGATTTGTCATACTCTGACAAATCTAACCTTTGTTCAAACAATCGCAGTCCTCCATGAACCTGCTTTTTCTGGAGCGTTTAACCACATGATATGGTTTTCATCAGGAGATGGTTTGCTTAGTTGTCATGGAGATTGTTGACTCTTTCTTGACTTCAGCTGTTGTTTTGATAGGATCTGCAGCACTTTAAAGACTCTGGTGTGTGTTGATGTAAAAGTGAAGCATGAAAGTTTCCTCTCCCTTTGAAATAGTAGTTTGACCAATCAGTCGCCGTTCAAACCTTTAACCCTTTAAATTCAAAGCTTTTAAATTTTTAAATACATGATTTCATTCAACATGCTGCATGCTCTTTTGTTGGGATAAGTGCGGCTTATTAAAGTGGTACCAGTGTAACTGAACAAAGAAGACTATAATCAGACTGTATGCAGACTATATTAAGTGCCACCTGAGCTGCCAAACTGAAAATGTGCACCTGATGTACTTTACATTCACACTTATGATCACAGGATGATGTGACATTATCTTTCATACTCCAGATCTCATCAACACTGAATGCAGTCGCTCAGTCTATGTGTTGTCCTTCATTAAAACACTGCATGTGTGACGTTAACAAGGATTTAAAAGTATTGCAGTTTTAATCTAAAAATAGCTTTTAGACATTTTCTCTCCACGGAGGAGCATGTGATGGGGGTTGCACCTCTTGAAGAGTGCGGTGTTAATGTGAAACTCAGTGCTCACTGTGCAGTGAATTCATGTTAATTCCAAAGCTGCATGGCATCATTACCCTGCTGTGTTTAAAGCTATTCACTATATTTATTTAATTAGACGCCACACAGTGAGGTGCGTTGATTGACGTCTAGGCCGAGCCACACAGAACTGCTTGGTGCTGATCAATTCAATAACACTGACATGTTTAAGTAATAAAAAAGAAAAAGTGACAAAAGTGAGATTCAACCTCCTCTAATCTATTTATAATGCACACGCTTGTCTGACAATAGAGGTCAAAGGCCAGTATTCTCCAGTCAGTAACATGACAATTTACTGTAAACCCTAAACAAATATGTATAAAACAAAATGTGATATTGAGCTCATGAACACGAACAAAACAGCTAATGTATGTGAACATCTTGGTCCACGCTGTGACCACCCACCTGTGGATCACAGCACAAAAGGATCAGGGTATAGAGACCCCATTATGTAGCAGGGAACCCCGCAGACTGAGGAACAAATGTTCCACGCATTGATACTGGAGGTCTCACTTATAACAATTATGTACACATACAGTGTAATTACAGCTATAACATATTCCTGCTGTATTATTATAATTAGATAAACCCTGTTACATGAGGATTAGCTTGTTTTTGTATCATATTCCTTATATTTTGTTTTTTTACTACATAAAAACAAACCAATCATAATGCATATGCTTTATTGAGTATAATTAAATAGTAATAATATAATATTAAAGTAGTTTACATTTCGTTTGGACAAAAGGTTGTTTCATTCTTTTTCTTTGGTAATTAGACACTGTTGCTTTAAGAGTCTGCACCTTGTTCATTTACCTCATTAAGATGTGGGACAGAGGAATCAGAGGCAGTTTTCCCACTGTGTCCTGGTGACTGGTGATATGTGTAATAATTATTTTGTGTGAATTGTTGTATTGTTGTGATGGCAGTTGGATCAGTTGGACGTGTGTAAGCTGCGACCACAAGCGAGGTCACAGTTTGTGTGTCTAAGACGCTGTGAGCCTCTTTTTTAATATTGTTATTAATAAGGTGGAGATACAAGAGATACAAGGTAAATGATGCTGTCATAATTTGTAATTTAATGTTATTAATGAACCACAATCACTTTATTATTGTGTTTTGTATGACACGGTGATCCTTGATCTAAAGGGACGCGGTGCGACACGACCATGAATCAAAATGCCACAATCCGCTCTGCCCCTTCTATCAGAAGTCACTTAATATTTCAGTATCTGATACTTCCTTCTTTTCCCCCCCAAACCCACCTGAGAAATCATCTTAACTACAGAGAGCCTTTATAACCACGTGGACCTCAGAGAAATCTGTCCATTCATGAAAGCCTCAGGGCCAGCCAGACTGGGCCAAACCGGCCCTTCAGGGACACCCGCTGTTTGACTTGGCTCGTGCTCGTGCCCGGGTACAGGGCTGCAGTTGTCCGTAGCCACAGGCTGCAGAGCTGCAGGTATTTCCTGACTAAATTTCTCTGTCATACTGTTTGCAGTCGCATTGGAAGGACGGCCGGGGGAGAGGACGTGGATAAAATCTCATTAGATGCCACTGTGGCAAGACACAACGACAACCACAAATGTAGTCAAACCTTTTTTTTATTTCTATTTCAGAGCATGAACTTTACTAAAAGCAAAGAGGAAATTAAAAACTCAAAGACTTCCTTTCCTTTAACCCAACTTTGTCTTTTTTTTTTTTTTTTTTTTTACAGGCGTATAAGAACCATATTTTTTTGTATAGGCCGTGACTTCATCTGAATGCACTCAAGCCCGAGACTCTAATCTTTTCTGAATTTCCTCTGCTCTTCTTCCTCTGTGATGGCCCAGATGTTGCTCTCCCATGTTTAGTTCTGCATAAATATTCATCCTAGACTTCTATGCCATCATTCCAAGAACATCTTTCACCATTATGTTAATGCATATAGACACTTAGAAATGGTCGCAGCACACACCTGCAAGCACCTGGATAAACACACACACACAGATGCACACACTGAAACAGAGATGAGTGATGTCTTTGTACCATTTCCCGCTGTATTTTCTCTTTGCTGCTCCTTGTCACTTCGGCCCCTTTCAAATTATCTGTTGGGATTAATGAATGTCATTTTCACACATTACCCCCCCCCCCCCCTCCTGCTTGTACATAATGGGCTGGCCCACAACAGTGTTTAACCAGTGCATCTGTCCATCGGGTGTCATTATTTAAGTCGCAGCAGGGGTTTGTAATTGACAATTGTTCCAGTGTGGTAAACAGAACTGGCCCCCTCTCCCTCTCCCTCTCCCTCTCCCTTCCTGTCCTCTCCCTCTCCCTCTAGCATCCCTCTGCTGTATGTGAGAGTAATTCCACCACATCAAGTGCAGTAAAGAAATGCACCAAGACTAACTTCTTGTGCCTCATGAATCATCTTTAAACTCAGTTATTGACTGAGGAGCAATTTGAAATGTCACATCACGGTGCATTAAGACACATGTTCAGGCCTCAGAGATGTCATATGCCTTTAAATTTGAATATAACTCTGGTCATGTTTGTCTCATATTTTTCAGTCACTCTGAATGGGGACTTTTGGAAATGGATATACTTTGATCATTTCCCCTCCATATCCCCTGTTTCCCCCGCTCTCTCTCTCTCTCTCTCTGTCTGTAGCCCGACTACCACACTTTGTCTCTCTTCTCCCTCGCTCTCTTCCTCTCTTCTCCGCGGCCGCCTCTGCTTCTGATTTAAACACGCAGCAGGGGGTTGTGGGTAGGGACTCACGCTGTGAAGGATCCCTCTGACTCAGGGAGAGCTGAAGGTCAAACACACTCATGATCAGAACCGCGGGATGACACCGGAGAGGTGGAATATAAAGAGTAAAAGGGATGAAAAGCCGGGGAGATAAGTTCTGTTCTCGCAGCAGTGTTTTCAGTCAGACATGCAGTTCAGAGCAGTTTGCTCTGTAAACACAACGTCGTATGGCTCGCAGCGGAGGAACACAATGACTCGCCTGGTCTTCCAGCTTCTATAGCAGTGATAAAATGAGTCAATGAAAAAAGAAAAGATTTATACCTGATGGCAGCCAAAGGAAGATATTGTTCAAGCCTCTGCAGAAAATACAGATGAACTGAATAACTGTGGCAGCGACGGCAGCAACAACACTGTCACCCTTGTAGCTTCAATTTTTGTTTTGTCTGCATGGTTGTTTTTTTAAAAAGTTGTTTCCCTCTCCTCCTAATTAGACAGACCCTTGACTGTGAAAGCAAACAGAACTGGAACAAGAGCATGAACAAGAGAAAAATCATCTGTTTCTTTGAATGGAAAACTCCTGCAGCCCAGATGAAGGTTTTTCCCTTTTCTCCTTTGCAATTTTTGTTGGAAGCATTTGCATATTTCAAAAAGTCGACCAAAGAAAATAGCCCGGGGGCAGAAATGGCCGATCTGCATATTGAAGACTCAACAGAGGGCGAGGAGTGGGAGACAGAGAGAGGGAGAGGGGAGGAGAGAGAGAGAGGGAGGGAGGGAGGGAGAGACAACATCTCTGTGTAAATGATTTGAAGACGATCTAAAAGAAACAATAATGTCAATTAGCTGATGGTGTCATGCTCATTATGCCGGATTAATTGCAGGATTCACTACAACTAAAACAGCACATTTGCTTAGTTGTCAAGCAGCTCCGTGGCGCGAGAGAGAGGGAGAGAGAGAGGGAGGGAGGGAGAGCAGAGAGAAAAATGTGCATCATAAGAAGGCCTCTTCACCCAGCTTCCTTCATGAATAACAAATAGAGGACCCAGTGCTGTGACCAGCCAGCACAACACATGAAAAACATTACTGCATTCCCTGAGTCGTCTGGTTTTCTCCACAGTGCGTTGGTAGGTTGGAAACATGAGAAACAGTGTGCGGCTTTAGCACAGCTACGCTACACGTTTTGACTTTGTTTTACTGAATGCAGCTCATAAAAGCTGTGGAATAAATTACCACCTCATAATGAAACTCTGTTTCCTGGAGCGCTTACACCAACTTATATAACTTTCTATCAAATAAAGGGTTTAGAAGTGGTACGTATAGCTTTATTCGTGATTAATAAATCATTTATTCATGCTTAAAAGCTATTAAGTGACACCAACCAGTCAGAAACAAATCCATCTGGCTGGTGTGTATCCTCCTCTACATGACACTTGTTACTGACAAATGGTAGTAATTAATAATCAGTTATTACAATAATCAGTCTGCAGTTGTGAATTCGGTGTTGCGAAATTTATACTAATGTACCCAGGAATTATTAAATTATTAAGTAATTCTCACAACCATTACAATATTTAGTGATAGTATTCAACTTTCATATGCACACCTTTTCATGTGTTATTAATCTCTATTTATAGTCACCGGTTTTTAAATGCTGGATTATTGAAACCACAAAGTCTAGGAAGCTCTAATATTATAAAATGAATGAATATAATGAAAAAAGTCATTCAAAAATAGAAAATAAATCCTAAAACTGAACATTTGTGGGCTCCTTCATAAAAAGACCTCTGGCTGTCTGACACTGGCTTTGTATTTTTTTTTTTTTTTATGCAGTCCTTAAATTCATTTGAAAAACTTGAACAAAATTAATGCAATTCACAACTGCAGATTTGCATTATTCTAAGAGCCCTCCCTTAATTAGTAATTAACATTTATAACCAAGTCATGCTGGAGAAAAGCTCTTCACCAGTGGGGATTTTTCAAAAACTTGCAACCCAAAAGTTGTCCTCATAAATGGCTAAGAACTTCTCATCACTTCTTTGTTCATAAACTGGTTATAGAGCCGGTTATTTTTGACTTATTCACTCTTTACAAAGGAGAGTACAGTACGCCTTAGAAAGTAACAATTCTTCAAAATTGTGTCAGACATGAGAAGATTCTTAAATTTGCAGAGGTTAAGACCTTATGCAACTAAATTCCTGCAGCATTTAAATGCAGCAGATAATTCTGTGATGGTGTCGTCTGATACAGTGTGTGTGATGATACCCAGACCTACAGTTGAGTGTGAGTGAGCGTGTCACTGTTTCTCTGGAGTTGGACCTTCGAGTGTCACCCTGCACCTCAACACATCGCTGGGCAGATCTCCCTGACCGCTCTCCATCTTCCAGACAGAAACAAACAAAATATGAAAAACCTCTTTCTTTTAAGATTCCTGAAGCTTCTCTGTTGAAACTGATACAGTTTCTCTTTTACAGATCTTTGTTTGCTGTGGTACTTTAATGCTTTTTAACCATTTTAACAAATCTGCAGCATATAAACATGTCTACATTTGCTGAATGATAAAGAATATTGCACATTTCTGTTGCTGCAAATTATGATAACAGTTTGACTCAACTACAGCCTTTCCTAAAATCTGCTTAATCCAAAAGTAGCTTAACTGATCTGACAAAACACTATGTTGCAGATTTGGGCAAATACATTTCGGTGGCTATTTCTCCTTTTTACCTTTTTGGATAAGATCCAAGACAAATCCGCTGAAAAACATAAATTAGCACATTAACTGGGCTGCACCTGGCTCTCTCCTGCAGCCACACAAACTTCATGCGTCTCAATCGATGCTTTGCTCTCTTAAGGCCCTTAAAAACCGAGGTAGAAAAATTCCCCACTACACGTTTACTTAACAGGCCATCCATAAACTGACCCGAGCAAATGGAAACCTCCCCACCGAAACTGGTGTGTTTACTGTGGATGGAAAGAAAAATCAAACTGCTGGCTGGTTTTTGTGGCACCCTCAGAGCTCGCCAGAGCGGCGCGTCACGCCACCGTGGCCTTTTTTTCCCTTTACCATATGAAAAGGAGAGCGCATTAAGATGCAAGAGGCGTACAAACCCCCTGTTTACCCACAGCCGACTTGAGTATCCTTGACACAGGCCTCGCTGCACTGCGTTATTATAAAAGAGATAATTCACAATTGTAAGGCTTTATTTGTTTGGCACAACAAACTTAAATGACTTTATAACCTCGGAAATGGTCATAGAAATATAACGATAATAAACAACAATGCAGATCGACAATAATAACTGCAATAATGATGGGTTTTTATTATTTAAAGGCTGCTTTATGGGTGTTTTGTTTTGTCTGCTTGCAGGCTTTCTTATTCTCCATGCTGAGATAATTCATGCTTTGCGCCTGCTTGAAGACACAGCCAGGGTATTCAGTGTCCGTCATATATTTTTTTTTCTATTGTAATATTTTCTAGCATACTGTTGCTTTTTTTTTCTTCTTCCTGCAGCAAGAACTTTGTGCACCCGGGGCGAGACTGCGAGACGCACCAGCTCCTCTCCGGCTGCGCGTCCAATCAGCGGGAGCTTTGCAGAGTCTTCCAGTTGTAATTGGGTGGAGATGGAGCTGGGGGTGTGGGGGAGGGGTGGGGGGGGGGGAGAGGGAGAGAGAGAATACGCAGCCTTGGCACCGACCGTAAACACACGCTCATCTCCTTCTCTCCGTAGAGGACGCACCGGATGGAGCAGATGGGGAGACAGAGACAACCGAGAGGACCGCGGAGGCTTTAAAGTTTGTTTCGTCGCGCTCCTTTAATCACATTCATAAACAGCTTCAATATCAGAGAGGCAGGTTTCACGTGAGCGGTGTAACAGCTCCTCGGTGTGGCACGAGGGGAAGGACAAGGTGTTTTCATACTGAACACCATCAACGCGTCTGTGGATTTACGCACGGCGGAGCTCACGGGACAGAGAGAAAAAGTTTTGTGAACTATCTTTTTGTCGCACATGCAGGACTGCGCAACAAAGTATGTTTTACCGCACATGTCCACGCACTTCAAAGCCTCCGAGTAACTAAAGAATTATCACTTAAGCCTCCATGGAGTGATTTTACACTTTTTCTTTTTCTTTTTTTTACAAGCGCAAGAACAAGAACACCTCTTCATGCTGACACAGAGTGACTTCACAGGCTATGGATTAGAGTGAAAAGTGGGACTTTAAAGCAAACAGCACACGAGAGAAACACATAAAACACTATATGCTTTGGGGGATGGCCACGGCCACCTCTAGTCCTTACCTCGCCAGCAGCAGGATCTTATCCGGCCCGGTGCTTCACTCTGACCGGCGGGGCGGCGGTGGCATGCAGCCGGGCAGCGCCGCTGTCACCACGGTTTCTAGCGGATACAGAGGAGGAGGAGACCCCTCGGCGGTCAAGATGGTGCAGACTAGCGACTTCATGCAGGGAGCCATGGTGGCGAGCAACGGGGGCCACATGCTGAGCCACGCGCACCAGTGGATGACATCGTTGCCCCACGCGGCCGCCGCAGCAGCAGCCGCCGCCGTGGCCGCGGTGGAGGCCAGCGGCTCCCCGTGGCCCCCCAGCTCCTCCCAGCCGCAGGAGGTGAAGAGAAGCGGCGGCAGGGAGGACCTCCACTCCGGCTCCGCTCTGCACCACCGGTCCCCGCATCTGGGGCCGCACCAGACGCACCCGGGGAGTTGGGGAGGCAGCATCACAGAGGGGCAGGGGCAACAGCAGCAGCAGCAGCAGCAGCAGCAGCAGCAGTCTCTCCTCTACTCCCAGCCAGGCGGGTTCACGGTCAACGGGATGCCCAGCTCACACGCCGCCGGACAGAGTCTCATGCACCCGGGGCTGGTGCGCGGAGAGTCCCCGGAGCTGGACCACGGCAGCAGCCACCACCACCACCACCATCACCACCACAACCACCACACCACGCACCTTCACCAGCAGCATCACGGCGTGAACTCACACGAGCAGCACTCGGACGAGGACACCCCGACGTCCGACGACTTGGAGCATTTCGCCAAACAGTTCAAGCAGCGGCGGATCAAGCTCGGCTTCACGCAGGCGGACGTGGGCTTGGCGCTGGGCACGCTGTACGGCAACGTGTTCTCGCAGACCACCATCTGCAGGTTCGAGGCGCTCCAGCTGAGCTTCAAGAACATGTGCAAGCTCAAGCCTCTGCTCAACAAATGGCTGGAGGAGGCCGACTCCACCACGGGCAGCCCCACCAGCATCGACAAGATCGCCACCCAGGGCAGGAAGAGGAAAAAGCGCACGTCCATCGAGGTGAGCGTAAAAGGCGCGTTGGAGAGCCACTTCCTCAAGTGTCCCAAACCCTCGGCGCAGGAGATCAACTCTCTGGCGGACAGTCTGCAGCTGGAGAAGGAGGTGGTCAGGGTCTGGTTCTGCAACCGCAGGCAGAAAGAGAAGCGCATGACGCCTCCTGGACTCCCACGAACCCCGGAGGACACGTACTCACAGGTGGGCAGCATGGGTCCCGACACGCCGTCACCCTCCATAGACTGCAAGAGGATGTACAGCGACACGTGAAAATTACTTTTTAAAAAAGAATGACGGAGAAGGAGGAGAAATCTGAACAACGTGAAGTGTTTGAATAGATTTTTAGAGACACGTTTTCCCCGGATGACTAGAATATTTGTTTAACTTTTTCTTACAAGTGCATACGTCCATTGATCCACTATAATGTTATCCTGTGTGTGTGTGTGTGTGTGTGTGTGTGTGTGTGTGTGTGTGTGTGTGTGTGTGTGTGTGTGTGTGTGTGTGTGTGTGTGTGTGTGTGTGTGTGTGTGTGTGTGTGTGTGTGTGTGTGTGTGTGTGTGTGTGTGTGTGTGTGTGTGCGTGCGTGCGTGCGTGTGTGCATTTCAGACCAGGACAGATGTTTACTTTTATGCATCGTCGTGTATTTCTCTGCACTATGAATCAGCCTTTGGGACAGGAAAATAAAAAGCTGAGCTGAAATTTGACTAGAAAACAAATTTAAAATCATGCTAAAGGCAAAATTTCACCTACAGATCACAGCCCACAGAGAAGAAAAAAGAAGAAGCACTTAGAAAGAAGTTGACACAGGCAACGCTCCTTTACATACAGTATCTCTGTGTTGTTGAAAAATAAAAGTTCCCTTGCAATGCTGCAGATTTTAATGTCCCACAGGCTCAGACTGGGCTGTAACCTGTCCCCCTCATGTTTTTTGAAATGGAAGACATTGATTTAATGTGCTTTAGTCAGCATTAAGTTGCTGTTTCTTTTTAAATAAGCAATAATTTATCTCCTTTAAAGGTGTTTCTCACATTTGTGTTGTGTGTCAGTGGATTTATGTTGTGACACAGTTGAAGATGGTCAAAGAGCAGAGGTAATTCCAGTATTGTGTTTTCATTCATAGAAACGTCTTCTTACTCCCTTCTTACTTCTTCTCCTTTTTTTGAAATTAGCAAACATTTCCCTTAAGTTAATGTACAAGTAAGTCTGCTGTGTGTTCTTGTGTGATGATTTGGACTATTTATTTTATTTTTTCCACTGTTTATTTTCATGGAATAGACTAATTATTTAATAAATCTGAGATAAAAGAAAACAACTGTGTTCAGATATCTGAGATTGACACACACACACACACACACACACACACACACACACACACACACACACACACACTCGATCACATACACACACCAAAGTAACAGTCAAAAAGGCACAAAATTAAAAATAATTCATGTTTTTTTAGGCTTTGCCTCCAGAGATGAAATGACTCGTCAGTGTATGGATCTATTACTTACCAATTACTCTGATAATCGATAAGTTTTGTACTCAAAATTGCCAAACCTTTGCCTCCTCCAACCTCTGCTGCAAAGATGATTTTCTTTGCCATATTTGATAGATATGTATTATGATAAGAGGCTGTTTCACTGCTCGTCTTTTCTAGAAAAGACAACTAACCGAATAGTAACTAATTTAAAAAATAACTGGCTTCATCGATTATTGAGACATTTTCCAGTTGCAGCCCAACAGCTTCACTACGTCAACCCATCCCAGTGTTTCCTGTAACATAAACCAAAGTCACCTTTCACTATCTGTTTTTTTTTTTTTTTAAATGTCTTTGAACACATCACACAGACCTGTTCTAGAAATGATCTACATTTCCGTGTGGTGTATGCTGTGCTGTATCAGTCCAGCCACATACATCTTGCTGTGGACTGCAGCTCTGTGGAGCGCCGCCAACAGAGGTCGGCTATCCCAGCTGGCAGTTCACCTCGGCAGCGGTTGCCAAGGTGACGGCGAGATGGAGTGACACGAGGCGGCGGATCTTTTGCCACAGATGATGGGTTTGGCAGATAGGCGGCGAGGAGCTCGGGACGCTGCATGGCTCTGAAAAACAATCTGTGTGTTTCTTCTCCCTGCGCCCACAAACACACAACGGCGACACAGCAATGAATTCATACAGAAACGTACACATGCATGTGGTGATGTCACCAAACAAAGATCTCAGAGAGTCAGAGGACGAAGCCGCAGTTTCAGTGAAACCGGGAGGGAGGTCAAAGGTCGGCTGGCAGGCTACAGCGGCCTACTGACAAACCAGACAGAAAACTGAGCAATAAACATAAACCTAAGAGTTAATGCATAACAGCAACTGTTGCACTCTTTGATTACGTTTTCTGTGTGTGTTCGTGTGTGTGTCTGTGTGTATTTTTGGCATCTTCTCTTTTATGAAAACAAATAGGTGACTAACACACTCTTTTTTTAGTAACTCTTAGTAACTAAATCTGATCCACAATGAAATACTCAATGGTTTTCTATCTTTATTGGAGTAACAAGCAAAGAAAACAAAACAAAACCCCCCAAAATAAAAATAAATTTATCATAACAAACAACTATGAAGACAGTCACACAGACATGTAGTTTAAGGTGTGTGTCTTCGATGAACATTGGCAGGATTAAAGGGAAACTTGGGCCTTGTGGTTATAAATAGCCTCACTCGTCTTCCTGTATGAATGGGTCTTTACACATTAGCCTATACAGCTGTTGTCACTCCAGGTCAACTTTCTGAAGGACACAAGTAGATATAACAAGGACTTATTCACGGTAAAAACCTGCTGTTTGTTTGTTGAACTGGTTTGAGTCCCCTCAAAAAATGCATATTTAAGAAAATTAGGTGTATTTTCTTTGCACCAGAGAAGCTGAAAGGCAATATTGATACTGAAGGTACACTTGAAAAAAAATAAAACCTGTCCGAATCAAGGAACTTGAATGTAGAAGAAATATGGACATACAATATGTCAATCAAATCTATACATGGAGCCGAACACAATGTTAATGCATTGGCAGATCACGTAGAGATGGACACGTCGTACCGCAGCTCACTGTCATCACCCACTGATGATGTATTCCCATCCAGTTGTAAAAAAGTATTCTGATAAAAAAGAAAAAAAAGAGGGGGGTGGGGGAAGGAAAACCTAAGCTTCCAGGATTGTGGTGTGATCCCCTCAAAGCTTAGTGATGTAAAGATGAGAGATAAGGCTGGAATTGGAGTGGGATAAGAAGCCCTTTAAAGGGGTTTTGTCATCACGCGTTACCAGGTGTCTTTTTCTGAATATCAATGCTGGTATGTGAAGCTACAAGCTGATGATGCCATACAGTTCCCAAAGTATCCAAACCTGAGCCCCCTCCCCCCCAAAAAGAAAAAAACACCTGTATCTGTGCAGCATTTTTCTCTTTCTTTCTTTCTTCCTTTTTTTTTGCTTATAATGTGTGTGCTATTGAAACTTTGTAATAATTATTTTTTGTATCCCTGACACAGTGGCTGTTTGGAGCCACACTAAAGATGTTATTACCTCCTCCCATAACAACTGCTAATATAATTGCTCATAATTGCTCTTAAAGCCCTTTTCAGAAGTACATTACATAAAGCAATTATTGCTTGATAATCCCTCCCTTA
This sequence comes from Trachurus japonicus, assembly GCF_045865225.1. Taxonomy (NCBI): domain Eukaryota; kingdom Metazoa; phylum Chordata; class Actinopteri; order Carangiformes; family Carangidae; genus Trachurus; species Trachurus japonicus. Next base: position 20,817,198 of record NC_140927.1, read on the forward strand.
ATGATTGCTGTTTGTGTCTCACAGCTCAGGCACGGCCACATACAAACAGACACACACCTGCACTGCACTCGTTTGACAAATTATTTCACAACAGAAAAGTCTTCATCCAGAACTATTCTCACTGTGGTTTGCACATTATTGGTCCCCCACTGTTCGGTGTTAATTATTTTCACATAGCGGAGATTGGCTAACCACTACAGTCTAACACTGATTAACACATCATGGCTTCGTCCTCAGTGTGAATCGAACCTCGTGAGTCACATAACTCTATACCTGGAGTCAGAAGAAGTGGCATGCACGGATAAAAGAGTCCAAACTGTAACATTAGAGGTGAATGTAATGTCAGAGAGTCTTTTGTTTGCATGTGAGTTTATTGTGGCTTTTACCCTCTATATGTAACACAATCGCCTCTACATGGCTCAGTCAACATTGTTACATGTGTGAGTACTCTCCTCTCCTCTAATCTGAATATTCAGATTTTTTTTTTTGCGGTGAGTATTTTTCACTTTGACTGTGTTTGCTTTGATGGAGCACCAAAGTCTCTCCATCAGGAAGAAATTAAAGCAAACATCTGTGGAATAATGGACAGGGAAATGAATTCTCTCACTAGCAAGCTTGTTGTGTGGGTGCCACTGAACGTGACGAGCATGCATGTGCCAGACCGGTGGAGTGGAACTCGTTTGATGGGCATGTTCAACACATGGGCATGATGCCAATTTAGACAAGCATGCCCAAGAAAAGGAGCCCGGCCTGCATACTAAGTGTGTGAACGAATTGTAAGTGTGTGAAGATTGAAAAATACAACAGATTTTTCTATATACATTAATTACAATTTAATTATTTGTGAAGGAATATCTCAGTTTTATTTTGCATAGCTCTGTGTTGGTTGTAATTATCTAAGATCACAGATACTTGGTGATGAAAAAAGTACTACAGCTTTTTTTTTGGTCTGAAATAAAAACATAAAGCAAAAAATACCTAAAAAACCTTAAACGTATATCTATAAATACCCAGACATACCACCACAAATGCCTCACCACCCAAAGTAAGAGAGTGCATAAAAGGTACAATGCTGCCATCTCCTGGACCAAATTATTCATGCATTTTTACTGACACTGTACTATATCTGTTAATTATGTACTTTTTGTTACAGAGGGATCCATAATGGGCCAGACAGAAAAGATTTACTTTAGTTTACACTAATATGAATATTGCTGAAATTTATTGGCACCCAATACCTACAATTAACATATTGCATATCTGTGGATGTTCAATCTAAATAATGCATTCAAGTCTTCAAGTTGATGATGCTTTTAAACTCCATAGTTGTAATTCACCTGTATCTTTATATTGATAAACATAAAGATATACATTTGGATTTTAGGGTCAAATAAACAACAGCATTCTGGGTAAAAATGCTTTAAAAAAAATCTAATCAAATTAGTATTGGGTTTGTTTATAATCCAGCAGTTGTTGTTTATGTGACCTACTTTGAATGCAAACAGTCAATAATTTAGTTAGCCTATCATTTTTTGTTTTGTTAGTTTTTGAGGAAGCAAATACAGTATAAGATGCAATAGTGCAGAATATTGTGGCACTAAAATCATATATATGGATTATGTTTAGCCTAGTTGTTTTCCCCCCTCTTCCCCTCTCTCTCTCTCTCTCTTTTTTGCCACACTGCTCCTTTAAATCAGCGACCACCTGCTCTTTGGCGTCAGCATCCTCCGCAGGCGGCACGATGGCGATCGATACGGCAGCGAAACGTTCAAAGTGGGATATTTCAGGGAAACCTCGGCGTGCGGAGGGAGAGGAGCGCGCTCACCGAGCTGATTGGCCCGACCACAGACGAGCATAAGACCTGCGACCGTCCAGGTAGGCCTCCGCATGTCCGCTTCCTGCGCCAAGACGCATTGATTTATTGCTCTAATCTCCTAATCCAGACTCGAGGAGGAGAAAAAAAATGTGCCTAATTTTATTTTTTTGCATGATCGACCTGTTTTGCTGTAGTAGTGATGGCGGACAGACGGAGAGAGAGGGAGAGAGTAGTGGAAGACAAGTGTGGTGGAAACGGGCTCAGATGTAAATGCTTATTAAAAACTCATTGATGTGAGGATCAGCACAGGAAAAATGGGTTCTGGTGTCAGACACAGTGACAGCACAGTAACAGGCTGCATGGTGGTGCTTTCATTTTAACTAAATAATGATAATAATTACAATTGTGTATGAATGAAATGAGGAACTCAAAGTGTTTTAGTGTTTCATAACACCATTGTTTTTCATACAGTTTTTCTTGCTCTGTTATTATTGTGTTGTCACATCAGTCTCTTCATCACCTGTTCAGTCAGTCAGTCCTACCTGGCCCGAGCAGCAGCAGCAGCAGCTGTGAAAAATCATGTGTTTCTGATGAAATAGGCAGCAAGGATCCTCCTGCAGAGCAAATCAGCTCATCATCATTTGGAAATAATCTGCATTTATAGGCCTACCCATTATTTAATTTGTAAGATTCAAATTTACGCATTTTATTCACTGGTTTTATCATCATGGAGGATTTCTAGGTCATGCCATGCATTGTCCTCATTTTTTTTGTATTTGTTGACATAGGCTGATCAATGCTTTAGTGCTTTATTGATAATATAGAAAAAAAGGTGATGTCATGATAGAGTAAACAAGCAGAGACCTGTATGTTTGTGAGGTGTGTAGGTGTGTCTTTTAAACAAACAAACATTATAAACAGTTGTGTGTCCGTTTAGTCCTGAGTCATAAGTGTTAAAGTCTGTGACACAGAAATATTTGTCATAGAAACTTGTACAGGGGGATGGGGATGGGATGGGGTGATGATGAGAGTACAGGCTGCTTGTTGCCATGGAACTGGTGACCTTGTTTCCTTGGCAACAACCACCAATGCTATTCAGTGGCCTGTGAGGGATTTTTGTGCAAGAATGTAGCTACAATCACAGAGGAGATCCTTCCTTCCCCGTTTTAGGATAGTTCTCTCTCTCATCTGCTGCTGGGATGAATCAGCATGAACGGGGCAACACTTTACCTTTTTATTGGCATAATGTGTGTTTGACAGAACAGTAACCAAGGCTGTGGCCACTGAGCTCCACACAGCACAATCACTGAATCCATATTATATCCTCAAAGGAGTCATATTGATTCATGTTAAGTAGGAAAGTCATGAGTGCAGATAATAATATTAAGTCCTGGTGTTGAGACGGTTTAATAGACTGAAGGTATCGATGATGTTATTCTCATGTTAGAAACTGTGACAATTACACCACCTTTAAAAAGACCCATAAACAGAGAGACCTGCTCTCGGGGAACCTCTTCGTCTTTTCTACTTTGTGTATGGACTTTTAACTTTGATGTGAAGTGGGACTTATTTTTTTGTAAGATTTCTGTTTTATCTAATTGTCATGGTGTAGGCTAATGTTTGTATGTTTTTTTTAATGATACCTGCCTTAGGACAACAGATGAAATTTAGCAACTGTGCTAACTCCAGCATATGCTTTCTCGCTGAAATATTGATTAATGTCCATTTTCCTAATCAAATAAATAATAATAATTAAAAAAATACTTTTGGTTTTCCTACTATTAAAAGACAACATGTTTGTGGTTTAAACATCTGCTACAACTGGGATCAACAAACTGTGTCTCCTCTCTGTGCAGATCCACCTGGAAGCGCTGGGATAACCTCAGCCCAGTGTTAAACACATGCACTGCCCCGTCATCAGGAGCAGGAGGTGGAAACCATAGCAACAGACGTGTCCTGCGTGAGCCTGCTTGCGTGTCCTGAGGATGCCTCTCTGTTTTGTCGAGGTTGCATCGGAGTCTGAAGTCGAGGAGAAGAAACGGCAGCTCCACTACGGGTGTGTGTGTAGCCTACGTGTAGTCTTGTGTTGTGTAAATGTGTGTGTTCCTGTTCATGTGTGAAACATTACAGCTCAGTTGTTAAACATTAACCTCTTTCAGGGCCGGGCGGCAACACGTATCTGTCCTTTGTGGCTGTATCTGTCTGTGGGTTGGCCGCCGCCGCCGCCGCCGCCACGTGTCTTGTAAAACTCCCTCAGCATCACAGGGACGTCATCCCTCCTCTCACTGTCAGATATTCATAAGTGTCACTGAGTAATAGATCACTGAGCGAGTGAACTCCTCTGAATAGCTGATGAGATACTCCATTTTTTAATGGTCATGCCATGTTTACTGCTGATTTTTAAAGGGATAGTTCAACATTTTAGCAAATTTGCCCGTTTCCATAATCCCTGTAGAAATAGGTTCATTAATTGTCTGTGTAAGCGTGGTGAATGTGCAGGTCACAACTTCTCCACGAGAGCATTTTGGAGTTGTTGGACTGTATATTTGAAGGACAGGGGACATTGTGTTCGCTGAGCAGCTTGTGTCTCTGTTCCGCGGATCTCAAAATAACATCTGCTGACAATAGGCTATAAGATAATGAACCTACTGCTATGACTACAGGGATTATGGCAATAGGTGAATTTGCCAAAATGTTGAACTATCCTTTTAAAGAGACTAACAGTGCATACATTTGTCAATTTCTCTGAAAGTTACAGGTGTTCTCTCTGTTTCACTTAAAGGGATACTAATTTTCTACTCACCGTCATGCCAAGGAACGGTTTGGAGGACTTTCGGAGTCATCGAAACGCTTTTGGAGTTCCGGGGGGGGGGGGTGGGGGGGTCCGGCTGGCAACGGATTTTCATATATTGGCGGCAGATAGTGCTCACTTTTGAATTGTCCAAAACACACACTATGAAACATCCAGATACCTCCACACTGCTAGTCCGTACTGACCCAAGTGTCCTGAAGCCGCAACATGAAAAAGTTGTTGGGAAAAAATTTATTTGATCTCTGTTTTTAGCCTTGTTGTGCGAGATGTGCAAGATTTGCTGTGAGATGTTCTTCCATGTTTACATCATACATCCAATGGTTTACAACGACAAACGAACATCTCGCAGCAAATCTCGCGCATGCGAGAGCCACAGAGCCACTGGGAGCTACTACTACAACAAGGCTAAAAACAGAGATCACATTTATTTTTTTCCGAACAACTTTTTCATGTGGCGGCTTCAGGACACTTGGGTCAGTACAGACGAGCAGTATGGAGGTATCTGGATGTTTCATAGTGTGTGTTTTGGACGATTCAAAAGTGAGCACAATCCACCACCGTTATATGAAAATCCGTTGCCAGCCGGACCCCCCCTTGGAACTCCAAAAGTGTTTTGATGACTCCTAAAGTTCTCCAAACCCTTCCTTGGCATGATGGTGAGTAGACAATTGGTGAATTATCGATTTTGGGTGACGTATCCCTTTAATATTCTTGAAAAAGTCTGAAAGATATTCTTCTATTTCTCTCTCAGATATCACCATGGACGGCCGACTGGTGGACAACAACTTAACATCTGTGCCACAGTAACAATCCACCATGTGCAGCTTCTCTCGGCCTGATGCCCCCTGAAAACAGCCGCCATGGCTTTTTGTAATGAAAGCCTGCTGGAGGAGTGCGACTTCATGGAGCCGCACAATGTGGAGGAGACACCAGAAAACGCGTCGTCCGAGGCCGCGACTCCTCTCATATCGGTCACTCTGCGCGTGACCCTGGCGGCCATAATGATCTTCATGATCACCATCGGTTTCCTCGGCAACGCGATTGTGTGTCTGATCGTTTACCAGAAGCCCGCCATGCGCTCCGCCATCAATCTCCTCCTCGCCACGTTGGCCTTCTCGGACATCATGCTCTCCCTGCTCTGCATGCCCTTCACCGCCGTCACCGTGGCCACGGCGGACTGGACCTTCGGGAGCGGTTTCTGCCGAGCCTCCATCATGCTGTACTGGCTCTTCGTCTTGGAGGGCGTGTCCATCCTCCTCATCATCAGCGTGGACCGATTCCTCATCATCGTGCAGCGGCAGGACAAGCTGACTCCGCACAGGGCCAAGCTGCTGATCGCGGGTTCGTGGGTGCTGAGCCTGTGCGTGTCTCTGCCGTCCGTGGTCGGGTGGAGGACGGGGGCGGCGGGTATCGGGGGCGCCTGGGCTCCGCAGTGCGTGCTGGGGTATAGCGAGTCTGTGGCGGACCGCGGATACACGGTGCTGTTGGCGGTGGCGGTGTTCTTCGTACCGTTCACCGTCATGTTGTACTCTTACATGTGCATCCTGAACACGGTGCGCCGCAACACCCTGCGCATCCACAACCACACCAGCAGCGAGCACTCCTGCCTGCCGGCGCTGAACCAAGTCAGCAAGATGAGACTGACCGGGCTGCAGCGCCCCCCTCAGGTCAAAGTGGACATGAGCTTCAAGACGCGAGCCTTCACCACCATCCTCATCCTCTTCGTGGGGTTCTCGGTGTGCTGGCTGCCGCACACCGTGGTCAGCCTGCTGGCCGTGTTCAGCCGGCAGTTTTACTACAGCTCCGTCTTCTACCCCATCAGCATCGGAGCGCTGTGGCTCAGCTACCTGAAGACGGTCTTCAACCCCGTCATCTACTGCTGGAGGATCAGGAAGTTCAGGGAGGCCTGTCAGGAGTTCATCCCCAAAAGCTGCAGACTGTGTCCCAGAGTCCCGGGCCGGAGCCGCCGGAGAGTGAGGCCCAGTAACATTTATGTTTGCAGTGAGACTCAGTCGGCTGTGTGAAACAAGGAGGACCAGCAAGACAGCAGCTTCTGAGACTCTAACCAGCTCCTCTTAAAGGGATAGTTCGACATTTTTGGCGAATTCGCCTATTGCCATAATCCCAGTAGTCATAGCAGTAGGTTCGTTACCTTTACTTATCGGTGCATGTTGTTTTGAGATCTGCGGGGCAGAGACGCGAGCCGCTCAGTGAACACAGTGGAGGTGAACAGTACAGGTCCTCTGCCCGTCATCAAACTCATCAAATACACAATCCAACAACTCCAAAACGCTCTCATAGAGAAGTTATGACCTGCACATTCACCACGCTATGAAATAATCATGTAACATTACGAGACAAGAGTTGTTTTCGATGCAAATGCGTAGCCGGGACTAGATTCCAGACACGGCTGCTGGGCGGAGTGATTTCAAGGTGCAAGTAGTTCAGAGTATTTGCTTCATGTGTCTTAATGTTACATAATGTCACATGATTATTTCATAGCGTGGTGAATGTGCAGGTCACAACTTCTCCACGAGAGCGTCTTGGAGTTGTTGGATTGTGTATTTGATGAGTTGGATGAGGGACAGGGGACAATGTACGGTTCGCCTCCATTGTGTTCACTGAGCAGCTCGCGTCTCTGCACCTCCGATCTCAAAACAACTTGCACCGATAATTAAAGGTAATGAACCTACTGCTATGACTATAGGGATTATGGCAATAGGCGAATTTGCCAAAATGTTGAACTATCCCTTTAAATCGTAACAACTAGAGGTCACTAAAGGGCCAGGCCATCTTGTTGGTTGATCAGATAATCTCACCACAAGAATGAGCCCTCAGTCTCACCCTGGCTACAAAGTGGATGAGAAGTTGTTGAAGTGCTCAGAGGAATGTAAATATGAACACTGACGACACAACGCCGCCTGCTGAGGAAGATCAGGTGACACAGTTAAAAGCTCCAGAGCAGCAACTGAACGGAGCTCGTGGTGAGATTATTTTGTGTGAAATATCAATATCGAACTTTTGTTGTCAAGATACAGTTGGAGATTTTACTTCATGGCCTCGACGGCTCCTGATACTTAACTACCATTTCATATCCTCCACTGACCATTTACTTCTCTGTTTCATTGTTTGTCCCTCAAGTGGTTCATCAGTGTTTTCTGTTCTTCTGCAGACTGTAAACTCAGTGTTCAGTCTCTGAGTAGTAGTGGTGATTATTATTCAGTTTTCAGTCAAGTGATGAGGGGGGGAAAGAAATCAAAAACAAAACATACTTGGTATTAATGTTGAGTGATGTTTTATTAAAAAGAAAATAATGAAATTTGTGCAAAAACAAATGTTTTTGCCAGTTTATAACTGTTATTTTGGACCATGCGTGTGTCATAAAAGGAGAGTGTCAGTTATTGAGCTGTAAATGTTTTCTTGAATGATGAAACCTTGTAAATAAATATAGTTTTGAAACAAAGTTACACTGATATTTTGAGCTTGAATGGAAAACGCAGGATCATGAAGAAAATATGTTGCAGAGTTACCTCAGATGTCTGTTCAATGCATTTAACATACAAACTGTAAATGTCTGCTTACATAGCATACAAAGTGTCAGTGACCGATGTTGCCCAAAGTACGGTGGCCCTGAGGGCTCAATGCACTGTAAGAAAACACATAAAAAATGTACAGAATAAAGACAAGTAACTTGAAAAGAAAAATGTGCTCTGTCATTGAACATTGGAACACAATTGGAAACACTTTTTGTTGTCAAATCCATAAAAATGTTTTCTCAATTTGCAGCCATTTGTGTATTTACATGTGTTTTTGTGCATTGAGCTCTCAGGGCCACAGTATCAAAAACACTTGGGAGACAAGGAGCTGCACCACACATAGTAAATCTTCATTAAAGGCGACATACAGAGCCTCTAGAAAACTCTAACCAGCTGAATGAACAAATTGAGTCATGGTTTTTAGTGTAGTGTAGTTTTGACTCAATTTTATGCAACGTTTTTAATGTGTGTGACTTTTTATCATTGATGAATCATTAGTGCATTGATTATTTGGGTTATTATTTTATCGATGGTATAAAGCAGGTAGGTTTGTTTATTCCCAGCAGGCCTCAGGCAAAGAAGAGAAGCTGTGCAGCATAAAAAAACAGAAAGATAGAGCTGCTCTTTCATTGCAAATTAAGTTAAGCTCCATTTGTCACTGGATTCTCAGCCTCGTTAGCAGAGTGAACCGGCATTTTGTTTCACCGTATTCATTCATTCATTAATTCTATTTGAATAGCTGAACAAATCAGAGACGCTGGCAATGATCCAGATGTCGGAAACTAGATTACTAAACTCGAGGTACAGCAATGTGGTTTGGACCAATGAAGGGGAACATGGTCTCAGTTTTCAGATGTATAGCAGAACACGGACTCTAACTTCTGGACCACACAGAGAAAACAACTAAACAACTAATCAAATATTCTGTGAAAGATGCCGTAATTTATATCACATCACACTGTTTTCAACATGAAAAGAGGTTTATTCGATATAATCTTATATATAAACTGATCCTATAATATTATAAATTATCTTACTGTCAAAAACAAACAATTATGTTATTATATAACATTTCTATGATGCATATGGATCAAGAATCTATTTCCAGTGTTGTACTTGGTGTGGGAAGCAAAAGAAAGGCAAAAAGATGTAAGATAGTAAAACATGAATTTACGCAGCATACACGTGTCAGCAACATAACGTGATCAGCCCATGATCCATCTTAATTTAGATCTCATGTTTGCTTCTACATCTCATTGCTGTCCTAACTTAATCACCTGACTTAGAGCTGGATCTAACTAGTCACTCGTCTCCAAAGACGTCACAGGAGCAGGAGGAGCAATGTTGTTTTGGTTTTTTTTTTATCTGGGGCTGTGCTAACACATCAATTCCCAGCCAGACACTGTTTTTTTATGTAACACTGCTCAGTGGCGATCCAACTCTAAGTGCCTTACAGACGCATGGGAATACATTGAAAATAAGTCATAACATATACACCCAAGCAGACGCAGTCTGTGTTTGATCAGCACCGTGGTCCTAATTCGCAAGAAAATTTTAATGTGGATGTGGAACATTAATTTATAGATCTCTGACTTAGATTATTGTGAAACTTTGAAGAAATATATTTACAAAATTGAAATATTAGACCAGAGAATTACATACAAGACAACAGGACTAAGACTTGTAAAAAACAAAATGTTCCCAGGCAACAGGTAAAATGAGGATCCGTGTTGTTTTGCATCCAACTCATTCAGAAGTGGGAACATGTGATGCCTGTGTTGTGTGTAAACCAGTTTTAACACAATTTTTTAATATTCTGCACAGGCCCCTGGATCTTACTGATAAACATCTGTCTGGAAAAAGTTAAATCCCACTCACCACATACTGTAGGAGTTCTCATTGAAGACGTTTTGCTGTTCATCTACTTCTTTTGTTCAATTTTTTTTCAGATTAATTAGTATATTGGAGACATTATTGTGATAGATTACAATAGCTATTTAACCCTGTCAGGAGACAAATTTCCTCCAATGGTTAAATCAGTACATGATTGAAATCATGGTTAATTGTCTTATTTTCATTCTTCATGTGACACTATAGCTTCTCTAAAATCATTTGGTAAACTAACCTAATTTGAAATAACTTCTGATTTTCTTTTTGAAGACTATTTTCAGCAGGGTTTTTCTTTTTTGTGTGTGTCCATTTGGCAGTCAGCGTCAGAGAGGCAGAATAGAAACATAGGAGGGGAGAGATGTAGTGTGACATTACATTTATTCATTTGGCAGATACTTTTATCCAAAACAACGTCATGCAACAAAGGGCCCTGGACAGAATTGGACCCAGGACATTGTGGTCACGTGGCATGTGCTGAGATTCGCTTTCCAAAGCGTTGTGTTCGTTTGCATTTGAATTAATTTCAAAGTCCTGAGCGTGACTCCAATCACGACGGAACCACCACAAATAGCTTTCTTCTTTTTTTTGACAAGTGCGAGACATCAACACGGCACGACATGAAACAAGTCTGTGTTTTATTTTGGGGGTTATACTTATTGTTGTTGTTGCCATTTTATATCTAATAAAGATAAATCACCATGCAAATTAAGAGCTGAAAATACCCGCCCCATCTAACAGGACAAAAAAACAACATTTTCCTTATTTACCACTGAAACTGGCAGATTTTTTTATTTTATTTATTTTTTATGAAAAATACCAGTGGCACTGAAAACATTTAATCTTTATTTTATGCTAATAGAAGAGTGACAGTACTGGAAATTTCTTAATGTTTTACAGATAGAGGTCCCAGTTTATCTGCAAAAGAAGATAAGTTTAGGTGCAGGGTCGCACGGAGGTGCAGTGGTTGGCACCATAACTGAACTGACCCCCTCTGTTTCAGCTGAGATCCTTGATGGATCCTTGATTTTCCTTTTACTTATTGTACCTAATAATCCTTTATTCAGCGCACGTGAATTAATATCTTAGTAATAACATCTATATAGAGTAGCCTAGGCTAATAGTTGCAACAATAAGCCAAAGACCCACAAAATGTCTGTGAGGGACTCAGAAATTATTTCCTAGAGGTGCTCTTTGGATGGGACAATTATATCTATTATGTCTAGTTTTTCATTTGTCAGTAAATGTGTCTTGTAATCCCATATGGGATGGGCCACAGGCATGACACAAAAAAAATCATTCATTCATTCATATGAAAGCTGAAAAGAATCTCCAAGGCACTCTCTTTTAAGAAGTTAAAAAGCCTTTATTTATGGCTTGGTCATGTTTAACCTTTAAAAACTCCTAGGCTACACGTTTCAGCATAACATCAGGGAGAATAAGTCAAAGACATCTAGCCTAGTTGAACTGGTAAACGAGCAGTTTAAACTCAAAAACTGACATAACATGTTATTTTATCATAAACTCAGCACAACGCAGGCCCCCCCAAACCCCACCCCCGGCCGTGTTGTTGTGACGCGGTGCATGCCGGGTAACAGGGGAGCATCCAGTATGGCGACTTCCACGGGGCAGGATGGAAAGTCGGTCTGTTCCTCGGATGTGGACGTTTTGCTGCACCCCGAGCTGTTGTCTCAGGACTTTATACAGCTCGTTTTAAACGAGGTGAGTCAAGGTCTAGCGGGGGGGATTGTGGGAAATGTCGTTCGTTGTGTAGTTTTGTGTTTAATGTAATTAATGTAATGTTAGCATGCCGCCGGCTAAAACCAGCCGCTGGTGTCTGAGCATCAGACCTCATTCATGTGTAGCTATTATGTGAGACAAGGTGAAGTGACGGTGCTTTGTGTGTCTGCACCAGAGAAACGTCAGCACCGCGGACGGTGGCGGTCGGGACCGGCTCACCGACCTCTACCTGCGGCATGTGATCCCGCTGCCGCAGAGGGCTTTACCCGACAGCCGCTGGGGCAGGAGGGTGGAGAGGAGCCGGGGCAGGCAGACAGCAGCCGGCCACAGGTCAGATCCATCACCTCCACCACGAAATACAATGAATGAATGAATGAATTTATTTATTAATTAAATTGTATTACTGTGTCATGCATAGCCTACATATGCCCAGCCTACATGGGTTTACGAGACACCATTTCAGGCTTTGGAAATAAAAATTAGCAGTCTTAAACACATTGAAATTAAACAACCATTCCAGTTTTTGATCATCAGAGCACCAACAATATTTCAGGGTTTTGTCTATAGATTTAGCAGAATAATACCTCTCTCAAATCCTCATACTTTGAGCTGTGATCAGGTATATTACTAGGTTTAAATGGGAGGGTTGTTGGCACCACTGGGATCTCCGTCAAGAGCAATGAAAAAATGTCCACACAAACAACATCCAGATCCTCACTCTCAGACCATAATGATCATCAGTGGGTCATATCTACATACAGTTCAGTTCAGCTTTATCATCCCACAGAGGGACATGTGTTTTGCAGAGGTAGCAACAATCACAAAGACAAAAACAAAAATACATAGAGAGATAAACACAAAAGCCATAAAACCATAGAAACCACCAACTTGGGTTAGACAACAATTTAAAAAAAAGCAGTTTTAAAAACTAAAGTGCATCGCATAAAGTGCAGGTTTAAGGGCAGTGCGAATTGTTTGTACTGTAGCTGGAGGCTACTGTTAAATAAACCAAACCAATATGTTAACTTTAACTAGGCCTAATAGTTTTGTGCGTAATGTATAACTGTTGTCATAGATAAGTTAGGACCGATGAAAATAGTCTAGACAGGAAGATATATAGAGATGTAGATGAGACTGGAGGTTCTATGAAAAATAGAAAAACTGGAAAAGCTAAATATCTTTGAAACAGCAAATAGAATATTTCCTACATAACTCTCTCTGGACCAGTTTGACAAGTAGTTACCCATGTGACAAAAGACAAATATGCCCTGATCATTGTACACTAAACTACAGTTCATCATACATTTTCCAGCTTTAGCAGCCTTTGTGCTTCACTCCATTTTAATAGACACATGCCAACCAAATGTATGACCATTTATTTACATGTGTCTGCTCTGCAGCTGGCAGTGGGGCGGCCGCTGCCTCGTCAAAACCTTCACAGTCCTAAGCAGCGTGTTCGGCCATGTGAAGTGCATCAGTTCATTTGCCAAAGAGGCATCAGGTTTCTGAAATATTGGTTTAGCTTTCTGCGATATTCACTCTGAAAGTCCTCATTCACTGTCCCATCAGCCACATTAGATCTTCACTTAGGGATGAAGGAAAACACGGACCTAATCAGATAACTAAACAGGTTTTAAGTAAATCTTTTAACACTAATGTGCGTATTTCAGTGCGTGTTTATTTTTTTTACTTCTTGCCAGATGCTGAGTTCATAATACTGACATTTAGAAGTGGCTTTCTGTTGGTGTTGTTACCGCTCATTACTGGCCTGCAGTAAATTTTGTGAAAGTTTGCACCATGAAGTACCCACCTGTTGGATCCTTTTGTCGCCTGGGAAAAAGAAATCCAATGTGACCGTCTAGTTGCGTTAGTGTGACGCAATTGGCTTTTAAACGCTGCCTTTAAATTGGGACACAGCTGCAGCCTCTGGTCGGTGGGAGCTATTTTGTCCCAAATTTCATTTTGTCTTTTAAAGCGTCATGACTCAGTGCACGTTCAAGATAGAGATAAGTCATTTTTTTCTTATTAAACTTTATGGCTACTTTCCTAAAAAACACTGACTCGCTGATTTTTATCAATACACTAATGTTGAAAGTCAAAAAACGTTCTCCATGTTTACGCTCAGATTACACTGTGTTGCTGGTTCGGCAGTTGGCTCCTCCTGTTGCAAATTTAATCCAATTGATGCAATGCAAACAACTGATTATTATTATCATTTATTGTTTGACCATTTCTAGTTCGAGTAACGACCACAATAGGAAAAGGCCCCTGATCGTGTTCGATGGCACTTCCTCCCACTCTGGCTCGCTGAAAGTGAAGAAACCGGAAGGAAGCAGCGCACCGTCCACAGGGATCACCGACAGGTTAAAACCTCCTCCAGCTGCGAACCTGTCCAACCCCATCCGCAAACTGGCGGGCAACACGTCTTCCTCCTCCGTTCATCGCACCACTGAACCTGTAAACCTCAAACGAGAAGCAAACAACTCGGTAAGAACATCTCCTGACATCAAATTTAAAGAGGAACCATGCAAGATTTGCTTATTTAAACAGTTTTGGAGTTACTGTGATGGTTAAATGACTTGTTAGGGGGAGAATGGAGGCTCTCAGCCTTCCACCTAGCGACTCTCTTGACCGAGAAGCATTCCGTAATCTCTTGTTAACGTTACCCACCTTGGTAGACATCACTCCACAGATTGCCTTCGTGTCGGCTTTGTTGAAAATAAATTCACATGGCCAGAGGGGGAGGGAGGAGGGTTAGCAGTGAGTTTTTACAACAGTGAAAATATGCACTTAGATACTGTAGGGAGGGGGGAGCTCCGTAGAGAAGCAACCAAAATGGCGAAAAAGCGACCGACTTGCATAGTTCCCTTTTAAAGGGATAGTTCAACATTTTGGCAAATCTGATGAGGGGAAACCAAGAAATCCCATTAGCCTTCGTAGCGTAGCTCTGAGCAGCTCGCGGCTCTGCTCTGCCGTTCTAAAAATAGCTTGCACCGACAATTAAAGGTAACGAACCTACTCTTAACACTATAGGGATTATGGCAATGGGCCAATTTGCCAAAATGTTGAACTATCCCTTTAAATTGACTGAACTGTTGAAGAAAAAATATCAATCTAGTTTTTATTAAAAAAAAATTTATTAATTGCATTGAAATTATTGGTGAAATTATTTAAGTCTGTGCAAAAAAGTACAACAGCAGATTGAATCCAGCATTAATATACTTGTCTCGTCTTCCATCACTTCAGGGAACACCAAAGTCTCCAGAGGTGAAGAAAAAGATCCAGCATGTGACATGGCCCTGACTCAGCATGGACCGGATCGGAGCTCAGACTCTGCTGGACAAATCCTTCACTTCCCGTGACCCGACGCCCCAGTGTTGTTGCCCACTAACTTTGTTCTCCTCATCGCAGTTTTCATACTAATTCTATCACAGACAGAAGTGGACACTTCTTCTCCCGTGTGTCATCGTCCACTTCTCTGTTTTGTCGTTCTGCTCCGAGAGCTCACAGGACGCGGCGGTGGCGGTGCTCTGAAGATACAGTCGTCACAGGCCTCCATGTACGTAGCTTTCCCACAACCTCAAGTGCCCTTACCATCAATGATCGGCAACTCCAGAACGCCCTCTAGGACACGGCTCTTCATTATGTTTCTGTGGAGGGATTGGTTTTGGTAACTGGGTCCTGAGTTCTGGGCTGCAGTGGAGTTAGTGGTGAGTTTCTTTGCTAAAGGATCTCACAGTCTGGACGTATCCTAGAGACATCGTGAACACATTATGTGTTTAGCAAGTCTCAGCTGTTGTTCTCTGGCTTTTTCATACATTCTTGAAGGAATACACACCACAGCTTATGCTGAACCACAGCAGAAAGTGTGTGCTTGACATTTTTGAGCAGATGTTCTATGCTCAATTTATTTTTATTTAACTTCATCCCATCGGGCTTTGTTCAAAACCTCAGTGCAGTTTCACAAGTTGTTCAGGGTTTTTAAATATCTATGTAGATTGTTAAACATCTCATAGATAAAACTGATATTCTTGTGCAGCCAGAGCATCATCCACTGCTGAGCAGCCACTCTGACACCGACGAAGCAGGTAACTTCCATTCATACGTGTAAATATCACATTTTAATGCTTCAGGAAAAGAAAGGAATACAAACTAAACTGAGAACAAAGTCTTTTTGAAGAAGATTTATTTAAAATTGTGGACAAATTGACTTTGCGGTTGCTGTCTTTGAAACTATTCATCAGAAACACGCAGTAACAGGATTCACAAAAACGTTGCGAATCCGCTGTCAAACCAAGCGACACATTTGTACCAACATTTCTTTTTCTTTTTTTAAAAATAAAATGTCGATTAAAATTAATCACTTCTGTTGATTTTACTGCAGTAGAAAAGTCAGCAGCTTCGTGGCCCATGTTTGATATGCTAGTATTGTGATATTTATTACATAATGTACTTTTACACTGAAGGATGGATGAATGTTGTGGTTTAAAAAAATAAAAATAAAGGAAGTCTAGACTTTTAAAGTGATTTAGACCCAGCAATCTGCAACATGTTTTTAACTTTTTAATTAAATATATATATTTTAATTTTTTTTTTTCATTTGCCAAATGAGACATTACAAACCTTTTGTAATGTTTTTTCTTTGTATTAACAATTCAGAAATTTCATGCAGCTACAATTAGGAATAATAGAAACAGATGCAACATGAATATTATATTTATCTAGTTACAGCAGAACTCATTCATAAAACTCAAACCAATTATAGCATCAAGCTAATCCATGCACAGAGCAGTAATTATTATTACACGTTTAAGTCTGCATTAATATTGTAGATTTATTTCAAAATGCTTACAGTGTCAATCTACAAACGTGTTGCTCCTTCATTAGCAAATGTATAAATTCGTGCCGACAGTTATTTGGTTAGTAAGGACTTTCTCAGAGAGATAAAATTTAACATAAACTTTCTGAATTCAAATAACATTGTTAGTAGTTTGTCTGTCATGTACATTCATAGTAATGCTTGATAGTAAAGATGCTATTCTCTGTGCTCAGATAGTATTTATTGCATATTTCTCATTCCTTGATCATAATTATCATCAGCCAATCAGCTGTAGGCCTATCTGTTATCCCTGACACTGAGTTTACATGTCTTTGCCGCACTCTGGGCACAGGATGTCATCACGCTCGGTGAGGAACCCACGCCCGACCAAGGACACGGAGCACTTCTTACAGTTGAAGCAGTCATTGTGCCACTGGCGCTCCTCAAAGGAAATGTACTTGCTGCCTCCGAGGCCTGAAAGAGAAAATCCGGTGTGAGTCAAGACAAAAGAGAAACAGGAGAGATTTGTTGTTAGATCCAGGAAGAAGAAGATGACTGATAATTAATAGTTACCGCTAATGGGGGTGGTGCAGGAGGCGCACTTCTTGGCATAGAGGTTGCAGAAGCAGTTGAGACAATAAGCAAAGTCATCTCTAGAGGTAAACCTCTGGCCAGACAGCTGCTGCTTGCAGCTAGTGCACAGGAAGCAGTCCTTGTGCCAGGGCTGGTCGCGGTAGGTCACCCCGCCAGTGGTGATGGGCTGGTGGATGGGAGGACATGATTAGGTGTGAACATCAAGACCGATTGAACACATCAGTTATGATTGATTTCATTCCGGCTCCTACCTTCTTGCAGTGCACACACTGCATGGCAAACTGCTTCTCGTAGCAGGGCACACAGAAGTTATGAGTGTCCTTGGGGATGAAGCTCTTGGTGCCGATTGGCTGCTGGCACCTCTGGCAGGTGAAGCAGGTCTCATGCCAGCTGTTGCCCTTGTGCTCCATTTTCCTGGAGCCTTCAGAGGAACATGAGATTGAGTTGAGTGAAGTTAAAGGTCAATAAAGCAGTAATAAGACAATTACAGAAACTACACATTTTATGTCTCGGTGTAATGCCTGTAAAAGCATTAGTGTAACTTGTGCTTCGATGGTTCTTTAGTATCGTCTGAGGAGATGTTTTCAGAATTACTCATTTCAGGTTTGTTATTATCTATTTAGTCAGCATTGGCTCATCATAACAGGATACATTCAATTGAATGCACATGATTGAATCTCAATGGAAAAAACATGTGGCAATTTGTGAGCACGAGTGTGCACGCACAGTGATGCCCTAACCAGTTAGTATTTTTATACTGAAAAACTATAAAGTTTCTAACACAGCCTGTAATAGTCGACCTTGTCCCACTGATTCCAACCCAGATATCTCTGCTTTTACTCCCGTTGGAAAGTTAAGTGACTTCCCAGTTTCATGCTCTTTTCACCTACAGCCTACACCAACAAATACATGATGGAGTTCAAGAAAACACTGAATATTGTTTGGAAGACAGTTTAGAGAAAGTGGATTTGTCATTTTCTCCCGTTAATTTTTGTTTGATATTTAATCTATTCCTAAGTAATTACACATGCAATTGTACTGGTGCAATGGATTCACCTCTGGAGATCATTCAATCATTAATCCAACTCATGAAATAACATAAATGAAAGGCTACTTTTTATTCATAAGGGTTTACAGGACGCAAAATGAGAGCTACTATTCTCTGCACATCAGAAATTGCATTTTTGTTTACTCTGTCTGTTTTGTTGGTGTTGGCTCAACTCAAACTGGCTGTGCTCTCTTCCTACCTGGCATGATGGTCTTCTTGCACTCATGGCACTTGGAGGAATACTCATTGGAGTAGCACTCGGTGCAGAGGAGCTGCTCATCCTTGGTGGAGAAGGGCTTGTCCACCAGCGAGCGCTTGCACTGGAAGCACTTGAAACAGTCCTCGTGCCAGTGACGGTCCTTGTAGGACAGATCCTGCAAAAGACACGGGCAGGACAATTTCAGCAAAGAAACCCACAGAAAGAACATATTATAGGTAAAAAAAAAAAGAAGTATTCTGTGAGTGTCTTACCCTGGTGTTGCAGCCAATAGGCTTCTTGCACTCCTCACAGGTGTTGGAGTACAGGCTCTCGTAACATTTCACACAGTAGGGATTCTCCTCTCTGAGAACATACTTCTTCCCAAACAGGGTCTCCTTGCAGTAATGGCAGTCGTAGCGCTCAGTCATTTTGACCCGGGGTCACTCACCTGATAGAGAGAAAGAAAGAAAGAGAAAGAGAAGGTGGGAGAACAAAGACTCAGAAACAGTCGAACAGCAGGGAAGCTGAAGAAGACGTTCACACAGCTTCATCTGGATCATTACAGCAGCTTTTCCACATCCTGCCACCAGAAAAACAACAGTAACTCTTGAAGACAGTTTTGCTTATTTTTTTTTTTGCTCCTCTGTCCAAATCCATCTCTGCACTGACAGTGACGCTCAGCAGAGAGCAATTTCCTAGTGATCGGAAATTCCTCGCAATAAATTTTTTCCAAGGCACAATATCAGCATTCAGTATCAAGACCCTTCACGGTGCAGGGTTTTTCCACAATGTGTTGTTTTTTCTCCCCTTTCATCTCCTCCTCTCATCTCTCAGCAGTCCTTTTATTCTCTTCTCAGTGTCAGGAGCAGAAGGTGACAGATGAGGAGCATATAAATAACTCCTATCAGTCCTGCTTAGAGACAGTCGACGTCTGAACTGATGCATACCAACACCCGCCATGCCACCGTGCACTGACCCATCCATCAGCTCGCCTCCAGCTGTCAGCACCAGATCACAGTATCCCTTGTCATTGTGGGTGTGTGTGTGCGGCGCGTGTGTGTGCGTCTGCGTATAAGTAGGTTTGAATGGCACTTGTAATAATGACTACTCGCAGTCTGCAGCTGTTGGTGGTCTGGCTGCTAAGCCCTCTGGTTATCCCACCTGTGGCTAAATACTCTTACTCTCTGTAGACCCAGGATAGTGTGGGCTGTATATTTGAGCACTCTCATGTGAGTGAAAAACGGATGGATGGATGTCCAGTGATCCTGCACATAAAGCCTTCAATAGCAGCAGGCTTTTGATTTGTCACTCACTCACATGCTCCAATATTCATGCAACTATGTGTCCACTGATTCCTCAGCAGCTATAGCTGGAAACAAAGCTGGACAACGTAAGTTTTATTCCTACATGTTCATTTGTGCTGTTCTTAATTTCTTGGATTCCTGGTTTTAATTGAGTCGCTCTCCTCTGTTGTTCTGTTGTTAACTTTTTTCCTTTTGATCTATTTGTGTTTCACTGTGTATTCCTGCCTCAGCGGTTTAACATGAGATCTGCGAGTGATTTGTGATGTTCCCGACACTCAGAAGGTTAGAATCCTTTATCTGGTCGAAGTTGAGACGCTTAATCTGCGTGTCCTCTGCGCTCTGAGCTTTCTCAACCCCTCCCACATTCCCTCATTGTCTGTTGCTCCCACCATGACTCACCTAGCTTACATAAGGATTTATCTGACTCCTAAAAATAAAAATCGGATAATCTGAACTGCCACAAATAAAACCCCCAGCTATTCAGACGTGCCATGCAGCTGTTTGCCAGCTTCTGGGGCCTCTTTGATGCTTCTCATCTGGGAGTCTGTCTAAGCTGAGCTACAGCCAGTTACATGGTAAGTATTGGACCGCTGTGCAGCCTGGTCGATCCCCAGAAAGTTCCAGCGCTTAAAGACAACTCGCCTGTCTTTAAAGGTGAGGAACTCCTCATGTGATACTGTTTTTGTGTGATCCATCAAATGATTGTGCATTCATTGCCGTAAAAGTTTTGCTTTTACTAGTAAATGTGAGTTATTGGTCAAGCTAAATAAGGAACTCCACTGTTGCACAAATTTCTCTTCGTTTCAGACATTTTAAAGATGCACAGGCCTGTGTCTCAAATATTCTCCAACCATCTGAGGAAATGCAAACCACTGACCTTTAAACAGCAGCAATTCCTAAAGTGACAGCCACTAAGAATCACCTGGTAAGTGGATAATGAAATAAAATGTCAAATCAAATTAGGTCCTAAATTTGAAATGTTCCCTTTAAATCTCGCATTACAATTTGCGTTCTAAGTACCTACAGTAGAAAGTAACTCAATAAGCTCTCATACATCCATATATTTTCAGGAACCTCTCAAATCCCTTACTAACTATTGTGCTCACATTACCACAGGATATATCTGTGCTGAATTGAATGATGACAAAATGCTGTGTTATGCATGAGCTGTTTAACAAAATAGAAGTTACGTCTATGTAATATATTAACTAGTAAAGAGCTGACACCTTCATCAACACAGTGTTGCTGAAGGGAAGTGTGAGGTTGATGAGGAGAGAGGAAAAGAAGAGGAGGAAGGTGGAAATTGACTCTGCTAACAGGAGCCAACAAGGGTTGTGCATTTCTTTTTTTTTTTTTGGATGAGAATAGATAGTGAAATGATTTATAATAAAAGAGGAAGTCAGACTGTCTCCAAGACAGAGAGGAGGAACATGAGGAGGGGTGGTGGTTAAATAGTGAAGGTACTGTGCAGGTGGAAAAGACGAGGACATGAGCAGGTGGGTGGGGAGGCAGGTAGGTAGGAGGATGCCACAGTGAAGCAGCTGTGGCTCTGGGAATGGAAGACACAGTGCATGAAGACCAGTGAAGGAAAAAAAAAAGGATGGAGAGATGGATGAGTGGATGGATGGATAGATAGTGGAGCAGCTGAACAGAGCTGGGTCTTACCTTCCTGTCTGAGGAGTGTGTGCCTGTGCGGAGTCTGTGGCAGACTGAGAGGGGAGGCTCCGGCTCAGCTGTAGTTACTCCTGATTGCATTACTCCACCCATCAGGGGCTAATTGAAAATGGGGGAGGGGCGACATCGGGGAGGGGGATTTCGGGGGGGGGGGGGTTACGAAGAGGGGCAGTGGGGGGATCTTTTTTGAGATGATCTAAAAATACAGCGGTGCTTCACAGAGATAACCCCGAGGCCCCCTTTCACTCATTCAGTCACCAGTGAGACCGTGCAGCCTTTTAAGGTCACTCACTTCTTGTTCGCTCGCTCACTCACTCACATACTCACTCAGTGATTCATCATCTCACGCGTGGCCTTAAATTACACTTTTAATTTTCCAATAACTTGTGTCTCCCCCCTCCACACACACACACACACACATCACCCCATCCTGCCTCCTGCAGAAATGCACGTCGGTCTTCTCCGCTGCTGTTTTGTTTTCATCAGATATCTGCGGTTATCATTATCATAATACTGGACACACACATGGACAAACACACAATTCACTGTTACATAATTCCTCGATCTTCCTGAGGCCCCTGATGCGTGATGAAAAGGATGCCAAGGGTCGAATGTCAAAGACTGTTGTCCTGGGAGATTTATCCCTACACTCATATGTCTCATCTGTCTCTACCTCCCTATATTCCTCCTCCCGGGGGAGGACGCGCTCGGTCCCAAACGTCTAACGTGTTGAATATGGTATCCAGGCCTGCTAATGACAGACGCCCACATGGTTTCTAAGAAACTTGTGGCACTATTTTCTGCAACCCCACACTCTCTTGTTCACACTGCTACACCCCCTCTGCATCACATCCAATACTCTACTCACAGTCTCTCTTTCCTCATCCTCTCTCTCTCTCTCTCTCTCTTTCAAACAGGTTTTCCTGACCCGGTGGTCTCTCCACTGAGAAAATACGTCAGCAGTGCTCCACTAAGATTATGATGCTCTATTTGTGGCAAGCCATGAAGAGCCCAGTGCTTAGGAAAGTATTAAATCAGTTTGTGTGCATGTGTTTATGTTTATACCAGGATAGGTTTTTCTTTTCTTATATCGCAGGCCAATTTGATACCAACTAAAATACCTGTCATGACCATCCTATTGTCCATCCTAAATCCTATTGACTTTTCATCCAGTGCCACCGGCAGCAGATTGACTTAACTTGAGTTAAGATCTAAACACCTAGGTTGGACCACCATCATCCTGCACCAACATTGATACGCAATTTAAATTTGTCCAGTACTTTACTTCATGACCAGATACCTGAAAAACTAATGAGGCCCTAGTGTGTGTGTGTGTGTGTGTGTGTGGTGCTAACAAGCAAATGTTGGCATGGTGAACATGGTATGCACATCAATTTGTGTGCTAACTTTAGCATTTAGCTCAAATCACCACTGTGTTTACAGATAATGTAGACTGATTAGCTGTTGCAAGGACATTAGTTATCAGATTTAATTTAAATGAACAATGTTTTTCTGTCACTTTGGCTTATTTTATTAGCCATTTCGAGTAACGTCTGTTAAGCTCTGCAACCACAGGCCAAATACTGGACAGGCCTTTGGATATTTTACACACTGGGTTCAAAATAAACTCAGCAGAGGTTGTTCAATTTCTGATAAACCGTGGGCAAAAGCTTTGCAAAGTTTTCCAGAGTCTTACTGTTAACAGGTTAAAAGTGGGCAGCTTGGGGTAAACAGGAAGCTGTGCCGTTTGGTTGTAGGTGAAATTGAAGTCAGATGACTTCTCTCCAGACAGAAGACAGAGGATGCTCTACTAGTTCAGGACACGGACAAGACTGGGAATTGATTTGATTTGATTACTCCGCGTTAAACAGACTAGTCATCTTTTCCTTCATGTATCCAATGTACTTTTGGTTAAAAAAAAAGAAAGAAATAGTTGAAATTCCGGCATAAAACATGCGCACATATGTTAATCACATGTTCTCCCTCACCCTCATATGTTGCTAATGTATAATTTAAACACATTATAGCCTAATAATAATCCTGTAGTAGTTCACCCAGGAATTTTCAGTTTACGTAATTTCAGACATGTGGTTTAATTTAAACCTCACAGGACAAATCTGTTTCATGACCAATTGAAACATTGCCCACGACTGGCCTGATTTGCCCTCAGCCCTTGCTCTCTTGCCCCCCCCCCGCCCCACCCCACCCCAGCCTTTCCTTCTTCCCTGCCTTCAGCTGGCACACAGTCATCCCTCCCCCACAGTGTACCCCCCTGGACCGAGGCCTCCAACTCAGCTGCTAAGGCCAGCGGATAAAGGTGCAGCTGTCTGGGCACAGCCAGGCTATCGTGATGCTAAAGCCATGGTGTTTACTTCTGTTGCAAATGGAAAGGTCAAGCCAGGCGGACCCCATCGTCACTGGAGGACCGTTAATCATTAATGCCAAAGGAACCAATTGGACTGGAATTTCTCTGGGTCATCCAAGATCCAGTATGATCCTGTGGAAGAACTTCGCTGCCTGCCTGTCAAACTGGTTAAAATGGATCCCAGTGAGTGATTTTTAAAGAACGTGCAATGTCATAATTAAGGTCTCAAATGGGCAATTAGAACTGATGAGGAATCATTTTGGGGCTCCCACTGAGGGAATAGGGCATAGCCACGGCTTAGCAAGTGTAGAGCAGGAGTCTCCCAACTCAGGCTACCATATAGCCTCATCTTGATATTTCACTCTCTAGGTTAGGTTGCATGAAGTAAAGAAAATTCATCAGATCAGAAGATTGCGGTACCATCCTGTCTGGAAAATATAAAGCTACAGTTAGGAATCTAGCATAACGACAGCAAATTGGGGAGGCGGGGGGCTTGCGTGCGTCTGTCCTCATGGCAACATTTGGACAAATTTCAGGAAGTTGCTGCTCCCAGCCAGGACGCGTTCATCTAGTTTTTCCAACCCAGTTTAAATGAAACCACGCCCATCTGCCCTTATGATTGACTGAAGCCCAATCCCCAACCCTGACCAGCATGGAAACGACTATTTTCTAAGCAACCAGGAAGTAGGCCCGCCAATAAAAATCGTATAATTTTATGATTCCAGTTTTTGTACGGACACAACAAACAGTTGTGCCAACAAAAGTTTAGCTGTTTCCCTCACCGCCTCCAGCTAACTGGCTGTAGCCAGACATTTGATGCACAAGCACAACAATCTTTCATTGAACTATTGACCGGAAATGTTGAGCTGATTTTGTTTAAAAAAAAAAAATCTGAATAATGCTACCTTCTGTTTTTACTAGGACTCGATATAATTTGTAGTTATTGGAATGCAGTCAGTGACATCATTTTTCTTAGTATCGTTCTTTTTCTTCTGCCAAAAAGACACTACTATATTACCACTAATGAAGTCTATGAATCAAATTTAGCTGCATTTCCAAATACGTACTACATGTCTTTTCATACTGCCCTGTATTCCTTGTGACTGTCTTGAACCCAGAGTGAGGACAGGAGCTGCAGAAGTATCTGGAAAGAAAAGAGAGGACTTATGTCTTTGCTTTGCCATGCCAGATATAGTCCTTTAACTCAGGAGTCTGTGCATGGAGCATGGAGCCCCCACACTGTCATTTTATCACTATTTAGTCTTTGTCTTGGCTTCCACTTCATGTCCCCAATAACTTTTTTTTTGTTGTCATGATTTCACATGAAAATTACATAATTAAGCTCAAATGATGAGAACATGTGACCCTCTATGGATCACTGCTGCTGCACTAACAAGTAAACTGAGATTTCAATTAAAGCTAAATTGTTGTTGTGTCAGAAGGCAATGCAATGATGGCTGTGTAACTTCAATAATGCCCATAATCAAGTATGAAGTCTGGCAGAGATGAGGGGATTTTTATATATATATCTGGCTACTGGCAAAGCTGTTTATTGTTTTAACTTGCCTAATGATCGTTTAGATTTGAAGAGATCAGGCAAGGGAGCATCCTGGGACATGGGGATAGGAAAAAACAAAGTAATTGTGGTGAAAGTAATTCAATTCACTCCTGCAGTGGCCAAAAACAGTCTGAAAGGACTTTTTCTTTCACAGGTCAGTGTTTCTTTGTCACCTGACGCTAAAGCCATGATGATGATTAAAAGCCTCCTGTACTCATTTTCACTCTTTCTTCGCTTGGTGCCGTCGCACTGATGTGGGTCTATATATGACACAGCAAAGCCTCAGTCATTTAGCCCGGTGTTGTGTTCCCAGACTGCTAAATCCCTGAGGAGATTGGTGGGATGTTTCAGCCCCAACAGTCACCGGACACTTTATTTAGATGCTGAAATTCCTCTTTTCTTTTTGTTCTTTTTTACTCAAACTGTCTCTCCACACACGCTGTACGTGCAGCCGTGCAGACAGTCAACCTGACACCAATACATGCAAAATTTCAATGACCTGCTTTTCTCATAGTGTGACATTTAAAAGCATCTAGCAGTTTGACACAGGCTTTTAGAGGCTTTGCCTTCATTGTGAAGAGCACTGAAGAGTAGAGCAGAGAGGATCCTTGTGACAGCATTAATATTTTAACGCGAGACAATAATTTCCTAACTTGGATCTGGCATTATTGCGTTACTCTCTTCCCACAGAAAAGCTCTCCTTTGGCCTCATCGCAGAGGTGAAGTGACTGACGGTAAAATTATTTCGTTGCGATCTGTTTTATTAACTGTGTGGGAGTGAACTGACATCTGGGGGTTTGTTCCGCTTCCTCCTAAAAACTGGTCACCATGCATCTCCTCCTCTGCTGATGATAGCTACACAATAAAATCCAGCTCTTCTAAAAGAGTTTCAGCCAAAAGTCCCAGGCTTTGTTTGTATATCTCGTGCTCTCATTTACTAAGTGGGTAAAAGACTGTTGCAGTCTCATCTGACCTCACTTATCTGGACAACAACTGGGCCCCTCTGTCTCTGGCTGCGTTTATCCTACTAATTCTGTCTGCTGCAAAGAAAGGACAGCTGTCACGGTGGGACCTTTTACAGTCTATGGCTGGGACCCTGACAGCTAGTACCAGCCCCCCCCCCCCGCAGGGCTAATGGGCAGCCATTTATGGGTGATTCTTCAATTAGGGGCACTTCTGACTTTTGGAATTTTGAAAATTTTTTTTATTTAATCTCAGTTTTTTTCTATTTCAAAAGGTCTATCAATTGGTCTGGAACAAAGATCTTAGCATAGCTTTGATTGTACTTCATGATAATTTTGATATTATGATGCTTTTTTCAAAGTTGTCACAGCAAAATGTCATTACCATCACAAAAACAAAACACTGATTTTAATACAAATGATTTGACAAGCAAAGTTTTCACAATCATTCCAGTAAGTACAAAACATGCTCTTTAAGGGATCCATGTTCTAAATATTTGTAATGTACATTTAAAATACATTTTAACAGCTATTTCTCTCTGACTTTTTTAATATATTGCCTTTTCATCAACAATGAAATATTGCGTAAAAATCAGAATATTTGAATTGCAATGTATATTCTTTCAGAAAATGCAAATTTTAGACTTTTAAACATTACTACAATGATTGAGGTAAAATCCATGTTGACAAAAAAGTAACATTTTTTATCAAAAATGTATTGTAGATGGTAATGACAATGTATTCCCGTAATGATAACACGTTTTGGTAATGACATAACAATTAACACTGGTGTTTTTTTGTTATTGTTTTTCACAACAAACAAAAGATTAAAGAAAAACTACTTTTTAAAAACAAATAAGACAAAAAACAATTAAACACTAAACCTTCCATTAGAATTAATTACTTGGTAAAATACCACATTGCTTTGCATTGCTTATGTAACTAGAAAAAGAAAGCCTTTCCAGCAGGAAATGCGCGTGAATGCTGAAAGTAGTGAAGGCCATTGCTGAAAATGTTGAAATCCTGCATGTTTACATGTAACAGTTGAGAAGTTTTGAAGAGTTGAAATCTGCAGCAAACCCAACAGTAAAGAAAACTGATGAAACAGTGCTAACATAGCTGAAGCAATGGCTGGGAATTTATTAAAGTAGAGCATGTAAAGAAGGAGGCTAATTTTGTATAAAAACGGTTGGAAATGGTTGAAGAATTATTATGAAAAGATGAAACATTGAAGTGCACGCGTAGATAGATGAATAGATAACTGTATGAACCATATTATATGAACCGTATTGACCATTTGGTTAAGCTGGGGCCATGTTGACATCTTAAAAAATAAAAATAAAAAAGTAAATTACAGTTGGTTACTTTTCAATTATGTATCATAAAGTAGGCTAGTAAATAGTAAATAGCTAATATATTCTAGTTTATAAGGTAATAAACCCATAAATTGTCATTACCGTCACTGATTGTCATTACCATCACAGTCACTTTGTGATGGTATATGACACGTGATGGTAATGACAATTTTGACATTTTGCTGAAAATGTTGGCTTTAA
The DNA here is from genome assembly GCF_045865225.1 of Trachurus japonicus. Lineage (NCBI taxonomy): Eukaryota > Metazoa > Chordata > Actinopteri > Carangiformes > Carangidae > Trachurus > Trachurus japonicus. The sequence continues at coordinate 20,845,068 of NC_140927.1, forward strand.
GACTTACTAAGCCAACTGGTTAGCTAGCATACAATGTACACTGAATATATGTAAATAAAGTTACAATTTCTTCATTAATGAATTAAAATACTCAAATACTAGTTTGGTAATGACGCCTAATTAAAGGTACTCTCAGATCAGGATGTATAAAACGTGAAATTACTTACATACGTGGGCATCAAAAAATCTGGGTTCTGCCTCATGTCTGGGAATGTTTCCTTTGGAGCAATCTATTTGCATGCAACAATGTAAGTAACTGTTTGTAAAAGCTTAACTGATCTCTAAAATGTTGAAGTGTGATGGTTAATGACAGATGTATGAGGGACAGCGATATTTAACTATAAATAAAAATTGCAAATTGAACAAATATAAAACTCTATGAATTTGAAAAATGTCTTTTTAAGTTGTTATGAGAAAATGCAAAGTAAAATTTTAATGAATTTAGCACTTTTTATTGCTTTATTATAGAGGTGGATGTCAAAAAGTCTGGGTTGGGGACAAGCCCAAAACAGTGAAAATTCTTGCACATTTGAATTTTCAACACACTGAAAAAAGTATTAAAATGTCATCATTGAGACACAGTTATTTTTTTTCATAGCTACTACAACCTAAATACAATAATTGTTTTTCTAAAAAATATTTTTTCTTGAAAATTCACCCTGGGGACAGAAAAACTCCCTTAATTGAATAATCACCCTTATACACTATTAGCAATTGATGTAATTTCTACAGTAAATTTTACAACAATGCATTGTATTTGTGTTTTTTACTGTAAATGACAATGCATTGTGGGAAATATATGGACAGTCCTCCTGTATTATTACCAAAGATATTCAATAAATGGATTATAAACGTCTTTACTGTAAATACATTGGACAAGCGGAGTTTTACAGCCACCGCTTTGCATCATGGGATTGCCGATTTGAATTTTTAGGCGCTAAAACCAAAATAGACGAGACTCCGACTCAGAGACCTTCATTCAACACCACGGACCAGAACTAAGCAGACGTAAACCTAACATATATTTTAAAATGGATAATGTTATATTAATTTGCCTTTCTGATGGTGTTGGTTGTGGTTTTGTTTACTTTGATTCAGTTAACGTTACGTAGCTATCAGTGAACTGAAATCAGGTTAGTTAAGTTAGTTCGTTAGCTAGCTAACGTTAGGCTACATGTTCATCTGAGGTTGAAGCTATTAATCTGCCCCGTTTACGGTACGTTGACACGGACACGAAGCGACTTTTTTTTTCACGCGACGGGGATTGAAATACACGAATTATGTATCTCGCGACGCGAATATTTGTGCAAGTTCAAAATTCAACTTCACTTCAGCATAATATTCCCGCGGTAAACCAGTCTCTCCACGGGGCAGTGGAGATAGGCTACTGGTTTACCGCGGGAAGAGACGGTCATCTCGTCTCAAATGCTGGACAGTAAGTTAACGTTATGGTGTAATTCACCCAGATGTGTGTGTGTGCCTTGTTTTGATCACTGATCCAAGACACGGAGGTGTTTTAGTTTTCCGTAAACGAGTGCCGCTGTTTTTTTTGGTTTTGTTTTACTGCAACATCATAGAGCGCAACATACGGTTCACGTCGTGATAATGTGGCCCAGTATGGACAGAGCCAAATGAAGATTCATGTCAGGTGGCTGAATGATCCACTCTGTGGTTGAAATTGCAATAGTAGTTGTTTTGTGTCTTGCATTGAGGTGCTCATCACATTGGCCATATAATAGTGATGGGAGTTCAACCCTGTGTATTTGGTGTGTGTTGTTTAGACTTTAATCGTCTTTTTAATGTTTTTCAGGAAACACACTGAGCACAGAAACATGGTTCTTTCAATGGAGGGAAGCTGTGTGATGATGAGGCAGTATCCAGCCGAGGCCTCTTGCCCCCTTGAGTTTATCCAGAGGTATGTTATAAACTGTATGGTTTATACTAGGGATGCACCGATGCATCGTTTAACTGCCATCGGTCATCGGGAGGAACCTTTCTTTTTTCCTTTTTTTTTTTTGGGGGGGGGGGGGGGGGGTATTTAGTGGTGCAACCGGATCATCATTGATCAATCAATTGTAAATCTTCTTTTTTCTATGGCTGGTTCAGACTTGGCCCATAGGTCTCTGCTGCAACTTTGCTTCTTTGTGTGTTTTATTCTTACTGTAGGTTTCAGCAGAAGCTAATAATACATCTTTTGTAATTATGTGAATTCACCATGCACTCACGGCATGCATCATTTTTACTCATAAACAAACCTTAAGTACATTTTCATATCTTTGTGAACTTGAGAGCAAAAAGAAACCAACTCAAATTTTTATGTTGTTGTTTTTTTTAATTATTATTGATTGAAAAAAAGTGGTAGGTAAAACCGGAGTACCCGGGAGAAAACCTACAGAAGATGGTATTTTAGTTCATTTGGATGTCAGTCACTGCACTAGATCAATTTCTGATTGGCCAGCCATTACGGTGGGCTCTGAGACAACTGAGGATGTTTTTAGCGGTCTAAAAATTGAAAATTGGTAGGAAAATCTTTCTAGTATCACTTTTTAGTTTGATACTTTTTTTTATTTAGGTTTTATTCTTTTTTACTTTTAGGAAAAAACCGGAGCAACACCCGGAGAAAACCTTACATACTGTAAGATGGTGAATTGAAGATGTTACAGTAATGGAAAGTATTCCAGTTTATTCGGATGTCAGTCGGTGGGCTGAGACATGTTTAGCGGTCTTTTTTTTTTTTTTTTAAAGGTTGTACAGAAAATGAAAATTGAATTTGAGCCGCTCTGGATCATAAAATTAATGTGATAACTCATCTTTCAGACGATGTTGGCCAAACTTTGTGCAAAATTTCTATTTTTGAGTAAATCCGGGATGAAAAAGTGTGTATTTTTTTTCCCGCATTGGATACGCAGGCGCACGGATTATACGTCAGCCTGTACACGATTCATCAGCCACTGATATTGGATCTGTAATCCATCATTCAAACGTCTGAGACACGCACACACACACGGAGCTCGGGCTCGCCCCAAGCTTTGAATATCCCGCCCGCTCTGATAAACGACCAATCAAATTCATTTTCCTTACTCGGTAAACTCGTGTTGCAGCTCGGGACAACTCGGCGCGACAAACAGGACAACGGCCATTTCTGTACACTTTAATTGAAAATTGGTCGGAAAAACCGGAGCACCCGGAGAAAACCAGTACATGAGATTAATTATTATTAATCACTTACAAATCGAAATTGATCTAAAGGCAGGACTAACATATCTTTGATCTAAAAAGCCCTAGCATGAGCATTGAAAAACCTGGAGAGGTTTTGGACCTCTTTGGTGCGTTAAGGAGGGTATCCAGGCGGAATTTTAGAAACCTGACAAGAGCATCATCCAAAGGATGTGGTCACCTGATGTCAATAAAGCCTCAAGTACCTTGGTCTACAGAGCCAAACTCCCTCCGGAGGTCTCTGAGAACGTCATTGTTGAGTCTTTTCAGGTTTTTACCTTGGTTTCTTTGGAAGAGGAGTCATGGAGCATGCCAGACAGATGCGGGATGATGGTGTCGATGTCTTCTATCTGAGAAAGAATCTTCAGTTCTAGCTTGGATGTGTCCTGATGAGCCTCAAGTAGAGTAAGGCTATGGTTTGGGGGGTCATGCCCTCTGAGCGGAAAACAGTTAGGTAATAGTCGTTTGAAGAAAGTTTGACCCTGTGGTGGGGAGTGCAGTCTCTGTCTTGGTTGGTCATGTCCTGTGATCGAGGAGAGACCGTGTCAGCTAACCGCGATTGCTTGTCTTCTATCTTCTTCTATCTTTGAGATTCGCACTGGAGCGGACGGAAAAGACTTGACGACTGGGCTTAAACACTGGTGTTGTTCTTACAGCTGGTTCTGAGTACCAACTGGGATAATGACAATGATAACGGGCATTCAAGGTAGCCGCAACCTTCCCAATAGAACAACCAGGTGCGAAGGGAAACCAGGAGAAATTTCTGCAGTTGGTGGTTCTCATCGCTGGTGATCGTGTAGCCGGTGATCGAGTAGTTGATGACCATGTAGCCGGTGATCGTGTAGTCTGTGATTCTGTAGCCAGTGATCGTGTAGCCGGTGATTCTGTAGCTGGTAATCTTAGAGTCGATAATCGTGTAGCCGGTGATATCTGTAGCTGGTAATCTTAGAGTCCGTTACTTGTGTAGTTGATCTTAGAGTTGGTGACCAAGTAGTCGGTACATCACAGGTTTCAGGGGGCTCTGGTGTTGGAGTCATTGCATCTCTTCTTCCCCCTCTCCAGATGAGCTCATTGCATTGTCAATTAATTCTCGGATCTCATTCAGTGTGTGTTGGCAGTAGATTTTGCTCTTTCTGGGTTGTTTTTTCTTTGTCGGCGCAGAGTATCAAATTCTGCAGGAGCTTTCCCACCATGTCCTCTGCCATGGCATAGCGGACTTCAGGAGAAAGCCTTGTTGCGCCATCTTCCCTCTTGGTGACTCCAGGGATGAACAGAGGTTGGTAAGATGTCCATCCACTGCAACCACAGGAAATTGATAGAAGTTCGTCTTCCAAATGAGGTTGTCGTAAATTTTTCCCAATCAGTTCCTTAATTAGTTCCTTGATGTTGTCATTCAACATGATGTTTTCTGTGATGTGCTGGCATGTGCTCCAAAATTCCCTAACTTGATCTTGTCATACAATTCTTCAATTTGAGGTTTTTTTTTGATGGCCTCAAAATTAACTCCAGTCTTTGTCCCGGCTAAATACTGATGTCCGGCTAAATGTCTAGGAGTCGAACTAGGGGACTCTGGAACCTCTCCTGGAATAATGTAGTCACCTTCAGTGACCACCAGCTCTGGTGACTTTCTTTGCTTTCCGTCTAAAGCTTACTCAGATACTGTGAGTGTGGTCCTCTTTGCTTGGGTCTTCAGCTCTGTCATCATTTTTCTATATTGGTTTTTGGCAAATGCGACCCAAAGTCTGTTTTTCTGATACTGTGGGTCGACAATTGACGGTGAAACACTTAAGGTTTGGCAAAAAAGTCTTTCCACCATGGCCACAATTGGCCTCATGTCAAAATGAGGTTGTGGTGACTTGCTTTTCTCACAAGCCTCCAATGTGTCAAAGTTCTCATAGTGCAGGTCTTCTCTGATTAGCTTTGACAATTATAGTATACGCTACCAACCTTTGCTTCCACAGCTTTTATAATCTTCATGAGTATATTTGCCACTGTACTCGCTTATGTCTGTTGATGTCTCATTTGTATATTTGACAAGAATGTCAGTCACAGCGCTGGAGGTCGTCCACATATCGATCTTGGATTTTACACTTGAAGGTGTTTCCACCCTTTCTGGTACAGATATTTCCATTATCTCTGGTGATTTCTCAGGGCTTTTACTTGTACTTTTGCTTTTGCTTTTTGCTTCTGCTACGGGCTTTTGCATGGGGGAAGTCTCATCAGAAAGTGCTGGGTGCCAACATGCTCCAAAGCACTGGAATTTCAGCTTATCCAGACAAGTTTTCAGACATTTGGTTGCTTGAAACACCAATTTGGTTGAAGAAATTTCACGTTACGACAACCACTGACAAAGACAGCGGGATTGCAAAGGCCAGTCAGGGCAACTGAGGGCTTCTGATGCGATGGAGCTGATTTTCTGAGAAACTTCTCTTTTCGATTTAGTTCAGTTAGCTCTGCAGCGCTCTCACATTTGTCCTGTGGAACATTGAGAGCGAGAGCGAAGCTGGCCGAAAGAGAGTCTCCCAAAATTTGGTGCTAATGCTCACCCAGCGATTTTTTTATATCATCTGGAGAACATTTGTTGTTGGAATCCTTTCTCAATTAATGGTCTCACAATTTTGAGAACCATTGTGACCACTAAACTGCACAATTTCTGCGCATAAGTTAGCGATGGTAGCTGTCGTGTCTGCATCTTCCATTTCCTGCAGCCAGCAGTTCCATTGCACTGAGGTTGAATCTTTTTGAGATATTTGCTCACAACAGGAAACAAGATCCTGCGGAGCGACTTCAACGGCGTCTTCCATTGGGGATCTTGGGCAATCCATTCTTCTTTCACAAAAAGCTGTAGCAAACGCTTTTGCTTTTTTAAGAAAATGTCTGCAAATGTTCTTCGACGAAGTCCTGCGCAGAGGGAGTGCGTACTCATCTTTTCTTACTTCTTTGTGTCCTCTTTCACTGAAGTAGAGTGGAAAGAAGAGTTCAGCCCTCAGACTTCAAAGTACAATCTATCTGACGTCCACTGACATGAAAGGCAAAAAACAAATCAGCCAATCATATGCGAGTGACGTGGCCCGATTAATGACGTCACCGCACATTAAATGACCCAAACACGTCATCCTAATATCTCCATGACAATAGAATGTATGCCTCCAAAGTACATTGACGTCACACGTCGTGTTCTAAAAAAAGATTCTGCGGGCGCACGTACTGTACGCGCACCAACGTAGATTAAATTAATATGTGCGTATTAATGTAATCTAGTTATCCTAACATAACGGTTACAGCCGACACCAATAAAAATGTTAAGTCTCAATTTTTTTCCCTCTATTGGACGTATCTGGCTGGAAAAAGGTAGAAGTGACGGGACGGTAAGCCGTTGTCAAAGCAAAAAAAAAAAAAAAAAAAAAAAAAAAAAAAGCTCCAGAACTCGAGGGGGGGCTGGCCGGCCTGCTGCCCGGGCACAAGGCGCTGCGTGTGCGGATGAGTGAAGGAGGGAGACTCGGTCTCTGGAGCTCACCATGGTTACATACATAGCATGAAACGCTTTTTGTAGGCTACATTTTTGTCCTCGCGCTTATGACATGCGCTGTCCCTGCAGATTTGGCAGCTGACTTGAGAATGATATCAGGCTACTCTGGTTAACTGTTGAGACAATTGTAAGGAAAAAAAAAAAAAAAACCAAAACGGGTAAAAACAAATGTGTATCAAAAAATTACAGAAAGAAAGGCGCAGGCAGGGAAGTGAAGTTTTACACGATGGCAGAGGGAAAGGGCTTGAGAGTGTGATTGTTGCTGAGATTAATCAGATTGATTTGTCAGTGATTTATGACAAGACCGGACACTGCACAAGCAGCAACCACGAAGACTTGTCATCTCACTGGTCATTAAATAAGACAATTGTTTTACTCCAGCACTCCTAATTCTTTACTAATTCTCCGCCGGACCGCGGCGTGTTTTTTTTTTCCTTTTTATTTTGCAGATCTAGAGCAGTGAGCGAGTGAGCAAGCGCTGATAAAACAGCGGATACGCACCAGATGATTGACCGGGGCAAAAACTGAAACGAGGCATACAGAGAGGAAAACACAGCATATTTCGGCTACAATATAAGGTAGGTAGCCTATGTCCAAAAGGCTTTGTCCTGTCGTCTCACGACGTGAGTGAGGGAGGATGGTGGTTCAAGTATGAGGAAACTGTCACTAGGTGCGTTTCCATTACCCCTTGAAATGCGCAAAACCTTAAATATCGAAATTAAAAACTGTAATGGAAACACCTACATTTCGAAAAAACTCTCAAATAGCCTATCGCAAAAAGTTTTTACCGCTCTCATGATGTGGTTTTTGAGACGTATCGATACAAACTTGCATCGCTAAAGTGTAATGGAAACACTTTTTTTCGCTTTTCTACACGTCAACCGGCGTCACCGACCAAGGAGTGTGTGTCCACGCTGTGTGTTGGTTTATGTAACTTGAGGGGACAAATGAACCACATGTTTATTGTCATGCATTGTTGACGTGGGCATTGTTTCTCATTAAATTAGAAAAAACCTTTTCCTATCATTCCCCTTTTCCGTGCATGGTTGAAGGAAATTTTGGCTCACAGCCACGCTCCACTCCCTCCTGCGCCGAAATGTCACCTTAAGTCTACATAAACCTGTACGGGGTGTGTGGACACAACCACCTATATTGTTGTCAGCGCGACAGCGCCTCAGCACCGCTCGTGTTTAAAAAGGCTCCGTTCTTTCTGCAGTCAGGTTAAAGCGCACATCCACAAAGTTGGTAAACAATTAATCCCTCTATGATCTATATGCAACGCTGAGTAAAAAAAAAATGCTTAGTAACTGCTCTTATAGTCAACAGCACTCTAAAAAGGTGTGACTGGGCTAAATTAATATTTACAAAATAAAAACTAGTAACCTATTACATGAAAAAAATGACTTTTGTGCAGTTTGGTATATTATTATGTTGATTTAATCAAATTTTGAACTATTTATCAATTGCATTTTAACTCATTTTTGTTTGAATAATATCAGCTCCAAAATCACTGAGTAAGATTTAATTATATTTTATCAGTAAAGTCAACAAAGTCGAAAAATTTAATAAATTCTACTAAATGGGAACTCTTTGGTGTTAATCGCTGTAGCTACACTTCCGCCTGAGGCACACCACACCAACATGTCTGCCACAGCCAACACCGTCTTGTCTGTCTCATCTGCTCAAGGTAAGAAGCTTCAATAAAGACACGTTATTACTACGTTGCTCCAGCAGTTGAACACTCTGTTGCATTACCGCAAGTTATCTAACAAGGTTTAACAGCATTGTATTAAGTTTTAATATCGCGATTCAAAATCGGCCTACTGTACTGGGGTGGGGGGTATCGGTAGCTGCGACACCGTGTAAAACACTGCAGCGTTTTTTTTCAGTCTTTCTTTCTATTTAATCACTTTGTCTGGCATTATGTTTACAGGGCACGAAAAAATTCTGGTCACAAAATTATATTATTATCCTGTTTATCATGTGAATAGGTGATGGACCGTGTGGCAGTCTATCACAAGCAGACATAAAAAAACAAACATGTTGTTTGTTTTTTATCCCCCTCCAGGCCTGAGGAACAGAAAACATATGTTATGATTGCCATCCAAATAATTATGACTTACTGTTACATAGAAAAGTTAAGTGTAAAACTTTTATTACTCATTTAGTTTATTTTCATGTATCACCCCCTCTGAGTTTAAATGCTTAAAATATCAATTTATCCAAAATGACTATGGCTTTTCTTAGATGCAGGCATAATCAGCAATTCAAGACCACTGTAGGCTATGTATTGCAATTGTGATTTGTCAACTATTTGATATAAAATATAAGTTATCGTCATCTCATATATCATGTTTTTTGGGTATTTTCAAAGATCAAATATGGTTTACAGGCTACATCATTTGTCAATTCATATTCAGGATGAGTTTCACAGAATCACATGTCCAAGCTGGGATGAATTACTCTCTTCTGAACCTCCACCATTCAAAGGGCAGGACCATGGGACTGAGGGTGGCCGACTCTATCCTACTGAAGGTATTGTAACTTTGACCATATGTTTTTTTAATTTATATTTATATTAAATCTACAGGAGGACATGTTAGCCTGTGACTGTAAGCATAACTTTTTAATTTCAGACATTTGTATGTTATTTTCAGGCTCCTACCATCAACATAACCAGAGGACATTGTTTATTGTCCGATGTTGTACCCTGGGGATTCAGCTCCTTAAAGAGTATGATTGTAAGTTGAAAATACATTTTAATATGTAAAGAAGTCTGTCTCTGTCTCTCTGCTGTACAGTCTAAAATACAAAATGTTCTTGTTATTATACGTAGGATGAACGACAGTGTGGCAAGCGATGAAAATCAACAGCATCCAAACTAATCTGTCAGAAGACCTGAGGACATCGGAACAAAGGTCCTAACAGCTCTGGGTAAACTTTCCAAAGGCTTGTGCCATGCTCATTGGCTTGACGCATAGTGAATCTTGCCTATCCCAAGAAGCTCAGGTACACTTCTGAAGCCTTTCAGAAACACAGTCCCACTTTCACATAGGCAGACACACAAGTGGTTGTTGTTCTCCAGAAATATTTTATCACTCTGCTTGCAGGCCTCATAGCTCCAGAAATTTGGAAATAATACATATACGTCTGTTTTATCTGATGTAGTTGTTGATGTTTCAAAGATTGCGGATGGTCTGTATGTAATTTGTTAAGTCACTGTCAAATGGTTTTACTTCAATGCTTTGCCTGAGTTTCAGTGCTGTAGTTCTAGTTTGTCATAGTCATTTGAGGGGGAGGGTTATAATTTTAAGGACTCAATATTGGCATAACTTGCTGCTGTGTTGCGTGGGATGTTGCATGTTTTTAATGGAGGAATTTGGTTTGGACATAATGATTTGGGTGCCACTTTAGTTCATGAAGAACCAAGCAAAAGTACATGACCTTTTATCCCCAGACTTGAGCCAGTCAGCAAAGGGAGTTTTGATTTCTTTTAATTGTTAAAAAACATATTTGCCTTTTTTATAATTTTCAGCTTTTATTTAAACATTTTAAAGGCTTTGCAATTTAAAAAAAACTTACCGTGAATCACACCAAAAGTCCTTCTGTGCATGCAACAGCAAACAATTATGGGCAGAGGTCAAAGGTCATTCTGCACTTTATATTTACATTTATAGATCTCTCTGATCTTTCCTTGTGAAGATGAGACCACTTGAGAATGAACTTTGATCAAAATACATAAAAAACAGATTGTCAGCATACATATCCCTTATTGTATACATTATGTCTGTTTTTTATACTGCCTTCCTCTCTATGTCTTTGTATTTTTGCATTTTACCAAAAAGAAAATCTTTTTGAAAAATGTTAAAATGTGTATGTAAACAAAGCTGCATAAATAAATGTTTACCTGCTGTTTTCCTACATGGTAAATTTGTTAACTGACTTTCAGTAAATTCTTGCAACAAGAAAGAGATGGTATTGAGTAGATTCAACATAAATAAATTATGGCAACAAAGTGACAATTAATAAACATTAAATAGATTTTAAGTCATGTGGTACCAGATTATAAGTTGATATAACTTATTCATTTATTGAATCCAAATCATTCTTAACCAAATATTTAGAAAGATAGCCTCAATTTCACACATAAAATTAGTGAATATAAAGCATTATCATCCACATATTTAGTAAATCTAAATCAATTCCACCTAATTAATTAGTAAATCTAAATCACTTTATCACAGATATTTGGTAAATCTAACTTAATTTTCTTCAGATACCTAGTAAATATTTATTCAATAGTTTTGTTTAAATTTACTTAATTAAATCAATAGTTTTTAATCAAAGTTGAAGTAATTAAATTCTATTCAATTATATTAATTGTCACTTTGTTGCCTTAATTTTTTTAAGTAGACAATGGTCAAACTTTTTTGAGTGAGTAGAACAGGTCTAAACATTCCCACTGGCGTAGCCACGGGTGTGCCAGTGCCAGTGCCACCCACAGAGGAAGCTGGCATATCCAAAAATTTGATGCATTTTTTGTTTTTGTTATCTTCTAACATGTTCTCAATCAGTCAATAAATTTGTAAAAATCGCCGTCAGGTGATGCGTTGCGACACCTGCACCGGCTCGCGGAGAAACTGGACTAATGGAATAATTAACGAGTTCAAGGCCAAACCACGCCGTCTTGACCTTTAAATTGAGAGCGCAGTGCGCACAGGAAAGCAGCGATATCGTTGTCCTCTGCTGCTTTGCGATATAAAACCATCAGGCCAAGCTGTTACATAATCATATGTGATGAATGATGAGCCCAGTAGTTGTGTTCAGATGGTTAAATGGCTTTGTTGATCATGCGATCAAAGTAATTTAAGCGCCGTTACGCACGCCGCATCTCTCTCGTCCAGTGCGCTCCTCTCCTCTCCTCTCCTCCCTCTCCAGTACCTGGCTGAGACGTCACCGCTGCCTTCACTCAGTCTGTGATCCCTCTGGTCAGCGCGTTTAGATCCGAGTGTGGCCTGAGTGTCCCACACCTGAGCTCTGTGCCATAGCGCGCAGCTCCAGCTCAATGAATGACAGCAGGTCTCCCAGTTACCTGCTCAGCTGCTGCTCAACACTGATCAGAGCAGCTCTCCCTCGTTTGCTGAGGTTTTATTATAAACTAAAATCTTCTTTTGTTCTTTGCCGCATAGGCCTATATCTCCCCATCTTCTCTTCACTTCATCTCTTCTCTTCTTGTTCTACCAACCACATTTTAACTTTCTCATAGATAATCTCCCACGTTTTTATGCTGCAGCTCCACAATATCTTTATTTGTCCCTCTCTCTATTAATGCGTCGGATCAAATTTTTATTCTGCGTTTGTATCCATCCAGATAGCGGAAACGGTTACGCGCAAAACCCTCATTTAAATACTGCGGTTTGCGCGTGTTGTCATTTAGCATATTACTCATAGTAGATCATTGTGCTTGCGCTAACCAGACACGCAAAAGTGTGTTTTTTTTAATGACTTTGTTATTGATTTATTTGAGCACGTCATATCCATAAAACCTGTCCCTCTTCAGTCATTTCTAATCGTTAACACACACTTTGTACGTGTAGACACTCCGTGACTCTGCTGTTCTGGCCCTGACATCTCTTCCTCATCTTTCTCCTCTTTTTCTTCCTCACCACAGTTCTCAGCCTCTGCAGATGAAATGAGGAGGGGGGAGCCTAATGCCATTTGATTCGTCAGGGGCCAGCGGGGCCTTCGAGGAGTGAGATGCTGATGAAGAGGAGTCACAAGTTATATTGATGGCTGTTTTGTTTTATTGATTGAATTTAAATATTTATTTAATCTATTGATGACGGTTTTATTGATTGAATTTATGCTGTTCTGTAGCCTAACCTGAGTGAAGCATGAATAAAGTTTTTTTAAACTTGACTTTTGCCTCTTAATTGTACATGCAGCACACAGGGATTATAATTTATTTATTTATTACGTAGGATTGTAGAATTATCGTATTATTGTAGATATCTTGCCAATGAGCAAACGCTCTCCATGCGACGTCTTGGCGACGGAACTTGATGCGTCGGGAATACGTCGGCACGACGTATGTGTGCTATCTGGGTTTGGTTTGGTGGGGAGGTGAGAGTGAGTTATCTGTAGACAGCTTCCCAAAGAAACCGCAGGGCTAATGGGCAGCTATGGATACATGAGCGTCGTATCACTGTCCATTTCCTTGATGTAAATCTCTGTTGACGTTGCAAACACTCATCCAGTTGGCTGTCTGCCACAAGAAGGTGAGTTTTACATACAGTTTTTTCAATATGATATTAATAGCTGAGATTCCACCAATGCAGGTTGGCCTTCTACCCTGATATTCATAATGTTGGGTCTTTGTTGCAATTTAAAACAGAACCCCAACCAGAAAGTTGCACTATATGCAGAACTCGTTACTACTGAGGGATTACATCTATTGGTTGTTGACATTTGGCTCCATGAGCTGTCGAACCACTTTGAGCTCAGATTTAATCATTTTAAATTGTGGAAACATCCAACCTAAAAGGCAACACAGAGGTAGACAGGATGTGTGAAACAACAATCTGCAACAATCACCTCAGTAAACCTTGAACCGCAGGAAGTAACAGTTCAATCCAGCTGTAGATATGCACTTATGGTGTGATCCAGTTAATCATAATTATAAGAGTAAACTAACTTTGCATTTTGATTTGTTTGCGGATTGGTTCCTATGTAACACAGTTGTGGTCTTGAGTCGCTGTGGTTAAGAGATAAAACAAAGGACAGTCTCAGCTTAAGTTTTTCTTTCACTTGGAAATGATCTTAAATCTTTTTCAGATAATAATCGTTTGACATTCATCTTAAAATTGTTCATACAAAGGTAACACTGAGTCCAAACATACAGAATGTCCTTTAATGTGGCCCGGATCACTTGCCTTTACAGACCTAGCATTGGCAGCGGAGTCATGTGAAGATACTGTATGAGTTCAGTTATGTGTCTGAATGGATCTCTTTCATAAGTCCATGCATACATACATGTTGACTGTCAAAAAATAAAGAGGCTGTAGCATGTGCTTGTCATTAGCAACACAACTACACATATATCCACTGAATTAACGTGTAATAGATAATGCCAATATAATGATACAGTTTAACTGCAGTGTAGCTGAAAATGAATAAGACAAATTGAATTGTGTAGTATAACTTTAATAGTCTGAGTATACTTGATCAAATCAGTTTCCATAAAGGCTGTACTCAGTGTGTTCATTGTGTTTGACGACATCTTTCAAGATGGATTAATTCAATTACTCATAGCTGCCCTGATTTCCCCCCCTTTACCCCCAGTATTTTAGGTAATTATATGGAAAATTAGATTTCTTTCATAAAGAGAAAATTGTCCTCTTTTTATGGTTTGATTGAAAAAGCTTTTTCTTAAAATTTTCTGACAATTATCTGTTTGATTTTACAGGACAAACTTTTCTTTTCTAAGTTTATTACATTACGTTTATGATGTGCTCATATTTTTGTTTGTAAAGACATTTCTGGAGCATTGCACTTTTTTCAAGCTTGCATTAATATAGGGTCAGTAATACAGCTTCTTCGAATGAATATATTCTATATTATAATGTAAAACATATATTGCTTAAGTTTATGGACATTTCTATGGTTTTCTCAAAAATTCTCAAACCTCAAAAATGCACAAATGTATATCAAGGAAATTCTGCTCAATCCCTTCATGGTGAGGTCAAAGGTCAATTTGTGATCCCTGGTATTTCTAAAACCCTTGTGTATGGCCATGATAATCTGCATTTACTGTGATTCATATTTCACATGGGCCTGCAGGCCACAGAATAGCAAACATAGCCCGGGAGCCAGGGCTTCATCACATACATCATCACCTCCAGTCAGGTGGACTTGAAGACGGGCGCCTTTCTGCCAAAGTAAACATCCAGTTTCATCAGAGCGCTGTAACTATAGCTCCTCTTTCAGCTCTCAGTAGTCACTCAGTGGGATGGTTTTGCACGGCTGGTGAGAATATGAGGGGCATGGGTCTAAAGTGGAAGACATCCTGGTTATAGCAGTGGCAGATCGAGTGTTGACAAGTGTTACTCAGCCTCGATTAATAAGTCAAGCTCTCCTGGGGCTGAAGAGAGGAGGCGTGTGAGGGGCGCTCTGGCAATTTTGCACTTTTACTGCAGCTTTAATTCCCATGCACACACTAATATTCTTTTATAATATCAGCACTTAGTCACAGACTACCAGATTCCTTCATTATTAAAATACAACAATGAGATCTAATAACATCTGTTGTAAACATGCACCTCAGCTCTTTCCACTTATCCTCTGGTTAGCTGTGTTTAAACAGATGTATTGTTAAATGCAGATCTTCAACATACAGTATAGGCCTGAGCATGTGGTTGTACTTATTGGTCTAAGTGCTTTCTAATTAAATTGATTTGTTAGAACATGTAAGCCATTGTCTGCGCTGCAGAGCAGGGAGGTGGGTGAAAAGGTCACCAGCGAGTTTTTTATTTTTAACATCCCGACACTGTAGTACAGTGAGCTGATAAAGGTTATGTGACGTGCACAGTCAGTGTTTAACTTCTCTGCCAGGGATGCCCTGCCCCCTTGTGATGGGACATTCAACAATTCAGGAGTCAATGTACACTGCTTTCAATTTGTAGGATTTTCCAGATTTGTATTTTTTTTTTTTACCACAAACAAACAAAACAATAATTTGGCCCTCAAACCATTTTGAGTTTCAGTTTCAAATCCAAAAGTCCAAGATGAGAATCAGACATATTTCACGTTGACATTTTATCACTCCTGATTCCCAGTGTAGGACTAAAGATCAGCCATGTGGAGGTGCTGTGGAGCAGGGAACAGGTGAATACATTTGAGTCCATGCATCTCTGTCAAGTGAACTGATAACACATGCAACTGTGGGGGGGAAATTAGATCAATATAGTGTAGACTTTGATGATGTAAATTCAGTGTAGAATAAGGATGTGAGGGGGCTGTGGCTGTATGTGACGAGGATATGATGTAATCTGATGAGTCAAATAAAAAAGTAATGAACCAAAAATAACCATGATGAAAATTAATTTTGTTTCCAAATAAAAGAGGCTACCAATTTAAATGTCAATTTAAACTGACATTGAACTTAAACTGACCAAGAGAAGCTATAGAGCCCATTAATGGACCCAACATCTATCACAAACACACACACTTTAACGTGAACTAAAGTAAATAAAGAGTTTTTAGCATTTGACTTAACTCATTGGCTCATTTCACAGGTACTACCTTTCGGTGTGAGGCCAACATCACTTTATGATTCAATGCAATTTCCTGTACAATGAACGTCTGGCAGGAAGAACGGACCAAAATAGATTCACTGACTCATTTCTACCATGTTGTAAACTGTAACCTGTCATAATGTATACTGCACAAGGTTTACGCATCAATTCATCTGTGCATTGTCCATGTTAAACTCACTCCACAATGTATGTATTCTCTCTCTTCGTTGTTAAAAATATAGATGTTGTCTATTTATCATATTCAGTAGCCTATAACAGCATTAAGATCTACAATATTTGTGCCATGTGTAGATCTAATGTGATTATTGGCACCTTTTCATTCTACCACATTAAGCTTAATTTTTCATGCTGCCACCTTTGCAGTCTGCAGATATATTTCACTTCACTGTCTTCACATCTTCAGTATGTTAGCTTTGTTCACGATTATTTGTGTTTTCTAACCACACATGTTTGTTGATGTCATCCTTTGTCAACCTCTTTGCTTCAAGTGTCTGTAGGCTACTTCCTTTTTTGGCTGAGACAGTTTGATTTTCTTGTGTGAAAACTACTGTTGATTGTTGTCTAATGTGAAGTGGATGTCAAGTTCCAACATTAAGGAAATAAAACAGTATTAAGCTCATTTTGACCCAGAAAACAATGATTTTACTAATCTGTTATGAATGCAATATTTTTCCATTGTGTAAAATTCATCTAAAAAAACAAGACAAAACAAAACAAAGCAAAACAAAACAAAACAAAGAGAGACAAAAATTCAATTAAAGAACACAAGTGAGGAGAACAGGAAGTGTGTGTAGATGAATGAGTTTTAGATGACTTTATTAATCACTGTAGGCTAGATATCTGACATTTGGATTCATGAATGGGGAGATTGTGTGTTGACACAGAGAGGCGTGGAGATGTGAGCCAGAAGATTTCTCAAAATAATCACTTCCACAATAAAAATGCCGGAAGCAGATCAGCGTCGGAAAAAAAAGGAGGAATCAATAAAACACATTTCCCATTGTCATCAGCAAGGGGCGACATAGTCCCCCAGTGTGTGCGTCCCTTTTTCCTCTGGCGTTGTCCTGTACTACTCCCGGCGTTGGTGACGTCACCAACCCGGCCGGCGATCAAGCCGATCGAAGAAACCAGGATCCCACCGGAAACCGACGAGGAACCTTCAAAATATAAGTGGCTTTTCTCTCTAGTAACTCATTGTTGAAAGTTTTCTAAATCTGAGTAAAATGATGCAAGTGAAAAGCACAGAAATGAATCAGTGGGTCATAAAATATTGTTGATAAAAAAATAAAATTATCATCTGGTTCTGCACTTAAGTAGGCTACTGTTTCACTTGAATTCATTTGTAATATAATAACACAATAGGTAGGCTACAGTGATATATTTTGTCTTCTTGTCTAAAGTCTGCTGGAATGATTAAGTTCATAACATGGTTACGAAGTTGTGTTTTGTCAAAGAGCTTACATTTTATCCATCAGCCAATTCATACAGACAGGATTGGGTACAGTAGCATTATTCCATCATCCATGGGGGAACAATACGGCTGCAACCAAAATTATTCTTCAGACAGAGTTCTGTCTTTTCTAGTCTCATTGTTATATCTTTAGCTACATTAGTCAGATTTCCGTCTGAAAACCAAATGTGTGTTGAGCATATTACCACAGAAAACTGGTGGTTTGAGGTTTTGCTAGTGTGAATCAACTTCCACATATTATCGTGGAGGATGTCAGAGTCAGAAACAGAAAAAAAAAAAGATTTGGTGTATTTGTGCAAAGAAGAAAGTTAGATTGTTAAGTAGAATAATACATTAGGAACTAAATATGAAATAAATAAATAAAAAATAGAAAAGAATACATTGGAAAGTAGTATTGTAAAAGAAGAAGAAAAAAGTTCACAGTTCAGTGAACAGTGATGCACTTTGTGCATGAAAGGTGCTATACAAATAAACTATTATTATTATCATTGTTATTATTATTATTGTTATTATTATTATTATCATTATTATTATTATTAATAATATTATTATAATAAATAGAGCTGTGCAGTATGTAGTAGGTTACAGGTGTAGTTTAGTTTAGTTTATTTCGTTCTTTGGTTTGACACAGCATCTCATTGTGCAATAGAAATTGCAACTCAACACAACAACAGCAGCTAGACAAGGTCCAAGAATAAAATGACAAAACCAAAATAAGCAAATCAGAGTAAACAAACAAACAAATAAATAAGGTGTGAAATAGACATTTAGACTGAAGAGGTGTAAGATGTAATGTGCTACCGGAGGGAAGAGGGTAGGAAAGCGTCAAACATCACAACTGTAATCTAATAACGTCCCAAACGACGTTTTATTTTGGTAGTCTAGACCGGAAGTCCCGTTTCCATGGCACTGGCTTGATAGGAGTGATTGAGGTGGAGGCAGTGAGCCTGCGACAGAAAAACAAGCGAGGATAGATCGAGCACTACATGGTCAGTGTATGATTTAGAAAGAAAAAATAACAGGGAAACCAGAAGATATGTGGATTTAAACGTTAATATTTTTTTTAGTTTTTTCTCGCGGGCTTAGTTACTTATTGTTTTTTGTCACACGGGTTTCCATTTCGGCGTGTGGAGTGTGTCGCCGTTTGCCCATTCTCACTGGAGTGAACATTAAGGTAAGAAGCCTGTAGCCGAAAATCAACTGTGTTAAGTTGGTGCACTTGGACGGGCGGGATACTTTGCCCCGGTCAAGCTGCTGTTTAAGTGACGTTTTTCCTCGTGTTATCGTCTCTTTAAAAAAAATGTGCCAACAAACAGCGGTAAAAGTTGGCAGAGAAAACGGTCGCTTTCTCGTGTCACTTTCTACATTTGACGCTGGGTCTTTGTCCACTCAGACGCTGTGCTGGAGCTCACAGTCTCTTGCTTGTTCACGATTTAATGTCAAATGGGCGCACTCAACGTGGCTTAAATGTCCCAAACTGTTAGTTTAAATGTGTTCACTCTGCCGTTTTGCAATATTTATACAGAACCACTTCTGAAAGGCCTGTAAGCGCAGCCGAGTGTTGCAATCCACAAGCAGGTCTCTCTGTAGACATCTCTGATTTCTAAGAGTCATTCCCCCCAACATTTATGTGCTTTACTTTCATATTTTAAAAAAGACAAACAAACAAACAAACACAAATTAACATTTATGTTATTAATTAGTGTGCATGTCGTATGTTACTGCCTATATAAAGCGCTTTAGCTCACGCACAATGAACCACATTGGCCAAAACACCATAGATTGGCTACTGGTGCCACATGCAGAGCTTGTCAATGTTTCTAGTGGCTCCTCCTGGTAACTGCACCATTGTATCCATCCCATCATTCCCAGTACATAATAATAATAATAGGATGCACTGGATTTCTTCCTTGTTTGCAGAAGCTGGACTAAATTCATGATTGTTAACCTTTTTTCTTGCTCTGTCAGGTCAGAGATGTGATTCATGTTACTTGAAGGTACAGACGCAGCAGTTTTTTTTTTTTTTGTAGCAGGTGCACACTGATGGCACACCTAGCAGACACACCCTCTGTTAAGGGTGCTATCGAAACACAGACAAGGTTTGCTCGGTATGACAGGTATGTGGACAGAGAGTGCAGTAATAGACTGCCAGGCCTGTATTGCAGAAACTTCTCACCTCATGACATCAATGTAGGTCATAAGTCTGCACACCTCTTCAGAAAGGAAGTTTATAACCTTTCCTCCGTTACATTCATCTGAGAGGTAAATGTGTGAGGGGCTCTGCAGTTTTGTTTTTACAGTTCAAGTGGATTTTTTTTTTTAATTCAGGGCTTTTAGTGTTGGCTTCAGTGCTTTTACTGTGAGCACTTCCTCTGACTCAGCTTGATGTGTTAGATCTGATCGTGAGCTCCATGATCCCTGTTGTGAGGCTGATACAAGAGGTGAAAAAAGAAACAAACAAATCAGCCATGTTTATCGCAAAAATGTGGCAAATCCATCTTCTCTAAGGTGAATATTTTCTGGTTTTCTCAGTCCTTTTTGATATAAGTAGGTTGAATATTTTCTGGCCTTGCAACATGTACTGGCTATTTTCTGATGTTTTATAGACCAAACAGTTCATCAAGAATGTAAGCAATTCATTAATTGATCAAGTAAGCGTTAGCTGCAGTCCCACAGTGTAATACTATATTTATATAGGCTGAGGATGGGTGGGTAGGAAGTTTGTCTGGAGGTCACCTAGGGTTTCCTGATCTTATCCATAGTCAGACTGTATTCTTGCAACCCTGTAGTCGATTAATGATTGAATGATTGTTCAATTTCTTGACAAGAGAGCTAATGGAAAAATAACTCGCTGTTTTCCCTAAAAAAAACACAACACAGAATAAGGTTTGGCTGAATTTATACCATCATATCATTATAAATGGAAAATATTCCTGAACAATATCAACAACAAACTAACATCAAGACATTTTAAAGAACAGACTTGTCTTTGGGGGGGAAATGTGTTTCACTACTTGTTGACCTTTTACATACTAAACAGTTGCTGAGAAATTAATTGACGGTTAGTTGCAGGCCTACTGTCGATGTGCCTCCATTACACAGCTTATAAAAATGTCGCCCTCAGAGGACCGATAGAGGAACATTTTCCAAATGAGTCACAGTGAATTGCCTTCCTTATCCGCACAGAGACTAAAACTAATGGTGCATTCAGGCAGCCCCTTATTAATTAATAAAGAAATTCAAAAGTTAACATGCAGGAAGTTATTCTCCCGCAGCTGGTCAAACAAGCTAAAGTAAGTTTCATGACCATTTACAGTGTTTATTTCAAGGGGGAAAACAGCGCTCCAAGTTAATGATACATGATTGACTGTAACTTCATATTCTGTGTAAGTAATTATTATAAGAAACCTACATGTAATGATTAACAACATATCAAAGCTGATAGAGAGAACAAACAGAGGGAGTATTTGCACCTTGAAGTGACCTTTTTTTATTGGTCCAATTCATGTGTTGTATTTTCCAGTGACTGGCAACCGAAGGAAACACATTCCAAGTAAATAAAATGTGGTCATACGGTAGTTTCCAAGTTTTGCAACTTGACAAGGACCACGTGAATTCACCGTTAAACTGAGCAAAGGATTCTAGGAAAACTGAGGGCTGCAAAGGAGACTCTGCTGGTGATTTGAGGTGACACTGTGGGCTCAGGCTTGGTGTTGTTGTTGTTTGCTGGTCAATGCCAAGCTCGTATTATGAATTCAGCTTTCATAATACCATCCGGTTTAAAGATTGCTCCATTTCCATTTTTAGCTTTGGTTGGTTTAGTTTTGGTTTCACCGATGCCTCTTGTGTAACAAAAAGATTTTCCTCTCTTTCATTAGCTGTCATTTAAAATTACTTCACATACAGATTTGCCATTTGAGTCACATCTTAACAGATGAGATAATAAGCCAAATCCGCTCTTCTTTATATTTGATTGTGCAGTTATGAGCTGACACTAATTACTCAGCAGTCATATGATGCTTAATGGGCCTCAACTGTCCTCGCACACTGTGAGTGATTAAACATCACACAGTGCCCACACAATGTTTTGTTCATCCACTGTTTTCGTAGGAGTTGTTGGAAAAAGATGTTAACAAGAAATGTGTTTTTTCCCCCCGCAATCAAATTGAGTGGGCAATTTACATTATAATATTGTACAAATGAGGAAGCATTGACCAAAGTAACAATTTAAAAATCCAATTTTAATAATGAAATTGGTAGTTTAATAATTTAAGAGGGCAAATAAAATACAAGGCAAAATATCTGCATTGTCTTCTGTCTAAATAGATGTCACTAAATGACAGTATGGTGGTCGAACACCAACAGCTTTTTTTTTTGCATCTTTAGTCCACTGTTTATGTTAACGTATAGGCCTATCACTTTATCATGTGTGGACTTGTTTTTGAACTTTTATGTGGACATCCCATTCAAAGTCACACAACTTTTTTTTTTCTAAACCTACGACAGTGTTTGAGACAAAATAGTTTATGGTTCCTTTGAAGTTTTATGACTTATCCGTCACTTTGACTGTAGCTCCCTGCAGTGCAGCAGGGGAAACAATGAAGGTGTACGAAGATCGTTGTCAAAAAACTGGCATTTTGGCTCAGTGGAAATTCACTTGTTTTGCCTCCCTCAGGAAATCTTTAACTGTGTTGCAGAGGAGAATGAATTAATAAGTACAGGCACAGATGGGCAGTCCAGAGACAAAGTGCTACTCATGAAGAACGTTGTGGTGAGATACAGGCCAGGTCATTGTCATGGTAATCATCTGTAATCTGGGGAAAGGGCAGCCCATTAAACTGACAGTACATACAGTAATGACAATGGACCCCCTTTTCTATGACCCCGTGATCTAGAAAGCGAAAGAGGATTTGTATAAAGCCGAAGATGCACAATGACCACTGATCAATATGTGGTTATGTTGTTGTTGTTGTTTTATGCACAACTGTGTGGCTTTGTAGAATTTGAATGTAATTCCCTGGTGTCAATGATGATGTCCTTCACATCACATTGTTGTTTGAAGGAAATGGTTGAAATGCAGTCATTTTTTCCCCGTGTTGTCATGATTATCAATTGTGGTGTGATTTGAAGGGTGGTGATGTCGGTCTGTTGGTAAAACTCCACTCCTCCATTCACATTCACATAGCAGTATTCCAGCAATTTCTTAATGACTTTTGGGTACATGATGGAGCTTAGATTATAAATTGTAATGGTTTTGATAAATTCCTGATGGTTTTTCTTGAGTGAAATGTGTCAACATCTGCCTGACAGATTGCATTTATCCTTAACAGACAGTTAAGCCGAATGAATTTGACAATGACTACATTAAGGCGTGAAGGCAAATGTTGAGGCATCACTTCAGGAGGATGTAGGCTACGTACTGTTTTTCTGCGCATTTTCACCGTATTCAGATTCTGTGACCTGTGGCAATGCAACGAGCAACGAGTCCCCACTATGCATGCAAATCACCCATGATTTATTTAATTACACTGTTAGATTTTTCGCTGTGAATTTACAATAAATTATTGGATAAATTTTGCATGACTTTCACAATAAGGTTACTGTGAAATATGCTCACAGCAATTTACTGTAATTTCACATCTGTGATATTACAATGCATTGTTGTAAAAGCACAACTGTATACTGTAACTTTACAGCTTCAATGACAAAGCAATTACTGTGATATTACAGTACATTACTGGGGAATTACAACCTTTTGCTGTACATCATTACAACAAGGCCCTGTACTTTTACAGTGTGTACTGTAAATGTAATGCACAAGTTCATAGTAATTTATTGTGAATTTACAATGTATACTGTGGAAGTCATATAAGTAATGCAGACAAAGTTTCAATTTACTGTTAGCCCAATGGCATATTTATTTACAAATAAAACATACATACATACATACAGTAAATGCCAAGATATTCAAGAATTCAAGAAATTCAACAGTTATAAACTTTCCAAAGCCACCTTAAAGGGATAGTTTACCCAAAATTGAAATTTCATAACTCCTCCCCCTCTGTGACCTAAGTGTGACTAAGGGCTGGGAGAAGTTTCAGAGTCCTTTGTGTCTTCTCTGAGTTACAGGGGGTCTCGGCGTAGCAGTGCATGTCCATATAACGGTTGCAAATGGATACCACTTTTCTTCGTAACAAAAAGACATACCAAAAAACATCCAAATACCTCCATGCTGCTCGTATGTAATGTCCGTCTTGTATTGAAGCCCCGAAATGCGAAATTGTCCCCCAAAAAATTAAATAAGTCTATTCGTCAAGCTTGTTTGTAGCGGAAGCTCCTCTTCCTGGTCCGTCAAATTTGGGCGAACCAGGATCTGTCCTCTTCCCAGTTCGTCCAAATTTGACGAACCGGGAAGAGGAGCTTCTAAAAGCTTCCGCTGCAAAACAAGCTTGAAGAATAGACTTGTTTAAGTTTTTTCAGGACAATTTCGCATTTTTGGGGCTTCAATACAAAATGGACATTACATACGAGCAGCATGGAGGTATTTGGATGTTTTTTGGTGTGTCTTTTTGTTACGAAGACAGTTGGTATCCATTTGCAACCGTCATGCTACGCCGAGACCCCCTGTAACTCAGAGAAGCCACGGAGGACTCTAAAACTTCTCCCAGCCCTTAGTCCACATGAGGGTGAGTAGATAATGAGTGAAATTTCAATTTTGGGTGAACTATCCCTTTAAAATACAGAGAAATTGTACAGAAACGTGGAATTCACTACCTAGCTGTGTCACAATAACAGTAAGAGGATAGGAATGAGGCCTACATGGCAAGATACGAGAAGGGAGAGAGCAATGAAGGGATGTCAGAAAGGGGTAGTTTCCTCAAAAGGGTGCTCACATAAGGGTTCATTGTTGTCCACTTCTTGGTCTTTGGTCCACTTCTTCCTCGATGTCCAAGAAGCACCTGTTAACAAGCAAACATAGTTTCAGTTTTAAATAGACTTATGTATTGCAGGCAGCATTTGTCAAGGCATTTTCCCATATCACACCCTAATAGACTTATAATCCAAACTTGTTGGATCTCCTTTGATCATTTGGAAAAACTAACCACATATTGGGATCTAAACGGTTACTTGCATGAAAAACATCAAGATTGCTGATCACTGAATTAGAAACCTATACTATAATATGAATTACAAGATCAAATCTGATCTTTATACAATACCTTTAGTGACTGTCCAGCGACAGGATACTCAAGGTTGAAGATGCAATAGCTGCTGAAGAAAGCAGGGTGGGCCCATCATATGTCCCTCGATGGATATCAGCCATCCAGAGGGCTTCATCATGTCACCTGAAATGAACAGATAAAACATCATGTGTTATGAGCACTTTGAGATCTGTTTCAAATATAAAGTGCTCCACAAATGTTCATTGTGGCCATGTAAATTCCTAGAATCAAAACAAAATACTGAGTTAGAAATGTCAATAAAAGATCCAAGAAACATTACCTTGAATGATCAAGCAGGCGGTGGTGGGATTTCTGCAGTAATTGACGTCCACAGCAGTGGCACAGGGCTGTAACATAGTAACACACGATAGCAGAGATTTAATGTAGAATAAATATTGTTCATTGGTCAGAGGTCAATCATACAAGGTAATAAATTGCGTTAATCACTCATTTTGCATTTTAAATATTTGAATAAAAAATCTTACACTTCATCTTCAAGCATCAAATTCTCCTTTGGCTCTTTGAAGTATGACATTAGGAGCAGCAGGATGCAGGCAGACTGTCAGGGTCCTGGATCACAGCAGGCCAGAACATCGCGGATCTGGGTGACATCGATGTCCCGTCAGTAGGGCTGTGGTGGTAGAAAATTGACATGACCAAGTATAGAGGGGAAAATAAAAAACGTAAAATTAATTTCAACACATATCAGAAAATTATTATGAAGTTTGTTTTTAAATGTTATAGCAGTTCTTTAAGGTATATGTGATCAATACGGCCGAGGGGTCCCACTTTCATTAAAAAAAGCCCAAACCCAACTATATCTGACCAAAATGTTGAGTCATCATCCTTTATAATCTTATCATATGAACACTTTGGTTCAGTAAAAGCATAATGTACAGTACATTATTTACGTATTCAAATTAAAATAGTAAGAGGCTGCATTTGTCTGGTCCAGGCTGTAACGTTAGTAAATAGCAAAGCTAAACGTGAAAAGACAGCTATCACTATTAGCAAATGCAGTGAGAGAACGTTTCGACAATTTCGGGCACTTGCTAAAAAAATATAAACTGTGTCATGCGATAAACGTTCATTTGAAAGTCAATATTTAATATCATATTTAAAATGACATGGGTGTAAATGCATGCAGCTCACCTTCTCCATTCAGTCCAGAAGAGAAAGGGAAAATGGCATCTTTTCAGGTTCAGTTGGTTTCAGTGCCCGTTATGTCATGTGACCAGGGAATATTTGAAAATACAATATTTCACTGTAATAATACGGTTGAATGCTGTAAAATCCTTGCATTTTTTACTGTGTTGCTGTGATATTACAGACATTGTTGTGATATAACAGGAGGTTTTTGATTGCAGTATTTAACTGTAAAATAACAGTTAAATGCTGTAAAATCAAAGGATACTGTATTTTTTACAGGTATTCATTGGGATATTACAGGGGAACTTAATTACAACAAGTTACTGTAAAATAATACTGTTAATTATTGTGAAATCCTGGTAATTTCTAACAGTGTAATATTCACAGAATTAATAATAATAAGAAGAATTAATATTATTTTGACTGTTGTTGTTTTTTAAGTGTAGCATCTCTGGCTCCTGCAGCTGCTGCAAAGCCCCCAGTGGGAAGCAAACACTGTTTTTCCTCACGGCAAAAGGAAAAATGAGTGGGGTAATGAATCTCACAGAGCAATGGCAGAATATGTGGTGAAAACCCTACAGACAGTCAGCATAGACAAGTGTCTGTGGATTAGGTTTAATCGTTAATAATCATTTTGTATAATAATTATCACATTTTTAACTAAAATATGTATTATTTCCTGATCAAATAAACTACCTAATAGACTTGAGGAATTAAAATGGATAAAAAATCAGTAAAATGCTATTGAACCCATTAGCCTCAGCAGCTGTACTTGTACTTTTTGTCAACATGCTAAAATGCGAGTAAGCTGGTGGCCATGGCAAACAGAGCCCGCCTAACATCCACAAC
The DNA here is from genome assembly GCF_045865225.1 of Trachurus japonicus. Taxonomy (NCBI): domain Eukaryota; kingdom Metazoa; phylum Chordata; class Actinopteri; order Carangiformes; family Carangidae; genus Trachurus; species Trachurus japonicus. Next base: position 20,871,819 of record NC_140927.1, read on the forward strand.
TAAACATTTTCATTGAGAGCATGTTAACATGCTGATGTAAGCATTCAGCTCAAAAGCACCACTGTGTCCGAGTACAGCCACGCAGAGCGGGTGGTGCGGCTGCAGACGCCTTCTTTTCTTAAACCTGTTTTTCAAAAACAAAGTTGATATCCAGACATGCCTGTAATATTACACCTTAATTCCTCTGTGCCTTTGCTTCCCTCGTCTTATCAGTAGTTTAGGGTTTCCGTTGCCTGTCCTTTTTTGTTCTGCTCGTTTTGTCCTTTCTCTCCTCCCCATCCTTCATCTCTATCATCACCTCCCTCCTCCGCCACCCGGCTTGAGTGTTCCTAATTCGTGGCCAACAACTGAACCAACAGTCTGTTGGCTTCAGTGTCCCTGTGTTACCACTGGGCACCGGGCCTAATCCTTCTCTGGGACACTGAGGGGGAGACCGTGAAGGGAAGGAGCGAGAGAGAGCGAGAGAGAGTGGAGGAAAGCAAGTAGAGCTGGTTATAATGTATGGTACAGTATCTCAGCATTGCACCCACACACACATGGAGGAGTGGGGGTGGAGGGCTGCAGCCGCAAAATGTATAGTGGAAACACTCAAGTGAAACCTAAGACTTCTTAGCAGGAGAGTGTGAAATTTGGACAAAAGTTCAGGACCTTAGTTGCCTCTGCACACACACACACCCACACACATACGAAGAAACCATTAGAGCTGAAAGATGCTGCACAATCAAAAAAAAGTTAGCTGAAAACAAACAAATTAATTAATAGAAGCGCTATACTACCCAGGATGCAACATTTAACCTCCTGTGTGAAACTGACCTCAGATTTTCAGTTTCTCTATATGTGTGGTAAGTTACACATGTGGGTAATAGAATTGCAGCATTACAAAGCGTTGGGTCTTATGACTGACAGCAGACGCATCCTCACACTAATGTGTAGCGCACACATGGTTTCACAGTGCAGTATAGACGCACTGCTTTGTGAACAGATATAGACCTGACAAAGAGCACTGAGCTGCTGTGATAAATGATGACTGGAGTCAATGCTGCACCCGCTGCCTTTGGAAAAAGACTTCCCTCAGCTTAATTACATGCCTCTGCATCTCTACACCAAACCACCTTCACCTGTGTGTGACCCCATCTTTTTTTATATCACAGACCAAATGTGCTAAACAACAGTGCAGGAAAAGTAAAGATGAGGGAGTAAATCCTCAGTTATGTTTCCTTAAGGCCGTCCACTGCCTTCTCATTAAAATGTGTTAATTAGTTAATAAGCTTACCACTATAAATGAAAGGAGCCGGGGAAAAAAAACACTATACTTAATGTGGATTGCTGATGTTTGGTTGATACTTTGCTTCACTGGGTAAGGTCATTAACAGTGTCAGCTTGATATTGGTGTCTCCCTAGAAAATAATCAGTTTAATTAGAAATGGAAAATAATTGTTTTGTTTAATCCCTCAAAGATATTGCCAATATTAGATGAAGACACACCACTTGTATCATAAAAGTATCTAAGATGTGAAACGGAGAGACGTCTGTTGTTCATACATCATCAGAGTTTCTGTGACTCATGAAAAGAGTAAAGCTGTTGTTGGTGAGTTTGTTCCATCATGTTGTTTTTCTGTGGAGGCTTCGGCAGGCCCTTCATGCTCTAATTAATTTAATTAAGTGGACGTTTTCCCCTTTGGCTGTACTGATGCACAAAACGGCAGCGTGCAGACAAACATTGAGTTATCTCACCCAGAGCACAAGGGCTTTGCTTATCAGTATTTCACAGAATGATCCACGCTCCAAGTTTCCCTCGGAGCCATCGCAGCCCACGTCTCCCACCATTCCTCTGGACGCATGGAAAGCCACGAGTGTTTGAGTAAATATTATGATTTGCATTTGTCGAGTGTTTTTTACTAATAGAGGATGAATCATTCCTCATACTGCTCACTTTTTGTCACGGGCAGACAGACACAATCGCCAGATCTCTTCATCTCTATGACAGCCTTGTCCCTTCAGGTTAATTTGATGTCAGCTTCAACTGAAATGATACATGTGTGAATAGAAAGTTTAAAGGGATAGTTCAACATTTTGGCAAATTGGCCCATTGCCATAATCCCTATAGTTTTAAGAGTAGATTCCTTACCTTTAATTATCGGTGCAAGCTATTTTTAGAACGGCGGAGCAGAGCCGTGAGCTGCTCAGAGCTACGCTACGGAGGCTCATGGGATTTCTTGGTTTTCCTCATAAAACTCATCAAATACACAATCCAACAACTCCAAAACGCTCTGGTGGACAAGTTGTGACCTGCACATTCACCACGCTATGAGATACAGTGTTTCCCCCAGAAAATTTGTTAGTTAAGGTGGTGTCTGACCTGTCGACGGGGGGGGGGGGGGGGGGCGGGGGGGGGGGGGGGGGGCGGCGGCGGCGGCGGCGGCGGCGGCGGCGGCGGCGGCGAATATCGCTACATTTTTTTTTTTTTTTTAAGATGTTAGTTTAGGCGGCAGCTCTTTGTTGTTAAGGCGGCCGCCTTAACAGGAAAGCGCTGCGGGAAACCCTGAGATAATAACAGAACGTTACGAGACGGAGTTGTTTTCGAGGCAAATGCAGAGACTGCTTTGCCGAAAAACTGCCTCGACAGGAACGTGCATCAGCGGTTTTGCATGAATTTACCTTGAAAACAACTCTGTCTCGAAACGTTCCGTTGTTATCTTATAGCGTGTTTTTATCTTTCTATGAAACACAAACACACGGCGCTCAGATGGAGGTTAGATCTTCACATTTTTTATACAAAGCGCAGGCAAACGCGAGCTTTTTTTTTTTCCTCTTTTACCAGTGGCACCGTCCTTACAGGTGAAGCACATGACGTCTGTGTAGTGTACATTGTCGTCTCTTCCTTCACGGGGACTGTGCTGCAATACTGGCACATAGCCTACTGTAAGTCCTCCCGTGTAACTTTTTGCTGCGAGTGGAAGTCCGCACGTGTCGACACGCCCCCCATGAGTTGATGACATGAGCTCCACGCGTCCATGTGGCATCGATCGGTCGTCATATTTGTTCTGGCACAAATTCTCCTGTTCAGTCGACTCATATTGTTTGCAGTTTGTTTACAGCGGCAGCTTTCCACTCTTCTTCTGTCTATCTATTATCGCAAGTCATATGGCGATATCGAACAGTGTGATCGCACATCTCACATTTTGCTGGTTATATGCAGGCCTAATTTCATGCACCACTATTTTAAACTTATCAACTATATTAAGTTGTTGTCTTCAGTAATAGGGGCTTTTGAAGGGAAGTTGTGCAAAGTGTTTTTCAATCTCTTAAACAGTTGTGTAATCAACGTTTTATATCTTCTGTTCCTCTTTTCCTTTTCAGATTGCAGCCTTAAGTGTTGAACATAAATTAGACCAACATTTAAGAATGCTATTGAATCTCAGCCCTGCACGACAGTCTTAATATCCTCTCTCAGATAAACAAATAGAGAGTTAGAAATTAGGAAGTCCTTGTGCATAAGTGAAATGTTTGTATCAGAGACTTTGAATACGGTCAGTGCAGAGGGATATTTTAACAACAGTGTAAAACAGTCGAGCATTTGCAGTTAGTCTGTATCAGGAGACAAAGTTCGAAGAGGTTTGTATAGTGACTTGATGAGGATATGAACTTGTATACGTGACTATCCGGCTTTAAAGTAATGCACAGGATTAGGATCTATATGCAGCCTCTGCAGGTTCTCAGTTTATTTCTTATGACATTCATGTTAGAACACGCTTCCGTGGACTGATGATGGAAACCACTGGAAATATGTTTCTAAATGCTAACCCACAGGATCATTGGGATATCTCTGTGATTTAAGGGAAAAACCCACACGGATCACAGAGAAAAAGAAAGTGACAGCTTCGGCAGGCGTATCAATAGTGCATGCGTTTGCAGGGACATGCATTATGGGAGGGATTATAGAGAAGGAATTTAACACTCGTGAAAACCTGCCGCCACCTCTGCTGCCTCCTCAGCACAGGAGCCAAACGGTGATGAAAGAATTACACAAGTCACAACACAGAGCAGCCGAGTGATGGTAGCAGCCCGCCACATGTCTGAATCACAGATCTGCAGATCTGGTTGTGTTTCTGTCACTTGTCACGGTGATACTTAGGGTTTCTTAACTTGTTCTGCTCTGTTCTTTTAAAATCATATCTCTATTATTAGAATGAAGTCAGTAATCACTGAATAATTTTTCCCGTCTTACAAATATCTTAAGCAACATACCCCAACAATGACATTGTGTTTCAACTTTCTGTCTGAATACCGAGGATTTCCCTTATCTGCAGATATGATTCATTTACAAAGTCTTCAGCTGAAAAGCTCCTTTTAAAAATGTGTCACCTGACTTGAGCCACAGAATGAAGCCACTCATTATCTCCTGACTTGTTTTTGATTCTCCAGTTTCCTTTGAAAACATTTTTTATAAAATAAAAATAAGTGGATAGATATTAATCAACAAACAAAAAGCAAAAGCTCTCTGAACTTCAGTCAGAATCAGTCACACCAACCATCTGGACCACAGTCTGGCTGATCATGCCTGATAATTCAGTGCTCATGAAATCTGGATGAGGACAGATTAATGCTCTGGAAACAACAGTTCAACTTTGATATTTCTGCTCTAAATAGATCTAAATAATTTAAGGCGGACTATGGAGCAAATTCACCAGTTCATGTAATTTTTAACGTGCCAGCTGTAAAGATATGATTTTTTCAGTTATTTGTCCTGAAATGTGCTGCTGTTGTTGCGTGCATGCATGGGAGGTGAGTCAGTTACTGAACTGAGCAATATGATAGGCCTCTTCTAATCCATTTGCGCCCTTCCTCTCTCTCACACACACACTCTCTCACACACACACACACACACGGCTGCAGCTGAAGGAAATCCTGCGTTATTTATGAGATGTATAGTTCCACAGGGTTCTCCTGAGACTTCAAACTGCACACATACACAGTATTTGCCCTGTAGTGTCTTTCTTCCTTAGTCTCTCTCACACACAAACACAGACACACAGACACACACACTCACAGAGTCATACACACTTGCTGCAGGACATCTGTTTACCCTATCTGCTGTTTTTTTGGCTTGGCAGATCCACAGTTGTCTGAGTGTGACCTCTGTCTTCCCCAGCAGTGCGTGGAGAGCTGCCGGCAAACGCTCCCTCAGTGCGGCGCTACGCTGCTGTTTTCATGTGGCAGCGGTTCAGTGGAAGGAGTGATATCATCTGCATGTCAAAGAAGCAGAAATGCCATCCTGTGCTGAGGTCACACTAAATCACCGGCAGCATTCAAGTGTGTCGTAAAATGTCAACCTACCAGATCCTATGGTGCAGAAAACCGTAATAGCTACAGGAAAACTCAGAGAGCGAGGAGAAGTGTCCAAAGAAGCGGTTTAAATGATCAGTCAAAGCACTGCACTGCGTGGAGATAACATCAAATGCAACCTTTTTGGCCCTCAGCTGAGAGATGAAAAAGCAAAGTTGTCTGTATGATTTAGAGGTGTCTTGAGTATTAGTTGTTTTTAACCAGGTGTTTTTTTTTTTTAGCCAGGTGTTACGTGGATTTGCTGTTTAACACCTGAGGCTAAATAAAGCAGCTCAACTACTAACAGGTTACAAGTTGGACTTTATATAGCTATACTCGATATTTATACGATAACAATGTCTCAAATGACAATATGAAAACTCTCCCCCTACAGACAGCTGTTGCCTGAATCTGTAGCTCCTCTCGGTTTTACAGAGATCAATAAGGAGGTTCAGCTGATGCTCTTCACCACCTAACGTTAGCAAATATCTGAGAAACATTTTGTAGTGTGTGGCAGCGAAAGAGCTGAATCGTAAACAAAAAGAAGGTGGACAGAAACATGACTCCATATTGCTCTGTCGCTCACAAATAAGCAACTGTTTGTTAGAAAGTTTGACCTGTCAAATTATCACCTTTCCAGAGCTTTAAATGTTAAAATTACTTCTAATTATTAAAAGACGGTAAATAAAATGCACAAACTCTGTGAACTGTATAGTTTAAAGGAGTAATCCAACATCTTACCTGGCATCTTATTTTCAAAGTGTAGATCAAGTGATTTGAACTTCAGGAGCAGAGAAATAGTCAGGTAGTTTCTTTTTGTTTTTTAACAGATGAAACAAACATAGCGTAACATTTAAAGGATGATCCTTGAGGTGTTGTTGGCTTATTTGTTGCCTTCACACAAAACCAGGCCTTTTCCTGTTTCTGCTGGCAGACTGTCATTGCAGAGGTCAGTGTCTTCTCCAGATTCGACCAACCCCCCTCTTATAATGTGAATGAGTGAAGGCATGCAGCGAGTCCATGCCTTAGTCAGCTGCATTTAAAGGCACGGCTTCCATGGAAGTGACAGGTTCGTGCTTCATTCATACAAGTAAAAGAGATATAGTAGCTTTTACATATGACAGTTCCTTTTTCAATACACTGATCCGGTCCCCCCGGGGGCGCTGACGTCAACACAAGGTTATGTAACATAGGCAAACAAACATAATATGCAAGAAAGTCAAGCCGGATACCAGCAACAACTCTCTGCTCGTGCCTCTCAGGGAGAGTTCCCATGTGTCTCGGAAAACCTGGATAAATTTAGATTGTTTCTTTAGTTGGTCATGGAAAATAACAGCAGTTTATGGAAAATAAACACCATGGATAAATCTTCCTGAAGATGTTTTCTCTTCTCTGAAAATATTTGACATATTCTCACCATTCTTTCCATTTCCTGAAAACAAGACGCATATTCCAGCCAGAGTAAATGTGGGTCTCTCCAGTTTTTTAGTTCGGTTTGCGGAAATATTTTTTGATACAGATTTGTCCACAGGATATTAGTCAATTGATAAATCAATCCATATAATCAAAAAGAAATCAGATATGTATTTATACTGACAAGAAATCCAACTTAGGAAGACCTCACAAAGTCTATGTATGGAGAAAGAGCTGGCAGCTGCAGCAAAGATGCGGCCCGGGTGAACTCGTACGCGTGATTACCGACAGCAGCTCGGTGACATCTGCAGTAAGGCTCACACGACGGCGGTGGTGTGCTGCCACGGTATGTCGGAAATACTCAGCTCCCGTGGAGACGGGAACGAGAGCGGCTCGATAGACTGCAGCTCGGCCCAGTACCATCAGTCAATGACATCCATGATTATAGGTCTGGGCTCCAGAGTCAACAAGTCATCGATGAATCAAGGTAGAACAGACAGATTAATGTCTCTTGGCCACTATTACTCTGTTTTTGTAAAGGCACTTATTCTATGTTTGGTCCACTTTTTTTTTTACACTTTCTAGTCAGACAGATTAACAGATCAGAAACACCTTAGCAGAGACTATTTAAGATGTAATCCTCTCCCTGGAGGTAATTCATTATTTTGTATCCAGAACAAGACTCGAGGCGTTTACTTTTAAGGTCCCGATCCCTACAGTCTTTTGGCACGATGTCGTGATGTTGGACAGCTTTAGTATCCGGTATCTGGTGTGAGAGAAAGGTGAACCTCAAAGAATGAATGAAATGAATGTTTGTCACACGTGTCAGTCAGGTTGAAGATATGTAACTGTGGCATGTCGGCATTGTTATCACCGACACTAGGAAACCATTGACACATTCCAGTTTGTATACTCCACTCTAACCTTTCTCCTGTTGTGGCACTGACTGTAAAAGTTGTCACTGTCGATTCGCTGCAGAGTAAATGATCGAGGGCTGAGGGCTGGTTCAAAACGTTCAACAGGTCTGCATTGTGTTGCACCAGTTTTTCTGCATTTCTCTCGCTACGTACGTCGTCTGTTATTGCTTTTGAGGCCTCAAGGTGTAGCATCTGATCAAAGGGAATAATTCAGGTCCATAGCTGAGACAGAGGAGCAGAAAGAAGACCGGTGGAGCAGAAGGTACAAAGAGATGGTAAAGCCCAAGCTGGGGTAGAGTCAGCAGTGCTTTGTGTTACACAGAGAAGAAGGGGGGGAGGAGGGAGGACTATATTTCATTACTGTGTTGCTGCATCGGCTCGATACAGTACGACTTATTCTCTCAGTTAGTTTTAAGAGGAAGCTGGCATCCCACTGGGTGATTGTGAGCTTATATCCTAGGGTCATTAGTGGCGGTGGTGCTGCAGCCTGCATACTCATCACATATACTGTATGAAGCACACAGTGAATTAACTAGAAGATTGCTAATTGTGCACAGATCACACTGTAGATGCAGCTTGTTTGGTTTCCCTCCCATGTTACCTCATTAAGATGAAGTCTCTGCCTGACATATGCATTGCTCGCAGGAATCCTCCCAGATCTGTGTTAACGTGTACTGTTGTTACTCGAACTGTACAAGCAAGATGTTCGAGAGCGAAATCCCCAAGTCCCTTCCTCAAGCAGAGGATTTTTCCCCCACTAATGCTTTGTTTTCCCGATTTCAGTCTGTGTTTTTATTCTTGAAGATACTGTAAAAAAAAAGATCCACATTGAGGTTTGTGAGTTATCCAAAATAACCAGGGAATTGTTTCTGGAAAGAGGCGTCACCGTTGAGTTTTTTTAAATCATTTTTTAAAAAACTGCTGGGAGCAGCACAAACTAAATTTTATTCCTCTCCTGTATTATGATTGGAGCAGAAATCCCAAACCTGGGAAAACAGAAGCAAAACTTTCTGCATGGCTGGATACCACATCAGTTCTTCTCGCTGAAATGCAGGATCCATCAGTCAGGATGGGTGGGAGCTGACAGGGCTGTGGAAGAGAGCAGGGGTCCGGGGAGGCTCACAGGAGTACAAGACAATTTAAGAAACCAACAGCGCTGCCTCCGCATCCCTGGGTGGGAGTTGTAAACAGCCGCACCATTTCATGAACGGAAGCAAAACAACATTAACTGGCTCACAGATTTACTCCTGTGTGCTCCAGCGGTGGAAGTGAATGTGGCCTAGATTGTGTTGCGATGGAGTTTACACTCCCATGCAGGGAGTAATGAGACTTTATTTGAGCTCCTCTACTGAAGTGTTGGGCCTGTGGTTGAAACTTTGCTCTGACAAACACTCCTCAGCAAAGAACACATGATGTTTCTTCAGCACTGCCCAATTGTTTGGTGATTAAATGTTTGCAGTAGAGATGCAGGTTTTTGCCACCGATACCGATTTGATATCGAAACCAGTAACATTTTGAATAGTACACCCCTTAGGTTAAGAAAGGCTAAGATGTAGTGAGTAAAAATAAATGTAACATTATTGCTCTGCCTCTGACTGTAATCACAACAAAAACAAGAACAGTTATGACTCTTCAGAAATCGACATTTATTATTGTTTTAAATCAACTTAAGGGGGTCAATGGACTGAAAATGAATAAACTCAAGGCAATGTTGGCTAATTATAACTGGCTGATAACTACCGGTACAGATAATTATCAGCCAATACCGGGCCGATGATTGTCTGTACCGAGAGTTTCCGTTCTCCCTAGTTTGCAGTTGAGGAAGTTGTAGTTAATAGAAAACAGTCATCTGATTAATTCAGTTCAATATGATGGAGGTGTGTTTTAAGGTTTGTCTAACCTTGGAGTTTTGTGTGTTGCTTTCTACTACCAACAGTAAGGACTTCGGTGTTTTAGAGGTTTGTTGCAGTGTAAATCATAGATATTGTTCTACAAGTGGTTGAAACAGAAGATAAAAATGTATTGAAGTAAATGAACCAGCCACTGACTTTAACTTCACTAAAGTCTGTCAGTTGTTTAAAATTACACATCAATGTGGTCAAAGAGCTGAAAGTCTTCAGCTATAAGAAAAAATCTGACAAAGCTTTAATAGCAAAGTTTGGTGACAGATTTCAAAACCCTGAGTTAGAGAAAAGTATTGAAGTGTTACTGTAACACACTCAGCCACACGGATCTCTTAGCAAAGAGACATAATTAGCGCCGTGTTTGTTTGTTTATATTGTGACTAATTATCTTCTTCTGATTGAATGTGACTTCATGTAATTTAGTCTCCTTTACAAAAACAGACTAAACGAAGACCAAATTATATTGAGACAATAATTGGCTTGTTTTCAATGCAGAGTGTCATGGCCACCACGGCTCTAATCAGATTCAAAGTGGTTTGGACAGCTGCAGAGTGGTACTTTGTGCATCGCTCTATCCCCCCCCCCCCCCCCCCCCAGAAACAGTTTAATTTTCCAAAATGGTTACCATGACAACCTGACAAAGAAAAATTAGGATATTACACCAACACAGACTCATAACTCCTCAGCAGGCAGCACTCAATACATTTCCATCCAGTGTATCTTCTTACTGCTGAGTGCTCCTCTCAGATTAACTCTGGTTTGCTAATTGACTATGTCCAGCGCTCTAAGGAGAATCTATCTCATAAATGTGCGGTTTGTTTGGCCTCGGGGCGTTTTTGTCTATACGAATTCACAAGCTGCACAGATTCAATAAAGTTACGTTTTCCAGGCCAGTAATACTCTGCTGTGTGGAAATGTTTCTCGCCTCTAGTCTCAAAGTGTGCACAGAGCATCGCTTGTTCTCTCCCAGCTAACTGTTCTCCTCCATATTTTGACAGCACATAGATTTTCAGAGTTTGTTTAGAGAAGAAAATGCCACACCAGCTAATCCCGCTAATGCAGTCCAGGTATAAAAATAACATTTGTCCACAAGGGTGTTTTTAGGCAGTGTTTGCAAAGATCTCTGCCCACACCTGAACAACAGAACAAATCTCTTACATCTTTTCTGTCCTTTTTAGGTCAGCAAAAACTCTTGCAGCTTTTTACATGGGGAGTAGAACATCCACAGCCCAGTGCTTGGTTAATGTTCGATCAAAGACGTCAGACAAAATCAACGCAGCCAATCAATTCTCAACACTACATCCAGGTTGCTTGTTTCTGAGGCTTTTTATATCTAAAAACCTTTGTCATATCCAACAATCAGCAATAACAGTAAAACAGGTGACTGGTTTTAATGTTGTGGCCGATATTGCATATTTTGCTTTAGACAAACGTCATCAAAGGCGGAACAAGCCGTTGATACAGATCTGAGCCAGTTCCTCCTGTACCAGGGCCAGACCAGACCAGACCCTGAGGTTAAGATGTGTTTCTTGTATTTCTGTGACATTGCAACTATACTACTAAATTAAAATGGCACAATGTAATTTCTGAAAATTGACTATTAATTACCAAAACGTTTATCAGCAATACAATTAAAATGGTGGAAAATGTTGAAGGGATGGTTAAACATTTTGGCAAATTGGCCCATTGCATTCAGTTTGTTACCTTTATTTGTCGGTGCAAGCTATTTTTAGAACAGCGGAGCAGAGCTGCTCAGAGCTACGCTACGGAGGCTTATGGGATTTCTTGGTTTCCCTCATCAAACTCTTCAAATACACAATCCAACAACTCCAAAACGCTCTCGTGGACAGGTTGTGACCTGCACATTCACCACGCTATGTCTGACATAGGCTAATAACATAACGTTATAAGACAGAGTTGTTTTCGAGGTAAATTCATGTAAAATGGCTGATGTGCATTCCCGTCTGGGGCAGTTTTTCGGCAAGCAGTCTCTTCATTTGCCCCGAAAACAGCTCCATCTAACACCTTGCACTGACAATTAAAGGTAACGAACCTACTTATTATTATGGCAGTGGGCCAATTTGCTAAAATGTTGAACTATCCCTTTAAAGGGCACCAGCGCTCCTAAAAAAAAAAAAAGTAGCCCTGGGCCCCTGTAAATACACCTCGTCAGTATCGCATATTATGAACTATGTGATCAGCTATATTGACATTTAAGATAATTGATCACAGTGTCAGATAGTAATTTTTCTCCTTGTCCTCACACTAATACCCCCACATGGCCGGAGAATGGTTTTGAAAACCTCAGGGCAATAAAATAAACAAAGGCAAGCTCATGACACAAGCTCAGAGAGACAGAAGCTCCTGGCCTCTCTGTGTGAGGCCGTAGAAAAATATACACAGTGTAGTGCAGTTAATTTAAAAACAATAAAATAGCCTATAGCTACTGCCATATCTCTGTTGTTTGACCTGAGAGTGACTCGTAATTCATTCTCATCCATGCTTTATTTCTTTCTTCACTTCCCCCCATCCCACCTCCCCTATTTCTGTCTCTGTGAAAAACAAACTCATCGTCACCTCAGGTTCTTCTGTCTCCTCCAGTCAAAGTAAAAAACGAGCAGTATTGTACATCAAAGCTGCGTTTGCTACATTTGCCCCGCTGTGACTTACGGTGTTCGTCTTTTGTTGCTCTGCCAGGGGACATGGATACCAGACTGTCACATACAGAGTTAAAAATAGAGACAGTCCTTTCCACTTTGCTGCAAAAGAAAGGTAAAAAAACAAAAAAAAAACAAACATGCTAATATGTAATGGCCCTCAGCAGAGAGAGGCTGTACAGAGGGCTGAGTTAGAAAAAAGAAAGAGCCGCACAGAGGAGACATCGCATCATGTGTTTAGTGCTCAGGGAGGTGTGTGAAGTGAACAAGCATCACAGTGTTGTGCAAAGAGGTAAAGTGGGCATCAAGGAGAAGAGAAAACAAAGTTTGAAATCAGCCAAACAGAGGGAACGAGGGAATAGGAGGAAGCCAATGCAGCAGGGATTTGAAGTTGTTTATCTCCTTTCAGTGCAGTCATTATGATGGAATAATGATATCAAATTAACATGACGCACTACCCTGAACCTACATTAAGCAGCTACTAATTAAAACAACAACCCTCATAATGTGATCTCTAACAAATTAGGGACTGGAGTTTGATGCCTCAGTTGAAAAAACACCACCACCTACCATCTGTCTGCACGGATAATGTGTGAAGCAGGGATTAAATAACAGCGGCGATGCACAATCAAACCCCACTGTGGTGCCATCAGTCTGCTGTCAGAATAGGCTGTTAAATGAATATTATCATGTAATTCAGACATGCAATGCATAAAGGATCTTAGTAGCACTTTTTTTTTTCGGTCTTAATCATCTCTCCAAGGAGACTCTTGGAGATTTAGTGCTCCCTGTCTTGTCTTTTTCTCCTTTGACTTCACTAGGGGAAAAAAAAAAAAAAATAGAGACCCTTTGTTTAAACCGCGGCTCTGCGGGTGCTGAGCCCACGGTCGCCTTTGTGCGGAATGAAAGTTGATCCTTTGTAAAGAAATATCGAAAATCGAAGAGTGGAGGGATGCAAGTCAGATTCCTCGGGGAACGCCCCTGTCAGCGAGAGTGGGACCACCCAGTGACTGTTGTCATGGAGACCGGCTCAACAATGTCGGCTCCGCTCAGGAGAAGGAGGGCTGGAGTAATGACAGAAAATGAAAGTGACATGTGAAAATTGCTTGTAAAGAGCAGGTTGGGTGGGGGTGTGGGGGGAGGGGATCCCACATCTCTGTCATCATTTAGACAAGTTAAGATCTGAAGCAGTATTCATTTACCTTATTTTATAGCCTATAAAGCTGCACGATTAACTGCAATGTCATTGAAATCACAGTATAAAAGTGCAACATCCAAATCACATGACAAAAATAACATCATCGATTTTATATTTTTTCAGTGAAAATGAAAAATAAAAATGATCATTCCAACTGAAATCACATTACATTAACTCATATGGGGAAAAGTATAGAGTGAAATGTTTATTTTATTTTCTATTTTTACATTTTATTGTTTAGTTGCATGATATATTAAAGGGACAATGAGGAGTTTCTATTCGGTTATAAAAAAAAGTCTCACGTTAATGTGGATGAATCTCCGCTACCCACACTTGTTAATGGGCCCATTTTCGATAAATATATCGTTCTGTCTCTATCATTATTTTGTTATTATTAATGGTGGCGGAAATGCTGGTCGAACCGACCAGCGTTTCCTTTGTGGCGAGTCATGAGAATAACGCAGCCGAATCGCCGTTTATGGTCGGAACTACGACGGTATGTGAACCTCTTTGAACCTCTGACTTTAATTATTGATGAATGAAAACATGAGTCCGTCTTGCGCCGGTCAAAGAAATGTACGGTGCGCGCGGAGGCTCATAAATGTAGTGTGAACACGCTTCGCTTTTCCAAAACTCCTCGTTGTCCCTTTAAATGACAGAAAAGGACTATCACATTTCTACAACGCCCAGTTTGTGTCCAAAGTTAAAAAACTCAAGGAAATTAACTTTGGCATCCCAGATAAAAGCTATAAATCGTTATGATCAGAAAAAAGAGGTGGGGGGGGGGCATTAGTAGCCCCTTGAAACCACTTGATAATCAAAACTTGAAATGTGTGCACAAGTTTGGATTTGCGGCGTAGCGCTTGGGGCTTGGTGTTGGTGCAGACTGGTGTTGTTGTCAAATGAAGGCAGCTGTACAAGTGCAGAGGTCTGGGAGCAGCAGAACAAACATGTCGTTTTAACAGAGAAGTCGGGGCAATAATTGGCCTTTTCACATCGTTCTGTGAGCAGTCATCCTTGTTACACTGGACCCGACACGAGTCTGTGATCAGCAGGACGCAGTGAGAGGAGCTGGGTCCTGGATGAGACGTTGGAGGTGTTGGGTCTGTCGCCTGCAGCTCCTCCTCTAACAGCTCACCATGGCTGCTGATCGCTTGTCCCATTACTTCCTGCAATTTTACAAACTGATCCACCCTGGTTAAAAAAAAAAAAGCCTCAGCTGCTCATTGAGGCAAATATTGGATTTGATGGTACTGCTTCGTGATGAAAGTCAGCTCGGGTTTCACCAGTTAAATGCTTTTAATGTGAAGCAGGAAACGGAAACATTCAGTTTGCATTAGCAGCCACTTTATTTGACATTTTTCACCAAACAGCCAGATTGTTATATGTGTGAAATACTGTATTACTCATATACTCACGACATATGCTCAATCACTAATCAACTCATTTAGCAATCGACTGACACTTAAGAGACACTTATTAGATGAAAATCCTTGATAATGCCACTTTAAAGTGATACTCCCGACAATGTAACACAGTTAGATGTAAAATGTGTTTTGTGGCTCATCGTGAGTGAGACTCAGGTCTTTGAGTATGTGATACTCAGATCCAGTGTTTTTGAGGTTCTTTTTTAAAGGTACTAAAAGTCAAAATATTTGCTCTCTGTTTCTTTTTTTGTTTTAATTTGACTCCCATCTCCCATAAATCTCTCAAAATAGTGGATGTGGGAAACCACTCACTTAAGTATCTGCATTTATTTGCCATTGGTTTTGAAAACTAAGTTTTATTATGCTATTTATTAAGTTTAACATGTGTTATTATGTAGGCATGCTGCTCAGACTGACTGAAACCACCATCAAACATCAGTTTTGTAGGGATGTCTTGCTTGACTTGGCCATGTTTGCCCTCTGTGCTTTGTATCGGAGCTCAGCTCGGTTTGATGAAGAAGCCTCCTGTCTTCAAATGTGCAGCAGTCATATGGTGTGTTGGTAGCAGCTCTGTCTCTGGGCTGAGTGTGTGGTCTGAGGGAGCCTTTCTTCTCAGGACTATTTTGAGAAGACAGCATGGAGCTCTCCGAGTCTTGTAGCTGAGCTGTCATTGAGTGGTTTGAGTTTTGGACTTTTAATAATCATTTTGATGGCATCCATGTGTGTGGCACCTGTTTCCTCCCCTAAGACTGAACAAGAGCAACCACAGAAAACAAACTGTAGTAACATCTTTCACGATCAGTAACTTTACATGACGTTGTGTAGTCGGACGGACTTAATGCGTTACTCAACCGGTCTTTAGAAATACATGGAAACACGTTTGTACGAAACTGTATTGCGCCAAATTGAATTTCTCAAAGTCAGATTAGATATTGTGGTCGGGAGTAAAGTAATTTCTACATGTTTACCTCAGTTGGAGGCTGATGCCCGTTCCCGTCTCAGGCTTTGAAAATGTGTACAGCACATACGAAATATACTGAACTGTAAATGCTCGACATGCTGCCAGTTTGCAGTAGCTACAGTATAACTTGCTTATCTGTTGTTTTGGTCTGTTTCATAATAGTTCATTTGGAAAAAGGTGTGGTAAGAAGCTAAAGGTGACATATCGCCACCTGTCGTAGCAGAGTCAGCCGCACTTTGATCAATAACTCGATTTCTATCCCATGTTTGTATATTGGGACAAGGCCAGTAGTTCCAATATAGTCCCTTTTTATAATCCAACTACTGGAGCTGCAACTGTTGCTCGACTTCACTGTGGATGTAAATGCACTGATTGAGTGCATGTGAAAGGCGTCTAACACAGCCCCGGCCTGTTTTTTCCCTGATAGAGACAATTAGGTCTTTAAAATCACAGAAGCTTTTTTTTTTCCAGCAGCAGCCTAATCGCCAACTCCTCCTTCCTCATGTTAGAGCCTGTGTGTACTTCACTCCAAATGTTTCAGACACTCGTTGCCAGTAGGGAGTAAAGCAGTCTTCCTTCCTGTGAGAAGCAACTACTGCAAACACTGTGGAGTGGAGGGGGGGTTGGAAATGTCCTCCCATTGGCAGAATCCTGCCTGTCTTTGACCTGAATGCCAAACACAGAAAGCTCTGCCAGACGGGTATTTTTTCCCCCCTTTAAACATCCCCCACTTTTTTTTTTTTTTTTTTATAATCCTCTTTTACTTTCCCTTTCTCTTTGTGTAGCGTTGAAAGAGCCTCTGAGCATCTCCCCCAACCCCCCCACTGAAGGGAGAGTTGTGAAGTGCTGGTGAAGCCCAGCTCAGCAGTCTGTTGCTCATCTTTCCTCTTTTAACTCTCTCAGCAGAGGAATGGGGAGGTCACAAGGAGCATGAGCTCTGAGGCTTTTTTTTCTTCCCTTTTTCAAAACCCCAACCCGCTCCTAAATCTGTTTGTTTTCTGTTGTGTGAGTATTTGTTGGCACTCTCACAAGAAAAAGCTGCTTTTTTTTGTTAAACCACCTGTCTGTTTATTAAACAGATCAAGGAAACTGAGATAAAAGCTCTGATTAGATGATGTATGAAAAAGAAAAAAAAAAAAAAAAAAACATTTTAAAGGTGTTAGCTACAAGTTTAATTCCTCCCAGCCAGTAAGTGTTGCACTCACATTCGCCCGCTCTCGCTCCAACCTTCAATTGACCTATGGCTAAGCCACGCCCCCAAACACGATGAGCCAATCACAGTGCGCATAGCTAGCCCATACACTCGGACATTCTCTGCTTCCACGTCCATTGAAATGCATTGCAGGTAGTCAGTTTTCATTAGTTTTTATATGTTTTTTCTTGACATTTTAAGTTTAAAATGGTCAAACGGTGTGCATGGGGTACATGCAACTCCGACACTAGGTATCCCGAGAGACTGGGCGACGGGGTGTATTTATTTTTAACCTTTTCTAAGCCACATCTCAACCGAGAGAAGTGTCTGCTCTGGATAAAGTTATGCAGTAGACCACAACACTAACTAAACGTGGATAAACTTAACAAGGATGTCTACATCTATTCTAAGTTAGGTCAACAACGTATTTGAGGCAACATATTATGAGAGATGTTTGGATGTTAGCCAGCATCACAACTAAGCATAAAGCCCGCTAGCTTAATGCTAACGTATAATGCAAAACTCCATAGACAGGCTAACAGAAGTTAGCCCGTCGCTATCGGCGTTTCCTGGCAAACGGCAGCCATAGCAGTAAAGTTAAGTTAAGTTTTGGTGACTTCGAGATGATATTTAATCTTTCTGTCTCGAAAAACCATAAATTGCCTCCTGTGAAATGTCTCCTACTGTGACAGCTGTCATAGCGCCTGTCACCGAATGTTGACTGTTTGTCCGAGTGAGTGGAGGGGGCGGGGCTTAGCCATAGGTCAATTGTACTGGTTGCCGCCAGGTACGCCTACAGGGAGCTGCTAGTAGCTAAAGCTAAGCTAGCACTAACCGTATTAAACGAGCAGCAGCTCCGGTGTTGACAGCCACTGAAAACACATCTGAATCATTTCACACTAACTCACCTGCAGACGAACCCGACAAACCCGCAGCATCACGCCTGCCCCGGAAACGTTAGGCTACAGTACCGGCTGACCGTTAGTTAGCATTAGCATTAGCACAATGCCATTTTCTCCACAGAGCCATCACGATCTGGCTCCCCCTGAGCTCCGCCTCACGTGACATCAACGTACTAATGCTTTTGGCGCAGAGATAATTTCATGCCGACGTTGCCAACGCAATCAGATATTTATATAGTTTGGACCCGTCAAAATTTATAAAACAGTTATTTCTATACTATAAAAAAAATCAGTAAAACCACACCTCTAGATGTTCTGTGGATGTATTATTTCTGAAAAATGAATCGTTTTGATGAAAAAGGTGTATATAATCTTACAGTTTTTACCCACAGATGACATTTTTAAAATAAGAGTTGGAGTTCAATTCCTCTGGGTTTAATCACATGTCGAGAGCGACGGCCCGTTGTCAGGCCTCTAAAAGAGCAGCGGTATGGCTGCCGCTCTGACATACACGATTGCCCACAGAGGAGGATCGACTTGACTTGGAGTGGCAATCCCATCACTCTGCCTAATGGGCGAGGTTGCCAAGGAGACGGAGAAATTGGGTATCATGGATGAGGGGAAGTCGGAGAAGAGTACTCGTGCTCGGATAGGAGGAAAGGCATTATTCAGCCAATTTACATGGAGTCGAAAGTGGAGTGGAACGACACTATGGTGGAGGGATTATAGAAAGTGGATGTTGTGCCTCTCACACGCTGAACCTGTTGCTCAGGTTTTAACTGGCATTGGTTTCGGTTCGATTAGCTTCGCGTTAGGCTGATATCGATGTTGACATTTGGCAACCGGATCACACTACAGGTGTGCAAGTGTCCCCCCCGATGCCATCGTGCATTTCTGAGCTGCTCCAGATGTCAACATCCCAACGTCGTCAACGTCAGATTCACCTCATCCCCGAGGGAGGAAATGCAGTGGAAATGAAAGAGGTGGCCCGGTCTAATCCAGCAGCTGTGGCCCGAGGCGGATAGAGGCTCCAGCATGCTCACATACCTCCCGTCTCTAAGAAGAGCTGACGTCACCGCCCCTCATCTTGTTATAAATCCGTCCCTCCATTTCTATTTCCCGTGTTCTCCAGAGAATCACAGCTGCTGCATCTATTTTTATTTATTTAATTTTTTTCAGCTTCCTGGCTGTTGAACTCACCCCTTCAGCTTCTTCACCCCGCTGCAGGAAAAGTTGTCACATCCTAGAAATTTGAGTAACTTAACTTGCGGTGAACTTGATATAAACTTTCTCAGTATTGCATAAGCTCCTCCTCCTCCTCCTCCTCCTCCTCCTGTCCCTGTCCTGGCCTGCGAAGAAATGCAGTCTGACAGCTTTAGTGACGGCAAGCAGAGACACATTCACAAGTGCAATTCTTTACTCTATGCAAACTGTTGCTCGTGAATTTTTTTCTTTTTTTTTTTTTGCTCGTGGTGGAGATGCCATGCTGCTTTTTGACACCCATGACGCAGTGACACACACACACACACACACACACACACAACCATGTTACTGTAAAGAAAGTACTCGGTAATGGCTGCAATATCTCTGTGGCTGTGGCCTAATTGAAGTGGAAATAAATATCTTACAACAAAAAACAAGGCAGCGCTTTTTGTGTGTTGCCATTTGCATTTCATAAAAAAACAAAAAAAACATGGCCTACACAGAAGATATCAATCTTTCCACCAGTAATGGAATCTTTTTATTCGCTCTAATTTGCGCAGCTACACTTCCCATGAGTCATATTTCTCTTTGGTGGCCACACGCTATTTGCGCTCTGTCCTCTCAAAGAATAAAATATAGACGACTAAGGGAATATACAATCTCCTCTCTGCATTTTAAATGTGTGCTTTAGTTGTTTTAGTCCTTGTGTCTGGTCTCAGTATTGCTGTGCACACAGACTGAATATTAAAAAAAACAAAAAACAAAACGCTGCTTGCTTTTATTATCAGCACTGCTTTTCTGTCCAACTCTGTTTGTTTTCCCCTCGTAATGGTACGACCGTCATAATGCATGTTATCTGTGTACGACTCGACCTGTTAGCCTTGTCGAGCAGCTCCATAAAAACTCTGTTATGTGTAATTGTGCTGAAGAGGACGTGCGCCAGTCAGTTAAATACAATTGCAATAAATCAGAGTCCCACAATAGCCACTGATGGCCTCATGTGAGATTAGATATGATGCAGACGTTTTTATTTGATTATTCAGGCCGGACAGTCGGCCACATAAAAAAAGAAAAAAAGCTTTAAAACATGAGACTGTTTTCTGTATCTCTTGAATTCAGTCTCATCTTTCGAAACCTTTTTTTTTTTGTTTGTTTATCTGCATCTTCCTTTATCTATCCCGGGGATCTCGTTTCCAGCTGCAGACTGTTAACTTGGTGATGCGCTAAATATAAACCGGATTGCTCGGATGGTTGTCATACCGTGCAGCGCCTTTTATCACAGCAAAGCCTTTTCATTTTTTTCAGCGGCCAAACAGGAGTAAACTAAATTAAATCAAACTTTCCCAATCCCTTTATGCATATTCCTCAAACAGTCCGTTTTCCATCCGCCCGTCTCCTAAATAGCTGCACGTAATTCCTCAGAGGTTAAGGGGAGTCCAGAAAACCCATGTCAAATCACCTCACCTGGTGAAATAGAGCATGCAATTGCTCACTCTGTCTAAAAAAACTAATAGGCAAGGCTTTGCGTGTGTGTGTTTGTGCATTTGTGCGTGAGAGACAGAAAGTATTGCAGAATGAACACATAAATTGATTTTGTGTGTTTGTGCCTCTCCCTCCTCAGATGTGCTTTTTTTTCCCTTTTTTTTAAGGCTGAATGTTGCATTTTATAGCAACGGTGCCACGGCTCTGCTGAACCCCTATGCACGTTATCATGTTTCCAGCTCTGTCCTCCTCTTCAGTTTCACACGGGGTGGGTGGGTGGGTGGGGTGGGGTGGGGTGGTGATCATGCGGTCAGTGGCAATTTTGAGATTTTGCCATAATCTTTATCCAAGGAATTATCAATGTCGGTGCCAGTCAAGGCAACTTAATATTACCACCACTAACCTTAAACTCATATTTGGCTCGGTTATGTAATTCAGCCCTCAGTGATAAACTGGCAGCCTGTTTGGGGTGAATCCTCCCTAATGCCCACAGTGAGCCGGAATAAGCAGTTTAAAAATTGTGTGCATGGATGGATATGGATTATTTTTGTAATGACTTGTCACAGCAACACTGAGCTTTACGCACACACACCCCCACACACCCACACACACCTCACACTACATTAGAAATAAGCATGTGTGTATCTGTAATATCTGACACTGTTGTTAAATTAGCGCCGTAGTTCCTCAATTAAAGAGGAACCGTCTTGAATCATCAACAGACTATTTCTCAATAATCAAATAATCAGTAATCTATTCCATTACCCACGATCCTCCTCTCTGCTTCCTTCCGTTGTCTTTAAGTCTACAAGTGACTCAGTGAACCGTGGTGTGTGTGTGTGTGTGTGTGTGTGTGTGTGTGTGTGTTTTTTGTTTTTTTGACACTAATAACACACTGAGGCTGTTGTGTAACAGAAGCAATCTGTGAGGTGTCGTACTCCTGGTCTGACTCCGGCGCCGTCTTCTTCTTCTTCTTCTCTACAACAGGGGGACTCCATGAAAGATGACAGAGGAGGTGATTGTTGTAGCCAAGTGGGACTACACAGCCCAGCAGGACCAGGAACTTGACATCCGAAAAAACGAGCGTCTCTTCCTCCTGGACGACTCAAAGACCTGGTGGCGCGTCCGCAACGCCTCCAACCAAACGGGCTACGTGCCGTCCAACTACGTGGAGCGCAAGAACAGCCTGAAGAAAGGCTCGCTGGTGAAGAACATCAAAGACACACTGGGTAAGTTTCACTCTGGATTACTTTTCGGTAAAGGTGAAGACTTCCCGGGCTTCCCTTCCAGTAGTCTGGGCTCCCGGGAGGAGGCGATAAGATGTGGTCATAAGCAGCGGCCGGTTTGTGTGTACGCATGTGTGTCGGTCTGACTCTTCTGCCCAGCTCACCGGGAGCTGTCACTGTGCACTCAGGGGATCCTGTTGAGGCTGCGTTGCTCTCAGCTGTCAGCACACTGTCTCCCAGTCTCCACTCATGACTAGAATATATTACACTGTGTCTGTAGCCATAGCTACCAACGTATAAGATGGGCTGTTTGACGATAAAGCGGAAGATATATTTATATTCTTCTCCAATTAGAAAAAGGGCAAAAACACAAAACAGGCTGTAATGATGTATGAGAATAGAAGAGTTACATCAGATCGCTGTTATATGCACCAAGGATCGTACAGAAAGGCCTTTCCTTCATGTTGCTGCTCAACTATAGAAAGAAAAAACACTGCTGTCTGACTGTCAGAGCTTTTTATACATTCATTGTTTTTTTGTGTGTCATAACTGGTAAAACAGGATCAGCGCATGATGTCAGGAAAACACAGAAGACACATTTGATGCATATTCACAAGTGGTCTGTCTTGTTTGAAAACAATTAGCCTACAAAGCTTACAAACCATACAGAGCTCCAAAGGTTGAACTTAAATGAAGAATATAATTAAAGGTAGGCACTTACGTATAAGCTGAATAGCTTCAGCCTACACCTTTTTAATCAGGTAACATTTATGAATTAAGTTTGAATTAATGAATGCATTATTGAATGTTGATTGATGCCTGACTGTAACAATTAGTGAACAAGATCGAATAAACTACCTCTACTACTAAGTGAGCATTAAGTGAAGATCGTCCCCCAAGAAAAAACTCTGGCTTCCTTAACCTTTGATATGGTTTGTTATGAACGTTGTATGATCGGTTAATGGAATTTAACAAACCAAGAGATTTAAAGGCCTCTGTGAATTTTGATGAGGCGTTTATCTTTTTTCTGATGTTTTATAGACTCATACTTCTAGTTGTGATAGTAATAGTAACCAAGATTATTGGTTAGCGGTTGTAGTGGGGCTGTAAGACATCCGAGTACTCGCTCGGCTTGGGCTGCCTGGCCTTCAAGTCTTGAGAAACACTGTGTCATGCTACAGCTGCCCGCGGCGGAGTGTGATGGTCCGTCAGCCGACGCAGACGGGGCATCTCGGTCTCACTGTTTGTGCCGCAGCAGGACTTGATTTTAAGTGGTCTAACATGACGCCTCTGTTCGACTCGCAGCATAAAGGCTAAAGGCTGTCCTCTGGTTAATAATTGTACCAGTTTTTGAAAATACACTGACAGATAGAAAAACGGTAAGCCCCCCCCTGTCGAAAAACGAGTACTGGAGTAGTGACCCCGAACATTTGGATAGTAAAATATGCCACTCGTTGCAGCCCTAAGTTGTAATAGCGTTGTTCTGGAGCTTAGACACATAACTTTGTGCTTAAAGACGGAGCTTGCAGTGGCGTAGTGTGAGAGTGTGACACACAAGCTCTGCCACATGACAGTGAGCAGCAGCTTTAACCTTTCGCCAACACAATTATGTTCTCTGTTGGTATTTTGATAGTTTTTGATATTTACCACAGCGCTGCCTTCGAGCCTTCAACTACACATCCTGTCGTGTAACTCGCGCATCATGACATCGGTTTCATTTATTATTACTGATAGTGAAACAAAAGAAACTCATACGGAGATATCAGGCTTTCAAATTGTATGCAGTCTAATTTATTTTTAACTTTTGGGTGGCGTAAGATAAGGGTTCACAATTATTTGAGCTACTGAAGCTTCCTATCACCCACAGAGCTGCCGCCTCGCTGCAGTCACAGAGCACAGATGCTACAGATGTGGTGGGCAGACAACGGCCCCCAACAAAACGAGCCGTCCTCAGTTTATAGATTTGTGCTAAATTGGGATGTGTTGGTATACAACCGCTCAAGTGAAGAGTGCAGGAATTAATCAAAAAATGATGAGCCCGCTCTACTTTCTAATGGTAGACAGACAAAGAGCGGGCGGCAGAGCAGCGCAGAGATGAATCTGTTTTGACAGTTTTAGCTCGAGTTTCGAACTATCTCTTTTTTTGTCTGGGCGGCGCAGTGGCGAGAGAAAGAGAAATGGATACAGGGGAGGGGGAGAAAAAATCGAAACATCTGGCGGAAACTCTAACAAGACGTAATGATCAAGAAGTGACAATGTCATAAAAATAGAAAGGCAGCCATATTTAGAGCTGGGGGAATGGGAGGGGAGGGGTCCGGTCTGATGCACTGATTCCTCTGGGCTCCGGGGATCTCAGCCCTCGGGGGGGAAAGTGCAGCTTTATGTGGGCCGGCATGGCACAGCCTGCCACTGTCACCCTCACCAGGGTTCATTGTGCAGCAGACACAGCTACTCTCACTTCAACACTGCTGCTGTCAGACCCCGTCCCCGTCACTGTACGCCTCTGCTTTTCTGTGATCAGCAGATTGATTAGTGGGGGAAATCAGCAGCCTAATGGTTGTACTGAAATGATGGATTACCTTACCCCCCCACCCCCTAACTCTCCATGTTACATATCGACGACAACATTATGGCCTAGTTCCATTTCAGTCTAAGTAGTTTGCTTCCAGCCAGTAGCTCTTTAGTGTTAAAAGCCTGGGTAAATCCAATAGGCGAGAACATTTTCATGATGAGGTGATGAGCAATAGGTGAGGTCAGGGGCTAATGGAAGTTACTCACACACTTGGATAAGGAATGTGATTGGCTGAGAGTGTGATTACTTCATCCCCTCTATAGTCTCTGGCAGCTTTTCCTCTCTTTTTCCCACTCTTTGGTAAGTCAACATTGTAATTATAGGACCTTTGCAGATACTCTGTGACTGTAGTAGTGTTGCTGCCAGCTTCTCCTCCTCATTTACTGTGCTTTAATGTGGCTGTATATCATCGACATCCATCCAGGCGGAATTGAATGGTAGATGGCCGCATGCTGCTTTGTGTCCCAGTTTTCTCTCACAGGAAATAAAAACGGTGACAGGCGAAAGAATTCACTAAAGGTCTTACTCATTGCTTGAAACTGGGCCAGTGCCCATCGACAGGACATATTGAGGAGCTGGATTTCTGTCCACCCGACTTTTTTTCTTTTTTCTTTTACAAGGCTGCTGCTCTGCTGTGAGTGTGCGTAGGTGAATGTGAGGCTGCAAAGCGCTCAGTCCTGTCCCCATGTCAAGTGTTGCATACCTGCAGTTCTTTTTTTGTTTGTTTTGTTCTTCTCTTTTCTTTTTTCCTTTTATTCTGTGTCCTTGTCTTGTTTTGTATGATTGTTAGTTGTTTGGGATTTTGTATGTTCAATAATGATTTCTATGGACTGTTTGGTAATTTTTAAACCAAATCAAATGAAATGAATAAATAAAAAAAGTTGATCACAAACCAAACATATTTATTGTTACCGTTCAGCTTTATAGCCTCATTTCCAGCTTTTCCAGAGGTGAGAGCATGCAGCTGTATAAAATACAATAATATGTAGTCTACAGCAGTTCAGTCAGAAAGCTCCTAATAAGGGCTTAGATTTCTTCCAGAGCTTCTTAAATCCTCTGTCTGTAAAAGGTCTATACAGAGCCTGACAGGTATTAGGGATTTGTGGAGTGTCCCGGTGGCCTCATGGTTTGGATGAATACAGGATATAAAACCCCATGTCTCCCTGTTTGATTCCTGCACGCGACCGTTGTTGCATGTCGAAGCCCCCTCCTCCCAAGCTTTTAATTGGTCCAGAATGAGATGCCTCAACAACTATTTTACAGATCGCCATAAATTCAGGTTTACATGAGTGAAATGTCTTAACTCAACTTCCCCTCGCCACCCAAAGGATTCAAATGCATTTAAAACCAATCGCCTGCAAAACATTCCCATCAGCCTCGGCTACACAATGTGCTAATTCAATTCAATTCAGTTTAAGTTTATGTGTCATATATGATTACAGTGAAATTCTAATGTACCATTTGGTCGTTGGATAAGAATATAAAAAAATCTGAATAAAATAATTTAGAAACAATAGCAATAGAGGAAGTAGAAAATTATAAAATACATTAAAGCACGTGAAAAGTATGAATAAAATAAGAGAAACAGAAATAAATAGCAACCAGTTGTGTAACATATTATTATTGACACAGTGAAATGGCAACCTGTAGAAAGTATTATAGTGCATATACAGTATAGATGAGTTATTATGGATACATGACAGATATGTGGTGATTGTGTGTATTACAAGTCCAGATTAATTAGCAAATATTTGCTAATATAACTTAATTAGCAAATATTAACATGCTACAGTAGATTATCAGGAAACTTGGGAGAAAATATCAGCATGTTGACTGTATACATGATGACTGTATACAGCTCAGCTGCACATTTTTCACTTTACCTCAAGCATCAGCTTAGAGTTTTTACATCTTCAACCTCTGTAAATAGTTTAAGAAAGGAACAAGTAGTTATTTGTTTTGGATGTTTAAATTTTATACAGTTTGTTTCCACAAATGCTGCTCATACGCTCTGTAAGCTGCAAGCCTCATGTACCAACTCTGTTTTTTATTTTAAGCCCTGGTCTCACTGACAATATTTGTCTCCTCAGGCTTTTTCCTGGTTGTACACACAGTTGTGCATTAAGAGCTTGTGGCACTTTCAGAATAATGAGAACAGAGCGTTTGCTGCAAGGCTCTTCTTTCTGAAGGGGCTTTGATTCACTTCACTTCTCTTTTAAATCACAGCGCTCGCTGACACTCCGCTAATGCTTCATTTAAGGGCCAGGTTGTGCTTTTTTCATTGCTGCAGCCACTTAAATGCGTCTGGTGGGTGGTGGTGGTGGTGGCGGTGGTATTGTGTGCGCTCATTGAATACAGTATAGCTCTCGCGCTGCCCCCTTCACCGGGAGCCGGAGAGTGAAGCAATATGCTGCAACACGCCGTCATCGAGGCTTTCATCAACTCACTTCCCTCGGAGTTGAAGTCCTCTGGGCAAGAAAGTCTAGTCTCCTTCCACAAGATGAAGAGGCAGGTGAAGGTTGGGAGTGAATCTGTGGGAGGAGAGAGTATAGCCCGCTGCTGCTGCTGCTGCTGCTGCTGCTGCTGCTGCTGTAACCAGCAGGCCAGTGCCTTGAAGTGGAAATGAGTGAAGAAGAAAGGTGTGTGTGTGTGTGTATGTGTGTGTGTGCATTAAAGTGTTTAGCTCAAAGGAAGTGCATGTCTCTCTCTCTCTCTTTACCCCGTGGCAGCGATGGTCTATTTCATTGTTCCTCGGGGACTACCTGAAGTACTGTAGGCCCAGGAGTCGAACCTTTGTCTTTGGCTCACAGCCAGGAGATGTCGAATCCCCCCTCACGCAGCGATCAGATATGGGGGCACACACACGCACACACATACACGCACACACACTGTTATCCATAAACATGATCTGCTTGTTATTCCTGTCTCGTCCCCTTCTCTTGGCATTTTTTTGTCAGCTGTGGTCTCTGATGTGCCTGCTCCACTGTTTGTGTGAGAAACAGCTGCCAAGGGACCCCTTGTCTTTCTTCAACACTCTCCTCCTCCTCTCCTCCCTGCCAACAAGTTTCATGGCACTCGGTGTGAACCCTGCAAATTTCTTCCCCAAACAATGTAAATGTACGACTCAGCGGTGACATTTCAGCAGCCTTATGTGGCACAAACTGGGTGATTAGCTGTCAGCAAACTGGCTTCAGTCATTAGTAGCAGCAGACTTGAGCGTATGCTGACACCAGCCTCAGCTGTCAAGTAAACGCTTTAAATGTTGTCAGCCGGCATATTGTATCATTATTATTTTAAGAGGAATTTGAGGGGGAGACCTCCTTGGTTATGTTCAGCTGAGAGACTTTATAAACTTATGGTCTCATTGAAGTGTTCAAACACGTGTTTAAAGTCTCGTCTTTTGAAAGTACATGAATGGAAAAGTCAGAGACAGGTAAGACAGGAGACGACTTTGATCCCGGATATGCCTGTCATTATCAAGCCCATGGTGCCTGCTCCACTTTTCATTCCCTGTCTACACCACCTATTTTCAGCCTTTTGATTAGAATAGATGTGTGTACGTAGATGGTGTCGACAGAATACCAAGCAGTAATGAGCTTTGACTTGATTGGTTTTGAGTAAAAACGACGTGGGGCTCTCGGTTCGAGTGGATGTGTGTGCACCTCTGTGCTAATTCTATTATCGGGAGTATCGATCAGTCTTTAACCGCTGAGGTTTCCCATGAGACACTCAGAGATTCTGTATCCTTCACTTCTAAAGTAGTTTTATCTTTTCGTTTTTTTTTTTGCTTCTCAGGACCCATGAGTACAATTTGCTGCCTCAATTAGTGTCCTGCTGACCTAAACTGCCTCCTCTCCCCGTGGAGCTCCAGCCCTTTCGCTGCCTTCTAAAACGAGCCTTAACGTCATAGCAGCAGCCTCTCCCCGGTTGCAGCTCGGTTGCAACGGTCAAAAGGAGGAAAATGTATCTGGAGCTTAAACGGATCGTTCCAGTTCTATGACGCGCTGCTGTGTGAGGAAGCTGTATACATAACCAGTGTGCTGCTGCATTACGATTCGGTTTGGCCAACGATGTCAACCGAAACAATCCTGTATCCGTTGAAAAGTTTACCTCATGGAGAATATTTTCAGTGGTTTATCCTCCCATTGAAACATTACATTCCTTTGGCAAATTGGCATTATGTTTTTCCACCTCTGAACTCAAAATATTGTACAGTATCTTTCATTTCAAGGGCTTTTTATCTTAAAAGAATAGTCTAAAACACGTTGTTTCTGGTTGCACAGCCACACACAACCTAATACAACCCCATGTCAAATAACCTGAACTATCCCTTCTAAAGCTTTACAGCTGCCAGTGTCAATGTTTGACATTAACAATTGATCAAGTTATATAAAAGTAGTCGACCAGTTCTGCAGTTCACCCCTCCAGAGCTATTTAGCGTCTTTCAGCTTTTGTTTTGGTTTTTATAACATACAACTTTCCTTGTTTCCCTGTTGTGCTCAGCGTTGTTTACAGATGTTGTTTAAAGTCGACGTACAGAGTCGGATCTTTAAGTGAATGCGAATTGTGTCTGTCTGCTAGATGTGCAGCGGTTTTCTAACACATTTGCCACAACAAGGTTTTTCCGGAAACATCAAATAATGACACAAATATGAAAACTGATAAAAACAAAGATGGACGTTACTGATCTCTGTCCATCTACGACCTTTCTCTTTTGTCGCTGCAGGTTTGGGAAAAACTAAGAGGAAGACGAGCGCCCGCGATGCTTCTCCCACGCCGAGCTCAGACACAGAGTACCCGTCTAACGGCAGCGGGGGCGGCGGCGGCGGCGGGGGCGGAGGAGCCGCCGAGAGAATCTACGACCTCAACATCCCCGCCGTGGTCAAGTTTGCCTACATGGCGGAGAGGGAGGACGAGCTGACCCTGGTCAAGGGCTCCAGGGTGATCGTGATGGAGAAGTGCAGCGACGGCTGGTGGCGTGGCAGCCAGGCGGGCCGCGTGGGCTGGTTCCCCTCCAACTACGTCCAGGAGGAGCTCGGAGGAGGAGGAGGAGGAGGAGGAGGAGGAGCGGACGACCAAGGGGAGGGCGACTCCCCGCGAGCCTTCCTCGGAGGCTCTCAGGGGACTTTGTTGGCCAACGGGCGCGCCGGCGGCCGAGGCGCGGTGCTCCACCTGGTCCAGACGCTCTACCCCTTCAGCTCTGTGACGGAGGAGGAGCTGAACTTTGAGAAGGGCGAGGTCATGGAGGTGGTGGAGAAGCCGGAGAACGACCCCGAGTGGTGGCGGTGTAAGAACTCACGGGGCATGGTCGGCCTGGTGCCTAAGAACTATGTGACGGTGCTGGACGAGCGGCCGGGCCAGCCCTCCTCCACGTCGGGCTCCCCGCAGAACCGCCTCGTGGCGCCGGCACGCTCAGGGAAGTTCGCCGGGAGGGACTGGTACTACGGCAGCGTCACCCGCCACCAGGCCGAGTGTATACTCAACGAGAGGGGGGAGGAGGGCGACTTCCTCATACGAGACAGCGAGTCATCGGTGAGTCGGTGGGGTGACGACATAACAGAGCTGTGAGAAAAGGGAAGAAGAGGAAATTTTAAAAAAAAAAATACCCAAAGACAAACCTGATGTGGAAATATAGAGTTCCACATAAAAACATCAGTCTGTGCAGGTTATGACCAGTTTTCACTGTTAATCGTTAACGTTAGATTTAAAATGTTTTTCCTAAAGGTGAAGAACATTACACATTCATGAACTGACTCATTCCTTCTCACCACAAGCTGTGAGTCGAACCATAGACGTTACATCATTACTGACCTGCTGAGAAGAGAAAGAGCCAATCAGACACAAGGACTCAAACTACAGTATAGATTGCTCTTTTAGAAAATAACCACTCATTTTCCATTCATTTGCTGTTGATTTCCTCCCAGTCCAAAGATCAGTCAGTTTTCAATGATATCAAAAAAGGAAAAGTGCAAAAAAAATTTGGTATTTTTCTCAACAAAAAAGTCAGATCCTTGAAAAAGCTGATTAATTTCAACTAATTAAATCAGTTCGTAATTTCTGTGAAAGCAGCAGCTGCAGACATTTGGAATTACATAACTTCTATTTTTTCATGAGTAATGTTACAAGATATGAATTTAACTAACAGAAATGGGGAAGAAAGAAAAAGGGAACAATAACAAAAAGTATAAAACCGTCATATGTAAATATGTAATTCAGGAGAAACCCAAGAAAAACACAGGCCACATGACCGTAATATACAAAAGAAACTTTAATAGGAGTGCAGCATGAATATCAAAGGTACTTTTAGATGAAAAAGGAAGAGCAAAACCGTGTATTATATCGTTACACAACAGTATAAAAAGTGACAATGTGACAAAGTCTCTAATGATGTGAGAGCACTGATCCAGCTGAAGTCATGAAGAGTCGACTCTACTGGATCTCTTTCTCTCATTAGAAGTGGAGGAATTTTACTTTTATTTCACCACATGCTTCAGTCTGATAAATGTGGGTCCAGCATTTTAAATATGAGAGTACACCGCCCCCTGCTGGTGTGAAGCACTGTGTTTTTTATTTCTTGTGTCATTGTATGATTTCCTCTCGCTCTCTGATTCCTAACCGTCTCTTTCAACGACTCTTTTTCTCTGTGTGTGTGTTTTCCAGCCCAGTGATTTCTCGGTGTCTCTGAAGGCGGTGGGGAAGAATAAGCACTTTAAAGTGCAGCTGTCGGAGGGCGTGTACTGTATCGGCCAGCGCAGGTTCAACTCCATGGAAGAACTAGTGGAGCACTACAAGAAAGCCCCCATCTTTACCAGCGAGCACGGAGAGAAGCTGTACCTGGTCAAAGCGCTGCTGTGATTCACACATCCTCGCACCTACACACTGGATCTTCCACACACGCACACACACGCACACACACAGGCTCAGAAAACACACAATCTCGCATACAGTACACACTATACACACGTAATACTAACGCCACTCCCTAACTGTCTTAACTCAAGCCTTAGCTCTGAACACTCTTGCTGTGGCGTCTGTACCACGCTCAGATCCTCAGTTCACTCCTTTTAGGTTTTTCTCTCCCCAGTTCACCCCGAGACTGTGCACTATGAGAACGACAACAAATAAAAACCCAGCCACATCCCTCCATGTGCAGACACATTAAAAAAAAAAAAAAAAAGCCTCTGTAGTCTGGATGTGCTCGCATGCAGCAGCGACGACACCTTACCACCCATCTGCTGCACACGGGAAACGCCCGAGGCCTTGTTGATGTCATACATGACGCCCATTTACTACCACGCACATCGTAGGTTACGCCATTGCTCTTAAACCACACAGAAGGACATTTATTAACAGTTCAAAGAGGACTCAAACCTCCGAGGGACCTTACTCTGATGTTGTCCTATCCAATCGCTGGCTACCGTTTTGTTTTTGTTCATTTCTTGTTGTTGTTTTTCTTTTTCTTTTTAATGCTGGTTCCTGAGTTAACTTCTGTTTTGTTTTTCAAAGCTAATTTAAATTCCTCTCTGGAGGTCTGAATCATTGCTCTTTCATACAGTGACTTCACAAAGTGACCAGAATCACTCTCTTGCCTTTTTTCCTCCTAATTTTCCACCATTCCACTACACGACTTCTCTCGCTCTCTTTCCCCCCATTTGAATCTGCGTCTTCTCCAACTTTTTCAGATTCCTCACCTTCATCTCCAGTCATTGTTAGTGATCTTATTATTAAGAATCTGGATACAATACTTCCTGTAGTTCCTCTAAAAAGGCAGTGTTGGGGGGGAGGAGGGTGTTAATGCAATAGTGGGGGAGAACTCTGAATTCCTGTAGAGTTTGAATGTTTATCAATGTAACCAAATGTGCCACCCTGTACCCATAGTACTGGCTCCAGGTCTGCACTGCACTCACCATACTTGGCATTCATTCATAGCTCTATGCTCATGCTTTATATTGTGTCACAACGAACCTGTTCTCCAGTATGTGTCTGTAGCTTCACGAGGATACTGACTGAAGAATCATTATAATTACTATTAAGAAAAAAACAGAACAAAAATGTATTGGTAACACTTTTTGTTTGAATACACTTGATCTGCTTCATTTCCTGTAAATGAATGCAGTTAGAAAAAAAAGTACTTCTCCTAATGTAGGTAGTATTTGTCAAAGATAAATATATCTTGTGATAACAGAGAATTTTGCAGGACAAGTGTTGTTTACACAAAAAAATAATCAATATAATTTAGTGATTGACTTAGACCCCAAACGTTAAACTAATTAGAAAAGGGCGGCCCTATAAGCTCTGCATTTTGTTGACTCCCAAATGATTTAGAAATACATATTAAATCATGAAACCAGTCCAACAACAGCCAACGACTGTTTGTTAACCTCCTGTACTAAACTCTGCGACTGTCCAATAGTAGCCGGGCACGGCAGGTCTGACAAGCGAGGGACCGCATAGTATCGGCTGTACGAAACATTTGCAGGTACAGAATTTCAAGGGAGTGGCACTTATTGTGTTTGAAATCAAAAATCACTACAAATTTCTATT
The DNA here is from genome assembly GCF_045865225.1 of Trachurus japonicus. Classification (NCBI taxonomy): domain Eukaryota; kingdom Metazoa; phylum Chordata; class Actinopteri; order Carangiformes; family Carangidae; genus Trachurus; species Trachurus japonicus. Next base: position 20,904,742 of record NC_140927.1, read on the forward strand.
TTCTCAATTTTCTCTTCTCAATGTTTATCTGTGCGAGACTGAAACGTCGGACAGTCGCAGCGCCGGTAACCGAGGCGGACGGAGCTTAACAAACAGTCAATATGAAGTTAACAGTCATCTTTCACTGACAAGAAACCAAATATACAGTTCATCTGGATTATAATGAAAATAATTCTAGTCCTACCAAACATGTTCCTGTTTGTTTTTTTTTGCTATGTGCATTTGTTTACCAATGGAAGTGTTGATCATGGGGTCCTCAGCTTTTATATGATATATCTGAATGTTATTGAGCATTGTTATTTAATTCTTGTCTCCACTGTATGTATATATTCAAAATAAGATGAGGTGCATATATGAATCGTTAAGATCCAACTATGGTACTGTATCACCGACAACGTGATGAGAATTGAAATACTTTTGTTCAATAAAATTTTTTGAAGAATACTAAACTAAATGTGTGTTGAGGAGGTGTGTGTGTGTGTGTGATTCTCATCTGAAGCGACGTCATCTCAGCAATGACAGAAAGCCACAATCTTTACATTCTCTTCATTTGATCATAGTGTGTCACTTTTTATTTCATTACATAAAAAACATACAACAGAGGCAGCAGTTCAGAGTTCAGTAATGTCAGGGTTCCTACGTGTCCTGGAAAACCTGGAAAATAGTTGACCAATTTTCCAGTCATGGAAAATGAGAAAAAAAAGTCAAATATGGAAGAGCCTAAGTTGTCCTGGAAAATTATTTATCACATCAGCTACCAGAGCTCGATTTGACCCTTTCAGATCCCACTAAGGATTTGTTTTCCAAAGAAGTGCCTCATGAGAAAACTAGCAACTTTGGAGTGATGAGTGACAGAGAGAGGAGCAGCAGAAAGCTGTAGTGGGTGTGGTTTAAAAACAAAAACAACATGTTTGCGTTGTTAAATGATGAATTTGTCATAATGTCTAAGCATGTAAGAGATCATTTCGTAGTTACGTTAGTGAGCCATCAACTGCACATCTTTAAATCAGACTTCTGGGGGTGAGAGAAGAATAAAGAAACAAACTGATTATAAATGTACAAAATAAGATACAACTGTCGAAAAGACCACTTCTCCAAAGCATGAATGGGATGGAGGATGTAGCTATTAGTGTATGGCATAATTACATGTGTGTCATAATGTAGTAGCTGGAAATGTCCTTGAAAATGATTTCAAGAAAAGAGTGGGAACCCTGAAATGTACTGAATGACACATTGACATGCTTTTAGATAAGCTGAAATAGATGTGACATTGTCTGATATCTAGAGTAGAGCAGGGCTTATTTATAAGGACGGTCGATTCAGTTCTGTAGAGCTTTGATTAGGCGCTTCTGAGTTGTGCTTCTACTGAATATCAAATGGTTTACAGGTTATTATTGATTGGGGGATTACAAACTACATGCATAATGAATCACTCTGGTGGGATTGTCGCACAAACTATAATGCAGCTGCCTGATTAAACTGAGCTGAAGTGTGAAGTGCTGTTTTCAAAACAAATGAATATGTGTAGTGGAGTTACTTCTGAGCATCCTAAATTTATGCTCTGAAACCCTCAGGGCAACTTGTGTTTTTCACTTAACCAAATGATTTGAGAGTTTGTTGTAACCTTGTGCAGAAACTCAGTCAGCCGTCAAAAGCCTCCTCAGGGCGACTGGAGTCCTGTCTGCCAAACGGTTATCCCCCTGCCCTACATACTGTATCTGTCAGCTGCACGATGCACATCTGGAAGATGCTCGAGGTCACCTGAGAGGAGTGTTTGTGACTGCGTTAGCTCCTGTTAAACCACCATCTGCTTCGGCTTGGATGGCACCCAGCAGCCAGCAGTTAGGCTTTTTATATCTCCAAGTGAGCGTGACGACAAACAGAGGCACTGTGGTGACAAAAACACATTAGTTTTACGATGGAAACATTCAGTTACATGCATTTATGTGTCCACTGGGCACAGTGATAATAAAACAGGACAACAATTGATTGTTGTGGTGATAAAAAAACATTTCAAATGTGTTCAACAGTGGAGGAGAGAAATTGATCAGATGTGGGCTGTAGCACCTTTAGATTTCCACATGATGGCAGTGTTGAGCTTCCATTAAGATCCTTCAAGAGATAGAGACACAGCATCAGTTTGATTAGTTAATGATGAATTCAAATTAACTCTGTGACACTGAGACTATGTGCCAATGTCAGCTACAAATGAACTAAAAAAAAACTGAGTAGAGACAAACAATGACTTTGAAAAAGAAGCAGAAAATCAAAACAACTCAACACGTTTTGTCTCTCGCAAAAAAATCATTTCAATAAAATTTAAATTAAGGATGGCTTTGAGACTTTGTGTTTGATTCAGCTTTTCTCCATTTGTTTTGAACTCTAATACAATAAAAATGTTATAACGCAGCCTGAGGATGCGCTACCAGGAGAGAGCACTCAAGATCTGTGCTGCTCTATAATTGATTTGTACTTGACTCCAAAAAAAAAAGAAACAGAATGAGAGAGATAAAAGCAAAAAAACAAAAGAGTTGAAGCCGAGTGGAAAGAGAGTCACTTCACATCAAACCCACTTTTCAGTCAGTACATTAGCCTACAGCATGTGAAGAGTTACTTTGTCAAAAATCAACGCTGGACCCAGTTTTATAGAGTTCATTGCACTCATCTCACTTCTCTCCGTCAGAAGAAGAATCTAAGATGAAGAACCTATAAAGTCGCCCTCAACTCTTTCTCCACATGCTCCACGCCCACTGTTTAACCTTGTAGGTCCCACCCCCGTCGAGATTTTGAAACAGAAGAACAGATCTTCTCTTTGTGCTTTGGAGAACTGAGAGTTGTCACTTGGTTCGAGACAACAGAGTCTGTGACACAGTTGGCTCTTCAAGGCTGCAGCACCTTTACATGAGGAGCTTGAGAGCTACGTGGTAAAAGTAAACAAACACAGACAGTCAGCAATCACTGAGCAAATAACATTTCCAAACAAAATTGAATCCTTCACTAAGTCCTTCGCAAAGCAAACACAAGGCGGAATAAATGAACATTAATTCAGGCAAGCTGGGATCTCTCCTGCTGGTCTGATACTGTCCAACTTACCGAAACTACAGCCACTACACAATCAACAAAACGCCTACAAAACAACAGACAAGCCTTTTCACTGACGGATGATAAAAACGATTTCAAAATGTTTGTTTTGATCCCAAACGAGTCCTCATCTGTTACCTCCTGGTTAAAAGCTGGCAACAAAATGAGAAGTCACACAGAGGTGTGTAGGACGGGCTACAGTTTGAAGGGGATGCTGGAGCTGAGAGAGAGGAGGGGCGGGGGTGGAGGGGTGGAGGGGTGGGGGGAACTGGCCACATGAACAGACTCCTACTTTTCAAAGACCTGGCAGAGACGTCACAGACTGGAGGAAAGCATCTGCCCAACGACGCCTGCAAAACAACCTGCAGGAGAGACACAGCAGAGCGAGAGGGCACATTGGGACAAAAATAAATAATTTACTGAAGAATTTACATCTAAATAAGCACAGTGACAATAAAGATGAATCTAATCGAACAAATTTGAGTTTTGTGCAAATTCTTCAAGATATAATGTGTTAATTGATCAAATTTAAAGGTGCTGGTACCAAGCTGTTTCCCACAGGGTCATCCGTATGTTCCCCGCTGTGTATGTGACCGGGGAACATAGAACCCTTTTTTAGAAAAAGGGTCCTATATGTTCCCCGCTTTTCCCCAAAAGGACCCGGGGGACATGCAATTTTTGTACCCATACTTGGAAGTGGAGTTGTGACTTTGCAGATTTTTGCCTATTTTTGAGTGAGAAGTGTAATTTACCCATTGGTTGTGTTTAGGCAATGAAGAAAGGAGTTGGTTAAGTTTAGTAAAAAGACCAGGTAGAGGCTAGACAGGCCAGATAGATAGAGAGAGTCCAGATAAGTAGAGAGAGTCCATCAACCGACAACAGCGGGGAACATAGGACACTTTTTGGGAAAAACGGGGAATACAGGACCTGGGGAATGCTAAGCTAATCGGCTACTGGCTTTAGCTCCATAGACACGTGAGCTTGGTATCAATCTTCTCACAAAACATTTCTCTAGAGAGTAAATTAAAAGAAAGGTCAGACTTTTAAAATTTAAAACAAATCACACCATTAGCTACATTTCATCAGCATTTAGCTTTACACTACAAAATATCTATTAGAAACTGTAAACACAAACTGTAAAAGTCACTTTGATGAATAAAATCACAGTAACATTGATGTGGTCTCAAAGTGCAGGACCCAACATGTTCAAAAAGCCTCCCCTGTCATCTGCAGACCAGACGTTTCCATTCACAGCCACTGATAGTTTTTCAGACCATATATACGATCCTCATATTGTTGTGCAGAATCAAACAACAATGGGCTTTGCTTGTTTGCACTTGTCAAGGCTGCAGAAGAGTCACCGTAACAGAAATGTAAAACTTGAAGTGCCATATTCAATTTCCTGCTGTGGCTGTTTTTCCATTTCGCTCCCACACTGGCTGCTCCCTCCGGTACCATCCCTCTCCATCTCCAACACAAAGAGCATTTTAACTCATTATGGAAGAAGCTGCACTCTATTGAAATCACGTCAAAACACAAACACAGAAGTGACACACAGTCCTGAAATCATGCCAAATGTAGTACATCATATTGAGGCCCGTCAGAGGGACAAATGGCTGAAAGATTACGCTATTGGATGTGAGATGTTGTGGAAGTGGGAGCACACGGGTCCTTGTAACTACAGCAGCATTAACCACACACCTGGCTGCCACCAAGCAGTGATGTATTGACAAGATAATGGTCGCTTCCTCCTCCCTCCAGACCTCTCTACGTCTTATTCACTTATTACTGTCTCTTCATACAGGACCTGTTGAAAGCACACAGCCACATTCACGCTTTTACCAGCACCTACACAAATGGAAACCCTTTAATTTAACAACATTTAATAACATCTTTTCACAACCCAAGGCTTCTTCTTTCTTCATGGATAAAGCTAGATGCAATTTTTTCTCATTGTGAACAAATGTTCTGAAATCCTAATACCAAGTATTTCCTGTACAGTTTGGATTTATTCCTTTGTTACCATTATTTTCTTCTTTATTCGCTTTTGTGCAAAAAAAAGGGGGAAAAAAGCATGAAAAATGCACATACAGTACCGTAAATGTCTTCAAATTTGAAGAACAGCAGCAGTCTCACTCTGGAAACACTAAAACATTACATTTTAAAGGTCAAATTTTGCGTTAATTTCAGAAGGAACAAATCTAAATTTGGTCACACTGAGAAAAATAAACTCTGAAGACAAAGGGTTGGCATTCACAGTCTGAACCTTTGCTACAATCTGCATTATAAAAACTCAACCTAAAAGTTGTGCTCTTGACAAATTCTGAAAGATTATTGTTTGCCTGATCTGCATATTAGGACTGCACAAACACTCGAGCACTTTAAATCTCTTTTAAAAACTCATCTCTTTTCCTTGGCATTTTAGTTAGGTTTTATATGTTTTCACTCTTGTTTTTTTTTGCATGTTTTATTGTAGCTACATCACCTGTATCCCATCTAGTTTTTATTGCCACTAGTTTTGCTTGTGTGTTTTACTGTGCAGCACTTTGGATAACCTGGGTTGTATTTTTAAATGTGCTATATAAATAAATATGTATTGTATTGTATTGAATTCAGTCAGATCACAATAAAACGACTCTCTTGTCTAAACTCCATACTCCACAGCTCGTGATGAAGCTGGAGATTAAACGTGGTTTTATTCTGTCTCTTAGATAAAACAGGCTCGTTTCAGTGGCTTCCTCTCGGAGACGAGGAGTGAACTGTGGCCTTAAAACTGTGGCTTCTCACACGTCACTGTTCATTACACACTCCTGAAACTCTTTGAGATTTAACTCGCTCACACATGATAAAGCAGGAAGCAGGAAACGAGGAGACAGAGAGATGTGTAATTACATGTAATAAAGCTCTACTACTGGCCGTGAACTGCAGGGTTGTGGTTTAGGATCTAAGGCACCTGGTTTTATTTATTCAGGTTATTTGAAGCTTTTATTTAATTGTTCCAGATTAAAACTTTTATACATGTTAAACTTCTTTTCTGTCTCATCTGTTTCCTCTCTCATGGTCTCCGTTTATTGTTGCCTATATACGCCCTTACAAATAGATCTTATCTAGGTTAAAGGGATAGTTCAACATTTTGGCAAATTGGCCCATTGCCATAATCACTATAGTCATAGCAGTAGGTTCATTACCTTTATTTGTCGGTGTAAGCTATTTTTAGAACGGAGGAGCGGAGCGGCGAGCTGCTCAGAGCTACGCTATGGAGGCTAAAGGAATTTCTTGGTTTACCTCATCAAACTCATCAAATACAAAATCCCAAAACTCCAAAACGCTGTCGTGGACAAGTTGTGACCTGCAAAATCACCATGCTATGAGATAATAATGGAACGTTTCGAAACAGAGCCGTTTTCGAGGTAAATACAGAGTCTGCTTGCCGAAAAACTGTCCCTGAACACAACGCGCATCAGCGGTTTTGCATGAATTTCCCTCTAAAACAACTCCGTCTCGTGATGTTCCATTATTATCTCATAGCGTAGTGATTGTGCAGCTCACAACTTATCCACGACAGCCTTTTGGAGTTGTTGGGTTGTGTATTTGATGAGTTTGATGAGGAAAACCAAGAAATTCCCTTAGCCTCCATAGCATAGCCCTGAGCAGCCTGCCGCTCCGCTCCACCGTTCTAAAAATAGCTTACACCGACAATTAAAGGTAACGAACCTACTGCTATGACTATAGCGATTATGGCAATGGGCCAATTTGCCAAAATGTTGAACTATCCCTTTAAATAACAATAAAGTCAATTGTGAAAGTGAATGATTTATGACTTAAACACATTTTTTCTGCACTATCCTGACATTCCTACCCTTAACCCTGACCAGTCATCACTCTTCATGTCTGAACCAAACCTTAAGTTTCACAGTATCAGTTGACAGTCGACATCAGATCGAGAGTTTATGGGGTTTGTCCTCTGTGCTGTGACTTTCTTCAGTGGGAAATAAACAACCACAGAGCAGATTAATGGATGGTCAAAAAAATAAACAAAAAAGAGAAACTGACTGGTTGGATGTTAGTACAGTCTGTCTGGAGACAGAGTGTGAAAATTGTCTGGTGTGTGTTTCTTTTCTTCCACTTACATTCATGTTTTCACTCCTCACTCAGCTTTTCTTACTCCTTTTAACCTTGGGGGGAAAAAATCCATATTAATCTACAGTATGCACCTCAAGGCGAGAGACTGTATGTATGATTTACTCACAGAAGGTGAGGATGAGGCTCTGACATCTCCTGACTGCTCTCAAAGGCTCATATGGAAAAGAAAAGATCCTGAAGGGAAAACATGGGTTTCTCAAATGCACGTAAAAGTTTTCACTAAAGACTCATGTGGGTTAAAACAGGAGAGATTTGGCCGGTTCAGACGCAGGCCGGTGGCCACACACTGCACCGGAAAAAAGTGCACATAGTGATGGAATATGTGAGCGCACAAAGACTCTGTTTCAGGTACAAAAGCTTTTCTTTTTATTTACCCACCAAACCGTGAAATGAGCATCTCAGAGTCCAGAGAGCATTGCTGGACAAAGATGAAGCAGAACAGAATAATCCTCCTCGTGCTGAATGCACAGTAGAGAAATAATGAGTATTAACATGAAGCAGTAGGATCTAGATGTGACGTCTAACTTTGTGTTCCACCTATGTTTTAATCATCTGTAGTTTAGACGGAAAAGAAACACATTTGAGCAACACATCAGTGCAGCTTTCTTGCTTCTTCTGTTTTTTCTTTCTACATTTCCTGGCTAGAAATTGCAAAAAACGTCACATTTATACACCTCTGTCTGAAGGAAATGGGCATGAGAGGTGTGAAAGAAGGGGTTTTGGAGACATGCAGGCGTAAAGAGGCAAAATGTGAAAAACAAACATGTCTGCCTTCTCCTCTTTTTCTAAGCCTGATGCAGTCAGCGTCCTCAGATCAGACGGACGCAGGAGGACGAGGAACAGGATCAGGGACCATCTGCTGCTGATCAGGTAGGACGAGGCACAGGATGATGTTTAATCTAAACAGAGGAGAAGATGAATACGTCTTCTTTAGAGATAAATGCAGAAAGAAGAACTTGATGCATTTGACCTCTAGATGCAAGTGTTGCTATGATACTCAATGCACACTTTGATGCACTGACAAGCAAATTTCTATTTTCTTTTTTTATGTATTCTGTCTTTCAGTTGCTGAAAGCATGCGTGCTGTGTTCGTGTCTGCTCTGCTCTGCTCTCTTCTGCTCGGCCTCCCGTGTCCTACAGGTACGGGCAGCAGCCTCAATATGTGACATGATAGGAACGGACTTGACATGGTGATACGCTGTCACTCTTAAAATGACAGAGGGTGGTGTGAAATAACATTCACACCTCCCTCTGTCTCTGTCTGCTTCCCTTTTCGCCAGGAGCGGAGGAGGAGAGCGAGGCGGCGGCCGGCGGGAGGCAGGAGAGGCAGAGGCGCAGCTTGCCTTACTGGGACTTGTGGGCCTCAGACTTTTTCGGGTGGTTGGAGGAGCTACGAGCTCAGGCGGCTCACGACGGGATGCAGCACCTGGCTCACACCTTCTGGGCTCACTTTCCGATCGGCAGCGAGCTGGGCTACGACAGTCCAGAGCCCGACCCTGAGCTCCAGGAGGAGTGAGGCGGAGGCGGAGGGGGAGAGAGACGGAGGCGGAGGGCCCGATGCTGTTGTCATGTCTACAGATGATTCATTGTGGTGCTGTGACCCGCTCCGTAGAAGAGTTCATCCTTCTCTCAAAATGTTTCTTTTTCTTCTCTTCTAACTTTACTGAAGTTGAGTGTGGGCCAACTCTCCCGTGACCACAAACTGGACTGATATTTGATTTGAGTGATAAAATTAAATGAAATTAAAAGTGTTAAAGGTGTTTTGTTTATTCCTGTTAATATAAAATGTATTCAATATTTGGATGATATGCATTACTTCATCTAATGTTACTTATTGAGAAGTAAAACTCTATCACCATCTTCCAGATTTGTCCAGTGTTTTACAGCAGGGGTGGGAACTGTTTTATGCTATTTTATGTCACTTTACACTTCTATTCAAATAACATTAATGAGGGAAATGCATTTATTTGAAAGGTGGCAGTTTGATGTCCTCTCTTACATGTAACTTGTGAGTTGATTTCATGTATGTCATTTTTTTTTGAAGGCTCAAATAAATCAAACTGTCCAATGATTCACTAAAAAAATAAAATTCTCTGAGTTGTTGTGCATCGTCAGTTCAAAATCCATTTCTCCTACAGTAAGGTGCGCAGGTGTTGCTGGGTTTTTATTTTATCAGGTAGAAAGGGCCTGGAGGTGGAAAATTATACTTCAGAAATTCACTTTTTTTTTCTTTGACTGCGGAGTGTTTGTCTGAGTTTTTGAGGGTCATCTGTGATGTCTGTGCACTGAAGTGTCAGGCGCTGAAGTGAATCCTGAGGTCACACACTCAGTCTGTCAAGTCGAGTGTCGAGTGTGAAGAGAAGAGAAAGAGAGAGAAGGAGGGGGAGAGTTGGGAGCAGTGTGAAGAAAAAAGATAAAATTGTGTTTTGAAGCAAAGTTCGATGTATATTTCTGATCTGACTCATGCTCTACTTCCTAATTCCCGGGACAACAAACACACATATGAGGGGATTACTTTGTTGTGCTTTCATCTTTGTCCAGGTCTGTTCTGACTCTGAGATGCTCATTCACGGATTTGTTGGCAAATAAAAAAGGAAAGCTTTGCACCTGAAACAGAGTCGCTGCATCAACGTAACCCCAACGCTCTGCAGTTCTTCTTCCGGCACGTCTGGACAGGATGAAACCGGGGATCAGATGGAGGTTTAGTAGCTATGAAATTCTTCTTCCTGTCAGAGACTCCATGTTCTCTCCGCCCTTTATTCTCCTTCTACGTCAGTGTACTCCATGACCCAGAAATGGCACCTGAAGGAAACATGAATGATTAATGTGAACTAATTCGCTGGACTTTATTATAGAAATGATAATAATAACTTTAGATATTATATGCAAAGCTGAAATTGAGAAAAATCTGCATGTGAATCTGAGGAATCCATATGTCCCTTTCCCCTTTAGCGTGTTTCTTTTCCATCTGCGGTGGAAATATGTGCCTGAGGACAGTGAGCCATTGAGACAGTCACTCAGGAGAAGTCGGAGACTCAGCTGCCTCCTGTGAAGAAGTCATACAGTATCTGTAGGAGGCCTGCTGAGACTCCAGCCTTCTGCCTTTCACTCTGGCGTGTGCACCTGGTTAGTGTGTGAGAGGACACGTAATGAAACTGCAGGCCTCATAGAGACAGTGAAGCCACTTTTGGAAGAGTCTGACATGATGAAATAAGGAGGGAGAGTTTCTCAGCAAATTCATCCCCCACGGGACTTCGTCTACCTTCCCTCTCTCTTCTTCCTCTCTCTGTCTTTTGTCCCTCGCTCTCTCCGCTCAAAAAATCCCTCATGAAAGCAGCGCAATCATCAGGGAGCTTTAGGTTTCCTGCTGCATTCCTGCAGCTCCACTCGACAGAGTCTGTGAGACTGTTTGTTGTTCCAAAACCAAACGCTCCCCCTCTCTGACAAACACAAACACACACACATAAGACAAACACAAGCCAAGTTAAATGAGAAGTTCTGATTAAACCTCTATAAAGTGGCAATTTACCATTAGTCTGGTGACACTGGGGACGTGATTAGTCTCTGTGCTGTTGCTTTGCAGAGAACTGGTGACTCACAAACACAGTGTGTCCACTCATTAAGGCACAGTTTGTACAGCACAGTCTTCCCTTTACAACTGAAAAGCTGGATTTATATAAAAAAAAAAAAAAAAGTGAAAGCACTCCCTGGCTCAATTAAAAACACAGCCTCACCAGGTGACCATTAGCATGATAGCTAATGTTAAGGAAAATTAGCAGATCAGTTCCAGTAACCAAAAAACCAACAGATCTCCATTACAAAAAGCTTGTCTGCAAAACTGCGGACGGTACACAAGCTTAATTGTTAGTCTGTGGGAGGTGAACAGGAACATGTAAGGGCAAAAGAACATGAATGCAAACCCTTTTCTTTTTTCTTTTTGGCTTGTGTGCATCATCTGTGCTGCAAACTTGCAACTAACTGTGAGGAAAGTCAGGCTGAAAAAGTGTGAGAAGTGTTTGTTTTCCCCGGCTCCACTTCTGAGGATGATCAAACGATCGAGGCGAGGTGAAGTGCACACCGCATTAGTTGAAATGAAAAGCAGCGGAGGAAGGTGGATGACTGTGGTATCACCTGGGGCTAAAGGTTTTTAATTAATAGCTCTGTGTTTAAATGAGACAAAACAATACATGCAATTTACAATGGAATATTTCAGAGTAATAGCCCGCTGTATCTGACTAAATTTCACCTGCAGCTTCACACACAACCTCCTTACGCCTGTGGGAGTCTGAATTAGACCTTTCTAACATTCATGAGACCCCCCCCCCAAGACACTCTCTCCCTCTTTTACAGTCAGCGGGCTGAGTGATTGATGTTTTAAACGAGGGCAAAAAGGTCTTCAGGCATTTCACTGTTGGTCGCCAACACACTACTGAAATTAATTTCAAGTAGCTCTTGCCACTGCCCATTTCTCCTCAGGTATTTCAGCCTTATGTCAGAAGGATGATACCATCATAAATATTACAGACACTCCTCCAGTGTGCATACCAATCCAGACAGAGTTTGAATTATTTAGCACAGTGGTTACCAGACAATGGGCTCAGACAGTGCAATTATTTTTCCTATTATGTACTGCATGTTATTTGTTCGGGATACTTCAGATTGCAATGTTTTCAGAGGAGAAATGGTCCGTACTGTAGCTATTTCTCCCCTCTATGTAGCCCACTGTGAATGTAATGAGAGATGGAAAAGTACCTGGGACACATGAAAATTCATTTAGGAGCGGAAATGCTTCCACTTGCAGTTGTGTTTCTGTAGGCAGAGAGGTAAAAGACATTCCTCCGCCATAGGCCAGTTTCCACTTGGAAAGTCTGGGTAGCCGCCCACTTCTCCCTCTGGTTGTGCAGCAGTTTATACACAGCTGTTGCCTTAAAGCAGCTCTGTGAAGACTCTGTGGATACAAAATGGCATCCCAGCAGCTCTATCTGAGGCTAATAGGGCTGGCTATATTGGTGACAGTGTTGGCACTAAGAGGTGAGCTCAATCTTCTTCTACTCTTATGGTTTTCTCCTGCTCTATACCATCTTTTTGCTTTTAAAATGCCTGTCAGTCCACATTCTTTCCCCATCTGGCCTTCTGCTTATTCCCTGATCTGTGTGGTAGTTTTCTGTGGTGTTTTCTTTTTTCTTTTTTCTTTTTTACAGCACTAAAAGTTGAAAAGATGATTTATGACATGTCAGAGCAAAATGGTTGTGTTTTTATAAACATGTCTGAAGGCTGGTGATTTTCTCTGTCATTCACACACACACACACACACACATAGTCAGATACATTGACAAAGCAAAGGAAAGCAGTGCAGAGACAATGTGGACTCATCAATAGACAAGAATGTATCTTAAAGGGCTGTACTTAGGAGTTTTGCTTCATTTTTTTGTCCAGTGCAGTGTAATTACAGCATTGTACTCTTGAACGCAATTTGCCAAGCCTAAGGATGCTACTCTTTTCATTCTTGAAAGGAAATTCAATACACCCCCCTTTAGATGACGAGTCCCATTGAGCATGACACAATCCGCTTGTGTTATTGTCAGATTTATGTTACAATTTACCTTAATTAAAAAGTCCAAATTGCATTACCACCAGACTTAGTTAACAAGCTGTTTTTCAAAGTAACATTATATTAAAAGACTCAAGCCTCAGCAAGTTTGAAAAGCTCATCAAATGGCTTCAGGACAGGCAACACAGGCTGGATAGTAATGTGAAGTTTAACATAAGCGCAGTAATTGGGACTGGCAGTGGTGGTCCTTAGCTGAGAAAAAGATGATAAGGGTTTTCAACCTGAAATGTCACTCCCCTTTTGGGTGATAATAAATTATTGCTCAGGAGTTTTTGTTGGTGTGCAGACTTTCCTTTTTCTTATCATTTACTTGTTTTGTCCGGCACCAAGCGTTTAGATTTAGGGATGTGCATGCTTTTTCTATTTTTTTCAAAAAGAAGATTCAACTCATCTGAATGGAAATGTCTCAAATGCTTCTTTCTTAAAAACAACCTCCAACCCCTAAGCCTGCAGGAAACTCCGATAGATAGCTCCAGTATCAGAGGTGTGCCACAGGGCTCTATTTTAGGACCACTGTTTTTTTGTTTGTTTGTTTTTTGTCTGAGTAGGCTACAAGTCGGCAATCTTGTCTCGTTAGTTTCCTAATTGTGATAAGAGTACTTATAACACATCCCCGTGCTCTCCAATGAGACTGAACAGCAAACAATAGCTTTAATAAACTTACAATTAACTATCAAAATGTCTAGTCATGCCAGCAGCAGTTTAAGTCTGAAACTAACGAAAGAATGCTAACATGATAATTTGTCCACTTTAAGTATTTTTTTTCCTGGTTTGGCATGATTATATTTTATAACAAAATGCACCTGATGTTATAATGGTAAGATTTTGGTTTGGGGGGGGGACTTAGTCAGACACCAAATAAGTGAACATGTTGTTCTGTTTACGGTGAAGCAGGATAAGTCAAAGCAGGATGCATCATACGGGGACCATGAACCTATGTACAAGATTTAATGGTAATCTGTTCAACAGCTGCTATACATTTCAGTCGAGACCAAACATCTGTTATCTGTTTAGCCATGTTGCTAGTGTGGCTAAAAAGTAAGTCAGAGAGCCATGTCATAGTCCTCACCTTTGTTTATAGTTTTTCTTTTAAGATGCGTTATTTTATCCTTTTACTGCAATCATGGGTTGAATGCATTCATTAAAATGCAGAGGCATACTGGTAAATTCATTATTACAGACATCAGTGGGTTCACTCATTTCACAAAAAGACTGTGGGAGAAAAGATAAATAGGGATACCCCCCATGAAAAAGCCGTGGAAAGAAAGCTGTACTGTGTTAAAGTATTGAGAAAGTCTGCAGGAATTTGCTGTTCATAGCTCATTTGTAACACAAGCTGGAGGAAAAAAAAAACACATGCAAGCAATTTTCTCCAACTGTATCCTCCACATCTAGCCACACAGTGAAAATCATGTTGTGTTCAGGGTCTTCCTTAAACCATGGACTGGATTTCTGTGCACTCTGTCTGGTATCCTAAGGTACCACGTCCTATCCTTTCAGTCCTTCACAAAAACAAATTAATTAAACAATTTTAGACTAATGGAAACATGGCATTGGGCCCAAGTGCTTTGAAAGAACTGTCAATTACAACCACAGGCATAAAAGGTCATCTGACTGAACTGGTGGGGTGCAACAGACAACAAGATACCTCATTAGTGCTATTTATCTATATGAGCATGCACCACACACAGTGTAGCCCCATGGCACCAGTCCGAGAGAGGAGGAGCAGCAGAAAAAAAGTCACTGCAGAAAATATTTACATGAAAACTGAAAGCTAAAAAATCTCTGGCTGCCAGCTGGCAGCCTCTCCTTTAACCCTGCTCAAGGCTCTGCTTTGACATTTGCATCTAATAAAAGCTGAGAATAAATTCATCCACAAAAATAGTTTCGTTTGGGGGTTGAATTTAGAAAGCAAAACTGCTGAAACTAATGGTAAAATATGCAGCAGTTAGAGAAGAGGGCGTGTTATTAAAGGCAGAAGTTTTACAAACCAGCCACAGATGAATAACATTAAATATGAAACATTACAACTTCAGTTGTGTTAGATCATTCTTCTTGCCCATTAATGGCAACAAATCTACAGTTAAATCTGTACAGAAACCTTGTGTGGCTGTTTTAGAAAAAGAATGACTGATTATCTTTACCTATTGTGATGAATGGTGTTTACACTGCAGCTGATTGTCTCTGTTGTCTCGTTACAGATGTGGACGGTGAAAGCAGCTTGCACAAGCTGTTGAGGAAAAGAGACGGTAACATCCTTAACTAACAGATTCACCATGCTGCTTGCAGAAAAAATATCACTTGTTTTAAATGGAAGAAGAAAAAAAAACATTTACCCTTTTATTATTTCCCCTATTGTGCTTCCATCCAGTGGCCGGAGCTGGTACTGCCCTGTCAAAGTCTGCTGTTGCTGTTCCTCCATCCAAGGCTCAGGAGTTCCTGGCGAAGCTGAGCAGAACCAAGAGGAACATCTGGGACCGCAGCAGACCGGACGTCCAGCAGTGGATTATGCAGTTCATGTACATGGGCTATGATGAGCAGGTGAGATCAGGGTTTCTCTGAACCCCAGAAAGAACAGAAATCGTCTGCAAAATAAAACCTCAAGCGACAAAAAACACTGCAAGTTTTGACAGATAAAAATAGATCCACTACAGAAACAAAAATTCTGAACTCTTTCATGTTCCCATTTGGTATTCACTTGGTGTTTTCTTACTGTGATTACTACGGCTTCTTACTATGACCAACACGTTCCTGTAAACACAGACAGATTTTTGTATGTGTGTCACTCTCACTGGGTCTAAGTGGGTCAGGCACAGATACAAACAGGTTCCTGTTGTGTGCTGTACGTCTGTCTAGGCAATAATTCATTTCACTTTCTGGTTGAACGTTTCAAACCTGTTGCACCTCTGACTACACTCAGCATCACTGATGGTTGTTATAGCGGCATGCGCTCCGTTGCACTCGTTGATGTCACAGTGGACACTCGCACACCCTGGAGTTCATATGAGCATCACTGCATCAGTGTGTGAAACATTAAACCACAACCACCACTTCACAATGACAACCTTAAAATTAAAATGTGATGAAAGTTTGTTTGCTCATGTTGCTAGTTCACATTAACACCACTCAGACTAAACAGGTTTTTTGATTAATATCATCTGAGGTTGATTTTTTTTTAAACTTTGCTTTGCTAACGTATCAATATTTAAATGTATTGAAAGGAAATTAAAAACAAACATAATAAACACACATAAAACAGGCGATACAAACTTGAGTCATGTAGATCTTTACTGTATATTTCTCAGATATTTAGAGGACAAAAAATGTGGAGTCGTCTGGTCTGAAAGTGTTTTCCCAAAGTCTTTAAAAAGGCACATGTATCCTGAAAATGGAGCTGAGTACATGGCATTACATAAATTCCCTCTCTCTCTCTCTCTCTCTCTCTCTCTCTCTCACACACACACACACACACACACACACACACATAAATACTGTAACCCCGCTCAGAGAGCCAGTGTCAGTTTTCTTTCAGACCAGTGACTGTCATGTAGAATTCATCAGGGACAGTGAAGAACGAGGGGGAACACATAACAAGGGCGGGAAAAAAAGCGCGGCGGAGGGGGGCAAAGTGCACAAAATAACCCTACACCATTATATTTGACAGTATTTGTGTATCAGCCACTGCAGCAGTATTTCTCAAACAGCCCCATGCATGACACCTTTGGGCTTATTGCCATTTGCTGTTGCTTCCTTAAAAGGCCAAAGCTGTCAAAGCATTGGCCTTTTCAATGTTTGCCTTTCATGCATGTCTATTTGCCACAGCTGTGCCCGCTGACAGTCTCAGTGGGCACCTTATCAGCTGCCTCGGTGTCCATTAGCTTGAGATTTGTTGAGGCTGAGTTTTCCTAACGAGTCACGTCTGTGGTGTTTTTCCATCCCCAGAGGCTGGAGACTGACCTGTCATACTGGATGGACCAAGCACGCTCCAGTGACCAAGGGCGTCAGCATCACTATGATGAAAACTCCCCCATCGGCCCACGTGACCCCAGCTCTTATAGACACGGAGCGAATGTCAACTACGACTACTATTAAGTCCAGTCGTACGCAAACACGGGCCGGTGCCTCTGTGATCGGTCAAAGGGCTTCGTTTTATTCAATTAAGTCCGTCCTCTGCCTTCTCCTCCTCCAGAGAACAGAGCCTGAGAGAGTTTTGTTAGTTTAACACCTGCCACATCTGTTTATCTTGATCTGTTACACTCGCCACTGTAAAACCATAATCTGCTTTCTCTCCTTACATTAAAAAATAAAAAATGGGCAACTCAGCTCTTCTCTAGCACTACTGTAAATAAAGATGTGACTCCTCAGTGCCTAAATCTCCTGCGTCTTCATTTCCTCTCTTTCTCTCTCTCACACACACACACACACACACACACAAGCGCACACACCAATAATATCTTATTCCCTAATTATATCATACGGAAAATATTGGAAATATTTTATTAAAATAGCATCTTCACTTGAAATCGATAATGCACATCCTGAATGAGAATTTCACAAAGTGGAACACGATGAAGTCCTGATGAACACATAATGACGCTGTAACAGTCTTTCTAGAGGATCTGTCCAGTCCTGCAGTGCAGCAGCCGACAGGGTGCCGGCACGCCACTGGTAAAGAGGACAAAATACCCAGTGGGGGGGTGAAAAAAAGTGTCAGGCAGCCAAACACCATGTAACTGATTAACACAAAGCACTGTGAGATTCTCAAGTCTGCAATTTAAATAGCAAAAAGCACAAAATTCACAAAGAAAAGTAGGCTGGCTTTCTGATTTTTCTTTCTTTCTTTCTTTCTGTCTTTTTTTTTTTCTTCTAAGATTTGCTCTTTTTGATTCGGGCTTGTCCATCCAACACGCAAGCTCTGGTAAGGAAACCCTTACCCGTAGTGCAGCTGCAGCTCCAACACAAGGCAACACAATCTTTTTTTTTTCTTTTTTCCCCTCAAAAGATGTCCCTTCGCTTCCTAAAAGAAGACACCGTATCCCAGAGTGCTCTGTTCAAGTGTATATTTCAGAGAGTTGCTCTTCGAGGGTCCTCTGAGGAGTGTTAACATCCCGCTCTGCTGTGGGAGAGTCCGTGGTGGGAGTGGGAGACGCCACCTCAGTTGTGTCTGGGCCGACCTTTCTTCATGCGGGCGGCTTTGGGTTTTGGGATGTACTGGTTGTTGGCCTGGTGCTCGAGCTCTCTGCTGAAGTACTGGATGGTTTTGTTCAAGCCTTCCTCCAGCGGCACCTGTCGACACAGTTCACATCACATCTTTAACATGATCCCACTCCCAAAAAGAAAGAAATACCCACACACCACACACATGTTCATGTATCGATCAGATGAGAAGTCAGATGTAACACGTCCGTCATGTAGTCAAATACTAATGATCACATGAGGTGGGCTGCAGCTGCAACAGCTAATGATATTTTTTTGCTAATTGATTGATCATCTAACGATTAATATATTCCACTTTCCCCTGGCATTTAATTACTGGATTGGGGAAATGATTATAGATGCGACAGACTCGCCTCAGAGTTAATAACATGGTTAAACGATTGATGCATGTTTCAGTGAGGTGTTTCACTGATGGTCTATGAAAGCTGGAAACATGCATGGAAATTCATTTTAAGAAAAAATATCTCAAAATATCAAATGTAAAACATTTTGAATGCTAGTTTAGTTAATATTTGTTTTTTCTCTCTACACAATAAATCCCATCAACTCTGTCTCTTTGTGAGCACTTTTAAAGGTTAAAAACATTTCTCTTTTCATGTGCTTATAGCTGAGCTCTTTTTAAGAATTTTTAACTTTATCTATTTTCTTTTATATTATTTTTTTTATTCTTCTTTGCTCCTGCTTTAAACTGTGTTTTGTTTTTATGCTGTTCTTTTAAAAAATAAAAGTTTTGTCTTTATGTAAAGCACATTGAGTTGCCTTGGTATGAAATGCGCTATATTAATTAAGATGCCTCGCCTTGCCATGCCTTGTAAAATCTGACACTTGAACGTATAAACCTTGCTGCAGTACAGTATAAAGGAGGAGTAAGAAGAAGAAGAAGAGTGAGTCATCACACGTACCACCGGCTCCCAGCCGAGCATCATCTTGGCTTTTCGGATGTCGGGTCTTCGTCTCTGCGGGTCGTCTTGGGCCTCAGGAAGGAACTGGATCTGACTCCGGCTCACTGTGAAAGAGCATCGTACCGTTCAATCACAAGAGTTCATGAAAGAGACTTCCTGTATTCTGAACTTTTCCTGAGCCTGTAAATACACTCTGCTGAGTGAACTCATACACAGTGTTGTGTCTCATACGACTGCAGCTGGACTCACTGCGACAGCCAGCAATCATCTCCTCAAAACAAGGAGCGTAACACACAGACCGAAATTTGTGATTTTTTCCTTCATGTTTCCAGAGTAATTGTAAGACAGATTTATATTTAGTGCTCAGCAAAGCCAATTCCAGTCCCGTTTGCAGCTCAAATGTCGTCCTTGAAGCTATCATCACACTTACAGCGAGTGCCAAAATGTGTTTACAGCGCAATAACTGCTCAGCACAGCCTGACAGTATGAGAGACATCCATTCATACAAGAGTGAAGAGGTTAAATCCTACTTTAAGAGTCAGAAACGTTTCTGCAGCGGTTCACACACAATGACAACAACGTCCTCGAGTGGTCAAACACCTTACCCACTAGACTTTTGATGAGGCGAGCAAACTCTAGTATGGTGTGTTCCTCTGGGTTTCCCTGCAAACAGATGAATAAACTGTGTTCACATCAAAACAAATAAAATGGACTCACAGAAAACCCTATCTGCGTAGGTGGAATTCATTTTCTGTTTGTTCTGAAAGACGCACTCACCAGATTGACTGGACTGCTGATGTTGCTGTTCATCAACAGAACCAGACCGTTCACCAGGTCACTGGAAAACAAATCAAACACAAAGAGGACATTAAATTACTCTCTGTGGCTCTGTAACCTGAATCTCTCACGTAGAGATTTGTTAATGAGAAGAGAAGGTTCACTGCGCATGTAACATCACACAAGATTTCTCTGCCGACTCAGTTGTTTCAATACAACTTTCCTGTTAAACAGACAAAATGTTCCAGGGGCCATGTGAGAGATGGCAGCCTCATTCCCCTCTCCTCATCTCCTCCGGCGCACGACACACCACATCATTCATCCTCTCAACTCTTCTTTGAGGGCTATATATATATACGTATATATAATATATAATCTGTACAGAGGTGTGGTGTTTTTGTCCACACAAACCAGAACAAGAGTGCAACACAACATTTATTCTTTAAACAATACAAAGAGTCTGTATGGATTTCATCTGGTGTCAGACGCAAAGCTCCAGTTGCGTCTTAGTTGCTGTTGTTGTCCTATAGATCTCCAGCTCAGGTTTGCACTTTTCTTTTTCTTGCTGTTGTTTACCACTATACCCAAGCTCTTTTCTTTGTTTTGTTTTGTGTATCACAAACATGTATATGATTGCTTTGTGAGAGACATGTATTCTATCCAATGTGCATTTGGCAATAAAAAGAATATAAAACAAAACAATACAACGAGAAAAAAAACAAAAAAAAGCACAAACATTTCATCATTATGTTTTCAATTCTAACCTGGTTGAAAAATGTAGAAAAAGAACAATTTAATGGTCCACGTGTATGCCATCCTAAACACAGACACGACAGCTCACCTGCTATAGGTGGATACTGGTTTACTGCAGAAGTCTAACTCATGGGGGAGATACAGTATCTATATGAGACATACAGTACATCGTGTGTGAACTTAGATTTTTCCTTGGACTGCCTGAGGTGACCCACAGTGGACTAAGAAACGAGCTCATGGAACCAAACATGTGACCTGAGCCTCAGACAGAGAGCGGAGGCTTTTCAAAGAGACAGGAGAGCTGAATGAGTTTACCTGAATGAACCTGTCAAGGCCCTTTAACTACACATTATAAGCACACGAAAGGTGTTGTGGAGTCATTCAGAAGGTAATATCAGATAATATCCTTAATGGGCCTGAAAGCTGCTCTGAGATGTAAGGACAAGTCTCCCACTTCACCATCACTCTAAATGGTCGGCTGTCATGTCGTTCTTTTGACACACTGACGGCAGCGATGATGCATTCAGGGGAAAACATGAACAACAGGTATAAAGCAGTAACCGCTCCTCGTCTTACCTTACGTACTGAAAGGCTCTTGTTTGGGAACCGGTGCCGTAAACCTGGAACAACAACATCATGATAATGTTCAAAATTCAAATTATTACAAGTCTGAGGGTTGTTGTAATTTGTGGATTTTTTTAATTTTATATTTAACCAAATCCAAAATCTAAATTAAAAACAGTGAAACTGTCATGTAACAGCACTGCTAATTATCTTTTTTTTCCCATTTCACTCCTAAATGTCACATTCATTTTCAGTTTCATGCGTAAGAATCAAACTCTATTAAAGTTCAAACTATATTCAACATATAAATGTATGTAATTTTTCTTTTCTTTTATAGAAATAATTTCAGAGGAAGGCTTGAGTCAGACTTTTGCACTTTGTCCACCACACATAGTGTATGACGGTCAACATCGCTGCTATAAGCACTTTGCACTTTGCCTACCTCATACATGTTGTTGTCTAAATGTTGTCCATTGTCAATCTTTATCTGTTTATGCCTCATCTTTGTATAATAGCTTGTTCAACATATTAACATTATTCAAAACTGCATGCTCAATCAAACCAGTGCCAATAGTTTTTCATAACGCTTTCACAAAGGTCAACAGTGATCAGTATTATGAGGATAACACACTAAAGCTGAAAACAAAGAGGCTAATGTGTTCAGAGGTTTGTCTCAAGCTCCTGATCAACACATTGGAAACACATGATCAGTCTAAAATACGCACAGTTAGAGGTTCTCCCTGTAGAGCCTGCAGGATGAAGTTGCTGACGACACGGCCGTCATTCATGTGCATTCGAGAGCCAAACGTGTTGAAGATTCTGGCCACTCTCACCTCCACTCCTTCCTGTGGGCGAAGATAGGAGTGGGCGACTTGTTAATAGTGTTCAAACCCCGTGGTGCCTTGGTTTCAATGTGTGTGTGTTTTACTTCTTTCATCATCCATATCATATTATATTACATAAATGTACAGCAGGGGTACTTAAAATATATATGTATTTATTTATATGGACCTCAGCAAGTATTCAATATTTTTCCTGGTAAGAAATGTATGACTTTTTGTGTTCAGTTTTATAGATGAAAATAAATCAATTACTTTGAGGAAAGAAAAATCTGATGAATGCAACAGAGTCACCATAGGAAATTACTGTAGCAGCATACAGTAGATCTCGTTGTGTGGCAGGCAGCAAAATACACCAGGAACTAACACCTTTATGTCATTAATCATCAAACCAGATTCAATATCACTTCTAATTGTTTTTAAAACTAAACTGAACTTAACTACACTTGTTTTAAGGAAACTCTGCCACGTCCCACAGGTTAGAGACTGGTGGAAACCGCCTCGCTTATTATAATCTGAATAACACCTCAGTACGTTTCTCTAATTGGGTGACAGGAACAAAATGAGTCATTTATCTTCAACTCTTTTCTTCTCCTGTGTCTGGCCAAGATTTCTACCACTTCATTAAAATCCCCTTTCTGACCTGATCACTGGCATCAAAACGTTCATTAAGTACTCTAAGGTGGAAGGCTACTCTACGTTTCCCACACATCAGTCTTAAACTCTGTGCACTTTACAGTCAATTTGAACTATTCATGTGAATTTCCTTTTCATCTTTACGTTGCCTTTCAGCATCCAGTCCTGTGACAAAATGGACTACTGTGGCCACAGGAATAATTTAGCGTCACATGCTGCCTTTCCCAAAAAGCATTTCAGACATACATTAGGCCATTAAATATAACAGTAATATTTCTCCTTTGCATGTGAAACTGAATTAGCAGCAGTTTGCGAGACTGTGCTGAGAAAAATAAATTGACGTGTTGTCAAAATATTCTCTAGGTGAGTACGACAATGAGCTCCGCACATACACACTCTCCAACAAAGAATATACACAAGGACAACATAATGAAAACACACACTGATCCCACAGATCAGAGAAAACTCTGCTTTTTAAAAATCCATGGCCTTCTTAAGTCAGCCTCGCGCATCAATACGTCTGACTCTAGATGGGATGCGGACTCCTCCTTGGTCATATGGTATGAATAAAAACATGAAAATTATGTAGATCGTTCTGTTGGAAATGTGGAGCATGAAATTCAATGGACACAACCGACAATATATTCAGTATGGTTTGGCACAAAGACATAATAGGGACAACATGATAAAAAGGTCCTGGAAAAGGTGTGTGTGTGACTGTGTGTGTGTTCAGGTATAGTTAAACACTTGAGGAGAGGTAGACACACGCACATCCATGTCACCAGGTGCTGAGTCCAAAAAACAAAAAGAAAGATCAGGTCACTCGTGTTAGTTAAACACTTAGCAAGAAGAAGTTATTTTCCTCAGTCATTTCAACACCTTCACACATCCCTAAAGAGGTGAACACTCATTGGCTGAGAGGAATCAGCTTCAATCATCAACCAACATTTTTCCAGTTACTCTAATCTCACAGGTTGCTGCTACACGGTCCCATAAATCCAGTGCAGCTGTTTAACTGCATCTGGCTGGCACGTCTTATATTGGAATAGGCAGCCACATCGCCTTCAGGTAATATAATTCTCAACGAATGTGTATCTGCACATATTATACATAAATGTCCACAGGACGCCCTCTCCATCCCACGTATGAAATGTAATATGGATGCCAGCAGAAGAAGCCGAGGTGAACTAAACGGTGTCAAGACTAAATTTAGGGAACTAACTCAAGGACTTGACGTTTCTTTAAATGATGTATGTAAATGTGACGACCCAGTGTGGTGATATTAGTAATATTTCAGTGGGAATGGGGAGATGCATAGGTTGTTATTGATACAGATGATTCCTATTTACCTCATCTTGTTCTTATTATTATGTTCATTTTATTTGGCTTGTTTGGTTTCATTTCTTTTGTCCTTTTCTTTATAACTTTGTTTAGAAAATATAACTAATGTTTCATTATTATGACAGCCTATGTTCAAACAATAAAAAAAAAACTGCTGTAGCCCTGTTACTGCAAGCTCTCATTTATACATCGGCTCTCTTCAGCCTTTGTAGGCTGCAAGATCTTTGGACTGACACAGTGTGTAATGACCGTACCGGCCGGCTCTCCTGATATGGGTTCACTGTGTGTGTGTGTGTGTGTGTGTGTGTGCTTGCTTGGCGCTGTGCGATATCTTCACTGCCTCGGCTCAGTGAGTTATTTTGCCTGCCGTTCCATCTCTGCTCTGCTGGCGTTTTGGGGATTTTACCGTGCGTAATTATCGTCCCCGCTCTCCCTCTCAGCAGCAGGTACAACATGTTACGTGAGCGGACTATAGAGCTTCCTCCCTGACCGTTCAGAGCAAGACTTGGAGCAGGAGGCGATCACAACTGCACCACAACTCATCTTTAAAGTCAAAAAATAGTGAAGCTGTCTGTTTCGTTTTTATCTGTCCATGTAGCAAATACACAAACATGAATCAGATGTTAACTGGCACGAGAAATAAACAAAAAGTAAATAATGTGGTTATTCCTCAGCGGCCTTGGAGGCACTGTAAGCAGTTTCTACTGTTAATCTACAACTACTCTAGTTCTGTCTGCTTCCTGATCTTGTCAACACAGTGTTAATGATTGAAAAATGCATGAACGTAGAAGTTTTTTTTCAAGTGCAGAGTCCTGCGAAAGACAGATGCCATCATCCCCTGCCCACCCTCCCTCCCTCACCCTTGTGGGACACTTTCTCCAGAGACTTGAGACATATGTAATTACAGTATAAAACTTGACCAGTGTCACCAATTTGACGACCAATAAGTGTAAGAGTGTCTTAGAGTGTGTGTAAGACAGAGTATGTCACTGAGCTGTGGGTTTTGACTTGGTAGAGGCCTGACTAGACTGTGACACAGTGAATGCAAACAAAGAACAACTGCAGTTGCATTTTACAGGAGCAACACTGGCAAACAATGAGAAATAATGTGCAGCCGAACTGCTTCCCCTGTCATGATGTTGAATTTAGGCGACTGTAAATCCACCTCGTATCTGTGACAACACATCGTTAGCTGGACTCCTTGCTGTTAAATGAGCCATTTCTTTGTTCATTAATTAATTCAAGGCATCTGAAAATGGTCGTTAAGTCTGAAGCGGTGTGTCTTTGAAGCATTTATAGCTCACATATGTCTATATTGAATCTGCATACATCTTTCTTTGGGGGAGGAGCAGGCACAGAGTTATTTGATGCTCGCCATGTGTAACCAAGGCACCCGTTCACTAAATCACAAAAACACATTTACATTCAGGACGGACACACCCCTTCATTGTACCTCCTGATAAATGGTAATAAGGAGTGCATATAATGAACATCGCCTACTGCATGAAAGCTTTTTGTTTTTCTGCGGGGTGAGATTCAATGTGTGATGTCAGGAAACACATTTACACATTCCTATCTGTGCAGCATTCATTCATTGTATTTACTAGGAGGATGTCGTGGTCAACTGCTGCAATATCAATACAATCAGTTGTAGAATGCAATGATGTGGTCAGTTATATACTCCACTTCCCTTCACACCGACTATAGGGCCTTTACAGTCTGTGTATCTGCTATAAGTCACTATAGAATTACAGCAGCATGTATAAGAATATTAATGTGGGTATCAATAAGCAAAACCAGTATCAATATCAGTAAAGATATAATTATAGTGATAGTAATCTCTACACATAACTCAGGTTATAAAATGGGGAAGTAAACATGCAAATTGTCAGATATCAGATATCCACTAATACAGAGTTTGTCATCTGTGTGCCTTCTGTCTGGAAAGCAGGTAAGACATGCTTTTCTCATCTGCTGCATAACCTACACTCATCAATTTTTAAATGTTAATGAATTTTGATTACATGACTGGGCAATAGATGTAATGTGTGATATTCTTGTCCCTCTGCATGAATGACTGACAGCCGGATATTGAAAGCCAGCCGTTTCCAAGAATTCTCCCTCTAAGTGTGAAAAAAATAATGGGCAGCTGAGGAGGAGCAGGAGACGAGGCAGATAAATAAATATCACCTGCCTGAAGGAAAGGCAAGAGAAGTCAATCATATCTGATCATTAAAGGCTTGTGTCAATCAAGGCACAGCAGGATAAAAAATTATCAAAAAGACTCAACATCGCTTGGATGTTTAGGGAAACATGCACGACGTGTTCAAGAGCTTTGATTAATTTTTCATCATGGAGCTCAACGCAGAGTCAACACAAGATTCACTGACAAGTCTTTACTCATACCAAACCATCGTGCACTGCACCACACATGTGCTTACAAATCCTTTTTCATTTCATCTTAAACTGATGTGTATACATACACATGGGCCAAAAGCAAAACCTTCATTGGGAATATTTTGGTGCTGTTCAACTCATAAGCAATAAAATTATTACCCATCATCCATCCAAAACACACAACTTCAACCTCCCTCAGAGCTTTTTTCAAAACTGTGCTGCAGAGTTGCAGTGACGATACCTGTTTCATGTAGGCGTAACACATAGTCTCTGCTACACGTTTCCCCTCATCGTAGCACGCCCGAGGTCCAATTGGGTTCACGTGCCCCCAGTACTCCTCATTCTGTGGGTGCACCTCCGGATCTGGGTCACAAACATTTCAGAAAGATTTCAGACACATTTCTGAAGTCAGTGGATTCATTTTTTTGCAGAGAGATTAGGAATGATATGCCATGTCTGACAGATGTGTGAACATATTCTGTGCGTTTCTGTCACCTCAACAGCTTCAGTCATACAATACAGCAGCTTTGAAAGGCTAACCACATGATAAATTGTGATTGTTTTGAAAAAAAAAGTGGAAATACTGACTACATGCGCTTCAGAGCTACATTCAGTTAATCTCTTTGTGTGGTTTTCAGGCTTAAGTTTACTACAGTGATTTCCATCTGTGTGAATTGCTTGGTGCAAATATTTCAGTTTCTTTTGACAGATAAAAATGCGATAATGTCATGATAATGATTTAGGCTCGTAGAAGCTGCCTCTCAAACAGCACTAACCACAATTGTTGAGCTGCAGAAATAAGGCACTTAAGCTCTTGTCCAAGTGTGAATAGGAAAAGAAAAAAAAAACAATCACAAAGGGCTGAAAGAGGTGGAAACAAAACTATCATCTAAAAACCTTGGCCTGGATGGTGATGCTGCAGCAGTTCTCCAATTTGCTCACGGCCACAGGAAAAGAGAAGCAGCATCACTTCTACCTTGTTAAACATTAGTGGGAGACCATTTTTCTTACCTCCATAAACCTCAGAAGTAGAAGCCAGGAGAAGTCTTGCTCCAACACGTTTGGCTAGACCTACGAGACAAACAGCGCAATCACAGAACAGTCTTCTTTCGAAAAGTGGCCTTACACCCTAAGATAACCAATCAGAGAAGACAGTACAGCTGCAAAGACTGCATGGCCTACAACATGTGTCACACAAGTGCAGCTTGTCCTTTCCAGAGTATTATCTGCAACATTGCCGACTTCATTTATCTAAAAAAAAACATTTTTTAACAATACCTCTACTTGGTACACAAGAGGTTGTGGTGGCACTGCTGAAGAACAACAGTGAGTTGGAAAACAAAAATATGAAAGAAAAGACTCCCTAATTTTTCGTAATGACTGTATAAAAGCAGATGAAAGCTCAATGACTATTGTTGGTGAAGGAGATGCACGTCTCATCACTATCATCATTTATTAAATACAAGAGTCTGCAGTATTACTTTGATCAGTATGCCAGCACCCAGACAAAATAACAAGACATGAAGTTCTGGCTTTCATCTTAAAGCTTGTAAGACAAGTATTTTCATGGATATAAGAAACAGTCAGTGCAGGTTAAATCTAAAAAATGTAATGGCAAAGAGGAACCATCTCGAAATATCTGTGGTTGTCTCAAACCAAATGAATGAAAACTCTTTCTTAGAGACTAAATCTCAAAGAACCAACTTGAAACCAGCTTATTTAGAAGTATTGCGTGGTTGAGTCTTTATTTTCTTGTTGCATTTAATGACGCATTAATTTCAGTGCTCATGACAAAAGTTAAGCCTCACTTTCTGTACTCACCGAGCATGTTAAGGGTGCCGATGGTGTTGGTCTTGAGCGTTTTGATGGGGTTGTACATGTAATTGGGAGGAGAGGCTGGAGACGCCAAGTGATAGATTTGGTCCACTGTGAAGAACAGGAGAAACATAAATCATCTCACCTTGAAACAAACAAAAGCTGCACCGGTAAAATGTAATGACAGTCAAACTGAATGATCTCCTCTGTTTCACTTCTTGAATGCAGCTTTTATCATCAGCCTTGACCTTGTATTACTGATAACCGCCGGCCTTGAGGAGGGTGTACAGTGTGGCATAATAAGAGAGGAAATTAAAAAAAAAACATGCTGGATTTCTGCCGTACATTCAAGGTGAAGGAGAAAAGAGAATGAGTCAGACAAAAACGCGTCTGTCTATTGTGTCCCATGTCCACTCCTGAGCAAAGCCAATTTATCTTTACTCTGATGTAGCGCAACCATCTCTCTTGGTCCATGTGACTAAGGCATGGGGAAAAGGTGACGTGCCACTTCATAGTTACTGAGTGAATTTTTGAGTGAATTTCTGACAGCAACAGCTCAACTAAAAGTGCTAAGAAGCTGCTTCAATGTGCTTTGGCTGAAAACTACTTGTCAGGTACATGAGCTTTGTGTTTGTCCTGTGTGATTGGTCCAATCCTAAATAATTCTCCTACAATCCCCGACACATTTTCTTTTCAGGCTAAATATCAACTCTTTCTGAAGGTTTGACTTTTTCCAGCTCACTCAGGTCTGTTCATTGGTCTGATAGTATCTTTTGACAATTTATGTTGTTTTTTAAAGTGTTTTACATACATTCTATGTGTAATCAGAAGGATATAACTGAGCTATATTCATGGTGTTTACAAGACTCTTCAATGCACCAAACTACAAACCCTTCAAAGATCATGACTTCACTAGTTAAATGTGCAGAGATAGGAGCCGTGTGATCACTAGAGTTGGATTTTTCAAGCTTGCACTTTGTTGTTTGCGTACCCTTATACATATTTACGATGTGATGCTGCCACTGTTGTGTCTCCCAGCTAGTCTGTGTGCGTCAATATGCAGCCGGCATGCCAGATCATGTGAAAGGCCAAATTTTGTATCAGTATCTCTGCTGAGTTTAAATTAGACATGTGTGAATGACTCCAATCGATCACATAAAATCAGTGCATCACTTGCACTTTCATGGCATTGAATTATTCTAATAGAGCAAGCCAAGGTCATTTTACCATTAACTCGCATTCAGCCTGCGAGTGAGTTGAACACTTACACAAACATCAGGCTCTATTTCAGCTGCCCTTAGAGCACGGTTTAAAGCACAAATGTATTCAAGGTGTGTCAATACCAGTTTTGTTATTTTAAAAATAGGAAAAAAGCATCACTCTGCTGGGTGCAAGGATCACAAGGGTTGAACTTAGTCTATTTGGACCATTATCCTTATTGCAGGAGCCAAAACGTGATGCTTGTGTGGTTTCCAATTTGTTTTGGCTGCACATGTTAATTCTGATAATCAATTCCAGTGATTGACTAAATGGTTTCACATTATTTTCCTATTCATTCATTGACTGGCCAGGATTCAGACAAAGAGGAAGGAGTAGGGCTGTGAGATTTTGGGGAGATTGCCAAGCACAGCACAGATTAGATCCTCACATTGGTGCCAGCGGTGTCAGGAAAGGAGTCCATGGAGAATAGGAAGAGTCCCACCCGAACGATGTGGTCACTTTAATATTGATTTATTGTTTTTTAAAAGTTAAGCAACGTGTTTCGCCCAGTGGGCTTCGTCAGGCTTAGTCCCACAGCAATCATACAGTAAGTCTGATGAAGCCCAGTGATCACATTGTGTGCGGTGGAACTCCTCCTATTCTCCATTTTCTGTTAAAGGAGAATTCCGGCCATTTTTGACCCCTAAATCGTTGTCCTGATGGTCACCCAGTGTTGGGGGGAGCAAAAAACGCAACTATAATTGATGCAGGCAAACCAGAGTTACACCATGGCTACCCGGCACACGGGATAGCGACAACGCTTAACTATGGGGGCAATTCTTTCAACCACAACAAACAGTCAAAAAACAATCAAATATCTATGGTACATGACTCGAATCCTTACGAGACACCACTGAACTCGTATAGTGTACAGTAAGTATAAACGTTGCGTTTTTGCATGTAGTCATTCACCTCAGATAGCCTAACTCTGGAACGTCCTGGAAAGACATTACCATCCGATCGCGGAGCGCCTGCTCTCCCCGCCACAGAAACAAACACTTTTTCCTTGTTGTGATGATGTCTTTACAAAAATAAACGGTCAGAGATATTATGGACATTACCACTGCAAACTCCAGGTTGCCTGCATAAATTTAAGTCACGTTTTTTGCTCTCCCTCAACACTGGGAGACCATCAGGAAAACGATTAAGTGGTCAAAAATGGCCGGAATTCTCCTTTAAGCCTTATGGGGTTTTTTTAACCGTTAATTCAACAGTTCCTGGTCAGAAACTGTGGCTTCAAAGGGACTTTGTTTCCTTTTTGCACAAACATGTCGGCCTTACAGTAAGAGTCCACTTGGTCTCTACGCAGCCTCCTTCAATGACTGCAGTTGCTTCAACGTGTAATAAACCAATCAGACTGCAATCTCCCACTTGCAGCTTCGCAGATTGCTATTATATTGGGACAGTGTTTTACACAGAATTGGATTCCATTTATGGAGTGTTGATTACATATTGTGACTGATCAGCAAGCAGCACACACATACACAAAATGCAGCTCTGTGCAACCCAGGGGAGCAAGAGAGGAGCAACAGCACAACTCACACCAACATTCAAATATCAGTTATGCTGTACTGTGAGAAATGGAAATATATTTTTTGTCCATTATGAAAATGTGGTGGGACAGACAGTAAAGGCAGTGAACAGAAAAGACTGGTGGATTTACCAGCTGATAAGATCTGTAGCTAACATGAAGCTTCAGCGGACTCGGGCAAAGTCGGACAAATCAAGTAGGTATCTTCAAAAGGTTTTTCTTGTTCTTCCCTCATCATGTGTAACCAGGGAAACTGTCGGTGGCCAAACAGGAACTGTGGCATGAGTGATGATCCTGTACTATACCAAAGGATCTCATTCTGATTACAAAAGCATGTTCCTAACTATGCTGTTTCCATAGCCGTCTTTGGGGGTTGGGGAGATGTAGCACCTTCTGCTTAGCCCATATTTCCTGGAAAAAAAACATTCAACTTATGTAACCCAGGCATTAGGCTTGTTCTCGGTTCTAATACTGCACCGTGCGCATCTTAATGTTTTGTGTTGCTCATTTCCATTAAGGCTATGAGAAACAAATTTCATTAACAGCATTCAGAATCTCCATTTAAAAGAAAAAACAAGCCATCACCTCATGTGGCCTTGTGTAAACCAAAATGCTGTCACCAACAAAGACCAACACTGTATACATCTGTTTCTGGTTGATTTGTACAATGACTGCTCTGGCCGACATTTTCTGAAAACCTGGCATTTGCTTTTCAAAGGGGTGTTAGTCATCACAGACAGGGGAAAGGATATCATTTTCTTAGCTGAGATAAAATTATACTAATGCACCGTCTCCTCCACATAGGGCAGTTACAGGTTATGTCCTTACACAAAATATGAACCCTTTCTGTGAAAATTTGTAATTACTATGTCTATTGAATAAAAAGCTTGCAACCTTTGACCATCGAATCATTCTGTCCATGGCTGCAAGTGGAATTTGGTGAAAAATTGGGAGGGATTCCTTGAGGATATACAGTATATACTGTATATATATTAGGGCCGGGACTCGATTAAAAAAATTAATCGAATTAATTAGAGGCTTTGTAATTAATTAATCGCAATTAATCACATTTTAATCGCATATAAATATTTGACCTGAGAACAGTGAGAAGCATTTTTTTTTCACATGGATTTTAGTATACCATTGAATGACTGAATACATAAGCTTAAGCATTCAAGGTGGTACTTAACCAACAGACTAGGGATGCAAATTATCGATTAATTCATTAATATTTGATACATACAGATTAAATGGTCTTTCCTTCCAATACACTATGATGATTACTGTAGTATTTAACTAGGCTACTTAAATCACAGTAGCATAAACTGATTTGTTGAACTCAGCCAGATGTAAACATTAATAAAACTCAGTAACCAATCACACAGGCAGCTCCATGTTGTCCCTGTGTGATGTTCAGGGACAGGTCAGGACAGTCTGAAGACAGAGCTCTGAGGGTGAAGTCCTATTATAATGAGATGAGATGCACCTGTGACAGTGACAGGTCATAGATATAGCGCTGCAGCTAAGCAATTAGCGCTATATAGCGCATTTAGCGTGCGGCCGTGTCTGTGTATCTATGTGCAGGCAGAGATCAGAGATGGTGTTTTAAATAACCATGCTAGCGTTTCACCAGCTCTCATCTCTGCCAGTCAGCCTCTCAAACTGCCGCCTCTCTCGCGTGCGGGCGCACCGCACGTAGACACACGTGAGAAAAAAAAAAAAGAAAAAAAATTTTTTATAAGTGCAATTAAAATGCGTTTAACGCGTTAATTTTTGTGTAATTAATTAATCGTAATTAATGCGTTAAAGTCCCAGCCCTAATATATATATATATATACTATATATATTAGAAGGGTTCAGCTGGCTCAGACTCAATCATGGGTAATCATGTACTTAAGTGAACAGACTGGCTGCTGATTGCTACAGTTGATAATTTCTTCTTGTACATCGAGTACAGAAGACACATAGTTAACAACTAGAAACCAAAGAGCTGAATTTTTGGTTGTGTTTATGTTTAACCAGATCCCTAAACCACATGTGTAAATGTGTAGGACCAGTGATACATTAATAATACAAAGCTCAAAGCGAAGGGTCATTTCCACTGCAGGAAAATTTTATGGGGCCGTGGTCATTGGTGCATGGCTCCATAGCAGGAACCGCCCCCAAGGACGAGAACCTTTACAGGGGCTAAATGAGTCCCTGCCTCAGGGTAGGTACTACGAGCGGCCTCCCGAGTAACTCCCATGTGGGACTTGAGGTTTACTCGCTGCTGATTGTATAAACTCAGAGCGGGATGTGATGCCAACAGAAAGTGTAATTTAAAAAAAAAACTAATCAGAAGAGCTGAAATGCTAAACTAAATTAAGCTAAACTCTAACATCAACAACAACAAGAGCAGACAAGATGTATGACACAACACGCAACGATCAAAACCGTTTCATGTCCTACTTTGCAGTGGAGACAGAGCGGCATAGAGCAGCGAGTGAAAGGACGTTTCAGCCTCATGATTTAACCAAGAACTTCCGTAGTGGAAACGTGGCTCAATAAACGTCAAGTCCGACAAAATGAAAATACGAAAGCCTCTTTTACGTGGGTCTAGAACAGCAGTGGGCAATAATTTTAACCAGAAAGCCATACTTACTCTGATAAAGTAAATGAAGGGCCACATAATTGAAAATCAAATCGAATTATGTTAAACTACCTGGGTCGACCTGGGTCCTTGTTTCAAAAACCGATAACTTTCTGTTAGAAAATACTGACTTTGGCAGCGCTGTCAGTGTGTCGATCTGGTGTACTTTGAGGTTAAATTAGAAAACCACATGCATAACACAGTCCACATAAAAGCATTATAAACTTTTAAATCAACTTAAACATCCTGCGAGTTGTCTGATAGGCACCACAGGTCACTGATGAAACACACTCTATTATGTTATAAATATGGACTCAAGCCAGACACTGTTACTAATATCAAAACTTAATTTAGGACATGACTGCATCAGTGAATGAAGAAAATAATATTCACAGACAAAGACACTACTTTTACACAAATACAGGTTAATATTTGTGAATATTACAATATACTCAAATCCTTTTCTGTTCTGATTTTGTGAGACTCTTTTATGTGTGAATAACTTAAACTTTAACAACACAGCACAGACCTGCATCACTGAATGAGGAAACGTTTTGGCTGAGAAATTTAAGAACAAACACACTACAAATTTTCTGCTGAGGCATTTAATCCAATCTAACTTTAGACAGAACCCTCTGTTGAAATTGTGTCACGTCGCAGTTACGCAATAACACAGTTATTGTAGTCATCTGTCATCTGACTGTTGTCATATATTTTTCCCATTTGAGGATGTCGCAGGCCAGATTGAGATTGCACACAGGCTGTAAAATGCCCATGTGTGGTCTAGAAGGCCATGAATGCAACATCAATTTTAGTCCTGTCGGAGTTAACCTGCACTCGGGGAGCTCAAGAGTGAGCACACCCCCCATTATAACTTTCAAAAACTCAAAAATGTGTCTCACATGGAGGTTCTGACACAGCAACAACCTGGCTATGAGACAAGGTGACTCCAATTAACCCGTTTCTACGGCAGCTAACACCTCACTCTTTCTTCCCTGTCTGTGTGTGTGTGTGTGTGTGTGTGTGTGTGTGTGTGTGTGTGTGTGCTCTGCTGCCTGCAGCTGTGTGTTTTTGTCCTCTGAGACAAATATGACTGAGGAGTCAATAAAAGGAATCAATCACCTTTTTTTAGTGGGCTTAAAAATCTGTTTAAATATGCTAAAAGGGTATAAGTATCACCTAAACATCTATACTATATTATACAACACAAAATATCGTTATATGCAAATATGACCAATATTTGTCAGCCTTCTCTGACTCTCCAGCAAATTGAGCAGTTTTTTATTAGCTCTGGCCAGACTGGACCTGATTTGGTAAATGGTAAATGGTAAATGGTCTGTATTTATATAGCGCTTTACTATACCTGTAACAATACCCAAAGCGCTTTACAGTATATCATACATTGCATTCACACACACATTCACACACTGATGGCGGAAACTGCCATGCAAGCGCGAACCACGACCCATCAACTGTAAGTAGTAAGATCGATTTCGTCACATCCCAACTTTACTCTGCTGCTCACCTTCAATATAGAGAGGCTCCACCACATCATGATTGATGAGCTCAAAGTTTTCGTGGCCAATCCAGTGCTCAACGTTTCTTTTCCTCCCTGTGAAGAAGTTGTCCACCACAGTGACCTCGTGGCCGTCCATCATCAGTTTGTCGGTCAGGTGGGAACCCACAAAACCAGCACCTCCAGTAATCTACAGGCAGAAAACATGTGTGTGATAACATTAGTAACTATGTCTTCTCTGTTAAACGGTTCATTCAATTGACAAGCAATTAAGACAGATGTTGAAATATTTCAGTCTGGACCAAAAAGCAGCAGACAAATGCATCAGTCAAATCACTGCTGTGTCTAAGAAGACCAGGGTTGTATAGAACATGAACTCTCGAGATGCAAGTGTTTTAAAGGACATGGGCTGACAGTTACGATGTGAACCACTTATGATGCTGCCAAACGGCTCAACTCTGGGTTACGATCACAGCAGTTATCATGAATGTGTGTTTGATGCATACCAAAATCCTCTTCCGATCCTTTTCTGACAGGAATTTGACAGGTGGGTATTTCTGAGAAAAACTGAGAGAGAAAGGACAAACTCTTTAGAGATGGACATCTGGAAGAAATGCTTCATGCAAAGCAAAACAACATCCATAAGTAAATGGAGTGCTAGAATAGTAAACACAGAGTTTTACTGCCTTTTTCTTATAAGTATACCCTCATGACATCCAACAATAACAAACCGATTTTCCTAAGGAATTATTTTCTTTCTAATAAACACTCACAGGAGCAACATGGTGGCTTATTCTATTATTATCACAGGTTCAGTGAATGAAGTGTGAGTAATTGTACTCTACAGCAGGGGTGTCCAACTCATTTAAGTTCAGGGGCCACATACAGTGCAATTTGATCTCAAGTGGGCCATAATAACCTATAAATAACGAATAAGTAAGAACGTGAGAAATAAATGTTTCCCTTTGTTCTAGTGCAAAGAAGTACAAGTACATTGCACTGGCTGAGTTTCTTCTATCTTTTTAATATTTATTAGCCGCTATCTTTCTTCTTATGAATATTTATTGTTATCTTTCTTTTACACTGTCTTTATGCACTGAGTGAGATGTGAAGCAGCTGAGAAAATGAATTTCTATCTATCTTAAGATGTTTACAATTAAGGAACTCTCCTTTTAACAAACATTATGAACAACCTGAAAGTTTCTTGAGACAATTATGTGCAGTTTCAACAATATTATTTCTCTTCTGTCTTCTATGTTATATTCACAATTGGCAAATTCATCCCACGGGCCGGATTGGACCCTCTGTTGGGCCAGTTTTGGCCCGCGGGCCGTATGTTTGACACCACTGCTCTACAGCCTTGTTCACTACATGTTGACATGAGCACTCCACAGGCTTTCCAGGATTACAAAGACCCTTGGAGGGGGTCCTGTAACATTTCACAGATTAACAGACAGGAGCACAAAGTAGGAACAGGGGGCTCTCTTGAACGCGACCATCTAATCAAGGAATACAAGGTGATGCATATAATTAACATTTCTAACATCTCTAAGCACAATGTGCGCAAAATGAGTGATTGTGAAGGAAACCATGGGCTTCAGTAATCAATATGCTTATGCCTCAGTGTCCTACGCAATTCACCTGCAGCACTGTGGCATTTCGGAAGGATTAGATGGACACTTATGCATGGGTTTGCAATCCTGTGCAATAGTAGATTAAGAACCTGGGACTCCCTTGGGTATCGCAACCGATTAGATTTTATTGACACCAATGGTCCAATTCCTTATCAATTCCTTTAACGATTTCTGATCAATGTGTGAGGAAAGATAATTGACAGCTTCTCAGCGTCAATGCAAATGTTTCATTGCCCAGAGTCTTAAGCCAATCTGTCACCTGGGAGTTAGCTGTAGCAAGAGTCTGTCATCATCTAAAATGGATGAAAAGTTTGGGTCTTTGAGCAGCGTTTGTTTTCATTCAGATGTTCTTAGTTAAAGAACAAATCTCCCAAGTGCCCTCCTGCATGGCCCTAATATTAGACAGAGGATATTTACCTTCATTAAATGCGGTTGAGAAGCAGTAGCACAGAGCATCAAATATACAGCAGACCTGCTTTTTAAACCACGTTGAGTTGAAAGATGTAACCTAACTTACTTTATGTTTAACTACTGTGTGGTCAGTTTAAAAAAAAAAAAAGGTTTTAAGTTAAAACTGGCAAGCAAAATTAATATTTGTTATGTTGCATTACAACTGGGACTGTTGTCATTTTCTTTGTGAAATAAAGCGAGTGGCCATGACTCCAGCAGTGTAGATGAGTGCTTTTGATATTACTGTTGACATATTATTGAAATTCCTAATATACAACTGTCACAAAAACATGCCAGCATTGATACAAGTAAATTGACAAACTGAGAGGAATCCAATTGCAATAGTTTGCACACTTTGGAGCCAGTTCTTTTTATTGTGCCAAAGCCATCTTGGATGTAATCATCGCAATAACTGTCTTTGGACTGCTGCTTCACTAGTATTTAAGGCATGAAAAAGTGACACAAACAATTAACATCCTAGAAAAAGGAGTAGATGATATTGTCCCCGTTCATGGACAGTAATCACAAACACAACATGACCTCGAGAATTACAAGGAATGTTTCCATCCAGCTGGTAAATGGGGGAAGGAAAGCCAGATCTGGGTGTGTGGAGACATTAATGCACAAACCTTTGTTCAAGATCACGGATCTTTTCTCTGAGAGGAGCCACAGCCTAGAAAGAGAGAAGTGAATGACATGTGAGTGGAAAGCACAAGTAACCTCTTCGTAAATGTTAATACATCAGAAAGATGTGTGACTAAATCAGCACGTTAATGTAAATGTACTGAAAGTTTGAGTTTAATTTCAGTTTCTCATTCATTCATTTAAGTTTCCTTTAACCACAGAAATGCATGATTGTACAACAAACAGGAATAATAATGCAACAAACTAATCCATCTACAGAAAGAAGAACTAAAACATTGAACAGATAAGCACGTAAAGCACAAACTTCACTATTATTAGAAACACATGTAAAACAAAAACACTTTGTGGAACAATAAAGTTTATCTTGATCTTGATTTGAGAAGATCTCTCCGACTGAGTTTCCAATACTACAGCCATGTTCCACACCCCCTACTCTCTCTTTAGTCTTTTTTACACTGGCTGCTACAGTAAAAGTACCAATCTTTATCATGAGGCCTAGCAGCTCTTTGTAAAAGATCTGGCAGTACTGGACAATCTCTGATTCCCAAACACCAGCACATTGCGACTGCATTAAAAATCAAGACAGTAGGGTGGCATCAGGCCAGCTTTGTTGGAATCAAGCACAGGCGGCATAATGACACATCCTCTCTGGTGGCTGTGCAAGGGTAGATTAGGTCCGACATGGGGAAAATGAAATGCTGATCCCAACCCTCTCATACTCGTGCCAAATATCTCTCTAACCTTCTCTAGACCTGGCATTAAGAAGCATCTTGGGTGATCTGATCACTGGCCGACATCTCCAAGTACAGGTACGAATGAACCCAAGGCTCTGAGGACACACTTGATCACTCAGATCACATTCAGAGGTGGTCCGGGCCAAATGTGGCCACATTCTTTTGGCAGCGTCCGCAAATGTGTCCATGGGTCACACTGAACAACTGCAGCGTAGTCAACAGCCGTTCACAGAGCCACATACTCATTTGTGAACCAACTGTGTTACATTAAAGTATGACCATAGGCATGTAATAGATTAGAAAATGGATTCTGCTGAATGGTAAATAAAAAATGAAGAAGAGAGTAGTACACATGAAATGCACTGCATGAAAATTGTCACAGTCACACACAGAAAAAGCCACTAGATTATGAGAGCGTCGAATATGATGGGCAATTTAGTTTGCCTGGAACACAATAGTCTGTGTGCTGTTTTTTTTTTATTTCTTCTCCCTTCAATATCTGGCAGAGGAGGCATGGGAGGAGAATTGCTATCTCCTGCCAGTTAAGAACAACAGATTTAGTCTTCACGTCGCCTGTGTTTATTTGCATATAGAGCAGGGAAGTGAGATCCCATCACAAACAGTTACTTGAAATGTGATTTGTTGACATATTCTCATCACAGCAGCTGTTCACTTGTGCTCAGCTCACCCAAGACACTTGTTAATGCTGCACATGACCATGGACTTTGTTGCAGTTATAACTGCATAAATAAAATACACCCTCCTTCACTCAATTCACCTCAGACATTGACAGAATGTGACAGAAACTTCCAGTGTCTTTCCTTTTGTGCAGCACAAACGTGTAACATAATGGAGCATGAATACCAGTGTATACTTTATACTACTTTACTTTATATGTTATGTCATCTTGTCATTTGTTTAGTCTGTTTTTCTTCCTGCAGGCAATGCGCTACAGATCTTCTATGAGTGAGATCATACAATAGACAGCCAGTACCAATCATTTTTTTGTGTTTCATTGTAGCAGCAACAATTACCCTTCAGTTAGGAAAAGTAATTCACAAAATCTAACAACTAATTCATTATTAATGTATGGGAATTAACATGGGCTAAACTGTGAAACAGTCGAATAAATAAAAGGAAATCTCAGTCTCAGCACATGGAGTTGTCAGTGAGTCAGTAGCTAGATGCAAATTAAAGAATAAAAGGATTTTAAGTCTTTGGTTACTTGAAGTCGCTGATGATAACTTTCTTCCCTTGAAAGTTATGAAGGAACACAGATGTAAAAACTGGCACTTCCACGGTCACATAATAATTTCTCTGTGTATAAAAATTAAGAGTTGCTTTTGCAAACTGTATTTTTTGTCATTATCATTATGTAGTCATCATTACAGTTTGTACTTCAAAATGATTTCAGAGCAGCAGGAAATTGCCTGTGAGATTGCAAGAAATGCGATGGATTTCACAGGCAAGCCGACTCTTTTAACTTTAAGGTCAACCTGATAACAAATTGAAATTATTTCAGTGAGCACCTGCAACACATGATAAGCAAACATTTCAATTCAATATTGAGGCAATTATAATTTGTGTTACGTAGCTGACTTTTCAGTTGTAATGTGTGTATATGCATGCAAAGGTTGTCTGTTGAAGGGGGGGGGGGTTATGTTTTGGAAAAACTGTCAGATGCTGGTAATTAACTTGATAACTTGACTTGATATAAAATCTTACTTTTTTTAGATGTAGAAAACTTAAATATACAGTATGGGGTATGAAGGACAATGGAAAAGGGTTCCAGGGCTATAATTTATTGCTTTTTTTAATTAGGTACAAGATGTGTGTCACATGCAGCATGTGGTTGTGCTTTCTTGAAATGTGGTTACCAACTTTGTTTTTTTTTGTTTTTTTATCTTGCTCAGCAGACATTGTTTAAAGGTCAAAGTAGAGTAAAACAGAACAAAAAAAACAAGTCTTTAGTGCTTTGGTGAATTCATCAACTTTGAGCAAGCAAAAACAATTTAGGGATATTGAGGATTTTTTAAATTATGATTAGCAGTATATGCACTTTGACGAATGTGGAAAAATGGACCTGTAAAAGACAACAGATTAGCAGTGTGAAAACAAGATTTTAGTCAAACTCACTTCATCAATTCTCTGCTCCAGCTTTATTTCTCCATGTTCTTGTATTGATCTGTGATGACAGAAGCACAGCGACAACAGGATGTTGATGACATGACGTAATGGCAACCATTGGGAGAAAATGACTCTTGACTTCAAGCACATAATTGACAACAAAACACGACCTTTGACCCCCACCAGCAACAACAGTGGGATATAGGAACATTGTGCTAAATATAACTCAAAAACACAATACCTACATTTTCTGTTTAACATTTATGGCAAAAACAACAAGAGAGATATGTCTATTTTAGTCATCAAAAGGAAACAAATACCACAGTATGAGCCTTAACAGCTGACAGAGACCTTTGTAGTGTTTCACATCATCAAAATACCTGTTCAGCCCAATCACAGCAAGAATTCACACAGTATTTCAAAGGAAGGAGAAAAGGTGGAGGAGCTGTGACATTTACTAATGGAACTAACTATATTTGTTCCAATACTTTAGTTAAATAGATAAATCTAGTGCATTTCTTTATGTTTTGGTTATGACTCATGACATAGGGAGAAGCTGTAATATGCGATATAAGGTATAATATGCACACAAGATCACATCATCCAATCTGCTGGAGGACCAGGTGAGGGAGAGGGAGCCACTGTGTGTGTAAGTTTACTATGAAAATCTAGCATTAATCAGTCCTCAATTTACATTTTCATGTTTCACTTGATATTTCAAGCAGTAAGAGTTTTTTCGACTCTTAGGTATTTGACATTTTAAACTTGCAAATACCAAATCCTTTAGCCCACGGGCATGAAGGAGGAGCTGTTTGAGTTGTTTGTTTGTCACAGGAATCACATGTAAAACATGTTGAAAATCACACATATAAATCAATACATGGAAAACAACGGAGTTAGTGTCACTGCAGTTACAACAAAGAATGCCAACTATTTTCACTCAAAGCATTTAGGTAATGAAGAAATAAATTACTATACCTCATGTTTGTGTATGTTCCCCAGACAGCTGGAAGAGAGAGAAAGAGAAACTTGTCATACAAATGGCAGCATCATGGATACAAAGCAGACGCAGGGGCAGACGCAGCGCTCTTTCCTGAGGACGTGGGATGGGGGTCTCTTAACATTGGCAGGAAACTCCTGCAGATGTTTCACCAGACTGTGGTTGGAAGGGAGGGGGGTACATTAAGAAGAGAGACAAGATGTGGATGGACAAGCTGGCTCTCTGTCGGCAGCGAGCTGGACCCTCTGGTGATGATGGCAGAGGGACAGACCCTGCACAAACTGCTGTCTATCATGGACAACGACCGCCACTACACACTTTTTTACTTCTATTTGTTTATTTGAATGGAACAGTGCACATATTGGACATAACATGTAAATATGCCGGATTATAGTAAAATGCTAATTTACGTCTGTAGTCCCATTAACATAAAAACAGTTCAACAGCAGTACACATTACACATAATATAGGCTACTATATATACTATACTGTGTCTATAACAACGGAAAATAAATTGAGAAATACATTCCACAGGTAAGGGGACCATAAGAGTTTCGTTCTGGGAGATAAAGTGCATAAATGCACGAGTGCTAAAGTGCAAAAGTGCATAAGTACATAGGTGCCAGGTTGTATTGCACGATGCCCTATAAAATACCCTATAAAATAATAATACTCTGCTATAATGAAGCAGAGTGTGTTCAGTCAGTGGCAGGTTGTTGCTGTGACAGAGCTGCTCAACACAGAGAATCAGGAGATGCTTTGTCCGACACTGGGCTCTTCTAGCTCTTACCGAAGGGGGCAGGGAGGAGGAGGCTGAGTGCTAGGCCTGATGCTCTGCTCTGTGGTTGCCATATTTCACCAGCGATAACAGCCCCAGCTCATTATGTACTTGAAGTCGCTTTATTTACGGTCATTGCAAAATCATTTTTGCATCATGTAATTACACAGATATCTGCCAGCCCTGAGCCGCATGGCAATTTGATGATATAAACAACCTCATATGTAAAGGACACTGTCGTATCAAAATGATGTCAATGTTCAGGCTAATGTTTTTGTGTATATTGCACATTCTGTGAGTATTTAACTGTGTGTCATGCCATCAAATCCATAATTTGGTCCCTTGAGACGCTAATGATCCAGTGCATTGAGAAAGTATCTTCAGACCTCATGTCAAAATAAAATGGAAGAAGTCTTTTTCCATCCACTCATTAGCTGACAATCAATAGCCCATAATGACAGTGTGAAATGGGTGTAATCATACCTTGATCTCCACCTGCATCAGATTATATGGGCATCAATTTGAGGCATGTCAGATTGTCACACCACTACTTAAACAGAAAACAATTATACAGGCATGTGTAGGTATGTCATCGGCACATGTTTTCATTCCTGTGTGCATGTGTTTTTTCTCCTAAACACCAATAAAAAGAACAATATACAACATGTACTGTACTATACTATAATACATGCCAGTTGTGTGTATTCTGTGTTCTCATCATGTATCCGGGTCTGGATTTTACACATCGGACTTAGCAGCAGTCACACTGAGAATTTTATCCTAAATTTCTGACACTGAAGAAATTCTGCTTCAAGTCTTTCTTTGGTCGCCAAAGCTCCTGATCAGCAGTGAGAGGATGTGTCTCACAGTTTGATCTAATAGTCACCGTTTAGAATTAACTGTGCAGATTTTACATTTCTCATACAAATGTAAATACTTGTCACAGTCCATTCAGTTTAAACTTTACTATACTTATTGC
Source organism: Trachurus japonicus (assembly GCF_045865225.1). Taxonomy (NCBI): domain Eukaryota; kingdom Metazoa; phylum Chordata; class Actinopteri; order Carangiformes; family Carangidae; genus Trachurus; species Trachurus japonicus. The sequence goes on from NC_140927.1 coordinate 20,948,101, forward strand.
AGCCCTGCAGAGACAAATTAATCTTACTAATGAGCCACATCGCCAGAGTTAAAAAAGTTAGTTAAAACAAAACATGATAAGAATCATAAAAATGAACAAACCTGCCACCAATGACATATGCAGTCCATAATACAAGTTTGTGTGTGTAACAATATGATGAAAACTATTACTATCACTTGATAAGTCAAAATGACACCATGCTCACTGTGCATCATCAACACAACCCTCAAACCAGCTCCTCTGTTCAGCAGAGCAGACCAAACATGTACACTAAATGCAGTTAGTGAACCAAAATAAACATTTAATTTCTGCCCACAATAGACAGTTTAGTAATATTGTAGTTAAGGAACCTAAAAACAGATATATCACTTTATTTCACATTCAATAACAATAGGGCTGCAATAAAAGAATCAACTGCTGATTTCTTCTTTTAACAAAGTAATTATTTAAAGTAGAAAGACACATGTTTCCAAAAGTGACATCTCTACACCAGAGAAAAGCAACAACTCCTCAGATTTGGGAAGCTGCAACCTAAACACTTCCACAATAATAAGTGTAGCCACCTTCATGTCTTTCAGCAATTACCCTAATCATATAGGCTACTTAAACTTTCTTAATGAGCAACAAGCTTTTAGCAAGATGGAAAATATCAACTATTTTTACTGTATGTTGAGCTTGATTGCTTCGATCTGAGCTTATTCACGATTTTCAAATGATGCCCATCCATTCAAACAAGGTAAGTATGTGGACACTTGTGTTGTGCAACTTTACATTCACAGAAGTTTGGACAGTTTGGATATCACAGGTGAAAAAAACAAATAAACCGTCACTGGGATAAGAGGCACAAACACACATTTGTATACTTACAGGCAATGTAGGCGATCAAAGCGAGGGCAAAAAGCAGCTTCATCATTCTTCTGTTTAATCCTGATATCAGCCAGATGACCCGCTTCATCATCCAGGAAACCAACAAAGCGACACGTTCAAGTCCAGCTACTGCATTTTGAGTTACAATTGCTCATGTCCTCGGATTAGTCCGGGTGTTTTTTCGTTTTAGTTGGTCAGTCAGGCAGGTTGGTAGTGACTTGGCAGACCTAAAAAATAAATAAATAAAAAGTAAGTAACAGGCGAGTTAGCTGCTGCTGCTGTTGCTGCTACGTCAACACCAGCAGGACCAGTTTACGTGGCTAACGTTGTACACACCGCACAGGTAGTTACAAACAGTATCAGGTGGCAAGCAGCACTAGCGAAGTGTCAACAGCCACAACCACAATTAAACGTATTTAACAGCGCCATTTATCCACAGACTGTGCAGACAGCTGCATATAAGCACAACGCTTCTCTTTTAGACATATATTTATAAAGGTACCTTCACAGACTGCAGCGGTGTCGTTGGGACCCAGTCTGTTAGCCGTTAGCCGTTAGCAACACGCTAGCAGCGATTAGCTACCAAGCAAGCTAAACTGACGGAGCATTTTTTTTATTCCGTTCACAAACAGCGGCCGCTAAAATGTAAAAAATAAAACACACGCGAATTCTGCCTTGCGGTTAGTTCCCGTAAAGTGCCGATGAAATAAAAAACACCAGGGTCTCATTTTAAGGCAGCATACATCTCCCAGTTCGTCCCTTTAAGTTGGGCCGAGGAGTAGCAGAGGAGCGATCGATCGTAGCTCGATTGAGCAGCCTGGCTGTTAGTTTCGACTGTGTGACGCTCGTCTGACTTGGCCAGCCTCTCGTAAAGTAATAAAATAATAATCATAACCGATTCATTTTATTGCGGCTTTTTTTTTTTTTTTTAGCTTACATGTAGTAGTTATAGCAAAAAATGGCGGCTCCGTATCATATTTATTACTTCTTCAACTCACAAAACTAACTGCCATTTATTTTCGACCCCCTGTCACAATGGTTCATTCATTCCACCAAAAATTTTCCACGGTGCTTGAATGCAACCTGTTGATTTTCCCCATTTCAGCCACTGAGACTGAGAGAGAGCCGACACCGGTAGGCTGTTCCTGAAAGAGACTTTAAATGAAAACTCAGTGCTTTTTAACCATGAGAAGAGATTAAACCGTATTTTTCTCCCCCATACAAATCCGGATCACTCACTATGAAGAACCTGCAACAAATCCAAAGTTTCTAACTCTCCACGTCTTGATGATGTCTGACTGATCCTCTCATCTCAACATTTCCTCATTCATAACCTTTAGTGCCTATAACCAGAAAAAGGGTTTCCTGGGAGTTTTTCCCCAGTCGGTGTGAGGGCAGAGGATGATATGATGCCATAAGGCCCTTTGAGACAAACTGTAAAAATGGGCTATGCAATTGTCTTGCCAAAAGTCAGTGATGGAGTGGGTTCATTTGAAGAAATTTACTTTGGGAGATTAAAATTCTTTAATTAGACTTGGATTGTTTTATGCCAGCAAAAGCCAAAGCTGTAGGCATAGGCTTTTGAGTTGTCTGTCTTGTGAATAAGATATCTCAGTAATACCTGTGGGAAAAAACACCCTTTAAATTAAATAAATTAAAATTGAAATTGAAATTGAATTTGGTGCAAACATTCATTTGGACCAAAAGAACATTTATTACATTTAGGTGGTAGCCTAAGGTCAAAACTACAGGTCAGTATGACCCATAAAACCATTTTTGAGCATGACGCAAAAATTCACACAACAATTAGGACAACGTTTCGGTCAAATAGATAATATAACTCTGGATAAACAGTCTGCTGCTGCCTTCAGATCTGTGTTTGACCTTTGAGATTATTAATTTCCACACATAGGCTACCCCCTTTTGAAATTGAAGTTCCCTTGTGTACAAATTCAAACAGGCAAACATCAAAAATGCACTTAGCCTACCCTTCCCTCTGACTGGAAGATAAACAAGGACGAAACTGATTATTTATTTACTTTTGCGCAGGATAGCTCATATGGGCAATAGATATATGGGGTGATTTCCCTCACTGACCGACTGATCTTCTATAAACCACTGTCAAGGCAGCGGTTGAATTTAATCTTAAATTATCCTCTGAAGCAGTCATTTCCTTTTTCTCAAAGGCCAATACAATTCAACCTAATGAGGAGCTAATGGGTTGAAACCTAAAATTTAATGTGTATCTTTTCAAGAGAGAAACAAGATTTCTTTTAAACTATCAATTATCAACTCTTCCCACTTTTCAAATGTTTTACCCCAGAATAAACTATTAGAGAGCTATTATAATTAAATTATCCTTATCCTTAAATCTGAGCTCAACAGTCTCTAGTCTTTAGGCTTGATTTACACAGTTTTATAGCCAATTTAATTAAATTATCAGAGTCTCAGGATGTTTTTGGGTGTGCTGATAAGAGGACATCCATGCACAGACACAAGTGACATTGACTTGTGCATTAACACATTGGCCGACATGTTGACAGTTCACTCAGCATGTTGACAGTTCACTGAGGGTGTCAGAGAGGTTTCTCTTATGGTCAAAATTGCAGTCACTTGATTTTATCAGGAAGACCTTAACACTAACCCACACAAAAAATGCTGTTAAACAATAAATGGTAAAAAAGAAAAGACAAAAGAATCAGTCAGTTTTATGTGTGTTGTTTGCCATTTGGTTCAGACTTTAATCTACACTGGAATATCTCAACTGCTATTTAAAGCATTGCCATGAAACTTGGTACTGACATCAGTGGTCTTCTTCATATCTCCTAATAACTCATGGCAGCTGCCTGAGGCAGACATTTTTAAGTATATTCATGCTTTCCCCCGATCCTAATAACTTTACTGATCCGTGAAGTTGAAATCTGCCCACTGCTACCAGGTCACAGTTTTCTCTGGGAAATATTTCAACAATTATTAGACAGACAAACCTTAAATTTGGTATGATCTCTTGTGACTCTGGAGATCCCCTGACTCCTCTATCATCCTCACTCAGTTAACCTTTGGATGAATTACCATTAAAATTGGCACACACACACATAGGCTATGCAAATCTTCGGATTTAGTGACATTGTGCAGCCTCAGATCCATACGTCAATCAAATATTTCATCCTTGTGATCACTCAAAGGGTTAAAACTCCATCAAAATGTATCTAAGCAGCTGAGACACGTTGGTCTAATAAAGTTCTGCTGTTGACTAAACGTGTTGCTACAATTTTGACGTTCAGATTTTTTTCCTTTCTCCATTAACCTTGGTGTTAAGTGGCTGAAGTTGTGCCACAAATAACCTTGCAACCATGCACTAAAAAATAAATTCCACCCCCATGGAGACAGAAACCAGACCACCACACTTTTAAATCTTATACTCAGTGACAAACAGTTCAGAGATATATGGATGTTTTCACATTTCACAGCACGTAACTTCTCAGTATCTTTGATTAACAGGCAGATTGGTGATTGCATCACCGTAGTGCAGAGTCTAAAGCAAGCAAATAATCTGCATAACCAATAAGAAGAAAGACAGGTTGGTGGTTCAACTGAGTGACGTCAGATCACATACTATAATCCCACCTGCCTTTTGGCTGAGGAAAGTAAACAGAATATTAATATCATGCAGGAAGTTGGGGATCCATGCATGGAGGCTGCATTCATTAAAAGGAAAAACTGGATAAATATGGTTTGACAAGAACGACAGTGCAACGAAATTCATTTCCTGACTGTCTTTGTACTTCAAGCTTGGAAAGAAGGTACTGACATGAGCAGTCAGCTGGGAATAATCCAGTTAATCGGATCTTGAACGGCACAGGTCATTGATCAATTGTGCTGTATAAAGCACAATTATCTCAGTAAACAACCCTGTGATGAAACAAATTTTTCCAGTTGACTGTTTTTTCTCAAGACCATGAAATGTGCTCGAAAAAAAGCAATCCACTGTGTGACAAAAACAAAACTGAATGCAAGCATCAGAGGCTATAATCACAGCGTTACTATCTGAAACCTTATTTCTTAATTAGTTAATTTGATATTACATGACAGCGGTGTGTATAATCTCTGGAGCTGACTAGAATAACAAATTAAACCTGTATCATCAACCAAATTAAATGTCAGAAGAAGAGGGAGAGAGTTTTAATATTCTTTATTACCAAGACATTAAATGTGAGGCGGCATTAGGAGGCTTTTCATGGCATATTTTAATGTGGTTATGTCATGGGCTGCTAAAATTCCTTAGAGACAGTTTCTAGAATAACCCATCTGTCAGGGCGGTTTGGTGAGGGACCGTCTGACAGCTGTTAACTGTGGAGATTGACGTGAAAAACGCCGACACAGAGCCTCTGCCTGGTCACTTGTGGCCCCGACTCCCGCTACATCACTGGAAGTAAAAACACAGGGGACTGAACACCAGAGGATGGTTCTTGCGAATGAAAATACAGTTAAATTAACTTTTTTCTTTTTTTTAGTCCAGGTTATTGTATTACAACATTATGATATTGGAAAAATTCATATTGAAAGACTTACACAGCTTTCACCACTTAGCAGACTTTTAACAGCTTTATAACAGCTAGGATATACCAGCTAATACATGAACTTGGCATCACCCATCATCATGTATTTTCATTAAACAGATTTGAATAATTTGTCGTTTTGGCTAACTTTCTGTCAGCCGATGGAGTTAGCAGTCCCCGCCCTCGTCCCTACGTCACCACATTCACGCGCATCCCTTGGCTGCACACACAGAGAGGACCGCCCCTTTATGCCGTTCTCTCTCCTCATTGGATAAAGGTTGTAGGATACAAGGAAAGTTTTCTCCTCGGCTTACAGCAGAGCAGAGTGACTGACAGACCCGTGTTTCAGACCAAACACTCTATAAGTGATTGCTGTCGGAAGATATAACTATTTAAGACTTATATTAACACAAACATTCTGCTTACTTCTGCTTTAATGGAATAGATTCCTGTCTATTGAAAAAAAGTGAGTTAGGAATGCAATGACTTCTGTGACAGTTTTTCTTTTACTTATGTAACTCATAGTTTGATAACAGTTTCATTTTACATGCAGCAAGCCTATCATTCTTACTGGTGTTAGGTCCTTGAAAATCCTGAGTGTATTCACTGCTCTAGATTTACAGAGTCTCCTGCTGTTTTGCTTGAAACGTGGATTAGCATTTTGCCAGACATCCTGTTTTCACCAGCGGAAGTTTTCTCCTTTAGGATGTCCAAGATATGACTGATCATCATCACATAACCTTAGGTGTAGTCACAAGAAGGAAAAAAAGAGAGGAAAGTCAAACCAACTACACTAAGAATACCTGGCAAAAATCAAATCAAATCAAATCAAATCAAAAGGGAACATGGGCTGTGGCTGTGTTGTATGATTTTATCACTGGGCCTATAGGTTACAGCTGACATGTTGGCGGTGGGAAAAGCACAGGTGGGAATGAAATGATAAAATTAATGATGTTTGACTTCAATTTAACTGCTGGACTCTGGTGTTTTGCACACAGGATCACTGTTTGTCATGGCTTATGGACACATCAATAGAAATTAGCCAATGTCATCGGTTTACTTGTGCTTTTTGATGTCAGGTCAAAAATATGACCATGATTTGATACTATTACACAGTACATGCACAGAACACTGAAAAGTTCAGATGCACTGACCGCAGTCACAAGATCAACAACCTTCAGATGAGCTTAGTATTTATTCAGTTAAATTACTGCTGAAAATTATCGCTGTTGCAGTTTATCTGATTTGCAAAAAGAAAATCTGCTTAATAGAAGCTGAAGCGAGCACGATGAAGTGTAGGACAAAGCACTCTTTGGTTGCCACATGTGTCTTTGACCTTAGAGCTATTCTAAGATTTTTGGACACCTTTGCCCTTTTTACAGCTTTTATTGACATTTCCCCTTTGGTGTGATGTCAGAGCATGTGATAGCAGCCTGAAAGACAACAACTGTGACCAAGAGACACTGAGAGGCAGCTTTATCTGCTCTTATACAGTGTAAACCATAACATGCCATGTAAATCTCATGATATAAACAGAAATATGATATTCCACAACATTTGCAAAAGTTCAGAAATAACAGGGCGATCCACCTACAGCTGTGTTTGTGCTTTGAGAGATTAATGTACAAGAATGTGTCTGCTTTTGTTACATGAAATAAAACAAAATAAAAAGAATTATTTGAACAATAACACTGCCTGAGAGTAAAAGCATCCAAGGTCATGAAAAAACAGTTAGAGATTATTGCTACTCTGAAAGATTTTAAGCATAAGAACGTGGCTTCAGTTCCATGGAAGCTGGAGAAACAGCTGACGTCACTGTGATGATTTATCTTGATGCCTCGGGCTCAGCGATTGCAGCAGGCTGTGTTTCGTGGCTGCACTATTAGGATGTGCTTAGCTTGCAGTTCTCATCACAACATATTTAAATTGTGCCTTAAAAACCCTTTAAAATACTGTCAAAGGATGCGGGCTGTTAAAGGATGTCACAGTTTAAGCTACTTTGGTGGTTTCTTGCTTTAAATAGCCTCATATTGTTGCTTTGGATTATTTTATTTAAAGATTAAATACAGTAGTTATTGTTGAAGTTATCTAGGCAGCTGCACTGTAAGTGAAGTTATCAACAGCCCTAACATTTCTCAACGCGATTTCTTGTGCAGATTTTAAGACATAAGATATTATGTAGACAACCAGTTGTTTCTCACCCTGCATACAAATGTATCTTGGGTTTTTTTTTTTGCCACAGCTCACAAGGGGTTGACAGCTGGATGATGAACTCTGTTGTCTCTGGGTTGGACCTTGTCCAACTGACATTTGTACATATCCTTTAATCAGAGAGCAGTATGTCTAAAACTCCCCTTAAACAAAATGTTAAAAGCAAGTGTAAAGCAGAAGATAAAAATCTGTCATGCAGTTTGGACATCTGCCTGCAACCTCTGCAGCCAACATTAGAATTAAAGTCTGAGACCAGAGAATAATGCTCCAAATATCATGGTGCCTGCAGACACAGAGAGACACAAAAACATGACGAAACATGGAGAATTTTTAGTGTGAATGTTTTTGTTCCCTCTCTTCTTATTCTAATGGGAAAAATTTGTACAATCATGTGAGCGCTCTCATGTAACCCCATTTTAATCCCTTTGTAGTTCAGACTGAAGTGTCTGTTCCACTTAGAGCTGAACTGTCCTTCCCTGCACTAAAGTAGTAGTTCTTTATCTGCACTCCTCCCCTTGTCATTTGGTTTATATTCCTGAGATCTTACAGCTACTTTATAGCTGTCAGTTGGTGGAGGATATACTCTCAGATCTTTGTTTGCTTTAGTATAAGAGACTGATTTGTTCTTAATTTAGGGCTCTTGTTATGTGGCAACCATTGATCTCTGTATGACGGCTGAGCCCATTTGCAAATATTACATACAGTATCTGAGTGAAGCCAAAGCCAAAAGATTTCTACAATAGCTCACGATTTCAGTCTCTCCTTGTGGTGTTGCATTCAGTTGCGCACACCAGAAAAGCTTGAGAGAGAGAAATCCAAACCCTGCTCAGTCTCTCAACTCCTGGCCAGTCACTCTATGTGAAGTTTGTTTGTTGGATTTTTCATTTCACCCAGAAGTCACAGATATTGTTGAGCCAATTCTTCTGCTAAAAAAAAAAACAAAGAAAGAAAAAGCTGAGCTCTACCTGTTCCACTTTAGCAGCAACACAATACATCATCTGACAAGAACACTTTCCTGGTAGACCGCTTGTAAAGTGAGCACAGCAACTCCATTGCATCACAACCGTGGATGTATGACTCACACCGGCTTTAGCTGGTAATCATCCCTCCGTCACCTGTAGCTGTCAAATCTGAAATACTGAGAAGACTGTTCTGCTCTTGTGCTGTGAGGAGAGCCCTGAGCCTTTTGTACATAAAAACTAAAGCCCCCATAATGTCGGTTTGGCATTTCTTGGGTTATGACAGATGGAGGTGTGATGTCCAATAATTTTGCACAATCATTTCAATAGGCTATACGTTATATATGATTGTGAAGGCCAGATATTTGATGTCAAAGCCTATATGAAATAACTGCAATGGACATAAAATAAAATAAAATAAAATAAAACAAAGGGAAGTAAAGTTAGTACAGTACAATTAAAGCAAATGAAGATTAAAAGGAACCACACGCATAGGCTACACACATCCTCCATGACCCCTGTCATCTCTATGCCTCGTGACGTAAGAGTCGCCTTTAAAAGACGCTGGATACAGGAGCGGAGCGCACTTTACGCAACACTGTCCATCCAGTGGGAGTCTCCAGTATGAGCGCATTACAGTTACAGTATTACAGTCAATCCAGAGGCAGTGAGTTAGAGATGAGAGACTTATTAATCATAGAATAAACAGTTAGAAGAGCCTACTTTAAGTCTGGGATGAATAACAAGAGAAGCTGGTGCGCTCACTTGAATTTGGTGCGAGAGAAGAGGAGACGCACGGTGCGTTAAGGTAACAGGTGCCACTCGTTGGTTACAATGTGCTTTTTCGCCTTTGTGCCAGTGTCGGTTTCGTAGGGAGGCAGATACGAGCTCTCGGCTTCAACGGAGGAATGTGCGTTTTGAACACAACGTGAGTCGCTCAGGTCTTATGCCCCAGACGGGACAAAACAAAAAAACAAAAAAGAAAAACCAGCATGGAGAGAGACTTAAGAAAGAAGCTGCTGTTCATAAACTTCAGAGGGGAGCGATGTGACCGACCTTAACTACGAAGAGTGAAGGCAAGCTCCGATGAATGGACCGCAGCATGTTTTCTGGTCAGGCTGGACTGAATTACAGCTTCAACCTGAGCGATGACCGGGAGCCGGTGGACACGCCGGCGGGCAGAGGGGACCTCTCCCCGGCGGGCTTCGTAGTGCTGTCCGTGGTGCTGGGCTTCATCATGACTTTTGGCTTCTTGAACAACTTCGTCGTCCTGCTTCTGTTCTGCAAATTCAAGAAGCTGCGGACGCCGGTTAACATGCTGCTGCTGAACATCAGCGTCAGTGACATGCTGGTGTGCTTGTTCGGCACCACTCTCAGTTTCGCCTCGAGTATCCGTGGGAAGTGGCTGCTGGGGAGCAGCGGCTGCAGCTGGTACGGCTTCATCAACTCCTGCTTTGGTACGTTTTTCTTCTATCTTTTTTTTTTTTCTTTCCCAAAAACGTTTTCAGACACTTTGCAGACGCCTGAGCAAAAACACATATCAGAAAGTAAATGTTGTATTATGTTATATTATACATAATGACAGCTCTATATCAAGTGGATGAAACACTTTTTATGGACATAATAGACACAACAGGATGTCTGACTGTTGTGTTTTGAATTATATACAGTAGTTTGCATAAACAGTTAAGTAAAAGTGATTAGATAATAGATAATAGATATCAATATGTATATATTTTACACATTTTAATGATATACTGTATGATAATAAGGCTACATGTACATACAGGCTACGAAGCACTTGCACATACATGCTGACATGCATGTACATATCACAGTAGGCTATACATGCATTCATAGATGCGTAGGCTTGGTGTCTATGTGCAAATGTGGGAAAGTCAGTTTATGTGTATCAGAATGCTTTGCTTGTGTTTGGGTATTTACTCAAGTGTGTGTGTGTGTGTGTGTGTGTGTGTGTGTGTGTGTGTGTGTGTGTGTGTGTGTGTGTGTGTGTGTGTGTGTGTGTGTGTGTGTCTGGAAGGCACCGGAAGTTGCCACCACAAGGTGCAGTAGTCATTGTCAGTTGCTGCGAACATGGCACCTGGTGCAACATTTGTGTGTGTTGTTGCTGTTTGCTCTGTGGATGTGATGGGCAGCCCACCTCTCTCGTCATGAGCTCAAGACCAATCCTGGACATTGCAGCTATAGATACCAGGCCTGTCATATCAGACTTTGAAGGTTAAGGGACTACGGTCTAGTAGTTACAGGCAACACCTGTTCACTCACATGGTATTACTGTATTTGTATTCTCAATAGAATAAAGTGAAAACCGATCAGTCCAGGCTCCACTTGTCTCAGACAATGGTAATGTTGATTGTGTTGCTTCATCTGCAGCTGCTACTGAACACTCAGTGTGACTCCTCACTGAAGGATATCACACCAAACGCTGCAGATAGGTCTCATTTGGGGTTTTGTTGTGTTTATGGGATTGATGAATGTGATTTTTCAGCCATATTTTTCTTATGATTGTGGCAACGTTACTAGATCATTTGGTGCATGATGCTACACAACTACACTTTGGTGCCATTTTACCTTCCCCCACATCATGTCACAGTAATGTCTTCCTCCCAACAATGTATACAGGGTGTGATCTGCTGAGTTTTCTTCTGCTTTGTGTTTTCTCATGCCCTGCTGAAAACAGGAAAGTTTTCAGGAGGATGTGTCCCCACTCCCCAGTGAAGTGAACTACTTCATGCTGTGTTTTTGAAGTCAGCGGGTATTCATTGTGACTTTGAGTTCATTCCCCTAAGGGCTTCCATACAGTAGTGCTCAGTATTTGTCGGCATGGCCTGGTAATGAATGCAGGAGATAGTGCACACTGACGTCCACTGAGTCTGTCCGTTACCAGACATCAGAGGCGTATACACAATGCTTATTTCATGTTGCTGTTTGCTGTTCTCCTGCAGATACTTCACCAGCAGTGTGTGTGTGTGTGTGTGTGTGTGTGTAGACACTCACAGTAATCTATTACAGTATGTGTTTACATGCTCACCTTGTGTTTAGTACATCTTGTCCTCCACAGTGGCGGCCTTGTTAAAAGAACAATAAAACAACAGTGCAATGATGCGTGCCTCCACTTAATGTGTATGAAAATAGCAAAGTGCTCAGGTTAAACTGCAAACAACCATAATAATACCTGACATGGATTATTCATTGCTTTTGTAAATATCCCTGCCACCATCCCCACCCTGCTGTTTCTCCTTCTGATGAGATAGCAGAGCGGGATGCTTCTGTACGTCCTTGCCGGAGCACGAACTCACACATCATGTGTAACAACATGATTGATCACCAGCTGCCTGAGGCTAGTTTCAAACAAGGATCAAATTTAAAAAAAGAAGAAGAAGAAGAAAAAAAGGCTTGTGAAGGATGATATTTATTTTTGCAGAGAGCAGTGAAAACATAGAAAGTCCCTGTGGGTCTTATCCAGATGTGCAATTTTCAACCTCAGTGTCATCTCATCTTCTCTGAAAGTTACTTAATCTGTCTGTTTGAAAAACCAAAGCTACCGCCAGACCACCGTCTTGACACTGTATGACTCATGTTTATTCACTCAATTTTCTATACATCAATACATTTATACTTCCTGCATCTTTTCAGATGTTTAACCACCAAGGTTATTTCATTAATTAGGATGTTGACAACAGGTATTTCAAGTCTTGACTCAGACCTGACCTTATGTGGTCATTCTTCTTCAGCGTATTATAAATATGAACTTGTCGGGGGTTAAGTGTCTCCTGTACTTCTGCTAAAACCTCTAGGTTAAAGTCAGAAAGAATAACAAATAGACGATGTGGTGAGGAGGAGACCTCACCTTGACTCTATCAATCATGTTCCTACAACCAAGTCCTCCTTTGTCATCCATTAGAGGAAAGGTATCTGAGAGTAAAGTGAAGAATTGATCAGTGGAAGTCGGCTCACTGGTTTTCATTATAAACAGATGGTTTCACAAACTGATTGCAGCAACACAGTGATTAATCCACAATGTCACATAACATGTTATTTAAAGTGTGTCATTATTAACCCTCATTAATTTGGTGTTCATGTGCGATAATCCCTCAGATTTTAAAGATATTAAACCATGAAAGACAGCAGAAGCTTTTGACTGAGCCATGTGTCCAATTCAATCTTCATATTATTCAAAAGGTTAAAATATGATTATCCAGATTAAATCCATATAAATTACAGTCAGACAAACTAATTCCATGATTACAACTGCTCAATGATAATCGTCACTATTGTGCAACAGTATTGGCGCTCTATCTTATTTCCAGCTGGTGCATGAGGCTTTTGTATCGCAGGCTTGAAACACAGCAAGGTATTAAAAATGTAATGCCATTGTAGAATATAAAATCCTATAAGCTTTATTTTTAATGAGACTAAAGGTGTCTGTTTCTCCAGTCAGGTAATCCTCAGAGGGAAACATAGTGGATGGAGTCAGTCTTTTTTTTTCAGCTTAACATTTTTCTCCATGTGATTTGTCTGACCTCTTTCCATCCAATACATTAAAACCTCATCATTTCCATTATACATTATTTTCTAGATTGCACCAAGAAAAAAGCATTGTGCTGTGTGTAACGCTGTAAAACAGTTGGAGGAGGTTATATAGCCATTACATTTACCCTACATAAATAATGAATTATTCTCTTGGAACCTTTTCTGTTCCCTGTGTGTTTGTGTAATGACTCTCAGAGCCAGAAGGGGGAGACAGAAGCGCTACAATGCAGGTTTATTACACATTATATGCAGTAGAAGAATTAAAGAATAAAAAAGTCAGTGTAACTTGGTGGATAACCAATGAGTTTTGGGGAGAACGATAAAGATTAATGGCACAACGGAATAAGATATGGTTTTGGCAACACAGGTGCACTCCCTGTTGTTGGTCGTGGGATCATATGGCTCTAATCCCATGGTTATGGAAACTGGATGATGAAAGCTTAGTTGAGAAAGGACACAAAAATATGTCCCAGCATGTGCAATGATCTGTTCAGATTTCACTCCAGGAGGCCTGGGTGAAGATAGGGTGAGCGTACCCAAGTGAAAAACCAACTATTTCAGTCTGTGAGGCCATTGCTAAGGGTTACTGCCTTCGTCAATCATTCTAACTTGAGGACAGGCATCTGTCCTGCTGTCAAATGAGACCACACTGAGGGAGGTGGTGGTGGTGGTGGGGACTTCAGAGCTAATAGTGATTGACTTTGAAAAGTGTGAAAACTGCTGAGAGGCTGTGACAAGGTAGAGGGAACATGATGATTTTCACAGTTTTTGTACGTATTTAAATATATCTTAGCTATGCCAGTCCTATGTGGGCCGACCCCTGATGACCCTCTTGTTTTGTTTTTTCAGATTTAAAAACTTGTTTGATGGTTTATTCACCATCAGTAGTCACAGCTGAGGCAATGCTCACTCCTACTAATTGCAGACTTAAAGCAGATATCAGTGGAATGTTTTTGTTAATATAAGTCCTAAATAGTCCTATTTTCCGTCAGCAATCACTTACATGAAGTATTTCAGCCTAAACACGAGTCTCTCCGTCACTCTGCTCTGCTGTAACCCGAGGAGAAAATTTTCCTTGTGAGATACAAGTGTTATCCAATGAGGGGAGAGAACGGCATGAAGGGCTGTGTGTGCAGCCAAGGGATGCGCGTGAATGTGGTGACGTAGCACGAGGACCAATTGATGCCTGACAAGGGCGGGGGCTGCTAACTCATGGTGCGTTCAAGGAAACTCGTACTTTGTGTTTTTCCTTCCTGTGAAGTCATACCAGTTCGATCTGGTACGAGTTCACGGGTCGGAAGTTACGAGTGGCCGTTATAGGGAACTTTCACAGACAACAGGACGGTAAAAACACGAGCTACGGGTTACCTGGAACGCTACCAAGTCGTAGTTGTGACTTGAAGCTGTAACTTACGGTTTCAAAAGCCTGCCCTGAACACAGCATTAGCCGAAACGGCCGTGCCACTGATATCTGCTTTAAGGTATGACTGTGATTCTGGAGGCGGTAGAGCAGGTTGTCCTATAAAGGCAGGATCAGACTACACGATTTCAGGCCGATTTCACACGATTTTGTCGTGGCCAACACATTTCCAGCGTTGGGCCCGATCATGAGTGTTGGAAATGATGAACAGACGTGTAATGTAACATAACTGAAGAACAGCGATTATACTATATGTCTAGGACGCTCTACGACACTGTACCACCCCCAGACGAAAAGTCTAGCATGTTAGAATTTTTTTAATTTCTTGGCCTAGTCTGATATCTCCTACGACGTGAACCTTGATATTGACCAACAGGCTGACAGAGTGCTCTGACTGAGGTATACACATCCATTACTGTAACATACCTCATCTCTCTGAAGGACAGCCAGTCATACTGTCCTCTTCACCAGACCCCGAAACAGCTCCACGATCGTTTTTTCTTCCTTTTATTTTTCATGTCTGAGCAAAAGACTGCTATCACACAGCGCTACAATATCAATCAATCATGATCAATTACTAGTCGGGGGCGGGTCTATACTTGTAGTGTTGCCAGTCTCCCGACCAAGACATGGCAAGAATTTATGCCACTGTGATTGTTTAATCTGACATGGTGACCATTGTGAAAGACAAAAAAATCGTGTAGCCTGAACCTGGCCTTAGGCAACACACTGAAATACAAATTCTCTGTGAGTGGGATGTGATGTCAGCGATGCATTAACATGTGTGAATAGGTGAATGTGAATCACTGAGCAAAGTACTTTTAATGGTTGCTGAGACTAAAAAAGCCCCTTATAAATCTGGTACAATTTACTTTAATCCTAGTGTATATTAGACTTTCTGAGCGACAGTAAAAAGAGGCTTTCAAGCCTTTTGTCACGCTTCTTCTACAGCCTGTTCTGTGCTCTACCTCCTCATTCCTTAAATGCCAGACGTCAGAGTATTTTGAACTCCACGTCACCGACACATTATAGCATGACTAGTCCAGCACAAAGGTTTTGCCACAAATCCGCCCTTGTTTTTGAGTTATCATGGCAAATATCGGTAACATCATGACACTGAAAGAGGAGAAAATGAAAAAGATGTAGAGGGAGATAGTAATAGGTTGGTGAGGTTGGATTTATTTGGCCATGGCTGTTTCAGGGAGCATTACTCCTCTGCTCTAAACGCTGAGTTTACACTGTTCTAGTCTATAATGCAGAAACACACAACAGAAGAGACATAAAAAGAGTTGTTACTAAGGCCATGTGGGGGCTGCTGCACCATGACAATGTGTGTTGAAACTAGAGTCATGTCACAGAGGGGATTATTTTCCCCAAGCAGCCACAGATAAAGAATGCAGAGAAACTAAATTTACATTTAAAATGACTCATTTCCACAGTTTGGACCCATTTCAAAATTGAGTTTGTTGCATTGTATGCGTCTGTTTACCCATGCTTATACAGTGTCCCGAGAGAGATGCCGTAGTCTGTGCACAATCTCACTAACTAATATGAATGCCACTGACATTTTGTGCAGACTGTAATGGTTCCCAGCAGATGGATCCACCTGATGATCACCTGACTTTTTATCCAGTACCATCATCTGGTCGTCATTTTTGACCATATTCATGCTTCATGAAAATGGTGAACAATGGTGAACAGCAACCTTCCTAATGTCAATATATCTTAGCATTGCCATGAGAAAATGTGTTAGCATTTAGATAAACATGTTAGCATTTAGTTAAATATGTTAACATTTAGTTAAATCTTGAAGAACTGCTAGTGTGGCTGTAGACTCTGGTATAATAAGTATTTTCTTCAAAGAACATCTTTCACTTTAAACCTGACCCAAAAGATCTGCTCAAGATCATTTTCAGTTTGTCATGGTTATTTCTACGGGTAGGGGAAAAAATTGATACAGCATAGCATTGCAATATTTTGCATGGCAATATTGTATTGATATGCTGATGCCAAGTATCGATCTTATGTAACAGAGTAAGAAGTTAAACTTATAAGAAAAACAGAAGTTTTCATTTGGAGGCATCATTTGAAGTAACATATTGCAATACTTCTAATAGGGCTGCCCCCGACCAAAGATTTTCTTGGGCGATCAATAGTCGTGAATTAGGGCCATTAGTCAACTAATTGTCGCAGCGTTTCCCATAAATTAATGGGACTGTGGCTGCCACGCTAAATCACTCATTGATTGATACGTTTAACCCGAGAGTAACTTTGTTGTCCACATTAAAACATTAGATAGAGAAAACAAACACTATTGTACAAGGACGCCAACGTTTTGTTAGTGTTTCCGCATGTGTGTGAGAAAACCCATGTCAGTCAACCTCTAATTTCTATGCTATTTTTGGTTTTCTATATTGCTAACATTATGTTTCATTTTTCTAGTGAGTCAGATGACTTATACACTCACTCCAATATCTCTCTGTCTCCCTCAGGTATCGTGTCCCTCATCTCCCTGGTGATCCTCTCCTACGACCGCTACAGCACTCTGACTGTATACAATAAGCGTGGGCCAAGCTACCGCAAGCCGCTGCTGGCTGTCGGGGGCTCGTGGCTGTACTCCTTGTTCTGGACAGTGCCCCCCCTAGTGGGCTGGAGCAGCTATGACATAGAGGGGGCAGGAACAAGCTGCTCTGTGTCCTGGACTCTTCGGACAGCCCAGTCTCACGCCTACATCATCTGCCTCTTCACTTTCTGCCTGGGTCTGCCTGTCCTGGTGATGATCTACTGCTATGGCCGGCTGCTCTGGGCAGTCAAGCAGGTAGAGAAACAGCAACAGTATATTATGTGTGCTTGTGTTCAATAGATCAATGTACCCATCTCGAAAAACAGGTACCTAATGAGTCGGTATGTGACGCCCAAGGACCCTGACCATTCGTCAGGCTGTTGACGCATTGGGAGTGAGACTGTGTTGTGTGTTCATGTCATTTTCCTCTTAAATGCTGAGTCATACCACATATTGAATTTACCCTCTAATGAAATGTACCTTTACACTGTAGACTTGAAAGAAGGCTAAGATAGCTTAACATCCACTTTTCCAGGTGAACGTTTGAATTCATATCATTTAATTATTGAGTCCACTTGTATTTTTTAAGGTCAAATAATTTACAAAAGGCTTGTGGAAGCTTTTCAAATCAATGCATAAATCCCCATGAAAAAGCGCCTGTATTAATCATTGCAACGATTCAATTTCTGTGTCAAGTAGAGCGGCAGACAAAACCAAAGTGCTCTTCTAAGGGTTCATAGAAGCAGAATTATAAATCGCTATATTCAATATACTTCAACCTTAAACAAAGCTGTGTGACTGAATTGCTCTTTTGTGACAATGACCCTGCACACCACCGACAGAGCCAGAGCGTCATGAGCAGATCTTTGCCTGAGAAGAGCAAACCATAACATATGGTATTGAGCAGCCTCACAGAATACAAGCAGAGCAGACCCTCAGGTAATGGCAAGGTCACGGCCAAGGTCTTCATGTTCCCAAGACTGCACACTGGGCACTTGGCGCACATGGCCCCTCGCTCGCTACACACATCTGACCGTGCTCGTGTTAAGTATGGGCAGAGGACGAGGAATTTTCAGAAATGTTTTTGGTCCGCTTGGGGACCATGAAATAGCCAGTAAAAAGAAGGCACAGCTTCCCCGTCGTCTGCTGGGACTATAGAAATAGCTTCTTTCTGCTCAAATTCCTGCATCTTGCTGGAGGGAGAATCCACTTCCTCCCGGGAAGAAATGTGTCTCACACACACCACGGTGGAGGGAAAAGTAATATACGGTTATTGACTTGCATAACTGACAATGTGCCTGATGCATGCAGCTATCGGAAATGCTACAGTATAATATATTCGTTAAAAAAAACTCTATGGGCCTCTCCACCATTGAAATATCTCAGTCGGACACTTTCAACACATTGTGGTGCCACATGAGTAAGAAAAATGGCTCCCTGTCAGTCACATTAAAATCCTGGGATGCTATACTCATCCATCTCAGACCATCTTTTCTAAACGGAAGTGAGAGACAATGGGAGATGACATGATTTGATGACGTGACATCAGGGAAATATTCAGCACAGCTGTAATGAAGTTTGACGGAAGTATTTATAGGGCTAAATACGTCAGAAGTAAATGTCAGGTTTTGATGACAATTGACGACCAAGCAGACATCCATCACTGAGAAGTCTCTCCACTCGGCTCTTTGAGCTGAGCACATGAGCAAGTAGACGAATGTTCATAACTGAGGAGCTGCAGAGTCTGTATCTCTTTTATGTATCATGTATCAAAATGAGTCAGGAAAGAACAGGAGAATCATCATTTGAAGTTTTCTTCCGTGAGGCAGGTAATGGAAAAAATGTGTCTTTTTTTTTATTATTGAGGCAGCTGTAAATAATAAGTTTTGTTATATTTTAGCTGATTCATAATGCAAACTTTTCAGCGTGCCATGCACCGGTGGGAGATGAGGCTCAACACATCTTGTACATTCATGGAACCAAAGCACTAAATTGCGTTAGTTCCTCACAGATCAGCCCGGGGCCGTCACGGCGCTGAGCTCAGAAACAAGACTTTATCTAAACAGTCTAAGTGGATCCAGCTGTAAGGACAGTAGCTGGACTTCCCGGCATCTTTTCACCATATATCGATGTTAAGTTCATTTCAAAAGTTGATGGCAGAGGCGTGGAGTTGTGCTGAGTTTTAGGGAGTGACCTCACTCTTCCTAAGTAAGTTAAATCCTTTGCTCTCCCAGTGATTTAGATAGTTTAATCCCGAGAGTAAGGGGGTTAGCACGGCAGGGGATTATCATAGCATTCCACTTCAGACAAAATGTAAGCCACTTAAATATCCACTTGTTTCTTCTCATCTAATCCAGTGTTTTTGAAAACACTCTGGACCTCAGTTTTGGCTTTAAATCCTGTACATATAGAGATTATTAGAATATGATTGTGCAGGATAATGACGAAGAAGGAGGAGTACATCTTTTTTTTCTAAGTCTCTTCTAAATAAATCTTTTTTTTCTTACCCCCCAAAATCAATAAGCAGCTTTAGCAAAGTGTCCTTCACCTATAATCAGCCCAGTGTGGGTCACACATAATGAAGTGGTGACAGTAACAAACATCACATACTAACCCTCCAGGCTAATAAATTTCACGTCTTGTTGCATCAGAAAATTATTAACCCCAAATTGCATGAGGCAAAGAGAGTTGAAAGGCAGAAGAGTGGGAACTTTCTGTAGACTCACGCACACTGCGGGTGTGTTTTGTAGACTGTGAACGAACCAGTTCGCTCGGAAAATTATTTCATTTTCTGATTGTGTCAAGCAGCAGCCAGATTTAAAGATTTGTCCGTTACAGTGAACAGACCTGATCATAAAACAAAGACAACAAAGAGGGAAACCAGTCTTTACTGTAGGTAAGATACCAAAAATATCTCAACAGCCTGACAGCCAAAGTGATTGAGTGTGTGCACTAACACCATGTTTAATACACTGCAAATCACATATGGTGCATTCCTATATTAGAGAGATCATGTATATTACAGTGAGACTTTGGCCTCGGTCCATCTGAGTTATATTTATTAATGTCTCTAGTGGGAGCTTATAATGTCATGTTGCATTCAAAGAGTCATAACTCTGCGAATATTTAAGCTAGAGACGTGTCGTTGTTTTCTCTAAAAACTACGGAATCGTCGCTATCGATTGCTCACGTGAACGAGGACACCTGCCGGTTTCGTTATAAAAAAACAGAAGAGATTTTGAGCAGTCTTATCGTTCATCTGGAGCTTTTCTGCCTTGTGTGTTTTCATCATCGACTCTAATCCGTGTGCTTTCCTGGAATAGTGTCACGTGAGTTCGATAGCATTCCTATTGGTCAGAGTAGACGCAGTCACAGCCAATCAGAGAGTCTGATTCAAAGGCTTGGCTGTATGCCCCAAACTTAATGGGATGAAAAAAGCTAGATAAAATTAAAAACTGTTTTGAAATTTTCTTTCTTTCTTATTATCAAATTATTTTTGTCTTGATTTTGTTTTATGGGCTATTTATCCTACTTAACAAACTTTGACTGTTACTAGCCTTTATTAAATCAATTAATTAGGCCTAAGTGGTCTCCTGAGGTGGTTCTGATTCTGAATGTGTGGCACTTTGTGAAACTATTAGTTTTCTTAGTCTACACCTAATACAAACATGTCATATTATGTATACACTGACAGGGTATTTGTTGAGATCATTTCTCCTGTCTGTATTGGCCATTTTGAAATATTTTTAAGAGCACTGGTTGGCAAAATCCTCACTCCTTAGGTAATTTGAACATTTAGAGTGGCTGAGTTTAAGTGTTTTTATTCAAGTTCTTCTTTTTTCTAATATTGATTTGTTGCATGCTTGCAGAGACTAGATCGAGAGATGTGTAATTTTTTTGTAAACATTTGAAAAATATTGTGTCACACATCAGCCTATATGGTATTGTATTCTGTCCTGTTCAGACAGACACAAATAACTCCAAAAATTTGATTGAGCTGAAGAGCCTCAAATTTTTTATGGGAGCTGTCAAAGAATCCAAACAAGTTGGAAAAACTAATTCACTCTCTGCCAATATTAACTTTGCAGAGCCAACAGTACGCAAGCTTGTACACATCAGCAGGGACTGGTGATGTGAGCTGCAGCAGCCAACGTTTGCGCTTCACTCTGATGTGTGGCAAACGTTGGCTGCTGCGGATCACATCCCCAGTGTGATTACACAACCTGTTGCGCACACCTGCATGACCATGACAGGGTGATGCTATAGGGCATCTATTATCTAAGCACCTGATGGCAATGAGTGCTCTGCCTGAACTGACTCTGGATGTATTGTGAGAGCTGGATAGTTTTGATGCAGTTTGAATTCCCCCAGTGACAGTTATTTGTGAAGTAAAAAAAACAACAACCCAAAAAAACCCAAATAAAGCAGTTTCACATTAAAAAAATCAATGTTTCAGGATGTCAGGAAGGGACTTGGACTGCCAGCCAAGACACTGCTAATTTTCTTCGGCTTGTTTCTCTTAAAATCTAAAATGAAAAAAAAAAAATCCTTTATGTTAAAATATTTATCCAAAAGAAGATCTTCAAGTGTATTTTAAAAATACGGCTTGTGGCAGACAACTACAACAGCGATGCACGCACAAAAGGGAACACGCCACTGGAAGACGACCAAATGAAATTCCTGTTTCTATCAAATAAGCACACAGCTCAACATTTGTATAACGTACAGTTACCTGTCTTTCTTTTAAACACAAAGGGACAACAACATGTAGTTTTAAGTGTGTGACATCATCCCAATGTAAAGTCCTTGAGCTGAGTGGGAGAGCACAGATGGAGCCAGAAATAGAAACACTAATGTGCAGTTAGCCGAACGATGTGGAAGCCAACAAGAGAAATGATTTGGCTTTTGAACTGGGCAAATTATTACTGATGTGAATAATGCTGGTGTTTTTTTTACGTGGAGGAACTGACACAATGCTTCATCTCAGAGGGAAGGTGATGTAGTAAGAAACCCCTTCACCTTCCATCTGACTACAAATCAGTGTAAAAGTCAACAATAATGACACCTTGGTTCTTTAATATGAGTTTAATGGATATTTACTGGATGAGTAACTATCTCATGTTATTGAAGTTATGACGTCCGTGAGTGGAGCCGAGATCTGGTTTGTCGAAAAAATGAAATGAGCTCACATAACAGATGGGTGATGAAGGGCTGAGGTTAAAGGAGAGCAGTCTGTATTTGAAGACATCCTAAGAGTGATGGTGAGAGAGCTTTAATTGGATTAGTATTATGATGCAGCTTTAAATATATCTATCAAGATATATCAAGAGACCGTCTGTGTGTAAGTACATTCTGTTGAATTTCGTTACAGCTCCTAATCTGCTCAGTCCTCTCACTAATCTTCCTCCCAGACTGAGGAAGACCAGTTGTGCTCCTGACATTTTCATGTCTATGTGCAATTAAAGAGGAGGGTAAACAATTGGTAACAGTGCATAGGCATTAATGGGGACTTTATGAAAATATAACAGGTTTTTTAAATTGGTTTTCTACTGTCTAGACAGACAGAGCCAGTCATTGGATTTTTTTCTACTTATTTTTGTTGTTTGTGCGTGAAAGAGCCGTGAACTAATGGAAATTGTTGCTGTAATTGATGCTTCCCACAGACGATATCATCATGCGTGCTCAGCTGGTGCATTCAGAGCGTCCTTAAGTGCACAAAATTAGCACTCACAAATAATAAAGTCTTCGTAAATGTGACATCTTTAATGTTTTTTCAGGAATTGCAAGATGCCTAGAATTATGGTAATTAAAGATGGAAATGAACCAATACTGGAAAAAAAAACCCCCATCAAAACATGTGAGCCTGATCCCACTCTCCTACTTTCACCCACAGGTGGGCAAGATCCGAAAGACGGCAGCCCGGAGGAGAGAGTATCACATCCTGTTCATGGTTCTGACCACAGCTGCCTGCTACCTGCTGTGCTGGATGCCGTATGGCGTTGTGGCCATGATGGCAACGTTCGGCCCGCCTAACATCATCAGTCCTGTGGCCAGCGTGGTGCCCTCGCTGCTGGCCAAGAGCAGCACTGTCATCAACCCTCTCATCTATATACTTATGAACAAACAGGTGAGACAGCAACAGGTGTTTTTCTGTATGCATGCATATGTGTGTGTGTGTGTGTGTGTGTGTGTGTTGCTCAAACACGAAGTGACCATTTTGAAAACCCAGATACAATTTGACAGGAACAACAGCTTTATTTACACAGTAAAAAAAGACAAATTACAACAGCTGAAATCATACAAATGGTCCATTTAAATATTAATTCAAGTGTAAATAAGAAGAGAATTCACTGACAAATCAAGGTCAAGAAACACCCTAAGGCTGTTGGGAGTGAAACGCGACCTTCACTCTTCATATGTTCATTTAACAGGTGCTTCTTTGTCTCTTCCTCCTTTTGGGAATGCTGCAGGAAGCTACAGGAGGGAAATGTATTCATATGTATATACTATATAGAAAAAAATGTAATGTTGAACAATTCTTTAGAGGCAGTGTGTGTCGCAGCAGTTCCCACAATACTTGCAAAAGAAAGAAAAAAAAACAAGATATGAAAGCTAGGTGTTAAGAGTAAATAGCAGAGAGGAGGTGGCTGAGAGGGCAAAAAAGTAATAAACAGCGTCTCTGAGCTCGTTTCTCATCTCACTGCTTCACCCACGCCCCTTAAAGTCAACGTCAACTTCCACTACAATGTCCTGTATTTAATATTGGCATTAACACTGTTACAGTGAAAAAGATCAGAAATTCAATTATACTTCATCTTAAGGATCCCAGAGAGAAGTAGCAGCACCTTAGAGGTCACGCTATTACTGCTCATCTCAGGTTTAAATTGCCCAGCTGAGACATAATTAAAAAGGGAATTTGGCACAATATTAAGATGTGGAGATGAAGTTGCCAGAAGGAAATTGCACTCACTCAAGTGCATCCAGGGAATTAGTGATATCTTCACCACAGCTGGATGCCATTTCTCTGGCCACAAGCATGCATTATAAATCTGTAAAACACCACGAGTGGAAAAAAACAAAGAAAAGAAAAGGAAGGTCTTATTGTACAATCGCCTCTCACGACATTAATGACAATGGTGTCTACTTGCAGCACAGTACAGCACAGACAGTTAAAGACTCGGCCCTGATCTTGACTTGCATGCTCTGTGCATTGGAAAGTGATTGAAAATCATTAGAGATATACATGTACAATATTGTTTAGGGTTTCTGCACCTTCAGTGTGTTACAATCACAAGTACTAAAACATTTAGTTATTCATTTCAACGGAGAAACGGAAAACCTACAGCAGAAAGAGCTGAAAACCTGCATGATTTTAAACAAACGCTGAAATCTCCCCATGTTAAGTGTCAGAAATGGTTCTTTGCGTCAGTTTCATAAACCTCTGGTACAGATGTTGAATTGCTGACTTTAGGGACCGGAGTCCCCCCCCCCCGTCCCACAACAGCTTCTAATGACATGCCTTATAATTAACATGACACTGGGGCTGCGTATCAAAACGTTATTCTTTTTGCACCGTGAGCAAACTGTGTCTAAAATCTTAATATTAGAAACGATCAAGTCTATTGTGTATATACATATGTTTATTTATTAGACACCATTCGTCAGCTGCTATATCTTCAATTGTATTAACCAGTGTGTGAGATGCTGCACATCAGTGAGGAGAAGTGCTTCCTATGATTTGCAGTGGTTTTCATCAATGTGATGAAGTACTTTAGACATGCATGTAATTCACTGAATTAGTCATTACTACCTGGTTCTTTCACCTACACATAGTTTCTCAATTGAATGTCTAAAAGATTTACTTGATCACAATATGCTGTATATCAGTGTTACAATACAAAAAACAATGATAGATGGTTTTATATCTGTTGTCAATGCATACTGTGAAGTACTGCATTTAAAACTGGCACCAAAATCTGATTTGTTGAGTCTGAAAATGTTGTGGTGTCAGCACAGTTTTGTGATTCGCCATGATACCAACCCCAGAACCATCAACATACAACAACAACTATTAGTATTACTACTTCAACTATACTACAGAGCCATCTTCTTCAACATTCATAAGACTATTCAAAGTAACATTTCTGTGACACGTTTTCACAACTTATACCGAACCACGACCAATGGCACAAGCACATTTTGTAAAATAGCACAGCTAGTAGTAAAAATCTCTGTTAAAGGCAAGATTTTTCTAACTGCATTGTCTGCAGCAAAAACTATATGAAAAAAAGAAACACCATCCCCCTTTCCACACTGAGACAATACCTCCAGAGCTCGCTGCTGATGTGGTAGTGACTCACTGTAAACATAAAAGTCCTCCTCCTAGGAGGAGACAAAGCAAATCTGTTCAAATTCCTCTTTTATAATCATCTTTACTCTGAGCTGTGGATGCGTACAGACCAATATTAGAGGATTCAGAGAATACGAGACATTTATAGTTGTAGGAAATGAGCTTCATGCTTGTTACGTGACAAGGAAATAACCCTGCAATGATGTGAACAGACGCAGACACCCATCGCTGCAGCGGTAAGCTCCAGGAACTACTTGGCCATTCTGCGCACTGGTGAAATTACATTCAATAAAAAAGGGTGAAAGTGACCATCGAAAAAAACCGGGGCTGGTGTTTGCTGAGGCAGAGCTGAGAATCCCCCTGATACAGATCACTTCAGCGAAACCAACTGCTCCGCGCCTCTCGTGGCAGCCGCACTGCACGGCACTGCAGTCCTGGCACAGTATGTACTGCATGTATCCAAACAGCCCGCAAGGCAACCCGAGGGAAGTGTTCAGTCGACCACTAGGCACAGGGTTACGGCTGTTCTGAGCACCTGTTTGTTCTGTTGATCCATTTTGGCCTCATTTATTTTCATTTAATTAAAAAAAGAAAAGTGTTACTAGAGTACAAATAACACGCAACACGGCTTCTGATCTCATGAGAAGATATGAGAATAATGCCAAACAGGAAAAACCTGCAGTAGAGCGATGAAATGTACAGTTATATGACTGATTCTGCCTTTGTCCCTCTGCACGTGTTGCAGCTTTAACTACGCAAAAGTGTGTTTGTGAACATGTGCGGCATTTGTGACATTCAGCTTAGACGATTTCTTTGCTGATTCACGACCCTTTGGACCAGAAACAAAAAAAAACCTTAAATCACAAAAATCCGCCGTTATAAACAGTGGCGTTTTCCTTAAAGTGGAGAACCACTCGTTCCTATTGCAAAAAAAAACAAAAAACACACAGATTTTTACACCATTGAAACACAGCCAGTTATTGAAAATTCACTTGTCTATCTAAAAACACTGATCTGTTGCTACCCTAGTCAGCTCCACAGCTAACGTGGCTCAGCTAAAGCAGAGAGAAACATCTTTTACAGATCCATTTCGGAGACTCTTGCCGCAGGTCTCTGGTCTAGTAAACCATCTTGATGAAGACAAATTCTTTCCGAAGCCTCCACGCTGATCCCTCCCTGGAGGGGGGGTATGGCTTATGTTCTTCATGGGTCTAATTTGAAAGTTGTAAGCTTCAGCCTCTTTGTCTCCAATGGTTTTATTGCACCTCTCCCTTAGTCAGCCAGAAAAGGCCAGTGTGTGTGTGTGTTGTGTACATCAAGGTAGGTCAGCTTTCATTTCTCAGATGTCACAGTCGACGGTGCTGAAGCCTGGGAGAGTGACCCGGCCCTTCCTCCTCAGGTCGCTCTCGGGGCCCGTGTTGATCCGTTGGATCAGGCTCTTCTCATACAGGAGGGGATGGTAGGCACCCAGTGTACAGGCAGCGTCGTAGTAACGCTCGTGGTAGTGGCACAGGTCCGTCTGCCTCATGGAGGGAATGTACTCGTACACGTGCACCTGCTCGCACAGCGCCATCATCAGGAGGATACCTGCAGTGGGGGAAAAAAAGAGGGACAGGTTGAGGTATTCGTATTCAGTAATTTCCCAACTGACCTTAAATCTAGCAGAGAGGAGTGTTGAAGCTGTCCAACACAGCTGCAAATCTGATCTGGGGGCCATTAAGCAGCTTGACTGCAGCAGATGGTTGAAGGAATAGCTTTGGGAAAGACACTTATGTGCTTTATTGTGGGGACTTTGAGAATCTTGCTCCTTTAGGAGAAGCATTTATCATTATAAAAATCTCCACTGGATCCACTCTGCACAAAGTCAAAAGTGGAGGATGGCGGTTATACCCATTAGTCCTTGGGTACACATGCGATTGTTATGTACAAGCGTGAGGTACAAATGTGCAGAAGGAGCAATGCATGTTCAGCAAAAAAAAAAGGACAGAACTGAATACATAATATATGAAGTCAGTGAGTTTTCCCGCCTCAGCAGGCGCTGCATGGTATCTTCTGTACACACCGATACGTTACCAGCACACTGAGATGTCGGCTCCCTCATACATTTTGTTACCTTCCTTGTTTTTCTATCCACCTTGCTTTGTGTTTTCCTGCTGATCTCTGTTTATCATGTTCTCGCTGATGATTATTATTCAGCTCACAGCCCTCCCCCCTCTCCATTGTTGCTCTCCAGTGTGATCACACACGCACTGAGCAAATTGCTTCCTACAGAATGTGTATGTCTGTTACGTTGACATGTGTTGTACAACACTTGTCCATGTGCCTTCTTTTCTCCTGTCTGACACCAACCTTGTAACACTAATTAACTACTGATTAAGCTCCAACATGTACTGTACACAACAAGTTCACCGTCAGCACATCGGCAGCACAACCACAACAAAAGAAAATTCATTTTAAACCTGTCTTTATTAATTTTATCTTACATATTTTCCACAATTGCACATGTATACCAGCCATCAGACTCATAAAAACACTGTTGTACTCAAGGATGAGTCAGCACAAGTGCCAAACACATACCCTTATATAAAACTTGTCGTGACCCATGTATGTGCAGGGTATATAAAGTGAAAAACGCCTGGCCGTGAGTCACACAAATTAAGTTTGATGAAACAGAAATGAAAGGTCACCGCTGAGTTTCGGAGAAACTGCCTCTACTCCACCAGTGCAACAAGCCATTAGGGGGAAATACTTTCTCTTCTCAAGCATCACTACCTGTTGACTCTGAGGACATGTAAGTGCACTTAGACATGATTTCTGCTTAATCAAACTCAGCGAGCAGACCACTGCCACAAACCCAGTCCATCTTCAACCTTCCCATAACCTCTTGTTCTCCTGGAGTTGCATCGAGTTGACATTATATTTCCCCCCCCACCCCTCTCTCTCTCTCAGTTCTACAGGTGTTTCCTGATTCTGTTTCACTGCAATCACTGGTCGGCGGAGAACGGCAACATCTCCGTGCCCTCCAAAACCACGGTGATCCAGCTCAACCGCAGAGTCTACAGCAACACGGTGGCCTGCACCGCCCAGATCTCCACCGACGCCCTCAACCAGTGCAGCAGCACGCCGGCCGCCCGGCACGCCACCCCGCCCAGGTCGCTGCCGGAGCCTGAATGTCCCGAACCCAGCCAGAGCACAAACACTGTCATCACCCAACACCAATAACTCACATCCGACAACTGCACTTGTAGTGTTGTGGACTCACTTTGATGCATTTAGACAGTAGATGTGCTATTTGTGCGAGCTTGTGTTTGTACAGGACAGAATCATTTTTTGTGCACGTCTGCTAGGTTTGAGTTCTCTTACATGTACTAGATGCCCATAGAAATACACATTGCTTGGAGCAGATGAACTATCGCTTAAGTGTTCGTTCAATGTCTCATTCACCAAACTTCTGCATTAAGATCTTCTATAACAATTTCCTGTGAAAGCTTTCTGTTTGATTTGTGACCAAAGCTGCAAAGATTTAAAATCATTCAGCCATTGATGTTCGGTGATACGATGATCCAGAAATGTGTAGGACTGGTTTGGTCGGGGCTCTGTGCAGACCGGCTGAGCTCTTCATTGTCAGAAAGGTATGTCTTTCTTCCTTAACTTATGTTGAAACAGGAAAGGATCTTCTTCAAACTGCTACCAAATGTTGAAGCACAAAATCCTTCCTTGAAACCATGAAAGAACAAGTCCAGTCTAAAAGTACACAATCGTCAACATCACAGGGCTTGCATTCACACAGTAGCTTCAGGCCAACACTAGCCGCTTTCTTACTGATTGAATTAAATTCTCCTATGTCAACATAAACCTCTACAAAAGGATTGCATTATTCGAAATGCCTCTGTATGTTAACAGCACCTTATTCATCCATTACGACACTGTTCTTACATCACATGTTATGCATGAGAGCTGACATCAGCCATAGAAACAAAGAGTTGTACTTTTAGTTTCTTTGGACTCAGCAACATTTTGAATACGACTCGGGAGAAAATGTTTATTGCAACTTACGTATACGCCTGTGATTGTTGTTATTTTTTAATGGAATGAATTGTTAATCTTATCGTCCGAGTATGGAAAAAATCCTCTCCATGTATGTATATAGAAGCTTTGTTTCCACAACGCTCTTTGTTTCTTAAGAGATTCCTGAACCCAGCTGCAAATTCACACAACATTTATCGGTTAGTCTTATTTTTATTATTATTTTCTCTCACTTTCATCACTGAAACATTTCTTATTTCTATAATAACCTTCGCGCACACATATTTTATGTTTTTTTTTTGTTTGTTTTTTTTTAAATCAAATGATTTTTTTTCCATCTATTTTTCCTACAAAGCAAAAATCTGGTGCCTCTTCTTTGTTGCTGTTTAGTCAGGTTGTCATTGTGCTGCTGTAAATGCCAAAGCTCATCATTAATAGATTTTGTGCCGCAATCAGTGTCTAAGTGGATTGATGTATTTGTCATTTCATGCCCGTCTTTTCTTCCTCCGTTTCACCTCTCTGTGCTGCTTGGACTGTAAATATCGCAGAATCCTAGAAATTCTCACACAAAGACCTTAGCCTACATTTACCTTACAACTTGTACATACGTAAAGTTGGTTGGTGTGTATCCAATTCTTTTTTTCTGTCCTGGTTACTTTGTGCTGCATGGTTTTTATTTATTATTTTTAGCACATTAAATCTTAAAACTGATCGAACCTGTATTCAACTAAATAGCTCTGTCGGTCACCTCACTGAGGGGCAAAGAAGAACCTACTTAGAGCTCATGACCTCATAGACTGAAGGCCAGTGAGATGATGCTAACCATGAGAGGTGGACTACAAAAAAAAGGGGGATGTGAGAAGTGGCTCCGCCCTGTATACGACCTGCATTTAAAGTCCCTCGGACCAGGAGGACAGAGGCTGATCATGATGTACAGCCCGACCAGCCAAAGAGTAATGCTCGGTCAAGGAGACACGTGAGGGGAACCTCTACTGCACCTGCTGCTGTGGTTACGTTACGAAATCTGTGAACGCTTCCTGAATGTGTGCGTTTCCCACTAACAGAAGACATGTAGATGTAGATGTAGTCCTCGACGTTGTAGAGTCACCAGAAGAACCAGGATTGGGATATAAAGATTTACTGGATTTACATAAACTGCTGAAAAAGTGAATCGTCCTCGGTGAGAAGGTCAGCAAGTCATAAAGCAGATATCAAGCATGTTTGATCTGAACTCCAGATGTTGTTGCTTTTCCCCAGAGACTGTGATCACTGAACTTTCTACTGCAGGTTGGTGCCAAATATGTATCCTGACAATCTGACTTGAGCCGGCCTGAAAGCTTATAGTTGAGTCAGTTCCAGGTGTGAATGGATGCCAACGTTAACCAACTGTACGGGGACGATATGAGAGCTGACAGTATTGTAAGATTTTTTGTTGGATTTAATTGTTTTAATAAATATCATTGTACACCTGTGGAAGAAAATGAATGCACTGTAAAAAAAAAAAAAAAAAGAGGCTGGTGGCTCTTGGGAGAGAAAACAATTAACTCTGTGACTGATGAACTGATCTGAGGCTCTAATGTGTCTGAGTACTGTCGAGAGATTTCCATTCATAATGATCAACACTAAGATTAACCATGCCACACACACACACACCTTTCTCATTGATGCTGAAAAACAGAGTCGATGTTGTGTGAAATTTTAACTCCGACAATAAACTCATGGGATGTTTGAAAACCTGTACACGACGAGGCTTTGTTTAAAACTGTGCATCCATCCTGTTCAGTGTTCACGTACACACGTTTAACAGGAGCATGAATGTAACACAAAATGTGGGAGAATGTGATCCCAACCAACAAATGACCTGAATGTGTTTTGCAAGGCAAAGACTGTGTTAGAGGAAAAATCCCTTGACAGCATCAGTGCCATCCCTCCACCCTCTTCTAGTCATAATGATGCACTTCTTAGAAAAGACTTGCACAGCACCCTGCATTTAGGATGTAACCATGTCACCCTGGTAAAAGGAGTACAACAACCAATTCTTGTACTTCAATTCAACTTAAAATTAACAGTGAAAAATTAATTCTTAGCTTTTGTTCCTACAACAGCTCAGTGCATTAATGGGACTTTCCATATAAATGTCTTCAGAAGAAAACTAATTATTTTTGTAGAAGATTTATCATTTCTGAAAAGACAACGTCTCAAATGTTGTGCATGTCTCTAATAACGGCAAAGAGAGGGGTTGATGTTTGTGCATCATTATTGCTAGACCCCACTAGGCTGAAATTAATTTGTACTGTACATACAAACAATGTGCAGCTGAATTAATGAGAAAGCAGTTTGATTAACAGCACTGTCAGCCCAACATGTAAGTAACATGACAGGTGTTCACACAAAAGGCTCCTGACAGGAACATGCTGACATTTTAATGCCATTAATATGGATCCAGGCGGTGAAGCCTTACAGCTGAATAGGATTTTTGTTATAAATGTAAAGCTCATGTTCCTTCCATTTAAGACATCTAATCAATGGCTGATTGTTGCATTGACTTCAGAAAGTTACAGCAATCAGGACTGAAAAGCAGCCGATATATAAAACCGTGCTGTCTTGGTTGTGATTAGGGCCGACGCATGAATTTTTGTTGAAGATTAATTGCCATACAAATAATTGCAATTAAATGATTCAATTGTCTTTTTCTGAACATCTTATGCCATTATTATTATATAAGCCTAAACAAAAGTTTAATAATACACACATGCTTTATGAAGAAGAGGAGCCATTTATTGGCTTTGCAACTAAATCCATGGATTTAGTTGCAAAGACAATAAATAGAAGAAAAAAGTTTTCATCGAAATGCGGTCATTGAATAGAAATTTAGCTCCAAGATAAACAGTTTCTGGCGCTCAACTAATGTTTTATTAAACCACATTGTGTGATGGTGTGATGATGTAATGATGTAATTAAAAGAGGACCAGTAGAAAGTTATGGAAATATGACATTACTGTTTCATCCATCTTATTTTATACAGATGAATGGAAGCCATTCTAACAAGTACGCTAAATAGTTGCAATTACAGTAACTCCAATTATTATGACCAGGCAATAATGTAATAATTGTGGCGGGCCAACAGTTGTGATGAAGCGCGGCTGCTTAGCTGTTTTCGTTGATGGGCCGATGCAACAGATCTGAATGTGGTGCGTTTCTCCTCCGTTGTTTAATCACCTGCTGTTGTTAATGGTTGATCGTTTTCACTTTTCAACTCCTTTCATGCGTTGCTACATTTGCTGGACTTCAAAGACAAGCAGCATTAATCTACAGAGGTTTTTCACCTCAGTATGTTGCAGCTCTCTGCCACCTCCAGGTTTCATATCACTGCTCAGCACACTGGCCTTAATTTTATTTTATTTTTTTCACGGTTCCAGTTCACCCTCACTGCTCTCATTGTAGTTATTTCTGACCACAGCAGGCAGCTGTTTTCAGAGGAGAAGCTCTAAAACCCACTATTTTAGCACAGTTAATAAGTAGCTGGTCAACACAAGGGAGAATTTAGCAGCAGAGGAGACGGACAGTTCAGAAAAGAACAGACACAAGATAGCTAAAATGAATAATCCAGTCAAATTGAATGCTACGTCTCTCTGCAGCTGCTGGATGCATAAGGAAGCAGCTGTTCAGCCACATCAACATATAAGCTAATGACACAGTATGTCAGTGTTTTAAGGCAATGGCCATGAAACCTGTTATTTCAGATAAGCAAATGTCACCATGCTAACACGCCAAAGATGTGGGTGAACGTTGTAAACATCACACATGCTAAACATCTGTACATCAGCATAATCATTAGTCGCATTTGATGCTTTCAACGACACAGTATCTGTTCATTAGTCTAAAGGTCACATCATGCGTTTCCCTCTTTCATCCTATATATCCAACACCAATTCAGTTACAGATGCTTTAGATCTATAGCCACATTGATAAGACAATGACATAAAAGAAGCCAATTGTGGCCAATTATGTAGCTACAGAAAACATGCCCACACTTTTCACCTTCTCTTTCAGGCTTGTTTTGAACCAAAATATGGTAATTATATTCCTAACATCAAAATACTCCTTACTGTCATTTTTACTATGTCTTGTTTATTATGTCTCTAAGTGACGGGAGTGATACAAGCACCATATCACAAAAGATGCGTCCTATTCTATCATCAAACTTGACAGTAACAATTATTCGTAATAGGTTTGTCTGACAACAGGAGCAAAAATGTCATTAGATTCAGTGAATCCACCACGATGATAATGGCGTGCCTAATGGAGGTAAGACTTCTGCCATAATTGTACGTTTTGTGAGTGTGTGTTTGTTTGTATGTATGTATGTGTGTGTGTGTGTGTTATGTGGCGTGTGAGGGGAAAGGCACGTAAAGAGAGCATCAGGAAGTAGACAGACTGGCATACTGGAGAGTCTCTAAGATGGGCTCACTGTGGTCACATTCCCACCACCCCCTGCATGGGATGTGCTGCTTTGAAGTGCATTGCATGGCTGTGCTGCATGCTGATAATGTCATTGTGCATACTGAAGATAAAAATTTCATCATGTCCAAGCGTGTGTGTGCGTGCAAGTGTATGCGTGTTTACCCTCCATTGACTCCAGGAGCAGGCAAGAGAAAGATAAGAGTCCAGAGGAAACTGCCAGAGAGAGAGTTACACTGCATGCATATCGACTATACGTATTGCGTACGTGTGCGTACTGACCTATGAAGCCGGATGAAGGAGGATTAGGTTGGATGTTCTCCTGAGTGTTGCCCTGAATCACGTCCCACAGTCGCCACACGTAGCCAGGGTGAAGGATGTAGAACGGCTGATCAGGATGGAGCTTGCGGTGTTCGACGTACGGACCAAACAGGTTGTAGTCTGGACTGGCGTACCACTGATGAGACAGAGAGGAGGAGAGGAAACACCTCAGTTTAAACAACAGGGAGGCAAAGACTTTGACTTGTGTCTCATCTTCTGGTTTATATCTAGTTTATACCTCTTTGTTCAGTTTTCACAGTGTTTACATTAAAACTCAGTTTAACACAAAGCATCACATCTATTCTGGTAGCCAATCGAGATTCAACATGTGTTGAATACAGTAGGTGCAATTTGAAAACCTGAAACCTACAATAAAGGTTTCCTCTGTACAGTCATCCCAAGTTCAGCATGAGGCTCTTAAAAGGATAGTTCAACATTTTGGCAAATTCGCCTATCGCTATTATCCCATAGGCTCAGAGGTTCATTACCTTTAATTGTTGATTTTAGATCGGCGAGGCAGAGACGCAAACTGCTCAGCTAACACTACAGAAGCAAACAGTAAGCTTTTCCCTCAAGTTCATCAAATACACAATCCAACAACTCCAAAATGCTCTCGTGGAGAAGTTGTGACCTGCACATTCACCTCGCTGTGAAATAATAATGTAACATTACGAGACGGCAAATGCATAGCCGTACCTACATTCCAGACACGGCTGCTAGGCAGAATGATTTCAAAAGCAAAAGTAGAGCATTTGCTTCATGTGTCATAATGTAACATAATTATACATTATTATCTCATAGGGTGGTGAATGTGCAGTGCACAACTTGTCCACGAAAGCATTTTGGATTTGTTTGATTGGAAAAGCAAAACTACTCTTCGCCTCTGTGGCGTTATCTGAGTAGCTTGCATCTCTGCCCCGCCGATCTAAAAACAACATGCACCGACAGTTAAAGGGAATGAACCTACTCCTTTGACCAAACTGTTGAACTATCCCTTTAAGTCAGATGGAAATTTCTATCTCTGCTATAGTGACACTGTGTAAATTTGCCAATTCAACTGATTGAATATAAAGATTCAGATGTGAAGGATCAGCAAAAATATAATACAATAAAAGATCAAAATGTTAAAGGTAGAATTAGACACTTTAATTGATCGAGAGAACAATGGGCCTCATTCACGAACCGTTCTTAAGAACAAATTTGTTCTTAAGTCCTACTTACGAAGTTTTTACGAAGATTGTGGCATTCATGAATGTTTTCTTATCCAGAATTTGTTCTTAACTAAGAACAAAATCTAAGAACAGTCAGGAGTATACTTACGCACTTTTAGGTGCTGAGACTTCTGCAAAAATAACCGATTATAGCGTTTTCTTTTGTTCTGCAGTTGTATGATATTATATGATTTGAATAAGAATTATTTTCTTATCTTTTATGATGTTTTTAATAATCATATATATTAATAATAATAATTGACAAATCATTGCAGTCTCTTAAAAAACATTATAGACACTTAATTCATATCATATCTTTTTTTTTGGGGGGGGGGGGGCATACAGCTGCCGATATGATTTTTTTTTTTCCTAATTGCGGGCTGCAACAGTGCACTTACTGTAAGTGTTCACACTACACACAACTGTTTTTTTTTCATATGTGATAATATGATGATATTTATGATGGCACACGTGAGAGTGTGGTCTCTCTGATAACAACCCGAAGAGCTGCATCCACTGCTGACGCTACTAAATATAGCCTAAATATAAAAATATAAACTAAATATAAGCCTTTGTTTGTTTCTTTGTTTCATTCCTGCCGCAGTAGCGCCACTTCACTACTTAAGTTCTTTTTACGTTTGGAGTCTGGTGCTCCCTCCCAGATTTTCATTTGAGCATTTCAACTTTCTTTCTCACTTCACCTTCTCTGCTCAGTGCCTGTGGGTGCTGTGTGCACACGGCCCTGCAGTCTCATGCCCTTTTACGGGCATTGATGGGGCGGTTACTATGCTAATCCTATGTTAATTAGACTCACCTGGCACACGCCCTCAACTTACGAGGAGATGGCATTCATCAAGTAGGAACACAGCTGCGAACAATTCTGAGGCTTACGAACGCGTTGATGAATCTGACGTAGGGTTTTCTTAAGGAACCTCTTAAGAACAACTTAAGAAAGAATCTAAGAAGGTTCTTAAGAAGATATTGGTGAATGAGGCCCATTGCTCTTTTGTGATTATCTGATTTTTCTAATGAACTAATGGGTAGGCTACTTTAGGTCTTTTATCAGGCTTGATAGAGGGAGTCTGCCTTCATCAGTGCTGCCAAAACCAGAGCTGGATTCTGAACATGTACACATCTGTCTGCAGTAGAGATGGAGAATGTTCCTCTT
The DNA here is from genome assembly GCF_045865225.1 of Trachurus japonicus. Lineage (NCBI taxonomy): Eukaryota > Metazoa > Chordata > Actinopteri > Carangiformes > Carangidae > Trachurus > Trachurus japonicus. The sequence continues at coordinate 20,984,771 of NC_140927.1, forward strand.
TTGCAAATTTCAAGGACTTAAAAGAAATACCGAGAGAGATGCGTGACGTTATTGCAGAACGACCACTGAAGCTGTGTCGACTTAACTTCTCTTCAAAGTAAATCAAAAAACAAGAACATCGCTCTAGGTAAAACATTTCTCGCTGCCATTTTGTGCCATGTTGTGCTGAGTGGTTGATTTTTATTTATGTATTCTTTCACAGTCAGTCGTAGGGTGATGTTTTATTCACGCGTCTGTTTTTTTGTTGTTACTCTTGGAGATAAATAATGTATCATGTACATGACATGCACAGAACAAAATAGAACTAAAACATGGTTAATGTAACATACCAAAATAACCAACATAGTGTAATAACAAACATTCTTTATACCAGTCCTGTGAGCTGTGAGAGGATGTAGGTGCTGCATGTACAGCATCCATCCTGGGATAAGTAAGAACCATTAGTGACTTTGTGTGCACAGACCATGGATAATGTGTCTTTGCTGCCCAGAACCTTTTTACACAGATCATTGAGCTGCAGTATTGTAGCACCCTTGAAAAAAAAAAGTCTCCCAGAAACCCCATCATTGTGCAGCTGATGTAAGAAAACCTGGCGGAGACGATCTCATGTCAGAACATTTCAGGGGTTTGCATTCAGTCTCGACTCTAAAAAGGGAGACTTTGTATTATCTTGCCAGAGAGCATCCGCTGTGTCTAACAGCTCAGTTTGGTTTGGCAAACCTGACAGTGGAAGATGAAAACAAGCAGCCCAGAGTTGTCAAAACAGTCTGCAACATTTTCAGCCACTGACCAAAAATGATGAGATGCTCTGAAGAACACCACAGCAGGGAGAAAAGCTCCGTGTATGATTGACGGCACTGAACACCAACGCGCTGCATTTGGGAAGCTGCCCCTGCGGTCGACGTTCAAGAACACTGCTCGAGAGCAAAAACATGAAACAGCTCCTTGGTACTGACCAAACAACACCATCCTTTTTTATACTTTGTTACTTTTCTTTCTTTAATGTATTTACTGGTGAAAAAAAGCCATTTTATGCTCTGGTGTGATAATCACATTGACCTTACTGTGTTCTATAATCCCGTCCATGTGCCCACCAAACGCACTGTAGCCTATATATGGTGCAGTGATTTAATCAGTGTGTTACGTATTGATGGAAGTAAAAGGTCAGCTATAGTGGAGTCAAGGGAAGAAAAAAAAACAAAAAAAAAAACAGCTCATGCCATAATTTATTCTTCTTAAAACAAGGGAGTGTGTTTTCACTGTATTATAGTGTCTTGACTTTAATGGCAGAGATATGGGCTTTAAATAGCCATCCTCAAATTTGCATTGCATAAATAATAAATGTCTTTGCCGTTACATTAAGTACCAATTAAACCCAACATAGTATAATACCTTTTATGATATTAAATGTACAGTATGTACTGTATTGTACTGCTGTGGAGCTAAACATCAATTGTACCCGAACTAGCATCACACTGGGATCAATTTTTGTTGCTGGTATCATGGGTAGTTAAAAGCCCATTAAACATAATTAAAACCTTCTAGTTGTTCTGGCGGCTCCACATCATCGGCAACCCCCCGCCCCCATTTAAATTTCCTCACCTCGAGTAACAGCGTTCACGTGTTATCTGTGCAGCAAGTTTCCAGCAGATCATTGCTCATTAAGAAGCGGTGTGTTTGCAGGGAGCAAGTTTGCAGGGAGCAAGGAGTGCCACATACAAGTCAACTTGGTATTGTGAGAAACGAGGAGGGGGTCCGTGGTTGAGCTTGAAGTTTCCAAGGGGGCAGTTCATGGACTCTTTTCAGAAACTGGACCAGTTGTACCCAAAGCACGATCAGGCTCAGCTCAAGTGACCACAATGCATCACAATCGAGGGAGACTGACAAGTAAAGACTCGAGAAAGACTCAACTGTCCTCTCAAGCAGCAGATTCAAGGACACTTGGAGGACACGCTCGGCAGAGGTCTGGGCCACAAGAGGCTGCAATCTTTAAGTCAACACAGATGTGTCCTGGGCCACACATGGATGTAACTGTAAATATTTTATTATTTCAACTGGACGACATTTTATTTCAGTGTAGAGCTGTGAGCAGAGCATTGGATCTCTCAACCCGTCCCTCACTTTCTCACGTCTCCTCTGATGGACACTTCAACACATAACTGTGTATTTGCAGGTATGTGTTGTCAAGTGGCCACCTGAGGCAGCTTCTTAGGAAAAGTGTGAACTGACACAGACAGAGATGATGCACTTGAGGTGAGGTTTGAGGGAGGGACAAAGATCAAAGAGACAGTCCCGGAAAACTGTACGACACTCATCTTCATTTAAGTGATAATGAAGAATTACAGATATGATCATTTCTAACACATTAACCAGTGTGATGGTGAAAAGGGAGAACATCAAGACCTGGACACTACACCCTGGCAACAATACCCCCCAATCAGCACCTCCACTGTTCGTTACTGGCTTTGTCTGAGGAAAAAATAGGCATCAGAGCAGCATAGAAAAGGTCACTTGTCGACAACATTGCTTGCCCTCCACCTTGTTTGTGTTGCGGTGGCTTTGTGCAGCTCTAGGGAGTCTATTATTTAATGTTGTGATGCATGCAGAGCTACGTAACAGTGAGCTGAATGGATGTTTGTCTTGTGGCTATTTTTAGTAACAGACTTACATGTTAATTAGCTTTTTTTTTTGTTGTTGTTGTAATCTTTGTTTAAATTACCGGTTTTCGAGTATGACATAGAAAGGCTTCAGCTCCACCCACAAGCGCTGCATCGTGCGAGACTCTTGTTAAATGTTAGGCGACAAGCGTGCACTATAAAGGCCCCTGCTCCTCCATAGAAATAAAGGTTAAAGCCCCGCTGATTAAAAAGGACAAGTGCTTCTATTATTAACCTTTAAAAAAAAAATTAAATGCTGCATGCTAGTTAATAAGAAACGGAAAAGGAAATTCCTTAATATTCCTATATCAAAGGAATTGGACAGGTCATTTAAATCATTAAGAGGGCAAGCCACCTGCAGGATGCAAATGAATTTTATGAGAAATCTGCGGCTTTTAGGTTGTTAACATGATGGCTTCGGCTCTCGCAGAAGTCCTGGATTATAGTCTTATTGATTGTTTCAGAAAATCATTCTCTGTATAATAGTTTGAGGAAGCATCGAGAAGAAAAGGAGAAGGAGGAGAAGGAGGATTGGGATGGGAAGAGGATGGCAGAAGGAGTCGGAATAAATAACATGCTTCTGGAAACATGTGCAAACATGAATCACAGCCATTTCATGAGCAGCTGGAAGTCAGGGATCGAGGGGGCAGAGATAGATAAGAGCAGACGACGGATATGACAGCGAAGGAGGAGGAAGGCGGGGGCTGGTTAGACGGGAGGGAGGGTCAATTACAGGAGTGATAAGCACCGATGCTACAGTATGCTGGTTTGGTTGAAATACCCACAGTGGTGCCTATGGTGGAGTGGAAATAAGTAGTGAAACCGTTCAATCCATTGTCTGGACTGAATATATTAACATTTTGAGTCATCTGTCAGTTTCACCATTATGACTATTCTACTAAGAAAATCTGCTTTATTATCATTTAAAGCACACAGTGACTAATGACATCGGGAGTGGGCAGCTGACAGCTTAATGAGCCACTGTGTGGGTCGTTTGACAAAAACTAACCTTGTGTAAGTTGACGGTGTAAGGCGCTGGGTCCCAGGCCACCAGGGTCACATTCTTGTAGATGGAGCTCGTGTTGAATCGATGCCTCGGATTTGCCAGAATCTGTGAAGGGATAAAAACAAAATTGTATGCGTACGTGGGAGTATTGAGCAAAAAGCCTTCAAACAGACTTCCCTTAAACAATGTTCACCGTTAGTCAAAAATAAATCGATGTCATAAATCATTCATATTGCTCATCATTCTCCATGTTCTGTGCATCATATATCCATTAATGAATAATTATCACGCATCACACAGTGGCTGCTCCCTCACTGACCTGCGAGTTGATGATGCGTATGGTGGTTTTGTTTCCCACGTCTCTCTCGTATCCCTCCGTAGGTGCGGCATTGAAGCGTAAAACTGCATCATGGGAGTCTGAATGGAAAAAGCAGAGACCATGTTTCCTGATGCAGGTATTAAACTGACCTTGAGGTATACATGTCAATTTATATGAATAATATGGATTGGTCCAGTAAGAGCTGAGCTTCAGCATGGAAACTAAAATTATTCTTTTTTTATTCCATGTGTCTTCGTTTCCACACACAAAATTTTTTCTACAGAGAGGCCATTCAAAAAAAAAGAAAAGAAAAATACAACAAGTCTTGAATCCTTGAGTTGTTTAGACAAATGCAAAGTTAGATAAAGGCAAACATCTGAGACAAAATATTATGACGTCTATTTCACAACAACTGCCAAGAACTTGTGAAGGTCTTGATGTAGCTGCTGTTTGGTTTTATCACCTTCAGGTACACACACACACACACACACACTTTTTTGTAGATAGTCAGATCGTAGTGTTTGTGGCAGGAGTCACTAAGACAACACGGTGACTGCTGTGATGTAAATAAAGATCACACTGACAGCAGCGTCTAGCGAGCTTGCACATGTGCAAAAAGGCCCCAGATAATTTAAACTATGGTGAAATAAGGACTGGACCTGCGCCTCCGACCACGGCATTATAGGATGTCTTAATAAAAGAAATCTCCAGATATGATGATGATGATTGCAAAAATGTTGGTTTCATCATTTTAAGTCCACGTTCTGTTCTTATAATGTGAGAATATACTCTTGCAGTTCATACGGCAAAATGAAATCTTAGCTTGATGGATGGCTAAAGTAATGATGACAAATTTGTAATTTCTGCCCGCCTGTCCATCGATCCATCACTTCTAGTGAAACCCATGTTCACGTGTTGATATGACACCAGAACGAATGATGCTCCGGCTTTTGATCTGATGCTCTTTCATCACTGCCACCAGTCGACTCTTATACCAGCGTTTGACATTCACAACGACACTACCCTCTGTAAACACAGAGAATAAAGAGAAAAAAAACAAACAAACATGGCTCACAGGCCTGACATTTGACCCTCTGTTCCAATGTAATACCGTTAACACAATCGGTCCCTTTAGAACCACTGGACTGATGCATTTTCAAGATTATTCTTTTGAAGCAGAGATCGTTCTTTGTCACAATGGGTTTCTCATGATAGAAGGTGTATTTTCTTTCACCATGTGGAGAGAATCAGGGGCTGCAAGCACAGCTTCACGATTATGAAACTGTTGGGTGCACTAGCTGAGGATAAGCTGAAGGTATGTCCAACACTGACTACTGAACACTCTGGTGCTCTATTATGGGACCAACAATGACCAAGTCTCAGCTATAAGCCGGTGACGTCAGCGTAAGAGACGGTGGTGACAGACCATGTATGTATGAACTGCTGAGGCTTGATAAAGAGCTTCTGCACCTCCTTTTGTCAGCACTTGAGAACAATCTTCAGCCAAATCATCTAGTGCTGGACGAACCACTGAAGGTAAATTGGACAGACGTTTATTTTGAAGAGTCAGTCCTGAACAATTACATCTCCTGACCCACAATCCCACAAAAAAAGGCAATTGAAGGATTATTGAAAGGATGACAGAATGTGCGGATGTTGAGCAGGTGGAAAAGCTTTTGTTGAAGAATCTGAAATAGTGTCACTGTAGTTTGAAAAGAGTTGGATGCCTTAAAGAGAACAAATTATAAAGTTTTGGACGATCCCAACAGCTCATCAGGAAACGTGGACCTGGAGCAGATGTCTGATGATGATGACATTTAAGTTGTCCGTCCTCTTACACTGAGGACTTATGGAGAATTATAATTTATTTTTCTTTCATATAGACGGGTTTCTGTGCAACATCATCACAGCAAAAGAAAAGGACAAGGAGCCTGTGGAGCACCGGTGTCATAAAACTAAAAATAATATAATTTTTTTTTTTTTTATTAAAAAGTTTTGCACATAAAGACGTATGCACGCAAACTGTCGTTTGTGTACACACTGGGCTAATCTATGAGATGACTGTAAATGTTGGGCCATAATAGCTGGCAATTTGGACATCTGAAATCCATTCGTCACTGGGAATATTATACTGTATGGGTAAAAACGAAACTTACAGCGCATCCAGTGTTTCCCATTAATAAACGAGTCTGTGGTGGCCACGACTCTCTCTTACACACAGGCACTTAGATGGACAGGTCGCGTTGTGACGGTAATATGCGCTAAATTGCGCTAATGTGCTCAAATTGCTATCCGCCCCCCATCAGACCATCCGACTGTGCTTTTGATTAAATTCTTTTCATTAAATATTGGATTTGTTATGCATTTGTTATGCATTTATAGTATTTATTATCACTTTTTACTTTTTTAACTTCAAATTTTCCTTTATTTAGTTTGCCGGTGCATATTCTCATTTGCCCAGGTCATAGTATTTCAAAGGAGGTTAAATCGAAAGCAACTGGACTTAGTTATTTGTCTAGGAAGACGTTTCACCTCTCATCCAAGAGGCTTCATCAGTTCATGTACGCAACTGACCAGGCTGGGACTGGTCCAACTCTCTGGTGTGGAGACTCACTATTTAACCTCTTGTGTGGGCGTTCACAAGGGTGATGATGTCACTGGTTCCCTTTTGTGCTCCAAGTGCCAACGACAGTCGTTTAAAGGACTGTCTTTGATGGAAGTTGGTTTCGACTTCGTTAGTGCCCTATGTTGTTATAACGACAGTCGTTGGAGTCACTTGCCACTTGTGAACAGTAGTTGTTCTTTGAGGCTAGATTGTTGAATCTCCTGGGAAGGGATGAAAGGGCAGCATTGTAAATTGGAGATAGGTGGTGCCTCAGACCTCCTCCCCTGTTGAGGGATGGTTTCTCTACTTTTACATAGATGGCTTCTTTAACTCCTCTTTCAAACCATCTGTTCTCTCTGTCTAGGATGTGGACATTGCTGTCCTCAAAGGAGTGGGCTTTCTCCTTGAGATGTAAATGGACAGCAGAGTCCAGGCCTGAGGAGTTAGCTCTCCTGTGTTGGGCCATGCGTTTATGCAGTGGTTGTTTTGTTTCTCCAATGTAGAGGTCTTTGCATTCCTCGTTGCATTGGACTGCATACACCAGATTGCTTTTGTGGGTGTGTGGTGTTTTGTCCTTGGGGTGTACCAGTCTCTGTCTGAGTGTGTTGCTGGGTTTGAAATACACAGGGATGCGGTGTTTGTTAAAGATCCTCCTGAGTTTTTCTGATACTCCAGACACATATGGAATGACTATGTTGTTTCTCTTGTTTTGTCTTTCTTTCTCAACCACTTTGCTGGTTTTCTTTCTGGAAGCAGCTGCAGTTTTCACAAAGGTCCAGCTAGGGTAACCACAAGTTGTGAGGGCGCCTCTCAGGTGCTTGTGTTCTGCCCCTTGGGCCTGTGAGCTGATGGGCACGTTATCAGCTCTGTGTTGCAAAGTTCTGATAACACCAAGCTTATGTTCCAGGGGGTGGTGAGAGTCGAAAAGTAGATATTGGTCTGTATGTGTGGGTTTTCTGTATATCCCAATGTGGAGGCTCCTGTCCTTTTTCATATTTATTTAGTTTATTTATTTATTTATTTAGTTTGATAAATTTATGTCATCTTGAATTAATTGAATTAAATTAATCATTAAATTAAATTTCAGTAAAATATATTACTGAACATTTGAAATCATTATTTCTTGTTTTTGTTTTTGTTTATCATTCATGTTGGCAAGTAGTAGGCTTCACCACTTTGACTGAATAGTGAACACATTTTAGGGCGCAGACTCTTAAATTCCCAATTGACATCAAGGATCCGGTTCCAACCTGCGAGCTGTTTTCATGACGGATGATTTCTATGAATATTTTTCTCCGGAGCCAACGGTTTTCATTCCTGTCTGACTGTGACCCCTTAAAATGAAGTGGCGCTTCACTCGTGACCCTCTTTTCAAGTAGCGGAAATATGTTTTTTCCATTTTCTTTGATTCCTTTTCAGCAGAGGCATGACGCCTGTCAAGCACTTCAAATCACTGAGTTTCAACTAAGAAATGCAGACAACTTCTACACATCACACTAAAATGATTACATAACTCCTGGTTTGAGATCTCGGCTCAACTCGCCTACTTTAACTGTTCTGAAAGTAAAGGAGGTTCAAACATGTCAGTATTATTTTGAGGCTCTTATTGCTTTATCATTTCAAAGCCTTTATCATTTCCTGCCAATTAATGCAATCTAGTCCAACCTAAAAACATTACCTAAGACTCAAAAGAACTTAATTTCACGTCACAGCATGTTATAGCCTTTTGACTTTGACAGAAAGGAAGTGATTTAAAGAGGAACTATGCAAGATTTGCACTTAACTCATTGAGTGCCGCGCTCCTTTCCAAAGTTTTAGTCAAGTGTACCGGCAAATTAGACCATATTTGACTTTTTATTTTAGAGCCATAGTGTATTCTATATTATTGCCACCAACACATACTGTAGCTCATTTGAAAGGTTTAACTTTATCCTTCAAATGGCCACAAACCGTTTGTTTCTACGTGCCTCCGTTCCTGAGAAAAGTCAAGCTAAACATGGCTGGGTTTCACCAAAATCCCTCCTTTTTTTCTAGAAAAGGAGATAGAGCGTCTTTTATGAAAGGTGCGCTGTTTGTGTCTGTCGCTCTTCAGACACTTGCATTTCTGGATCAAAGGGCTCGTATAAGATAAATATACACAACAATTGTTGTTCTATTCACAAAACCACCATCGGGGGCGGGGGGGGCGCCACTAAACAGCAATAACACAGACGCACCGTGCCGTGTCACAGCTTCTCGCCGCGGAACGTGAGGCTCTGCCGGCCACAGCGGCTCGCGAACACCGGTCCCGCCGGTGGTCGTGGTCCTTCTGGGGTACGGGTCGGTGGTGCCGGTCTGCTTTGGTCCAGAGACCATCAGATTTTACCGCGGGAGGACTTTGGGGAGGACACGGTGTTGCTCCAGATGAAGACCGGGCGGGACAGTCGGCTGAGAGCTTCCTGGTTCAGCTCCCAGCTGCTGCAGCCTCGCGGGTGAGAGCAGAGCAGCAGCGGAGCAGCTGCTGCATCCACATGCAGAACTCCGTTTGCAGAAGCTGAGTTATGATAAAAACTTCCAGATCATGAGCTGTCATGTGACTTTGATCGTCATCTATTTCAGTTCTCCTCGTCGTAGAGTCCCCAAATTTACATATAATGTGTATTAAAGTGTCTATTTTCATAATTTAAAAAAAAAAGCAAAAAACGAAAAATTTCGTTTTTGGCACTCAACGCATGGGAACGAAAAACGAGAAATTACGTGGTTGGCACTCAATGAGTTAAATTAACAGCTTCGGAGTAATTGACCCTTCGCTAAACCCCGCCCCATTTGGTTACTATTGCTATGTCTGTCAAGCTTTCACTCCTAGTCATTTCCCAGCATAAGAAATATGGAGTTTTCAACAATATTGGCATTGGTTTCAAAGGAAATGTCAGCAAATTTCTGGAAAAACTGTTTGGAGATATCAGAGAGAAGCGGTCAGAGAGGTCTTAAGTTCATAGTTTTCAGTTCCGTGACCTGTGAAGAGCCTCTGTACAGAGCAGCAACAAGGACCGTTAATTTCCCCCATCTATCAACCCAGGAATACTTAGGTTACCTCACTGACCATGAAATGAGATCAGAGTCAGGTTTTGGGCGATTGTGATGCGTATACAGGACATTACCGGCCCTTACCGGTAATTAATGTACAAATCTTGCATAGTTCCTCTTTAAGTTCAGGATGGATTTAATATTTTGTTTAAAAAAAAAGTGAAAAGGGAGCAGTTTGTATGTAATCTCAACAATCAAACTTGGTGGAGCTCAAGTTAATTGTGCCGAGTCTGACTGTAGTTTGCAGCTTCTACAGGCTGCATGTGAGAAAACACTACCTCTGTTTTTGTATATGACACAGACCAGGGGTTTACGGTGCTTTACAGACACATCAGCCCATTAAAAAGCTGAGAGTTGTTCATAGTAACGCCGAAGTGTAAACGTCGTCTCTCTCCAGCTGTCAGTGGACGGTGTGAAAAAGGGAGTGAGAAGGAACTCCAACTGCATCAGGTGCGGCTGTAAAGTATGAAGTTTGTGACACGTACAGTGATGAAACTGCAGCATTACAACACCATTATTCAAGCGCCGTCACAGAGGGAGCGATTACTCTACTGCAAAGAGTCCATCTATCAGGGTCTATGAGATTAAACCTGCATGAGCCCACTGCAGCTGCTCTGTTGATTTTGACATGATTTAATAAGCGCTTCTTCTTTCATTATACATACATAACACATTTTACAGTATGTGATCAACACTCCTGCGGCTCAGACGCAGCCTATTTTGACACTAAGGGACTTGTTAGAGGCAGATATGTGAACAACGACCACATAGCTGCTAGCTGGCTTGTTTGAACTACATATAATTGACTCAGTTCAGCTGTTTCTGAAGTTCAGATACAGTAAACTTAATTCAAAGTAGTGAATCTTAATGTGACCAACAGTGTGGGCACAGCTTCCACACCTGACAAATACAAGCAGCTCTAAAAAGCAGCCGGTGTGGTTCAGAAAATGAGGTGTCACTTCATGTTTGGTGTGAGTCAGGGAGGTCCACTGTGGTCACCTGCTATATTTACCTGAGCTGTTATCATGCACTGTTGTGGTATCAATCATAGCTGCAGTGATACACAGTATTCCTCCGTGGAGGCCGCCTCCCCCCGCCGGCTTTGTGTGAGGTTATAAATCAAAACAATGTGCTCACTTCTTAAAAAGTATTAAATGGCCTTGTTCCAATTAGATTATAGAACTGTTAACCCTTCATGTGCCTAAGACTTCCCTGATATCAGCAGGTTAGAGAGTGATGGTGTGGACACGATGTCGACTGTGGAGCTTTGGATGGATGTTAAGGGTTGTAAGTCAGTCACCTGTCAAGTTTTGATTTCTACACTTTATACTGTAAAGTTTTTGTCAACATGTTCTTGTTTTATCTTTTATTTTTTAAAGTATAATTTCCTTTTTGTTTTTTTATCATCATCACAGTTTCATTTCCCTATATTTATGAGCAAATGTTGTTTTTGTCATGAACGGCAGAGCAAAGATCCCAATGTGGACTTTACATCTTTTCTTACATGATGTTAATTAAAATCTCTTCAGATTTTGGACTATGGATCGGGCAAAATAAATAAATAAATAAATGAATAAATAATGGGCGTCACATGCCCTCAGTGGAAATACAAAAGTGAATAGATTTTTACAGATCTTATACATGGAGCAAGTCAAAAATAAATAACTATATTATTCAATAATGAATATAATGCCTATCATTGTAACTTTTTCATAGATAATGTCTTTCACATTGATGGCTTCAGGATGAAGACTAAAGACTAAAGGAAACCACAAACCATAAAGAACAAAATACTTCACACAAAGGCCTATTAAATCCAGATAAGGTTTAATGCTTCTGCAAATAGCCTAATTATGTCATTATAGCTTTCAAATTATTCTAATGGCATTACAAGCCCAGTCAAAAAAGAGAACTTTCACATCTCAGTTGTGTCTTTTTAAATTCTTCCACTGGAGGGCACCAGTTAAGACAATAAGATAATTTACAGACGGCACACGGAGGTTATATTCACTTCCATCATGTAAAATAATGGGAAAATATTTGCAAGAAAACTACATTTAGGACAGAGGGACAGGAGTCAGCGGCTTCTTCAGCACACACTGATAGATATACAGTACCTAGTTGAACTGTATCGCAAACTATGATATGATCTCAAATACAACCTCAGAGGAGTCGAAAACCTCCCAGTCAATAGTCAATATCATATCCATTATCTACAATAAAAAAGTGCCAAAAAATAGTTTACAACAAAACATTGCAAGCTGCACAGGGAGAATATCTATTTTGCTGATTAATGGTGTTATGTATTCACATTACTGTGCTCTGCCCATCCTGTGTTAATCCGGAGGTGCTGTTCAGTCTGTTCACCACATGATGGCAGCCAAACATCATCACACATCCAGACACTGAACTAAACCAGAACCCACTGTTCGAAACTCTCCGATGGTGAACTCAGTGCTGCAGGTGCTGAGAAACCCTGTAATCTAAATGTCAGCCAACCTGCGAGTGGCACAGGAGAGAGAGAGAGAGGGAGGGGGGTGTGTGATTGTGATGTTTTCTTTTTAGGTGATTCGTCACCTCTCACAGCTGCATAATGAGGGTTTTGACTCAGCGCGGCCTGTTGGGAAGCACGGCAATGTAAGCACAAGTACAGGCAGAGTGAAATCAATGTAGTTTGATTTCCTGTTGAAGCTAAGCCTTAGAATTAATGTAACAAAGTCAAGCTTTTCCGACACCGCGAGGCTACTTAATAATTAAATCGGCTTTGGTACATTTATCTCATTCATCAAGTCACTAAGTCTCTAAGTCTCAGCTGAAGAAAAATCTCTCTTTAAAAGCTTGATGACACAAGGAACCAATACCCTGCTGCTCTGCTGTTTTGACAGTGAGATGCATGCGATGGCCCGACAGAAAAGATCTGGCCGTGAATAACTGTTTTTTATGTCCTCATATCGACTCATTCTCATTCTGAATGGCTTTTTGCAAGGTGTGCATGTTGTACCCTGGGAAAATGATAATTTCGCCATGACACAGGGTTTTTCAACGTGTCACATTATTGGACGGAAACCAAAAACAAGCACAGGGGGATGATGATGCATCAGAAGAGATTTAGAAGCACCTGCAGAGTTTAAATCTCACACTGGGTGCCCAAAACCGAAAAAACTCCCCTGTCAAATGTTCTTCGCGCTCAAGTATTAAAAACATAATGAGAGAAAAATTCTAATATTCATCAGTTAGTGCAGCAAAACTGTTTGTACCCACGGCTTCATAAATAAATGTGGCCTCATAATGCTGATTCCTTTGCAACAGGGGAAATGTTCTTGCAGAAAGTGGAGGCATCAGAGTTGAAACACTGCAGCGCTCATGTTTTTTCACTGACACAGCACCACGAGTTAATTCTTATGTGGCCAAAAGGGTCGAGTGCGGAAGCAGGTTTTTGCATCACTTGCGTGCGTCTGATTTTCTGAGAAAAGTGTTTAGACTGTTCAGCTTTTCCAGGATAGGATGTAATGTGGGCCAGCCGGTGTCTGCACAAACCAAACCACGTCGTCGCTACTTAGACATGTTAAATGCAGGGGGGGTGGGGTAAACACAAAAAAACTGAAGCCCTTGATATTAATTCTAGTGTTTGCTCTGAGCAGCTGAATTCACAAGGAAATGCAAGGAAGCTATATGTGATGGGAAGAAGCCTGATCGGTTACCAGAGGGGTTCCTGCTTTCTTCTAGTGAGCCATCTGTCGCTGAGTTCACACTCTCCCCACTAACCAAAGAGCTGCCAAAGTCTCTAAACCAAGAGCACACACATTCTAATGCAAAGACATATAGCCTGCTAGGCACACACACTCAACGCTGCTTACAATCAGCTTGACGAGTTAATCAGCAAACGCCATGAAAAAACCCCGTGTGAATGGAGATCACCACAGGTGCAGATGGATGTTTGTTGAACTTTTAAATCCAACATCCACGTGGGCCACCGTGATAGATCCAGAATACTTGATTAAAACTGGCCCCGAAAATGAACAACCGACCTTTTCTTACTGGTGTTTTCATGTTCAATACGATTTGCACTCTGACTGAAGGACTCGGCTTTATGGTCACACTCTTGAGGTGTGACCCCGACTGAAGCCTGAAGCCTTTCTCCTACTTTCATCTATTCAGCTTTTTAAATATCAAACTAACTGCGAGTCATGTAAATGAAAGCTCAACAGCCTTAATAGGTTTTAAAAATCACTTTAGTGGCTTTTGGTTATGCAGGTAAAGACATTTCAATTCAAACGTCTAAAAGGTGCACACTCCAACACTGTGATAATCCACACACAACATGGTTTAGGCACCGGTACGGTCGACTGGTCACTGGCTCCATTAACTTTAACTGGACTTGTTGACATGGCTGCAGCTTTTCTCCACTACAGCTCCGCTTTGTAGTGCTTTTATGATGCTGAGCTCCTCCTAATGAAACTCAACACTTCTTGGAGAAGTTTCACAAGAAACGACTTTACTGGAGAGAAACATTACGCCCTCTGACCTGTTGTGAGTGTTTCAACTTAAAACAGATGGAGGAGGATTAATTGCAACCAGCGCCAACACCAAAGTAACACGGTGACAGCAAATGGCAAACTCTGTCTCTTATAATTGCTTAAATAAAAATAAAGAAATGTCCAAATTGAGAATTTATGATGCAACTATTTCTCTGTTGGTGATTTTATTTTGAAATGACACCATATTTATCAAAGAAACTACTGTGACAGTTTTGTTTTCCAATGACGAACGGGTCTCATTATCAGATTTAGGCTTTACTGTGAATATTACTCACGTCTGGAGATTTAATCCTAATGATTTTCAATACGACTGCAGCTTTTCATTAAGTGCCGCCGAGAGGGCAAAATCAAAACTTGTGCACAAGAAACATCAAAATCTAATTAACAGATGACATTAAAGCAGCAGAGAAAAACTCTGCTGGAAAAAATCTTTCTATTTTACACACTGAGCTTTCCACTTGCACCACCCTGGGATCTACATCAACAACTGTGCATGACTGATATACCATAATGTAACAGGCTCGTCATGAAATTTGCAATTTTATTCTCCTGCAAGCAGGACGTGTTTTCCATTTCATTGACCTCACAGCGTTTCCTCAGCGCCACATTGAGAAGAAAAAAAGAAAAGAAAAAGATTTTAAGTCCCACAGTTGATGTAATGTGAGTGAACATTGCCACCTCAGGGGGACGTGTGGATTGAAAGGCTTCAATTTTTTATTACAGTGCAAAGTCTGCACACATGCTTTCAAATGTTATCCTCTTTCAAGTTTTGAAATCTTGTCTTTCATCTCTTTGATTACAGGGCTGGGTATTTAGGTCCTAAAGTTTTTGTCAAGACACGAAACAATATCTCTTTCAAAAGCTTATTTTGAATTATATAAAGATGTTTTTTCTCAGATTCAACAAAAGAATCCTAAATGAGAAGATCTGATAAATGCTGTCAATGCACCAACATGCAGATGGAATTAAAATGATTTTGGTGTTAAAGGAATAAATTCAATCAGAACAGTTCTGCACTGCTTTAACTCATATATCTCCACTCACCGATCTCCTTTCCCAGTCCTGAGCGCAGGATGGCACCGGCCGAGGTGACCACGGCACACGACTTGAAGCTGCTCTGGTCCTGCTGCCCGCGCAGTCGCTCCAGAGGGACGGACGGCACCAGGCGAGCCCAGCCGAGCAGGGAGAAAGGCTGCTCCGAGCCGTCCACCGTCCTCAGCCGAGCCTGCGCCTTCATCTGGCACAGCAGCTCTTTGGCGCTCTGGGCGGCCCTGCGACGGCCTTTGTAGGAAACGTGGTGTTTGTTGGCGCTCACGTAGTCTTTCATGGCGCGCTGCAGCCGAGGGCTCAGCATGCCGGCGGACACCCGGCCCCGCCACAGCCGCTGCACCACGGAGGCCGACTTGGAGAAGTAATATTCCTCCAGGTCAGAGGAGTCACCGCCGGCTCTCCTGTCAGACGCGGTCCTCATCCTGTTCCCCAGCTCTTCGTCTTCGTTGTCCCTCTCGTCCTCATCTTGCTCTTCCTCCCCTTCGTGGTGGCGACGCCGTTTGCCGACTTGGTTCTGATACTCTGTGGTCTGAAACGTTCTCTCACGACTCAGGACTGCGGTCTGGTCCGAGTGAGAACCCACGTTCTCTGTACCGAAGGAGGACCAGGCAGCCAGGCTCTGAGGGTCCAGGTAATCCTGGCGGCTGGCCTCCTGGCTGCCGTAGATGGCGTAGGGAGCGCTGTTGGGGCTGCGGCTCGCCTCCAGGCTGGACTCTGGGGTCATGGAGCTGGCGGCGGGCTCCGGCTCATCTCCGGGGTTGGTTGTAGTGAACGTCAAAGCCAGTTCAGGTCGGGAGCCCACGATGGCATGCTGCTGCTGCTGCTGCTGCTGCTGCTGCTGCTGATGGGAGGCCTGTATGGAGGCCAGGCGGCGAGTGTCGGGGTGCTGGGAGAGCAAGGAGCCAGCGGAGGTCAGGGGCTCGTCCACGCGAGCATCCAGGAAGTAGGAGAGGAGGGCGAGGAAGAGGAGAGCCCATGCCAGCATTCCCACCAGCGCCAGTCGCCACCACTGCCTCATACTGGACTTCATCACCTCTCTCTCTCTCTTTCTCTTGTCTCACATACACGCCTGTACAGCTGGGCCCACCAACAACAAAGCCCCACGGCCAGGACGCAGCCCAGAGGTCAGCTGGAGGGCCTGTAACAGAGGAGAGCTGTGAGTGCAGCTGCTCAGGGGGAGAAGATAAAAACGTGGAACATCACAAGAGGCAGACGGTTGAAGCACTCACCTCGACCGATGCTTCTATTTCTTCATGTCCACGACTCTCCCAGGATATAACAGGACCCTGAGAAGAAGAGTGCAACAAATTAGTGGGGGTCAGGGGGGGCACATGCATGCATGAGGCCGTGTGTGCATGAAAACACATTGTTCGCATAGACACGCCGCAGGAAAGCGCCTCCTGCAGGGCAGAATTTGGCTGCTCTCCACTCATAATATAAAAGCAGAGTTTTTTAGAAACTAAGCCGTTTAACAACTCAGATTTACAGCTCACTTCATTTAACATCCAACATTCATCACGACAAGAACTAAATGCTGATCCATACGTTGGATTTCAATGTCGCATTACACCCACAAATGGAAAAAGGAGGAAATTCACATGCAATATGAATCATCTGAAGAACTATGACCCAACTTCAACCTGGTAAAGACGCTTTGGTTTATTTTCCTCACATCAGCGCTGGATCGGGACCGATCGTGATGAGCCGATTTGTCTCTACATGGAAGACGAATTTAGAAGAACACTCATGGAGCATGTTTGTGAGCTGATAAAAGACCATTTACACATAATATCTTTCTCTTATGAAGACACATTTTATATTAAACTTGCTTCCCTTTACCGTCATTCACTGTCACAGCACTCATTTACAGCTGTCCACAGGAGGACTTATAGTTGATAAGACATAATCATATCCACTTTCAGCATCAGGACTTTTTATTACCATTGTGTACACTGCACTGACATGTAGAAGAGGAAGGTTCCCTCACCACAGATCAGTCAATTACTCAATTCACAGAACGTAACAGATCATTTCCCTTTTTCCTAAATAAAAAGAAAATCAGTAATTTCACAACTACAGCCCCTTTACTGGGAGGATCTGCTGATTCAATGAGAAACAGACCCAGAAGTCTGGTGAAACATCACGTTTTCATCTCATCGGTCCCACACAGAATGACAATGGCCCTATACATACAGCCTGAGCCATAAAGATCTATATATATTGAGAGGAGAAGAGGAACAGGAAGTCCTGCAGCAGATGGTCTGGTCCCTACAGGGCCCCGATCTCAACAACATGGAGTCTGAGATTACATGAAGAGACAGGGACGACCGGGAAAGGCTAAGTCCACACTTTAGAAGAACTGAGGCAAACTTTCCTAAGGTACAGGGAACAACCTACCAGCCAACAAATGTGTGCAAGTGTAACAAGCAGAGCTGGTGTTGTTTTAAAGTGGTCAGGCTATGTTTTTCCCCCCAGTTTACTGCATTTTAAATTACCTGACTATTCCATCCTGACATTATCTTTAAAGCATCCACCCTTTACTTGAAGGACCTAAAACATCTGCACAGTGTACTGTAATGTGTCCAGTAAATACACAGTAATTCTATTTTTAAAAAAAGTTCCCCTAGTTACTCAACTGTTTTTTTGTTTTGTTTTATCACTTGGATTACAGTTAGCCTTAGCCTGAGTAATAAACCACAGAGTTCTGTTGTACTGTGACTAAGACGCGACAACAGAAACCTGGACTCATTGCGGCACATGTGCGTCAACATGTCACTGTTGCTTATTTCACTGCTGCGCCACAGTCATTAAAAAAACAACAGTAAACACTCAAACATCATTATCAGCCTGATTTATTTTTTGCCACAGCTTTGATAATAATCTTGTGTACTGCACATTAGGTTCGGTGATATCTTACAGAGTGAAATACACAGCAGTGAAGGTGAATAAATGAAGCATTAAATTGCCTCACATCAGAGGACTACAATCCTCTCATCCACGCGTAATTATGAGTTTTGGTCTCCTGATGTGGGAGTATTTCTCTGGAGATCACGGCAGAGTGAGGCAGGAGAAAAGAGACAAAAAAAAAAAAGAAATCTGCTCCTGAGTGTTAAGCCTCCCCTAGTCCTAATTACAGCTTCCTGTCTCTGGAACTGCCAGGTCCTGCAGAGTGCTGCATAAGTGATTTCAGGCGCCCCCAGCCCGACTCCCCCCTCCTCATATACTCAGACATCCAGGCCGTTTTTTTCCCCCCCCTGGGGCCACACAAGAGGCCAAAGCTCATCCACTGACCCTGGGTCAAGCAGGAGGAAACCAGCAGGGACTCACTGGGACAGAGGGAGCCGAGACGGTATGGGAGAAAGAAAATAGTGGAAGAGAAAAATGCACATCTGCGCACACACACCATCTGATTATTTTCTATAAAACTCCCAACATGCTCCGGCTCAGGCCTGAGGGCCACAGTCAGGTGGTGTGACAGTATCCCCCCACACAGCGGTTTTGACATGCTGCCACACCGGGGTCAAATGTTACTTAGTGGAAAATGTGCCATTTAACACCTGGAAATAACAACAGCACCCCCAGAAGACAAAGCAGAAACAAGCAGAACAGCACAACCGGTGCCCGATGGCAGTGTTATCAACAAGCAAATGGCATCTATATGCTCGGCTGCTCCACACAAGCCCACTGTAGATGTGCGAGCCCTGAGGCGTGTCGCGCATGTGTGTGTGTCTTGCGTGCCTCACCTGGCAGCAATCAGGATGTGTGCTTCAGTAACTGTGGTGAAACAACATAAATGTATGGCACAGATGGAGAGGCGGGGGCGGAGGACAGAGCCGGTTTTTTGTTGAGGGCTAACACAAAGAAACGGTACAAAAAAGGAAACAGCAAAACGTTGTGTCTGCCAGACAGCAAAGGACGACTAAATGACTTAGTGGGAGTTCGAAGGAGACGGTGATGAACACACGGAGCCTAAAGGACAACAAAGCACAGGCGTCTTGAAAGGAGCAATACCTTAAGCTTTAGTGAATCTATAATAATTCTTTTTTCTATTATTTATGTACAGTATAGAGAAGCTGAAAAATAAAAAAAACAGTGACCGTCTTGAACAGCGTATCCGTCAATCAACTTAATCATTTAATAAACATTTCAGTTCCATTTATTACATTCAGTTCCTGTTTACCGCTTGGGTCCATTTTTGATTGGCAGCAGCTAGATTGCGAGGATTAACCGTAGCTCGTAGCAATTTGAGCGTGGCGATGTGAAAGAAAGGCATCATTTTAAATCATAATAATGTATCTTTTATTTCTGAGGACATCAGCACTTGAATAGACTGGATTGTTCCAACCTTTCATTGGTGTGAAATGATGCTTTCTTAAATTTGAGGTGCACCGGATATGAGCAGGTGAATCATCGATTAAATTTGCCCTTTAGGGTTTGCGTCAGTACAATAAAGGGCAGATTGTGTCCATGTGTGCGTATGTGTGTCTGTTTCGTAGCAAAGCGATACTGTAATTTCAAACTTAGGTGTCAAATGAGGTAAATGAGTCATTCACAAAGGAAGTTACACCATCTTTGAACCACAGATTAAATGTTGTGTCTGCCTGGGCTTTGATGCTGTAGGAGTGAAGCTACTGTAACTGCTTGTTTATACTTATGTTACAATCAAAATAGTCTCTACATTGGACCAGATCATTGTACCACAGGAAAATGTCTCCACTGTATTGTTAAAACAGATTAAAAAGGTTTAAATTAAAAAAAAAGGTGAGCAGGAGAAGATTAAAGGATGTTTAGTGAGACTGATGACCATAATTGTAGCTCCACTGGGGACCAGACAGGACCTTCACCGTCTCATAAGGTAGAGAACCAACAAAAGTCAATCTCCACAATCACCAAGATAATTAACAGGAAACAGAGAAAATGTAAATTCTGCTGACGAAATTAAAACTAAAAACGGAAAAGCCACGAAAAAGAGGAAGATGGAACCAGACATTTCTTTTTTATTTGTGTCCGCAAGCAGAGAGTTGAAAAAGCTCAGCATGACTTGTCATACACTGATACACTGAATAGATTTCTATTCGATGTATCTCATTTCTCAAGTTCAGCACATATGCTAATACTGTGATGCCAATACTGCCAAACATCATAACGGTTCTGCTGCTGGTACCAAGGCTTTAATGTTGTTTTTCTTTGTTTGTTTCCTGACGCTGCATCTGGCAGCACAGATCACATTGGTTTTCCTGTGTGGTTTGTTCTCTTATTAGTACATGTTGTTCTTTGTTGATTTCTCCCCCATGGGAAATTTATTATAAGGTAAATAAAATGAGTCACGTAGCCACTGGTGGGATGTCATGAAAACAGATACTTGGGTACTAAGTCGATGCCAAAATTCAGGAAAATGTGACAGCATGCATTGTTTTTTACATTACCCCAGCTGTTGCAGGTACTTTGGATGTGATAATAATAATAACCTTACAAGTGCTAGTCTCAAATCAAACCCGGAACAAAGAAGGCACAGACACAGAAGAAAAATAACTATAACATATGGAAAAGCAGCAGGAAGTGCAGGTGCAGCAACAGGTCGATACTGTTTTCTAGAAAAGAAAAAGAAGAGTGGAGAGATTTTGTGTTTGATAGACCAAATTTGGTTGTAAGGGCTGTGGAATTGCATTGGTATTGGTGCCAAGTTTCTAGTGTATTGACGTCTTCCATTCTTCATTTAAGGAGTCCTTGGTTTATTTAATGTAAAACCTGTAACTCATTCAATCTTAACTACAGAGCACAGGCAGTTACCTCTACTCCTGTTTTGTCAACGCACACAGAAAAACTGCAGACTGATGTGGATTTCTTTCAATATTTAAATATGAAACAACAATACTTTTATCAATACAATACAATGACACAGGATCTCTTTAGGGCAGCCAACACTGCAAAAAAGCAACAACTCCACAACAGAAAAGAAGAACTGAGGATATTTATGCATCCCATTCCCAGCATGCCTTGCTGCTCCCTGCTGTAAGATTGCCAGTGTGTCTTTAGCACAGGCATTGCCAGAGGTGACTCTACTGAACTCCAGCCACTTTTTCTTTGACTGCCAGGTAAGTATAGGACCAGGGGAAACGGCCACACAGCGACTGAAAATCGTCCAGTCGACTTTACTGCACCCTGCTGAGGAGCCGGGGTGGAGAGGCTGCGTTATGAATGCTTCAATCACAGCCAACATGAAAAATTTCTCAAATAGGCGAACTGAGGGTTCTGTAGGAAATAAAGATTCTGGCTGTGGCATAGGAAAGTTAAGGCCACGTGAATATTACACGAACATCTAGGGCTTAAAAAGCAGAGTTAGCTCAGTGGAACATGTTCTCAATACTTGCCTCATTCAAGCAGAAAATAGATGTCATTTCACAGTAAATGGAGAGAGCCTGATTGGGCTAATAATGATTGGTCTGTGACATTTCAATAAAAGTGTCTCGCTAAGGAGGCATGGGCTGAAGGAGGAACATATAAATAGACAAAAAGGTTGGGTCTCCAAGAGAACACGCTGCTCTTCT
Organism: Trachurus japonicus; assembly: GCF_045865225.1. NCBI lineage: Eukaryota > Metazoa > Chordata > Actinopteri > Carangiformes > Carangidae > Trachurus > Trachurus japonicus. Next base: position 21,006,560 of record NC_140927.1, read on the forward strand.
CTATTCTGCAGAGGGCACGGCAATAGGATGTTAAGTGTGCACATTTTCTCAAATAAAACACTGACCGAGGGGCTTGTTCCTCATAAAATATTGAGCCCTTAAGTGTAGAGTTGTTCTCCATCTAAAAAAAATAAAATAAAATAATAAAGCCTTGGTCCTTTAATATTCAAGCAGCGACTTGTCAGCTACAAACTAATAGATCACTGTGAGGGTATAAAAAAAGGCAGCAGGGACAGGGTCCACTGAGCATCTGCAGACCCACAGACAGTGTGAACGATGTGGTCAGGAGGGGCCGTGGAGATTTCTGAATTCATTTGTCGACTCAAAAAATTCCAGGCCAGGTCTCCCAGGATGGTGTGAACAGAACATGGTATCATTGCAAATACAGCATGTGATCCATGTATAAAGAGATTTTTTCCAGTGAGGTATTACATGAGTGGGGACACATTTAGAAACGGGATACAGTTTGAAATAGATGTGGGTGTTGGGTGGGCGCATGCATCTTCACTACTGGGGCCCAGAGTTATTTGTGAGCAGGGTGAACTTGGGTGAAGGGTTTTTTTTTTTTTTTTTTGGGTTGACACGACCAAAATTGTACTCTAACTCGAGAGTATGCTTGGAATCAAAGTGCTTGTTGCAGCATATCTGCATCTAAAAACAGGCTCCCCACACAGTTGTCTGACGTTGGAACTGCACAAATCGATGAAACTTTCTGAAAATGGAAAAGGCTTCACGCAAACACATCTCCAAATCTACAGTTTGGTTCGGATCTTGCCATTTAATTTCACAGCTCCATCATCTGGTATCGAGACAGAGGTTGTGAATGTCATCGTGATTTCAGCCTCGGTTTACAGAACTATCATCAAAATCAGGGTCAGGCATGTTACAGCGTGTCAAGTGTTCACCAAACAATGTTTCCACGCACTGGATTACGGTCATACAACGCTCTGTTAAAATCCATAATGCATGTCAAAGCTATTCACTGTGACAACCAACTTCTCCCATACTGGAACGATGAGCTTCTGCAAAAAAAAACAACAACCTACAATTGGTTATCTCCACATGGTTGCTGCTGCACTTCAGAGGGAAAAGTGACAATATCTCAACTTTTCCAGCCAGTTTTTTAAGTCGAGGGAAGGCACCAGGCTGCTATTTTTATTTTCCCCGTCACAATAAGCGGTAGCCTGCCGCGCCTACGGAATCCGGGTCTGTCTTTGTGAACGTCTTGCTAGCGAGACGTCAGGGGAGGCAGTGTGACACACTTTGACTGTGGCCTCTCAGAACAGGTACAAACACTGAAGCCAATGCATTGAAACACCTCGGCTCGTTCCAAACAAACTGGCCCCTTAATATTATCTCCCTGAACCAGCTGCCTGAAGCTTATTATTATGTTTAATTAAAACCAAACATAAAAGGAGGTGAGGACAGTGACAATGTCCTATCAGGTCTTCCTCAGATGCCACATGAGCAGGATTGAAAAAAAAAACAGTCCTAAACCAATTAATATTAGGTCGACTGCATTTGTGGGCAGATTCAGATCATAAACTACAAACCTGGTGGGTTTTTTTTGTCACAAGTCTGGTGTTTGCTGTTTGACACTGGCCTTGGCGTGTGCAGTGTGTATTCAAGCGATTCAGTTCAAACTGGAGGACTTTGGGTTTTTTTCTTCCTTTGGTGTAAATCCTCACAATTTCAAACTTAATCTTCACTTCAGGGTTTATACTTCACAGAAATTCAATCCAATTTTAAGTTTTCTTGAACAAAGTTTGACTAAACTAGTGCTCCGACAGTTGGGGGCTTTGTACCTGTTGTTTCCACTGAAGATCATCATCATTATAAATTAATCTCATGATAGAAAGGTGTAACCTTCAGAAGCGGCGTTTCATCTCATCGTCTGAAGTGCTGTGTGTCACACGGAGCTCACACAGACACAAATAATCTCATTAACACAGTCACTTCCTTCTGTACGTCTCACACGTTTGGGGCCACATGTGGATGATCCCTGTCAGATTCATACATTTGCGATGCCAAACAGGGAAGTCCTACACTGTCTTTGGTACAGAGGTATTGATTGGGCCATTTTTGTCGCTGCCAGAGCACTGTGTTTCTGTACAGCAAGTACTGCTGCACTTCATCATCTTATCTCCAGATTCAAATTATGGAAAATTGCAAATCAGACAAGAGGAAAATGAGACAAGAGCAACGACGGACCATTACAAGGACGTCAGGAGTCACTTATATTCCTGAACTGAAGCAAGAAAATTGAGCTCAAAGACGAAGCATATTCGTGGACGAAATGAATTGCTTCTCTCTTTCCGCACTTAATGAACCCCCAGCTGCGGGTCCACCCTGCTTTAGCCTCGAGAGGCAATGAGGTTATTACCATGTGGGACATCAGACTTCACCCTGTGTAATTATACTGCCAGCGTCCGAAGCTTTCCAAAAGGGTTCGCTGCACTTCATCACATACTGAAACCCTAAAGTGCAGCTGTTAAGAATAGCCGGCAGACTGAATGGCTGGCTACCTAAGTCCATATACTAAATGAGCGGCTAAAAATAGGACAAAAAAGCAAGAGTCTCCTTGTGTAAAACAATCAAGCAGAGCGGCTTTATCCAGTGTTCTTGCTTTTGCTTCTGCCAATGCTCATTTCGTAACATGGTGGAGAGGAGAGGAGAGGACAGGAGAGGACAGGAGAGGAGAGGAGGACAGCTGATGATTTAACGTTTGTTTGGGCAAATAAAACATACAACATGATGGATGTAAGAATTATTGCCCTTTACTTCAAAGGAGAAAACTTTAAATCCAGGGGTTAAACCCTCCCTATGTAGCCTGCCCTAATCCTCCCGCTGCTCCAGCATGATCACATAATGAAAGGCTTCCTCCTCCCTTCACTTCCACTTCCAATGCTCACCTTCTCTCCTTCCCCCACATCTGCCTTATTCTGTGACCTACATTCAGCTATGGTGCTGTGCATGCAGATGTAAGTGCAGACACTGCTCCACTGACTGTGTTTGTGTCTATGTGTGTTTGCTCTAAAGTCAGTCATTTCAAAGATTATGCCTTACCCACGCAAGGAACTGAATTAATATTGCATCCACTACTGCATCTCTGTCCGTGTGAGCAGAGGAGTGTGTGTGTGTGTGCGTGAAGTTACTGTACTACTGCTGTTCTTGCCAGTCTTTGTGTGGAAATGTGACTTACTACCAGCAGTAAATCAGCCGCCTCCTCACCACTGGCACCTAGCATGTGGAGCTGAGAACACACTGCAGGCGATACAGCTCATTCCAGCCATCGCAGCTCCTGCCAATCACATAGACCGGTGCATGCAAGAGCATGGCTGCATGCACGCATATAGATGCACTGCTGAGCACTGGTCAGCTTTGAAATCTAAAGTAAAAGCACAAAATTTAGCAACAAATGGAACAAAACATTGGCCAAGCTTCAGTTTCTCCTAACATGTAAGGAGGGTGAATGGAGACACAAAAGGCCATGGTTTTAAAAAAAAAGAGAAAAGAAAAGAAAAAAGCCAGACATACCTTTGCCTCACTCAAACTTGTAGAGACTTGAATGAGATGGGAGTCAGCAAAAAGTGTATAGCTAGCATGACAGCACTGCTTTGAAGACATGGCCTTAAGGAATAATATGTTAATCAGTTAATAGCATGTCTATCATTTGTTCAAAATATACTTTAAAGGGATATTCTCAAGTAAAAAAAAAAAGGACAAATGTGTTGCTTCATATAAATGTATCTTATTTTCCATTAGCCAAAAATAATGGCAAAATTCTTAAACCTTAAAAGACAAAACATTTGGCATAAAAAAAAATTCTAGAATAATTAGGCCTACATGACGCGCCATCTGAATGATAACTATTAGCAGAGATGGTTCAGTTTGTAACTGCAGCTCATTCATTCATTCATTCATTCATTCCGCCCTGGTGGACACTAAAATCACCAGATCAATTTAACTGTGAACCATGAAAAACCTTGTCCATGTAGCAGAAACACTGAACGCCGACAATCCGTTAACACTAAAGTTGCTGCTTATTAAGATCGTTGGCTCATTCGTCCATGAGGATGGATTAGTTAGCAATAGCCTATGTATTGATCGCTAGGCGCGTGGTGCAATAGAAAAAAACGTGTAGATAAAAAGTTCGATATAAAAACGTGGTTTCCCTTCCTTTTTCATTGTAGCCTATCCTGTAGCTAACACCGGCGCATCGCGCTGCACTGAGACACAAGCAGTAAACGGCTGTCAATGAGGGACAATTAATCAGCGTATTTTCACCATCTATGAGAAGTACTGTCTCAAAATAATACACAAGTAAAAATCAGCTGTAGTGCTGAGCGAGTTGGTTAGTTCCAGATAAACAAAACTTTTTTCCGACCAGCTGATGCATTGTAAAGCCCATAGTGATACTAGGCTGAACCAGGGTGAGTTGATTTTTGCCTATAGCTTGTTTTTGTTAAGTGGCGTTTGTTTACATGGTAGCCTAGAGTCCTACCAGTTTCTGAACTACCTAAAATTGGTAGTGTGCTATTCCCATCAAAGAATCCATTATTTATTTATTTGTTTTATTTATTTTCATTATTTATTTTAATCAAGACATCTTTTATGACAGTGAACTGGACACAACTTAAGGTTTCGGACTGAACAAGGCACATGACAAGGTACACCTAACAAACGTGAAAATATTGATCAGGGCAGTTTTAAAGGGGAACGATGCAAGTCCGCTCGCTTTTCCGCTGTTTTGGTTACGCTCCTCTCGCCCATGTACATCTGAACAACGAAGCCTGCGAAAAATCAATAAATGGAGCGGTGGATAACGTTACATAACATATACAATGTTACGGCGTGTGTGTTTGTGTAGTCTTAACCGTCATGAACAAAAGATTGCGGGTTACGGAGCGCGTTTGTGTCGCGGTGTGCAGAGACTAGAGCTGGAACACCGGGGCGGCGGCCAGGCTACTACACTGATGTTGCATGGTTGGTTTTCAGCCATGAGACGCCAGGTGGAAGACAGAGAGCCTCCATTGTCACTCCTAACAAGTCTCAAGTCATGTAGTTAACGATCACAATTACTCGGAGCTTTTTAATTAAGGTAAAAATGTAGCTTAGCCACGGGAGAACTCCTGCTTAGTTCCTCTTTAAGTTTTCTCACCAGTGCGTATGTAAGTGTGAGATGTTTGATTGGTTTCTTGGCAGTCTCAGGACCAGCCAACTGCTTCACCTTAAAGTTGTCAAACCGTGTCTCGTCAGCACTGAGAGAAAAATATTTTTTAAATGTGAAAAACAGGATGAGATCTGTTCTCTGTGTAACACAAAAACACGCATGCACACACACAGAGAAGCCGAAAAACATCACACCATGTTTTTTCCATTTTGTGAAATGATCAAAGAAAAACAAGCAAGATGCCTTTGATCCCGATTCTCTCTTGGTGGTAGTGGGATCGGACTCATGAGGGATGGTTCTGTGCCGCTGAAATACCAGATCCAACGAGGTCAGACCAGAGAGTCCCAACTCCATTAAAGACTGATCCCACTGAGGGAGATTAGGTCTGTCCTGTCCCCCCGCTATCCTCCGTCTCAGTACTGATTATATCAGCCCAGCAAAAAATGTCTATTTTTGCAAAAGGCGTGCACAGACGCTCATTAATCTTGTTCTAAAGGAGCAACCACATCCGATAATGGCCAAGAAGTGCAGGGAGGGTGGAGGGAGGTGGAAGTCTCTCACACACACCTGTCACAGACCATCTGTTATAGGAAATTCACACCTGAGCCACAATGCAGACAGGAACTGCATGCTGCATCTACACTTATGTGCCCACACATGCACACGACGACGGCCCCTCATTCTGCAGACGTCCGAACCACAACAGCCAGCTGACACCTGGACGCACACACACACACGAACCCAGACAAGGTCACTGCACTACCAATTAGCCCCTCTCTTTCCATCAGAGCACCATGTGAAGTGTCCAATACGCCTTGTAATTACCAAAGCAGAGGACGTGTTTCATTTAAAACCAACACTACTGACATGACTCTTGAGAGAAAACAGGCCTCTGACTCATTCAGAGTGGGTAACAAACAAGAGAAAGTCATCATCTTCCAGAAATCCACTCCCTATTCAACGTCTGAGCAGTCTAAAAAAAAGTATAAAATCAAACAGGATGGCGCCTAAAAGCAGTTTGGGAATCACAGTGACAAACAAACATGAAAAGACGGACACTACTGTTTAGGTTAAAAAGGGAAGCGCCGCTTTAAGAATAAAAGAACGTCTGATGAGAGCACAGGACAGGGAAGAGTTGAATCATCCTGACCTTCTAAGCGCATCCTATTCTGATAAATCACACGGGGCAGCGGTTCTCGATGACAGGCTTTCACGGTGCACAGAGCCCTCTCAAATACAGCCTGCCAACAGCAAGGTCCTATGAAGGAAATGCTGCTCTACACCTCACATTATGATCCATAAATACAGCCGGGAGCGCTGACGCCCACAGTGGGCAGTCGTTTGATGTGAGAAAGTAGAGAAAGTCCACTGAAGGTTCATTTCACTATCCATTCCTCCTACTTGTATAGGCTAAATGGACCTAACAAGGCTTGCACCACGCAGACTGAATGGCCCTCCGTCACCCTCTCACACCTCCAGTCAATCACACTGTTTGTTTCCGAGATGGGAATAGATTGACGCTCATCCATGATTCTGAATGAAGAAATTAAAAAAAAAAGATAGAATAAAGGCTTGAGAGGCTTCATTTTTCCTCCCAGAGCATTTCTGTGGTCCAAAAGAGAGCAGATCTGTCAGGTTAGCACATATGCTAATGCTTTAAAAAGAAAGAAAGAAAAGATGCTGACAGGGTTCATTCATATCAGTATTGCACACACTGGATGTTGTATTTGTGGAGGAAAAGATGTTCATGACTGTCCAAAGAACAAGCCCCCTAATCTAAAGCTCTACAGCCATTTTCAGACGGCTTAACCTCTCGATAATCTGTCTGAACTCTGGACACTTACTTCTAAACACGGACTCAGATTAACAGCCTATCATAGACTTATAGTACAACCATGAAAGCAATGCCACAATAAGCTGCTCAACATCCCATGTCTCTTTTTAAGACGATACAACGGAGGGAGTAAGGCAACAAACGTACATCACCACCACCACACACGCACACACACACACACACACACACAGACAAGCGCCAAAACAACGTCTCCTCTCAGGAAGTTTACAACCTTGTGAAGACAGCTAATTACCAGGGAAGTTCATGTGTTTCTCATGGAGAGTCCCCGTCCATCTGACACACACACACACACACACACACACAGACACACCGACTCACACTCAGCCAGGAGTGAGCGGCACAGCTGGTCTTGATGACTCCAGCGCTCCTGCTTTTGAAGGCTGAGCTCAGATAACTGCTGCTCTGGTCAGTTAGTGTGCATCTGAAATTACACCTCCACCTTTCCCAGAGTGCCCTGCCCATGCGGTCCCTCCACTCCTCTGTACTGTATCTCCACATATATACAGTCTGGAACAGATAAAACTGAAACTCTATACCTCTACCCTTCAGGCCAGTTGTAAATTATATAAGAATTTTAAGGATTAACTAAAAAAGAAGAAGTATCGACCCAAAACAAAGTTGAGCCGTGCCAGTTCATGGGCAGGACACGAGTTGCTGAGCACTGAATTTTGATGATGAAAAGTTGAAGTCTGTGGTCTTGAACCTCCCTTCAGCCTCACAGAGAGAGATCCACCACGGTGTTTTTTGCTGCTGTGTTTAAAACTTTACCGTTTGGTTTCACTGTCACTGTTGTCATGGCGCTGTGTGTGGTTGCAGAAGGCAGCTGGTTTCAGAGAAAAGGTCTCCAAAAAAGAAAAAAGAAGAAAAAAAAAAAAAACGCCATCACGGTACACTAACCACTTGGTACCAAAGAGCAGTAAATCACAGTTAGAGATTAGTTGGTGAACACAGTGGAGCATTTAACAGTTAAAGAGCCAGATATTCCCCTCAGGAGGTGGTAGGGACTGAAAACTAAGCTAAAAGAGAGAGAATTCATTAAGACATTTGAATAAAGAAAGTGTTCACTAAATCATCTTGATTCGTCAAGTGCCACCGACGTTTAAACCAAGCTGCGTTTTACATTTCAGACCTATAATTCTACATTTTCTAAACTTGCACAGTTTCCCCTGCAGGAAAGAATAAGGTACAAATCTATTTATCTTATTATAAAAGCAGTGTGACTGTTGAGCAGTGATTATGTTACAATACAAAACATTACATTACATTACAAAAAAAAAGGATGCTTCAGTTCACTGTGCTTGACTGAATAGATCGACCACTGCTTCTTTTCTTTCACAAGTCTGCAACTCTATAGAACAATAACTCCTTCCTTCTCTGTCCTGGAAAAAATGTTTTTCCTCGTTTGCCTCGACAATGCCGTAAGATCGTATTCAGGTTCAATGTCATCTCTCCACACATGCACGTGCATATTTATGCTACAAAGAGAAACATCCACCGAGTTCAACATAAGAGTCAGCCAATACTAAAGCACTATAGCAAAGGCTTGTAACTGCATTTTTCATCTTTTTCTTATAATAGTTAGCAACCAGAAGAATTTATGTTGAACTCCATCTGATTGTCTCTCAGACACATAAATTGCTTCCTCTATCAAGAAGCCACAGTGAGAGCAGTCAAATCTGATGTCAAACTGAATCTCTGGGTCAGTGATCACGTACTTCATCCGTGCGTATTTTTAGAATAATGCAATTTCCTCATTGCTATTCCGTGTCTGCACAAAAACAAAAATCGCCCTCCAACAACGTCCCTTTCAACCCACTGACTAACACATTTGTTTGCACAGGAGGAAGTGAGTAAGAACGTGTGAATGAAATATTCTCACATGGTTTTCGTAGAACTGACCATTGTTGTGTCGCGCCGCTGTGGTTCCACACGCAACTGCTCGGTCCAGAGAGATAAATATGATGCAAATTAGACTTAATCAGCATAGTGACCTCATGCTTTGCATGGATGTAAAATAAGGTTCTCTGAGGACTTCTTGTTGAGATGTCCTGTATGAGCTGCAGTCTTTTCCTGGAGAAATTGTGTTTCAGTATATATCGTTGTGTTCGCATGGATCTGCCTGACAAAATCATTGCAGGTCAGAAATCTACATCAAATAAAACATTGAGAGGTTGACAATCTCTCTTTATCCTTTCATTACATCCTTGGGGAAAGCCTTGGCTCTCGACCCTTGGGACAACACTGAAGACTGCCAACCTGTCGAGCAAAATGCTGGTAACTCTCCAGAGAAGCATCTCAAATCATTCTGGTCCACATTGATCAGTTTGGTGAATAAAAATACAGCAAAATGGGGGTCCATCTATAAAATGGCTCCAGGTCTGCAGGCGGCACGGTCCGTCGCCCACAAAACAATAAAAAGTAGAATATTGTTAATGCGTACAAAAGGATGTGGGCCCCTCTCAGCACCTGTGCTGTGTCTGCTCATGCCAACGAGAGTGGTTGTGCTATTGGAGACAGTAAAAATCCAGCTGCAGAGACAAAGAGGTGCCAGCCAGTGTGTGGTGGCAATTAGATAGTTTGTGTGGAAAGCAATAATGAAGATGTCCTGGGAGAATCATAAGCTTTTTTCTTCTTTTTTTTTTTAAACACACCAGTGGTTGTGGTGTGTATTGTACATTTATCAGGTAACCATTAGCACATTAATGATGCATTGTTAAAGTGGGCAGCAACATGGAAAGTATACTTACTATGAAAACAATATTCTGACAAAGAAGAGATGAATAATTTAGCTTTAGTTTTACATAATATGCATCTTATTCCCTATATGAACTCCAGTGGTTCAAAACACTGTCCAACGGCTTCAACTGTGTTCCCCACGAGAACCTCTCAAAAAGCTTTGAAACCCAGAGAGCGCGTAATTATTCAGCAGCTGCACACACAAAAACAAAACGACACTTTTTGATGCAATGTCACGTTAACCTAGAGAGACGCGTTCTCTGTCCTTCCCCAGCGCTGTTTACGCCGCACCGGTAAGACAATACAAAGGGAAAAGGCTTGCCTTTGATTAAAACGCAGACAACAGGAGCGTGAATTCTTACTGTTTTGAGTTTCGGTCTCCTCTCGACCTCCAACACTTTTCTAGAAGGTGATGCAATCAAGTGTTTCGGTGACACCAAGAGAGAGATATCCAAACAGCTCGGAGTGATAAACTTCCGCTTCCCTTCAGCTGATATCAGACGACTGAAAGCACTTCAAAAAGAAACCTCACACTCCAAACCCCCACCCCAACACACTCCACACGCTCTCACTCTTAATTGCCCTTGACACTAGTGTGTTCTCCTTTCCCGTCTAAATGCTCCTACTCTTCCGTGATTGCATGATGCCAAAAGTGATAAAGAATGCAACATCTCTGCCCTTTAATTTAAAGCCACTGGTCACAAAGCAGACATGTGGCCTGTGTGGTTGTCACTGAATGAATCGCCACAGCTGCTGTGAAACAATGTGGTCATGGGTATGAGAGAGTAGGCTAAAAGGTGTAAGAATAAACACATTTCAATGAGCAGACTGATCATTACAACACTGCTGACACAATGAGAAGAAGATCATGCCTACAGAGTGACATTTGACCTCATCATCCATCCTATATCAAATTTCATGGTGTGTGTGTGCCTGTGTGCTGTGCTAATCAGTGGGTTGAAGTAGAAAACATCTAGGTGCCATCATATTATCAATATTGCTTTCAGATGTCTCTGCCTGGAGCCCTTCTCTTGGCTTGGGTTTCCTGTTTTTGTTTGTGTTGTGGGCTCCACCATGTGCACAAGGCTTTTTAACAATGACTGAGGGGTCAAGGGAACAATAATAAAGCTCTGGATCTCATCTTCTCCTCTCAAGTTGTGGGGCAGCACGCAGGCCCGTCTCCACTGTGGGAGCTGTGAATGAATTCTTCAGTGTGGGTTAATCTAATTCATTCGTAAATACAACTCAGTGGCACCCCCGGAGTGGAGCGTCTTTGCGCCGTGAACTCTCCTGCATGTGTCCACAGTCTAATGCGCCTTACGTTTGTTAAACCAATTTATCCTGTATTGCAAACGATGAGGAGCACCGCGCGCTGATTCAATCAACTGCCGTTCAACGATGATCACGTTGAGTAGTGGTAGGGCTAACGGAGACAAAAGACTTTGTGCCACATTTCAGTCCGCATGGGTTCAATAGAATAGAATAAAATCTGTTAATGCTCAATCGTTTCAATCAAACACCGTGCATGCACATCCTCCCCCTGTGTGGTGGTGGTGCTGCTGCTGCTGCTGCTCCGTGCACGGCACAAAGCGCGCTGGAGCCGTATACATGCAGATCTGTATGGAAATCCTGCGGAAAGCGAACAAAGCCTTACCTAAAGCCTGTGTCGGTCCTCAGTGGATGATGCCGCTGTTGCTGCTGCTGCTGCCCCGCGGTCCATTTCGCTCCTATCCGCCGTGTTGCACAGCGAGCATGCAGCTCTTATTGGGGCTCCGCGTTCACCGTGAAGAGGTCCACTACTACGCTGAGCTGAGCAGAGCAGAGCAGAGCGGAGCGGCGGGGCTGTGTTGTCTGTCACATTGTTGCTGGCCTTTTTCTCTCATCCACATCAGAAAGGGAGGGGCGGAGTCAGCGAGCGAGGACTGATTTTCTTTCTCTCCAGTGAGGCACCGTGGTGGCTTGTTGGCCTGGAGGAAAGGATTGAGCTAAGGGAAGGGAAGGGGGGGAGGAGAGGAGGGAGATAAGGTATGGATATTGATTTGGGTACCTACCTGACAGCTGTAGGTATGTCAGGAAGGAAGGAAGGAAGGAAGGAAGGAAGGAAGGAAGGAAAGAAAGAAAGAATGAAAATGACAAATGTATGCATATAGATTCCTATAGCCTACCTGACTGTACAAATGTCATTTAAAGGGGTAGGCCTATTCCGGCGTAAGTTTAACCCATGGTCCAACCAAGGGGGCAGTTGTCGGTCTGAGAAGTGAAGCTCACTTCCGCGTTCAAAAAACTGCAATCCCCTCGGATTCCTGTGGGGGCTGGTGTCAGAAGGGAGCATTCTCCATAGACCCCCATGTTAAAATCGCCGACTTTGCATCCTCAGTAAACATGTTAAAAGCCTGGTGTCAGAACGTTTTTTCGTCTCAATCGATAGTTTCTACCCCCGCACACACTCTGAGGGGGGTGAATTTTTTTTTTACTCTGCCGTTTTACTGTTAAAAGGTTAAGATTCTGGCCAATCAGGGCGCGGAAACGTTGAGTGACAGGTCTGAGCAGCTCCGTGGACAGCTGCTTCGAGGCCAGTGGGCGGGTTCTCGGCCGGCCAATCCAACATGGCGCTGTTCAGGCCGCCATATTTGAGTCACAAAAACGACTCCCCAAAACCAATGGGTGACGTCACGGACGCTACGTCCATTCTTTTTACAGTCTATGGGTCCAACGCACCGTGACACCGAGACCCCCCCACAAGAGATGACGTCTGCTAACCGCCAGCTTATCCGTTTGTAGCAACTTTCCAGTCGTCTTTGTTCTCAAACTGCATAAACCATAGACTGTAAAAAAAAAAAAAAAACTCTTGTTGTCTATTACCTATCTTATGTCGTTGTCTGCTTGTTACTGCCATGGTTACAGGTAGTCCGCTGGCGTGGAAGCGATTACATTACCGAGTGAAGTAGAGTCCAGCAGCTCAAGGATGCAATGCAGTCAAAGTTCCTATGAATCTTGCCTATCAGTTTATAAAAGTTATTATCGAGTGTTCACAGGGAAAAGGACGGAATTGGGCATTTCTAACTTTAACAGATATTTGCGGGAGAAAATCACGTAAGGGACAACACAGCTGAATTTATGCAGTTTGAGAACAAAGACGACTGGTTTCATTTTGATGGGCGCCTCCTCTATCACTTTGAGACCGAGTTTACCGAAGACGAGCTGAAGGAAATGGAGGAGAAAAGTGAAAGAGGGAGACATGCCGGTGGAGTCTATGTGCTGGACCCATGGATGTATTGGCTGGACCTGGGGGGTTCGGGTGGTCATGTGTGGTCACTGCCTGCCAATGGCCGCTGCTGCCAGTTGGACTCGGACGTGTTTTGTCAGTGCCTGGACGCGGAAAGTTGCTGCATAATGTATAACTGGAGGAGAGTGGGTGAGTTGTTTTCGTCTCTTTTCAATAGAAACCAGGCAAAGCTAACAGATGTTTGATGCCTATATATGTGCTGGGACCCTGTTTGTACTGTTGGTGCTGTTCTGAGCATTATTTGTGGCTACTGGCTATGAGTGGCTTTTTGATCGTGGTTTGCGCGTGGATCAATATACTGCCCTGTTTGTTATGGTGCGGTATGGTGCTAAACTTGCTACAACTAGAGAAGCTAGCGATCAGCAGACATCATCTCCCGAGGGGGGTCTAACTCGGTGTCACGACGCGTTGGACCATGGGTTAAACTTACGCCGGAATATCCCTTTAAACGGAGGGAAGTAAGGAAGGAAAGACTATGCATATTGATTTGATACCTGCATGTTGGCATGTTGTGCTTTAGAGCAGGGGTTCTCAAAGTGGGGGTTGGGACCCGCCAAGGGGTCGCGAAGCACCGAGAGTGGGGTCGCGAGATGATTTCCAGAAATCAAATAACATTTGAAAATTATAGAAATACCGCATTTTAGCTGTAAATAAAAATAAAAACAGTAGTTAACATTTAAAATAAAACCATGCAAACATTCCTCTTCATGTTTAGACACTTACAGATTGTGTCTAAGCGTGGAAGATGATCTCTGAGTGGCCGTTTCCTAAATTAAATGATCTCATTAGGATAGATTAACGCTGAAACATAGTGATTCCCAAAGTGTAAGTTTGCACAGCAACAATGTTTACATGTTTAGCTACTCAGTACTACAGTTTATGGATATTACTTTGACTGAGATATTCTTCTTCTAAAGTAATGAGTCAAAATTAAAGCAGAAGAAAGCGGAATGTTTGTGTTAGTCTTAAATGGTGATATCTTCCTTCTGACAGCAATCACTTATAGCCTATAGAGTGTTTGGTCTAAAACAGGGGTCTGTCAGTCACTCCGCTCCGCTGCAAGCCGGGGAGAAAACTTCTTGTATACTTCCTTGTATCCTACAAGCTTTACTATCCAATGAGGAGAGAGAACGGCATGAAGGGCTGTGTGTGCAGCCAAGGGATGTGCATGAATGTGGTGACGTAGGGACGAGGACCAATAGATCCATGACGAGGGCGGGGGCTGCTAACTCCATCGGCTGACAAAAAGTTAGCCAAAACGACCGGATCGCTTACTTCTGCTTTAAGTTTGCACATGACAGCAACAATGTTCACTCATAAGTTACATGGATATTACTTGGACTTATATGTAAAATCACATCCTTGTTGTAAGGCTGTTCTGTTCCTTTGTGTTGTCGCTATGCCTGTGTTCGGATACGCCTATTAGTGCATGTGCTCTGTGGTGTGGATTTATTCATCAGCTGTTAGAACGTATTTGTTGTTGTTACCTGCGTGTAGATCTCACGCATGCATAGAAGTTGTCCTAATATCCTCATTTCAAACCTCTATCATCAAACTCAATAAATCATTGTTGTGATATCTGTTCAGTGAAGTGACAAGTAGTAGATCAGATTTGCAAAGGCCCAGTCATGGTTAAAAAAAAACAAAACGTCTTGGCTATCAGGTTAGAGAACAAATGTTGTCACAGCTAAAAAAGACACTATTGCCTTGCGGGGGAAAACAGTTTGATGTTGAACCGCCCACCTTGACCTCCTCTCTGTATGTAAATTATAACAAACACACTCCTTTATTTGGTGCCATCATTGGTCTGTTGGGATTTCTCTCAATGTCACCACAACACGTGATTACATCACCTTCAAGAAAAGCGATGGAGGTCATGAGTAGACGGAAGCTCATGCAACCTCTGGCTGTGAGGGGACGTTTGTGTGTGTGTGTGTGAAAGCGAAAGAGAGAGAGAGAAATTGTTGTTATTGTGCAGTGCTGGGATCAACCAGTGTAAATGCAGGTTGTGCGCTCCTCTCTTAATTGCCTCATCAGTAAATGTCACACGTTCAAATAGCTCCGCCATCTAGATTTATTTATTCATTTGTGCTCCATCAGATGCAGGCGCTGCTGCTGCATGCTGCAATTACTGCTGCACAGCCAAATATGCCAATGAATAATAAATCACAACACAAAGAGATCTAACCAGCTGTCTGTGATCCACAAGACCAACTGGAGGAAAACTTGCACTGGATGGTGTTTATATTAGAAATAGTCTTCTTTAACCACGGAAGCTTGTTCAGATATTAATGTTCAGATGGCTTGTCAGAGAACAGAGGAGGGGCACTTGGTGGTGTAAAAATTACTAAATATTTCCCACAGATAACCACAAGGCACACACATACAGTACACACACACACATCGGCATCATGCATATGGATCAGGGAGTTTGCACAGATACTCAAAATGTTGCCTTGAAATAATTCATCCAGAGGCATTGGCTTCATTGCACACATGCTGTTCTCTTCAAAGTGAAGCTCAATAACGGGGCGTTTGGAGGCAGATGACTCACACAAATTTCATTGGTGTGCTCAGAGACTGTGACTGAAAAATGGAGAGTGCGAGTGGGCTTGTGTGGAAGTGTGTTTCTGGCCTGGAGCAATATGTTAAGACCTCCGTACTGATGGGTCTCTTACAGTCGTCTCAGCAGCCCCCCGAGCAGGTCAGCAGCCCCTTTGTTGAGCACCAAACTCAGGTGCTTATCATCAGTGTCCAGGTGCATGTCAGTCAGCAACACTTCATTATACTGCAGCCTTTGTAGTGGACGACTGAAAAAGGAATTTCAACAGGAGCAAGATGTCCAACCAGGTGTGAGGAAAAGTGTATGCAAAAGTGTCTGCCAGGACAGAAGCACTTGTGGTTAATATGTTTGCATGTGCATGTTTTTAATCACAGGGTCCTCCTCCTGATTACTCACACTGTAGTCGCAGTATGGGAGGTTAGATGTAGGCTTAATCTTAGTCTTATTCTGTTGCAACAATTTCTACAAAAGAGAAGTCTTAAAGCGTGGGGATCAACTGTTGTCAAATGAAATTCGAGCGTAATGAGTTTCACTGGGGTTGGCGTATAATCCTCAAAAAACCAGAAGGACAGAAGAACTGCTGTTGCTACTAGCAATTTTAGCAGCTCTGGCACAGTGGCTCCACGACACCAGAGCATAATAAATGAAATATTGCTGTAAGCTAGTGATATACGTAGTCTTGGGAGGCTACTTACTTTCAACAACTATAGCTAGCCAGGCATGCTAACATGCTAACATTTGAGGAAAGTCTCGAGCAGACAAACAGGCTTAAAGGGACAGTATGTAACTTATTTGGCTTTTTTTTTTTTTTTTTTAAAGTATATTTTTTGGCTTTTTTTGCCTTTATTTGATAGTGATGACAGTAGAGATAGACAGGAAAGGGGGAGGCAGAGAGAGGGGGAATGACATGCAGGAAAGGTCCACCCGATGCGGGACTCGAACCGGGGACGCCTGCGGTGAGGACTGTAGCCTCGACATGGGGCGGCCGCTTTAACCACTGCGCCACGCACCGCCCCAACTTATTTGGCTTTTTATTAGCAAAAATCAAATATTGCTTTCATAAATACGTCGTATACCGATGTCTAATGAAAGCTGTCTTGTAGCTTAGAATGAGTTGTTTACAAATACTTAGGTGGCTGGTGCACTGGAGTCTGCCATGTTGCATCGCCATTTTTGAATATGGTACACGAAAGCGGACAAACTTGGCTCAAATGCTCTATTGAGTGTCTGTGACTAGGCTTGTGCCCAGAGGATGATCGACGTAGTTGTTTTTGTTTTTTTCTGCCATTATAAAACACACACGGTGCTAGTTAAGCAGCATTAGCAGCTACATCTTACAATGTTGAACTGTTCTTATACAAAGTGCAGCCAAACACCAGGATGAAGAGAGAGGGACAGCAGAGGCTCCTCTGACAGCTGTGGGGCTGGAGAGCAGAGACCGCACGTCTTTTTTTCTTTTCTTTTTTCTTTTAGCAGCACCGTTGTTACAGCTGATCATCTATGTCCGAGTATGTTGTCCTCTCATCTTCCTTCATGGGACCGCACTGCGTAACTGACACATCCTGTAATTGGTGTCCTGCATTGGTGTAACTTTTTGCTGTGAAATATGACTGAAGGCACGAGTGGAAGTCTGCACGTGTGTTAAAATAATAATAATAACAAAAGAAACAATGGTAATTGGTCAAAGATATTGTTATCAGTTAGCGATTAGTTTGCGAACGTGTTTGTCGACGGGAGGGGTGAGCGAGTGAGCGCTGCAATCTAGAATCGGTTTAACCCCAACACTACATACTGAGGCTTAAAAAAAAAAAACACCTTTCACTTTTGGGGTTGAGCTTGTTTTTTAAAGGCTAAAAAAAAGCAGCACATAATTTGTGCAGATCTGGCAGACAAGGCTCTTGTGCCCAGAAACAGTTGCTAACCTGAGTTTGACAACTACTGTTAGTGGGGAGGGCAATCAATCAGTTGACTGTTAGATTTCCTTTGCCTGTGCATGGATCAAACACTTTGCCTGACATGTCTCAAATAATACTCTCCCATCAGTTAGGATAAAAGGTTTTGACTGTTTTGTTTTTTGTTTGTTTTGGAGGTTGTGATGCTATAATGAGTGTGAGACTGACTTTCTTCTGCTGTTATCTGGGCATTGTAGTTTGTTTTTGTTTTTTTTGTCTGTGCTTTAAAATCAAAACACCACCAGCACCACCCTCATCATTGCTACCTGCATAATCATCATTGAAACTCATAACTGTATGATTGAGATAAATCACATAGCAGTCAAAGCTTTCCGCTACAGCTAAAGACGTATCTGAACATCTGGCCATCTCTCTCATCTACCCCACTTTGTTGTTCCTCTCAACTAATTGTGGCCATTAGAAGCCCGCAAGAGCATGACGGTTTCCATGGCAATACATTGGATGTGCCCGGGTGTTTCGAGCCCTTCAATATCCTGGTCATTTCATGCCATCTGTTTCTCCTGATCGCAGTATCTCAACCGATTTAGAAATGATGTGAGTCAATATCACAAAAGTCCTGTTGACTTAATGGGCTCATTCACATCAACACAATGCTGAGGTGTTGATGGGGTTGGCAGATTGAAGGATGATGAGACTTTTTGAGAGCATTTCATCAGGTTCACCTTGTCTCCTCACATGCTGCATATTGATAGGTGAACAGCAAATTATATATAGGTAGTAAATGAGTAACATTTCCCTAAACGGGCTCTGAAGAGAGACAATTAAATCTGGTGGCAATATAATACGAGTGTTGGGTCAGATGCACTCATGTGAACATAGATGCGCAAAAGAAGACAAATGATCTGTTAGCAATGGCGGTTATCTGGAAATATGATAGGAGTCAAAAGGACAGGGTCAGTATAGGCAAATGAATACTCACTCACTAATCATAATTGACTAAATATGCATGGCTGTGGTTAACTTTGGCAATTATCTTTATCCCTGTTATATCTTCCTAACAGGTACATAATTAGCAGGGAAGCTCAACACATTAACTCACAAGCCAAACTTGCATTTCACAGTGTCAAGCAACATAACCAACAGCCATCTCTCTGCTGCCAATTGTAGAAAGGGTTCATACCTGATCTCTTCCTCTATTTATCAGGGTTATTTAGACATTTACAGTCTCCTTCAACTGCAGCGGAGGAATTTGGTCATGACCCAACTTTGATAAATTGCCGGTAGAGCTACAGAAGTTTACGAAAGCCATTTGAGTTAATCCTGGACATGAGTCAAATCAACGACAACCAGTTCAACATTTGTCAAGATACTTCATCTTCTGTCAAAATAGTGGCTCGACCCATCAGCCAGTGTTGTCATGCCACGGGTCAAAAAGAAAACCATGTTTTGTTTGAGTGTGATGAAGTGGGAAATCACCAGTTGGACGTAATAATCACGTATAATTAAAAACAAGCCGGTTCATAAATGACGCACATTGTTCAAAATTAAACAATGATTCCATATTTTGGTTTGGTGACCTAATTAGTCATATCATCCCTTTAAAGCGTACTTCCTTCCTTCAGATGACTTTATCACTTGTAGTCTGCTGTCAAACAGATGACTGGTAATTTCCGTCTAACAGCGTGTTACAACAGATCTTGTGATCATTATCTCTGAGCATTTTGAACACACAGAGGCATTGATGCGAAGTTGGTGTGACTAAAAGGGTGTAGGACTTGAGCAGTGGTCTTATGAATGATACATAGCTCAGTTATGGAATTATTTATCCAGTGAAGTATTTTTTCTGAGAACCTGTAAAATAATAACGCAAAAAGCCCATCTACTGTAGTTGACCAGACACTAGGCCATAAGGTTTTTTTTTTTTTAATTGTCATTTTTTTATCTGCTCCACACTCAGTGGACATCTGCTTCATCTGCTGCACCGTTAATTCTCGTTCAGTATTCACCTACAATAAAAGCACAGCTATAATGTGAGGGAGTTCTCCTGCAGAGCTTTTAATAACCCCTTAATCTTTTTTAATGTTCTTGTGAACAACGGAAGGATAAGTGATTTCAATTATGAGAGAGCAATAAAATCAATATAATTTTGTTTTTAGTTTTCCATAAACAGAAACACAAAAACACACAAGAGCAAAGCAAAAAAGAAAGAGTCAGTTTATTGAAGAATGGCGAGACAGAAGGAGACAACAGTCAAGCGAGTCCTCAGGAACCACTTAAACCTCCCTAAACCCCACAAAGACATCAACGAGACATCTCGAAAACACTGAAAGTAAAGTCCTGAGCTACAGACTCCATGAGGAGCCCAGCACAAGCACAAGATGACAGATACCACACTGAATTAATCCGTGTATAAATGATTTAGTGTGGACAAGCACATAAACCTTAAAACACACAAAGGTTTAACTTCCAATGTGAAACACGTACAACTATTTAATCTGCCTCTGCTTATTTGATGTATCTGTTGACAGTTCTCCTTTCCTACCTTGTGCTCACAAGAGTAGAACCACGAGTTGTACTAGAATAACGCACCACAGCCTGATAAGGGATAAAAATGCTCGAGACAAACCTGAAATGTCACCACTAAGAGACATTACTGTGATAATGCCATAGCCACTTATCAAAGAGACAGAATAGACAAAGAGAAAAAGATTAATTTAGTCCAAAGGTAAGGTATAGGCTAGTGGCTGTCTGCAGTTCCTCTCCTCCGTTCACTCCTTTCCTGCCCACATCTACTTTGTTCCACCTAAATATTACATGTGCATTAGGAGGCACCAGTGGATGATGGATGTGTTGTGGTAGCAGCTACACCTGCTCTTTGCCTCAGTTCCTCCACAGTGCCGGATGAATTCATCGAGCCAACAGGGGGAAGATGTTGGAAAAAAGCCTGTCATCGTTTCGCCAGCAGACTGTTGACACTTCCACGTGACCTCTGCGTGTAACAAAGACGACCCAGGGCTCTGCAATAAGCTCCATTATCCTGCATTACACCCACTGTCCCAGATCTCTGGATAATAACCAGCATTGTGACATTAGAAAAACACAGGACACAGAGCAGGACAGCTGGCCTGGCCATGTTGTGGAAACCAGCCGGCTGTAGTCAACATCCAGCCACCTGAAACAATTTGATCAGTCACTTAGCATTCATTACCCTCGACCAGATCACCTGTTACCAGAGCAGATTCTATCTATCTATCTATCTATCTATCTATCTATCTATCTATCTATCTATCTATCTATCTATCTATCTATCTATCTATCTATCTATCTATCTATCTATCTAGTTGGTTTTATGTCACTTGAAACAACATTTGAACCTTTTTTTAACAAAAGTAAGACTGAATGCCCTGAAAATGTCATATGGTGTAACCACAAAAGAATGATAAATGATAAATATTTTATCCACCTACAGTGGATTTAAAGCTATAGTGCGTAACTTCTACATGTCTGTAAATATCCGTTTCACCCAAGCCACTACAAAAGGAGATGATACAACACTGATTAAGCCATTCGGCTCCTCTTATCACCTCGCGGTATTTTTCAGTATTTGTTCTTTTTGTATTTGGTGTGGAGGAGAGCGCTGCTAGAAGCAACATGGCGGAGAACCCGAAGAAGCGACCAAGAGGTTCAGAAGTGGATCCTACTAAAAAGAAAAAGCCATCCCGTTCGGCAGAAGGTCTGTTGGCGAAGAAAGAGACAGCGGTGGGGAGGGGAGGGGCCTGTTACACCAGGCCATGCGCCATATTGAGGTGCCAGCCGTATCGTTGTAATAACGCAGAAATCCTCTAGGGGGTGATAGAAGTTACGCAGTATAGCTTATATAAGAGTTCTTCAGAAAACATTAACATCTATCAATCTATCACTGTGAACGACTCAACATTTCATGGCAACAACTCAAGAATTCAAATGTTAATTATAACAAATCACTCTCTGGATTTCACTTCCTATGAGAATGTGTTCAGACATGATCACAAACCACATCTTGGCTGTTTTGGTAGAGACACACGACCACAGGGCCAGTAAATCTGGCTCTGTATAAATCAGAAACCTTTTTCAGACAGGTTTGTGATGGAATCAGCTCGGCGTGTACACATTTTCAAGTATACTGGTATTACAGTAGATACACAGAGTGTTTGGACCCTGCCAGTCGCTGTCACTTGCAGCTATATTCATTTATGCTGCTGTTTTCACAGCAGTGTTGGACCCCATGAGGTTTCCCTGAGATTTCTTCACACTATACCTGTCACTTCTTGGGAGATGGCGCAGCCCCACTCCCACAGTCTCACCATACGGCAGCGGCAGACACCATCAGCTCACCTTTTGTCAACTCTCTCTCTCTGTTTGTCTCTCTCTCTCTTTCTATTTTTCTCTTTATCTCACAGGAAATACTGTTGTTTGTCGTCTTATGTTCCCGTCACAGTTTTTGTCCACAAAGGCTTCACACCTTTTGAAAACAGCAATTAGTCTCTTTTCTTCATGTCTGACGGTGTGAGGTCACAATAATCACTGTACCGGTAAGATTTGATGTCACATCTCTGCAGGACCTTTGATACTCAACAGTCGTCCCAAGACAGCTGTCACCAGTCTGTCTCCCTTTTCATGTTCCACCGACTGAGCGGGATGACTCCATCTTTTTCTCTCTTGGACACTGTCCTTGTCTTTCTTTTCCTCCTTTCTCCTCCATCTCTCACTTATTTCCTGGCTCTACTTGTAATGTGCTAGTTATCTGACTGATGTAAGCTGGATGTAATACCTTTAATGATTACATGTTGTTGATAAGATAAGCCATCTGAGCTCTTTGAAACTCGTCTCTAAACCGCTCTAAACCTATAATATCGTTTCCAGAGAGACGGCAGAAGAAGTGTCATGTGGCTCAGGCCCAAGTAGCTATTACCTCCAGGAAAAGACAACGACTTACAAAAGAGGACCACAGTGTAGCTAGATTGCACGGTTGTGTATATTTTTGGGGTACCGACGCAGCCAGATTCTGTGTCACTCTCGCTTGCGGTCTCATTTTGTCTGAGAGGAAAAGACAAGGAAGAGGGTGGTCGCTTCAAAAGCACCACTTCCCCAGGCAGCCGCGGCTCTGTCTGGTCCTCCATTATATGGCTGCACCCGCCTCGCGCTAGTTTGGAACTAGGTTGTTTCCATGGCGACCGAGTATTTGATGGACAGGTCCGTGTATGATGGCTGGTCCGCTGTGATCGGGCTTCCACCCTCTGCTGTCTTCCAAACAGCATGCTCAGGATTTAGCATGTCTTGCATATCTACATATTAATGTATTCTGTAAATACTTCACATTCAGTACATGCACCGCGTTGCCTTCACTGACAACAACCAAGAGTGGAAATTAAACAGTAGCATTCACACCCCACACCCTGCATGTCTACTTTTAGGTACAAACGCCCACATTGTAATTTCTTTTCTTTCCTATCCTACAAACCCACAGTACTACCGCACATACACAGAAAAAGTGTTTGGGTCCCCGACGTGTGAAATCTGATTTCAGTACGAAGTTTAGCTTCGTCATATGGGACTTGTGGATTTAAATATGGCAGCCTGTTATGTTCCCGAGCCTGCTCTTGCAGTATGCTTGTGCACAAGTTATAATTCATGGACCATATGATGATACTGAGACCCAGGTTAGATTTCCTCTAGCTCTGCTTAGTGGTGAAATACATCTACACAATTAAAGTATCTTTATTGTTCATTTGTTACATACTTGAATGGCTCTTCCATGTCTTTTCCATGTGATGTATTATATGATTCTGAGAAGCACTTTGAATTGCCTTGCGTCTGAATGGTGCTATATCAATGAACTCACCTTGGCTGTACAAGTACTTTCATTTCTTGATACTTTGCACCTCTCCTCTGTTGTATTTCAGAAGGAGAGGTTACAGCAGTTTCGCTGCTACTCACATATAAGTGTTATATAAAAACTGCAATATGACAGAGAGTTTTTATCTCTGTGTGTTTCCTGACACTTGTTCTTTATTCTGCATAATTCATTCATTATTTATTTATTATACACTTCCTTGTTTAATGATGCCTTTAATGGTGTGTGTGTATTGGTTTGTTTTTAGAGGAATCTATTGGAGATCATCTGAAGTTTCATTGTTTTATACAATTACAATAAAGAGTCTATTCTTCTATTCTACTCTATCAATATGCTATTTCCTACACTCACATGGGACATATATTTTAGTGCAGAACTTTTAGTTGTAATGCAGTATTTTGATCTTCCAGCGTTGTTACTTTTACCCAACTAAATACTGCTTCTGCTGCTAATGGTCACGTCTGCTGTTATATTAAGTAAAAATGATTGTTGCTGCACAAGATTTCAAAGACATCCCCAAGATAGTGCTCTGAGCATTTTTTATTCCTTCATATAATAGATAATTTTTGATTTTTTTTTCATGCAGAAAAGCGAGGTGAAATAACCATAAATCTCTCTCACCTCCTCAATCCCCTTAAAATCACTCTGTTCCAGCTTCTTTTTTCTTCACATATTTTCAAAAGGGATGTATCAAAGTGTTTGGCAGTGAGAGGCAGCAAAGCCCTCTTTAAAGGATTACTGCGAGAGTAGGATGAGATTTTTCACTTCTTTTTCCAGTATCTCCCCTTTACTGGCTGCACAGTGCATGAGAGCCATATTGCTATTTATCATTCATTCTGCACTCAGGTTGGAAATGGTGAATAACAACTACCTTACAAAACAACAACAAAACACACACATACAACTTTAATTATCCAGCACCAGAGTGAATGGATGCCCATGTCAGTGTAATTCCACTTCTTTTGGTCTCTCAGCACGCCTGCGACTCAACACCTGCAGGTCACAGACACCATATGCCTCGGTTAGCAATTTACAAGGAGAGCAGGACCCCCACACCCACACTGAAGAGAAGAGCCTAGGTTTTATGCACCATGAACATACTCCACTGAAATACTTCCAGTATACGTACCAAATTAAACATTGAAGATGCAATTCATGTCGGTTTTTTCCAGCCCATATTCCTTTCTCCTGAGGTCAACCCGTGATTCTATTTGGCACCTGAGGTAAAATATTTTTTCTGCATAATTCACACCCTCGCACAGGTTTGAATTTATTATGATACAGGAAGCCCACGCAGGGTAACGTGGCTGTGTGTTCAGGGCAATAAGGATTTGCATGACAAAACTAATGTGGTGAAATGCTGTTAAGATGAAGTGTAGGACTGAATGGAATCGTATTGGCCTCCTGCATAATTTCACAGCATGAGTTCATCTTGTTAAAATGGAAGTATGAAATGCACAACAGGTAAAGAGGCAAACATGTTTGATGTGATTGGTAGTTAGGATTGATACAGATACAGATACATAATTCATTCCCACTGTGTCTAACTGTTCCCAGAGAAAACACAACTGTAGTTATTCTGCAGCGTTATCCATTTACAAAAGAGCACAGCAGACATGGTGTGTGTCACCACACTGACCACCAAAGCCACTATACTGTTGTTTCATGAGTGTGTGGTTTTCAGCAGCACTGTGTAATTTCGCTTCTCCAGCCTGCACAGCCTTTGAATGCTTGTTTCCCTTTTTCCCCAAACTGGCCCGACTCCTCATCAGATATAATGAGGGAACATGGAAGCCAAACTAGAGGTTTGAAATGGTAATTAGTAAGACTCCCTGCCACTGAAAGAGACAGAAGGACTGATTTAGCACAGCAGAATTAGAGATTGGAAGACAGTAATGGGACATATTTAGATGGCAGTCATATATTTAGCTGTGGTGCCCAGGAGAAGGAATGAAGGGAGTTCAGATTTTAGCTCAACATGCATAACATGTATTTATACCGGAGGGCAATAGTAGCATGGCTTAAACTATGTTGGAGGAAGATTACAACCATGTGAATTTACGCTGCAGATTCGTAATTGTTTTATTTACTAAAAATTATAACAACTTTTATGATGTCTGTCATGAACATGAGATAAATACATCATGGATATAGATATGGATATATGTGTGTGGTGTGTGTGTGTGTGTGTGTGTGTGTGTGTGTGTACAGTATAAGGCTTTGAGCCTGTGTTCATATACAACATGTTCACATGCTCACAGAGGAAATGTTGACATTGTGCATTAAGCAGGTATAATGTCCACAATTGTAACAAGTCCCAGTAGCAGAAATCTGGCCAGTTGTAGAGATATTTCAGTTTGAACAAACATGCTGGTTAAAATCGGATAATACATCATTTCTGAGGGGGTTACTGAGAGTCAGGAACCTACAGTATAACTCTAACTCTATCAGTTTGACTTCGACATTTGTCAAAGCTCTTCAGATGTCTCAGCTTTTCCATTCAGTTTCCTCAGATTAAGTCATCTAGAGGGGAAAAACAGAGGGTATGTGTATGCTGCTCATAAAATACGGAGGAGAACAGAGTTGAATTTATTGCTGCCGACGTTTTCTTTGTGAAATTTCTGCTCATCTCAGATAAAATGCAAGCACATCAGACACTTGCATCATTTATTGCAAATGTATCGCTGCTTTGCAAAGAATTTCTGCTGCAGAGGGACTTCAACTGGGAACACAATGAGCCTCCTGCAGCCATTCAGAACTATACCCAACAGATTTGTGACACTAAAATGGGATTCATGCAATGTACAACAAGGAGAGAGGCTATACAGAGGTATATGGCAATGAGAGACCAGAACAGGAGGAGGCTGAGCTGGTGCAGCAGCCAGGAACAGTAATGTGTTGCAGAGAAGCAGAATAAGCAGCATGAGAGGCAGCATTATGAGTGAGATTATGAGCAAACACAATGGTGTCTTCACAAATGTATCTGCATGAACACAGTGGTCGGTATATGAGGGGTGAATTATGGGTCAGCTGATCGACTAAATGGGAGAAACAGAAAGCTATTTTAATAAAGTGCCGTTAGATGATACATTGTATTCCCTAAATACTGAAAAAGGCTTAATCCTGGCTGCAAGCTATGTATATCATACTAACATGTCAAATGTTGGTATGAAATAATGTGTCTGAAGTTCATTAACTAAATGGTACGTAATTAATCATTAACATATTCACAGGTAACTGTTTTTCTATTTTGCATAAGTTTAAATATTTTTTTATCTTTCATTTTCTTTTCATTTTCATTTTTCAAACAATTGTACATTGGCTGAATCTATGGTTTTCATCACATTTACCTAAATCCTAATGGATTCTGAAACTGCACAAATATCTCAACAGGACAAAATGCAATAGTATGTATTTCATATCTATTGCACCAGTATGCGGCAGTGGTCAGTATGTAGGACTGATGCATTAGGGACAAATGTAGGGCACATGTTCATAGGCTGAATGTCAATCCATACAACAGTGTGACTGAACAATGAAACTGTATATGTCAGAGGAATTAAGTATATCAAAAAGGCAATACATGTTAGTGGGATGTGTTCGCTGTTTTTGTGCCGACAGTAAAAAATGATTAAAACCACATCAGCAGCAGCATTATTGTTAGGTATTTTAGCAAATGTTCATGTAATTTCCCTCCTGAACAAAATTCTTTCAAATAATTCAAGAGGGATTTCTTAGCAGAGGAGCTGAAATAAGAAAAGAAAAAAGCTTCTACAACTTGATACTGTAAATGCTCTACATCTGTGACTTAAACTTTTTTGAACAGGAATTTGCAAAGGCCTCCTGGGTTTCTCATTTTCTTCCTCAGGATTGATTTCAGGCTTTGCAGTGACACACAGCTGTGCAGCATGGAAATGTATTCCCAAAATCCCAACTTCACTAAGGCCACAGCTTGCTTTTATCCTTTTTTTTTTTTTTTTTTCTTCCAGCATCTATGCGACTTCCTGCTTCAGACTGCCCAGCGGCGGCCATTAGGGGCCTGCAATGAGACAGTCTTTCTGTGCACTCGTCCAAGTGTGACGATCGGTTGGGGTGGGGGACACACACGGGTCATCACAGATCCATTCAGGGCTTTCATTCGGAGTGTTTGCCTGGCATGATGCCCCTAAAAAGGTCACCACGATGTGAGATGATGTTTTTATAACCATCTCATGCTTGGCTGGAGTACTTTAGATGCAAGGAGAAAGGGCCAACAACGAAGCAGGGTTTTGTTAGGAGAGTCCACAGGGTAAAAGGACAAGTAAAACGATGACAGAGACAGAGGCGCTGTTACTGTTAAAATCAACTGTTGAGAAATATTTTCACTTTGTGATGTTGTTTATCTCCTAGCTGAAGTGTTTGTGTTCAAATTTTGGTTTGATTACTCAGGAGATAAATGTGGTGTTTGATTAAGATTAAGCCTAATTAGGCATTCACCTTTTAATACAATATTTTCATCGCTTGAGTAGAAATAGATCCATCATGAATACAAAGTTGTAGATAGTAAAAGTACAATGAAAAATGTGTTGTGTCCTCACTCCCGTGTCATTGCCTATGATGATAAAAACAATTATGAATTTCATAACACTCGTTATCTCATGGAAATAAATTAAAAGATAAACAGCAACTTGTAAACAAAGCTGCACCAGTCAACATTTTTACATTAAAAATAGATCAAAAGAAAGTCAAGATTACCAATGTGAAATACTAAAGAGGTCACAGCAGAGAATTGTTGTCTGGCTACCTCTCAGATCTCATTTCAGCATCTTTTAGCTCTTTGTTTTGGTCTTTTTTAGTTGACAACTTTTTCAGCCACAGTGGGAAGTTGTTTTTAAAGAAAGGCATAAATTGGCCATGTGGATCATGGATTAGCAGGAAAAAAGTCAGATTTTTTTTTGTTTTTTTCTCAAAAGGTGGTGGAGACCAAAACAAAGCTTAAGGGAGAGTGGACATTTTTCCTCTGACTGTTGGTCCCATTTTGAAGGATCTTAGTGGAAACAGTAAACAAACGGGTGTCTGCAATGTTGGCCAACCCTCAACCATTCAAACCTTTAACATCAGCCTTGTAAGATAAAGTGCGATTCAGGTGAAACTCCTGTATGGCTCTAGTCTCTTTAATATGGATCAAAGTGAAGCGATGGTCTTTGAGCCGAAAGCACATAGAGAATTCATAATGTCAGCTTTGGTTCCCTTGGACTTGCGCTGCCGACAAGAGGCCAGAAATCTAGGGATGATTCTTGATTCAGACCTAAATGTTTCCTCTCAATTCCACAACACAACACAGATGGCCATCTGTCAACTCAGAGTCAGATCTTTTCTTTCATTCCAGGTCACTAAATTCCTCATTCATGCCTTTATTTACAGCCAACTGAACTGTTGTGATGCTTTACTCAGTGACCTAACACACAAATCAATTGAACAGCTCCAGCCTGTACAAAATACTGATACTCTGGTTCTCAAAGAACTACAAAATATGATTGTATTTCCCCTGTTTTGGCGCCCTTACACTGGCTCACTGTGGCCTCAAAGATTTTAAAACTTTTATTACAGAAATGACTTGCAACACCCCACGTCACTTCTCTCTCCTAGCACACTGCTCAACAGACGGGGGTAAGGCTTCTTGCCCTCTTTTTACAGCAAACTAATGAAAAATGGCCCAATGATATCTTTTATCCCTTTTGGGATTCTGACCAGCTTATTTAATAATTTATTTTCACATGCTTTGTTTATTTTCCCCTATGTGTGTTCATCTCATTGTGTTTTATCTTCTGTCACATCTGGAAAGTACTTTCTGAACTTGTTTTCAACACCCTAACCCCACCCTGATTTGTGGTTTTATGGTATCTAATTTAGTATTTCTGTCTCATCTTTAAAAAAGAAAAAGTATTACAATCAGATCTGTAAACATGGGTGTCATCTGTGAAGAAATGCATATACAGTTTGCTTTGTGGGAAGCATGCACGTACAATGAAAAACACACAGGGCATAGAAGGCTTTGTGTGCTCAACCAAAAAAAAAGTAACAAATTTAACAATCACATTACACTCTCTTGAGAACCAGAGCTGAAACCATCTTCATTAGCTTTTAATCTCAAATTACATATTATTTTATTGTGGGGTCATATGATCTGTCCAGGCGTTTGACTGGAACTTCACCAGTATAAAGTTCACTCTGAATGCTATTACTTTGTTTAAATATTAATGGACTGATTACAAGGGGAATTTGATATTCTCCTTTTCAAACCCCAAAGCTGGTCATATATATCATATATACTGTGCAAATATTTAACCTGATTTCTGATTTCAGAGTCAGATTCATTTGCCACAGAGAAATAGTGAATTATGGCCAACTGCTTCCAATCAGGTGTCTGGGCAGTCGCCATCTCATACAGCTGAACCAGAGCCATATCTCCATCCCCCAAGCTCAGTGTCTTTTTCTCATTTGACGAAATGAACTATAATAATGGTGACAGGACATTTCATATAGACAGGACACCTGTCTGTTCATGTTTCCTGCTCCCTCTACCACAAATAATATACCAGAGAGAAATGTTAGCAAGAAGTCATCAAACTGCAGCTTCCTGTAATACTGTTGTGTTTTTAATTGAAAGTTTGCACAGCTTACTGCTACGGCAAATTAAATGGCACACTACAATATTTCCATTTGATGGACCGATTGGGTTGTTTTGGGGTTTGAATATTTCATTCAGCGTAAACATCACAGCTTTAATAGAGGTTGGAACTTGCTGATTCCTCATAAAGTGCAGAATAAGGTTATTTTAATAACCTTAAAGCCTCTTAAGCGGAAGAAAGGGGGATGAACTGTGTGAGGATTATAAATAATTCATTTATCCATTTAGACTGTATTTAGAGAAATAAATAAGGACTGAAAGCTAAACAGACTGTGGTAGGAAGTTGTTGTACATGTGTGGTCATTTGCAAAGGGCTGAATCAAAGGCACTCAAACGACTTAATAAGAGTAAACTTTAAAAAAGATATGAATTTAAGTAACAGTGTTGAATTTAAGTGAAAGGTATAACTGTGTAGAAGTATTTGTGACCAGTCAAGAGCAAAGATAACAGGGTCCTTAAACTTTAAGGAATCTTTCCACTGGTCAAACTTTTGCAACATTACTCCCACTTCACAAGACACTCATGGTTTGTCAAGTGAGACGGCAAATGTGTTGAGGTAATCTTTTTTTCCTGGAGGAGTTGGTTGAGATTGTAAATGGGGAAAACCAACTACTGCTCAGTTTCTCCTTCAGATGTGTGTACTAAAAAGAAACCATACCGGCGTCACAGACCATCATAAACTGTAGATGAGTTGACATTTTCCGGTTGTGATAAAGCAATTTCCACCTTAATTTGAAACATTATCAGTTCTCACGGACTGACGTCAATCAGAAAATACCATCTCATGGTTTGTGCTGTGCAAGTGCTCCCCAGAGTTTCCCTGTGATTACTTATGCAAATGATACCCAAACCTGGATAGTCAGCTGTGTTTTATATCTGTGTTCTTTAACCTTGATAAAACACTGGATCTCTGTGGGGATTGGAAGACTGTTGCTACTGAGACTAGTTCAGTCAGATGAAAGAGCAGCTGGATGAAATGAATGTTCCCTGGAGGCCGGGCTGCTGCTTCTGATACTCCTACAGTCACACCACAGGGAGAAGGCTGAATAAGCATTATGGCATGGTGAAAAACATGACCTGAAAGTCCAGCTCATCTGCAGCGGTGACCCAACCCAACCACAAAGCTGAGGACTTCTGCCTGCATATGTGCTTCAGCTTGAAACCATTTCCTTTTGGTCATTCTCCTTCCCCTCCTCGCGTGTGTTTTTCTTCCTTTACATGTACTGTATATACATGTACTTTTTCACAGTCAATTTGTAAGATAATCCACCTTGAGTAATTTTGTTTCCCCGTGGTATTCTGTTTCCTTGCTATATCGCGTTTTCAATCTGACAGTGAAAGAATGTTTTTCATAACAAAAGATATGAAACTTCCTGTTCAGGACACTGATCAGCAGAACATTTGCAAAGCTCACCAAAAAACCACTGTCCACGTGTGTGTGTGTGTGTGTGTGTGTGTGTGTGTGTGTGTGTGTGTGTGTGTGTGTGTGTGTGTGTGTGTGTGTGTGTGTGTGTGTGTGTGTGTGTGTGTGTGTGTGTGTGTGTGTGTGTGTGCGCATGAGAGCATTAAGCAGGCCACTACCCAACAGTGAGTCAAAGTGCCATTGCTCAATTTCTCATCCGCCAACCCTAACCCAAACTACTCAACAAGAAAACTACACTTTGCTCCATATATGAAATATGATCATTTAATATCAAGAGAAGAAAGCCAACACCCCATATAACATTAGAGCCTGGATCAATCATAATTTGATTGATATCGACATTGCAGTTTGTTTTCATGCACTGTAGTTACAGCTGCATTTGTGTTATCTAGTAAGTCTGTGTGAAGACATGATGTAAGCTTTGATAAGTGACACATTGTGCAAGACAAAACCTTGTTATATTTGATACATAGAAATAAGTCATAACACAAAAAAACTGAAGAATTAAAAAGAATGACAATAAAATCGTGCACGGCTTTAGGCATGGACAACAGGGAGCAATGCTGCAGCAAATACTCAGACTTGGTTTTTGCAATAGTAAACATGCAACATATAAAGTTTGCTTACATTGTTTTTTTGTGTGTTGTAGATATAAAACTGACACAATGTAGACTGAAGCTTGAGGTTATTACCTAACAGTTCCAACTAATTTGAGCTCTTACTATCTTCAATCTTAACCTTTCACGTCATGTTTGCATGTGTTGGACCTTAAATGGATTTTCTGCCAACCCAAGCATCACTTTCTTCTCTGCAGTTTCCTGTTTGAACCATCTGTAAATTTGCTTCCTCTGTGACTTCCTGGCTGGAGAACCAATGACACAGCAGTATACAAACCTACCCAAATTTCAAGCCCTGCAGGCAAATGTGTGTGTGTGTGTGTGTGTGTGTGTGTGTGTTAATGTGAGTGTGTGAAGGGGGGGGGGGTAGACAGTGGTAAATGACCAAAAGTTTCCAAGTAGTGATGTATGGCTGGGTAAAACAACAAAGCGCCAGAGGTCGTCAGACAAAGATCTGAATGTGTGGAGGAGATGCGGGTGAGGGGAGTGGGAGGAGGAGCACAGACAGAGAGAGGGGGTGTGAGAGAGGAGTGCAACATGAAGAGACAACAAAAGAGGAAATGTTGGGGTGGAAAGTTAGGACGGGATGTGAATGGAGAGGAGGCGGAGACAGCTGCTGCCACAGGGTCCCAGACTTTTACTCCCAAATCACGTATTATGTCACTTAAATGATTAGTCAATTGATCAAATTTAACAACAACAATTAATAAGGAGTTGGCCTAATAATAATCCATTTCATCTGTAGAGCCCTTTCAAGACACTGACAGACACCTTTAAATGTCATTACATAAAAATCAATCCGGTTAAATGCTATAGTGTTGGAGTTACAGGGAGAAGGCGAGTTTGAGGTGGGATTTGAAAATAGGAGAATGAATATCGTGAGATCCAGAGTCGAGGGAGAACAAGGCTCTGAACCCACTGAGCGGGAGGCACAGTGAGGTTAATGGAGGAAGGAGATAGAGGAGTAAAGGTAGGAGTGCAGATTTGTAGTAAATGAGGGAGATAAGATGGAGCTAGGCTGTGAAGTGAGTTTATCTATCAACCATAAATCAATCCATTAAGCATAGATGGTGAGTATGTGTTTGCTCCTAAATGTGTTTTAGCTTCTCTGGTTTTCAAATATCTCTGTGATTCCTCAGCTCAACAACTCTGTAATATTGAAACTAAGTCAACTGAAAAGTGAAATTACATTTTCCAGTGTATTTTTTATGAAATGTTCACATTTTCCTGAAGATGAATCTGTTTCATGAATTACATGAAATTTGAAACAGATGTTTGTATTTCCCCCAGAATGATTTGTAATAACTTTATCGAGCTCTGGGAGGTTAAAGTTTCAGTTTGTCCACTTAGTATTTAATGCTAATAATGACCAAATCCCTGCAAAGCTGATGGCTTCAAAATCCAGCTCACGAAAAATGGATGTTAATCTTACAAGTATTAACTTAAGCTAAGCATTGTCATCATGAGCGTTAGTAAACGATGTTAGCTCAAAGCACTGCTATTCAGTATGGTCACATGGCCGCAAGCATGGCTTTAAGGCCCTTAGTACATTTTTCCAATTTAAACACTGAATGGTTGGTCCATTTATCAAAAAAAAGTTCAGGCTTATAATAGCAGCTTTTAATCATAGACATTCATATCTAGCCATCAGAGTATCTGTGGCGTATGAGAAAACAAGACTGAATACACTGATGAGACCTGACAACAACACGGAGAGACTGCAGAAAGAGCTCACATTAAAATGTGGAAGAAGAAAAGTGGCACAACAGATACATGTGGAGTCAGAGACAGGCAGTGACAGTGAATGATAGATGCGATGAGACGGATATGACAGATGGAGAGAGGAGAAAAAGGAGAAGGATGACAAATTACTTCCATTTACAGTGGGAGCAGGACTTCCTTTTGGAAGACTTCCCTGTGGGTCTGAACATATGAGGCCATCTCCTCCCGTCCTATGGTCGCTGACCATTCCTGTGAGTCATCCCTTTTTCTTCAAATATGTTAAGGAACCATACCAATGATTTTACATAACATAACCCAGTTAAAGCATTTAGCTTCTGGGCGTGTAGTATGTACACATATTACAGGCTTTCCATTACCACCATTTTTCAAAACAGACCATATAGCCCTCGGTCACTGTTTTTCATTAATTTGAGATTATGAAAGTCATTTTGCATAAAGTAGAAGTATGCCTGAGATGTGTAAACCGTCAGAGTGAAGAGTTTCCACTTTGTTTCCTTGTTGTTTTCTATAGTGTTACAGCTGCTTGTGATGCAACTGCAAGCAAAACTTCTCGGAAAAATGTTTCCTTGAGGGCTGAAACACTAAAGATAGAAGAGATGGTTGACAGAAATGAACCCTTTTATTTAACATTTTGGGAAATGAGGAGCTGAGAGTTTTCAGACTCCAGAAAGTCACTACACCAATGTAATAGAAAGCCTCCCACTTAACCACTGCAAACTGTTCATACTTTACTTTTTGCACTCAGATGATGGATCCCAAAGACTGTGGTGATCCTCAGAACACACAGGACTGAAGCAAAGTGAATCAAAGTAACAGCCAGAGCAAGTTCGGGCTTGAAGAGGTGGCAGAGTCAATAGGGAGGTAGGAACACAAAAAAAGAAGCAGGCTAAAGGCAGGCCAGAAGAAACAAGGAGGGCAAAGACAGGGAACAAAAGAAGGACTGGAAAACTACAAGTGTGATGACACTATGTGTAATATAGACTGGTGCAAGGGGAGATAGGCAGGCAAGTGTACAGGAGCTAATCAGGGGGTGGGGTCAGCACATGGGCATGGGTGAATCACGTGACTGGGAGGGTGGGCAGCTGAGCTGAGGTTACCGGGAGTTTTCGAGGTCTGAAATAACATGAGAGCAAAAATATCAGAGACAGACTATCAGTGAATAACTAAAGGAAATGGTAACGAATGGTTCGATTGAATTGACTCAACAAAGAAAAACCCCAGTGGATTTGGCAGCACAGTCACTCTCCCCTCAGGATGAACTCTCTGACTTCATCAGGTCAACATTTAAACCTCCACAACTTTTGGTTTGTGACCGAAACAGCTGCTTGGTTTTAATCATCAAATGACAGCTTGCTTATAACTACAAAGTAAACTCTACACATGTGCATGTGTGGCAAATGGAGGGTGGAAAGGGTGTGTTGCCTGACAAGGCCACCTGGAGAGTTTCGCCCTGGGAAATAGTCAAATACTTAAGTGATGTTTAAAGGTCATGCAAGGTAAAAAATAAATAAATAAATAAATAAAAACACAGAGCGAGAGACTGTAGAAAATAGTAGCAACTTTATTTGACAAATTATCAATAGAAGAACCACCACCAGGGATTTGGGCCAGAGGATTGAGGAATATCACTTTTTGAAGGCTCTTTAACATATATTTGGGTGTTTGTCTTGCCTTCTGGCCCCCAAAATGTGAGAATTGACAAAGAAAATCTGTAATGTGCAGGCTCCCCAGGTTGAAATCCACTTGGTTTTACGAGCTGTTCCCTCAGTTGTCATACAATAGTTAGTTATACCCCTTTCCCACTGGTCAAAAAGCCAGTTTAAACCCGCTAACAATCGGCTTTTGGTGGCAGTGGGAAAGGCGCACCGAGCCGAGTCGACCCGCGTCGACGCGGGTCAAACGACTCGGCAAGCGACGCGGGTTAAAATCGCCTTTAATCGGCTCGGCTCCGATCGGCTTGCAGTGGGAACGCCAGACCCGGGTCAACCCGCTAATTTACGTGATGACACTGAACGTTACGTCACGTCACGTCATGTCATCGCGCCGGTCGCGTCTCATATCACGTACCAAAACAAAGCTCTGCTCCGCTCTGCTCTCATCCGAGACTGGGATCAAAAGATCAAAGAACACTGACCAAAAACGATTGAAAAAAAGAAAAGAAAAGAAGCGACAGTCTGTTTAACTGACGTGTTGTGCCGCGGACGTCCGTCATCCGGCCGCAGCAGACTCGTTGTCCTCCGCGGTCCTGGTGCTCCAGGTCAGCCAGACACCTCGTCTGCCTCGGCGGACGGACACTCCGCGGCGGGCGGCTGTGGCATGACTCGCACCGCGGATGAGAGCGGGGCAACATGGTTGCTCTGTCTGATCTGTCTGATCCCCCAGCGGATCCCCAGCGGGGGATCAGACAGGGGGATATTTTGGTCAATGGGAAAGGGGCCAAATGCCGATTATTAGCGGGTCGACCCGCGTTTAAAAAACCCGCGTCGACCCGCTAATTTTAGTGGGAAAACGGCTTTAGTTAGTTTTTGAATTTGAATAATACCACCCCTACCTGTGAGTACTGGTACTGGTAAAGGGGGCGGGGCGGGAGGAGCAGAGGCCAATTTGCATTTAAAGGGACATGCAGGCACTGAAACCAGCCGTTCTGAACAGGGCTGTTGTGATGTTTGATCCTTGGGGTATTTTGACTGAGGCATGTCACATTTCCTTTAGACACCTGGGAACTATTTAAATTTGTTGAAAAGGGGCATAATATGTCTTCTTTGTGGCGCCGCACAGCAATCATTGCACTAGAAAAACCCACACAGCGTCCAACTGTGAGAGGGAACGAGCTGTGCTCTGGCTACACATGATATGTGTGCAAAAATGTTAGCAGGACCTATGTTAGCATATCACACTGCTGCAGTGCACACCGTCACAAAGCCACCAGCATGGCTGTGTGGATTCTTGGTGCTGTTGGTTTGTCAACAACACAACTTTTCAACAACCAGTCCATAGCTCTCTTCATTTCCATGTTTTTCTGGCTGCTTTGGGCTCTGACCTTCAGCGTGCACCTGCACACAATAGAAGCTTTATTACCAGGAGACAGTGCCCTGCGTACAATACCTGCACTGCCTCTCTTTCTCCATTTCCATAAAATATTCACTCATACATTGTTTGTGGTGCTGGTGTGTTTTTTGAGTGAAATGTGGAGTTAGTCAAACTGGAGTAGCTTGTAGATTATCCGCCATGCGACTGAAAACATCACACGTGGAACGGTGCAGTGGCATATTCATTAGTTTTTCTCATCCCGAGATAAAAAGCAGGTACCAGTGAGAGGAGGGGGGGGGGGATGAAATTCCTCTGGGCAAACATTAATTTTCTCACCCTCCTTCACGCCTGTAACATGGTTTGTAGACATACTGCACAGTTCTGATACTGTCCTTGGTTGGATGGATTTCTGCCTGTGTTGTGGGGGAATCATAAGTCTGGATGTGCAATCAGTAGGAGAGGCGAGAGAGACGGGGAAAGAGAGGCACCACATCTCACTGATATTCTCCCAGACAGTGCCAAATGCTCTCCTCAAGGGCTCGCCATCTATTCATGACCTGTTTGCTGGTCTTGCAAGCTTGTACAATGAGCTGAAAAATAATATTAAACATAGTGAGTGAATACTCTCAGAGGCACAAATCTCACATAAACAAAATCTCTATTATGGATTATGTGTAGTCAAGTGGTTTGTTGAGATTAAATGAAAAGTGAGAGTGAGAAACATATTTAAGTCGTAATGTTTAAATGCATTAATTAATTCAGGTCATATCCTGAAATCCTGCTGCTCACCATTAAAAATGATCAATTTAGTATGAGACGAATTAACACTTAATGGGCCATCAATTAATGCATGATAACAGCTATGCATTCGTTATGATGAGTCTGGTGAAAAATACATATTTAAATTCTGTATGAGAATTGGTAGCCCAGCTCTGCCTTCAGCTCTCCCCACCACACCTTTACTGCTTTGGTTCACTCTGGCATCATCTCAGCGGGACTGCAAACAATGTGCTCGGCATCAAACAGCAGACAGCCAATTAGCGTGTAGCCACTGAACATACTGGAGTGTTTAGCAGCTAAAGAGCACAGCAATTTCCCTCAGGGGTGGAAACCAAACACAGAGCTAAAAGAGCATGGATGCCGGACTCACACTCACCATTTGGCCGCAATCATGACCCTGAAATACAAGATCGCTATGGAGCCTGTCAACAACTGCTCAGAGATCTGTTTTGACACGTTTAGCATCTCAGTGAAATACAATCAATACATTATCAAAATTAAACTTTCACCCACTGTTGATCAGTTTAGTGTTTACTAGACATATACTGCAAACTCTAACAACTAGTGCCTTTATTGTTTCTCCTCAAATTATTAGATCCTCCTTATTCCTATATTTTGTCATCCCATGTAATTTGCACTTACATTGTGTTTTGTTAGAGATAATCATGAATACATTGTTTTCTGGGCAGTTTTATCCCTTTTCTGCTTTTATTTGCAGCCAGATAGGACTTGAGACTTGAATTCGTCACTATCCCTGGCTAAGTTGCTCGATCTGCCAAGGTCACCGGCTGATGAGGAGGGAGCACGGCAGGAAGACAACACCACTCACCGAGACAAGAGGTCGTAATCAGAGAGAGCGAAGCTATAATCAAACATAGACCTCTCTGGCAGTGAACAGACAAAGCACGAGAAAAGAAAAGAAAAGAACAGAACAGAAAGAAAAAAACATGATCATAGCAAGAGTGCAAGGAATTTGATTTAAAAAAAAATACGTCCAAAGTAAAGCCTTTAATTACACAGAGAGAAAAGGGACAAAGGGAGGCTATATAGATTAGAAATCAGAGGAAAGAAGAAGAAGAAAAAGCAGACAGAGTGTGAGAGGTGGACAGAAAGAGGAGACAGAAGGTGGTATCAAGTAGATGGAGAGGTGCAGGATGGTGATATTTTTAACACGTTCTAATCAGAGCCAGGACATCAAATGTGGCCTGTTGTAAAAAGAAAAAAGAAAAAAAACGCCCGCTCAGTTAATCAGAGCGAAGAAACAGAGGGAAAGAAGTTGGTTAGTGATGCCAGAACAATAGTGTGGAAAGCCAGGCTCAAATATGCTGCATAAAGAAGAGGATTTGGTGTGTACAGCATACGGAAATGAGGACAGAACTGAGTAAATTCTCCTCCTTACTTAAATCTTTTCCACATGAAAGGTTCTTCCTGGAGACTCAGGGGTTTAATAAGATTGGAGGTGGAGGAGGGGGAGGGGGAAAGCGAGGGAGGGGGGGGTTGTTTTCACCCCATCTTGTCTTCAGCCAGCTCACTGGGCTGAGCAGGAAAAGAGGGAGGAGATGAGTTGTGTCTGAAGGCAGGACTCAGGGTGGATAAAATCAGACGGTCTCTTTCGTGTTTTCCTGCTCGCTCTGCTCTCACTCCTCACCGTATAATCCTGACAGGTGGGGCCGTCCTATCTGACACCTTTAATGAATCCCTGCAGATTAACCCAGACAATTATTCTAAATCCACACTTAATTAAACCTGGTCGCCCCCTTTTATTCACCAATCGGCTGCCACGAATGGAAACAGTGTGTCCTACCCATGTAGTGTATACTGTACACACAAGACTTCATGTGGTTGAAATTCCATGACAGGCATTGTTTTGAGAAAAGCAGCCATGGGGAGGTTTGGTTCAGTCCCTGCCTGTTTTCTGTGACAAATAAATTGTTTCCTGTGCCTTTTTATGACTTTGATAAATATTCATCTTGCTGATGCCCGTGTCCTGCTGCAGTGCAGTGTGTTGCAGAGCTGAGCTGCGAGGGATATTGATGAGCTGTGGGTTCTGAGGATGCTCAAATCACACAGCAATCAGGCCTCATCATGGCTCCTGTGGCCAGATGATCAGTGCAGGGCTAAACATTCAGCTACAGCTCGCGTCCTTTTCTTTAAACGTGCCGTGACTTCGCCCCGGCCATTAGCTGGATACAACCACGCTCCAAAGTGGTCGTCGCTTTGGCGTTTCTCACGCACTGATGGGATGCATTGCGATGTTTTCTAAGCCCCACTCCAGGGACAGAGAGTCTAATCCAATACAGAGGCGTTTCAGTAGCATCCAGTGTGCGGTGGGACAGTGCAGCAGCTTGTTTGCACTTACACTCGTCCAGCCGGCAAAAATCAAATGGGGGTGGGATTGTGCAAGACTTTAAATGCTTCTTGGGGGCTGGATAGTGTAGGTTATTATCCAAAGAATCATGACAGGAATTCAATAACAGGCTTTTGTCCTATGAAATTTCACTCTTCTCATAAGGATCCTTGTGTCTCTGCATCCTTTTTCCACTCTCTTCTCCTCTCTCTCTCTCTGCTCCTCTGGGGGGAATGAGTTAAAAGCATAATACTGGGAGTACTTGAGTGCTGAGGATTCCTCTTGAATGCTAAATAGTCTTATCACATTGCACACTGCAGCACAGGATCTAAGGTACTGATGGGCAGTGAGGAGCTGAACAGACGTTTGACAAGCCCGGCGCACATTACGTCATGCATGCTCCATTTAAACACAACCTACAGAAAGCAAGCTTATAATTATGGTTCCCGGACATTGAAGACATATTGTATTCATTAGTGAAAAGCCTCCATGTTTGAAGCAGCACTGGAGACAACGGAGAAGATTTTTGTTCATGAATTCTTAAATAGAAACAGACATAAAGAAAAAACAAATATATGTATTACCACTGAATTAAAAGACATACCAGAGAAGTCGTTTGGCTTAAACCACACAAGAAATCTAACGCTCTGCACAGCTTTCAGCAGCTTAATAGTTCAGTGTATTGGTTCTCTGGCTGCACATAAACTGTATGATTGAGTGTGATGGCTCTCACAAGCCACAATATAAAACAGTAAACAAGCTTAAGGACGAATCAGGCGGAAAAGGTAGAGATATATACGTGCTGAAAAAGCAGAACACCTACTGTACCATAGCAGGCTAAAGAGCCTAATATTTTCCTCCTGCAATTTGCTGGAGACCGAAGGAGCAGAGATGAACATAAAGGGCGCAGGTGATGTAAATCATGTGCAGCAATAGTCTTATAATTAGACTGAATTGCTATTTTGTTTCTCCACATTCATTCATTTATTCTTGAATCATCAAACATGAATTACAGATGTAAGAAGCCAGGTGTCTGGAACCGGGCTATTGTGCAGCAGAATCACCCGACATAATTTCTCACAGTGGACTGAATGATGAACAGTAGGTTATTCATAATATAAATGTATATACATGCATGTCATTCCCTCTCTCTCTGTTTCCCCATTGCCTGTCTTTCTCAACTACTGTAGGCTATATCCAATAACGGCATAAAAAGCCCAAAAATATACTTAAAAAAAAGAAGTTATGTTCACATGACAAAATCCATGTCATGCTTTTACATGGTCACACACCGGCCCATTAAGGGGTTAAACTTGCCAATAGACAATCTGTTCCGCCATGGATCGAATATAGTCCCTCCAATTCAAATATTCAGTTCATGTTGTGCATAAAAAATAAATAAAACTTATAAGCGTGTCAGGTACCTACCTTCAGAGGGAAAAAAAAGTTGGTGTTTCTGTCCATTCCTCCATTATTTATGCTGCTTTGGTCCATGAGGAGCCGCAGATCACAAAAATTGACTTTTTATTTTCATAAATTATTCCAAGTTATAAAAATCTACAACAGACTGCAGAGTGATTGTTAATGTGAGCCAGCTCTCCCTCATTTCCCATTTAGTTTTCTCTTAGTGCTGCTGCACCTGCATTAGTGGATATATTTGTTTTGGTTAACTTTCTCTAAAGGAAAAAGAAAGAAATTTCTGACTTTTTCTCGTTTTTCTGACTCAAATGTGTACCTACACGTTTCTGCTGCCCAATCAGAGCAAACTAATGGGGGTAGGCACTTCAGTTTTTACACCTCTCACAGCCAGAGTGCCTGCAGTCTGAGATGTGTCATGAATCATGGTTGAAATGTTTCTTAGGCATCAGAATGCTTCAGCATGTTTTCTATTGTTTCATATTAAAGAGTTAAAGCACATTTATCCCACTTTTCCTTTTAGAGAGGTTCATTGGTGCCAGTAAAAAATGAACCCCTTATATTGAACTATCAGGCCCTGGATGCCTTGACGCTTCACAGAGGATTTTTGACAACATGTAGCTTTTCATTGTTCTTGCATGAAGTACATCCTCTTGTTGGTTATCAAACATGACATTTTTGCAGGCGAGGAGGAAAAACTAAAAAAGAAGGAAATACCATGTCTTGGCTGATGTAATTTGGGGTTGTGTTGTTCAAAATGAGTATATTTCCAGAAACTAGAAATGGCATCTCAGAAATGTGTTTTTGCCTCACAGTGCTTCTGTTAAAGCTTATTACTTCTACATATGCAAATATATGTAAATTTGGTGTAAAAACAAGGTAGATCTAAAGGGTTAAAGGTAAACTGGTTTGATGGCTGTACTTGTCTTGATAATTAATGCCTATTAGCCTGTGTGTGTACAGAACGTGTACATGACATAATGTCTATAATGTAGTTTGTTTGTTATAGCAGCATATATAGGCTACAGTATGTATGTGTTATATGCTTATCAGTGAACTTTTCCAGTTCTAAATTCTCCCACAGGAGGAGACAGACTGGATTGTGATTATATTTTCATACAGCAGCCTCCACTTGGCCAACTAGGCTAGGTGTTGACAAATTAATGAACATTTAGATCTGCTTAAAACTACATTATGATGTGTTATTACATATTTATTAAGTCTTTCTGTGCTGCTGCTTATAAATGCTAGAGAAGGTGTTAAGTGTTACAAACACATTGAATGTTCTACACTTGCCTGTTATATCCATCTAGTCACTGACCATATTGTGACTGCGTCCCTCTCTCCCTTGTTAAAATTTAGTAGCCCCAGTGTGTCAAGTGCACACAGTCTGTTTATATTAGTGAGACAATGTGCTGAACTGCTGCAGGGAGAGAAATCCTGACCAACGGGTAACAAGAGCTCAGACCCACAGATGAGGAACAGAGATAGTTCAGTAAATGACCTCTCTATGTCTCCAAACATTTCGCTCCCAATTAGTCGATTTGTGATTAGATTTGATTCAGGTTTGTTCGTTTCCTGAGTCCAACCGGGACAGTAAGGTGAATTAGCTTTGGTTTCATCCTGTTGTTTACGTAAAACGCAACATTTCCATGTATCATCCATGGCTCGGGGGAGTTATGATCACCATTTAGTTTCAAAATTTCTCCTGCTTCTCTGGCCTACTGATTGTATTACGACCAATTTGTTAATAATGCGGGGAATCATTTTGAATACATCTGTTGTTAACGAAGCTACTTGGCATTCAATTTCCTTTCAAATTACAGACTCTCGCACTGATCACACAAACACACACACACACACACACAGGCTCATTAATACAGACAAAACATTTCATCTGAACAACACTTTGCCTACACTGTTCCTATCTGAGCTCAAATAAGCACAGTGGTGCTGTTGGAGTCGGTCCTGACTGATTGCTTCTGCGGGAGGACGGGACTGTGTGTGTGTGTGTGTGTGTGTGTGTGTGTGTGTGTGTGTGTGTGTGTGTTGTGCCAAAATCATTTCCATTCCCCGTTTCTGTTCTAATTACACCTAACAGCCTTGTCAGTGAACGATGCTAAATGAGTTCAGTCTGAAGGCAGAGTACAAATAGCAAACTTTCTTTCTGTTCCCCCTTTTGGCTTCAGACACGTGTACATACACACACACACACACACACATGCACACACACACAGCAGGACTCTTGGTATTGTAAGAGAACCACAGTATAAAGATTTAATGAAACTGTAGGGGATGTCGTCTGGTGGGGTTTAAATGTTTAAATGTTGCTATTTCTTGCTGCTAAAGC
The DNA here is from genome assembly GCF_045865225.1 of Trachurus japonicus. Lineage (NCBI taxonomy): Eukaryota > Metazoa > Chordata > Actinopteri > Carangiformes > Carangidae > Trachurus > Trachurus japonicus. The sequence continues at coordinate 21,050,355 of NC_140927.1, forward strand.
GGGAAGAGAGAGTTTCCTGTGGTAATCCCTGTGTCAGTGGTCTCTTCCTGCTCCCTTTGCCACAACAATTTCCCTGAGGCATAAGTAAATCGATGTGTGCATGATGTAAGTTTTGCATAACCCAAGAGTTGCTAATGCGTATGGGTATGGGAGCTGCACAAGTGCAACAAACTGGGGGTTGCAGGAATAACACCAGCAACAAAGACACAAAACTCACAGAAACTGACAGAAACAGATTTTTCTTTTCTTTTTCTCTTTCTTTCTTTCTTTTCTTTTCTTTTTTTTTTTTTTTTACACAAACTTAATCCCTGAGGGTGGAGCACCATGTGTTGTGAGCACTGTGCCACCTGCTCAGAGATGCTCCTCACAGAGTGCACCGAGGCTAACGCCCCAGTGCCAAGCAGCATAGGAAGGAGATGTCTTGGAGGAAAACCTGGTTAGAGGCTTAATTTATCTAAATCTAAAAAAACAGTAGTACTGACATAGATTTCGTTTGACAGCCACCGCCCACTCACGCTCAACTGCTCCCTCTCTTTCCCTCTCTCACTTATTTTCACACTCTCTCTCCTCTGCCGTTATCTGACAGATACACACACATTTACAAAATGTGATATAACAGCCCCCTGGAGCTCTAATCCACGGCGGGCATCCATAAAGAAGGCCTGTTAGGATGTTCAAAGGAAACCAGATAAAAAATGGCTGCAGCGGGCAGTTGAGCAGTGCCATTAACCAGCCGCCAGATCACAATGTTACAAGCGTGTGTGTGCGTGTGTGTGTCTGTGTGCATTTTAGCATATCCAAGGCCTTGACGCAGATTGTCTTCTATAGGCTCTGCAATTTAGAAAAGGTCAAAGGTTAGAGCATTTCAGACTGCCATGAAACATACATATTTACAACTACTCACTGTAATATTTTCAATATACTGTCTATTTTTATGTGCCTATGATTCAAAACATCAGTAGTGCTACTGTAATACTTGCATCGTTGTTTTGTTACCCACAGTTTTCCGTTTTGCTGCAGTTTGTGTTAACCACACACAGACACATGCATGCACGCGCATACACACACAGACACACGGAAACACAGATGCAAAAAACAAAAAAACAGTAGTAAGCAGGATGTACCGACCACAATACAAAAAGAAAAAATACAGTCAGGAATTATTGATTTATAGGTACAATAGACTCGTGATTTTAACAGATTAAATGACTGATATGAGTATCATCATAGTGTGTTTTTCTCATGGATTTTGTGTTATTAGTGAGTTGTGAAAGTGTGAATGATTGTGAAATTCTACAAATCTAAGTTTCATTATCATTTTGTGGTTGCAGTTCAGGATGCACATTTAAAAGATTATATAACAACATTTGCATGTTGCAGAGCTCATTTGATGTCCTGCCCCTCCAGATATATAGAGAAGCTAATCAGACAGGTCTGAGCCAGCAAGCAGCCATATTAGCAGATCAATAGGATACATTCATTGTGCATGTCACAGGAGCTATGCCCATGTACAAACATTGATTTCTGCTACTAGTTCCTAACTCTGTCTGCATTATGGTGCTTAGATTATGCAGAGGAAACATATCCAAAATTCCTCGTTTTTAATGTGTGCCAAAATCTTTACATCAGACAATGCATCTTCTTCAAAGACACTTGGAAGTGAAGCCGACGGAAAACAGCTTTTTCAAGACCTCTAATTTATGGGCACCACAATAAGTAGAACAACGAGTACAAAGGGAGGAGAACAATAGTGCCACTGTCCATAGACCAATAATGGATAAAGGCTGGCATCCTGGAGCTGTAGGCCTATAGTCTGTGCTGGAATGTGCACATTCACTAAGTGCTGTGATGCCATCTAGTGGTCAAAGGGGAAGATGCTTTCCAGTCTATGTAATCAAATGTGTGCACATTAAAAAAAGGCCCTAACCCTGAATACAAAAGACAAGATTATTATATATTTTAAACAATGAAATTCGACTGGACATATATGTTGTTTTTACTGGGAAGCCAGTCATCACTTCCTCTGGAGCAAAAAGAGGCAGCACATTTGAAAAATGGCCTGTAATGAGAATTAAATGTGTAATGTCTCTGTGAGGCTGTATTAGCAATAAGTGTATGTTATTATGTGTATGTACACAATTTCATAAGGCTCCCAATGCCAGTGCTTAATGTAGAGCAAGAATGTATTCACTGTTCATTATTTTGGTCTCATGTGTTTTTATGCCACCATTTGCACCGATGATGAAGGTTAAAGAACCACCAAGGTTATTTTAATTACGTCCTGAGGGGACATGCGTGGTTAAAATATGTTTTATTATGACTGCACTAGAGACTATAAAGTATTATTTAGGTGCTTGAATACCCCAATGTGACACATATTTTACACATAATAGGTGGGTTGTAAATTTGTACATTTATTCCACAATACAGTTTTAACTCCTTATTTCATGCTAATTTATACTGTTGTTTCATCTTAGCTTGGTCCATTTATCCACCCACCCATCCATATGGTCATGTAGGGAGGAGGGTACACCCTGGACAGGTCGCCAGTCTGTCAAAGGGCCGACTGTTTTGGCTTTATGCCTATACAGTAGGTGGCATAAGAGAGCCATATCTGATTACTATTGTGAATAACTTTTCAGATATAAAATCTGCTGTAGTGTTAAAGTAGCTTGCTAAAGTATGTGGCCAATAACAATATTAAGCAATAATGTTGTATGATACATATACAATGGATAGAGTGATTTGGCTGAATTATACTTTTTGTTAATGAAGGAATAAAGTTTTCATCTAGACTGGTGAATAAACAGCTGTTAATGCAAACGCTAGCTGTGTAGCAGTAGTTTAGTGATAATTTGTATGGAGGACTGTTACTTGTTGGCCATTAGCCCTTCTGTGTGGCTGTTTGCCAATAAACCAACACATCATGCAGCTATGATTCAGACAGCCAGATTTGTTTTCTCATTTTCTTTATTGTTCATGAAATAATAAGCACCATTCAGTGTGTGCAGACACCTGTTCGTTCGTCACTCACTTCACATCATTTAAATTTGTACAACCCAAGAATAAACACAAAAACAATTACATCACAAGATCAACACACAAACAGTTTTATAAAAAATATATTTAAAAATGACAAAGATAAAACATTAACTTCATATAAAACAACATGAATCTCTATATGTCAATATTAACTGAAGGCAATAAGAAGGATACAGCCATCTGTGACTCAATTTATATACAGTACTTGCCGATGTCAGTGTGTGTAGTTACAGTGACTTGCCTATAGGTGGCATGAGAGAGAGTCATATCTTAAACTGATGTGCTAAAAAACATGATAAAAAAAACATATTACAGAGCTTCTTTTTTTTTTAAAGTTGAGTTGAATCTTGCCTTTATGGTTCTGTAGGTTTGAAGTAGATTTGGACACAGGATTCGTTTTCCAAACAGGCAACAAACAAATGTCAGTGTTCAGGAGGCAGCAAGGTTTTGCAAAAACTTGTTTGTTTTGCTTGATATCTGACAATATATCTGTGCATGTGTCCGTCCAACGCAGCAGTGAGCAGACGTCCATGGGCGCGGTGGTGACAGTGGAGTATGTTTCCAGTGTTCACGTTAGAGTTGGGATGGTTTGGAGTCAGACTGAGGCAGTGTTTCAATCTCAGATCATGAAGGACTGAGTTTGTTTGTAGTGCTTGAACTGTTGAGAGCAGAGAGAGACATACAATAAACCATTTCCTTTAAGTCGCCAGGGACCAGTGTTATCAGCGATTTATCAACAGCATTTAATGGCAACCCAAATTCATAACAGCAAGCAAAACAAGCCCTGACACGATAACAAACCCTTTGATCACTCACGTTGCGGGTGGAAGGAGGCGGGGGAGGAGGAGGAGGAGGAGGAGGGTTGTAGGACTTGGTGCTGAAAGACAAAGGGTGGCAGTTCAGTCTGAGCTCATTACCAGTCAATAACACACACAGCTAGAGGCCAAACCAGGGCCTGGGTGAAAAGGGAGGCACTCACCTTTTTGTTTTCTTTCCCTCTGTTCAAAGACAAAACAAAGAGAGCAGGTCAGTGAACACAGCAGAGTTAATGCTGTTACCTGATGTTGGACGTGTTCCTCATCATCAACACTTAGTCAAATCATCCTCCTTACATCCTTTACTTGTACTTAGGTTGAGTATTTTCATCATTCAAACTAGTTAACATTTGAGAAGGTCCTGTCCCTGCATTTTAGTTATTCAGTTAACAATCAGCTTCACAGTTATGATGCATTCATCAAACCACCCAAAAGAAATGGTTAAAAGGAACTCCACTACAACTACAACACACAGTGATGGACTGTGTGTGCTTTTGTTCAGTGCTTCTTGACTTGATATGAGAAGTTATGAAGACAATTTCCTGTTAGTTGTGTTTGAAAATAAGATTTCATTTCATTTCAAACCTTGATTTATTCAGGGAAGCCAATTGAGAGCAGGCTCTCTTTTTCAATGATGCATTTCTTCAAGATGCATTTGTTTGGTTTATTATACATCAATACTACATGATTCACATATTATTGCAATTAAGTACTGTTAGGTCAGCCTTAGTCTTCAGTCCGGTCTGACACTTTTTTGTGTCCCTAGTTTTTTGCAGTGTGTTTGTGTATTTATTTTCTGAATTTGTAGCATGTTTGTGATTTTGATTGTGTTGCCTTAAAGCAGAAGTACGCGATCCGGTCATTTTGGCTAACTTCCTGTCAGCCGATGGAGTTAGCAGTCCCCGCCCTCGTCCCTACGTCACCACATTCATGCGCATCCCTTGGCTGCACACACAGAGAGGACCGCCCCTTTATGCCGTTTTCTCTCCTCATTGGTTAAAGGTTGTAGGATACAAGGAAAGTTTTCTCCTCGGCTTACAGCAGAGCAGAGTGACTGACAGACCCGTGTTTCAGACCAAACACTCTATGTAAGTGATTGCTGTCGGAAGATATAACTATTTAAGACTCATATTAACACAAATATTTCGCTTACTTCTGCTTTAAGTTGCAGTGCACTGAGCTCTGAGGGCCACCGTACAAATCCCCTCTCCAGCTCTTCTCATAGTTTAGCACTTTAGATTTTTGCATGAACAGTAGAGTCAAAGACACAAGCCAATGCTTTGTTGAAAAATAAATAGCCGGTTGCTGAGGATATTGCAATATTAAACACATGCATGTGATCCTCAAAGTATTAATGAATCAATACTTTATGAGAAGGAGAACAAATATTATGAAATCTTAAGTTTAATAGCAGAGCTCTATACTCACTCTTGCAGCAGCCTCGGCGTCGACACACACACACACAGATGCAGCAGAAGAGGACGAGCGTCAGAAAACCTGCAGCTCCTACAATCAAAATGGTCATATTCAAAGGATCTAGAAAGAGGAGAGAGATATTTTCCTCTTCAGTCTTAAGTTAAATGAAGCATTGCACGTGAGCATCAGCAACGTGTAGTTCTATGGAAAACCACTTACAGTCAACAATTTTCAACTGCTGGGCCACACAGCTCTTTGGCGCCCCCACACTGTTGGAGGACTCACAGCGGTACATCCCCGAGTCAGTTTTGGACACACTCTTGAACTTCTGCTCAGGACAGAGAAGGGAATAAGAGGTCAGGGAGAACATGTAGAGAGAAAACGTGTAGGTATATCAGTGCGCACTCACCAGTGTGCCCTTGTTTGTGTCAACGTTGTACGGGGAGTCTGCCGTGGACGTCAGAGCCTTGTTGTCTTTGTACCAGCGGTAGGTGGCAGGAGGTACGCTCAGCTTGTCCTTACAAAGAAGCTCGAGGCCTGAGCCCACAAACACAGAGCTCGGCACCTCACAGGCCGGGACATGAGGAGGCACTGAGGGAGCAGAGGGCACGACTTGAGTATATATGAATATTTTTGTCATTTTCTATTTTTTTTGTTGTTTGGTGGTCTTAACTGTTAATTTATTGTAGCCTTTAAATCCACAAACCACAATATATGATGCCAAATTGATGTTAAAGCTATAGAGACATAGAGAAGATATATTTTCCCCAAACTCTCTTCAGAAAAACAGCCAAAGTGCAAGAATTCTCCAAAATGACCGATATCTTCCATGCGCCTCTTTTTTTTCCCACTTTTTGTTGTTGCACTGAGGGTGCAGCCTGTTCTAGCACACATGAGATAACGCCTGGCTGACACATGCAATTCACAGTCCCCATTTGACTTTAACCAGCACTGCGAGAGGAAACTGGAGCCTGTGGATTAAAAGGCAGCAGCACTAAACCAGTCAAGCTGTCACTGGTACCATTTATTCACTCATGTTTCTGTCCTTGAGAGTGACAATGAAATGCAAAAAAAACTCAAAACTGATTTCTAAAAAGCAGCATCATATTTTTCTTGTCAGGCTTTGTAACACAAGTTAGGACCAAGACATGGAACTGGATCGGATCATTTTAAACTCAAATAAAGTAGACCCTGGTGGGGGTGGTTGTGGTGAATATATTTACACGTTCACACAAACGCCTACCGAGCACATTGAGGGTCACGATAGCCTCTCCCAGGTTGGTGTGGTCCTCGCTGGCAGTCACCTCACAGCGGTACTGTCCTGAGTCTTTCTGAGTCACAGAGTGAATTGTCAACGTCGCTCCGTCTATCCTGGCCCGGCCTGCGTACGACCCTGATGTGGGGAAATCAATTGGAAAGACAAGACAAACAAAATCAGAACAATGATTATAAGAATGACGTCAAGAAAAAGAGCAAAATATGAACTTTTTGAATTCAGGGTAGACAAAGGAGTAGATGCAGTAAAATCTGTCACTCACCAGGAAATTTGTTGTTGAAGTACACAAATGTCACCCCACTCTTCCCTTGCTTCTTCCACTCGATTCGAGGGTTCGTATCTTTCTCTGTCCTGAATTCACAGGCCAGCACTGCGTCTGAGAGACAGGAAACAGCAGCAGATTTACCCTTGACATCTCAATGTGCATATGTCTACTGTGTCTGTGTTAAAGTAGGCGATTCACATTTTTAGCATCGAATGAAACTTCCTGAAATGTACAGTGTCAGTGTACAACAAAGATAAAATTCAATTTGTTATGCCAGTCGCTTCTAAAATCTGCATTAATCTGTTTTGCACCACTTTGACTTTTGATTTCCATGCTTTGATCTCAGATCCACATTCCTGTGTATATCTAATATTACTGTCATCTTTTCTTTCAGTTGTGCACCCACATATTTGTAATCTGAAGGTTTTTTTATTCTTGATGTTTAGAGTTTAATGGCAAAATTCTGTGTAATCAGAGTGAGACAGTAATGAGATATTAAAGGACAAGAAGACAGATGCCCAGAAACATCAAGTGTATCTCACCTGTGTGCTCGTGGACCTCCACTTTGGGTTTGCTGGTGCTCACAGACACCGACAGACAGACTGGGCCTGTTTGGAGGAGAGAGGGTCAGTTAAAGTCATGAACTGATAATCATGTTTACCAGTCCAACGACCTTTCAGTCTTTTCTTGTCATGTTCGTGATGAGAAACAGAGTTACATCTCACTGTAATATATCTATAGGTCAAACCAGGGGCCGGCCGGGGCGTCCTGGACTGCAGTGCAATCAGAGAGCAGAAGTACAATCTGACATGTAAACAGGATAAAGCGCCACAGCCTCCACATACCAGTCATGGATTAACACTGAAAAACCCACACACCCTCACTATGTAGGAAAAGTAAAATGTACACACACTTTTATCCCCACAACAGAATATAATGAGCATCTGTTTACTTTCAGTGTAGATGCAAACACACACAAGTTTGTCCCTCTGTATTAGTGAGGACCCACTGGATGTAACATATTCATGAATCCCTAATCCTGAAATACACTGGATTTTACCCTGAGCCTTAAAACTGAGTCTTTAATATCCTCATAACACAGATATGTTCTCATTATGATGGGTTAAAACTGAGATGAGGCCTCTCAAAGATAGAAATACAAACCAACACACACACACACACACACACACACACACACACACACACACACACACACATTGAGGGTGTAGCCTCATCCTGGTGGTGCCAGGAGCGGTGGTGTGCAGGAATGCAGGTGATGGATGACTCTTCGACAAGCAGCTTTAGTCTGACCTGATAGCCTCTTTTAGTCATCTGTCCTTTCAACACACACTCACACACTCACTAGGTGATCAATGACTGTACATTATAGTTAATGTTTTCCCACTCACATAATGCAGCCTGTGTCTAATTTGACGTCACGTTTTTGTTGCAATAGTTCTGACTGGAAATAAAGTTCCCAAAGCAGGAAACAGTGGAGAGCTGATCAGTGACTTAAGTAAATTGCAACCAACAAGGAAGTAGCTGACCTCAATATGGATGGGAAAGAGGTGGATTATGCTGCAGATAAGAGGTTCAGTCAATACTGCCCTGCAAATTACATTAACTCAAACTGTGATTTGATGATTGCACACCATGAGCTCTGGCTCAGGTTATTTCAGACAGTATAGAAGAAGAAGTACATGTTATACCTTTAACACGTTTGCTGCTTCAGTGCAGTTTTTAGGTAGTTGTGCTATATGTTAATGTTTCCAATTTAATATTTTCTAAATATATAATGCTGTACAGTAGGTAAAGTATATGTGTATGCGTGTGTATGGGAGTGTGGTGCACACATGCATGGAAAGTATGCTTTTCTTATTTAAACAAAGCAGCTCATTATGGTAGTAACCTTACCCTTCTCAGCTGGCACAACACACACACACACACACACACACACACACACACACACACACACACACACACTCACTCACTCACTCAGGCATCAGCGCCACACACTTGTGAGGATTTACACTGGTTGAACTTTTAACCCTGAGTCCTCTGCAACGTATGCTTTACTTTGAACTTCAGTCTAACTTAAACTTAAACTAAAAGTCTGATTTAACACTAAACCAGAATCTTTGCAATGAAGTGAATTCATCACACATGTAAATAGTATTTGTAGACAGATGTAATTGTAAAAATCTATTCCAAACAAAGTAAATGGTCATGGATAGATAACATTAGATTATCCATTGGCACTGATCTGAACTGGATTTCTAATAATATTCAAATGCATGTATTTAGGATTACATTGCAATTACAGTAAATAAAACATCCAAATAATGTTTTAGTAAAATACATTTTTTCTTAAAATATTCCAAACAAATCGCTTTAATAGCTTTGTACAAACAGAAGATAAAGATTTCAATCTTCTCATCGCTGTCAGTTCCTCATGAGCAAATTCCTCAAAGATCAAAACACATGGATGTAAAAGCTGTAATTATTGACATAAAGCATGTTGTCTGGAAAAGCAGCCTCTGCCCTTTAAAATTCCCATAGCAACTTCAAATACATTTTCTAGATAGCAAGTGGTGCTTTTCATCTCTGTCCAATTAAGAGCAGGGTCACTCAGGGGCTATCTCCAAACTGACCACGGCGGAGTCGCAAAACTCCTCCGCTGGGCCGTCTGATCAGTGTGTGGATCTCAGGCTCAAACGGCATCAGAGTGGGTTCCGAGTGTAAACAAAAAGCACACCCTTGACCACTCCCTGCACAATCTCAGGCCCCTGATACAGTCTGAGGACACATCGAACCTCCTCCTCATCCGATTGTGGCGTTATGCACAAGATCAATCACTGAAACTCAAGTCAGTAAAACAAATCCCCCCCCCCACACCTTGCTTTATACTTCTGAAGACAAAAGTAAACACAGTGTTGCTGCCAAAACACAACCTCAGCAAATGTATATCAACAAGACACTTGGATTATGCATTATTTAGACATACCTTTCATCAAAAAAAGTCTTCGGTAAATTATTCAAAAATCTAATTATTCTGCTGCATTTGTCAGGGACTGTATGAAAATATCAGGGAGGAAAATCTGGTGACATTGGGGCGATTTCTAAATCATCTTTTAATTTCTCCTCAACCCAGATTCAGACTATTTTTTATTGTTTTTTTTTTTATTTTTTATTATTGAATAAGGAATTAAGCCATATTTAAATATTATGAATATAGGACACATATCCATAGTAATTAATTATTGAATGTATATGTTGCCTCTATTGCTAAATTGAGCTGTACCAATGTGGTTGAAATCTGGGGGTGAGTGAAGCATGTGTTCCTCTCTGTGTAAGAGAAGTTTAGAAGAAAAAAAAAAGATCCTATGTCATTAGTAAAACATTAGCTGCATCAACACTCCCCTCACCAATAATTTTCATACAATCCCTTATCTTTTATAGGCTCTAGTTCTCTGTTTCTCCTGCCCACACCTCAAGAAACTTTCCCTCTTTAAAAGTAGTTTGAGACTAAATTGAACCAAAATGTTGGTCAGAATAAGATATTAGCTACATCAAGTATAATTAATAAAGAAAGGCAGGCTATCAAAAAGGTGAACGGCTTCTTTCATTTTTGTGCAATAAACTTTTCTATTTATTTAGGCTACAATTGAGATTATATGCCTGCACACGTCATAAACAGTCCATTACGTATTTTGCTATTTTACCAATCTGAAAGCCTTAAACACATAATCTACTGTAAGTAAGCTTAAACCAAAATAATGTCACTAAAACAAAAGTTATTTTTTGTTTTGTTTTTTTAAAAGGCAACAACCAACAAACTCACTGTGCAGTAAAGTGATGAGAAGAGGCAGCGCGAGCATCTCCACGGTCCTCATGGTGGGCTCCAGTCCGTCCTCAGGTCTGAGTTAGTCCGCTCTGGTGGGTTTCTGGGTTTTTACTTCAAACTCCTCAACAGCTTCTTCAAGTTTCATCTGCAGCGTGCGAGTGCGCGTTCACGTATGCCGGACAACTGACGAGGGGCGCGCACAGGCGGGAGACCACCGACCAAGTAGGGGAGGTGTCTTCTGTGTTTGGTCTTCTTTAATCTGTCGTGTTAGTGTTGTTAGCAGCTATAGCTACAGTAGGCTATGATTAATACCATGTTCAACGCCTTTTACATTAAAATATATAGGCTATAATTACGTTGACATTAAAAGAAAGAAAATTAACTTAAACTAGATAATTTCCTGCAAAAAAATTGAGACATGATCATCTCTCTCTTTATGAATACCAACATAAACATAAACATAAACACCACAAATGTCTTAGATGTTCCTAATTATCTGATTTAACACACCTGCTGTCAGTCTGGCCTCAGATGTTGCCATGGTGATTTTACCTGCTCAGTCTTTACTGAGTGAGAATAACCTCAGGCCTACAACTATCCTATCTGTCATCATTGTTAAAGTGTAATAATGTAAGTCAAAGGTATGGAGGACCTGAGGGTTCAACACATTTGGAGTGGGAGGACCGGGGTTTGAATCCCAGTCCCATGGCTCGTGCGTTGCCTGGGTCAACAAGATCTGCAGAAGAAGAGCTTATTGTCTTATAGGCAGGGCTGTAGCCAGGGTTTAGAAATTGGTGAGGTCCAGGGGGGTGGGTTACAGTTCACATTATTTGACAAAAAACTATGCATCACTTTGGACCCCTCTAGCACATCAAAATGACCCAAAATGATATAAAGTAGACTTAGACCTTTTCTCATAGACCCATTAGATATGAAAGGAGGCTCCCACATGCTTGAGCTTTACACCGCTTGCCCAGCATTTCCACCACTAATAATAATAACAAAAAACCGATAGAGACAAATGGATATATTTATCGAAAATGGAGCCATTAACAAGTGTGGGTAACGTAGATTCATGAGACTTTTTTTAATAACCAAATACAAATGATCAGAACAGACATGCCCTGTGATTTTCAGCCCTCTGATTATATTACAGTCTGATTATACAAGTCAGGTCGTGTAATGTTTATTTCTCCTCTATAATAAACATTCCTTTTCCATTTCCTACATTCCCATTCGGAGTTTGCAGGTATGACACATGTGCATATATGTGCGCGCACACATACACACTGTTGCTGTGCTGTCTCTCTCTCCTCTGCTGTCTGGACTGAGCTTCCTGGCTGTACTTTTGGGCTACCAAGTCTGCATGGACCTCCACAGGGCCGTTGCTAGGAATTCTGTGCCCCCTGAAAGAATACTAAAGTGGGCCCCTGACTTTTCCACTTTTTTTCTTTGACTATGTATGTATTATAATTTTTTATTTAGCCTACTTTGTTTTGATGCTAATGCAGTATTACTATGAGTATTAGTCAGGGTCTAAGCAGAATAATTCAGTCATACAAAGATTAGACTACTTGTGTGCCCTACTGGGCGCTGGGCCCCTAGAATTATCATCACCTTTCTCCCCTATACAACGGCCCTGGACCTCCATGGGCTTTGATTTTGGTTCTCAACGGACCAGACCGGCCCAACCAGTTCGAGCCACATTCAGTCCAAAAACATAACTCGGTCAGGTCAGGTTGTGCCTCGGGCTTTGCTCGCTCTCTCTCTCCCTTTTTTGTGGGCCACTGTAAGATTTCAGACGAAGTGAGTACTGTAGGTCGGCATCGGGTCCAGGCTTCAACACCCGTGGGTCGAGCCGGGTCAGCTTTTAACTTTCAAGTCTGTTAAAACTCCAGCTTGATGCCAGGAGCAGGACTTCACCGAAGCAGCAGACGGACGTCACTGACGTAATGATGGTAAATGTTTTCAGCGAATCAACAATCAGAGAAAAGTGTAAATAACACATTAGACGCTGGAATGTAAGAATAGAGCTTGTTTAGTCATTCGGAAATGAGTACACACTGGAACAATAAGTCAGATTTGGCGTGATATTTCTCTCTTGAGCGTGAGAGCGTGAGATTGAGGCTGAATGCGTGATTGTCACGGCCAATGCGTGAGAGTTGGCAACCATGCAGATTAGAGGTTTGAGATACAATAATGTACAGATAAATGGTTGTGATTTCTGACAGCAGCAGCGAGTAGCTAACATTAGCTTACCTGAAACAGGATAAATAAACCCAGCACAGTAACATTATACAGATTAATGTTAAGTATAACTTACCCAGATAACGAAAAAATAAGTAGTTCTCACGAGAAAACTAACATTGTTATCTCGAGATAATGAAAAAATAAGTCGTTCTCACGAGAAAACGGACATTGTTATCTCGAGATAACTAAATAATAAATCGTTATCACAGTAAAAAAAAAACGGTAATTAAAAATATAGGCTATATTATGGACGTGGTCGTTCCGGCTTCCGTATAGGTGAAAAGTGTTTTCTGTAAACAGTAGCCGAATATTTCAGTTATTTAACTTACCTCCTGTATCACAAGTTTGAAGCAAGACAAAGCAACACAACCAAACAGACAAAGCAAGATTGTGTGAATGATTGAGCTCAGGCACACAGTAAACAGTACTTAGGTGATTAACACCACAGATATCCTAAATGTTATTAATAATCCCATTTAAAACACCTGTGCTCTCAGGGTGGGGGGCTGTACATTTCTGTCCCACACCTTAGAGGTCAGACATTTAGGCCCAATTTCCTTCAAAGATTTGTGATTTTTCACTGACTAGTAAGTGGTTTGGGCTGTTTTGCAATTTGTAAGAACAGAAGAGTTTAATAACATTTTAACACAAGGACCGCCAGAAAACATTTCCTCTTTCAATGGCCTACATCAAGGCATTTGTGCAGGCATGCAGGAACTAAATCGTCTGGACTATTACTATAAAACTACGTATGTGTATTTGGATGGTAAAATTCACATAGAATAGCCAAACAGAAACGAAATAGGCTATTTTTACGAAAAAGAAAGAAAAATAGGCCACGATAACGAAGCAGGACTTAATATCCTACAGGCTTAGGCTAAATATGATCGAGGAGGAAGGCTATTCTAAAGTGCAGTTCAGACAAATAATTCACAAAAAGATTGCTTGTTATTGTGATCACATGGCACCGATAACAAGACTTTAATAATTGGCACATGATGTAGGCTAAGTAGGCTACTCCTGTGTAATGTTTTCGTGCGAAATATGACTGAAGGCACGCATGGAAGTAGCCTATGGATGCGTCGACATGCCCCCATGAGTTAACAATAAGGAGCTAACATCCTCTCTACAGTGTCACTATAAGGCCTGCTTGCTTTCAAAGCTTAACTGTGAACTAGAAATTGTATTTCCTGAAGGAAATACGTGTGAATGCTGAAAGCAGCTGACACCATTGACAAATAGTGCAAGTAGTGATCAACATGCAAAGGTATGACGAACCCACAAGCTCATGGTCAGTAGACCTTTACTCTGCCACTAGGCCACAGAGAGCACACAGTTGTCTTAGAGCAGTGGTACTATAAACAAGAAACATGTTAAGACAAACCAAGATAGAAAGAGGTAAAGTGAAAAGGTGGGGGGCATATGCATTATCAAGGTTGTTCATGCAAGATCTGAAAATAAGCCAGACCAAGTGGTAGCACTTACAGTTGGCATATAACACAAGCAACTAAGGCAGGAATCGAACCCTGGACCTCATGATTGGCAAGCCGGCAAACTAACCTCTCAAGTGAAGATGAAACATATTGAGTTTTATATACCATCATAAATCAAACACTGTACGATGCAGCAGTAGTTTGAATAGTTTAAACAAGGAGCAAGTTATCACTGGGGGAATGATTCACTAACAAAGTAACTGTGAATTATTGTCCAAACACACAACAAGTTGGCGTGACAGAGAAATGAAGCCATTTCATTCCTGCTTGGTGGTAATACAACCTCTAAACATCTGAAATATGGAAACTGCTTGTCACAGTCTCAGTGCACACACTGTGAAGGCCTCCCTTTAATCCATATCTGCATCCATTCATATTTTACTATTTCACTAGTAGCCTACTATTTCTTTTTTATCTTATCCTCCACTGCATCGGAGGTGAAAAGATGAAGCTGCCTGTGGTTAGTGAGGTTGTTAGTTTTCCACATGTCACCACTGATGAGTGTAATAGGAGGTGCAGAGATGAAACAGCTGCTGGCTGAGCTACTGTGTCCTTGGCTATCAGGTTTCTCACCACACAACGGCACATTGTCACTCACTCCGCGCACTGTGCACACATGCTTATACATCTGTGGCCATATGCACACACAAAGACCCACACAAGGTCCGTGCACGCAGGCACGTGTGCACAAACACACACGCAGAATATGGGTGAAATACTAGCTCACAAAATCTCAGCTGCAGCACCTGTTCGCAGTCAACAGGCCCAGCTGCCGCGCTGTGAGCGATACACACTGTTGTCATGTAACACACACATCCATAACAACACCGCTCAGTGTTCACAATACACGTTGTAATCTCTCATATTGAAGTAAAAGCCAAATTTAAATGTACTTTGGTCTTTGATGACATCAGTGCCAGTCCAACTGTCGTATCTTTAACTTTACTGCACAAAAAACTGCAGCTGGTTTGTGTCGACATTTATAGCAGCATTAAATCAAAGCTCATTTGTTGCATAGTACTACCTTTGCATAAACCTTTGAGCTCAGATTTAAAGCATATAAACTCTCAGTGCATTTGCATTTTCTATAAAACATGAGAACAAATGTCTTCTAAATAAAAATATTTTAAATATTGATTGAACCTGTTAAGGTTTAAAGAAAAGAGATTTGGCCACATGTTGTAACCCAACATTTTAATGGTACCAGTTCTGTTTTGAAGGCGTACATGTAGTGACAACAGTGACTGTGCTGTGGTGCTACAGAGCCACAGCATCTCCAGCTCAACATTTGATAGCGGCATTTCGCTTTTCCCATATATTCTTTTTTATAGAATTATGGCAAAAATACCTAGAGCATTTTATATTTAACATTTATAGATTATAATCTATATTACTGTATACAGTAGATGTGGAGGGAAAGGAGCGAGGGCTGGAGTTTGAGGGTGGGCCCCCGACTGGGTGGAGTCTCAGGTGTTTTTCAACATACTATTTAATTATTATAATTTTCTGAAATAAATGAAAAGGGGCAGGAATATTACTGCTCATGAACACTATAAAAGCACATGAACAGGTGGGAATTAGTACAACGCAGGTTTGACAGTAAATTACAGTCTACCTTTCTTCAATATTATTATTGCTCAGATTTGTTTCATACAGATCAAGATGAAGACACTGGCATTGTTCGCACTGAGCCTGGCAGGTAAGAGATTTCAGTTTTCAGGAGTGTTTTCTACTAAAGATTTATTTCTGTTTTTCTTTTCACAGCGTTGACAGACCAATCAGCATCTGTTCTTTTAAGATGTCTTAAATATACAAAAATTACAAAAAATGAAACTACATGGAGTAAGATTAAAGAAAACTCCTAACCCTATAAAGGAATGTCTATTGTTAAGTTGAAATATCTCTGTTCTACTCTTTGCAGTGACTCTGGCGGTGCCTGCACCTCCTCTTGTTGTGGCTCAAAGTCCTGATTTGGTCAAGGAAGAACAGAGCCCTCTGGTAGATGTGGAGGTGGGGAAGAAGACCGTCGAGGATGTAGATCAGGGAGTTGAAGAGAGGCACATTCACATCAATGCCGCTGAGTTGGAGCCAATGGATGACGACAGTGATGTTGAGCTGACAGAGGTGGAGAAGACAAGCCAAGGTAAAAACCCTGTGGAGGGAAGATTATCACCTGAAAATGACCAGCAACATGTAAATTAATATATCAAGCACACACGGAGAGCGACTTGCTTCACTTTAAAGGAAAATGTCAGGTTCTTAAAACAAGACTGAAAAGCTAGTAATAATTAAATGATCCCTGTGAGAAACAATTGGTTTGTCAGTAAAATTAAGCCATACACGGGAAAGCCTGCCATACATGATGAGTCAGTGCTATATCTCTTTAAATATAACCATGTATTGGCTGATCTAAACAAGAGGACAAAGTGGAAAAGAAAAGACACAATATATACAGTATATGTTATAATTTCAACTTTTCACCACAGGGGGGCGCTATTCTTTGAAGATTGGGGAGAAGCACTATGACATCTCTGTACAAGAAGAAGCTGAGGTATGTATGTTCACCAACATGTGGGGGAAATGCAGCATAAAACAAACCCCCAGTGTGATATGACTGTCTCACTGTTTCCTTGCAATTCTTCTGCCAGGCCAAGTCCCCTGATGGTTACATGACAGTGCGGATAAAGGGGGAAGGAATGGACAAAGAGGTATTGGTCCCCCTCAGCACCCGCTTCTTCCACATCCACATCCACTTCCATGTCCACTTCCACGTCCACCTCCACGTCCACTTCCACGCCTACCTCCACGTCCACGTGAGCAGAGGCTGAGGGCGTCACTATAGCAAATGCTGCTATAACCTGGCTCAAGACGTCTTTTCTTGTTTTCTTGAGGATAATGTTTATTTGTGCATTGTCCCTGTTTCAAATCAATACATTTCTATTCCAATGACATGAAACACTTCTGGGAAATTTAGTTGAATTGGAAAAATATAGGTTATTCTATACTATAGCCTACTGATTGTTTCTTTTGTATCTATTAAAAAATAAAGAAAACCAAATGAAATGGAAATGATTTCTCTTTTTCTGACAACTGGAAGGTGATTGATTAACCTGCAAAGTGATAAAAACGAAGAGGTTCAGATCTGAGAGCACGTCAGCAGTGACGTCGTGTAGCCTGATATTCGATAAATGACGGACTGGCCTACCGTTCAATTCAGTGAGTTCAGGGAGTGAGATCTCATCTGAACAGAGAGGAATTCTCCTCCCGGTGTAAAACTATAGGCCTATGTGAATTATTTGTGAATTATTTCTGCTTCAATAAGATCGGATGAGAAGAAAAGGACAGCCCCTGTCAGACAGCTCCATCAGACTCAGGGTTTCCTCAAGCAAACCTGCCAGCGAGCAGGTTAGGTTCACAGAGTCTAAGTTTAAGTTAGCTGTGATTTTTAGCTCACTTTATTGATCAATCTCTTCCAAACATATCACTACACCACAATTAATGTTCATAATAGGGAATAAAAGAGGAATGTGTCTGAAAACAAAATGATTCCAACTTTATGAGCAACAGTGTATAATGCACACAGAAAACAGAAAACAGATTAACTGTTGAATCTCTAAATTTATTAACACTTGCTGTACCACACCGGGAAGTTGTTTACTTCTTAGGAAAGTCCTTGAAAATGTGAACTTTATACCCTCCTCATTTTGTGGTCATGCCAAGAGGAAACAAAGGAGGACAAAATATAGACCTGTGAGAAGATAAGGTAACAGGAAGGTCCTGATTTATAATTTACTGAAAGACATAAAAAGGGGCAGGACTATTGCTGCTCATAAGGTAAACACTATAAAGGCACACGAACAGGTGGGGAATTAACCAGTAGTACAACGCAGGTTTGACAGTAAATCACAGTCTACATTTCTTCAGATTTTATTCATACAGATCAAGATGAAGACACTGGCATTGCTCGCACTGAGCCTGGCAGGTAAGAGATTTCATTTTTCAGGAGTGTTTTCTCCTAAAGATTTATTTCTTTTCACGTTTTTCTTTTCACAGAGTAGGTTCTATGAACTCAGTAAAAACACATCATTGACAGACCAATCTGTTCTTCTAAGATGTCTTCAAAAGTATGTGTAGACCCACATAGATATGGTTCAGTGTGAATGAATGAACAAGACATTAAGGCTTTATGCACAGTTCCACTACTTCCACATTGGAGCTGTGCATAAAGCCTATTGGTCAAATGAAATGTTGCTTGTGATTGACGACACTTTGATCCTCACGCATATTCAGTCAAATTTGATCTCATATTTATGTTGATTTCAAACACACAATTGGGGGGCAGGCATGGATGGATTACTAAACAGTCAGAAATGATGAGTCACATGGAAGCCAGAAGTGACTGTTAATATTTCTTCGACCCCAGGAATATTTTACTATTTATAAGAAACACTACCGCAAAATATAGAAGATAAAAGTGAGATTTCATTATCAAGATTCCTTCTTCCTTCTAATTACAAAAAAGATCATACGTTGGTTAGAACCACAACTCCCACACACATATTATTAACACAATGGAAACAATGAGTTAAAGAGGTCTAATAATAAGAATTGCATATGGACAAATGTGCATATATTGAACAGTAAAGGCCCCCACAGCTCGGCGGGAAGTCTTTACATAGACCTGTTTTAAATGTGACATGGTTGACACCGTAGGCTCGACTATGAAAACTCAAACGTCCACGGACAGTGTGCGCAGAGTCCGTGCCGCTCACAGTACGCGCACAGTAGGCCCGACTATGTGGGAGCATGTGTGTTTACAATTTGTCACCTAATTTTTCCCATTACTCATTATCCAACTGAAGATAAGGTGTGCTGAGCTGGATGAGGAAGTACACCACCCATTCCTGTACACAATAACATTGTATGGACACTTGGACTCAAGACTGTGACTGTGACTTCCCTGTAGAGTCTTATTTGTTGAACTCAAATAAATAAAAACATACAAACGTGGCACACAGTGACGCAGAGCAAAGATGCAAAGTCACCAACAAAAAAAAAAAAACTCTAAGGAGTGGGGGTTTATTTAAGATTTCTCTGTTCTAACTCTTTGCAGTGGCTCTGGCGGTGCCTGCACCCATTCCTGGTGTGGTTCAAAGTCCTGATTTGGTGAAGGAGGAACAGAGCCCTCTGGTGGGAGACCTGGTCCCTGCACAGGGTCATGTGGAGGTGGATGATCCGGCACCAGAGCCCAGACCGGAGTCAAAGGAGCAGCCGGAAAAATCATCTCCTGAGGTCAAGGTGGAGCAGCAGCCGAAAGCAAAGCCAGAAGTTAAGGTGGAGCAGGGGCTGAAAGAAGAGGAAAAAGTTAAGGTGGATCCGCAGCCGAAAGAAGAGCCAGAGGTTAAGGTGGAGCAGGAGCTGAAAGAAGAGGAAAAAGTTAAGGTGGTTCCGCAGCCAAAAGAAGAGGAGCTGAAAGAAGAGCCAGAGGTTAAGGTGGAGCAGGAGCTCAAGGAAGAGCCAGATGTTCAGGTAAAAGAAGACAGTGTGGCTGAGAAAGAGAATCCAGAGCCAAACCTCATAGCTGACCCAGACTTTAAGGTGGAATCAGAGGTTAAGGTGGACCCAGACGCCCAAATGGAGCCAGAACCTGAAGAGAACCCCTTGTTTCATGTCCAAGAGGAGCCTGAGGTGCAGGTGAACTACGAAGATATGTATCAGGGAGTTGAAGAGAGGCACATTGACATGGAAGGCCAGATTTTTGATAAGCCGATTGGGGAGTTGGAGCCAATGGATGACGACGACATGTTTGGGGAAGAAGAGAGTGATGCTGAGCTGTCAGACGTGGAGAAGTCCATGAGGGAAACATTTATCCATCAAGAACCTGTCGCTGAACCTCTGCCAGATGTTCTAGATGAAAATGAGGAGGCCGTACCGTATGGCGCTAACATGGACGAGGGGCCAGCACTGGACGTTATGGGTCAGCCGATTTCTACTTTCGACAACTACTTCCCAAGTGAGGAGGCCGGAGAAGGGATGGAGAGAGCTGATGCAGGTGTTCAGCTTGATGTGGAGCCTGAAACAGATGAGAAGACCTTGACAAGACGAGGTAAAAAAAAAACCCTGTGGGGGGAAGATTATCACCTGCACATGACAAGTAAAATGTAAATAAATATATCAAGCACACATGTAGAGCGTCTTGCTTCACTTTAAAGAACACATTTTTAGGTTCTTAAAAAAATAAGTAAATTATCCCTGTGAAAAACAAATGCAGTTTACGAGATTTGTCAGAAATGTATTTTTTATGTCATCATTTTTTTATTTAGTATGAAAATAAGGACATATGAATGAAAGCCTGTCATACATGAATCAGTGCTACAGCCCTTTTAATACCACCAAGTAGCTATATGTCTGAAAGAGGAAAAGAAAAGACACATATCCAATACATATGTGTTGTAATTTCACCTTTTTACCACAGGGGAGCGCAGTTTCTTGACGATTGAGGGGAAGGGTTACCACTTCTTCAGAGAACCAAAGAGGGCTGAGGAGGCTGAGGTATGTGCCTACCTACCTATCTTCACCAACATGTTTGGGGGAAAATGCAGCATCAGGTGTTTACAAAGTGAAACTTCTTTACAAAACCAAAACAAACCCCAGTGTGACTGACTCAGTGTTTCCTTGCAGTTCTTCTGCCAGGCCAATTTCGCTGGTGGCCACCTGGCCTCCATCACGAGCCAACGGGTCCACAGAGAGGTGACGGACATGATAGCGCGGTTAAGTGGGGCACGGACACGTACCTGGGTTGGAGGACTCCGATATTTAGAGGTGTGTTTGTTCAGTCCAAGGGTGTTGATTATATAAAATCATAATTCAACCATTCACTAATAATAATATAGTGAGTTTGTAACTGGAGAGTGGATTATGTTAATAACTCCTTTCTCTGATTGGACCTCATTAATCTCCTGTTATCTGTCAGACCGGTCGCTTCATCTGGTTGGATGGATCCCACTGGGACTACGCTGATTGGCTGTCAGGGGAGCCCAACCACACATCAAGGCTGGAGAACTGCGTGGAACTGCTGGGATTCAGTAAGTGTCAAGCTTGTTGTTATCCCTCACTTTGGTTTGAATTGTTAACAACTTTTTTTTTTTTTTTAAAGCACATTTTAAAATGTCTTTACATCACATGTTGATGTTGATCATTCAGCACAAACTCATATCTGCCTTCTTATTTAGACAATAAAGCTGCATTAACACAATACACAAACAACACAAGATGAGGCACAAATTTAAAGATGCCAATATTTCATGATATTTGCTCAAAATATTCAATAGATGAAGATCATAAATTTTAGTTTTTTTTAAATACATACAAATACAGAGCAAAATGTCCTAAATATATCTATCATACAGTCTATTTGCATGTAACAGATGAATATTAGACGCTGTTGCCAATAACTTTCTACTGTGCTTGTCTGTCTTCCAGGTAATGGACAGTTCAATGACTTCACATGTTGGGAACCTCAGACTTTCCTCTGCTCCTTCCCTGTTGCGTGAACACGCTGTGAGCTTTCACCCTCTGCAAATTTTGTTCATTTTTCATTTAGTTGAAAATCACAACTTGGAAAGCAAAGGGACAGACACCATACAATAACTCAAAGGACACACAAACACAATTTATGGAATAACAGTGTCAAATCAGGACATCGGAGTGTGTTGTACATTATGTTCATTGGAAGAACTAAATATTCTGTAAATAAAGATGATGTGACATTTTATTCCTGGCCTTTGTTGTGATTACTGTGACTCCCTATTATAAAGAGACATGTATGCACTAAATCACATTTAATTTGAGTTTGTCTCCTGATGATGAATGTGCAGGCATGGCACAATCTATATTTCATATTTCACTTTTTTTTTTTGCATTTCCATTCCTATCCTTTACTCTCATTTATATCATGATTGTAGTTATATTTTAGCCGTTTAGTGGAAACTACTACAACCCAGAACTTCATTGTAATTATTTTAAATATGAAATATATCTTTGGCTCTTGAAATTTGAAGCATATTTTGTAGGCTACTACATGTAATTAGTGTAATTCCCTGCTCACTAGAAAAAAAACATTTGATGTGTGCAAATAGGCCACATCTTTTTCATAGTGACATACATCTTTGTTACATATTACAATCTAATTAATATATGACTAATAAAATATGTAACCCGAGTAACTGTAAAACAGATTTCAGACATGACATTAAAAAGCACATTTAGACACTCTTAATTATTACTTCATCATTTCTCATAATATCACAGTGCAGATTTGTGGCAGATTTTTGAATCACTCACATATATTTAACCGACTATAGACACATGATAACACATATCACTATCACCACACTGCGCTCTGCTGCTTAGAGCCTAGTTGAGGTTTAGATTGAGTGTTTATCAGGGAACAGTGATAAAACCACCAGTGTGACACGTGTATCCAAACCTCTGCTCCATCCAGCATCAGGACGCAGCATCTTAACTAAACCCACAGAGAAATTCAGGTTTATACCACAGGATCAGGGAATGGTCTCTGCGTCCTGGAGGGAGATTTGGTCTGAGGCCAAAAAGCTGTCGCTGCAAGAAAACCTGTCCACCTCACCTTCACCCGTCTGCAACGTTGCATCTGAAGAGGTAGTTTCTGCTGTCAATGTGCTATAGACTCATTGAAGGGGTAGGCAAGTATTGGTAATACTTGCCTACCCTTTCTAATCACAGGAGCTTACCGCCCATTAACTGATGTATTTACACTCATGCTGCACAGGCAACTACTGTAAAGCCTGCCCAGCCTCACATGTTGCTGTGTGTGACTGTGACTCATTTTCCACTGACCTACACAGCCTTTTCCTGACCTTTGGACATGGAGGTGAGGATTACCAACTGTAAGGTGATGATTGGCAGCTCTTTATCCTTCTATTTGAATTACCAACCATTACATATATACATATGTCCACCATCACCACTACCACTATCACACACTCATTCATTAACATGACTACAGTCAAACCATACAGCCCGGTGTAAACCATTTTTACAGGAATACAACGACCAACACATGTCAACCTTGCAGATTCTCCATTGTTCTCCTACCATGAAAAGTGACTTTTGTTGGATTTAAGAGATCACGGCTGAATGTGCATCTTCAATCTCTTACTGGGGAGATATATCCAGCAGCATTGCAGGGTACATTACAAAATCATATTTTTAGAATCTGAGGATAATCCCATCTGGTTAGTCATCATCGCCAGACACACACACACATACGCACACACACACACTCATTAAAACTGATGAATAATGTTAAACATGTGGAAAAATCTTTGGCAAAATGAGACAGTCTGTGCAAAATCTCATTCATGACACATTATTAATGACTGGAAATACCCAAATACCATGACTGATTATTAGTGTTGCTGTTTAAATAAGAGTGACTCAGAGTTGCTGTTTGCCATCTGTCAGTTAAGTCATTTTCTAGGTGCATGCAGCATTACCAGTTGTTTGCGTGTTGTGCATGGGTGTGTGTGCGTGTGTGTGTACTGAAGTTGTGAATCCTCCTACCTTAGCCCTGGCTTACCAACACTTGTTGCCCTGTATCCATGTGCAGTTTAAAGCCTGGACTCTGCTGGTGGTACGAAAACAGACTGTTAGTAATCGTTTACACAATAGCTTTTTATAGTTCACATACATACCAGCACTAATATGTTTACAACAGTGTCGAATGGGCAAATGACAAAATGAATTTCTTTGAAGTGTTTCTTGTGTTAGTGGTGGCCAGATGTCCAGCTCAATGACATTAACATCCTGGCAATTAATGTGTGCCATATTATGTTACTGTATATTTATATTGTAGTTATATATAACTATAGATGTTGACTTCATTCCTCATAAATTTGACAAATTCTACCAACATTCATAATCATATATTTAAAATATATTGTTGCCTGTGTTACAGCTTGCATTCATTTCCTGTTGAATGAATGTTTGAATCAATGAACATATTCATTAAGTTTTCCTAAGTTGTAAAGGCCATCTAGATCAAGTAAAATTAAAGCCTACAGCTCTTTCAATGTTACATAGTGTGGTAATGCAGCTTAAATAGTTGAAAAATCAAATGCACTGTATTTTTAAGCAGACTTGCAGAATGAATTGCTACCTGAATGAGACTCCAGCTATTTAAAAGTCTCTAAATTGATTTTGCAGACTTTTTATTACTGGTGTATCCCATTTGAACTATGTACAGTATGTATCCCATGTAAACTCAAGGTTTAACACGGTCTACAGGAACATGCAGAGATTCGTGAATTTTTGCAACAATGTTTACAGAGGTGTAGTCATCTTGATGTGTGGGACAATAATGATGCAGTACTGTGTGTAGACATTTGGGTTTGTAAAAAAAAAAAAAAGGAAGGAAGGAAAGAAAGAAAGGTTAAAAAAAAAAGAAAAAAAAAGAACAAGCCTTATTAGCAACTTGTGTGCATCCCAGCTGGTGATTCAGTCTGTTACTGATGCAGTGTGTTGGCATATGTTGTTTGTCTCTTGTCACACAGTGTGAAAATGATCAAGGCAGGGTCATTTATAACTATGTGTCATCGATGAAACATTATTCTCCACTACTATCTGATGAAGGCTTAAAATGCTACATTTTTGCATATACAGTATATTTGCGATTTTATGGGATGGATTCTGGAGGTCAAATAAGGAAATTAGACGTTTCTGCCCCTCCCATTGCCCTATTTTCACTGTATCCCTGAAATAGTTTTCCAGTTGCCATGTGTGATCCCATGGTTTTCCTAACAGCGACACAGTTTCTCTCTGAGTTTCAAGCTGCTGCATCTCAACTCTGTGTTACAGTAATTGTTGTTTATCTGTTTTTCTTTTCTTTTCTGTTGTCGACTGCTGTTGATGTGCAGCACAGAGAGAGGAGGTGAGACACGTGAGATAATGGATGGCACATGTCAGGGGGATGAAGAAAGGGGAGGGGGGGTTGGGGGGGGGGATAAATGCTTAATAAAGGTATTAAAGGTGGAAGTGTTAGTAGCTGCAGGTCAGGCCTTGGTAAAGACTTTCCTCACTCTGCTGCATTAGAAATGAACAGTGTTTACCTGCGAGTGCGCCAGGTGTGAATGCATCCGTCTCACAAGTCCATGACAGACCTCATGCAGATCTGCCCATACCCCCTCCTGGGATTAATATAAATATGCAAATACACTGACACAGAGCACAGTGTGAATATTTTGTTGTCAAAATGTTTGCATGTCGCTACCTGGGATTCCTACCGCCAGATGTCTGGTTCGTTAAGGATGAAAGGAAGGTATAATAAGAAGCTTATCACAGATGTTGTGAGAGAAAAGTGAACAAAATGCTGTATAACACACAGAAAACAACACGCATGGCAACAAGATTTGATGTTATAGAGCTGGGAAGGGTTTGGATTGTGTACCTCTCTCTGTCAGACATTATAAAACCTGATTGTCTGCTCCTGTCTCTCAAATTTCTGTGACCCCAGAGACCACCGCCTCGCTCAGGGGTGTGTCATAGATGCTGCTGCTTCTATAAACACAAGAACACAACAGAGAAGTGCACACACAACCAGAAAAGAGGGATAAGAGGCCACAGATTTAGACAGGTAGGTTTCACACATTCACCACAGGAACTTATTTAAAGACTTGTTTTGTTGTTGTGTGTGTTTTCTTGTTTGTTTCTTCATCTTTGGTAAATCGATAAGGACAATAAAGGTCTTTTTAAGTTTTTTGGTTAAGTTTTAAATAAGAAAAAAAGGAAGAAAAAAAATCAGCTCCTCAAATTCACAGCTTTTGAATGGCTGTACTTATTTCAATTAGGAAAAACGGTATCTTCTGTGTATTTATATGTAGGTCTGGCTGAATGTGGCTGGTATCTTGGGTAGAGAGCGACCTGATGTATCTGCATCCTTGTACAGTATGTGGCTTGTTGACCTCAGGCTTTAACCAGCTGTGTTTCTGGGCTCCAGACAGGAGTGTAAATGACGGCCAAAGAGACTAACTGAACTAAATCTGGCCCATTAAGAATCCAGTCCGACTTCCACTGAGCTTCAAATAGGTCACAAACAAACAAATCATATAACAAGCACATTAAAAATAAACATAGCCCATAATGAAGTGAATCAGCAACAGGGCAAAGATTTATGATAATATATAACATATAGCATGCTAATATTAGCTAATTAGGTAATTGGTGGTTCTAGTTTGCAAGTAGGTTAATGCAAAGTTATCACACAGTATAAAATAATACAAAAAAAACAAAACAACAACAATATAAAGATGACAGTCTCGCTCTCTGTAGGCTACATGTGGATATTTTAAACAAGACGCATGTGGTGCTGTGCAGACTAGTTTATTATTTTTGATAATTTTGCACAATGATTTCACAAAAAACTGATGTGTGTAAAACTACAGGTGTGTGTTGGCAGTGTTATGAATGAACCGTGGTGTATAGAACAGTTTCTACTGCCCTAAAAGCATCGTGGGTCTGCACACCTGAGCTTACATCTGTCCGCCTGTGTGCTGAATGATCACCTGTGATGGATGTTCATACCGGGTGTGAATGTGATGTCATAGAAGTTCCCTATTTTAATCCCTACCACTTCAGTGTGTGGAAGTGCCAGTGCCGCCCTCCCAAGAAGATGCCGCCCTGAGTGGCTGGCATGAATCACTGGTTGATGGTTGTCGGCCTCAGGTGGACACCAGAGAAGGAGAAAGAGAATGACCAAAGTCAATGAGATGAATCATCTCTGCTGACGTGGAATTTTTAATATAATTTTCCCGTCGAAGGAGATGATATGTAGGACGCATGTACAGAATGTCTGTACAACAAATAAGACCAGAAGGTCATTCGGATTCATCCTCTGGGGATCAAGAATGTCAGCACAGAAATCCGTGGCAATCCACCAAATGGATGTTGTTGAGATATTTTAGGAGCAAAGTTGTGGAGTGATTTCCAGAGCGACGTTACTATTCCTAGAACCAGTGCTGCTGGTCTGGCTAAAAATCATAATGCACTGTGTCTACGAGCTGATCTGAGGCACTTCATGCACAGTCAATTAGAATTTTCTTTTCGGTGTTTAGTGCTCATGGAGAGATTATCCAAAACTGGCCAACTGGCCCAACAGAGGAACCCTGGAAACCAGACGGAGGCCAAGGACAGGAAACCACAGGTGGAACAGGAAACAACAGATGAAGGTACGTAAATTTGGATTGGACAGTCGAGTCATTTCAAAAGGGTCTGTAGCTACCAACCTCACAAGTCTAGTATTTCCTGAAAGCATGCAGGTCTGTAGAACTGTAACCTACCTCCTCCTGCTCTGCAGCACTGACAGACCAGAGAGCGATGGCCGGGGAGGCTTTGGACCGGAGGAACATCTGGGAGCCGAGTGTTTACTACGCACTGGGAAAGGAGTCTTTTTATTTTGCTGGTCATGAAATCAGCATCCGCGAGTCTATAGATACATATGGAGCTCTGATCTGGCCCGGGGTACGACCTCCTCCTCCCTGATCTTGTCTAAGTGCACATCCACCATTGCTACTGATTTAATAGTGCGACATTGTTCTGCAGGCGGTGGCTCTGTGCCAGTTTTTGGAGAATAACCAACAGCAAATGAAGCTGATGGACAAAGCCGTGCTGGAGATCGGAGCTGGGACGGGTTTACTGTCAATAGTGGCAAGTCTGCTCGGTAAGTTTATGATAATGAAGGCCATTAGCATTGTATGCATGCACATTCACCACGCTATGAGATAATAACAGAGCATTACGAGACAGAGTTGTTTTCGAGGTAAATTCATGCAAAACCGCTGATGCGCGTTCCCGTCGGGGGCAGTTTTTCGGCAAGGAGACTCTGCATTTGCCTCGAAAACAACTCTGTCTCATAACGTTCTGTTATTATCTCATAGCGTGGTGAATGTGCAGGTCACAACTTGTCCACGAGAGCATTTTGGAGTTGTTGGATTGTGTATTTGATGAGTTTGATGAGGGAAACCAAGAAATCCCATGAGCGTCCGTAGCGTAGCTCTGAGCAGCTCGCGGCTCTGCTCCGCCGTTCTAAAAATAGCTTGCACCGACAATTAAAGGTAACAAACCTACTGCTATGACTATAGGGATTATGGCAATGGGCCAATTTGCCGAAATGCTGAACTATCCCTTTAAGTAATGACATAAATCATTGCCAAGTTCAGTGTCATCATATGCAAATGCCAACAATAATGTAATACTGATATATCAACTTAATAATCGTACAATCAAATGTCCAGATCATCAAACTAAGATTAATCATGAGACTTTATATATAAAAACTGATGTTTTGTATAACTTATTTAGAACATGTTGTGTTTTTTTTTGATGATGCTACAGGGAAAAGCCATAAAGAGTTTATTCTCTTCGCCGCATGACTGAATATTTTACAGATATTCATACATCTTTTTTTTTTTTTGCAAAAGTAACATTTTGGCCTGGTGGTGGGTGTCAAGGAAGCAACATGGGGTCATTTCAAACACTAGGATTCATTGTCTGAGGACCTAGACGATACACCCACGTCAAATTTCTTGCATTGCAAATAAGCCAGTTAAACTCTAAAGATATTGTAAAGATGAAGACGGAGATAATTGGTCTGATTCTGTTTTCCTGCAAACATATGTGTCAATTTAGTTTGCATCAAATAAATATGTCTATCAATAGACAGCCAGGGAAAAGCCATTAACTCATGCCACTTAAGTCACAGGCTCTCCAACGTAACGATACTGAACAGACGTAGACTTTAAATACTGGCCTGAATGTCTTCTCTGTTTCAAAATATGCAGCTGGTTCTGCAAGTGGTATTAAGGCCTAAGTGAGGTCATGCATTATGGGTGATGTGATCAAGGTCAAATTGGCAAAAATTTTATCATTAAAATTCATGACTTGAGTCCATGCTTGAAGCACCAAAATATATAGCCTGCAAGATTCAGCACTTCAGCACAAAATAAAGAATGGATCTATCGAACAGATCCAGAAATCAAGCAGCTTTAGAGCTGTTTAATAGTTGTGTTTTCTCAATTGTTCTCCTTTCCCCATGTAATGATTGAAATGTTGTATCATAATATTGTGTATGTAGTTTATAATTATATAGTGGTGTGATTTCCGATGGTGTGATTGCTAATAATTTCCTAAAACATCTAGGCTCTGTCATTTGTAATAAATGTCACTTAAACAGGGGGCAACAATGCATCTGTTGGGGGACTATTTGAGAGGGGGATTAACACACATTGTATTGGCTGGTGGATATTTACAGCAGCAGGATGATGTTAATGAAATCAACTTAGTAATTTACTATGATCATGATAAAGGAACTTGACGCATTATTTGTTTTGTTTTATTCTTTTTGGAAACTGCAGAGCCCTTCATGAAAATAAAAATGTATAAAATATCACCAGAATTATGCTCTCCATGCAGAATGCAAATGATAGTTGCGTAATTAAGTCATACACACCAAATGAGTTGTGGTCCATTGTGATTCTCGTAAGATTTCGTCATATAACTGTGTAAGATTAAAAAAAAAAAAATGGGCCAACAAATGTACCCATTCCTCAGCTGCTTCTTCTCTGCTCTCCTTTCCAGGGGCTTGGGTGACTGCTACAGACCTGCCAGACATCTTGTCTAATCTGACCTTTAACCTTCTGCGAAACACCAAGGGCCGCTCCCGTTACACCCCTCAGGTGGCCGCCCTCCCCTGGGGTCAGGACCTGGAGCGAGACTTTCCCTGCTCGACCTTCCACTACGACTACGTGCTGGCGGCGGACGTGGTCTATCACCACGACTGTCTGGAGGAGCTGCTGGAGACCATGCGTCACTTTTGCCGACCGGGAAGTCAGACGACGCTGCTCTGGGCCAACAAGATCCGGTTCCAGTCGGACCTGAGGTTCATGGAGCGTTTCAAGAGCAGCTTCAACGCCACGCTGCTCGCCGAGCTCCCACAGCAGGACGTGATGATCTACAAGGCCACGGCAAAGCAGTGACAGGGGTGCTTCAAGAACAGAGAGGGGAGGGGCTCCCTGAAAAGTTAAAAGTTCATTCATCGTTCAAGAAAACTGTAAACTCCATTTTCTCTCACCAACTTCAATCATTGAGGAGAAACATCTGGTTTTGATCTGTTTACATGACATTCCTGGACCGTGCTACAATATTGTTGTGACGCCCAAAGCAGAAATGAAGTTCCTGACTCAAATTTCCATTTTAATAAGCTATTTTATTTGCCAGTACTTTTTCATACATGTATTGCTGACTTTATTCAACTTTTGGTTAACAATTTGTTTTTAAAAATGAATTGATTTACTGTAAACATTTCTCCTATATTCAGATTTGTCACTTGGTAACTAATCTACATAAACTTTATCAAAGGGTGCTCTGCTTTTTTAGTGCAAAGAGTCAATTATTAACCATGAAACAAAAAATCGGGGAAAAAAAAGGAAAGAAAAAAAAAGAAGATGTCTTCCAAAAGCATCAAACTTTGCATTTCTGGTGACTTAGCTTTTGGTAATCAATTTAGTATAGCTGTAAATTAGTTAAAAACTAAAAAAAAATAAAAGCACTTTCCATAAATACCCTACAGGAGCACATATGCAATAAAGATCTTCCATGTTCAACATGTGTCACTTAGCACCAAAGGTACCACATAACTACATCCCTGCTTAGAAATTTGATTATTTAAAATGCATTTTACATCTAAAAGCATTATAATAGTGTAACACATGCACACATTAAGAGAAAGAGAGGGGGGACAAAGATAGTGAGGGTTAAGAGAGAGCATGAGTGGGGGGAGGCTTGGGACCGGAGGGGATATAATGTCAAGAAATTTCACTTTTCAATACTAAGTCAATGTTTAAGTCCATTCCAGGTTGGAAATCCACCCCTGTTGTGTTCATGCTGTCTCCCGTGCCCACAAATAAAAGTTTTGAATCGCAAACTGTTGTAATTCTGCGATCGGAAAGTTCAGAAGAGACTTGTGTCTGTCCTGAGTATTTGAGTCTGTACGCTGTTTAACTGCTGTGTTTTCAAGGTGTTTGAGCGACTCTACGATGTGCAGCAGGTAGATGACTTGGGCGGCTGCTCTAGTATGGACTCCCTGCGCAGGTCGTTGGGGATGCTGCCTTCAGGACCCCAAACGTTGAGTTCTCCATAAATACCCAACTCGATCATCTCCTCTTGCCAAGGAATGGGGATGTTGCCAGAGGAAAACTCGTCAAAAAAGGTCTTGTCGGGATCCTCCAAGTTAACGCCCTTCACCGACGAGAAGGCTCCAACGTCATCCAGACTTTTAGCATACACCCTTTTAGGGTCGGGGACAAAAGGAGGAGGTAGGATACCTGAATAGGGGAGGTGAGAGAATTAAAAACAACATTAAAAACGGGTGGTTTATTGTTTTGTTGTCGATGTTATACACATAAAGGTATAGGAGATAGATGGTACCTGCATTCAGCTTCCTCCAGTTGAGCTCTTTAAAAAATGGATGTGCCCTGATGTCATCACAGGATCCATTCTTAAAACCCATCCTCTGGTCAACCTCTTTGGCCAGAAGCCCATCACAGAGTGACTTTGCATGCTCACTGAAGTTGTCTTCGTAGGTCACAGCCCGGGTCAGCATGCGCTCTTTCATCTCATCACGTTCAACCTGACGTGGAGATAAACAGAACCTGTTATCCTCTCGTGTACGTCACAGTCTGCCGTTTTAAATACATGAGGTAAAGATCAAAATAGAAGGTTCAATAAAAGGCTACTAACTTTCTCGCCCCTGGCTCTGAATGGGTTCTTTGCCGCCATGAACTCATACAATGTCACACCCAGAGTGAAGTAGTCGACGGAGGTGTCGTACTTTTCTCCCTTCAGCATCTCCGGAGCCATGTACCCTATAAGAACCGAGAGAGAACATGTTCTGATGATGTGATTCTGCAGAGATTACACCTTCGGTAATGACAATGCTTCTTCATTGTTTGGTAGAAACAGACGACACCCACCTGGTGTCCCAGCGTAGCCTTTGGTCAGTGTTTTGCCTTCTTTTAGCTCCACGGCAAGACCCAGATCAGATATACGCACATTACCTGTTCAACATCATACACACACACATATATCTTCATCAGGCATTGGTTACACATGAACAAAGGTAAATACTCTTTGTGTTTTGACTATAAGTTATTACCGTCATTATCTAGTAGCACATTTTCTGGTTTTAGATCCCTGTAGATGATTCTTTTCTGGTGGAGGTGCTCCATGCCCTGGATAATCTGAGCAATGTAAAAACAGGCTCTGGGCTCATCAAAGCCCGGGTTGTTCTCATCCACCAGGTAGATGTGGTACCTTCAGGGAAGACAGGACAGGTGAGCTTCGGCCCCAACATGTACATAAGGTATGTAATGTACATTCATTTGCAGGTTTATATACAGCTTGAACATATTTTGCTGCAGGGGCTCATTTTACATACAAGATTTCTCTGGCTAGCTGCCATTATGTTCTTGTTCTTCAAACTGTCTGCACATGTTCAAATTTGAGTTGCATTTGCATTTAAAGTTTGGACGTGATTGGTGCTTTATAAAGCATCACTACAGTAAATGTTTGCATGGAGCCTGAAGTCCAGTGTATCTTTAACTGGATGCTATTTCTGTGCTGCAGCTCATTCCCATGGTGTCCCCATCATACTTGTGTAACTGCACATTTGCCTGTCAACAAATTTACAACCGTTTAGCCGTTACAAGCAATCCAATGTGGAAATTGCAGCACTTTTGCCTGACTGTTACATATAACTCCAAGGGGTGTCACAGCTGATTTCGGGAAGGATTTGCAACATTACCCCAACATAACAGTGCAGACTAGAAAAAGGGGATCTGTCAAATTCTCACAGCTGCCAGTAACACAACAGAATAGCAGAAAAGGGGCAACAAATAAGTGCTACAACTGTTTTATAAATGAGTTTTTCAGAATGTGAAGTTACTTGAGGTCTCCTCCATTCATGATGGTCATGACCAGACAAAGTTCGTCCTTTGTCTGGAAGGCGTACGCCAATGACACAATGAAGCGACTGTGAACCTTCTCAAGAATCCTCTTCTCCACCATCGCACCCTGAAGGAGAAAGTTAGCAGAGGCCACTTAAAAAAATAATAATAATGCATGAGGGAGCTTTTTAACAGATGGAGAGAAAGGGAAAAAGGAAAACTGCAGGAATGATTCCTCCCAACATGTTTTCATGTTTACAATGAGAAAAGAGGTTAAAGTATATTTCAAATAAATGACCCCAGACAAGTCAAGGGCAAGATATAACTGTGCCAAGGAGATCCATTCAGAAGAGCTTTTCACTAAAGCTCCCTGTAATCACTCTATCCCTGTCTCAGTGTTTAATACTGCAGAGACAGTGGCAGGGACAAAGATGATTAGCAGCACCGCAGCTGAGTGCAGGGCACTTTCTCTGGAACATGAAGACAATAACACACCTGTATCAATGACTACATGCTAAATGCTTAGTTAGGGTTACGCAAGGAAACAAGCAATAGAACAATATTTTAATGTATTATGTAAATTCATGTATAAGGGCCACATTTCTTATCCTCTAATGCTCATATTCTTAGTTTAAGTTTCTGAGTTTATAAAGCTCAAACTTGTGATTCATTAATATAACTGGTCATTCATGTCAAACAAGACACAGTGTCTCTCCTTGTCTTCCTTTTAAAAACTATTCAAACCATAGGCTGGTTGCCCTAATGTAAAAAGTCCAACATCATCAACATAAATTAATTCCTCACCTCATATCCTTTCCTCTTCTTCAGCCTCTTCTTGTTGAGTTTCTTACAGGCATAAAGTTTCCCTGTGGCTTTCATCTGACACGCCGACACCTCCCCAAACCCACCTTTCCCCAGCACACGGAAATCTAGGAACCAGTCTGCATCCATGGGCTGCATCTCCAGCCACTTCCACTGCAGGAACCTCTTCAGGTACATGCTCTCCAGGTAGAAAGTGTAGGGGGCCTCCCGCAGGAAGTCCAACACCGAGGCCATTGTCGGAGCAAACAAGTCATCTGCTACAGCCTCCTGGTTTTCCTTCACCTTGGCTACGATGTCCTCAGGCAGGAAGGGGCAGTAGTGTTTGGCAGTGGGGTCCATGTAACGCTGGACGATCTTTGAGGCTTTCTTTGCCCTGTCAGAGTCCTCCGACAGGTCGTAGGCCTCGATGTCTTTCCACAAACGGCAAACCCCATGATACTCTTGATTCGCATCCAAGAATTCTCTAAAGAGGCGTTTGCCAATTGGCTGGTCCACGCAGATCAAGTCAAAGGCCAAATCCAGCGTGTCCCTCAGGTCCTCGCACACCGTGATGTGGGGCAACTTGAGGCGAGAATGGTACTTCTTATCCCTGGCTGCCGCGGCATTGGAGCCATCGATGCTTCCACGGGCATTGATGTAAGCCGAATTTGCTACCACTGTGGTAAGTCCTCCGATATCCATGTTGAGGGTGAGGTGGCTATTAGGCGACACAAAGAGGAGACATTGCAGAGGAAGACAGAGGCAGAGGACACACGCCGAAAACTAACGTGCAGGGGTGAGGCAGTGAAAGGATGAAGCAGGGGTGAGAAAAAACGAGGCAGAAGAGTGGCAGAGGGCGCATGAGAGAGTGCCGGGGAGTCCAGGCTGTTGGCTGAACTAGATCCCAACGCACTTTGAGCACCGTACCACCCTCATTCACATACACACACACACACCTGAGTCAACACCTTTTGGTAATCCATTAACACCCTAATGCCCCAGACAAAGTGTGCGAGCACATGCTGGAACAGAACAACACGGGCAACGTATACAGCTGGAGTGCCACCAGTCAACAAACTGGCAATTCACAATTACTGCAGCAGTGGGTCACTCACAGAGACCTCAGCATGTCGTTCCTGTGTATTAAAGGCTAAGATTAGGAAAAACACTCATGTTTATAATGAATTGGGACGCTTAAAGAGAGAAAAAAAAACAATGCATGGGAATCATGTGCCTTGTTTTTTTTTTTACAGCTCAACATAGAATGGTTATAATTTCTGAATGAATTGTATCAAATCTTCAGTAAAGCCTGATGCTGTCTTCTACATTTCACCTCTTTGGTAAAAATTACAGATATTTTTGAGAGTACCCACTTGATTGACAATATTAAAACTGCTCAAATTAACTTAACTAATGGGATGCTTTGACTGGGGTGGACAAAGTAAACGTGTTCAGCTTAAGGCTGAGCAATTGAGCAAAAATCTACCGAGTAAATTGTTGATGATAAAATCAGCTCATCCCTCACCTCTGCCGGTCAATTTCCTGTCACTGCAGAGAGAGAACATTTTGCCCAGTTGGTGGCAGATGTCAAAAGTAACAGGGTGGACAATTAATATCTTAGGAGATACACAGTCTTCCTTTTAGTAAATGGTAGATATATAATTATTAGAATCAAAGGAGCGATGCACTGAAGAATGTTGGCCAGCTAAATAGATTTCATAAAAACGAATATATTAGTCACTTAAACAAAGAGGAGCACATATCTTCTCGAAAAACTCAACAAATTCATCCAACATGGGATGTTTTTTTCTGAATGTATTATTTATGTACAGGACACCAAAAGGCACTGTAACCCTATGAGCACATGATTAGGTAAGACGATGGCTGCTTCACATTCAGGGTCCTGGGATCATTTGTACTGGCTCAGAGCCTTTGATTTACAGGTATTAACTTTGCTTTTTCTGCTGTGACATGTCAAAATATCCACGCTGAAAAAAGGTCTGTTTCTGTTTGATTTTTGTTTGTATTGAAGCTTTAACTGATAAGAGTCAACTGACATCACTTGAGGCTATTCCAGCCTTTTACAGCGCCCTCCGGTTCTACAAACACCACTTATATGACCTGTAAACAGACTCTGATCAGCAGAATTGATTTGTGTTCCTGTCAGATTACGCTATTAAAATGCGAATTTACGTCTAAGCAATCTGCAATTTAATTTAGGAGAACAGAAGATGAGGTGACTTGCTCTGACATGCTCTGCTGCTTCAGAATGAGCGTTATTAACAAAATAATAACCCTAACAGAAGACACTGGAAAAAAAACACCATGGCATCATCCAGTGCCTGCAGCATGTGACATTTCAGGCCTCAATTGCTTCTCCATGTCAAAAACACTTGGACACACCTCACCAAAATAACCACGTCAGCCTCAGCGGAGATCTGGGAAAATCTAGATCAGAATTAAATGCAGAATTTAATAAAAACCACGACAGTTTTCTATATGAACCAACAGTGTGGCGAGTTAAGGAGAATTTAATCAGCTGTCCTCACCTCCCAGCCATCCTCCTCGAGTATCTATCAGGCGGTTTCCCCCTGAGGCTTTCCACTGACAAGTAGATAAACACACCTTTCCCCAGCACATGGTTATCAAGGAGCCAACGTCCCTCAATGGGCTTCTTTTTTTGTTTCTTAAAAAAAAGGAAGTGTCAAACCATTCAAGCTTTTTTAAGACTAACAAGTTATTTTTGTAAATGGCATGTTTGAGGAATACAGATTACAAGAAACATTTGTTAGTGGTATGGTTAAGAAAATATATATCAATATATCCAAATACGTATATATTAAATATAGAGAGTTGGAGGTATAGTGTCTGTGTGACTTGTTTGTAATTTGTGGAATAAACAATGTTGTTCCTGGCCTGACACAAATAGGTAATCTCTGTTGCAGCGACAAACTTGCATCAATTATAGATACAAACTTATTAAAACAATCTATATTTTAATTTGCAAACTTATATTAGATTACAGAAAAGGTATTTGGAAGAGTCAGTACATGTGTTGCTCAGTTTTAAAAGGGAGATCTTTGAAGGAGCACATCAAGACCTATACAACCACACATTTTGTTACATCAATATTTTTTTTTTTGAAGGTCTATCTTTACCA
Source organism: Trachurus japonicus (assembly GCF_045865225.1). Classification (NCBI taxonomy): domain Eukaryota; kingdom Metazoa; phylum Chordata; class Actinopteri; order Carangiformes; family Carangidae; genus Trachurus; species Trachurus japonicus. The sequence continues at coordinate 21,087,748 of NC_140927.1, forward strand.
CTGGCCTCTAAAGGATACTATAAGCTACAATCGTTGTAGGATTCATATACGTAGTTAAACAAACAAAGCTTATTTACCTATCAGGAGCCTGGGTTATGAAAGTCCTTACCTTGCTGGTGCCATTATTTTGTAAACACTACCAAGGCGTTAACAGGGCGGTGATGGAGAATTCCTCAACTCCGAAAATACAAAAAACGTAACTAGCAAACAAGATCAGGAAAGCAGCTGCCTACGGAACAGAAGGAAGCCAGCCCAACACAATGGGGAGTAAGAAACTATTTCAAAATTATTGCCCAGAACACAAAACAAAAACAAAAAAAAAAGTATCAACACATCTGATGGAGCCCCATCCTGAGATGCCATGGCAACTGTATCAGGCCATTCAGAATCCACATGGTGTTGCACTAACACGGCATGTCAGCAGACACTTTGGCCATCTTGGAACATTTTGATCATCATCATGTCTGCCATATGTAATTGCAAAATAATAGGAATAACTATTTAAACAAGTACATTATACATTCTCCAACAGCAGTAGGTTTTACAGAGGGTTTTTTTTTTAGTGGGATGGCTTATTGAGGAGTGGATTAGACATACAAAGACTTCAGCGTGGTGGCGGGCCACAGACCACAGTTCCCTTGGACGACACCTCCCCCAGAGCTGTAGTGCAGGTGCACGTGATTCAGGAGCAGAAAAAAGATGGGTGCAAATTACACCTGTGTTCGATTTTCGTCTACACCCCTGAGAAAGCCAGACAGAAATACAGGCATGGGGGGAAACAGGGGGGAGAAAGGGTTGAAGAAGCACACACAAAGGGGAACTAAATTCCCACGGTGAAGGTGGTTTGAAGGGCTGTGCTTGTTGGAGCGGCGAGGCATAGACAGGGGTTTAGTCTTCGTCGTCGTTCTCGTCGTATTCGTCCTCGTCGTCGTCGTCCCCCATGTACGACACTGGGGTCTCCACGCGAGACCCGCTGTAGTGAGAGTCATTCGAGCTGGAGGCCATGGTGCCATCGGTGCAGCCGTCACTACGAGAGGAACAGAGTGAAAACAAGTTTAATAGAAGAAGCATGATAACGGGATTTCCACCACGTGTGTTGGTTCGGTTACAGGTGAGGATGCTCACCTGCTCGCAGGGTAACGGGTTCCATTAGCCGAGGATCCTCCAGTGATGTAGACGTTACTGATGGGGCCCTTTGCCATCTCTGGGAAAAGACAAGATTCATTAACTTGATTGATTGATTCCCGGTCTAAAAAATTATACAGACAAATTCTGATACTTTGCATCTTCAGTTTGTTTTGCATCTGTAATGCCGGAGGCCAAGCACATACGATACGACAAATCAACTTCCTCACCTTACGCATCACTGCAGTGGCCAGACAAACGTCACATTTTCATTGGAAAAAAAATAATAAATCCTGCCCATGCCTTTTACAAAAGTACTGCACAACTGTATTTCAGTAATTTTTCCATGCACACAATTTTACATTACAGGACACTGACAATGTCAAAATTAGCTCCAAATATTCGGGACTGTGGCACTGACCTATAACATAAGGCTCCAGAGCTTTGGGCACCAGGTTACGTGCAACCTTCAGGTCTTCTGGAGAACACTTCCCCACCTCTAACCCACAGGCCATGCCCATTCGTTTCAGCACCTCGATGTCATCGTGGATCTCAAACATGCTGTCAAAGTTGAACAAATACTCGAACCTGCAAATGACAGAGGGAAAGCAGAAAATTATATATCATTCCCATTTTAACATTGAAGATATTTTTTTGTAGTTAAAGAGTAACAAAAACAATGTTAATGTGCATATTAAATAGAATGGTAAATACTAGAAGTGCAACACACCCAATTTCATGCACTGTGAAGTGCATTTTTTTCCCCCAGTGTAACATAAATATGCTGTTTGTAAACATTCTTCCATCAGCAGTACAGTGTAGAGGAGTCATAAACGCATTTCTTAACCACTCACAGCACAAGCTTTTAAATAATGCTACTGCAATCAAACTCAAGACTGATGCCAAGAAACATCAGGATAGTAATGTAGTATGATATATAGTGTAATTACTTTGATTTAACCCCTGTTAACACATTTTATAGCTAACAGATTAGAAGGATGTGATTTGCCTGTAGTGGAAATTATTAACTCGTTGGTGCTTCCAACTTTGTTCAGTTTTGCTGAAACACTCATGTGCCATAAAGCCCTGTAGGTTTCAGTTTCCTTCTGACAAGATGAGAAAATGGACTGTTGCTCCAACAGGTGTGTTCAAATAAATAATGTTCAATTAAATACATTGATAAAATAAATTAATGCCTCCTATGTTCAGTGGCAAAAACAGGATTGTGAAATTCTGTTGCAGTGCATTGCTGTCTGACGACGATGACGTTCAGGCTACAGCATTTATTGTTGTAGTAGTAGCCTTATTAAAAGGTGGTATAGACAATTTTGGTGCAACACACTTTGTCAAATCTAATAGATGTCTCTTCATGAACCACGCGCAGGAAGAAAAAAAAACTATAGTGTTCCTACAATGCTCTGACTGTGTAAATGGGAGATAAACGAAGTGGCTTGGACCAAGTAACAACATTAATCCAGCCAATCAGCAACAGGGGGCATTTGCTCTTGTGCACAGAACAGGGGGGAAGAAGAAAAGAAGAGTGGAAATGGGGGACGGCAAGATACATTACATCTGGCACATGGTAACAGTTAGTGCCAATCTAAAGATATCCAAGGGAAGGAGAAGGAGCAGCCCACCACTCTATTGATACCAGACCGTATGTAGTTGAATGGGACTGATTGGAGACCACAATGCTAATGCGGGTGTACAGAAGGAGCGTCTACCAGCAGTAGTGTGACAGCAGCATACTACACAGTGTGGTTCCAATGTTATGAAGGAGACACGGAGGGGGAAAGCCAAAGAGGAACAACAAATAGAACAATAAGTGCTATGATCAGACGAGGGTGAAGAGCTGCATTAACATTAGTGAGAATTTTTAACGATCCAAGCCCCACGGTTCAGCCGTGGATTTATCTGAGGGAGAGGAGCCGGCCTGAATGACAGGCACAAAGAGAGGCCCGGTCAGGACTCTGGCAAGGCCGCTGAAAACTATATGGATCTTTTGACAATCTGCCAGGATTTGTCCTCTCACCGTCTGCAGCAGCTCACCCCTTGATTGCATGGCACCGATGATGTTCAAACAACTCATGCTTTACATATCAAGGGCAGGGAAACTTGAATAAGTGAATTAGTGTTGGCTATAGAGAAACTAGATATGACCAAAGTCATTATAGCCCAGTTTAGCCACTCGGCAGCCATTTTGGAAACAACCCAGGGCCAGTTATTACTGGCGAACAAGACCAGGCCCTCATCTAAATGAATGGAATAGAGCGCCATTAGTTCACTTTCAATAGTTGATTAAAAAAAACGAGTTTGGCAACATTGTCCCTAAGGTAAGGGTTAAACTGTTTCCACAGGCTATAATATAATGCTGCACATGGATGTTTCACAACGCCATTCATCTTCATCCTCAACTGTGCAACAACAAAACTGACTCAGAGGAGGAGTGGGACATGTCAGACAGCTGTTATTTTTGGCAGATTATTCTATTCAGGATCCTTTCAAGTGGATTGTCTCCTCCCTTATACAATGTCTGACTCATATGTCACATGACTTATGTATTGGACTGGTTATAATATTCCTCAAGTATGAGATATTCTCTAAATCAAAATTGACGGTGAGCACAAACATTGCTCAAGAGGCAACAGTTGAATTTACTGTATCTGTACAATATCAAATGGTTAATTTACAAGTTGCAGTCCACACCCTATCCTTTCGTTCCATTAATGCACAGCATTGACAGTAAATGTGGAGCTGTTTGAAATGTATATACACTGAAGATGAAGCACATACTTGTCATTGGAGATGCTGCAGTCGATGACAGTTTTCTTGCTGGTGTTGACGATAATAAAGGGAAGGTGGATGATGGAGTTGGGAGGTGGAGGTCTGTTTGCCTGCTGCTCTGTCTGTCTGTTCCTCTGGACCAGGTTCTTAAAAGCTATTTGCTGTAAAAGAAGAACAGAGAAAAATGAAAACTTGATGCAGCTACATTGAGCTTTGTTTTAATACCACAGTCCAAATAAGAAACAAAAACAAAAACCATTACACAACTGCTTCAATTTCAGTTTGTATTTAACCACAGAATTTCCTCTGCTACACAAAATATATGCAATGAACTTTATCAAGCTTTGCTGTGCATTCATTTTACACACCACAAAATCTCACAGCTGCCGTGAGAAGGAAGGGAGGTGACATAATTTAACTTGCTCAATATTTCCTTCACAATGAGCAATCTTTTTACCGGCATTAGGAACATGCAGATGAACACACAAGCAGCCCTGATAGGCCAGTGCCACTCACGGCTCCTGGGATTTCTACTTGTCATCTCTCAAAAGCTGCTGTAGCACTGGACTGTTGTTATTTTTAAAGTTTTACACATTAGCTGCAGCAGAACTAGCAGTATGGCTACAGAGGTTAACGCGTGACAATCCACTTGGACACAAAAGTACAGGCATTCAATTCATTTCCCACCTGCAGTATGAGTTCCTGAAGCTGTGATTGTTTCTGCTTAATCCTCTCCAGCCGCCTTTGTCTTTCCACCTACAGGGAACATAAAGGAAAAATTGTAAAGAGCGACTGCATATAGTGATGGACAGAGCAGACCTGCCCCGAGGAAAATGAGAAAGGTCTTCCCTGTGGGTCTTTACCTCTAGGTTTTGGCACTCCTGTGCTGAGTTGGTGGGCAGACCGATCCACTTGATTTCTTTTTTCTCTTTAGAGATAATGTTCATGGCCATGAGCACGTTAAGTGCATCGTAGACACGCCGCCGTATGTTCTTCTGGTCATACACGTGCTGAAAGGGGAGATAAAATAAGTGTAAAAACCTAGCACTTGTAAGATCTATTTCTTAAATATCTGTTGTAGGCATGGGCCAATTACCGGTTTCAGGGTTCACCACGGTATGAAAACGTCACTGTTTCAAAACCACTTAAAATTTCCATCATACCGTTCCTGCAGTATGAGCTGTTTAATTATTTTAAATTTCTCGTCAAAGAGAGAAAGTGCAGGTCAGCAATCCCTCAGGTCGTGTGCAGCTGCAGCGCAGACTTTCACGTGTGGCGCTGTAACGCTGCCACATGAACAGACCAACAGAGAAGAACACATGAAAGCTGTGCACTGTATTCAAACTCCAAACATTATCGACTAAATGTTAACTCGCAGTCCAAATATGCAGATTGATGCTGATGTAACGGACGCGTTTCAGGCACAGTGTCCGAGGGACCCGACAGTAGTCCGTCGTTGTTGTTGCCGTTATGTTACAGGTTAGAGAAGAGGGTCTGTGACAACACTGTTTCGCAAAAGATCCGATTTGGGTGTTTACAAGAAAACTCTGGTGCGGCGTTTTGGATTTACCCACTCTGGGGCCCATTTATGCATAAATGCAATTTATTTATTTTAACTTGATACACATTTACTAATGATCCAAATGTGCTATATGTTGTTTTAAAAATGAAATACTGTGTTCAATGGACACTTTTTTACCTAGACATTTTTAGAGCTGTAACTGCAATACCATCATATCACCTCATACCGGCCCATGCCTAATCTGTTGGCGTCGCCCTGAGACAATGCCATGCAGCCGCAGAACTCACCGAGTCATTGGGTGACATGTGGTTGTCTGCGGAGCTGAATTCTGCAACCAGTTCGTCTGCCACTTCATTGTAGGTGGTTACTCCTTTCTTCTGCACCTTCTCGCACACTTTCATGGAGAAATGCCTCAAGCCCTTCCCATTCTTTTCCCCTTTCTTGCCACGTTTTCTGCGGACAGAAAAGAGCCACACAACACAAACCCGATAATTAGTTATTTCTTTATGGCGCGAGAGACCTGATGCATGCTCAATGTGGGCCTTAACCTTTTCTCCAAAGAGCCCAAACCTATAAACTTTAAGACGTTTTATAGACTTACCCTGATGACCAAGGAGAGGCATCAGATGGTTGACTCTGAGCGAGAAATTGTGAACTTGGTGTGTGTGGACTATTTACCAAAATGGTATTTGATACCGTAGGCCTCTGAGGTGTTCCAATCACCTGCAGGGGAGGAGACAAGGGAGAGAAAATATCAATAATCTGTAATGGACATAATCCTGTAATGTCATCAGCCTGAGTTCTGAAAGATTTGGTGTATTGAAAACTTTATATATGACAAGTGTGCACTTAAGGGGTTAGATAACGTTTAGACAGGAAATCTGAACGGACTTCAGTGCAACAGATATCTTAGTATTTCAGACATCATCTTTGACTAATCAATTATCTGTTACAAACATGGCCAGGGATCAATTAAAGCAATTACTTAAAATGTGCATCCTTAACAGTAATGAGGTATCTAAGAGATGGGTGGTATATTCCTTCACTGAGGTGATATCTAAGCTGATTTCCGTTATGTATACATTCCATGTATATAATGGGATGATGGGTGTAATCCTGCTGACTGTAGAGTTGATAAGCTTAGGATCAACTGCCTCCACCTACCCTCCGCCCGGTCACCTCACAATGATAATGGAGGGGCTTACACAACAGTAAGACACAGCAAAGAAAGCGGGCATGTGCATCTATACACAGGTATATCTGCAAGTCAGCAATAATTGAGAAAGCTGCACTTTTTGAATCCACTGAGAAGTAATTAACTATCATACCAAAAAAAAAACGTGATTGTGGAAAACACACAAACCTGACGTTTGTGGAGTATCACTCACCATGTGTGGCACATGTTGCATGTGTGCAGCGACATTCACGTTGGATGGCCCTAGGGTTTTGGGTAGTAGCTGTTTGGTCACAGGGGCAGCTGTGGGCTGGACAGTAACCAAAGATAGGACGCCTAACAGAAGACACGAGAAGACCAGTAATGAGTAGAGCTCCTGATTGAAACTCCATTGCCCCCTATCGTCCAGCCACCAGCACATAGGCCTACACATGAAGCACTATCAGCCCCTTGTGGGGTAGGCAAACTGTACCGAGTGATACATTAAGACGTACTACATACAATTTCTGGAGGTATTTACAAACAACTTGTACCTTTGCTGGGGCTTAGATTCTGATCGATGAAAACCTTCAGCTCTCCATTTGTTTCAATCAGACCAGCCTGTGGAAAACAAGTCAAAATTCACTGAATCGATGAAGCTGCGTTAGAAAATGAAAAACCATACAGCAGAATGTACATGAGGTTATAGGGGGGACATCGTAAGTATAGCAGCATAACAGATATATCCTCATGTAACATTAGAGCATGTGCAAGGTGACACATGCTGTCCAACTGTTTATCTTAAAACTACTTACATCTTTAGCCATGATCCCAAAGGACCAGAAGAGTTGCTTTTCAGGCTGAAAGGAAAATTTAATTCTATTCTTCACACTTCAGAGCCCTGAGGACAGAAAGCAGACAAAAGTTATTAAATAATGACAGTGGTTCATTACCAGTTTCATCAGAAATATCACTTCTTCTTTTCTTTTTTACATGGTATTCCCCGAGATAAGGGAGATTTCATGGTGTTACCTTTTTGTTAACTATATCCATTACTGACCTAAGGCCCCATTTGCACTATTATCTGCCAGGCACACTGTACCAAAGCTACATCACTCACGTTAGCTTGAGTTACCGGTTTGCCTTCTTACAGGACAAAAATGAACGGGGAGAGGTTATATTTTAAAAGAAGCTTGAATGTACGAACCTTTGTATGTTTGTGTGTAAAATAAAACTACATTACACCATCCCTGGACGCTCACAACTTTTTTTTTAGTACGCTAAGTGTGCACAAGGCCTAGTACTTCAGGTACCGAGCACGTCCGGAGGAGGAGGAGGAGGAGAGGCACCGTCCAACTTCTGCTACAGGTCACGAAAACATGCTAACTTTTAACTTTAACAACACCAGCGCAAAAATAAAACAAAACTCTTAATGTGACTCAAGTAGTGGCCGCCGCGAATGGCTACAGATATCACGACGGATGCACTGCAGCAGCACCAGCATTCATATGATTATCACACCACGATACTGAACAGTCTTTTGTTGAATGCTAACAGTTAGCATTACACTCGGCTTTACTTGCGTTAGCTCGCTAGCTCGTTAGCTAGTTAGCCTCTGCACGTTTTGCAAAGGATTCACTTCAAAAAATAAAATAAAATCCGCATTTGCTGCAAAATCTCTGGGAAAGCCGAGCATGGGTTAACACTTAAGAAACGCGTCTGCCATGTCGCAAGATGAATTAAAGTTTAAAAATAGTTGATTTTGTGCACTTACGAGTGCACTCTCCTGTTTCTTCGACGGCTGTTGTTGTTGGCATTTGAGAATGGAGGAAGAGGAGGTCTAAATCCTCTCCAAACAGGAAACAAACTAAGTAATGTCGAAGTACTTTTCGACAATTTTATAGTTAATTTCAAGGGACGAAATATTTTTGTAGGTGTTTAGGATTTAACTTTGGAGTTTATTTTCTCCCCCAACAGTCTTTTTTGCCCACAAGTACAGTAGCGTAAAGCCACGATTATTGTTTAGGCTGGTTGGGTCGATCGATCAGGGCAGAGCTGCATAAAAGTTAAATTAATTGTAGAAAAGATGGACCACAGGAAAAAATAGTCAAATACATTAAATAGGCAATCAAATTATATGTTTTATTTATTCGGTCTGTGAATGTTAGGGTAGATTTAAAAGGTGGTACATGAGATAATTCACTACAACTTCTGTAATGCCTGTAACTTGTCAATTAATATAATTGATGGTTAGTTAGTCGTCGTTTTCTGACAGTACCAGACTTGTTATTGCCCTGATACTCGTCACACCCATCTGTGTCAGAAACAAAACGTAACAACATTTTACTTACTTGGCAGAAAGTAACGCGCCCAAACATCTCCAATATTATTAATATGTTTTATCATGGTCACATAAATTGACTACTGCCAGTCTGAGTATTTATCTATGAACTAAATATCGATTGTTTGAGGTCTGTCTTGACAAAAAATAGGCTAAACCTTGCTGGTGTCGACCTTTAAACTGTTTGTTTTATTCATGACGTCTCGGGACTTTTTGTGTTGAATGTTTTAATAATCTCACGCACACGTCAATGCAACAAATCGATCATAATCACCAGGCATCGACCCGCTCTATGAAAATTGATTAAGACCCAACACCACCACCATTTCCACTGGTGTGTTAGCTTCCCTCGGCGTTAACAACTTGTCAAAATATGCATACAAAAAGTTAACGCCTGATGCAAAAACATTTATTTCTTCACTTGCTATCGATGTGTTATGATTATTTGTTTTAGCAACGAGCTAATTCGCTATTACGGTTGAAGAGCACCGGTCCACTGTCGCTTTGTTAGCCGACAAGCGCCTCGTTAGCTCGCAGCTAGCGGGCGAGCTAATCCACAGCTGTCATCCACAACACCACTACAATTAGCTTCGTGTCTGTTAATAGTATACTATTAAGTAATACGTGCACAATAACTAGTCAAATAAAAGGTATCTGACTTGAAGAACTTTCTTTATGTGGCGGCTTGATAGCGAGCCACAAAGTCGATAAATGCGGCTTACCGGTAGTGCACTTGGCAAGTTAGCAGTTTGTTTGTTAGCCCTCCGCTCTCTGTTAGCCTCGCTGCAGAAGCGCGTCTCACAATCTGATCTTGGCGGTGTCTCGCTTTAGAGGCGTCTGATTGGACAGCATCGACGAGACGAAAGCAGAACAGTCAAAGTAGTGCATGCCCACAGCGCCTCATCTCTTGCTTGGGACTTAGTGGATAGCAACCAGCTGCAAAGATGTACATACCGCCATCTACAGCACAGGAGTAATGTGTTAAAGAAGACATAGCATAAATAAGACAGTTTATTTAGAATAGAATAGAATAGAATAGAATAGAATAGAATAGAATAGAATAGAATAGAATAGAATAGAATTGCAGGAAATTATTGCGTCACAGCAGTTCCAAACAGAATAGAATAATAATAACAACTGGCTTGCAATAATTTTAAGGAGACAGTATGATAAGGAGACATAAAACATATTTACAGTAACTCAGTTAGTTAGATATTTATCCCACACTTGGGGAAATTTGGTTGTTGTTACAGTAGCATTGTAGCACAGAAGGTAAAGAGAGAGAGAGAGAGAGAGAGAGTAACATAGAAATATAAAAAACGATATAAAACAAACATTAAAAAAAACAAAGACAGAGAGAGAGACATTCTGTTTATGTGCCAAATTATTTCAAGAGTAGGCCTATACAGTTATACAAGAACAGAATAAAAATTATATAGGCTACACAGTGTTGGTAGTTGTAAGGGTTGTGCATTTCACTCCAATAACTTTAATTTCTATCTTCAAAACCACACACCCAAAATATAAAGGAATATGAATATGAATATGAATTATTTTATTAATCTCCAAAGGCAAATTCATTTGTAATGAAATAGGCCTACATGCACAATAATTAGTGAAATAATGTGTCATCATGTATTTCAATCATGACACATTAAAATATCATAGCTACAAGTCGATCATACAAGTACAAGTCCCGGTAAATACTATGAATTTAACACAAAAAAATTTCCTGCATGGACCAGGTTATGTCAAGATAAAGGTTTGAGACTCCACTGGCAGCAAAGTAGTCCAACCAGTAAATCGTAATTAGTTTTGTCTCATGCCAAGCTATGACTGAGAACACCAAGCTCCATACTGTTTTGATGGATGTGAGAGCTGTAATCACCTGAGGAGGAGGCAACTTTACTTTCTACAACTGGATCCATGAAGAAATTGCACATGGTTGATCTTATAGGGCTTTTTAAACCCATGTTTAACAGAAAAGATTAGTTAGTTAGTTAGTTAGTTAGTTAGTTAGTTAGTTAGTTAGTTAACTTCAACTGGTGGCAGCAAAGTCTGGTAGCTCTGAATTTTTACTCAACCTTTGTTTTATTTTTGTTATATTTTTGTCGTATTTGGTCAACTATCTACTGATGGATAGGCTATTGATGTAGCCTAGGAAGAGGAGTATGTCCTTGGTTGCTGTGCTGATGGTGCAAAAAGGCTTGGAAGTGGAGATGTAGGCTACTGTAGGTCCTTTCTGCCGTGAGTCAACTTGGGAAGTGTCAACTCTCTGCCCAACAAGAGTGATGAGCTGGAGATATTGCTGAAGACTCAGGAAGTAGATATGTTTTCAAATCATGTACATCGCACCCATGACAACTGCTGGGGTTTCATGTTAAGTTCTCCATGAAGTTGTTGCTAGGATACAGACTAAACTTCCTGTGGTGCTTTTAATAACATCCAGAGACTTCAATCATGTTCCTGTGATGGACTCACTGGGGGACGTAGTGGAGGGATGATTACTGAAGATGATAGAGGCCAATCTGAACAACTGGGATCATCCACTTCATAACCACACCTTGATGGACCAAAAAACAGTGGTGGTGAACGGCTCCTCTCTCTTTGATGCAGGACAGAGAGATATAGAAGATCCTTTGTACCTAAAGCTAACAGGCTTTTTAATTATTCTGCAAATGGTAGATGAGCTGCCAGACAAATGAATTTCCCTTTGGGGATTTATAAAGAAATTTGTTTCTTATCGTAAGTCAAAGTCAAAGAAATCTTTATTATCCCCTAGGGGCAATTTGTTTTGCAGCTAGCAGCAAAAAAAGACAAAAAACAAAATAACAACAATAACAGCAAACAAAACAACAAAACATCAGATTTAAAAAAAAGCGCAACAATCACTTCATTAAGTAGCCTTATTCAGGAGTCCAGTGGCAACATGAACAAATTAATTTTTCAACCTGTTGGTCCTGCACCTTGGCACAAGTCGTAAGTCCTCATGCAGTATGCTGGCCTGGCCACTATAAACAGCTGAGAGTCGATGTCTACAGGTGGTTCACTGATGATACAGATCTAACCAGTAACCCTGTGGACAGCATGTTGTATCTTTTTACAGATGTATTCTGACGGTACAACTGCATCCATTATTAACAATAGCAAAACTCCACGTAAACATATTGAAACTACTATGAACACAGCTGTGCACAGTCATACTATCTCTCTTAAGCATAGAAATTATCCTAAAGATGCAAAACCATTATGTGAACCCTAATTAGTGATTTATTGTCTTATTTGGGTGCTCTTGAAGCAGACAGTATGTTATCTGCTATGTGTCTAATTGGAGTTATCAAAATGTAATCAATCAGTAATCACTGAGTTTTTTTTTTTAATAGTAGTCCTGCAATAAATTCTCCCTTGATCAATTAATTAATAATAATTTTTAAAATGTAGCTACTTTTACACTTAAGTTTCAGTTCAACAACAAAATAACACCCCACTGTTAAGAATTTGTGTTGGTTAGTGAATGAGTTGAAGTGAACTCAGGCTGCCATTCTCATTGTAAAACCCGAAAAAAGGAAGGCTGACATCTACAGATAATTTCTATCAGCTACAGTGCTGTGTGTATTCACACTTTTGATGGGTGGATTCATTTTCACATGCGATAAAACCCAGCTGTGGCTCCTCTTGTCAGCCAAACAGACAGCACTATTTACGTGTACTGTTAGGCACTTCTTCTTTTTTTTCTCATAGGCTATATGGGGGCTTACATTCCTCATTGCTGACTTAGCACTAGACAACAGTAAAAAAACAAAAACAAATGAGAAGAATGAATGAATGAATTTTTTCGTTTGTTTCAATAATTTTTGGTGTCTTTTACTCTCTCTCTCTTTCACACACAAACACAAACAAACACACAAGCTACTGTCCCCTTGTAAAGCCCTTTGAGACAAACTGTTTGTAAAAACGGGCTATACAAATAAAATTGCCTTGCCTTGCCTTACTGTATTTGACATTTTTGATTTGCCCTAAGGGTTAAAAGCTTCCTAAAAAGTATTTTACTAATTGCAGGTGCACATAGTCAAAAATTGGTCAAATAATCAAGCCTGTAGATGTTGTATATACTGTCTCTTATATGCCTATTTTTATTCAGAATAACAACACTTTAGATTAAAAGTTATACATTTCTTACGTTATCAACACCCTTTAGCCTTATATACCATGAATGAAGTAAATCTGACTACTTGCAAACATAGACACTATCAGTTAACTTGGTGCACACAGGTAAACTAATAACGTAGTCTCATACAATTGTCCTGCAATAATTAGCTCTTTGTAATGGACACTTTCAAATCAGCCCTCAAGACTCACGGCCTTTCCTAATTTAGTTCTCTCTTTTTTCCCCACTGTTAAGCGACCTTGGGTTTTTTTTGAAAGGCGCTATATAAATTATGATTTTTTATGATTATTATTATGACAATGCTCAGTTTCTGCTTAAGATCTTGAGTCATCTGTATAGTTCATTTGAATGCTGCAGTATGTGATGTTGCTGTATTTCTATTTTATTCTATTTAGTCGACTCTCATGGATGAACACCTGCAAATAAAAGCCAATGCATTTCATATGTGCCTACTATTTACAAATAAGGCAACAGTCACTCGGAGCAACTACTGCAAACTCATCTTTCTTGCTGCTGCTGCTTCTGCTGCTGCCTGAACCCTGTAATAGCTGCTCGACTACTTTGGCGCATGCGCACAATGAGCGGCAATCGGGCTACCAAACTGGTCAAACAGCGGGTGTAAAAATGGTAGGTAACCAAAATAAACACAAACCCTAGGCATTGGCTTTTAGTGCCACCAAGGTTTACCGTCACTACTAGTGTGGTGTTATTAAAGTACACGCCGTGTCGCGTTTTAAAAAGCCTACAATGGTCAATGTGGTTGTGTTCGCTGCTGTTAACAGGGAAGGTCAGTTGATATTTTGAGAGCAGCTATGCTAAGCTACACGTCCCCCTTTTTGGCAGTCTGGTAACTTCGGCTGTGAGCAGGTCAGGCGTTTAATCTCAACACACACACACGGACTCGTTGAAGTGAAATCCTGCCATATCCACTGCCACACTTGACAGCCTGACCTTGTGTTATATATCTATCCCCCATCGTTGATTGTCAGTGATTCATCCCCGGCTAACTTGGCTAACGTTAGCTAGTAGAAGTTACTAGCTGCTGCTGCTGCTGTTGTGTTGAGTGTGTTTGTGTATGTGTGTGTAACAATGCTAACCTTTACGGTTTCCCCCCACTCGGTGTGACACACATACACACTACTAATCCACGCCGTCACTGTCACTACAGATGTTTGAGCTCATGTGGTGTTAATCGGGAACAGTTCAGGACATGAAATCATTGTCAGCTCTGTGAACTCACTTGTTTTTTAGGCTCCGGTTTCAGGAAATGCTGCTCTTCAGTGAAGTGCAAGTGCTTAGATGGATAGATACTGCAGCTTCTGTGAGAGGATGGCATGGTGTGTGTGTGTTTTTGTTTTGTTGGGTTTTTTTTACGACAGATTTGAGGAATATTTCAGAATAATATAGGTCAGAGGTGGGATAGACAGTTCCCATAATCAGATCTCTGCTTTTCCAACCGTTTGGTAGCCTACAATGTTTTCATCATTCAGCATGATGCAAGCACTTGATCAGATGAAACCATGTGATCTACCTCTAAAATAACTTTGTTTTAACATGTAATTGACTATCAAAGTTGCTGCTGAGTAATCATCTAGAGTTAGAGCAAACTAAAACAGATGGACAATTGTTTCTGAATTATCTAATAATCTTTATAAATTAATGCAAATTGCCATCATTGATCCCCCTTTGATCAGATTTGTAGATGTTGTGTTTATGTTGTTTAACAGTCCAGAACTCCTTACCATTCAGTTTACTGTGATAGAAAAGCGTCAAATCTGCACATTTAAGTAGCTGCAAGTCATGAATGTTTGGTTCTTGTACTTGGAAAAGTCACTGGAGTGATTTATTGATTTTTGGAAAAGTTCCTGCATCTTTTTTTGTCACTCAGCAAATTGATAAATTGTACAAGCTGTACAGTGGACAAAAAAGATTTGCTATTTGAAATAAAGTAATTACTTTAAAGCATTTTGTACTTTATAAAAATGCAATATCACTGTTAAAGTATTCTGAAATATTGCATCATGTGATATTTTTTTTTTCTCTCTGTTTTAATATTCCTGGGTATTTCTGGCCGGGTGCTTGTGTTACACTCCAGACTTGTTGCACCTCTAGGTCCCGGTAATGGCATCCCATTTCCCTGCTCATGTTACTTATATGACTGTAGTTATCTGAGGGGCCCTCCGGGGTACAGCATGTGCTCTGAGAATCCACAACATCCCCCCTTCAGAAAAGCCCATGTTGCTTTTGGACAGGACAGAGTTTCCAGCGTATAGCGTCTTGGCTCACCCTCCTACGCCGTGTGTTTGTCGGTGTGACAGACTAACCTTTTAGATGTGTGTCAGAGTGTGTCTGTGCGTCTCTCCTGTCCTTGTCACTGTTGCCTGAATGCTTATAGATGTGTGCGTCTGGTTGTGTGTTTTTGTCTGCGTCTCGCTCTGTGTTTGTGTGTTGTTGTCCGTACTCTGTGGTCTGATCGCACCGGTGTCTGACAGCCCCTGTCCTGTACTCACACAGCATAAGCTGAAGTCTTCGCAGAGGGACAAGGTACGGCAGTTCATGTCCTTTACACAGGCTGGGGAGAAGACAGCTGTGTACTGCCTCACACAGAATGACTGGAAACTAGAAGTCGCCACTGACAACTACTTTCAAAACCCTGATCTGTACTGTAAGGAATCCATGAAAACCTCAGTAGACCGGAAGAAGCTGGAGCAGCTCTACAATCGCTACAAAGGTAAGTCTGTATTTCACACTGTAACATTAGATATAATCACAGGAATAGAGTTCTTCCATAAAAGGACTGAATTCTTTTAAAGTCATACACACTTCATCTTTGCAAAAGAAACTGAGTGCCACTCATACTATATTTTTTTTTACCCTTGATAGATCCCCAGGATGAGAATAAGATTGGTATTGATGGGATCCAACAGTTTTGCGACGACCTCTCGCTGGATCCGGCCAGCATCACTGTGCTGGTCGTCGCATGGAAGTTTCGCGCCGCCACACAATGCGAGTTCACCAAGAAGGAATTTCTGGATGGAATGACAGAGCTCGGGTGAGTGTCGCCATCAGCAGCATCAGTGTGACATGCTACGAAGTGGGACATAAACAGTGTCTGAAGTGTCTTTGCGTGGTCATCGATGTCATAGCGAAGCTCCAGGGAGGGAAGGCCGTAGCTATTTATAGACTCAACTGAAGCATGGCTTGAGTATTCTGTGTCTTAATGGAACGAGTCAATGAAAGAGCTGCAGTGTTGTGGCTTTTTGAGGTTCATATGTCAGGAGTTAATTTCGGCCAGTTTGTCACCAGTACCAACACTGGCATGTTGTAACTGGTGGTGTTGTGTCCATGAGTTTGTTTGTTCATGTGTTGCTTCATTTGTCTTGTTTTCTAGGTGTGACAGCCCAGAAAAACTGAAGGCCCTTTTGCCAAGATTAGAACAGGAGCTAAAAGATAGCGGGAAGTTCAAGGACTTCTACCAGTTCACCTTCAACTTTGCCAAAAATCCTGGACAGAAGGGTCTAGGTAAGCAGAGTGACAATAGTAAAAACAACAACTGGAGTTGAGCTTGAATGTTTGTGAGTCTAATACGTTTCTTCTTTGTGTCTGTGTGCAGACTTGGAGATGGCTGTAGCCTACTGGAACCTGGTTCTGTCAGGACGATTTAAGTTCCTCGATCTTTGGAATAGATTCCTTTTGGTGAGTCAAAAAAGTTAAACAAGCGATAAACAGATCAAATTAGTTGCATTTATTGGGTAAAGGCAGGACAGTTACTGAGTTTTTCTAGCCACACCAATGGTTCTCACTGTTCTCAAACAAACGATCCCTACACATTTTACAACATGAGATGTGCAGATTTTAAATTTGAGGGAACTGGTTTTTGAATTTATAATTTAATTCACTAAAATTTAATGACCTGAGCTGAGATAACTGCATCTGTTTTTTAAAGAGAAAAGCTTAGTTCATATTGGTTATAGACAGGAAGAAAAAGTGTATTTACCAGTAAGTTCACCAGCATTTGTCCGTTATAGGAACATCATAAACGATCCATCCCAAAGGACACATGGAACCTATTGTTGGACTTCGGTAACATGATTGCAGATGACATGTCAAACTATGATGAAGAAGGTGAGTTTGGGCAAATTGGATTAAAAATTCCTTCAGATTACTCATTGCTCCATCACAATGGCACTAATGACATCTTGGTATTTCTTCCTCAGGAGCGTGGCCAGTCCTTATAGATGATTTTGTGGAATTCGCTCGACCAATTGTAACAGGATCAAAACGTAAAACTCTCTAAATGCAATCACAACTCTGGAAAGCCAGAACGTTGTTTCTTTTACAGTGACTTCATAGTTTTTTTTAAGACTTGTACAAAAAAAGTGAAAATTGTAGGCTTCAGAGGGAAAACAGAAGCACTTGAAACTGTCAGGAAACCACCTTTCAGGGAGCTGAGTAAAAACTATGAGAACAACTGGCCACATTTTTTTGTCCTCGTGAGACTGAGGCGTCATATGGACAACGCCAGATTCACCTCCGTCTCTCCTGCTGGATTCTCAGTATCCTGGATGCCCCTCTGCTCGGCTCCAGGAGGAGCACTACCTGTCAGGCCACAGCCCTGTAAGTGGGGATGGACACAGCACTGAGAGGAAGGGTCACTGGCTGTGTGCACTCTGAATGGACTGGAGAGGAGAAAGCGGTGTGTTTTAAGATTCTTCCTAGTCAGCTTTGTTTTGTTATATGAAGCTCTTGAGTGACTGTGCAGAGTTCCCATGTCTTACTCTAACTTCGGGACAGTGCTCACTACACCAGCACCAACAGAACTGTTGCAGTTTTTACTGTACATACTGTATCTATTGGAACAGTTTACAAAGAGAGCTATATGAAGAATAATATAAATATGTTGAATTTATAAATGCAAAAAGATGATTTCTTTTATGTACAGGAAATGCTAAGATCTCTAATGGGATGCCTCAATATTGTGGATGTTATGCCGTTGGTTTAAATGTTAGGTGGATCTGTCAAGTCATGGCATTGTGAGCTTCTCATTGAAAGCATGTTAAACACATTTTATTTCACTTTGGGCTGGTTTCACAAATAAATTTTCACTTGAGTAAAGGCAGTGCTTTAATTTAGATAGCTGATATTGGTTTGTAGAGTTCATTTGTCTGGTTACTTGCAGTTGGGAGTGGGTTTTGAATCCTCAGTGTAATCAGTCATATCCACAGAACCATAACATTGCTTTCGAAGATAATTTCTTCTTAAATCAGTTAATCCCTCTGAGAAGTATGTTCAGCAGCAGTTAGTAGACATCAAAAGTTAAGAAGTTACAGGCCGTTAGGATTGCATGGCACATATCTGTATGTTATGGCAGTGCGAAGCCCTTTATTCAGAAGCCAGGACACTAAAGAGGGCGACAACAGGACAAAGTAAGCCTTAAGAAAAAAATACCTGTCTGTTCAATATTTATGTTTCTGTTCAAGCCCATCTGTTCAGTGTTACTGACAGTAGTGAAAATTAGAATATATTGTTGATACATCATGTAAGTAGCCTAAGTATATTGTTCATTTAAGAAAGATGAATAAAGCATGAGTTTTTCCATACTCATACATGCATTTAACTCCTTTGTCATTGAGAAGATAGATAATAGACTAACTGCTACAGCGTGACTTTATTTCATTCTAACCCTAACCCTTTCATTAAGAGGACTCTGACAAATACTCAATTTACAGCATTACAGATGTGTGACAGATCAATAATGTTGGTTGTTGAGTTGATCCGGATTTTTTTTTTACACCTCGGGATTGAGGGTTGTACAGTTGTGAAGTTGAACAATACTGTTTTTTCCCCTGACAAAATAAGAGTGAACTTCACTGTTTAATAGTCACCATTAAACCAGTTGTGTTGATTAAATATGATTCATTGATCATGTTCAGAATAACAGGAAAACAAGGAGAGATTGCAGAGGCACTTGTCTACACTGTTTAAGGGAATTTGGACCTTGAATTATTCAATTCAATATTTAAGGCAAAGAAAAAAAAATATGATTCATTGATCACATTCAGGATAACAGGAAAACAAGGAGAAATTGTAGGGGCACTCCTCTACACAGTCTAAGGGGATTTGGACTTTGAATTCTTCAATTGAATTGAATTTAAGACAAAGAATAAAAAACCCTGCAATAACCATTTGTCCCATCTTCCAGTAGTGATGTTCAGGTGTGGTTACAGGTGCAACGGAGCCTGACCACACCTACCAGCGCTGGGCGGAGCAAAGAGGTGCAACAGGTTGAAGCTTTTAGGCAGAGAAGGCAGCCAGACACTGCTGTTCATCCTGATGAGTAGTTACTGTTTAAGTTGATATGGTGAACTTTTTTTTCTCTTCTTTTTTTAGCAAACTGTTACTTATTTACTTGTCAAGCTCATATAATGTCACTTTGTAATGTATTTGTAGCTGTATTTCTAAGCACATGATGAATCTAAGTCCAACGTTCATTTCTTTAGTTGTAAAATATTCCACCAGCAGCGTCTGTCTGATGTTTGGAGCAGGATGGGCGAGGGTACAGTAGGTCTTTATAGAAGTTTTAGCTGAAAACAACCGGTGAGAGTTGACGGAGCAGATCCATTTAGTGAGGCTGAGGGACCAAATCCTGAAAGATGCTGAAAAGCTGGGGTGGACTGCAGACATTGGGGCCACTTCTCTGTGAGTTTGTGACCATGAGCAACACATTTCAAGTAGTTGTTGATGACAAAAACAGGAATTACAGCCACTTTAAACAAAATTAGATGCCTGTCTCTGTGATAATAATATTCCTGGTTGCATGGAAATGAAATTAGTACAGAGCAGTCATTTAAAAATGTTGTAGTATTTTTTTTAAATCCTGAACAAAATTGTGTAATTACTGCTGTTGATACTACTAATATCATCTTCATCTCCACCACTACTACCTGTACGAGTCATCGTTATGGTCTGTGACATGCGAGGACATGTGAGCAAACATTACTGTGTCTCTTCCTCCAATTGTTTTGCATGCAAATAAAGGACGCTGCAGGGTGTTTGTTAACCAGGCCCCTCCTCTTCTAGTGAGCGCTGTAAGGTGAGACATCTCAAACTCAGATCGTTCTCTTATTTACCTTGACTGGAGCCAGTTCTGTTTGAGCTACAAGAAATGAAATAACTTTCACAGTATTTGGTTGTTTTATACTCTCGGACGGTGGACTATTGTACCTGCACCACATGACGCACGATGGAGAACAAAATGACAGGAAACGCTGCTCAGCCTCTAACATCTAACAATAGCAATGAAAGGTAAGCCTCATCTTGATATTTTGTGGGCTTCTAGATGGTTGATACACTGTATGTTTGTAGACTCTTGCTGCTTCCATCTTGACTTTCACTTATTTACTCTTCTTTCTTTTCTCATCAACTTTCTGCATTTTGTTTTTACTGAACAAATTTGTATAGCTGCAACAAGACGTATCAAAAACATCATAGCTATGTGTAATTTTGTTCAAAAATGTTAACTTGTCTTGTTATCTTTAAGCTTGAGCTTTTGCTCCTTGCTTCTAATCCTACATAAAAGTAATTTAAAACTCGCCCAACATCCAGCCAGAGCATTTGATCTCCCTGCTACAGAAACCTGACCCGACGGAGGCCGTTGTAGTGTCTGTTATCAAGGGATAGAAAAGAGAATGAAGGGTGGGAAGGAAAATCAGCCCTTGGTCAGGTATTATAACAGCTTTGTGAATTTCTTTGTGCATTGTAGCCTACTGAACTGTGTGAGTGCCCCCTCTGTAGGATTGACCCCTATGGCTTCGAAAGACGTCATGACTTTGAACCCTACACGGAGATGATGAACGAGTATGTAGCTGTCCTCAACAGAAGATCCACCAGATGGTCCAAGCTCCTTCAAGAGAAACCTCACATAGAGAAGAATGTAACAGGTAAAAGACACACATCCAAACACACACACACACACACACACATTGTTGTGTTTTGTTGATTGTGTCATGTAATTATAAAATCTGTTCTGGAAGTGAAGCGGTATGTGCGTAAAGGTGTCCCCAATGAGCACCGAGCCAGGATCTGGATGGCAGCAAGTGGTGCTCAGGAACAACTGGAGGGGAACCCAGGTTATTACCAGACGCTGCTGACCATGGAGCACGACACCAAGCTGAAGGAAACCATTCATACAGGTGAGACAAAATCATCTTTTCAACCAAAAATGTAATCAACACTTTAAAGCCCAGTTAAATCAGTTAATATGATGAATCTAGTAAATTCTCTTTCTTTGGCAGATATGCACAGGACTTTTCCTGACAACATCCTCTTCAAGAGCCAAACTGAGCCGAGTCTGCAGAAGGTTCTGTTCAATGTGCTGCTGGCCTATGGACACCATAATAAGGCAGTGGGGTACTGCCAGGTGAGTTTACTCTCCTGTCTAATAACATAATGGCTATTTACCTAACAAACAGCACAGGCTACTTCCTTATTCATAGAAATTCATGCGTAGCATTTCCTCCAAGTGTTGCTTGTGTGTTGCATTCACCAATTACTATTAGCGCCCTTTATAGTCATGTTTTCAAGGTGTAGCTCAAGGTGCACACGTGTTCGTACTGTTGCGATCTCAAACAAACTCTGCAAAATCATATCACTTTGCCGAAAGCGGTTTTGTCGTGAAGTCAGTGATTCACACACTGTTACATTTATTATTGTGTTGTTTTTATTACAGGGAATGAACTTCATTGCAGGCTACCTCATCATAATCACCAAAGATGAGGAGAAATCCTTCTGGCTCATGGATGCATTGTTGGGCAGAATACTTCCAGGTTACATTTTTTTTAATTCTATCCTCCCACACTCAATGAAAAAATCCCTGCACAAAAGTGTTTTCAGTGACTGATTAAAGATATTCTCAGGTTGAATGTGGGATTGACTGTACTGTCTGGCAATTAAGCTTACTGTACGTACCAAAATTGACAGCAGAGTGAGGGGGATGTCAAGTCAAGCTCAGCCTACCAGCACCTGCCATAATGGGCAAAAGTATGTGAAAACACCTGTGGGCAAACCAAGGGCGCACAAGGTCACTTACTTGATATGAATATGTGTGAGGAGTTTGCATGTTCTCCCTGTGTTTGCATTCTCACCGTGTGCTCCAGTTTCAGATCATGATCCAACAACATTTACACAAGGTTAATTGGTGAAGTTAAATTGCCCATAGGTGTGAATGTGAGGATGACTTGTTGGATTAACTGAAATTAGTTGGGAGAAGTGAGGGGACATCTTCCCTGCAATAAAGTTCTGCGTATTTTCCAGTCAGTGATAAAATCCAAATTTATAAATCAACAGCAATCTTTTTTATTATTGCAGGTAATTTTCATGTTAATTAAAAATATGCATAATAATGACTATATAATAAAATATTGCAGTTTGCCGTGATCTAGTCAATTTTTAAAAAGCTAATTACAAGTGGACCCAGGCATGAGCCTTGTGGGACTCCACATGAAACATTCTTAAAATTAAAGGACAATTCTGGGCAAATTCAAACCTGGGGCTGACCAGCGTAAGATTGGTCTGCTCCCATTATATGCTGCTGTGGCGATGCCGGGACAGACAGAACAACTAACAGGAGACATTAAAAAGAAAATCTTCAGCTTTATTCTTTTAGACCTAAAATATTAGGAAACTAAAGCGCCAGGTTGAATTTGCCCAGAATTGTCCTTTAAGATCTGAGATGTGCTTTAATAGCCAACTACAAGGGCCAAACAACAACTAACAAGTGAATTCATGTGACCATGGTATGTTGTAGACTACTACAGCCCGGCTATGTTGGGGCTGAAGATGGACCAGGAGGTTCTTGGGGAGCTGGTGAAGGTTAAAGCCCCTGCAGTGGGGCAACTCATGGCCCAGTACCCTGGCATATGGACCCTGGTTGTGTCACGCTGGTTCATCTGCCTCTACATTGACATACTCCCGATTGAGGTGAGAAAAAAGTATGGTATAACCTCCTCAAACACAACGAGTTCGAGCTGATCATTTAACAGACGTCCTCCTGGGCTCTTGTACTTGCAGACAGTTCTGCGGATCTGGGATTGTCTCTTCTACGAAGGCTCCAAAGTTCTTTTCCGTGTCGCTCTGACGCTCATCATTCACCATCAGCCGGAGATCTTAAGAGCTCGCTCTTTGCCTGACGTGTGTGAGTGCTTCAAACAAATCACCTGTGGAGCTTTCACTCTGGAGTGCCACACCTTCATGCAGGTGAGGACAGTCAGAGAAACTCATGAGGCTGATTTTACATTTTTCCTCTCAAACAAAATGTGTAACCATTCTCCTTGAAATTATATATTTCTTTGTTTTTCTTTTTAACTCAACATAGAGCAGTTCTAAAACCAACTTCAGGTTTTCCTCTACTGACAAACTGAGTAATGGTTCATTGATCATTTGATGAAAGAAAATACAAAGATAATTGTCATGTGCTCTGGGATCCTTTTCAAAATATGCCTTGTTCACATAATTGTTCTCATATTCAGCATATTTCTGGCATTTTTTGCTTCATACAACTAATATCAAACAATAATTCTTACTTTAGTTTTCTGTGTTATATTGCTCTTCTATGCCCTTATATTATATGCATGTCTGGGCTACTGGATACTCAAATTTCCTTTGGGATCAATTAAGTATCTCTAAGTCTAACAAAAGATTGATCTTGCACAGAGGAATGACCAAAAAAACAAATGATATGTATGACCAGGATTTATTCCAGTTGTTTACATGAAGTTATTGTGATTTCATCTTAAACCCTCATTCATTCGTCTGTCAAAATGTCTTTCTACAGAAAATCTTCACGGAGCCTGGAAGTCTCTCTATGGCAACTATCGATAAACTGAGAGAGAAGTGCAGACAACAAATCATGGAGGAAGAATCTGGACGGACATAAGAGTGTCTGGATTCACTGCTTTCAACATTTGCTCAGGAACTTTGTACCATCACTCAACTGTGGCTTTAGATTGATCTCTTATCTACCACACTAGATATACTGTATATGAAGGATTTGTCTCAAGTGAAAATTTTTAAACCTTGCCTTTTGATTCTTTTTGTTCCTATGGTTTTTGAAAGTATCAGAGTCATGGGACCGATAGTATTTTTTGTTTCGTTACCATGGAGAATAACCGTTGTGAGAGTGTAACTTCTGTTTCTTGTCTTTGATACAAAGAAGGAAATTCATGTCTTGCATAAAAACAGAGAAATATTCACCCTCATCTCTTTTCTGGCTTAAGTGTTTAATTGAATGCCAAACAAAGGTTAGACAAAATGGCAATTTTTTAAGTGTCACATTATCATCTTAAACAACAAATTATTTAGGGGCTTCAAACCTGTGGCTGCATGTTGAAGTTAGAAATCCTAAAGTGCTGTTGAGGTACAGGAAAATTCAACTGAAATGTTTGAAAGTGTCTGCCAGAGGTTATCCAGCTGTTTGTTTCGGAGCTAAATGACCTGTTAAGATATGTTGTCCTAGTTGGAAACATAAATATTTAGTGTAAGGTCTGTTCATGGAGCAAGTTATTTATAAGTTATATTTATTTAATTTGCTTTCAAAACTATAAACCACCTCAAAGAGTACAAATGTTTTCATACTCAAACACTCAGAAAACAAAGAAATGGCTGCTGTCTGTTACTAACCAACCTGCAGTCGTGGACAGATCATGACACAATGGGCCCCTGGGCACAAACAGTAAACACTCTGATACAAAGGTGCAAAGAGACACAAAACCACATGGCTATGTAGGTGTTTTGTGTCTCTTTAGCAAACACATAGAGGTGGTCCAGGGGCCCCAGGCCTGTACCAAAGAAGCCCTTTCAGTTATTAAAAACACTAATAACTTAGCCAACTATTCATCCCTTTCTGGGCCAGAGCAGCAGAAAGAAACCTGTCTTGACCATACTTTTTCCTGTTTTATTCTCATCATTTAGTGAAATGTTTTCAGTACCAGCCTTTAATGACTGTTGGACATCATGTTTGTTGAATCCACCCTGCGTTTACAAGCAGATACCCTCGACCAACCAGGAACAGGTTTGACAGATGATAAACTACATAAAGGCAAAACAAAAAGTGACACGGCCTTGTTCCTTCTCTTTTATTGACCTCTCCTTTAGAAAACAGTTCAAACAAAACCATTAAAACCATATTAAATCACTACATGGATATTTAGATGCGGGAGAAAAACAAAACAAACATAAAAAACATAAATAACTGTACTTTCCCCCCATTACATCAAACAAAGCATATTAATGGTAGTAATAGTACATGAAGGCTATGTGAGACACAATGAAAATGTCCCATACATGGCAGCACAGTGTCAGTGAGTGGGTGAGTACCTCTGTGAATATTGGCTTTACTTAAATCCCATCCATATAACAGCTGGGAAGGCACTGATGAACCAGACCAGAGCATAATGGCCATTTTAATCATTACATGGGGCTTTTCCTCAGGACTTTAGTGCAACTTCGTAACCTTCAAGCGTCCAAAATCCCAAGTGGGCCCAAATTCAGGAAAACAAACAAACAAAAAAAACAACAACAACAAACAGAACCACCCAGTGGACTTCATCAAAGCAATATTATAAGGTTCTTTTGTGGTGTCCTGAGCTTTTTCATGCAACAAGCCAAAAGTATGTCAATAAGATTGTTTAAGCAAATCCTGGCATGTGTCTTTCTGTAACAGCAAACTCCAAAAATTGAGAAATATTAACATTTTGGGAAATACACTTATTTGCTTTGGAGGCTAAAGTTGGATGGGACGATCCAAGACATTGCCGTGTCTGTATAGTAATGTGAAGCTGCAGCCAAAACGTGGTAAGTTTAGCTTGGCATTAAAACTGGAACCTCTAAAGCTCATTAATGTGCTCTATCTTGTTTCGTCTACACAAGAATCAATGGGTAAAGCTCATACATCGAGGTTCAGCAGTGGGTTATGAGCCTGAACAGGCATGTTTGCTTCCTTGAGTTTCCTCCAGAAGTTACAGCTACCAGCCAAGAAATAGTCCTGGCATGAACCGGCGACCACAACTTGTCTATTTATACTCCTTCGTTTTTGTTCAAGTCTTTAAACTTACCCAAGCAAACCCTCTTTCCATAGCATGTCATTTAGCAGACATAAGAGAGATATAAATTCTCATCTATGAATTGACAAGAAAGCAAATGAGTCCATTTCCCACAATGCTAACAACTCCTTCAAGTGAAACAAAAAAAAAGCTAAAAATGCCTCAAATCCTACAAAGCTGAGAGCTGTATCTAACGCTGCCATACAAAATGTGTTACGTACAGTTAAGAAGCAAAGATTGGCATTTCATTATTAATCTCAGTGGACTAAATGAATTCCTACATGTAAAGCAAAAACTAAGCAGCCTCCCTTGTTTCTTTTCCAGGAATAGGTTACTGTGTTTTTAGCATGATCACTAAAATCTGCCTACTTGGTCTAAATGTAGAGCTAATGCAATAAAAAATGTCAGATCTTTACTGTATGAATCAGGCTGAGTTAAACAGCCAGAAATATTCCCTTTATAATAACAAACCTTATTTAGGATGAGACCACTAAAAAGTGGTCACCCAGTAACAGATAAGAAGAGCTAAAGTAGCAATTCCCTCAAATCCCATAATCCCTCAAAATTCCTTTCACAGAAATCATAAATAGTACAATACAAGTTGAGGACTCTTGTGGACCCCTCTGTTCAACATCCCCTGACTTTACTTGGTATCTGTAAAGAGTTTTTCCTCAATTCACCACAATCTCCAAACAATGAAAGAGTGGGTCAGTTCAGAAAGTGTATATCAATCTCACAAAGTAATAATGACTAGTGTTATTGGTAAGGGCAGAGAACAGCACAGAGACAGATGATGGAGGGATAGAGGGGCACAAGGTAGCGTGTTAGTCTCATAAAACAGTGGTTAATATCATGGTGTCGCGCTCTGGCCCCCCGGGGGACATGAAAGTGAAGAGCCACCTCAGATGGTTTGGTAGCCGGCGTGGCTCCTCTTCCTCCCGATGAGGTAGGCCAAGAGCACAATCAGGACTAGACCTGCTAAAGCTGCTCCAACTATGATGGGGATCAACATGTCGTCTTCGTCCAGCTGGCATTCCTCAGCTGCCGGGGTGAGACAACAGGACAAATTAGAGCAAGAAAACAGGAGATTAATTTACTTAAAGCTCCTGTACAGACTTTTCATTTAGTGTTGATTTTGGCGGCCCCTGTGGACGAAAGCGGCGGAATGAAGACTGCATTTCTCACTGTCATGAAGATGTTTGTCTGGCCAGCGCGTTATAGATTTGTTTTGGAAACGTCAGAAAGAAGACGGGACTTGCTTTTTTTTTCTTGCTTTTTTTAGCAGCGTAATGTTTCTATTCGTATCGTTTCGTCAGTGGTCCGACCTGACCATGGCTTCCAGAGGTATAGAATTAGACTACTTAGAAATAGTGTATCTTCACACTGATGGACTCATTTGCTGTTGTAGGTAACAGAGACACATCAGCAGAAACCAGAGACTTTTGCGTATCCAGTTAAAAGCTCCGCACAGGGGCTTTAACCGAGAGCAACAAAGTCAAGTGTGCATTTACCTGCTCCAAACTGATTCCCAGTCAGACCAAAGGGCTGCACCTGCACCTGGAAGGTGTTGATGGACACAATCTGTGCCACGTTCAGGGTCTGCTCCTCTCGGCACATGTACGAGTATCCCAGGGTGCCCCGCAGGTAGTCCAGGCTGTTGTTATGGGCTGAGACAGCCTCTAGGGTAGGGACAGAACAGGGAGGGAAAATACATAAGTGAGGATTCTGGTGTAATATGTGATAGAAAATGTTAATAATTTGATTTAAACCCTTCTGTAAACCTCTATACTTACACAATCTGTATTACCTGGGAATATGTCAGATTATGGAACAAACTTCCAAGACTCTGATTTTACAGAAAAAAACTTGTGGTTTTTTCAGATTCCCTATGATCCACAACAACAACAGCAAAATGCCATCAGTGATGACAGAAGCCATTTTAAAAGTGCTTCATCAAATGTGTCACTTTCAACTATTGCAGCAGTATTGCACCTGAATGTCACCAAATTAAAAAGACAGCGCACCAGAACAGTACTCCGGCTAATGAGCTGTTCAAAGGCATAGTTGATTAAGATGTCTTAAATTTGTACAACTGCTGCAACAGTCAGAGCACCGCAGTCACACACACTCACTAGTTTTCTTGTGGCTGTTTGTGGCGGTTCAAAATCTCCTATAACAAATAGGATTAAAAAAACATTTAGGTAAATAACTTTTATATTTTTTGTTGTGTTAAGATTGGGTGTGTCAAGAATTCTTCAATTGCATTAAGGTGAAATAAAAACAAAACAGAAATCAGCTTCCCTGTGCATTAGAGAATCATAACATGCAGCAATTTCTTCTCCAGTTTAATGCAGCAAAATCATCATCAACAACCTTTATTTAACCAGGCAAAATTGCTTAGAAAACATTCTTATTTAAGCAACGGCCTGGTAAAATGAATTTACTGGAGTTGCAGTTTCAGAACTTTAGTAATTTTTTTTCTGTGATTGGTACCAAGCTTCATCATTTTTTCTAGGAATTCATACGGAATAACAAACCTGTACGATAAAGCATCACCAAATTACATGCATTTTGTCTGCCGTTTGCCTCCCTTGTGAACCGATATCCTTTACTATGTAAAGATCAGCACAAGGCAGAATAAGTATAGGATGCCTCAAAATTAACATCATGTCAATCATGTTCCTACTAGTTCAAGTCACAGCTGCTTTATTCATTGCTACCTTTATTAATTTAGTTCCCTGGTTACGTTACCAACAAATAGACATTATATTAAGAACAACAGGATAGACTGGACACATGTTTATTAACCTGAAACAAGGAGATCTGCATAAACACTGTAAGTAAAGTGCACTCACCCTTCATGTCAGGCCAGGCTGCTGACAGCGTCACTTCACTCAGGTGGTACTTATTGGAGGTAGTGTTCTGGAGGAATAAGGCGGTAACTGCAGTCAGGACAGTTTTATGCATGCGCTAGCTGCCACCTAGTGGCTGTTTCAGGAAGTGTGAGATGAAAATAACAGGGCTGTGATGAACAAAGCGGTGAACACTGATGCAGTAACCTACCAGGGTGAAAGAAAAGGTGAGGTTGGTTTTGTCCACATCCGTTGTGAGACGCAGGGAGGCGCTCTCTGACTCACATGATCCAGAGCTCTTTGTCACATTGGGCTGAAGGTTCATAACATCCTGCACAGTCTGTAAATAAACAATACAACATTAAGCAAATTAAAGACATCTAAACGTGGCTGTAATTATAGCCATAGCTGTAAACTGCTCAAGCATTGCT
Organism: Trachurus japonicus; assembly: GCF_045865225.1. Taxonomy (NCBI): domain Eukaryota; kingdom Metazoa; phylum Chordata; class Actinopteri; order Carangiformes; family Carangidae; genus Trachurus; species Trachurus japonicus. Next base: position 21,117,221 of record NC_140927.1, read on the forward strand.
TAAGTGTCTCATAGTACCTTGTTCTGAGACGAGGAGTTGAAGGTGATGCTGAGCTGCAGCCCCATGGATGCCAGCAAACAGGCAGTACCGTTGCTGCTGGTGACCACATAGTTTCCCTTTTCAGGTCTGCCTGGGTCTTTGTGCAGCTGAGCAGTTGTTGGGGTACTTGTAGTTGAGGCAACACCAGCAACACCTGGGTGCAGGACAGCAGCTGCAAAACACATTCAGTCACCACTTAAAGCAGAAGTAAGCGATCCGGTCGTTTTGGCTAACTTCTTGTCAGAGTTAGCAGTCCCCGCCCTCGTCCCTACGTCACCACATTCACGCGCATCCCTTGGCTGCACACACAGAGAGGACCGACCCTTTATGCCGTTCTCTCTCATTGGATAAAGGTTGTAGGATACAAGGAAAATTTTCTCCTAGGCTTACAGCAGAGCAGAGTGACTGGCAGACCCGTGTTTCGGACCAAACGCTCTATGTAAGTGATTGCTGTCGGAAGATATAACTATTTAAGACTTATATTAACACAAATTCCGCTTACTTCTGCTTTAATGTTCTGAAATGTTACTTTATGTATCTTTATTGTGGAAAATGGCTCTGACAGTACTTAAATTGTAGAAGATGATTGAACTTTTAAATGTATGTACATATGTATGTCTTTCTCTTTCTATCTAGACAGTTTTAGATCAAACCACACCTCTATAATTAGACTTTTAAATTCTGAACCAACACTGTTAGCACCCTTTCAAGTGCAGATTGAAATTTGTGAAACCTTTGCTCTCTTTCCACTGAACAACACAACATCAGACCAGGTCTAGATCAATAACCACTATCCTTAGAGATAAGTCGACTCTAGACGTGCTGAATCTGAGATAGGCTACTAAACATTGACTGCGACCACAGTTTCAGATTTGTGACTTTTTTCTTTTTCTTATTCTATTTATGAAAACATCAAACAATGGCAGCTTGGATAGACTTATCAAATCTGACCTAAAGCCCATTTAATCCACAGAAACCCTCATACATTTGTGCAAAAGCCTGCCACCTCATTCTTAACAGAAGATTGTCTTTCTTGAGTTTATGATATAATTCATGATACCATTTTGTAGGTTTTTTTTAAAAGGACGTTTTAGTGTGTGTCTCACAACCCTTTTTGAGTGGTCCTCAATACTTTTTAATTTTATCAAGGGGGAGGGAGGTAACGTGCATTGAATACTGTAATTTTTATATACTATGTTTATTTATGTATTCTCCCTGTACCCTTATGCATTTTGCATAGTGTGTTGTGGAGTGACACGTTAATAAAGTCTCTCTCTCTCTTGTCAAATCTGCACAAATGGAGCCAACTTCAGCCTCACAGCCTCATGAGTGACTGAGCTCAGCATCGTCAGATCCAGACAGTTTGGAGCCTGACTGTCCCTCGTGTGTAGCTACAACATGTGTGTTAGGCCTGACAAACAAACCGCAGCTCTGACCTACATGATCTCTGCTCTGTGTGGTTACAACAGTGGAAAGTTTCGCCAGCTTGGAGATCGGTCCAAACATTGTTTCGTTACGAGCTAACGTTAGGTCAGTTGTGACCTTCGTGAGTTGGCAACCGTTAGCTATTACTACTACTAATAATAATCAATACTCACCTAAAATCAACTGCAGCGTTACTGCCAGGCTCCAGGACTGAACACCGATGTGCGTCATGTTTCTTGACGGTCTCACGGGGACTAAATCACGGCGGCGGCGGCGGCACAACAACACGGGGTGAGCGAGGAGAGGAGCTGTTGTGCTAACAGGCTAGGCTAACGTTAGCAGCGTCACAACAACGGCAAAGAGAAAGAAAAAAAAAGATAAAAGTCACGGATTCGTCGAAGTGATAAAGCGCTGTTTTTTGGTGACGAGGCAACCTAACGTTTCTGGATGCCGGTGTGAGCTGTTCCTGCCAGTAAAAGCTAGCTGTGGTGTTAATTTTTTGCTCCCAGTGAAGACTTTAATCAGCAGCAGCAGTGCAAGGACTGACGTCACCAGGATCATGTGACAGCGGTTTTAAGAAACACCTAGAAGATCACGTGATCAACAGCAGCAGCTTGTTTGTCATTTCACACAAGGATTCACGGGTAAATATTATAATGTAATGTACAATACAATATACGCTACAAAATAATACTTTAAGTTAGGTACTTAGGTGATTTTTTTAGATACAGTGTTTGTATTTGCAGTAGAGTATTTCAAGTTTGCTGCCTCATAGTCTGCTGCACTAGTGGGGGAGAGCGGGGCACGTTGGGTCATTTTTGACATTAGGCTTTATTATTGAAAAAGTGTTCGTGTTTCATTCATTATTTTACTATACATGTATACATATATCTGTTAGCTACAAATAGACACCAAAAGTAAATTCCTAGCCCTTTCACATTTCAAACAGTTATACCGAAAGCAGCAGGTGTGCAAATGTCCCAAGGTGGGGCACGTTGGGACAGGTAGGGGGGCACGTTGGGACAGTGTTGTAAATTACTTTTAAAATGGTTGCAAACAATTTAATTTTTATAGAAACATGTTGTGTGTAATCTCCACAACTGCATATATTATTTATGATGTAGGCCTATTTATTATTTTAAAGATATCCACAGACCACTAGTAAAATAACATGTAGCCTAAATGACGAACAAATTGTCCATTCAACATCTAAAAATTATATTTTCATTTGCAAATACATGAATCATTATTAAAGCAGACGTAAGTGATATATTGTGTGATATATTGTGTTAATATAAGTCTTAAATAGTTATATCTTCTGACAGCAATCACTTATATAGAGTGTTTGGACCGAAACACGGGTCTGTCAGTCCCTCTGCTCTGCTCTGAGCCGAGGAGAAAACTTTTCTCGTATCCTACAGTTTTTATCCAATGAGGAGAGAGAACGGTGTGCAGCCAAGGGATGCCGTGAATGTGGTGACGTAGGGACCATAGACTGTAAAAAGAATGGACGTAGCGTCCGTGACGTCACCCATTGGTTTTGGTGAGTCTGTTTCGTGCCGCTACTACGGGGGTTTGAGCCGCACCATGTTGGATTCTACTTGCCATATTTGGAGCGGTGCGGCCGTTGGCCGGCCGAGAGCCCGCCCACCGGCCTCGTAGCAGCGGTCTCCGGACCTGTCACTCAACGTTTCCGCGCCCTGATTGGCCAGAACTTTAAACCTAATAATAGTAAAACTGTAGAGTTTAAAAAAAATTCACCCCCCTCAGAGTGTGTGCGGGGGTAGAAACTATCGGTTGAGACCAAAAAAATAAAATGTACCAGGCTGTAAATATGTTTTTTTAAGCTGTAAAATCGGCTATTTTAACATGGGGCTCAATTGGAGTTGCTCCCTTCTGGAGCCAGCCCCCAGCGACAGCCGGGGGTATTGCAGTTTTTTGAACGCGGAAGTGAGCTTCACTTCTCAGACCGACAACTGCCCCCTTGGTAGGGACGAGGACTGTTATGGTGCGTTCACGGCAACTCGTAACTCGTGTTTTTCCGACCTGTGAAGTTGTACCAGTTCGATCTGGTACGAGTTCACGGGTCGGAAGTTACGAGTGGCCGTTATAGTGACTTTCACCGGTAAAACAGGTCTGAAAAACACGAGTGGGTTGCCTGGAACGCTACAAAGTCGTAAGTCGTGACTTGAAGCTGTAATTTACGGTTTCAAAAGCCTACCTGGAACGCAGCATTAGCCAAAACGACCGGATCGCTTACTTCTGCTTTAAAAAAATGTTTTTTTTTTCAAGGAAAAAACGTAATAACCCATGAACTATTGAATTAATATATAACATATTAACTCACATAAGTCTATTTAAAAACTCATTCATGCAAGTTAGTGGGGCACGTTGGGACGCAGGGGCCCAACGTGCCCCACCCATGACTGCAAGCATATTTAGCTAGCTGTCACTCAGCGCTACGTAGCACGAAACATGGCAACTATCCTATCTTGTAAGCATTATAATACTGACTAAAATGATATATGTTTGATTTTTGTGACATGTATACAAAAGGTTTAAATAGAAAATTACTTCACGTCAAAATTTTAATTTACATGAGCTTCAAACCACGAATCTTGAATAAAAAGTGAACGGATGAATGGAGGCTCCCGCCTACTTCAGGGGATGCCGGAATTCACGCAGAGGGTGTGCTCACCAAAATACGTCCTTATTGCTACAGCGGATCACCTCGAAGTAGCCCTGTGCCAACGTGCCCCTCGGACCAACGTGCCCCGCTCTCCCCTGCTTTAACAGCAGAAGTTATTATTTTCCTGTTAGAGTAAGATTTTACAGAAAAAAGAAAAACCCACACACATCAGAAATTAAGTCAAAGAGCTGTGATTCTCCTACAAATTAAAAATGGAAAATGGATTAAAGACAGATTGGATTTCAGAGTTTTACTCTTGTTTGTATCCTGCTGCTTTCCTGACGAGGTATTAAGACCTTCGTAAATGATGAACCAGTGTTAACAGTATCAACAGTATGATGTCATATATGATAACATGGCAGTCACAATTTGGCTTTTCATTATTGCCTCAAGTGAGGCCCTTTAATATAACAGTAACTTTAATAATAGAACTGAGTACTATTGCTTATTGCCAGTTGGCGTAATCAAATCAAACCATACTGGATGTGAGGACGCCTGATTACATTGTGAGATGTAGGTCTGCAGTTTTCCTTCTGTGAAAAGATGAATGCCACAAATCAGCAGAAACTTAACAACTCTGAGACTTGACACACACAGAAATACACAGATAGCAGAACTGTATCCTTCTGAGCATCTCCAAGACCAAGGAGATGGTCACTGACTTGACGTTTGCAGTGAAATGCTGTAGCCCATGTTTTATTCGAGAATTGCATGCAATGTGACACTAGCACATTTGCACAGGTAAAAGTATAATTACGGTTTTGAAGTAGGCTACTTTACTATTTAGGCTGTGTATTTAATATTTCAATCCACTATGTTTATTTAACAGTTATATCTTTTTTAAGTAGCCTATCTTACAAAAGAGATTCAGAGTTATTTATGTAAATCAGAATGTGTGTCTATCTGTTATTTGCATCTAGGGTCCAGATGCTTCGGCGTAGGCGTCTAATTAAAGGTCCATAAGGTCAGGCCTCAGAAGTCCTGCAACATTTTTCACACCCGTGTCAAAATGAAGTCTCCGCTTCGTGCAATTTTACCCGGCCTCAGTTTCTGCCTGTTAGTTCAATAGTTTGCTCAAGTGTCCCAGATCAGTGTGATTGTGCAACTAGAGCCAGACACAACACTCTGTAAAGATGCAGAGGTCTCATGTCTTTAACCCCTTTCTATACACAGACACACACTAACATTTAAGCGTTATGAGGCCAACCCATCTTTTGACCTTTCAACCATACAGTTACTCAAACAGGCTGTTACTGGCTAAAGGTGTGAAGTCTAGCTACAGCATTTTGATGAAGTCTTCACACTTTTCCCATAAACGACAAGCTAACACAGATCTTGTACAACCTAACTTGTGGTATCTGATTATTTTTCCCCGGTTTCATAACATGTGGTTTGGCTTGTTAACCCACATCTTTAGATATGTCACTGATGCAGTTTTTATTTAAAAAAACAGAGCCAGGGAGAAAACACACCCTAAATTCAGATATCACTTATATATTTCTTTAAGAGTACATCTGTCATTGCCTGTAATCCAGCACTTGTTGCCTCTTTATTTGGACCCATCCTGCTTTGTATTGCATTTCTAAATGGCATATAAGCATATTGTTACACTATAATGTAGTTGGAAGCAAACTTGTCCGTAGTTCGAACCTATGAAGCATCAACAGTGGAGCATAAACAGACAGATTATACCTACAGTAAATAAAGAGTAACAAGCCATACAAACAGTTTATAACACATTTATCAATAATTGTTAATTGTTTTACCATTATCTCAAACACAAATTTAAAACTGAGTTACATAAATGTTTTTATAAATGCACACAGCTACATTATAGTGTATTATAATGTACAGTGGGCCACTTATGAATTGATTATAGACTAGAGTGCCAGCAGCTCATTCATGATGTTAAAATAAGCCCTAACATATTTTGTCAGTTTTTGAGGAAACCAGCTGAACATGACACAGTCAGTGAGACTCTCTGTGGGTGGTGAAGGCTGCGCAGCGCTTTGAAGTGCATAACCAAGTCGTATAGTCCACTGACAGGTAGTCAGTATAGCCACTTCCTCTGATCAGAGTGAGGGAAGAGTTTAACTTATAGACTACTACAGCCAGCCAAGGTAGAGAATAAGAAAAAGAGAAAACCATATTTTTACATATAGAAAAAGGGCTAGAGGCATGGACAAGCTGAGCCTCAGTGTATTTACGCTGTTCCTGTTCCTGGTGCCTGTTTCTTGTATTGGTAAGTGAAACAAATTCATATTTTCTATAAAAAAAAAAAAAAATGTAAGTTTAAAAGGCATGAAATGCTAAAATGCAGGTTTGCCTGAAGAAAAAATCACATCTGATTTCTTTTGTAAATGAGTCAGTGAAGTGTAAAAAGACTAATTCTGACCTAACTTGAATTTACGCCCTGTTTCGGAAATTTGGTGTCCTCCATAACGCAGGTCGTCACTGTTCAAATATCCACAGTCCGAAGATTTTGCCGCATTCAGCTCATATAAATATGGATACAGCCAGCACCTGGTTAGTTTAGTTTAGCTTTAAAGACAGTAAATCTATGCAAAGAAAGCCCAATCAACGACTAACTCATTTGTTTATTCCATTCAAAAGTATAAGTGCTAAGCTAAATTAAGCTACTTAGCTGCATTGTGTAGGCCTAGCATCGCGTAGTTTCAGGTGTGAAACAAATTAATCTTCTTGTCTAATTCTCTGTAAGAAACCAAATGTGTTTTTCCAAAAATTGAACTTATTCCTTTAACTTCTGAAGGCTAAAGTTTTATAGTAAAATAATATTCAAACCAGTGTCCTTGCGAAGTTGGTGAAGTGTGAAGAGACATATTCAGAGTTAATTTAATGAAATTCCAGTGTATTTTCTATTTACACTCAGATTTGTAGATTTCTGGTATTTTTCATTGCGGTTCAAATATCTAACAGTCCAGGGAATTTGCTGCATTCAACTCTTTTAAATGATTTTAAAACAAACATTCTCACACTTTTTGAGGAAATGATATGTGTAACATCTGTGGCCAACTTTGATTTCTGTATTGAAAAAGGGCCAGAGAGTCATAGAGCAGATTGAAGATTTGCTGCACACAGCACTAATCATATGGAAGAAACAGCTCTTTGTGGCTCTATTACAAGGTCAGGAAATTATTAGCCTACATATAACATGGGAGGTCATTTGCATTTTCCATTCAGTGTTATAAATAGGCCTATAGTTGTCTATATGTGAAACACAGGAAACAAATTCAAAGAGACTCATTAGTCAGGTTTGATGGAATATAGTACATAATGATTATGATCTTACATTTTACATACTGCAGAGGCAGCTTGGTTATTTTTGTCCTCCTGCTCTAATCATAAATAAATATGTGACTATAATTCAAAGAAGTGTCAACAGACGGCGTTAAATTGTGTATTTCCTTTCTTTGGGTTTAGGTTTTGACAGCGACTGTTCATGAGCAGAAGTTTGTGAGCATTTGATGTTTCCCAGACTTTCCCTTTTATGTCGTAGTTAGGGAGAGTTTGTGGGAGAAGAAAGTATTTTCAAAGTGATGAAAACCACTTTCAGGTCCTGTCATGTATTTCAGTCAGAGTCATCATGATGAAGGGATTACAAGGAAGCACACATAAATAAATAATCTCCCTCCAGACACTGTAGCTACTGCATCTGAAAACACTACAGGTGAATCTCCGTAGTTCATTTTTGCACAGAAAATTGTGCTATAGGAAAATAAAACATCAAAATGGTCACAGTATATATATATTATATATTATATTTTATTCATTATAAAGCCTACTGTTATATCATACAGTTGCCTAGCCTATACGTAAGTGCACATTTGTAACCTTTAGCCCACCGATTGAGCCTAATCTATTGATTACAGACAGTGTATCTTGGCATAGCAACAATCTCTGACCGTTGATAAATGTAAACGCGCAAAGAGGGCTGTAACACTGAAGAGAGCTAAAAAGGCAAACAATGTTTTAATTTGAGCTGTATGCATGGTATATTCAAACAATGGACCATTTTATGTGGCTGCACCATTTTGTCTAAAGAAAATATCTTTTGGGGTCGTCATATAGCTCAGTGAGTTGAGCAGGCGCCTCATATGCAGAGGCTATCGTCCTCGCCGCAGCGGCCTTGTTCGGTTTCCATTGGCAGCCACCCTTTGCTGCATGTCATTCTTATTTCCTGTCCTTCCACTATCCTATCCATTAAAGGCCTAAATAGTTTTTAAAAAGTCTGAGTAAATTCTCATTTGTCCAGGTCAAAGACATCTCTAGACAATTAAACTAAGTCAACTGGACATAGTCTTTGCAGACGTTTTCCCCCTTATCCAAGTCTCTTCATCAGTTCATGTAGACTAGACTGGCTAGTTTGAAAAATGGTGGATGTTTCAGGTAGCCTATTTAAGGTGTTTTTTGTTTGTTTTGTTTTTAAAAGATATGCAAGATATTGCACACATCTTTTATTATGGACATTTGGTCCAATCTCAGCCTTCTGTGTTGGTGATTTTACAAATCTTAGGAGATTTAAATAACATTTTGTGAAAGAAGTTTGAACTCAGAGGCTAAAAACTATTTTGTGAAATACATGTTTCTCAGTTAGCGGGGTGAGAAAGGACGTTGACAGCACGTTATACAAAGCTGCAGCAGATGGTTAGTTATGTGCAAAGAGCAAACAATCCACAACCCACAGCCTATATCTTAAATGCTCATTCAATACAAAAACAGAGTCATGCCGTTTTAGTGACAAACAAACTAAGCTAAGCTAACTGGCTGCAGCCTGCTTGTTGTAGCATCACGTAGGCGTAGCCTCAGTTGAAAGATGTATCAATCTAAACCAGGGGTCTTCAACAGGGGGTCCGTGACCCCTAGGGCAGTGTTTTTCAACCTTGGGGTCTGGACCCCATGTGGGGTCGCCTGGAATTCAAATGGGGTCACCTGAAATTTCTAGTAATTGATAAAAAGAAAAATTACTGATAAAAATATTTTTTAACTAATTATTATTTGTGTATGAGTAAAAAACCACACACAACTTACTTTCACTTTCTTGTTCAAATAAAATGCAGCATATAAAAATATCTGAGCTGACATCTTGATTGATGGCCGCCAGAAATTTGATATGTCAAAATGGGGTCACGAGCCAAAAAAGGCTGGGAACCACTGCCCTAGGGGGTCTGCGGAGGTGCTGCAGGGGGGTCATGAAATTTTTTGGTTGATTAGACAATGTTTTATATCTTTTAGTTTCTACATTTATGTTTCAAATAAGAAACGCCACTTTGAATAGCTTGTCTGCATGATTACCATGCAGTTGACGTATAGTTGATATTGGCATTGGTATCAGTGAACAAGGTCTGTTTATAAATGGCAGAGGGACAGCCCCCTACCCACTGTAGCCTACATTGTACACGTTTAGATAAAACATGAATATATGTATGAACCATTTGAATAGCTTAGTATTGAATGCATGATAACAAGCTATGTTTATAATATAGTAGGGGGTCCCTGCTCCATCTCTCCGTCAGTTTGGGCGTCCTTGGCCTGAAAAACGTTGAAGACCGCTGATCTAAACAAAAAGTGTTTTTTCCAAATTGTGAAAATTTCCTCATAATATCCAAACCTACAAAATCATGTCAATTGACTGTACGCAAGAAAGAAAAAACTAACACGACAGAACAAAATGTAGCCATAGCTATCTTAAGAGTTGCTATGGCAACAGTTAACCTTTGGTTGTTCAGTAACAGTATAGCCACATATCCATCTGCCAAAGACCAGAAGTAACTACATCCTGAAGCTATAAGATCAAGATCTTATCATCAACATTTTTAGCCTCAGAAACCATCGACTACGTTCTCACAACATGGCCTTTTTTTCCAGCCACACAGTGAGATAAATGAGTCTCACCAAAACCTCAAAGCAGCATATCGTACTGACAGGAAGACACTTCATGAAGTGAGCAGCAGATATCTTATTTCCTGTTTCAGAGGTCTTACTCAACTCTCTATGTTGCTATTTTCCATCCCATGTTGCTAAATACACTGCGTCAGAAACACAAAACGGCCATAAGTCTATTTTTAGTATCTCCTTGCAAAAGTGAGAAATAAATCCCTCAAATCATTTTATGCAATATTAGCTATAACAAATCATTTTGTTCATAGGTTGTTGTTGTTGTAGGACATGTAGCTAAACCATACCTATGAACATTTGCAATGTAGCCTACTTATTTTATTTTTATTCAATTCAATTCTAAAAAACGTATTTTCTTAAAATATTTTTAACTCAATTATTGTAGCACACAGATTAATGTAGAATCAAGTCATATAATTCAGCAGCTGTGGAAACAAACCTACAGTATGTTGCTACACAAGAATTATGAAAAAAAATAGCTGTCGGAAAAAAATAAACAATTCAATTTGAAAACAGTGCCACAAACACAAATTTTTATTTTGTAAGAAAACTAGATAGGCTAATCCTCGATTAGCACATTTTATGAATTTGTCAAATGTATTGCTTTTATGTGCTTTTCTTATAGCTTTTGTTGCAATCCTATTATTTCATTTTTTTAAATTTTATTTAGAAATTAAACATCTCAGTTTGCTTCTCAGGCTGCTTCGTGTGCTGTGGTTACATGGACATTTCCTGTCTGGGGAAAAATAAAATTTTAAGTTATCTAATTACCTCAGAATTTGCCGATTAAAACAAGTGATATGCATCTGTGAGATAAACGTGCTGGACTAGAAGTTCGTTTTCCTCTGAAATGTTGATGAAAGGTTGTGTTTTTGTGCGTGTGTGTGTGCAACATAAACAGTTACCGCTGACATAAGTTGAACATTTCTCTCTCTTTCTCTGCAGAGGGTTTCTTCGCTGAACCAGTCATCTGCTATTTCCTAGATGGCATTCTGATGCTTTACTGTATTGTTGCCACCGCGCTCTTCGTGAGAGAAAGGGTGAGATGTTGAACAAGTGGAAAAGACTTCAGATAACTCATACTTGATAAAGTTATTTTCTTTATCAATTTGTACTGTTATTTTCTTGATTAGTCAATAAATGAGTCCAAATTTCCCAGAGATTTCATGTCATATGTGGCAACAATCCCAAAACACAAATATTTTCAGTTTAGTAACATGTAACACAAAGGAAGAAAAGCATCAAACACAGCACATTTGAGATGTAAAAACTTTTTTTTTTTTTAAATCATATCATACATCATACGTTTATTTCTCCTCTAGTTGCTGCAGCCCTAAATTGGTTTAACAAGTAAACAACATTTCTGTTATGGCTTTTCATGTTCTCATGTGACATTATCTTAAAGGATTACATTTTAAAGTATCACCTAACTATTCAATAAATAATTATTTGATTGTTTGTCTGCAGTCAAAAAACCTAAATTATTTAAATTACAATGTTATGAAACTGAGGGAAATAATAAAAACTCATCATAGAGAAGGTCAGTTATCAGAACAATCAATAATTTTCTCTCAATGTTTCTCTTTTATTTGGAGACATTAGTCGGTGCTTGCAACCTGTGGAGGCAATTAGTCAGTGCTATGAAAATAATTAACTGCAGATCTAATTTAAAAAGCGTTGTTGTTGTTTCCATAGTTTCCCCGCGCAAAATCTGTGGCCGTTGGAGAGTCTGTAAGTCTCACCTCTCTCACTATCTGTGTTATTGACAGTGGCTGCTTGTGACCACTGTTGAGCTATTATTGACTAATATTAAATACATGTGCACATGCTTTCAGTTTTACCTTTGTTTATATTTGTGCATTTCTCCCAAATGAATAGGCAGAAAATGGCGGCATTTACCAGGTGAGGAAGATTCTCCAACTTCACCACCACTACCACACACACACACACAAATGATGCTTGACTGTATTGTTCTGTATTTGTTTTTTACTTATTTCGTATTTCTCTCTCTAGGAGCTGGAGAGACCAAAGGACGCTGATCCTTATCAGGTGCTTGAACCAACAAAAAGAAAGGTGAGGTCACATCTTCTGCTGATAAAGGTCATTTTCTCACCTGCTCAGGCACTTACCATTTGTCACTGTACTGTATTTCTTGTAGAAAAAGCCTGCCAACAAAAAGAAACCTGGGGTAAGAAAGGATTTATATTCTCTTACAAATATGGTTGTCAAATCTAAAAAGAAAAAAATTAAAATCAAAGATTTGGGTAATGATCAAAATAAAAAGAAACACATGAGTGTCACAGGTTATGGTTGTAACAGTGAGAATGTTTTATTAGTGAAATTGAAACTGTGGCTGTGACTCTGATATTTATTTACAACAAATATGAATGTACTAGCCTATTAAAACCAATACACCCATAAATCTTTAATTATGATAATCTTATTTCAGTTCATTTAATAAAATTCAAACACTTGAAATTTGATCTAATTTCTTGGCCTTTTTCACAGAAGCACATATTTCAATTTGTCGTAACAGGAAATTATGTGTTAAGTGTCCTATTTAAATCATTACAGTGTGAGGATGAGCCAGCGTTAATATAACCAGGACAGAGAAACAGAAGCATTCAGCCATCGTTAATTCTCATTATTTACAACCGTGCTGTCCGATGTGAAAAAAGGTCTATTAAGGGAAGTGTGTGCAGGTATGGTTATACATATTTTCAGTGTATTGTGTAGCTCAGTTCAGACTATACTGATCTGAGATGTCCCAAATCGTCTGCCTTTCTGAAATTAAATCCTAGTGGTCCAACTCCAAAATTAGTCACTTGATATCACCAAATTTAAGTCACAATGATGTTATTCTACCTGAACAGTCCAATGTTTTGAAGAGTTTGTTAGAATTTAAAATGTTCATTAGAAAAATAGTATAGTAGTGGCATTGGGATTTGTGAAAATCCTCTGGAAAAGAGGTGACAAAGTCTTCCCCCTCCATGATCCAGGATGCTTTAATATTGCAGGATGTTAAGACCTATATGTTTCTTTTTATTTTGACGATATCCCAGCATGTGTTGTCAAGGGCTATATCTCTGCAGGTTTTCATTACAAACAACTCTGGCTAATTGTAAAGTTGTCAGTAGGGTTTTATTTTGAGGGTGCGTTACCTCCTCTTTCTTTGTAAAAAAAAAAACATTTTCTCTTATTAAAATGTAATCAAATGAAAAAGAAACAGATCCCAAAAAAGCAGAGATGTGTGAGAACTGATCTGATGATAAAACATCACGTACTGGTCTGGTTGTCTAACGTCTTCTGCTTACGTGGAGGAAGAGGAATGAAAACATGCAGAGAGAAATGCTGGTCTGGCCATTTCACACTTTTAACCCATTAACTCGAACTCTGACCCCACTGACCCCCCTACAGCCGGCCAAACCTGGGGAGAAAGAAAAAGATCTCTATGAATCACTGACTACGCCCGCTCCACCTCCACCTCCACCTCAATCTCCCCGCTGAGGTCCTGCATGGAGACAACTCTGTTCTTTATGGCTGAGGCAATTAGCTGATTAATTGAGGATTTTAATCAGCAACTACTGTGACGATAATATTAATTGAGTTTCAAATTGCATATGAAGCTTTTCTCTATTCTAAGTGATAGTGACATAAGTATATTTGGGTTGTTGGTTGGGCAAAGCAATCACCCTGAATAGACAGTATATTGAGATTTGACTTTTTTTCTATAATTATATGATGACAATGATTAAATTAATCAATAAATAGTGAAAACAGAGCTGTCTACGAGACACTAAATTCTTCATTTAGGATTTAAAATATTCACATTTTTGTGTAAAAACAGTCTCCAGCCATGCCAGTGGTTCTGCTTTGTGCTAAATGCTAATATTTGCTAATTCTGTCACTTCTTACTGGCACTTACATTATATAATAAATGGCTTCTAACACATAGGCTAAAACAGCCATTTGCACATACTGTATGACGACATGTGTTTATGACATAGTAAATAAAGACGTCCTATATGATGGAAGTCTATGAGAAAATGACCAAATTTCTCACTTGGTTTGTTGCCTCTAAACGTTTTCGTACTGAGTTTATGGTCTTAATCGCTTGTTTGGAGTCTTCTTCAATACAATGTGATGTTCATTTTTCAAATTATGGTCAGGTTTAAAAGGAAATAGATGATAAGAAGAGTTGGTTTTAGGGTGTGGCTACAGCTTGATTGTCATGCACTGATAATTTTTACATAGCTGCACTTGATTGTATTGTTAGATTTTCAAGTTGGGATTGTCAAATTAGAGATTTTTCTGTGGGCTACAGTTAGTTTTTTTTTATTTTTAATTTTTAGTAAAAAAACAAACATTTAGTAACTGTTTTAAGTATTAGATCTCACTTACAACCATGTCAGTTTTGTAGGTACTTCAAAGTGTTGAACAAATTCAAATTTTGACTTAATGATAATAATAAATCCTGTTGGGTGACGCTTGTTGAGTGTCAGTGTGATCTAATGCTTGTTGACATTATTTTCATCTGGATTATCCGAACTGCGCCTGTTGTAAATCACCACACCTGTACGCTTTGTGAGTGAATGTCCAATAAAAGACAAAGCACATGTCAAAACACTTGGAAAATGGTTTAATGATGTTTACAACAAAAGAGAACTGTACAGTTACAGTAAAAGATTATCTTTATATGTGTATAAAAACAAAACAAACAAAAATACAGCAGACAAATGCATCAAAATCTACTATGTATCCTGATTCACATACTTAAAACTCCTACACAATCTTTCAGTTCTATGCCGCCACAAGTGGAGGCCTTTTTTTTTTTTTTCGTTTTATTTTATTTTATTTCATTTTTTTAAACTTTTTTTTTTTTTTTTGTCTTGTAGTCAGATCGGAGCAGTGTCCCTCAGTGTTGTAGTCCATAATGGAAACCAAAACTCCTTACATTAGAGTCCTGGAAAAGTCAACTGTTGTCAGACTGCAGAATAAGAAAAAAGGGAAATAAAACAGGGACACATTCCTTTAGATGAGCCCAAGCTTCCAACGTGAGTAATAAATGTTTTACAGAATGCATTTCTTGAGATACACAGACTTAATATGTACATGGTTGGCGTTTTACTTTTTTTTTTTCTTTTCTTATTTTTCTCTATTGTTGAAAGCCATGGTCACTTGGGCTGTGAACTGATAAATCACACACATGACACACCCAAAAACATACAAAAATACTATATCTTTAACCTACCAAGAGTAAGACAGTTTTGCAATTAGTTCCATGCTGTGACAGAAAAAGGAGATTACAACAAACAAATGAGAAACAGACGCTTTTCACGCAAGTTTATCTCAGAAATATACCAAAATATACATCTAAGCTTTGGAATTACTGAGGCTAGGACTAAAGCCAGTGCTGGGTTTGTCTCTTAATACACATGCTGCAGGGTGGAAGGGAGAGAAAACAGAGAGAGAGACAGGACAGAGAGATATCTTTGGTATCTGCATTTGTCAAAAGTTAAATATTTGGATTTTTTTTTCTTTTTTGCTTTGGGATAGCGCTTGTGAGGTCCTACAACCTCACGTCAGAGTAAAGCATTAAACAAAGTGTCACTGAAGCCCGTTGGAGGGACACAGTCCATGCAGAGTGAAGGACCATGATGCATAGTGTCACAGCTGATCAGAGTCTGTAGTGAAGAGACAATGTCGAAGGAGAGAGAGGGAGAGGTGGATGGAGGAAGGGAAGGAAGAGGGTGTTGGGGGCACAGCAGTGAGTTTTGGTGGGGAGGGAGGGAGGGGGGGGCAGGATGTGTATTCCTGGAGACAACAGGGGTAATGTCCTGGGACTACAGTGTACAGGTGATGAGGGGGAGAGGAGAGACACACACACACCGTGAGAGACAGAAACAGCATTTTCACCACAGTCCTTGAGAGAGAAAGAGATAGAAAGAGAGTGGAGGTGGAGGGGAGGGGGGCATCCTAGCAACAGCGCCCAAGACACACACACACATAGAGTCCTGAGCATGTACAGTGTGCACAGGATCAACCCTCAGCGTGTATTAACAAACATCACCCAGCTACCACCGGATTTGTTCGTGTCTGTCGGAGAGAAACCCGCTCACCTCCCGTTCAGCCCCCTCCGATCCCCGCCCACAGGCACTGAAACCGCTGCACCGGCTGGATGAGGCCGGAGTGTTTTATTATTCATATTTTTTTTAACACATTCGCATGCAATAAAAAGCTTCTTTTTTTTGTTTGTTTTTTGTAGTTTTTTAACGGATGAACTGAGGACTCTGGTGAGAACGTGCAGCCGGGATTTGATGCTGAGCAGTGAGGCGGGGATGGGCGGGAGATGGTGTCGCTCGTATACAATCAAGTTAGAAGTCTTTGGTTAATGTTGGTATCACGGTGGGGGGGAGGGAAGCGAGAGCGGGCTGCGACAGCGCACAGTCACGTGGGAAGACTCGTCATACCTGTACCTGATGATCGGAGTGAACAATCAATTAAAAAAGAAAAAAAACAAAAAAAAACAAAACAGGATTGTCAAACTTAAAAAGATGTTCAAACATGGAAGGGGAAGTTAAAATGCACCATGTTAATCAAAAGGCCCATTCATGTGATAAAAAGTAACTTTACACTGAGGTGATAATTAAGTAATAATTTCCATCCAGTGCTGAAGTATAATCAGTGTGCAGCACAGGAAAGTGTTAAATTAAAAAAAATAGAAAAGCAGCAGACATTCATGAGTACTGGTGTGTTGTTCTGTCGCCCCCTAGTGGCGACATTTCCCACGACCCTTCACTATGAGCACAGGTATGACCAGACTTCTCCACTGACACAAGTTTGAGTATTTTCATCTTTTTTTTTTTCTGTGAGATTTTATAAAATATCTTTCATTTCTTAAGTAGATTAAAGCAGGTTTCACTCAGTCTTGAGTTAGAAATGAGGTATACAACAGCTCCATTTGCCTTTTTACTGGTGCTCCACACTTCCATTGTCAAAGTTAAAATACCAGCAAACCAGTGTAGGTGGATCAACATTGCGACAACTTGACGTGTGGCTGATCCACGAGCGCATCTCAAGAAAACAAAAACAAAAACAAATCTCTGAATTACCGACTGAAACCGAAGCGTTAAAGCCAAGTCAGCGGCAATACGTCCATCAGTTGTCAGTTAATAAGATCATAAGTAGAACACAAACTGTAGTTTTACCATAACAAATCAAAAACTGGCTTGCTTAAAGGCTCTAGTTAATCAGTAGAGAACCCCCCCTCTGGACAAACAACAAAAATAAGTACACTCATGTCTCAACCTTTTTTTAAAAATCACTCTCAAACAAACTCTCCGCTGGAAGATGGGAAAAATGCACTATAATGGTTTGCAGACTGCCCTCACTATTCTCTCTTTGTAAGACACACCCTCTCTCACACTCACACACACATACACACAGACACACACACCCACCTGCTGGAATTATTAGTAAAGCTTTTCTCACAGGTTTGTTCAACCTGTCGGAGTTACACCTAAAAAACATAGGTAGCAACGTAGTCATCGCACGCGCCAAAAATGCCCAAAGTACATTGTGTTGTTCGGGTGAAAAACAATGCACCAGGTGAGCTCAACGCTCAAGCCACACACACACACACACACTCACACTCAACGCTCAAAACGCAACAACGACAACAACAATGCTACAATGCTCATGTCTTCTACGTAACAATAAGGCATAAATGATAATGTTAATCTTCTTCGTCAAACTAAGAAAGCCAGTGATCTTGCCCTCTCACACTATACAAAACAATTAAAAGGCATAAAGTAATATTAAAACAAAAAAAAGTCAAATGATTGTTAAAGACAGCACAGCAAATCAAGTCCACAACGACTCAACCAAAAAAAAAAAAAATTAAAAAGATTAAGATCAGATGCTTTAGTCTCCTACCAAACCACAGGATCTGTCTGAACGAGACCCCCCCACCCCACAACCCCCCCGTGGAAAAGTCCTCGCCGATACACGACAGTCAGGTGTCAGCGACTCACGCTCCACCGAGGGCGTGGCCTCAGATTTCTTCTCTGTTATTTTTTTTTTGGTCTTGACAGTTTAAAAAAGAAAAAAAAAAAAAAGGTTTTACTCTTTTGTAGTAATAAAAAGGAAGATTTAGGGGAGAATTTTAGAGTAAGCATGATAAACACTACATTCAGTCTTGATAACATACTGGTTCAAATATAAAATATGAATATCTTACAAGTGTTTATATATATATTTATATGTATAGAATTAAGAAAAGATCGTTTCTCTAATTCTTCAGTCTTTCCTCAGATAAATATTTCAGTAACATCCCATGGTGCCGATGGCGACTGGTTCAGCTAGCACACGTTTGACTCATTAGTAACTACAAACAGCACTGGAACAGGACTGAGTCCTTTAGGCCCCATCGGCCTCAGAGACAGGGAAACCAGCAACGTGAGCAGCCAGACACCTGCCGAGCTGCAAAGAGAAAGGCTTTTACTTTGGCAAGAAGGATCTCAAAATAATATTTAAACCTGGAAATACCCCATAAATAGTAGTTCTAGAAAATAGCAGTAGTAGGTTGTCTTTTTCATGTATGGTTCCTATGTATGGTTCATCAGTATAAACTCTGAATGGAAAGCCAGACAGTACTTATACATTCTACACTGTTCTATACACAGAAAAGTCTAAAGGTGAACCTTATGTTTAAGTGCTGCTGAGGTATATTCAGTCAAAATAAATCAACAGAAAAGAAGTACACAAGAGGGAGAACAGGAACAAATTTTACTGCTTACAGTATCAGTGATTTAATAATCACTCTGGTAACTCATTCTGCTTCTTTCTTTTTTTGGAAGCAGCAGAACAATGCAACTTTTGTATGGGGTTTAGTTGGATGTGTAGCACGTTAAGAGTACTCAGCCCGACGCTGCGTTGGGTAAAGTAATTTGGCGGGATTTAAATTAGTCCACACAGACGGATTTAGGGAGCAGCATATTGTTCGTTTCTAACATGCTGGTTCACGACATTGGTGCAGAGAGGAGGCGTTAACACGTCGTCTGACAATCAGACCTATGCATTCACACAAATGCGCCCTCAGGGTGGGAGGGTCCAAACCACAAAACCTGATTTTCACAGGGTGCAGTCATAAAGCTATAGGAAAGCCTCTCAACAGCAACAACAACTCCACCCGGAGCTTCAGCAGCAAGTTGTTAAAGCTAAGTTTCTGTGATCCGTATCCAGCAGCACCGCACCAGGAATTATCAGGTATCGACCGAGGCGAGGAGAAGAGGAAACATTTTGCTTTGTGGAGAGTAGAGATCGTGAACGGCAACTCGTGTGCTCGGACAGGCACAGCAACTACAGAGGAAAACCACTTTGGTTCAAGCTGTTGTTTTATGGCTGAATATTAGTACAAAACCAAACAACAGAACCTTTCTATTATGCTCCAGAAAAGTCCAAAACTGCTACCAAAACGGCCAGAACTGATTAAAAATGAAAACAAGCCATCAAATGGCTAAAAAGAAATCCATAATCAGGCATTCGGGCGATGAAGCCCCGGCGATAAAAAATCAATTCAAAAAGAGTAAAAGGAAACAACTTTCTCATACCCCAACTCACCAGTCCCTCTATTTTTTGGTCAGTTGTGCTGCCAATTTAGAAGTTGAGCTATGAGACGCTTGGTCAAATTAAAATTTTAAAAAAAAAAAAAAAAAAGGAGAGAAAAAAAAGAAAAAGGTCATCTTTGGAAAATGATCATCAAAATATTGCATTTCTAAAATCTGTTGAACAATGAAGAGAGATTCTGTACTCATAAATATATTGACTAGACTAAGCTACACCGACTACACACAGCAATTATTTTAACAAATATTTTTGGTATATCTTAAAGTACGCAAGCCAGTCAAGTGACTGCAGACAAAAAAAAAAAAAGACAGAATTTCATTCCTCCCAAAAAAGGCAGACTGCAGCTCATCAATCCAGTTTTTTGGTACAGATACTGTGCACAAGTAGATACAACGGTACTACTATTACAAAAGAAAAAGAAAACAAACAAAAAAAACACAATACAATAAACTCATCTAGCCGACGCCACCATATATTTGGTATGACGACCACGCCCCCTGACTAGTCCTCCTCCGAACGGACCAATCGGCCGCAGAGCCTTATGCAGTCACTGACCTCTCAGCACCTGCTTGAGCTGCAGACAACACATGCAGACTTCTACTTTCTACCTCTTGAATCCAAACACAATGTACAGTCCTCCAAAGGATCACCATCCAAAACAAAACCACCCTTTAAAATCGGACACAGCACTGCATGTGCACAGCTCTTTTTTTCTTTTTAAAGCTCTCAACGTAACGTTTTTAGTTATTTTCTATCAGTGTCTATGATCCACACCTAGACCTCTGTTTTACTAAAGCTCAGCAGCTACCTTGCCACCGCAGCGCCACGTAAAACTCAGTGTTTCCAGAAAGAGAGATTCAGAGAGACGCGTACGGTCCCTCTGAGCCTTAAAGCAATGATAACCTTTATATCGGCCACTTATTACTTGTTTTTAAAGCCTTATAACCACGATTAAAAAGTGATAGTTAACTCTTAACTTAACATTAGACTTACAAAGTTCTGAAAATGTCAAAAAATACAGACAGTAAAGATAAAAGGAAAAAAGTCTCTAAAATATAACTTTGATATGATTTACGTCAAAGCCTGTCCAAAAAACCCAAAAACAGATAATCAACGATGGGGCGAAACACAGGTCCCCATTAGTGATGATGAGTATTGTGAAATTAGTAGTAAATCAGTTAAGTTTGAATGTTAAAAGAGCAAAATCCTAAAGTTTTTGGTTAGAAGTATTTCAGAGAAAATTCTGACCTGGAAATAGGAGGATATATATTTATATATATGTACAAAATGTGAACAGCTTGATGGTGCCGAGGATACTTCCGTTCTGGACACGTGTCAAGGTTCATGAGGAGCGGCAGGCCAACAACAGTGTCCATCTGGCTACTGTTTGTGGAAAAAACATCCAAGAATCATAAAAGAAAAAGAAAAAAGAAAAAAAAAAAAAGACGGCAAACAAACAAAAAAAATAAAAAGTTAACCTCAACCTCATTCGAGGTCTTCTTCTTTTTGGTGGCAGCAAAAAGGATTAAATAATGGTAGATACAATGGAAAGTATGTGGGGTGGTTAGTGAAGCACGAAGCCTTTTTCAAACGACCTCCCCGTTCCCTACATGGCGTGATAAAGAGTAGTGCACGACGTAGGGAACGGGGCGTTAACTCGGGATGCAGCCCGACTGGCTTCACTGAGCCTTGGAGGCAGTGGTAATGGTCGAGGCTTGCACAGGCACGGCAGCCGTGGTGGCTTGATGATGATGGTGGTGAGCGTCGGCGGTGACCTGCAGCCCCCCCGCGCCGGCCGACACCAGGCTGACGGGGTTGCTGGTGAGCAGCGACAGGTTCTGGGGGCTCAAGAAGAGCGGCGTGGTCACCAGGTTGGGCGTGCCGCCGGCCGAGGTGTTGGCGAACAGCAGGTTGCTGCCGTCCAAAGACGTGATGGGGATTGTGCCGCTCGACGCCAGAGCTGTGGAGAAGGAGAAGGAGAAGAAGGAGCTTTAGAGGAAGATGGCGAGATGTTTGACGGTGATGTCTTTACAAAGGATTTGTGGGTTTTTTTTCCCCTCCCATCATCAAAATTTATCAGCAGCTCAGTGGGATTAATTTTTCTCTTCGCTGAAGTAATTTTCTCTCAGCAGGATTAACTTCATGGGCGTGGCCTGAATTATTTTATCCTTAATATGCAAATATGTCGTGTCCTCATTAAGTTTTTGCTTTCATTATACAAATTACACCAACAATGGGTTAAACTCCTGACCTCGAGATGGATTTTTTTTTCAAATCATTTTCTCTGTATATGTTCCAAATATGTTCCCTCGGGCCTAGGACTGTGCTTCTACGAGATGGTTTAATTAATTAAAATCTAAAATAACTATTACATGAATAAATAGACTATTTCTGGGCTGATTTTAATTAAAGTTGCTCACGAGTATCTGAGATACCCAGTCCGTTATCACGACCTGTCAACATTCAGAGGTAGATTAGGTTAGTGTTGCTGAGGATTTCTTTAATAATCATTAACTAATAATCAGCATAGAAATGCTGTAGAGGACAAAGAGAGTTCATTTCAGGTTATAAATCACAGCTCAGAGGGAGGTTGGGAACCAGAGCTACTGCCGCTGTGTGTGTGTGTGTGTGTGATTTGTTTTAAGACTAGAAAGCACTGGCTCAGTAAGTGTTCATTGCATTGTTGTGATATCAGTACACACCTTGAATGGTGGCCAGGGTGCTGTTGCTCATGAGGGCAGGACTCAGGGCGCTGCCAAGGCCACCAGGAGTCAGGCTGAGCAGGGCGCCCCTGCACACAGACAGAGAGAGGAGGGTTAGAAGATCATTCAGACTCATTTACACCACTGAAGAAGAAGAAGAAGACGCTTTAAAGGGATTCGGCAACATTTTTTTTTTTTACGTGTCTTGCCTCACTCCCAAGTCCATGACAAGCAGATAGACACCATCCTTTCGACTGTGCGTGCAGTAACGAGGGAGAGCCCGTATCGCCCGTAATTAGCTTAGCTCAAACGCTGGAAGTGTATCGGTAATGTTAGCCTGCCTCCACCTAAAGTCATCAGAGACACTCTTCAGCAACTCTAAACGGACCGATCTTCATCTCAGAGCTGACAAAACTCTCCGGTAAGGCATCTTGAGCGGTCAAATGCCGGTAACGGGATGAGATCGGTCAAAACGGAGGGTTCAAGCAAAGACGGTTTATTTTGGTTCAAGCTAGCTACATCAAGGGTAGGTTAGCTTCCTATTTCAAAGTAAAAGCACTTCTGTATAGTAACGGGTGTTTTATTTTGTGAAAGTAACCGGAAGTAACCGGAAGTGTGTTGGTCACAACGGCTAGCTTGAGTAGCGCCGAATTCGTCCGAACAAAATTGTAAACAACTGGTATTTAGACAAATTAACGACACACTGCTGATCTAAACGGCTACTTTCTCGCCTAAAAATGTTTGAAATGTTGATAAAGTGATATATTTACAGCTAAAATGAAATCAGCTTCGGACTGCTGATTTCGGCTCAGGCAGCAGACAGGCTATCCCTTCCTATACACTTCCAGCGTTTGAGCTAAGCTACTTACGGGCGATGCGGCTCTATCTCCCTTGTTAGCCTACTACACGCACAGTCGAAAGGATGGCATCTATCTGCTTGTCATGGACTCGGGAGTGAGGCAAGACACGGAAAGAAAATGTTGGCTTATCACTTTAAAAACAGAGGTGGTAATCAGAGCACCAGTTTGAGCGTGTTCAGTACTAACCCTGGAGCGAACTGGGAGGAGGCCATCAGCCCCGGGTTGAGCCCAGCAGCGGCAGCCGCCATAGCAGCGAAGCTTGCGCTGGTGGGTAACTGGGCGGCCGACTGCAGCGCCGCAGACAGCCCCGGACTCGCCACCATCACCTGACCCGTCCCTAAAGTGGTGGCTATGGAAGTCGGGGCCTGGGTGACGATGGTGTGCGCCTGAGTGCCGAGCTTGCTCTCTGTCGAGGAGTGAATGGTCGTCGGCGAGGGGCTTAGAGACGGAGAGCTGGCTGCCGTGGTGATCATAGGTGTGGTGGAGATGACGGATGCAGTGTTTGTGGCTCCAACCGTCGTACCTTTGGGGGGAAATGTTGGAGAAATAAAAGATATTTTAGAAAAACAATTTAATATAAACTTCATCATGGGGTAAGATGGGAAACACCCTTTTTTCCAAATGCAAACACACACACACACATACACCTGTACCTGTGAAAGACAGATTGGAGACGCTGGTGCTGGTGAGAGGCATCACTGGGTTTACAGTCAGAGTGGTGGGTGTGTTAATCGTTGGACTGCTCACAAGGCTCGCTGTGCTGGCCACCTGGACAACACAGATTTGCAAATACAAGTTATAATACGAACTCTAACAGGTAGTTTTGTTTTGGTTTTGTGGTCAGTTTGTTTGTTTTTATTTTAATGCTCTTTATTTCCACTATGTAAATGGAAATCTTACGTACAAAGGGTAGGTACAATAAGCTATTGCTTCAGCCTACACCTTTTGGTTGCATGTATTACTGACCAATCAATGCATTTAGTCGGTCTCTTCTTTTTTTTTGAAACGAACAAA
This sequence comes from Trachurus japonicus, assembly GCF_045865225.1. NCBI lineage: Eukaryota > Metazoa > Chordata > Actinopteri > Carangiformes > Carangidae > Trachurus > Trachurus japonicus. Next base: position 21,141,493 of record NC_140927.1, read on the forward strand.
TGAATAAATAAACTAACTAACATGATAAGAGAAAGGACTGAATGAGATTGTGTGTTTTACAGCGTAGTTTGGCCGCAGCTACAAACACGCAACATTTCCTCGACCTGTACAAAACTATCCCACAACAATCATCACTTACCAAGGGGCTACTGGGGGTAAATATGGTTTTGATGGGGGTGCTGCCTCCTCCGCTGTTGCCGCTGCTGGGGGGGTTAATCCTCTTCTCCTTCTGCCGGCGATTGCAGAACCAGACCCGAATCACCTCCTTCTCCATGTTGAGCTGGTCAGCGATCATGGTGATCTCTTCAGAGGTAGGTTTTTGGTTCTGCTTGAAGAGGACAAAGACGCCAGGGACGCCCTGTCAGCACTGAGCAGTCTAAACCCTTCACTACCTCCACATCCAATTTACACCATGAAAAGTTTTGACAAGTTTTCATAGATGGGGGAAAAAAAATCAATAAAAAACCCTGAAGTCACCCTTGACACACAGTCTGCTTCTCCACTGTGGATCTGTACGTTTTAAACAATCCCACCGTATCAACATATTAAAATATTACTAAATACTTTTAGGGCTGCACCATCAGCACTAGGCATGTGCTTGTGTACTCGAGTACCCAAGTAGGCAATCTGCTAATCGGTTATGAATAATTACCTGGTTAACCTAGGATTTAAAAAATGGCTAGAGCATAGTCTAGCGTCGGACCAAACTACATAATCCTGCCATGGTTCAGGTTTTTTGTAGTGTTAAACAGTTTTGGATCAAACAACATGTTTTTTTGCTGTAAAAAAGCATTTTTAGATCGAGCCTCAAACTTTCAAACCTTTTACAAGAATCAGTGGTGGTTCTCTTGTGGTATGCCGTAGGGAGGGAGACGATAGGTATCATCAAGTCTGTTAGAAAATAGGCTTTCAGCCTACAGAGTTTCCTGAGACGATGCGAGGCATAGAGGAACATAGGCGCCAAAATGTAGTGTGGACTAATAAATAAGCTACGCTAATGTGCTTTTTACTGAAAAAAAAAAGTTTTCCCTCCCCGGCCGCCTCGGAGAGGAAAACTTTTTTTTCACATAAACCCTATATGTGCATCTTAAAGTCCAACCTCTACATTTATTAACCACCTGACATTTTGTCTGACGATGCTGTGTGCTAGTAATGCGCACTAATTTATGAGTCATTCTATTTTTATTAAAGTAATCAGTTACTCGAGTAAGACCACATTAGGTTACTTGTTTAGAAAATTACTCGAAATGCCCATACCTAAAGCACTAACAGGTAACTCCAAATGTTTCCTCAACGGTAATAAAAACTCATCAATATCGGAACTCAAGCTGTAGGAGTTTCTCACCTCCAGAAAGCTCTTTTCTAAGGCCACTCGGATGTTGGTCTCGATACTGGTCCTCTTCTTCCGTCTGCGGTTGAGTCCCTCTATGCCCATGCCCGGGGAGCCCAGGGCACTGGGGCTGGACAGGCCCTGGTCAGATGTCAGGTTCTCTGCACAAACAGTACAGACACAAAGGAAAGGGAGGGAGGTAAAGACGAGGTACTGGCGAGACAAAAAAAAGAAAAACGGCCATTGCCTATTCCACTTCACAAGAGCAGATGTGACGCCAACACAGGATACATTATGCAGAGTGAAATTATTATTTCCCTTAGGCCATTCATTTCAGCGTCACTCATTCAGGAGGGTTCAGGGACAAACCTGCATCATTGAGCCACTTTTCCAGCAATGGCTTGAGTTTGCACATGTTCTTAAAGCTCAGATTCAAGGCCTCAAAGCGAGAGATGGTAGTTTGGCTGAAATCGTTTCCATACAGCTTCCCCATGGCCAGGCCAACATCCCCCTGGAGTCAGAGAGAAAGAGACAGAGAAATATGAATAATGTAAATCTTATAAAAACACACAGATTCAGGCCTGCCATTGTGGATTTTATTCAAATGTATTTCACAGTGATCAATGGGGCCCACAAAGAAAGAGCCCTGAAAGCAGAGAAATCCAGTCTCATACTATGGAGGGCTGAATGTCGGTGATGTAAGACAGGTAGCTGTAAACTGTCAGGACGAAAAACCTGATGTGTGGGACAAAAAGGCAGATAAAGAAATATGCCTTTACCACAGCCAAGGGCAGTTCAGCTCGAACTGGAACAGTCAGTGCAGTGAATGAGGTTACACTAGAGTGCACATACGATTGTACACATTTTTCCTATTACAGTAAGAAAACACAAACACAAACAATAAAACTAAAGTTTAGCACCAGCGCCACAGTTCATTGTGGCAAAGGCAGAAAAGGCTCTGTCCTAGTGTTATATAGCGGGTACTAAGAAGTTGAACATGAAAACACCCACATATGTTGATTTGCAAAGGAAGGAACTCTTGATAATAAATCTATTCATCCTACACACACACCTGTGTGAAGCCCAGTTTGATACGTCTCTGTTTGAAGGTTTTGGCAAATTGCTCTAGCTCCTCCAGATCACTAGGCTCCTCCAGAGTCGGGGTATCCAACCGTTTGGGTGGTGTCTGACTGTGGGACAGGGACTGAATAGGTGTGGCTGCTGTTGTGCGGGTCGGAGTTGCAGGCTACGGAAAAGAGAGAGAGAAAAAAAAGTAGAAAATACATAAGGCAAATCTATTAACACTGGCTCTGTGATGGGATTTTATTCATGCACCTGGATTACAGATGGGGAGGTGTCAGCGCTGCCAGAATAATTTTTCAGAGATTAAACGAGGTGCTTGCATCATTACCAACCTGAGTTGCAAGGGCGATGCTTGGTTGAGTCGGCAGGAGGTTAGCTTGGCTTTGAGGTAGTTGAGTTAGAAGACTCTGGGTTTGCAATATGCCTGCAGAGTGAAAGGCCGACAGGGCAGGAAAGATAAAAAAGAAATGTTAACCTGCAATCTGGTACTTTGAATATATATCGCTCTCCTTAACTCTGCATCAACAATCAAGCACTGCAAGTGTTTTGCTCACCCTGTGGGGCCTGTGGTGACTGTGAGATGATGAACTGAGCGGACTGCAGCGGAGTGGCAATCGGGTGGCCGGGCTGAACCAGAACGAACTGAGGCAGACCTAGATTCTGCTGCTGTAGCTGCTGCCAAGAGGAGAATATTAAGTCAAATCATACCAATCACACCAAATCCATACCTTACAGCAGGATAAACAGCATCTCTGCAACTTTGTAACACTGACCTCACATGATCGAAGTTTTGTTGTGGCATCATTACAACTAACTACATTACTATTATGTCCAACTACACCATGTATTACAACACTGTCTTTCTCCTTGTCCTACTCTAAAGTACATGGTATAGAAAATAAGGCCAATAAATACAATGTTTACCAACCTATGGTGAACTTCTATTAGTTATTCACAAAGCAGTTGCTGTGTTGTCACTGATGTAAAACAGTTCCACATATATCCAGATGTCAATTAGTGAACAGCTGCCACATCTGTTTCTAGAAAATCAACAGCAGCTGATTCAAATAGTAAAATAATAAAAGCGGTTTTGAACGCCTGCATACAATTTGGAATTTTTGTTCCATTACAACAAAATTTACAGTCGACTTCATTCAAGATTTTTTTGGGGTAGTTTTATTGAAAAAGTATTTTAAGGGTTTGCAGAACCCGGAGAGATAGTGTCTTACTTGAGTGATCTGGATGGGCTGTGACAGGGGCAGCTGGGTGATGGGTGTGGCTGCAGAGGCTGAGATGCTCGCCCCAGTGGTGCTGTTCTGCTGGCTGGCCGAATGCTGCACTGCAGCCAGGAGCTGAGCTTGGGCCTGTTGGATCAACAGCTGCTGATGCGCTGGGGTCAGGGTCAACTGGAGAGACGGACACAGTGGACATGGTGGACAGAGGAGGAGAGAAAGAGAAAAACAATAAGCAATGTATAGAGAAATCACTTTTTTCATAACTATTACAGACTGGATGAGTTAGTGTTGTCACAATACTTGAGTTTTGGTTTCGATACTCATGTGAAGTCAAACATCTAATATACCATATCTATGCAATATCCTAGAAAAATGTGTGTTTTATAAAAGACTTGTGACACATTTTCCACTCTGGTCTTGACATGTTGGTTTGGAATCTGTCTTCATTATGTGCCATACGATAAGCACTTAATTCATTCCCTGCTTTCCCCACTTTAATAATTTTAGCAGCTGGACTGCAGGACGTAATGCTGTTGCCAACAGCTGTTTAAATGGCTGCTGCGGTTTTCTGACACGAACTAGACCACACCTCCAATCTCTCTTCTTTATTATTCCAATTTTTGCACATCCATACAAATCATGTGGAAGTGAATTCCCCACCATACTGAATATGTTCAGGTCAAAGGTTTATGTAAATTCGACTATTGAATTTAACTTTTCACAAAGGTATCGAAGTAGCACTGAAACTCCGGTTATCATGGCAACACTAAAGTAAAGCCGTAAGAGGCAAATGGAGAGAAGACTCATGCAGCTGAGCCAGGCACAAGTGCAAATGAGCATGTTGATGTCGTGTTCACATGCACGGTAACCATTCACTCCACATTCAACCCGTCTGGTCTTCTCAACTAAGGTGCAGCCTCAGGGAGAAGATGGATATGGGTACAGAGTGTACAGACACACAGACTATGTCCAAACACAACATGGCGTGGAGGACTTGGACATAGCCTGACAACCACGACGATGAGCAGACAGACAGGCAGAGGAGACACCAGCCTTAGCCACAGAGTCGGGGGCGAGCCATCGTTCTGTCGCCCCGGCTTTCAGCCAGGCTCGGTCATGTTCAGGTATCACTCCAGATGCATGACGGCTATGACGAGGTTTTAACTCAAGGCAGTGAGGCAACAGGCCACTTACTCCAGCAATCTGTCCCCCGGCCAACATTAGCTGGGTTTGAGGCAATACGCTCTGCTGGACGGAGGTCGGAAGAGCACTCGAGTCTTCCGACTTAGACTAGTGGAGGTGAAGCAAAGAGGAGGGCTTAGAGGTGGAGATCTTCCTACAGGAATAACTGAGCATTGCTGACAGTTTGAGGTACGCTAGGTCAAACATCTCCTAATTTGATGTCATAGCTATCACCATAAAAATGACAAAAACTTTTGCAATGTGCACCTAAAAGACACAGTAAATAGGATAGGAGTAGAAACTAAAAGAATTCAGTGAAGGTAAAATCAAATCCCTGTACCTGTGTGGCTTTGTGAGAATGAGCCTTTAGTCTTTGAGCAGGGAGAGGAATTTAAATTAAAAAAGGAAGTGAGAAAGTGGGTATTTCAAATGTGCTGCAGCCTTCAGAGACAAGAAAATTGGAGGGAAGGGAGGGGAGAGCCGAGATGCTAATTAAAATAACTGTTATGCAGTGCATGTAAATTCTGCATAGATTTGCATATTCTCGGCCATCTGTTTCCGAGCAACCGCAGAGCAGCTAATTAGCATACAGGGTTGATTAATCTGCCTTGTTGCCAGGCGACACCAGGAGAGCCTGGCTCATTTAAATGAACTCTCTCTCTGCTTGTGCGTGTGTGAGCGCAGATGAGCATTCCTACGTTCAAACTTCATTTCATTCGACCACAATTAAACTGCATCACTAAAGCCGAACAGTCGCTTCTTGGCGTCGTCAACAGAAACAAAAGGAAAACAAAAAAGTTACTTGTGGATTAGTAGTGCGTGTGTGTGCCGAGTGTTACCTGTTGGAGGAGGGCTTGTGCGTGTGCATTTGTGATTGCACTTGTGGGCACGGTCTGCCTCTGAAAGTCCAATCCATTGATTTGGATTCCTGAGGACAGAAATACAGGTAATGAAACGTGCTGCGTGGTTAAATGGGCATTTACGCTGTTATTGTTTCAACAAAGAAAAAAAAAAAGAGGAACACAATACTACAACACAACACCAGAAGTTTACATCAGAAAAACCAAACAGTTGTCAGGTGCAAAGGAAAACTGGTTAAAAAACATGTTTGTTTTTGTAAATGACAACGTATGCAATGACAGTGGTGATCCGCAGTTATAAAAGCTGCTGTATGAATCTGTACAAATGCAGGCTGGTGACAGAAATAAATATTAACTATGGGCGTGCACAAGAGTGAAAAGCATACAAGATCATTAATATTTACTCAGTTTTATATTACTGTTGTGCATTAATGATTGAGCACCAATTGTCCAGTGTTCACCCAGAGTCTGATTATGTGCATCACAGAGTGAGACAGAGCAGAATTAGTGAGAGATATTCAATAGGCACAAGTGATGGAAACAGCTCTCTGTGGGGGAAACACAAGGAGAAACTGCTCACGAGGATTTTGGAAAAGCTGCAATCACTTTTGTTTTTTCAAGAATGACCCAATAAGACAAAAAGGTGAACAAGTAGTGAGCTTTTTTCAGGTTTTAGCCACAAAAAATTGCCATGAATTAAAAAAAAAAAACCTGTTGAATGAGGAGGTGGGTGGCGCTGAGACGTCAGGCAAAAAAAAAAACAAAACAAGAAGACGACGAAGAAGAAGCAAAACAAACAAAGAAGGTGGAGGTCACTCACCGGTGCTCCCGTCACCACTTTCCATTGCACATTTAGTAGTTTCTGACTGATTATTCACTTTAGCATCTGAAAGAGCCAGACAGAGACAAGACAGTGAGACACACTCACAGCTTCTACCTGAGTGATCTGTGAGAGTGAGCGACCTCACTTTTGTCACCTGAACAAAACACATCCCATTCTCCACGACGAGAGCATTTCAAATCATGTTCACCGCCAGTCAAAGCAGCAAAACAGCATTTAGCGACTAAAACCACCAGAACAAAACCCGGTTCGATCACAATCACAAGTCACAACAGCAACAACAAGAAAAAAAACACAACAACGGTCATTTCACTGTGGTGCAATAAACACTTATGTGATAAACAGTGCCACACATCAGACTTTTCTGTCAACAACAAAACCCAGCTGCGCTCCATCACAGTCTCATCAAAAAACTCACCCACTCTTGCTCCACCTGTGTTTTCCAGCATGGTTGCTGAGCCTATCAGAGAAAATTGCCTCTGCCGGGCAAACCCACCAACAGGGTGTCCGGCAGCCTGTTCCTCCTCCTCCTCCTCCTCCTCCTCTCTCCTTCTCCTTCTCCTCCTCCTTGCTCTCTTCACTCTCTACTGGTCAGCGGCGAGCAGAGTTCAATGCAACACACACAGACACAGTGGCACTGTCCACCGCACGGTTCGCTGAACAACACTGGGATACGCACACTGTGAAAGCCAACAGGGTTTAGGCAAACAGCTCTCCTTCCTTCCCTCACTCTGCTCTCCCTCTCCTTTCTTTTCTTATAGCTCTGCCAGTCTCTCTTTACAGTGCCTACTTTGCACTCCCTCTCTCTCTCTCTCTCCCTCTCTCAGTCTTCTGCCTCTCTCTCGCTCGTGTGCCAAAATTGTCTGTACTTCTGAAAAGTTCACCCTCCTCCCTCTCTTGCTGGAATGAAACAAACGACAAGTGCAGCTGGCGGCCTCCTCCAACTCTGCCGCCGCCCCCCTCCTCCTCCTCCAACACCCCCACCCCCCCACCCCACCCAACTCTATAATGAAGCATAATCAGTATTCAGCTGATTAAAGCCGTATGCAAATCTGCCTCTGCCTCGTTAGCAATGCAAGGCTTTGAAGTCCTGCGAGCAACGCATTTCACACCGGGCTCTGAAAGCTTTCTGCATAATTTAAACCCCTATAAATATTTATCAGCTCATTAGCATATTAATTGGATGGCTTTTGGAGGACGATAAAAAAAAAAAAAACAGGGGAATAAGGACGACACAGAAAAGGGGGAAAGAAAAAAAAAGTGCTCAAACTAGCACTTGGCGCAGCAGAGGGAGGAAAGGCAGCAGCACAAGGCCAATTATTGTGCAAGTGCACGGCTAAAAAGTAATTAGCTAAGAGCAGGTAACAGGCTGAAGATATCCCAGAATGCAGTGTGAGGCCTGTCGGCGGTGGTCTGGGCATGTTAGCAAAGGCAGACTGCATTAATGGAATGTCTTAGGCCGCTCGCTCAGAGAAAATCGCCAGGTTTCATGGAGACCGAGCCCAACTGCTAAAAAGGGAGGAGGGTGGTGGTGGTGGGGGGGGGTTATGAGTGGGAGGGGGACTCGCTCAATCGGAAATAAATAACTCCACATTAATCCACCAGAAGCCTGTCATTACAGCGAGACCCCCTGTGGCTAAAGCATTCCACAGCGAGTGACTACAGAGAGTGGGTGGCGGGCTGCGGCTGCCTATGTTTATGAAGTGTTTGGGGATTAGCATATTTAGATTAGCTTTACATTCCATTAGTATTTCATTTTGGAGCCCTTTTAAATTCATTTCCAGCAAGCTCCGAGAGTTGATACAGTGTGGGGTGGGGTGGGGTGGGGAGGGGGGGGGCAGTTGGCCCCCGCCACCACACAGGTGTCCCATGAACCAGAAGGACTGGGACAGGACAGGAGCGCCTGGCTGTATTGCGGCCTACAGAGGAAGGGGCTCACCGACTGGAAAATCCAACAACAACTGCTCTAATCAACTTCTTGACTTATCCCACTGCCAGGACAAAATCCATTTACATACTAACCTGAGCAAATCAAACAGCGCCAAGAGGCCAGACTGAGACTTCAACACACATGCACGTACTGAAAAACCAGCATGCACACCTTTATCATTCAGCACAAGGACATCCATGAAGAAGAAGTGTGCAAAAGCCCCATGAGATGAGTTCAAGTACCCCTGCATTTGCCACTGCTCATCAAGTTTCCACTTGACATCTTGACAAGTTGTTTTGTCTTTGAAGATGTCTGGAAATAGTGAAAAAATACCTTATCTTAACTCCTCACATAATAAGTTTACTGTGATATATAAGGCACAGAATGAAAAGCAGTCTAAACCGAACACTTGAGGGTGTGGAACCATTACATTGTTGGCATTTTTCTAGAAAAAAGAAAGAAACCTGACTTAAAACTACTGTTAAATTATTCAAATATTTGTTATTTAATTCTCTGTCAGTCAACTAATCTCTTAAATTCTTTAGCTTTACATATAATCAGATAAACATGGATACGGTTGTGCTTGCTTTCCCTTTTTTTCATGCAATGCATAACAATCCTAGAATTTTTTGATTAGGTATGCTCTGTGTTTTTTTTCTTTTTTCAGTAAGTTTGGATGGAAATTCAAACCACAACCACTTGTCAGAGGAGGTAGTTTGAGTTTTTACTCTTAGTTAGTTATCCTTTTGAAATACCTTGCTTGTGGTGTGTGACTTGACTTAACTGTTGTTTCTCCTGCGTGATCTGTCTGTTATGGTAGTTCATTATTATGCTAGAAAAGTATCTTGCAACCTGTTTGTCATTTGAAAAACTCAAATATACAGATTTATTTTATGTAAACACAATCTCTATCTTTTCAAAACTGCAAGACACTTCAGAAGTTTGTTTGGAAATCACTGATGTAAACGCTAAATGAACATCACACACAGTCCATATCAGTCGTCTCCACTGTTCGTCTCCTTCAAACAACACAGTGTTTAGTTTAGCTCCACCCTAGTGTTTGCCAAGGTGTCTACCACAGAGTATATACAGTTGGCACACTCGTGTAAAATATCTGAGAGGGGTCATCTGAACAGCGAGTCTGTCTTAATGACCTCTTCAACAATCACTTCATGCAACCAAATGAGAAAACAAAAAGGGAGATCTGAATGCGAGGGGCAGTTATCAGCAGTGCTCTTCAACAGATGTACAGTTACTTGGTTGAATGGTTTGCAAAAAACCCTGCTGTGGAACAATGCATAATACAAATATCCTGTGAAGAGAATTTTAAATAGGTATCTCATTAGGACTCTAATATGGGAGGGCTGACTGAATACTGCAGAGCTGTTAATGCCAGTGTAAGGATTCAACATAAGACAGGGCAAAAACTTAATTAACACATTCACATTCTGCCCTGATACCTACAATACCGTATATTCTTCATCTTAAACACAGGACACATCAAGAAGACCCGACTGAGAACGATCAGGATGTGTGGTCACGACAGATTATCTGTCAATTTGAGGAAATTAACAAGCAAAAAAAAAAAAAAACACATCTCACTCTTAAACGCAGAGTCACAATGAACATCCAAACTATTTAAAATGCCCTTTAATACCAGTCAATACATTAAACCAAGAGCATCTGACAGCAGAGAGCACAAACAGTAACGCTGAGCTGCAGCACAAATGAACAAAACACAGAGTTCAGTGTAATCTGATGAACAGTAATGGGGCTAAAATCACTGTAAGCTACTGTGGTATCTCTTGGGTGGTCATTAGTCGACTGTCTACAGGCTAGGTGGAAAATTCAATCTAACTAAATTAAAGTGCTGTTTCTAGGGGGAGGTGGCGAGAAGGAATATGCAACCACTTCCAATCAGCGCATGCAGGGGTCAGCCATGATTCACTACAGTTTGTTTGGTGCAGCGGAGCCTGAATTCACATGTAAATTCACCACTGAGGACGGTGATATTAGCATTAACTGTTGGGTATTCATGTGCTATTTGCAATGGCAAAGTACAGCACATTTCTTTTTCACACTTTAAAACAGGTTCCTCAATGAGTATCGCATTAAACAGATTGCTGTACTCTGCCACTTCGTCTGACACATTACTGCATCTGCACGAGACAGTTTTTTCTTTTTTTTACGCCTTCTTTTCCTTTCCAAGCAACAGTAAAGGCTATTGCTAGCCATTTATTAGTTGTGGTTCGCAAGCCTGGAAAAGATACCCAGAAGACAGACAGCAGGGTCCGGCTCTATATGAGTTCTAGTTATTTTGCTCACACACCGGCAGACCTCAGTCCAGAATTTTTTAATTGGTCTACAGTCCCATACCATGTGCAGATAAGTGCCCTCGTGAGCTGAGCACCTCCAACACAGGCCAGTTGGTCTGAGGCCCGCTCTGTGTAGCTTACTAGGGGTCCAATGATATCTATGTACAGTTTTAAGTTGTGTTAATTTTAATGAGACCTCCTTTGAAACTGTATGTGCTCTGATCCAAATCTGGTTCCACTCATCTTCAGTTATGTCACAACCCAAGTCTGTACTCCACAAAGCCTTAGTTGCTTTAAAATTTGATGTTATTTTATCAATAAGTTCTTTATATATTTCAGGTGCATTTATTTTAAATTGGTCCTTTTCCAAAAGACAGTTATCCCAATATGTTGCCCTAGGAGGGTCTTTATATTTATTTACAATGGCACTTCTTAGTTGAAAATATTTCCACCAGGGTAAACAGTGTGGGGAAATTGCTGTATTCAGTTCTAAAAATGATTTAAATTCAGCACCTGTATATAAGTCAGCAACCTTGCTGATGCCACTCTTATGGAGCTCCGTCCAATGGATTGGCTTCTTATTAATAGTTATGAAGGGATTGTTCCAAATGGGTATCCATGAAGACTGTGACATTGTTTCTTTAGTGAGTTTGTGGATTGATTTCCAGATGGTTTGTATATAGCTCAAGCAAGGATGAGGCTCATCATCTCTCTGCTGTTTAATATGCAGAGCATCCTCCAAATAAGCAGGTGACATAAAATGTTGCTCAATACATGCCCATGATGGTCTTGGGTAAACAGATCTGACTGTTCTTACAAACTTATGGAGTGTAAAGGCCCAATGGTATAGCTGGAGATTAGGCAGATTAAATCCTCCTTTTCTCTTGGGTGTTTGTAAAGTTGCTAGGCTAAACCGTGCCTTTTTCCCACTCCATAGGAAAGCATTAATTAGTTTATCAATTTGCTTATATATATTATTTGGTATTTGAACTGGGAGCATATTGAACAGATAAAACAATTTTGGGTAAACCATCATTTTTATAGAGGAGATTTTACCCCACAGGGAAAGATTGAGTCCTTTCCACCTATCAAACTGCATTTTCATTTCTTCAAGTATGTTTGCATAATTAATATTTTGTATATTTTTTATCTGCTAATGTTAGTCAGGCATGGGCGCTAAATCAGAGAGGGGGAAGGCCTCTGTTTTAGACCAGTTTACTTTGTAACCGGAGAAGGAGGAAAATTGTTATGGTGTTCAAGACTCCCAATTGATTTGGAGGGCTGTGAGAGGAACAGGATAATGTCGTCAGCATATAATGACAATTTGTGAACCTCATTTCCAATTGACACTCCTACGATATCAGCATTCTGCCTTATAGCAATAGCAAGAGGTTCAAGGGCAAGGACAAACAACAGGGGCATCCCTGCCTAGTACCCCTATGAAGCTCAAAATTACACGGTTATGACTGAGGCTCGGGCACCAGAGTATAAACTTCTTACACAGCTAAAATTGTCCAAAGCCATATTTCTGAAGTGCTTTGAACAGGTACCCCCACTCCACATCTAAGGCCAACGCCAGGGAAGGAGTGGGGGAATTTCGATTTGCCCATTTTATATTCAGTAGCCTTCTTATACTATCCGAGCCATAACGTTGTTTTATGAATCCTACTTGGTCAGGGTGGACCAGTTTCGTTATCACCCGTTCCAGCCTATTTGATATAACCTTGGCAAATATCTTTATGTCACAATTCAAAATTGATAAGGGGCGTTGGCTCTCACATAGTAGAGGGTCTTTATTTTTCTTAGGGATTAATATTATTGATGCTGTATTTGAAGATGGAGAGAAACAGCCATTTTTGATGACTTCCTTATAATAAGATAGCAACAGAGGGGTGAGCTTATTTTGAAATGCCAAATAAAATTCTTGTGGTAGTCCATCAATACCAGGTGATTTTCCAGCAGCCATTTTACGCCTTCTTTTAAATAGTTTTCAAAGCATTTCATAAAATCTGGCAACTGTTTAGTAATGCTCATTGTAATGGCAGACACATGAGAGTCATCAGGAACAACAACATTGCAATTGTTGCTGGGTAAATGCAGCAACTTAGGTCATCCACCAATCGTAACGTACGCTCTGTCTGCTTACAACATGCCCTCAGTTTGGAGATCATGTCGCTACATGTTGATGTAAACTTGGATCCGCCCATAGACCTATAGGTACTTTGAATAACTGGGCACAGACACAAGTACTCGGTCGGACAGCTTTTTAACAATAGAGACAAATTCTTTTAGTCACATGTCTGACATATTTTGCTGTTTGAGATATTCTTCTTTTACATTGTTTACTCAGAGAAGACTTATCATTTTACTCCAGATTACTCAGAAACGTGCAGTTATCTGTTTAAAGCACACCATGCTGCCCTTATTAGTTATGATTTTCTTCTTCAACTGTGAGGAAGCTTGTGTGACTGGAGCCTTCACGGAGGCCTCCTCTGTACTTTGAGATGGCATGTCCTGAATTTATTACTGCAAATGATGCATTATTCATAACAACTGTGTTTACATCAATGAATATTCATGATGGAACTACAAGGCTGGAATGAGGGTGGAACTGTAAAACTGATTAAATGAGAAAAGTAGTCTAAGTGTGGGGATGACAGAATTATTCCTCAACTAGTCTTTAAGTAGCCGAGTTTAACAAGTCAATTATTATTTTTCATAAAAGTGAGACAATTTTTTTAGACAGTGACTCTAATGTTACAAAACGCTAACAAAGACAAAACTTTTAAGCATTTAATGAGTATTAATGCACATACAGGCCCTAAAATCTTAAAACAAAGGCTAGTATTTCTCATGAATGTCTTCCAAACTATCAAGTAATCTCCTGTAATGTTATCGTAGCCTGTGATTCCCCTTGTAGTTGTAACAATGCAAACAGGGAATGCATTTAGTGTCTTTGGGTGATGTAGACTGTATTTACATATCAGGCAGAGTTGATTATTAAAACAAAACCAAGCAAAAAAAAAAAATCACAACAACATACAGCTCCAATCGATATCCACATTGGACTTGCAAAAGTAATGTTATGCCTTTGTCAGCAGTTTTCTCCCCGCCAAAATTAACAACATGCATCACCATCCGAGTTAGTCATCAGCATCTATTCTTGCACATGGTTACACCTTAGAGAAGTCACACATGGGTACCAATGCAACTTGAACTACTATGTCAAAAAGTATCAGTGATTATTATTAGCAAACAAACACACAAAAAAACACCCACCACCACCACCACTGTGTAGTGCTTGCAACTGCAGACCTCAGGCTGCTTCATTTAGCTACATGTGTTTTTTTAACAGTGCTATCAAGCTGTGTCTTGCCCAGCCGTGAAACCGGCAGAGTGAATAGTAAGAATGCCCTGCCTGTTATTATTGTGGCCTTCCGGAAGTGGGCCTCACTACCCCTCCCTGTGCCTGGAGGAGGAGGAGGAGGAAGAGGAGTGGGAGGGGGATTACACAGGTACAATCTTTGTATTCAGCAAACACTGACTGGGTCAACACGCCTGCTAACAACGACGTAAAAAATAACGAACTTGACTATGAACCAAAGTTTCCAGGAGCAATTATTAAAAGTTGTATAAATGAATTAAATCCTCAAATGAGGTGGGTTAACAACACCACCAGCAGCACCATCCCGATGCCAGCTCGACCACTACTATTACTACTCCCAAGTTTAAGAAAGTGCTCGGCCCAACTTCTAACTGCAGGCTAAACACTTGCAGCACAACAAAATCTTCATCATCTCCGCATTATAACTCTATTTGCATTATTTCGGCGGAATTAAACGAACGCAAACCCCAATAAAGTTCAAAAGAAAAGCGTCCAAGCCAAGTTTGAGAAGGAGAAGAAGGGAGCAGCCAGTTAGCCACAGGCAATTTGAATACACGAGGGCCAGATTTGTTTTTTCTTTGATTAAACCAGAAGCGGGTTTTTTTTTTTTAACAGTCTTTATCGTCACGAAGCGCTGTGTTGTGTTGTGTTGTGTTGACATGACACGAGCTCTTCAGCGGCTGATGGAATATGCTGAAGTCCGCACTCTGGTTGAGGCAGGCCCGCATGAATAACACAACAGGCTGCTGCTGCTGGGGCTGGTGGTGGGGCTGCTGCCGCCGAGAAAGCACACAAAAGGCTGGGGCAAAAAAAAAAAAGAAAAGAAAGAAAGAAAAAATGCTCCGCTATAAATTTTACGTCGAGCTGTGTACACACACACACACACACACACAGGGAGCTGACACTGTGTTCAACAAAAGCCAGTTTTTTTCTCCCCACTACAGCATGTTTTCGTGTTTTTCGACCACCACCGCTACCATAAAAATAGCGTTTGCAAAAATAAAAAATAAATAAATAAAAAAGGGAAAAGAAACAAGCGAACAGCCACTACCCGGCCGGGGTCGGCTGGCTTTGCTGGCTTCACCGAGAAAATGAATATGCAAACCTCTTTCAAAAGCTTCTTCTCCGCTGTGCATCAACACAAAGCCAAAGCGGGTTAGCGGCGTGAGCTAACAACGCTAGCCCCCCGCTCGCTCGCTAGCATCCCCGTTTCATTTCAATCAACCTGCCGTTAGTCAGAAAAACATCTAAATATGTCACACAGGAACCACGAAGTCACGTCGCCGATTACTAATAAAATATGCTAAACTGTATTTGTCGGCAGAGGTATGAATATGTAGCGGCGTAGGGCTACAGCACGTCTAATCACACAAAGGGGGGGAGGCATGTTTCCATGTAATTTGCCGTCGCACTGCAATAGCTCGTTTCCTCCTCTGTCAAATTACAGTTGGCTGAGCTGAGTGTAAAAAAAACTAACGCGGAGCTCAGCGGCAGCCCGGTGTTGTTGTTAGTCGGTCTGCGTTTTTTAATCTCCATTCCGTTTATCATAAATTGTGAGTATCACAGTTTGAATATGAGTATGAATATGTAAAATGCTGTAATCATTACCTGGTCCTGAACTCTCATCTTGACTCGCTGCTCCTCCGTCCGCCATTTTGAATATTTAACCCGAAATCCCAGCCCTGAGCCTGCCTGTGACACACACACATACACACACACACACACACACACACACACACACACACACACAAAGAGAAAGAGAGGGAGGGAGGGATACACACATTTACACATACACACACACACATACACACGGGCCTGGGTAAAGTAGAGGGTGGAGTGTGTACTACTGGGTGTTGTTAGCTGTAACTTATTTACATACTTAAATAATCATCTATCTTTTACTGCCCAAGAGAGGACATGGGTGGATGCAACACAGACAGCAACAACAACAACAACAACAAACAAACAAACAAACACAAAAACAACAATAATAACTTTTAATTAATCAATAACCCTAGACAAAAGGAGCTGTTGTCAAATAAAGTTTAATTTATTTCAACAGGCAAACAGGACACATTTGCTTCTCAAAGTGTGTGTGGGTGTGTGTGTGTAGTGTACAACAAAACACTATGCATCTGTAAAGGGACATTATCGCCATCATCTTTATGTATGACTCAGACTCAGACAAATTATGAGTCCTCAATATAATTCAAATGGCACAAAAGCCGGTTGAGTTTTGTTTGTGATGAGAAAAAAAAAAACACAGTAGTTGCAGCACAGAATTAAAAAAAAATCATATAAATCATGAATCAGCATTGCAATGATAATGGGGTAATATGAATGTTGTCCAATGTGTTTTGTTTGTCACATATGATAACAGTGGTTTTTATTTATTTTATCAAGTTTCATTGGAATTCCTAGATAATTCATTCATTCATTCATTTATTCATTCATTGTTTACAAAATAGATGCTGCATAGTCTACTCCATGTTCCTACGAGTCCAGAAACCACATCATAAAAAAAAAACAGAGAGTGAAATGGTCGTCTTGTTGGTGACCTCACCCTGACCAAAGAACAGAAATTTCACTTCTGTAATATGCAGGGATGTGAAGTGAAGACGCGTTTCCGTCTATCCCAGCCACTTCCTGCATTTTGCCCATTCAGATATTCTGCATATACCAAGATAGCCTCTTAGATTGCATCACCTTCTCTGACTGTCACCTTCTCTGATTGACTCAAGCAGTGAGTAGATCGATTAACCGTTGTTAAAGTTGCTAATTCAAAGGACTGGACCAGCAGTTTTGCATGTTATATCGTATTAACTCATATTAACTCATATTAACTCATGATTTGATGATTTCATAACTCCAATGTTTAATTACCTAATGGTTAATGGAGCAGCGAGGGAGACCTACATTCAGTGCATATCACCAAAGCTGATTAAGTGCCAGTTTGATGGGGAATTTGGACCTTAAGCACAATACCAACTGTAATAGGGAAGCATTATTATCAAATGATGTGAATCAATCAATGTGGCGACTGGTGAAGCCTTGTGTCAACATTAAGTTTAATGCCCGACAACTGCAAACAAACAAACAAAAAAATTGAATAGCAGAATGGCAGAGAGGCGACCTGTCAGTATTAGTCCGGTTCAGGGTGGTGTCAGAGGGGTTAACATGGACTAGGCAGCTAATATTTGCTCTGGGAAACTCTCACCATAGTTAATCTTACACAGCTTCACACAGTCATACAGAACTGACTGGAAAGCAAGAGGCAGCACTGGGGCTGTTGACAAAGTATCTAAAACTTTTTAACGATAAATCAAAACAAGATTAAAGAGTCTTAAACTTGTGACCCCAAACCAGTGAGCCACTGACAGCAATCAAGTTTGAAAACAATCAAGCCGCTGTGGATTTAGAGAATAAAATAGGAATAATAAAGTGATAATAAAAAGGCTATTTTGATGTTGAAAGTTTTTAAACTCAATACTGAAGAAGCTTCTTGGATGAGACATGAAATGAAAACATCCTCCTTATTCACAGGCCAAGTCCAGCTGCCTTTAATTCATCTTCTCTTGGATTCATGTCACTGCTTTTATTTTCAGTGTTTGAGTTCCTTGAGGTTGAGTTGATTTCTACTTTTTTTTTTACTCTTGCTGCCAAAGTTACTACTTACTTTGTTTTCAGAGAAAAGATTAAGATGTTAATGTTTTGACTGGTGACCTCCTCCAAAAATACATATCCATTGTGTCTGACTAACTGCATCTATTTAGAGCCTCTTGGCACAGTTTGGATGACTGTGATTTTTCACTAGATTCCCTGTAAACTTCCCAAAGAGATCAAATGATCAACATTTCACAAAAATAAGAAAAATACTTGGTGAAATAGTAAAAAGTAAAAATCGATAGTAAATAAATGTAGGCTACTGTATATCTGGTGACTAGAACATGTTTTCTGCACACATATTAGACATTTCACAACCCCTCAGATTTTGTGTTTACCAACCTTTGGGCTGACTCTCTCGGGTTGGGAACCACTCAACCTGCATGTAGATGATCATATTAGCATTAAAACTCCAGTTTAACCAGCTGCAACTGTAAAACCAGCAGTAAAATGCTGCTCAGACACACTGACTCCAGTCACAGAGGACATACTGTGCTAAAAACAGCGGCTTAAAGGCAGGGCTTCAGCATTGTTGGACTTTTACTTCAGAATCTGAATAATTCTTCTATCGTTGTTTAAGAGCAAAATATTATTAGTGTGGTGAAGCTTACAATGAAAACACCCTTTAAAGTTCTTTTGTATAGGGTATAATCACGGAGGCAAGTGGTGACAGTTTTGCTTTGAATTGCAGCTTTCAGTGCAACACTGCAGCCTGCAGGTCAAACTGGGCACAACACCAGGTGGTGATACAGATGCACTGTATACAATGTTAAATGATTTATTTAATATTCACTTTATTGTTGTTGTTGTTGTTTTAATAACCTTGTGGTTGTGATTAGTTTGACACCTCTGATTATCAATGGATGTACGAGCATTATGTCCTAATCATATCATATCTATTTCACATGTTTCATTTTTATTTTATTGTAATTTTTAAAACTTAAAAGCATGAAAATGTTAAGTCATTCCCATTGCCATTCTGTACATATGTAGACTTCAGATGGATAGAGCACAAAAGCATGTTAGGATAAGATCACTTTACATTTAAATACAGTGTTTGATTTGTGCACTGCTGCATTTGTGTGTACAAATGCTAAGACAATGATTTTTACAACAGTGAACTGTTCTGTATTAACATATTGAGAGATAATTACTAAATAACTAACCACAAGATGTCTACTAAGATGTAATTTCAAGAAGCTATAAGGACATTTAAGAACTTTTTATTGTACACTATTATAATCAAAACTAGGCTACATTATATTGTAATTTTTTATCTGTTTATACAGCAGGGTCTTTGCGTGTGTGATCCACAAGAGGAAATATAGCTATTTAGTACACACTGCTACACACCACTATCTGAACATCTACATATTCAGCGTGTTCTACAGCACGTAACTTTCATGTTCTGTTTGTAGATATATAATGAATGTGGTTACAATAAATCTATCCATCATTGATCAATCGATAGTTTGTGAGTGTGTGAGGTGTAGATCCTCCTTTTTCATGTCCATCTCTAACGAGCAGTTGTAATCAGGAGAAAAGCAGATCAATCATTGGCCCTAGCTCTGGTCACATGTGACCTATATGTTGACTTATTACCTGGAAGTGTCAACGTCTCTGTACCTGTGAGTTCACCGTGAAGGTTAGGCGAGCTCTCACTCCTGGACTGAGAGCATCAATTTCTGATTATTATCAGTGGCTGGATGTTTTAATCCTCTTCAGCGATGATGACAAACAGGCAACTGGGATGGCGAAAGCTTTTTCTAATATTTACAGGTAGGTTTTATGTTCATTATTTCTCTTTTCTGTGAACCACTGCCACACCTTTGTGGGATTATAACCTGTGTTAATCATTAATCCAACAGTCTCCTTCACAGCCGGAAGTAAGATTGTGTTTTACTCGAAAGAAACCTGCACGGAAAACCATTAATATCATTTATATTTATTAATTTGTACTGTTATTTATTGTATATTTAAAACCAGAATTCATATTGAATTATAAATTTTAATTGAAATTTACATAAATATCAGTTTCACTCTGCCCCACAGTTACATGTTACACAAACATCTGTCTTTCATATTAGTAAAATAAATTGGTTATCCACTATTACATGTTTCTATTTGTTTCAGTACTGCCCTGCTGCAGGAGCTTACAAGTTTCTATCCCAGTGGGAGAATATGAGGCTGCACGAGGAGCCGAAATTACCCTCACCTGTTCCTTCGTCCCAGCCCAACCAGTAATCAACACAGTCATCATCACATGGGAAGCGTTCCCTGACAATGAAAATGATCCAATGGTGAGAGGTTAAAATAACTAGCAGCAATATGTGTGATATACAGTGTTATTCTGGTAAAATGTGATTTTAAACATGAGACTTAGTTAACTCAGCCGAGGGCCACTCAGAGTCTCAGCTTGCATTTGGAGCCTAATAAAATTGTAACAGAAAGTAAAAGAGTGTGAGAGACATGAGTGATTAACAGACAGGCATAATGTCCCTGACTTAGTGCTTTATGACATGTGTGTGTGTGGATTACATGCAAGAGCAGTTATTTTGATCCAGTAACAAAAGTAAAAAAAAACAAAAAAACTCATGGGCTCTGTGCTGACCCACACTGATTTAATTTAGTATTTTTTCTTGTCTCTATAGATTATTTTCACATCAATACTGTGATGGCATATGTGACATATAACGTGTGTTTTTTTCATTGCCAGCACCTGCTCAGATAGTCGCAGCTATCAGAAACTGGGATAAGGCGTATACATGCCACAGTATCCATTCTCTTTCAGAGTTCTCCAGGTGGCAAAACCGGGTTTCTCAAAATTGGGATATTTACATGAACAAACACAAAAACGAGATACTCAAATCCGATCATTACCAGGAAACTCAAGTCTTTGTAAACAAACTCACTGTCACTTCTTTATATGGACAATAGAAACTTCCTGAAATGGATAGTCATCCACTGCAGTAAATGATAGTTTCTATTGCAAAAATGAAAAAGTTTGCAACATACCCATGCCGGTACATTCTGGTGTAGACAAAAACATTGATAAGATAAACAAACAAATCACAATCTGTAATATGGGGTTCATACAGTAAAAGCAATACCACATTTAAGGTTGTGCTGAATATCAGCACAGGTCTGGCTTTTTTCTGTGCTCAGTCTATGGCCTTGTAGTAGCCTACAGTAGGCCTAGTTTATGCTCAGACCACAGTCATGAAGGTGATCAGTAGCCTGCAACACCACTCTATAATACTGAGCAGATATCTGTATAATCTATGTTGTTTGCGTTTCAGAAAAAAATTGCCACCTACTTCAATGCAGATCAGATAGACGTTGCACCTGCTTATGAAGGTAGAGCCTTTATGGATGTTGACTTAATCAAACGTGAGAGCACACTACGCCTGACCAAGGTGACCATGCAGGACAACCGACGTTACCAGTGCGAAGTCCTAATCCCTGGAGACGATGAGGGAACACAAGCTGCCACCACTTCCCTCTTGGTCCTGGGTGAGAATTGGCCCCATTAAACATCGGCCCCATTAAATAAGAACACTTATCAGAGACGTAACTTCCCTTTTTTGTTTTTGTATAGTTGCTCCCTCTCAACCGATCTGCAGCATTAATGGAAGAGCAGAGTACTGGCACAACATTAGCCTCACATGCAAATCTGAGGAGGGGTCCCCAACACCCACCTATCAATGGAAGAGCTTCAGCGTTGAAAACAATCCGAGGGCATTTCCCCCTAAGACAACTGAAAGTATGCATTTAAACCATCCTCAGCATCTGAAGAGTTTATTTCTCTTTGATGACAGAATTTCACTTCATCAGCACTGTTTGGTCTTATTCTTCTGATTATTTTGCAGGGGATGGAGTCCTATCTCTCTTCAATATTTCAAGAGAGACGTCAGGGTTCTACATTTGCACATCAACAAATCGAATTGGTTCTGCCAGCTGCAACTTCACCTTAGCTGTGATGCCTGGTGAGTGTTTTTTTAGATTGTGGGCTTCACCTATTCAGGCTGGTGTAAAAAAAAAAAAAGAAAAAGAAAAAAAGCCTGAAACTCAATGTACATTACACTTTCAGCAGCACTGTGAGCATTTATCCACTAAAAGAGCTCAATGGAGAAAGACCTAGACTGGTCCTGGAAGCAACCATAACTAGATGTGGTAGGCTACTCTGTCTTGAAGCAGAAGTACGTGATCCAGTCGTTTTGGCTAACTTCCTGTCAGTCGATGGAGTTAGCAGTCCCCGCCCTCGTCCCTACGTCACCACATTCACGCGCATCCTTTGGCTGCACACACAGAGAGGACCGCCCCTTCATGCCGTTCTCTCTCCTCATTGGATAAGGGTTGTAGGATACAAAGAAAGCTTAAAGCAGAGCAGACTGACTGACAGACCCGTGTTTCAGACCAAACACTCAACACAAGTGATTGCGGTCGGAAGATATAACTATTTAAGACTTATATTAACACAAACATTCCGCTTACTTCTGCTTTAATTAGCCTAATTCTCAATAATTTATATGTTATACGTCCAAGTACAACTACCCCCTGCATGAAAGCTGTGTAGTAATCTTGGCTGCTTGCTGTATAAGTGTAACGGATGTGCACTCACTCCACCCACAAAGGACGTGCTAACCTATTTGCCAAGCGGTTGTCAACCTCTTGGCCAAGCGGTTAGCATCGTTGCCTGACGTGCAGGAGACCAGGGTTTTAACCCCACCTAGGGCAGGCCGTGAGAAACCCAACGCAGAGGGCCAGATATGATCATCGGCTACATAAGCACCCAAACAGGGACTATCATCAGCCAATGAGGATGTAGACTCATTTGTCATTTGTAGCCTAACATGATGTAGCCCAATCCATAGCCTATTTAGTAGTTTTACAGGTTCTCATATTAAAATAGCCTGCCGGCCATTTCAAACAACTCATAGAGCTAATTATTAACTAGCTTGTAATGATAAAACAGCTCCTCATCATGGAGCTTTAGGTTAGTGTCCATTGATTGTCTATCTTTGACTGGATATTTCCAACAAGTGACAACAAAACAACAACAAAAAAATAGATTTTTTTTCTAACCACAGGTCATACTATTTAGTGTAGGCTACTGTTCAAAAAATGTCCTGTATTCTGTGACCATGTCATGCTAATGGAAATTTTTTGGAATAGAAGCCTGATTTACAAAGGACTAGACTCAAATTTGGAAGTTCAAAATAGCTAATGAAGCTGTAAATGGTGGCTAAATGGGGATCTCAGGTTTGGACTACGTAGGCCTATTCTAAGAAAACCCCATGTCTTTCTTTTCACCTTTTTCTCCAGGTGGTGGAAATGAGGCATCCATTGCAGCTGTGGCCGGAGGAGTCGTCGCAGGTGTCTTGGTTCTGGGGATTCTCATCTTCTGTTGCTGTCGGAGAAAGGGAAAAAAGGACAAGGAAAAGTATATCGAAGGGTATGTAGCCTATACTGTATGTTTCTGTCACTCAAAATTGCCACCGACAATTGGTTTGGTAGGTGTATTGATTATAAGTATTACTGTGTGTCTGTTAGTGCCACCGGGGGTGTGCAGTATTATGACAGAGACGACCAAGAAGATGGAGACCAGTACGTGGATGACAAGTCAAACAGCGAGACAAAGCAGTCCAGGCAGTATGAAGACAAGAGCACTGTTCCTCAAAGCTACGTGAGTGGAGGACCAGATGGACACAAGTCTGATGATGATCAAAACAGTCACTACAGTGGTCAAGGAAGGAATGATGGCAAAGGCAGTGATATTGACTCTCAACGCTATCGTGATGACCAACATGATCGTGATCGTCTTGATGATCAACGCGGTCACTACAGCGGCAGTCGCGATCGTCTTGACGATCAACGGGATCGTTACGGTGGCAGTCGCGATCGCCTCGATGATCAACGGGATCATTATCGTGGAAGTCGCGATCGCCTCGATGATCAACGGGATCGTTACGGTGGTAGTCGCGATCGCCTCGACGATCAACGGGATAAATATCGTGGAAGTCGCGACCGCCTTGACGATCAACGGGATCACTATCGTGGAAGTCGCGACCACCTTGACGATCAACGGGATCACTATCGTGGAAGTCGCGATCGCCTTGACGATCAACGGGATCGTTACGGTGGCAGTCGTGATCGCCTTGATGATCACTACGATCGCCAAGGCAGTGATCGCTATGATGCCAGAGGCAGTCGTGATCGCCTCGATTACAGTGAGGATCAATACAGAAAGTGATATGAATTAGCCTGCTCAGTTACTGAATGCTCTTTGGTTCCTTTTTATGATGCAAAAGTATTTGGAAGTGTTTATGGATTTGCTTAGTGCCTCATCACATCATAAAGACACATAGCAAAATTAATTTGCTCATTCCGTTTTAAATTAAAAGCCCAGGGGTTTGGCCAACAACACAAAGAAATAACAGCATTAAAGCAGAAGTAAGTGGTCCGGTCGTTTTCGCTAATGCTGCATTCCAGGCAGGCTTTTGAAATCGTAAATTACAGCTTCAAGTCACAACTTACGACTTTGTAGCGTTTCAGGCAACCCACTCGTGTTTCTCCGACCTGTTTTACCGGTGAAAGTCACTATAACGGCCACTCGTAACTTCCGACCGGTGAACTCGTACCAGATCGACCTGGTACGACTTCACGGTCGGAAAAATACGAGTTTCCTTGAACGCACCATAACAGTCCTCGTCCCTACGTCGCCACATTCACAGCGTTCCTTGGCTGCACACACAGCCCTGCATGCCGTTCTCTCTCCTCATTGGATAAAAACTGTAGGATACGATAAATGTTTTCTCCTCGGCTCAGAGCAGAGCAGAGGGACTGACAGACCCGTGTTTCGGTTCAAACACTCTATGTAAGTGATTGCTGTCGGAAGATATAACTATTTAAGACTTATATTAACACAAATATATCACTTACTTCTGCTTTAAGGGAGTTCCCCTGGTATATTTAATTTAAATGTTTGCTACCACAACAGATTACCACCTCTTAACCCAACAATTTATTTCATGCTTTATTGAATTCTTCCTCTGTTCAGTGCTCACTGCCATCACCAGAACCCAACACTTCCTGGTGTTTTTCACAATAAAAGCCTGCCAATAAAAGCAAGGCTTTTACTGTGGAAGTTTTGGAGAAAGTAGCTACTGATGGTAACTTAACATGGTTGGGAAAAAAGGGAAAGTGGATGACTCTAGTTGCAGAGGTGGATAATACTGAATTAATCAAGAGGTAAAGGTCTGAGCTTTTAATAAACCAAATGATTTTTTTTAACCAATCAATCTTTTTTTTTTATTACCTTGTGTCGTTTCCCTTTAGCCCTTGAGCCTAGGCATATGATACAGTCTATATAGCTAACTTTTTGTCCCTGCAGAGCTGCTTTATTAGTAAATCATCAACTTTCCTCAAGGGAAGACAAGTTTCTTAAGTGAGATAGATCTTATATAATCTCCAAGGACCTTTAATAATCTTAATCTTAAAATATGATTTTAAATCATTGTTGGTATAAATAGTGTTTGTTTGCATTTCAGTTAAAGCCTTCCCAAATCTCAATAAATGTCAATTTGTCACCTTTAAAACACCAAATAATTTACTTCATATACATTTACTTGTCTACTGCAGTAATTTGGGTCTTGTTATTAAAACTTGTTACCAGGCTTTTCTGAAAATTGTGGACATCCCATAGTGTAAATATTGTATTTTATCTTTAATTTTGTGTCTTTAATTCATAGTTTGTACAATTAATTAAGTGCCTGCATCTAAACATATTTCCAGCATTTTTATAGCCATGCTTATTGCATTTATGCTTTGGTATGAATTTGATTATAGTGGTCAAGTGCTAGTTTATACTGAAATGGTTTTTAGCCTACTTTAGTTTTTTTTATTTTGCATTTTTTTTGTATAAGTGATTTCTATTAAATTGCATTTTTCATATGAAGTCAAATCGAGTTCATTAAAGAATGTTTAAAAACTGTTTCCGTTTATTTGCATTACCATTGTTGCTTCACCTGCTGTAGAAACAAGAAACAGCTCTCAGCAGCAGCAGACAGTCCAGACAGCAGCTCTCCTTCCCCTCGCTCTTATTGTCCACGCGCTGCGGCACAGGAAGTTGGGAGCGTCAGTGCTGGATCACCTCTGTGGGAAGTGGTACAGTCCCGTTAGTCGCAGCCTGCGTCCTGTTTGCTGCAGCCGCACATAGCGGACAACGAGATGAAGAACAACATGCGGATAAACTACACTTTCCTATAAAAATGGATTTTATAAAGAACTTCTACCAGCTGGCTGTGTTCCTGGGAGCTTCGTGTAAGTCTGTTTTCCCTCTTTCAAAGGCTCCATCTTTACGACAACAGCGCAACAGGTTGATCCAGTGTAAACTTACTGCTGCTGCACCGCTGCTTCAAACCAGAGCTCGCATATGGAAGACTCGAAAATATCGGTCAAATTTTGAAGTGCTTGTTTAATATTTTTTGGCGTCAATTACGCGTGATGGGTTAGAGTGATTATAGTAACAGTTTGTCCCATTTACAAAAAGAAAAAAGAATAACACCATAAGGTCTTTATTGATCAACCCTGGTAATCCGTCTGGGATGTGGTGTGTGGAGACCAATATTCTGTTGATTATACTTTTTAGTATCCCACTCTATCTCCTCAGATATGACACAATTGTTAACGGACCACTTATAGCCTATTTGGTGTTACAGGCCTGTCTGAACAGGAAACTAAGCTACTGTGGTGTATTTAATAAAATCTGAATTCTAAACTACACTGTGAAGTACAAGAGTCAATATAAGGGTCAATACATCCAGATAGCTCTACCTTCATGGATGAGCAGCAGTGATTAGACCTAATAATCAACAGGAAGTTAACCAAATTCATAGTCCATTCATTGTTTTGATTATTCCCTGTGGATTTTGGGGAAGAATGAATATTTTTGACTTGTAGAGTATTGGATGAATACATTCAGGTACTTGAACACATCACTTTTGCATTTTTTTCACATCTTATGACACTAAATATACAGGTTAGTTGTAAACGAAAGTAACTGTTTGCTGCAGCCTGATCCACAAGTGCAATGAAGTACACAAGTGGCTGCGAATTTGTATAAGAAGGTGTCACAAGAGGGCTGACAATGTACATGTGATAGTACATCTGGGAGTAATGCACCCTTGCTGATAAATGTTTCACAGGCTCTTGAGGTGACTGTAACATTGTAGTGAAATCCTTCATCGAGCACGGAGACTATATTCACTCTTTATCAGTGTTTTTGTTGGGCTAATGAGTCAATGTGAAGGAATGCAGGTCACAGTAAAGGCAGGAAATGTGACAGCTTTGGAGAGGAAAAGTCTGATGGTGTTCAGGAAACATGCTGCAGCCAGAGCTGTGACCTGGAATACATTTGTTACTGCTCGCTGCTTTAAATTGTAATCTCATCTCAAACTGAGGCCTCAGTTTGCACACAGGTGGAGGAGGAGGAGGAGGAGACCGTGTGCTGCCTCCGCAACCTGCTCATTTACGTACAGTGACTCACGCCTGATGTGAGGCTGGTGTAAACAATAGTTATCAGTGAGTCAAAGGTGCATCCAGCAGGTTTCTGTGTTTGTTTCTCCGGACTTCCTCTCACCTCGAACTGACGTGTCCGTGCTGTAACGGTTTGGGTTTAAATCTCTGGATGATAATTGGCCTGTTTGCAACCAGCTGGACGAGGCCAGGCGCTCCCATTGGTTGGGAGTCTGTGACCCTCTCCCCCATACACCCCCCTCCTCTCCTGGCCCTCAAGTGGGACAGCCGGGAGGGAGAGGGAGTCCTAACAATGGACTGGTCCATGAAAAAAAAGAAACAAAGGGAAGACCAGTGCTGTTTCATGGGAGGAATTTAGAGCTCTGTCTCCTCCCCGCCTCCCCCTCTTCTTCCCTTATCCTGTAAAATCATTTGGCTTAATCACCATCACCACTGTTTGTCTTGCACTTGTGTAGTTTATGTGCGTCCTATAAATCAGAAACCTACTGCTGACCAGGTTCACTGAATGTAGTATGGCTGCTACAGTTGAAACAACTAGTCAAAAAATCCATTAATAATTGAGAAATAATCAGCGATTTGATGATTCCAGCCTCTCAAATTTGATCATTTGTCCGTTTTATGTCAATATTGTTAGTCGATAAAACACCTGAAGGTGTCCACACTTCATTGATTGAGCAAAAGAAGGAACACACGTAATAATGATGTCCATTATTGATTGATGAATATTTCCTTAACCAGTCCATCATTTGAA
This sequence comes from Trachurus japonicus, assembly GCF_045865225.1. NCBI lineage: Eukaryota > Metazoa > Chordata > Actinopteri > Carangiformes > Carangidae > Trachurus > Trachurus japonicus. Next base: position 21,169,605 of record NC_140927.1, read on the forward strand.
GAACTAAATGTCAGATAATGAACGGTGAAAATGCCAGTTACAATATTTTAGACTAAGACTAATTTGACAGAGAAAAGACAGAGAAAAAAGAGAAAAGCTAAACAAATATTTGGCATTTTAGCCTGAAAAATGACTTAAATAATAACTCAATGATAAAATTGTTGGCCATTGTTTTTCTGTTGATGCATTAATCGATCATAACTAAACTGATACTAGAAGTAGTTATTAGATGCTGCTGCTGTAAAATAAGACTTGCTCTCATACTAGCAGGAAACTAGGAAAAGCATCCGTGTTAGATAAAGGCGATAAACACTAAACACGCTATATGCCCGTCGCTCGTCTTGCTGCTGCACCGGAGAGCCAGGCTGGTGGACTTGCTTTTGTTTTGATTTCCTGTCTTCTGGGAAATGTTTAGAGTGAGTTCCTGCCCCACCTAGAGCTAATATGACTAGCAGAGAGTACCCACGAGCGTCTGACCGCTCCATCCCCTCCCTCTGTGATGACAACCCCCTGCCTCTCCACGGGGCCTCCCAGCCCCCCACACAGACTGGAATTTAACCTTCCTGACCCTGGTACAGAGCAACAGAGGAGCCCCCCACTCACCTAATCTCTGCCCCTGTCTTTTCTCCGGCTTCAATATGACACAAATGACTGTATCTCCCAGGTGCAGAGTCATCATGAATGATCTATGCCGACAAATAAGGCCCAGCTGTTTCTGCAGTTATCAAGATCTCAGCATGCTTCCCTTTCCTGTCCTTTGACTGTTCTTGTCGACACTGAGTTGCCAGTTTCTTATGTCCACTCAGCCAAAACCAATGCAGTCTAATACAACAACAGCTTTATTACTGTGTCGTCTGCTCACACTGCCTGAGAAAACATGATGCAAGGGATCAGAATACACCATCCTCATTTTGTGCAGAAAGTTCAGCCAGAGCTAATATGAGCCTCGGCTCTGAGTCAGAAGAACCAGGTGGGTGTGTGTTTTGAGTTAGAGTCTTTTCAGTAGGAAAGTTGCCACTAATACTTCCATGCTGCCATCTGACCACAGTAAGAAAACACAACACAGAAAGTCTGACTTCTGGATTCTGACTCACATAACTTATGCATCCTATTTGAGTCGAGCTCGCTGCTCATAGCAACATCCTCACATCCTCAGACTCTTTTCAGGAGGAAATTTGCTGCTAATGTTTTCATGCCTCTATCTGATCACAGTAAGAAAACACAAAACAAAAAGAGGAAGTTACAAACTAACAAAACCATAACTTTGGAAGACACCCACTTGATTTGTGTAATAGTTCACCCTCCTTCATTCCTTCTTCAACCCACCACTGACATCAGTGTTGCATTATAGGAAGGCATCCCTTCTTCATTTGCTTCACTGCCAGTATCCACACAAGGACTTGAAAGTCTTGAGATATGAACTGTTAAAACAAAAGCTTAACCTTATAAGCTCCACAACAGTGAGATTTATTGCAGGGCTGTTGCTGTATACAGCACAGTTTAACCTGAAAATAAGTTGACTTTCAGTTTGACGTGCAGACAAAAGTAAAATTTGAAGATGTCACAGTGAGGAGAAAAGCAGTAGTTCATTTTTCAGTATTTGATTCAGCCTGTGATAAAAAAAATGAATAAAAAAAAATCATCAATCTTTAATGATTATTAGTTAATGCCCATCCAAGGGGGGGGAAACTGTTTGTGAAGTTGCCTGGTTTCAGTTCTGCAGGATAAGTAGGTCAGTGTGTTTTTTCTAAATGCTGACCAAGTCTCAAGTATATACTGTTATCCGTTTTTACTGTTTTACTTTCGACTAACCGATGTCCTGTTTGTTTTGTCTGTGTCAGTGTGCGTCTGTGATGGTGTCAATGTCATCGTGCGAGAGAAGCAGCGGTTTGCGATGCTCTTCCAGTCCGTGGTCCTCCCGTGCCAGTACCAAACGGCCTCCACCCAGACCCCCGTGGTGCAGTGGTGGTACAAGTCCTACTGCAGAGACCGCTCGCGAGAGTCCTTCAGCCTGCCGGAGACCCTGGGCATCCAGACCTCGGAGCTGGGGGCCACGTCTCACCTGGAGTGCTCCGACAGCAGCCGCACGGTCCGGGTCGTGGCCTCGGCGCAGGGAGCCTCCATGACGCTGGCTGAGCACTACAAAGGCCGAGACATCGCCATCGTAAACAGTAATGTGATCATTCTTATATCCTCCATGTTGGGAAATATATCTAGGGCTTAAAGCAGAAGTAAGCGATATATTTGTGTTAATATAAGTCTTAAATAGTTATATCTTCCGACAGCAATCACTTACATAGAGTGGTCTGAAACACGGGTCTCTCAGTCACTCTGCTCTGCTCTGAGCCGAGGAGAAAACTTTTCTCGTATCCTACAGTTTTTATCCAATGAGGACAGAGAACAGCATGAAGGGCTGTGTGTGCAGCCAAGGGATGCACGTGAATGTGGTGACGTAGGGACGAGGACTGTTATAGTGCGTTCAAGGCAACCCGTAACTCGTGTTTTTCCGACCTGTGAAGTGGTACCAGTTCGATCTGGTACGAGTTCATAGGTCGGAAGTTACAAGTGGCCGTTATAGTGACTTTCACAGGTAAAACAGGTCGGGAAAACACGAGTGGGTTGCCTGGAACGCTACAAAATCGTAAGTTGTGACATGAAGCTGTAATTTACGGTTTCAAAAGCCTGCCTGGAACGCAGCATTAGCCAAAACGACCGGATCGCTTACTTCTGCTTTAATGAGAGTGAGAGTTGCTGCAGCTGTTGTTGACCACGGCGCCCTGAGACTCATCCCTGAGCAGGACTCAGAGCCGACTGTGCTTTGTGTTTCCTGTTCTCTAAATAAACCTCTTTTGTCTTTGTCTTACAATAGAGCAAGCATTGCACACACTGATGTGACCACCATCTCCTGCTCTCACTGCCATTCATGCATGGACTCCTTTTAAACCTCAGCCTTATCAAGACAAAACACCCGTCCCCCGTCCAAATGTATTCGCACAACAAACCACATCCAACAATGCTCCTGGCGTCAGTTAAAAAATACTGACGCTATAAATCATTTATCATCGCTTATAACATATATGACGTAAAACATTCATGTAAAACATTCTGTATAAAGCTTCGGCTTGTGCAGGTGACAAAAAAAAACAGAAGCTTAATCATATTAGTGCTGAAACAATTAGTTGATTAATTAGTTGGTCCTTTCAGAACTGATTATCTGTTATATCCAACAAAGATGGCATGCATTTGCTGTTTGCAGCTTTGCAATCATGAGGATGCAGTTTTGCTGTCTTTTGTATTATTGTACATTGAATACATTTGTGTTGTGGACTGATGTTCGGACAGAAGAGGCCGTTTGAAGGAGTCTTTGAATGAGTTTCCCTGAGCTTTGTTTATAGTGTGTTTATAGTATTTGGCATTATTAGAAATGAGATGATTGATTTATCTGAAAAAATAACTGATTAGTCACTAATCACCATAGATACAGTATATACTACATGCTGCGTGTCAATTTTTAGGTGTATTTTGTACGTGTCAGTGTATTGTGCATCTCCATGATAAGTCAAGTCTTTCAGTTTATTGAAAATGTTAAGCTAAATCTGTATAGATCTAAAAATATATAATAAATTAATTAATTAATAATATTATATATAATAAATATATAATAGACACAAAGGTCAGGTCACTACAGACTCCATAAAGGAGCTATATCCTGACAGAATGATTAAAGAGTAATAGTGAGTAATCAGTGGTGATTCATTGATGTGAAGTGTCGCAGTACGTCTAAACCTGTCTCCTTGTCTCCGTGCAGAAGCCGACCTGAGGATCGGGGAGCTGCAGTGGGGCGACAGCGGAGTTTACTTCTGTAAAGTCGTTATTGCCGACGACCTGGAGGGGGTGAACGAGGGTCAGCTGGAGTTACTGGTCCTAGGTACGCCTACGTTCAATTTCTCCACTAAAGGAACAACATGAGTTAGTGCCTGATGGCGAACCGTTGGATGCAGTTTGCTTTGTTCACATGTTTGTTTGTTTGTTTGTATGTCAAGCTCAGTGAAGCTTCTCTCTATTGGTTTGCGAAGGTTTTAGAAACGGCCTTTTTTGTGGCCTGCATGCCAAAGTGTCCATACAACAGCTTCCATGGCAACGGCCAAATGGTGCTGGCCTCTCATGGTCCTGATTCTCCATGACAGACACTATTGTTGGGGGCTGACATGGACTTGGCTGGACTGTACTTTAGATACATCTTAACTCAGTTGGACACTGTTATTGCACAGCTTAGCAGACAATATAGGCGCATACTGTACTTCCAGCGGCACAGCAGGTTGTGTTTGGGTGTGTTGTGTTTGCTCGTCGTAGTGTGTTTTTTGCCGATTAATGATTAGACGAAGGTCTTGAACCTCCAGCGACCAGCTAATATGTCAGTGCTGAAGGTCGGAGATTCACCGTCTACTGTTAATGAATCCTGAAAATAGCACGTCCACCCTGCCGAGACAGAAATTGTGGAGACCATTGTTGCCAAAGCCACTCCTTAAGCTGTTACCATGGCAATGTGCTTTTTCAAAGAAGACGGGGAGTATGTTAAGGGTTTCTGCTGCTGGTGTGTGGCTGAGACATAAAGAGAGTGGGAGAGAGAGACATAGAAAAGAGACAGAACCAGGCTAAACTCTCGTGTGCGACCTGAAAGTTACCCGGTAGAGTTTTCTTCCTTTAAGTTAAGACTGACACAACGAGCTTGTAGTATCAAAGTCTGCTCATTCATACGCCCCTCCTCCACTGTGCACTAATCTGATTATAACCAGCTCACAGGAGAGCAGAGGAGGAGGAGGAGGGGGGTAAAACTTGTGAGAATAACACCACTAGCTACACAGCATTTTTGGATCTAAATTTTTTTTCTTTTTGCCACGTTGCAGCTACAAAGCCAGATTGGCCTTTTCCTGAAGTTTTCACTTTAACAGCATATCTGTCTCATATCAAGTGTCTCACAGCTGCCAGTTGGTTTAGCCCAGCACAGACTGGAAACAGTGAGCCTGGCTGTACCTGAGAGTAGCAGCATATTTTTGCCGGCATCTCTAAAGTTCACTTGATTAAAATGTTATATCTTATTTGTTTTAATATGTAAGTACTTTCGCACATGACCTCCACAAATTAAACCAAAAATTCAACTGGTGTCAATGTTTTCATCTGTGGGAGAGCAAAAGAAAGTCTCTAAGTCTCTAAGCACCAACATCTGCTGCTTGTTCTTTCAACATCTCCCTAATCTCTGGTTTAATTTTTCTCTTGGATTAATTTTTCATCCCCTTTGTTCGTCTTTTTTTTTTCTCTCTTGCAAAATCTTTACCCTCTCTCCTCCATTACTCACTCCTCGACCTTCAGTGCTCTCCCTGCATCTTTCGCTGCCTCCCTCCCTCCCACCCTCTCAGGGCTGCATAGCTCCTCGGCTCTCTCAGGTTACTCAGCGTTACTGAGCTTCATGGTATGTTGATGAGTGTGCCAGCCAGGCCAGTGTAGGATGAATGCTTATTTTATCAGGGAGGGGTGTGCTGTGTTTTTTCCCCCACCTACATAAAAACAGCATACTCAGCATACTCTGGAGCCCGACTCCCAGTCAGACAGATCAGACAGTAACTGGTATTTATGGTAATTATGGCCTGACAAACACACACCAGAGACATGAGCACCTGTAGGGACATTTCAGCCTCAGCACAACCTGTTGAAGTCCTTTTTATAGCTGTATTTATTTCCCCCCTTGAATTTCTCTCCAGTTTGACCTCTTTATCTGGTATATGAAGCACAAAAGAGGCATTGTTTCACAACCATACAACTTATATGGCCCTTTTCTGATGAGCTCCACTGGTAAATTGTTGCCCTAGAATCACTATGTGCCCCAGTTTCCCATGCTCCCATCATCGTCCTCACACACTGCTTTTGTTGGCATCTCTCTCCTGTTTGTGTATGTGTTTGTGTGACACGCATGTGCATTCACTCACTAATTTGTGTTGGTGGTTGGTTTGCACCCCATCAATAAAGCGCTAGCCTACAGGTTTCCTATTAATTTGGGTAAAGTGCAATAGGTCTGACTTTTGAATCCTTGTTTATGCATCATATTGGGTGAGATTGGAGTCAAGCTAGCTGCTCTGTGAGGCTTTAGTGAGGTAGTACTGTGTTGGTTTGAGGTAGGGGTGGGCGATATGGCAAAAATATCATATCACAATTTTTGGTAACACTTTATTTTAAGGGGTCCTTGTTCCTGTGTATCTACCTAATTAATTACAGTGTAATTACCTATGTAACCGTATGTAATAACATGTACTTACATTGTAATTACATAGTGTATTTTGGTGTACTTACAGGTCCTTGTTACACTTGTAATAAGAAATGCCAAAGTGGCCTCTCTCTTTGCACAAGCATTTCTTATTACAAGTGTAACAAGGACCTGTAAGTACACCAAAATACACTATGTATTTACAATGTAAGTACATGTTATTACATACGGTTACATAGGCAATTACACTGTAATTAATTAGGTAGATACACAGGAACAAGGACCCCTTAAAATAAAGTGTTACCCAATTTTTTAAAAATGAAGTCACGATTTCGATTTCATCACGATCTTAAATCGAAAAAAGAAAAACAGACAATTTAGGCCAAAGAACCTTTCTGAACAGATTTTAATCTAAATAGTTGCAGTTTTGCCAACATGTGCAAACAACATAGTAAAAGGTAAACAACAACACTCTGATAAAGTGCACTCTTGCAACACAAAAGGTAGTTTTCAATAAACTTTAAAGTAAAATATCAATGAAGACATTACTGTTTGTTTTATTCAACACAGTCATTTTAACAGGATTTAAGTGTATCAAAACACTAAATAGCTGATTGAAAAGGGTCAAATAAAGTAACTGTTGTTATCTCTTTTAGCAAACTTTGCAAATGTCCTTTGTTTGCGCTTTGCAGCATAGAACTGCAATTTATAGAATGTGCCCCAGACGATCCTACGATCTCTGCACTTTGGCAGATCGTCTACACCAGTGTTTTTCAACCTTTTTTGAGCCAAGGGACACTTTGTTCATTAAAAAAATCCCGCGGCACACCACTAACCAAAAATGTTAGAAAATGACACAGTGCAGCCTAATACAGTAAATATAATACATGTTGTCTCTTACAGTGTAGTTAGTTTGTTCTGACTCAGTAATGGTCACTGTGCAGGCTTCTGCCACTACACTCATTGACATAAACAGAGTCCCATTTTATTAGCCAACTCTGCCAGACAGTCACTATTGCAGACACAGATGCTCAACAAAGCCTTTTTTTTCTCCTTTTTTTTTAAGCTGTCAATCAACTCATGGGAGCTTGTCAACACGTGCACACTTCCACTCGTGCCTTCAGCCATAATTCACAGCAAACATGAGAGGACTTAAACTTATGTGGTGCACTCCCTGTGATAGAAAGTCAGAACAAACTCTGAGTGCAACCTGCAACGCGTGCTTCACTCTGCCTGGTCGCACATCTCGCGCTCTGGAGCGCAGTGCGCGCAGCTGCAGCGCTTCAGATCGATCCAGGTCTATTTTTCACGCGAGCCGCGAGCGCCGTCAAGCTGGGTAGACCAGATCGGACCAGACAGGAACTCGGGCACAGAAAAGGCGAGAGAATCCGGTCAATTTTCAAAATAAAATAATTAAATGATGATTCATTAAGTTGTTGCTCGTCCGTCTATACATATTTGACCGTTGCGTCTGCACACGAGACACATACACATGTTTGAAATGACGTGTGTGTGTGGAAAACCGAGTGAATACGAATAAGGACGGTGCCCCTAAAATAAAAAGGAGGGGCTCTCAGCTGGCTCCCCCGTCACTCACCTGCAGCTGCACAGACGAGCAGAGGAGCGCTCCGCTGGCGTGGATGAGCCGCAGCACAGCGGGAGCAGCACGCGCGTGTGTTTTATAAAAATAAAAAACAAACAAAATGAGACTGGCCGGTCGGCACGAGCCTAGTCACAGACACTCGATGGAGTGCTGAATCTCACTCGTTAACGGTTATAATCGCCTATGAGCGTCGGTTATCGGTCTGAAAAAAAAATTCAAAATGTGCATTGCTAGTTTGGATCAATTAAGTTAAATTTGGTAATTTTCCACGGCACACCTGGCGTAAGCTCACGGCACACTAGTGTGCCGCGGCACAGTGGTTGAAAATCACTGGTCTACACGCTCTAATCCTTCACGATCTAATATCGCCATATCGCCCACCCCTAGTTTGAGGGAATGCTACCCTTAGCATGCGAACATCCTCACAGTGACAATGCTAAGATTTTAGCATGTGCACCATCTTAGTTTGGCCTGCTTCATGCTAACGTTTGCAAATATGACTAACGCATCTATTTAAAGCAAAGTGTTGGACCGTCCGAAAACTTTGCCCTAATGGTTGTGCCATTTGAAAAGCTTGTTTCATCTTGAGGGAGACATGTAGCTAATTTTAAGGTTATCCATCCAGGTGGTTGTTGAGAAAGACACCCAAGTGGAAGTCTATTGATAATTGATTTATGTGTCATCGCCGTGTGCATTGACCATTGAAGTATGGAACAACCTACTGACTGTCACACTACTAACACAGCTGATAAAAACGTGTAGCTATTTCAGAGTAAACACAGCATGCATTATGTAAAATGTAATCCATTTAAGTCAGATTTAAGTGGTCAAGTATGTTTGTAATCAACGTTGTGTTTGCTGACTGTGTGAGAAGTTCATCCTTCAGTTCTTCAATTACTGCATGACCGTTAATCACCCACTCTGCCACCTTTTGACTCCTGCTTCCTGCTTCCTCTTCCAGCCTTCACCTGTGCTCTCCCTCTCTCTGCAGGTAGGACAGGTGAGCGGGACGATATCCTCCCTGAGTTTGATGTGGAGATTATGCCAGGTACGGCACCTCACCTGCACTTTTGTCTCACTGCCTGGCACCTTCTAGCTTCACCACTGCTGCCTTATGTTCAAATTTCACCAACCAATCACAACTCTCTTTCACTAACAACTGTTTACTATGGTCAGACTGATGAAGCGACACCGGTCTCATGATCTAATCTAGTTTGAATACACACAGTCAGTAGGTTACTGAAGCAACCTAAACCAAAAAAATCACAGACGTATCCTCCGCCCCTGGTCATGATTTGAATTCCACAGGGGATATGTGTTGAATTGCTGAGGGGGTTTGAGTGGATTTTTGCTTTTCGGCGCGCCCTGAGGAAGTACGTTGTTAGAGCTGAAATATTTGTGAGATGTGAAGATGGATAAGTGTCACTAAGAGTTCCCTGGAGAACCCCTTCAACTTTCCTAATTTAGTGTTCTGTGGTTTTTGGAAACTTATTTGGAAAGAAACTGGTGTTAAAGGAAGATCATAGACCTTGGCAATTGGCAAATGGGTGTAGTTTTGGGCGACATCTCAAGTTTTGGTCAGTGACATTGTGCTCACCCGAGCAACTTCTGAGATCTGGAAACGCTCAACTTAAACCAAAGAGGTTAAACCACCGGAGGAAACAAGCTTTTCATTGGCTGTGTAATACAAACTGACAGTTTTGTCAATTAATAAGTAAAAATCAAAAGTAGATGCAACAACAATATCAATAGCCAACAACAACAATACAACTGAGCTGGCCCAAGAAGAAGGAAGAAGGGAGGACGTGTAATTTTTTGGCCCCATCTGACTTATCTTTTGTGATATCACTATGTTTAATCAGTATAAGTTGGAATGAAAACCATGAGAACGAAACCCAACCCCACATTCTCCTGTAATGAGTAACATAATTTTTTTGGCCGACCTCCTGCGGTATTAAGACTTTTTTACCTCTAGACTGACATCAAATTAGATCATGGATGCCAAATTGGCTAATATTTTGCCACAGGGTTCCCAATCTAAAACAATATTTGCTTTGAGATGTTTTATTACAGAAACAGTATGAAACTCATGACCAACATAGTCGTACTCTCTGTTACTGAATGGAAGTAAAGTGACAATGACATCATTTGAAAGCAGTCTGAAGCTCCTGTATGACTTTACAGGAGCTGGAACAGAGTATTTAATGTTTCAGTGCGTATATTTATCTATATTTTATATTTCCATGTATGTGTGTGTCTATTCCAGAGTGGGCCTTTGTGGGATCTGTGGCCGTGGGCAGCATCTTGTTCCTGTTGCTGTTGGGGATCTGCTGGTGCCAGTGTTGCCCTCACTCCTGCTGCTGCTACGTCCGCTGCTGCTGCTGCCCCGACACCTGCTGCTGCCCACGACACTGTGAGCAACAGACAGTAACAACTACATGATCTGAAAGCATCACTGTCTTAAACTGAGGTGTAATCTCTGAATCAACTTCTTTACTATTGTGTTTTTGTCCCGCACAGTGTATGAAGCAGGAAAGATGGCGAAGAGCGGGCAGCCCCCCCAGGTCCCCATCTATCCCTACTACATCCCTGGTGTTCCTGCTGTTGTTCCTCTTGCCCCTTCAACCATTATGGACCCCAAAATCACCTCTATACCCTCAGTGGAGAACAACCTGGCTGGAGGTGAGTCCAAAGATAGGAGAACAGCCTGTTTCAGCAGCAATGACTTGACTTCACTAACCCTCATTTCATTGGTCGTCCCTCATCCTCATGTCTGCATCTAATCTAAACAGAAACATGCATGTTTGTCTTTTAAATCTAATCAGCATGTTTGATTTTGGGTGTTATTTTTGCCTTAAAAGAATGTGCATTACAAACTCAATTCTACAGTATATTATGTAGGATGATTACTGTATGTCGCTGTGTGTGTGTGTGTGTGTACGGGTGTATGTGCGTTTGTGTATTCACATCCACAGTGCACAGTGGTTATCGACTGAAAGCCAGTCAAGACAAGGACTCAATGAAAGTCCACTACTACATAGAGAAGGAGCTGGCTCATTTTCCCTCTGCAAAGATGGCTGCTTTCAAACGTAAGCCTGCACAGATTAGGCCAGTTTCTGTCATATGTGTGTGTGAGCGTGTGGGTGTATGTGTAAGTGCATGTGCATTTGCCATTATGTGTGTGTGTCACGTCATGTGCAAGTGTTTGTCTTTCATGTGCATGCTCTGTGTAAAATAACTAGTACCGGCTCACATCTAATCCCTACATTCATTTAATAACATCTAACTGAGGAGTTTCTCATTCAGTTTGAAGCAATTTCTTATATTGTAATGTTACTTTCTAAAACACTTCTTTACAGTAGTTCACAACAAACGTTTCTAAGACAGGGATAAATTGTGTCATTGCTGGGAACTATTTTCAGTGGAACATATTTGGTGAGTATTTAGTGGTGGGACTAACCCATGTCTGCTGTAATAAAGGACCATGTTACTCAACAGTGTGGCTCATTAATGTGTTGGTAGTTGCTCAATGGCACAAAGGAATAAGATCTACCTGTAGCCTTGGACACAGAGTAAATTTACTTCTTACTGGTAAAAGAGTATCATTGTTGATAAGGTGGTCCATTTGTTGACAAGAAGAATAAAGAATAGATGTGTCTTTAAATTGGGTCGTGACAGTAGTTTTAGGTAGCACATGAGACATGACCGCCCTCAGTAATTTGCAGTAAACTGTAATCAGTTCATGATTATATAGTCAGTTTAATCCCAGACACCTACACACAGTGCTTTTGACCAAGTCTTACTCTGACACGTTTGACTACAACTTTTCACAGCGTATCTGAAAGTTGTGAAATGTATTTCAATCACAAAAACCGCAAATGTGATTTTAGTGATGTGTGTGTTGCAACAGCCAGTAGTTTATCAGAGCTGAGCTCTCTGCACGACGGAGGGAACACAGACTTCAGACACACCTATCAGACGGTCCAGATGAAGGCGCTCCCGCCCATCGCAGATCTTGATGACCAGTCAGTGGTGAGAGCAGCTCCGCCCACACAGAGCCGCAGGCCCAGACGGGACAGAGGAGGACACCAATCAGACGATGAACTGGACAGAAGGTAAAGTATCAACAGATCCTCCTAGTGGTGATGATGATCTCCCGCTCTACATGTCCAATAGAATAGATTTACTGTGACTAACTGCCTCGGACAGACTAATTCATATGGAACAAAGCGGCTGTAAGTGTGCAGCAGGGGATGGGTGTGGTTGCACCAACAAGGCTTCATGTTGGACCAGTGGGTGAGGTTTCTAGAGGGACGCAAAGCTAAACCCATACTGGCAAAAAAACTAGTCCCAGTTAAAGATGGAGGTGCAGAATAAACCATCAAGGCAGCGGGTAAGAAAAATCCCCCAAACCTTCAAAAATTTGCAGCTGGCTGTCTCCTGAGTGTTCGAACAAGGGAAGTTTCATTTCCATAGAGAGAAGACAGAAAAGTGAAGGTGTTTTCAAAAACAGGTCCCAAACACAACCACTCAAACCATAATTTACACTCACAACCTCTCATCCCCAACCACTGTGCAAGTCTCCACAGTAAAATTGCTCCACCTGCTGCCCACCACCTCTGCTGCTGCAACTCCAGCCCTGTGGGACGAAACCTTCAAATTAACTTCTGTCCTGTCTGTACAGAGTAGATACTGATCCACTCACACACTACCACTCCTGTGATTACACTGAGCCCATCCTTTAAAGGGATAGTTCAACATTTTGGCAAATTGGCCCATAATCCCTATAGTTTTAGGAGTACCTTTAATTGTCGGTGCAAGCTATTTTTAGAGCAGCGGAGCAGAGCCACGAGCTGCTCAGAGCTATGCTATGGAGGCTATACTAATGGGATTTCTTGGTTTGTGGTTAATGTTTGAGTTTATGTCCTGCAATATTCTCCACTTGGATTATGTTGTTTTTTTCAGGGTTATTTTCCAAGTATAAAGTCATAGTCACTCTGTGTTAAGTCGTGTGCTCGTCCTTGCAGGTGGAACCCGCGCTCAGAGCATCTGAAGAGAAAGACCCTGAGCAGAAGAGGACGCACCGGCTCCCTGGACGAGCTGGAGGAATTTGCCCAATCATACGGCTCCCGTGGCCGACGTGTGGATCCTCCAGACCGGTACTACGAGCGGGATTACAGCCCCCCCAGGCGCTCCTACAGAGATGAAGATGATGACTGGCGGCGCCGCAGCCCCTCGCCTTTACCACAAAAGAGGAGGGACACGTGGGACAGCGATCGGCCCTGCCGGCCGCCGCAAAGAGGAGGGTACGATGACACCTTCCTAAACAATGTGCTGGAGAGCAAGTCCAGGGGGCAGGGAGGGGACAGAGTAGCTGGGAGGATGGACGAGGACAGTGACACTCCCTCCAAAGGCAGCTCCAGAGGAAAGGGCAGCAATAGTTACTACAGCCGGTCGCCAAGCAACCGTCCAGAAGAGGAGGACCCTTTGCCTCCGTACTCTGAGCTGGAGGCGGAGCGGTACCGCAGGGCCGACATGGCCACGGACAGATATCGCACGGCAGAACCTCCAAGATCTGAGAGATACAGAACCACCGAACCAAGCGCGAGACCCTTCTGTTACACCCGCCCCCACCAGGGGACGTCCCACACGCTACAGGGGGGCAGAGAGGAGCGGGACAGGAACCGAAACCTGGTGAGTTACTTGTAGCAGGAACATGGACTCCGTTCTTCTTCGGCTCTTCAGGAATGATGCCTCTAAATCCTGTATAAACTCACAGGACAAGGCTGTTGATATTGTATATGTCTCATATTGTCAACAAATCCCATTAAGAGACCAAAGTATCCAAAGACTGACACGGCCTGTTCCCCTCCATTAGTGTCTGTAATCCATTAAAAACACATCAGCAAGACGCACAGTTGCCAGGAGCATTATTGCTCTTAATGACTTATCAGTACAGAAAGATAAAGCTCGGATGCGTCTCCATTAGTCTGTTGGTGGGTTTATGATGCTTCACAGATCATTGGAGTTCTCTTATAAAAAAGAATATCAGCCTTTTCGTCCTTCAGATAAACAAAGACATATCAATACTCAGCGAGGAAATGGCAGGAACACAGAGAATAGAAGGAGAAAAACTAAACTTGATGGTTTCTTGTGGTTATTTACTAAATGAATAATAAGAAACGAGATACAGATCTCTGAGGAAAACTTGGTGAGTATTAATAGCCCCACACAGACTTCATGCACGATTGATTTACTTTTTTATAATGCACATATAATATGTGATTTACCTACTATAATTAAGCCTTTCAATAATGTTGTTTCATTGGCGACTGGTAGCAAATACACAGACTTCAGACACACATAGACGGTCCAGATGAAGGCGCTCCCGCCTCCTCCTTAATTTCTTCTCAGTATCTATCAAATACAGGCAAAAGTTTCTTCCAAAAAATGTTTTCTGTAGATATTCATGTTCAATAGGAATCATTCATTTTGATCTCTGTACGGGATTTGTTGACCACAAGAAGACAGAACAGCGAGAGCCTTGTACTTCAACCATTCCTAAATGTTTTACAGTATTAAGCACATAATCTGATTGTCTCTTGTGCAATGTACATGCAAGGCCTTAACACTGAGTCATTTTAAATGAGTTTTTATGTGATTTTATATAAGTAGCTGTAATATTTTTGGTATTAATCTGTACTGAATGAAAGAGAGCGACTGAAATGATTGAACTCACATTTGAATCTTTCCATGCTTACACTCTGGCTTACTAAATATCCTAAAACACACATGTGGAATCAGTATTGCAGTCATTACTAACAAAGCTTGAGCTGCACGACCTCTGTGACTTGTAATAAAGCTTCAATATGATACCTCAGGCACCAGGCTGGAATAACCCTGCATGAGCATGAATGCGACGTCTCTTACGTGTGGCTCTCGTGTGGTGTTTCCTTTTGACAGAGCGCCGCACTGAGCAGGGACTCTCTCATAGTGTGACAAGGTTTCCCAGCCTCCACCCGCACAGCGCTGGCACTGCTAGTCCGTTCACTTAAAGCCGTCCTGTGGCTACGCAGGAGGGGATAAGTGTTCAACCATCAGCCACACGAAGTCTTACTCATCTCACTGAAATAACTGCACTGACAAACAACATGAGAGGATGGAAAAGGAGTGTGCACGAACTGGCAGCATGTGCAGGACATCACTGTATTATTATGTTCCCACAGGCTTCATACTCAGTACACTGCAACTCAGGTTCGCTTTGTATGTGTGCATTTGTCTGTTGTTGATATTGTACTGTATGTAAGTACTGTCCCTTGAATTTGCTCTGCAAATTTTTTTATTGCACTGCTTAAAATACTTTTTGAATAAAGAAAACTTGGCTAAAGTCTTTTCTGTCTGACATTAATGTGTTTTAATTATACATAGGCTACAGCTAGGAGCACGATTTACAAACTATTCTTATTGTCAACGATCAATTAATTCAGCATGAAATATCAGCGATCAATATACATGCTATTGATATATCACAGCTATTTCTGCTTTATATTTTATATATAGATGTATATAGCACATTTCATAGTTAATGAAGCAAATGACCAAACTACATTATGTTGAGTTATTTAACAAAGATGATGACAATTTATAAATCAGATTAAGGTAATATTTAGCAATTTCACTTGAAAAATTACTAAAATGATCAGGTGGGTATAAAAAGTAGCTGCTGAATTATTTTCACTTAACTATTCTATTAATCGAGTGTTCATTTTAGCTCCAATAAAAACATGGTATGGATAATGAAATCACATAAACAAGTCTCAGTGTGACTTTGATGAAAATACACTATTGGACACAAGATTGACAATCACAGAATATAACAGCAGCATCCATTTGAAAATATGAGTTTAAATATCTGTGTAATTCAATATTTTTTAATTTCAGTTAGCCATGATAGAATAATAATTCAAAACAAAAATGGTACAAAATTTGGCCAAAACTATTTTTGCGCAGATGATATAACAAATTCAAAACCTAAGTTGAATTTTTTTTTAATCAATTTTGTGTGTATGTCTCTATAGCAGCACAAATGTTTTGACAAGATTGTTTCTGACATAAAATGCCAGTTGTCTGACACAGAATTTGATCTTTGAGTGGCTATTGTCTTTGATAACGTGTGTGATAACGTGTGTGTGCCTTGGACAAAACCTGTGTTTTTTATCGTAGCTTATCAAATATACACAGTTAATTAAACACTAGAGATATTCTGTCAACTTATCCAGCTACTCACTCACCTTGTTACCGCTCATGTAAAGCGTGTGCTGGGTTTTAAAATGCTAATAGAAAGTATTTTAAGGAGAATTGGCGACATCATCAACAGGTGAAACTGACACATGAGCAGAACCCGTGGTCATTTGTGTCTCTATAGTTGTTTAGCGTCTCTTTGTTGTTGCTTTGTGTCTGTCAGTCATTTTGTGTCTCTCTGTAGTATCTCTTTGTGGATTTTTAGTAACTGGTTGAAGTTGCTTTGCGCCTTGTTATGGTGTCCCTGTGCTTATTTAATGTATTTCTGTGGTTGTTTTGTTTATCTTTATGGTCATTTTGTGTATCTTTGAGGCCATTTAATTGGACATTTTATAACCCTGCCTGGAAACCGTGGTATAAATATTTTGTACTCACTCGATACCAAGACAGAAAATGAAAGATAGCCTACTGCAGACTGATGTTCTCTCCAGATACTGGCCAGGGGGGGAATTAAAAAAAAGTGGCACAGACACAAATGTGTTGGCAAACCTTTTCATCCATGCAGCATTTTTCACAGGACTTGAAGCCCACTTCAGGGAGCTGAGAGGAGGACTTGAGCCCAGTTCAGCCGGGCTTGTTTTGTGTCAATAATAAAGCTCACTGGAGTCTATGTCCTGGCTCAAACAAAGAGCTCCGACTCTCGTTCAACATGACTCACCCTGAGAGTGAACTTTACACTCGGGTTGTTTGTCATGGGGGAATAAATGAAAACCATTGCACCAGCCACTTCACTCCATTCACATTATGCAGGCTTAAATCACTCCCTCTGATATAACCGTTATTTTTTGTTTGTTTGTTTGTATGTTTGTTTTGTTCACGCGCAGAGGGGAAAGCCAGCCTGAGGTTTGATGGAGTGAATCTTAACATTCAGCTGCCACGTAAACAACATTTGATTACACTCATTAGAAGCAGTGAACTCCCCAAAACACAGCAGGGAACAGAGTATTTACTCATTAATAAAGCAGTGATTCACTAATCAGGCTCTCTCTGTCTCCACTGTCACTTATACCTCCTGTTACTCCCACATCCTTTTTTATTTTAAGTTGGCATGAAGTTACATGTTATAGGCTAACTAAAAAATATTCTTTGTGTGTGACCTATGAATGTGTGTCCTCATTTGCCAAAAGTAATTCCTTTTTACGGAAGCTACTGTCAGAAACAAGTTGTGAATAATGAGGCTAATGGAATCCGCAAAGACAATGAAGCCTACATAACCTGCAAAGACATTAAGTAGTCCAGCAAGATGAAGAGTTTGGCATTGGTCTGACTTCCTGCCTTTTCTCTGAGCTCTTGCCAACAAGTAAAAGATTTAAAATCAAAGATTTACCCTGGTCCAGTTCCTTCTGGTCTTCCTCCGACAACGTCTTCTTCGGTCACTTCGATGCCCCTGCCGAAACAAACATAATGGGAAACAGTGAGCTAGCTAGTTTCTTATAGCCAGGTGCGAGGTGTTGGTGTGTGAGATGTTGCCGTGAAGCGATGCGCATTACTAAGCAACCAAAGTTACATATAGCGCAATACCAGCTCAGCAGGGGGCGCTGTAACAATGGCAGGGGTATTATTCTCCCTGTTGCAAGCATAGACTGTAAAAAGAATGGACGTAGCGTCCGTGACGTCACCCACTGGTTTTGGGGAGTCGTTTTTGTGACTCAAATATGGCGGCCTGAACAGCGCCATGTTGGATTGGCCGGCCGAGAACCCGCCCACTGGCCTCGAAGCAGCTGTCCACGGAGCTGCTCGGACCTGTCACTCAACGTTTCCGCGCCCTAATTGGCCAGAGTTTTAACCTAATAACAGTAAAACGGTAGAGTTAAAAAAAAATTCACCCCCCTCAGAGTGTGTGCGGGGGTAGAAACTGATTGAGACGAAAAAACGTTCTGACACCAGGCTTTTAACATGTTTACTGAGAATGTAAAGTCGGCGATTTTAACATGGGGGTCTATGGGGAATGCTCCCTTCTGACACCAGCCCCCAGAGGAATCCGAGGGGATTGCAGTTTTTTGAACGCGGAAGTGAGCTTCACTTCTCAGACCGACAACTGCCCCCTTGGTTGCAAGTCAATAACACATAAGAATGATGTTGAAACTATCATTTTCAGGTAAGGTGTTGCTTCAAGAGGAACTGTGCAGCGGTTGCTTTTCCGCTGTTTTGCTAACCCTCCTCTTGACCATGTGCATTGTTTTTAACGAAGATGGTGGGCAAGCAATCAGTGGAGTGGTGGGTAACGTCCTATCATATACATTTTACTTTGTGTATATTTGTCTAGTCTTATCTGTCATTACCAAGAGATTTCAGGTTACGGAGGGTGTTTGTTTCGTGGTGCTGCTGAGACGAGAGCTGGGACACAGTGTTGGTGGCGCTGATCTTGCAAGGTTAGTTTTCGGCCCAAAGACGCTATGTGGAAGGCAGAGACCTCACCTCCATTCTCCCTGTAACAAGTTAACCAAGTCATTTATTTAACCATCGTTATTACTCCAAATCAGTTTAACAAGGTAAAAATGTAGCATAGTTAAGCTAAAAGTCCTGCATAGCCTACCTACTTCCTCTTTAAAATTTGAATAATCAATACTTAAATAGGCCTATTAATCACAGACATAGGCTAATGTTTTACTTAAACTAGCCTATGTCATTAACTGCTGGTGAATGAGTTTGCTGGATAGTTAGCAACAAGTGGAGACACTGCTGGGAGAAGGGAGAATCTTCATTTTACAAAAAACTCAATAATTTTACCACATTAACCTGAATTCATATTACAAAGTTGTTTAAATGGTGGTCGAATGACACTATAATGCTCTGAGGGTGTGTTAATTACCTTGATGCTCTCAGTGTGCTCTTCCTGCTTTCTCTCGTTTCTTCCATGTTGCACCTGTCTCAGGGGGCGGAGTCAGTGATGTCACCTGAAGCTGGAGGGGTGGGGGATGAACTACCTCTACCTCTACCTTCCTCCGACACGGACTCTTCCTCTGTCGCTGTGGCTGAAAAACACTCGACTTTCTCGGCAGAAAAACAAACCGGCCCGCGGCTAACTAACATGTCGTCCAACGAGAGAGTAGCGTGAGGAGACTATGCAGAGCAGCGGCGACGTGACGACGTCTCTCTCCAAAAACTCAACACACTGGTCGGATTGTGACTCGCCCACGGGATAGAGAGCGACGCTGCCGCGGAAGGATAAAGTGCAACAAAGATGGGAAACATGATACTGATGGCGCTCCTGCTGGTTCACCTGCCGACAGGTGAGGCTTTACAGTCTTCATAGTAAACAAACTTTTTTTTTGCTTCAAGTTAAGATTTACTTCATAGGCTACATCCAGTTTTTCCCGTTTTATCAGGAATGTAGTGAGAAGCCACCTCAGCAAACAGTCGATATTCACAGTAATGTCTGTGTACAAGTTAATTATCGACAGGTACAAATAGAGCGAGGCCGAGTCACGTGACCACACAACCTGCGCAGACTGTGTTTTCTACACAGTTTGTTTTAACCTGGAGCTTTACAAACAGTTTTATAGTAGACAACGTTAACTGAAAGTGTGTGTTTGGAAGTGAATATAATGAGTGAAACATCCACCCACGATCCACCCATACACCATTCTGCAGCTGTGGCACAAATGAGCCCTTATAAGTTTTATTATTGTAGTGTAATAATATCTTACATGGTGTAAACATTTCCTCTGCAGCTTTCATACATTTACCTGCGGACAGTCTCTTTTTCTGATAGGCTTCCTTAATGTCAAAAAGAATTAAAAATGCCAGATAAAAAACTTAAAATATTCAGTTTATTATAAAAGGCCTAAGACAAACAAAAGTAAAGCATATTTACATAAATGAAACTATCTGGTCATTGGTTAGTATTTCCTGTTTTTTTTTCTTCTTTTATGTTATTATAGATTAAACAACTTAAGATAAACATAGTGCTAGTCTGTTGTTTTACCCTCATTCCTATCAATGAGGGTAAATAATGACGTCAGGTTATCGTGTTTTGATTCAGAAGTGAAACTATTAGTTGTCCTACAGAAAAATAAAGCTGGTCCAAAGTGGACTCAGAGATTTAGATCTTGCCTTCAGTAATTGGTAGTAATACTTTTTAGTATAAATCCTCAGAATGAACATTTCAAGTTTCCTCTGCAACAGTAAAAACATTCAAACGAGTTCTAATAAATTGTGTTTTTTCCCCCTATGGCATCTTTTAATGTTTTCTGGTATTTGATAGCTAAACAATTCATAACTGATAATGTAATATTCAAAGTGATGTTCAAATAGTCATCCACTGGATTTTGGACACCTATTTCAAAAAGGGAAAGTGTGGACTTAGACCATAAAGCTTAACCTTAACCTTATAGATGTTTTCAAAGCCTATAGATGTTTCTCTCAATTAGCAGATGTCACCTGTCATTACCTTGTTTTCCTCTCTCTCTCTGAATGGCTAAGTGTATTTATGACTGACAGGTGTTTCCTAATGAAATAGTACAATGCGTACACGGTCAAAGAGTAAACTAGTCGGGTCAGATTCTTGTCACTCCAGCATTAAAGAGAAAATCTGTGACACAAACACACAGCAGGCGTTTTCCTGCTCAGGTTACACTACTTTGAATTGTGTGTGATATTGGCATCTATTTAACAGTTTATCTTCCATTACCCCCTCTTCCTCTTCTTTGTACCAGAGATGCTGTCCATCCAGGTGGTGGTCCCAGAGACGGAGAGACACACCACTTTGTTTGCCTCAGTGATACTACGCTGTGACTACTCAACCTCAGCAAACCCCCAGGACGTCCTGGTCACCTGGAGGTACAAGTCCTTCTGCAAAGACCCAGTGCTGGAGTACTACTCCACAGGTGAGACTACAGCTGGAACAAGACAGTGATTTTACATCTGCCACTGTTTGATTTGGAAATATAAACACACACACACACACACACACACACACACACACCAGGAAGGTTTGAGAACTGAACACTTGTTCATTTTTTAAATCCATTTTCAAAATGGCAAATATTTTGTTACAGCTTTTCTATTTTGATGGTTTTAACTCTCTTCAGCTAAACCTCTGGTCCAGTTATGTACAGTTAATTCACAACCATTTGAAATCTGATTTTTACATCATCACAATGAGGAAACAATTTAAATATCAATGAATAACTTAAACCGCACTGTCTTTGTGGTGCAGTTAAAGCATCATAAATGTTTCTTTATGGTCATATCAAGGTAGCCTACTTTCACCACTTGGTTTAATGAAGGCTCTGATTTAGCCTTGTGCTCCTTTTTCCACCCTTGACCTCTCTGTTTCTGTCTCTACAGGCTATCAGGCTGCTCTCCAGCTGGGTCAGGACCCCTCCAACGACTGCCCGGACCGCCAGCGCACGGTCCGCACAGTGATCCAGAAGAGAGGAATCAATGAGCCCATACTGGGCGCAGACTACAGAGAGCGCAAAATCACCATTAGAAACAGTGAGTTTGATCCCATCATGATAACAGTGTTGATTTTTCTGTCAGCTGCTCAGTGTACAGCATATTTGCATAGATTAAATTACATAGTTCACTAACACAAAGGGCCGGATTTACTAAGTTCCCAGATAACGGGCGTTAATTGTTTGCACCCGCTAAAATATTGCGTGTTTGGTTAGTGCACGCAAAACAGGTGATCTACTAAGAGAAACCCGCTAAATGACAACACGTGCAAACCACAATATGTAAATGAGGGTTTTGCGCGTGGTAATCGTTTCCGCCATGGAGAGAGTGGACAGAGAGCTGGATGGACGAAGAGACAGAATGACATTTGATCCAATGCATACAATGACAGCATGTGTGTTCATCTCTCTTGCGCTCTGTTTAGATAAATAAACACAAATCGCTACAGGGCCCAACTCGTCATATAGTGACGAACAGGCAGCAGCTGCAGCGACAATCACACACCTATAACGTGTGTGTGTATGCCGCCCATGATCGAGTGGATTAATAGAGAGCTCAGGTGGGACACACGGATCTAAACGCTCTGACCACTGACCAGAGGGATCAAACACGGGTGAAGGCAGCGGTGACGTCTCTCAGTCCGGGACCGGGACTGAGAGACGGAGCTGAGCAGCCAGGTACTGGAGAGGGAGGAGAGGAGAGGAGAGGAGAGGAGCGCACTGCGCGTAAAAGACTTTTAACACGGCTGAAAAACTGTTACAGAATTACCCAGACGTGAGGAAATGCAGAGATGTAAGATCATGGGACTCTGACAGGTATCAAACCAATAAACGCATAAGTTTTGGCAAAGTTGTATCAGTTAGTACATGGTTTTCAGACGTGGTAAATAAAGACGCAAAAACAGCCACCGCAATCTCTTCCTGGTTTGGTAAATCACATTGCCCTCGCTAAATAAATCTATTTGCATCTACTCCTCCCAGTATTTTGCACGTTCTGGCTGAAACGCCCATATTTACATATTCATCAAGGCAAACACGGTAAATGGATCACACGTGCTATTTTGCCCATTTGAGAGACGCAATCCTCGGTGCGTCCGGTTAGTAGATCAGGTTCTACGTGTGTTTGCGCGTGCAATCACGTTTGCACACGTTTTAATACATGCAAACCTTTAGTAAATCCGGCCCAAACCCGTTCTCTCAGCTGGGAGTTTATATTGCGGTTTGTGAGCAGAGTGTTTGTTTATTTTCACCTTGCATAATTACGTAAGGTTTATTAGCAGAACTGTAGATGCGATAGTGCCTGAAGCCAAACACATAACAAACATAGAGAATATTATTGTGTTAAAAGATAGAAGATACATCATTTATGTTAATTATAAAACAGATTTACACATATATTTGTATATTTCATAATGCTGCAGTGACACAGCTTCATACTGTTGACACAAATATTTGTTGTTTCATTTTGACCTACGTCGTATGTTATCCGTCAACAGATGCTGACCTGGTCATCACTGAGGTGATGTGGTGGGATAACGGCGTGTATTTCTGCTCCATCGACGCTGCCGGTGACACAACAGGGGACTCGGATCGTGAAATCAAACTCATCGTGTACCGTACGTCGGTCGAGTTCACATTGAACCCAGATGCACTAAGAAGAAGGAGTCGTAATAATATCAGTTACCATGTTTTCCTCTGATCTCCTCCAGACTGGCTCACCGTCCTGCTCATCATCCTCGGTGCCCTCCTGCTCATCATGCTCCTCTGCATATGTTGCTGTCAGTGCTGCCCTCAGAAGTGCTGCTGCTACGTCCGCTGCCCCTGTTGTCCACAGACATGCTGCTGCCCGGAACAAGGTAGAATTCAAGATTTTATTTATTTATGCCTCATCCACATTTGGTGAAGAGCCAGACATGTCAATACTCTGCGGTGGTGGAAGACCTTCAGGGCCTTTATTAAGTAAAAGTAAAACTACTCATTTTGCAGTCAAAAGCAACTTGTTGCTAGATTCTGCCCCTGAAAGAATACTAAAGTGGGCCTGCCGACTTTTCCACTTTTTCGTTAAATATAATTTTATACAATATAAGTAGGGGGTCCCCGCTCCATCTCTCCATCAGTTTGGGGGTCCTTGGCCTGGAAAACGTTGAAGACCCCTGTTATACAATATAAGTAGGGGGTCCCCGCTCCATCTCTCCATCAGTTTGGGGGTCCTTGGCCTGGAAAACGTTGAAGACCCCTGACTTAAACTATAAGTGTTCATTATACAGCAGAATGACCCCTTCAGTATAACTTTTTTTTTTTTTTTTCTGATGCATTAGCATGTAAGCCATATTTTAACATTGGAGCAGGTCTAAAATCTAACTGCTGTGTAGTTTAATATAAAAATATGTTGTGTTTTATAAACTGATCAAAGGTTTTTACGGTAAACGTGAAAATATTTGCTAACTAGTTCCTTCCCACCACTATTAAAATCAAACCATTTTCCCTGATGCTGCCTTTGACTCCTCATGTACTGTATAGTTGTGTGGCATAATAACAACACAGTGCGTTTGCCCAAGTACATCACAGACAGGAACAAGATACAAAGGAGAGATTATCTGTGGCTTTTTTAAACCAGAAAAGACTGTGAGGTGTTGCATGATCTAACAACAGAGCCGTAAACAATGAGAACCTCATGGAGAAAAAAAAAAAAAGGTTTTGGTCACATGTTTAAGCTCAAATACCAAAATCTACCCAGTCATGCCTGATGTGAATGAGCCACATTAACAGCTTTCGACTTCCTTTTCAGCCGTGATGCAGCACAGGATGCTGCGGGAGGCCCAGAAGGCGATGGCTCCTTGGATGGCTGGCCAACCCATCTACGCTCCCATCAGCTCCAACGCCTCCTCCCAGGGCGTCCCCATACTGTATTCAGGTGAGCTGCACAAAAGCAGAATGAAACTTATATGTTGTCCTTTTGTTAAATGTTTGCCCAGACCAAAGGGTGTGTTGTTTGATTTGGTCTCACAAGTACGTGGACACAAAGAAGTGTTATCTTTGATGGCCGGCTCCAGCAACTTTTTCTAATACTCCGTATGGGCTGCTGTACAATCCCAGCAAGCCTCACTAATCTGATGATGATTGGCAGGATTTATGAAGCCTGACATGCAAAAACACAGGATAAAAAAATCTTACAGGTGACCCTGGTGTTATACTTTAGGGCCCAAGATAATAATCCTCAATCAAATATGGTTAGTCACCTTTTCTCATTAACCCTCTCATATAGATGACGGCAACTGGACAGCATGTGAGAGGATATTTGATAAAAAGATTTTAGTCACTGAAATTGTCAAAGGTGGAGGGACAAAATACAGTTTTTGAAAAGTCCCTGTGAATTCTTTTTCTAGATTAAAGCAGCTATAAATAATATTTGTATTTTAACACCTGATCATGTAACTGCTGTGAATTATTGCAGCTTCCTTTGAGACCCTCAAAGAGTTTTTACATCTTGCAGTTGATTTCACTGACTCATTTTACTTCACTCCCACTGTGTTCAATGAAAAAGCTCTTTTACAAACTGATAGAGATTCCTCCAGTCACAGTTGGATATCACAGCTTGTTTCCACTGCCCCCAAGTGGTCAAAAATAATCAGTTATTACAGGTTGAAGGTTATTTGTCTCTCCAAATTCAGTTATTTTCCTTTTTTTCCAGGCTCGTACTCAGACTACCCTGTCAAACAAAACTTCGCCATGGCTCCCATGCAGCAGCTGTCCCCCATGGCCCTGCAGCAGCAGCAGGCCCCTCCTCCTCCTCCACACCACATGAACGGCAGCATGCGTGGTAGTCTTCAGGGTAACAACCAGGTGTTGGACTACCTGGAGCACCAGGTGAGAGGACTGGATGCAATGGCTCCGCCATCAGTTCATAATATGCATCCATCACAGCCTCATCCTCAGTCACAGCAGCCACCTCCAGCAGTTCCCTACACTCCTGGGCCCCCAAGTATGTTGTCTGCCCTGGATGACATGGGGGTGAGAGGGATGGAGAGAAGGGTGATCACGCTGCCTCCTATAATCCAGCGTGGAGCCAGTTTTTCTCCTCGGAGGGGCCCTGGAGATGGGGCCCGAGGCGGCCCCAGATACTCCAGTCAGTCCAGCGGGAGCACAAACCGCTCTGGAGGAGGTCTCCACCCCAACAGTCGTGGCAGGTATAGAGACAGAGATGTCTCTCCTCCCAGGCGGGGGATCTTGCGCGAGTACAGCGACGACTCCGATTGGGATAACAGGCGAGGAAGAGCGCCGCACAAGGGGTCGAGGAATGAGAGAGGAAGCTCAGGTGGGAGGAGAGGAGGAGGAGGAGGAGGAGGAGGATCCAGACCACGACCCCGAAGTCGTGACGACCTGATGGAGGAGCTGCACAGCAGAGCGGCTCGCAGAGAGAGGAGCTATTCACCCCCCCAGCACCGCAAAGGGTCCTGGAGCTCCGACGACGAGGACAGCAGCAGACAGGCAGGAAGGAAAGGGAAGGACTGGCTGGAGAAGCCACCCAGCTACTTCTCCATTGATGTTGGGCCTGGACACAGCAACGGCCGCAGGAACCACAACCGCCTTTCTGTAAGAAACACACACACATACACACACACACTGACAGACACTGACATATTCTCTGTATCATCTGTCTCCTCATAGTGATGGTTTTCTGTTTCCCCTCAAAGTTCAGAAAAAAGCTCCCGCGCACTGTCTCACTCTCAATTAATTTATTAAAATTCATCAGGCCTGATGAAGGTCATAGTTGTGACCGAAACGTTGCTTTAATAAATTAATTGAGAGTGAGACAGTGTGCGGGAGCTTTTTCTGAACCTTGATTTCCTCTTGACCATCATGACCAATCGTATCTTTCGCTTTAACTTAACAATGTCTCTGTCGCTTCTCTCTCTTGTAGGATAGAAGCTCTCGTAGCGCCACCAGCGTAGTCATCTAAAGCATTTCCATCTTTTTTCCCAAAACTGAATGTTTCGACCACGGTGCAAATGAAGACAAGCAGTCGGCAACTCAATCTGTTCAATCAGCACTGGTTTTGTTTGGTTTTGTAAATGTATCCATAAACTTTTACTCTATGCATTGTATGTGTTTGCAACAAAGAACATTTTATATAGAAATTGAGGCTGTAACATGGAGTTATATGAAGCGTGGTCTCTTGATGATTATTGTGAGCAAGTCCTAGTTGTCCTAGTTAACAAATATACAGTAATTTGCGCATCTTTTCCTTCTGGTGATGGATAAAAGAATCCTGAGGTAAATATTGTAACACTTGAAACAGATTGTCGGATTAGGTTTGTTGCTGTGAACATGGTATTTGTGTATTTTCATATTTACATGATACAAGTGTATTTGTTTTTTATAATTTCTTGTTTTTGCATAATTTCATGTACTATTTAAAGTGTATTTTTTACATTTTATCCATGTGGATATTATTAGACTGGAAGAGCCATGTAAAGTATGCTATGTGGACATTTGTAGGACACTGGACAGAGTTAGAGGAGACTTGCTGTAGCTCTTGTACTTGGATGAAGGTATAATCGTGATTTTCCTTGATGTTTGCTGTTGTCACAAACATTAATAGTGATGCACTGTCTTAAAATGTGTTTTTAATAAACCTTTTTAGATACAGCTTTGAGGAGTGAGTTAAATTTCTTTCTTGTGTATTTCATGACATCATATTAAACCTGTGACGAACCTAACCAGACAGAAATGACAGAACTGTTTCCAGATTCCCTTAAGTTTATAATGTTTGAGGATAGGAGGGTGTATTCAATACATAATAACTTTAAATGAACATGTGTGTATGACTTATGTATGGTACTGCATATCAGAGATATAAGGAAGTTATATTACCTTGTTACAACTAATATTTCAATTTTCTGCAACTTTTCTGTCTTCTATTTAGTTCAGAGGAAAATATCACAGTTTTATCTCTATCTTAACCAACTACAACATTTAAGTAGCAAAAAATACACCAATAATAATGATCCAAATTAATGAGGTATTCTGCATACTGTATATTTAAATGAATTAAATATATTTTTCTGTGTCTATGTCTGTTTAACTTAAGCACAAGTTTAAAGAAGGTAGCATGTCTTGTCCTTATTAGGGAGGATTTTTATTCTGTGGGACAGTTACTCTCACATTGCATCATTTTTGGGGTGTTTGAGGGCATAAAACAAGTTAAATCAGACTTGAACAAGCTTTCAAGTGTCTCTGACTGGGAGATACAGGAAAGTCCAGCAGAGGGCGCCACGGGCTTATGATGTCTATATGAAGAGTTTTTATGTTATGTATACAGTAGTGATATTTGAGTGAGTGCTAAGGGTTGAAACAAGACCATGTCAAAACCTTGCATGTGGCAAATGTTTAAACATTTTGATAAGCTGTATTTACTGTAAAATAATGACTCAGACACAAAATTTGAAGAGTCAAACTATACATCTATTTTTATCTGAAAGATAGTAACAAAAAGGGGAATGTGTTTTAGATTATGATACATTTTAAATAAGCTATAGGCCCACATCACTTACACTGAAAATACAATATTCAAAGTGATCTTAGAGGGTCTTTTTAGTGTTGTTAACAACTAGTAAATGGCTCCCCCTGCTGTCCAATTTATATATTATGTTACACCAGGAAATACCAGGACAGCTCCCTTCTGAATTAACTGCCGGTTAATTAAAATACATCCAGGACCAACTCTGTGGGATATTTTGCACTGAAATAAACGCAAGAGGAGCAGCAGGCTATAAGACGGTGAGGCGTATTGGTGATTATTGGTCCTATACAAAATCAATAACATCCCATTGTTCATATGCACACACACCGAAGCTCGAGTCTCGTGTGTATGAAGTTTCCTACAGATGTTTACAGAGCTGCGGTGTGAGCAAAACCAAACCGGACGGCGTCTGTCTGTGACATACCGGCGGTGGGAGGGGCTTAACGGTGAGTGACAATTCAGAACAGCCAATCACGTAAGCCCGCTTCTGTGGAGCAGCCAATCAGGAGGGAGTTGGGCTGTCCAGACGACTTGACTGTGAGAGCTGGGGAGAAGAAGGAGGATAAATTTGCTGAGGTGTTTTGGTTTTTATTACTGTGACAGCTTTCTGTTTTAAAACGACACTCAGGTGAACATTGGTGAAGAATGAAGATACATAAAGAGGGTAAGTCTGAAAAGTTTGGGAATGACTGGCGTGTATGTTTTCCCGCCAGTGAGCTGTAATCTCTTATTAAGAGACAGTAAGCTGCAGGACTACTTCAGGAAATGAGGTCCGGTGTTTCAGTGTTTGTTAAAATGTGCTTTACATAAATAAGTTGTAAGAACCGCCGTGTTGTCTCTCCCGTGGGAAAGTGAAACCGCTGTGCCGCTGTGTCCTTGAGCAACCCCTTCAGCTGCAGCTCCTCCCAGTGGAGGGGGCAGGTAACCAACCTGTAACCCCGGCTGGCTCACTGAGAGCCGGGCTGCACATCTACACCCGGTCCTGGTGCAAGAGATCCACCAGGGACACAATTCATTTATATTTATACGTCGATAATAAATACGAGATTAATATGCGTGCAGGGGATGGATTAATGTCTATACTGTGCTGTGTATTTTATTTATATGCCTTTATTTACTGTGCGAAATTTATAACTTTAGCCTATCTTTTATCCAGTGTTACATTTTTCTAATGCTTATTTGGTCCTGTTTTTATCTATATGTTCATATTTTGTGTTTGTGTCTATTTTTACACAGTGAAGCCACGTGTTCCTAACCTTAGTGATGATTAAGCTGATTCTGATTTTGATTTAGGTTTTATATGGATTAAATGAAAATGTCAGATTTTTCCAGCTTCACAAATATGAAGATTTGGTGTTTGTCTTTTTCACACGTGATAGTAAAGTGAATTTAATTTTAATTTTTTCTTACATGAGACACCTGGGGTGTTCAGCTTTGTCACCTAGGTTGTAAATAGGCATGTTTCAGTTTGTTGCCACATTATAGACAAAATAATTGAACAGATCGATCCAAAAATAATCGCCAGGGTAATAAATAATGAAAATAACAAATGCATTTTACCAACCATGTTGCATTTTTTTTTTTTTTTTACTGTTTTCCTTTTCTCATTCACATGTAAACAAAGGATAGTTTCAACAGTAAATAAATTAAAGTTCATCATGTGAAATCTTTCAACCTCAGCGGTCAAAAGTTCATGTTCATGTGATCAGGACGTGATTGATTGGTATTACAGTAATCCTATAGAGATACTCAGATCAAGACGTCCCACCCACCTCTAAGACTGAAGATACGATCATTAGCACACTGACCGTGTGTTTCTAGATGCAGAGACACAAACCTGAGCCCTGTGTAAAAATCTGAGATGATCCCGGAGCCGACAGCTACGGCTGCATCCAGGCCCTCAGAGCAGAGGTACACGTCTAATACCAAAATATGATTTATCCTGTTTATTGATAGGACATTCCTCATGTAATCTAATTTCATGTTTTTGACTCTGCAGTAAGAGCTCTCGTGATGAGGCGAACTCTTCTGGTGCTGTCAATCATTCGGAGGATGAGTCAGGGAATGAGAACAGACAAAAAAGTGTGGTAAGTGTTTGTTAGTGGACTCAGCTCTTATGTGGTTACAAGTGGAAGCAGTCGTAGAGCAATATAATGATAAAAAGGAGAAGTGCACACATAATTGTGTAACTCTATGGTGCCATTGTGTTGGTATTGTGCCCAGCTGTGGATTGAAATAGGCCGTTTTCATAAAGGGACATTTTGACACGTAACAACACAAGAAGCTGTGATGGAAATTACACAGTTATTTTTGGTCTTCTGGATATTTTTCAATTAGCTCATCAGCAGGAGATCACATATTAAGCATAAATGTAAAGTGTAAAGTGACACATTTCAGCTTCTGCAGTGTGAAGATCTGCTGCTTTCCTTTGTCATATATGAGAATAAATGGAATAAATTTGGGTAAAACAAGGAATTTTTCACTATTCACTATTTTTCGAACCAATGTTTATGATGATTAATAGATTATTAACAACATAATCAGATTATTCACTGATAATGAAGCCCTAAATGTCGTGTTATTGTTGGTTTTTCTGTCAACAATAGAGCTTCATAAACATGAGGAAGAGACACAGGTGTCTCACCAGGTGCTGTTTAAGTGTAATGAGGCTTCTTAGCACTCAGGTGAAGGAGTGAACTGTCTCTCATTCAGAGATGTGTATTTGGCCAGTTCAGGATGCAGCACTCTACACCCTACAGTACCTTTCTTTATTATTTGTTCCATTTCTTAAATCCACAGAGAAAGAGGAAACGAGCGCATAACGGCTCCGAGAATGTCAAACACAAAAGTGTCAAAGCCGGGCGCAGCAGCGTCGGCAGAGCAGGAGGCAGCAAACAGAAACATGTGGAGGCCGTCACGCTGTTTGAGGTGGTCACCATGGGCAGGAGCGCAATGCAGGTGAGATGATGAACACCTGTTGTTATAAAATGTATTAACAGTGGGATCACTCCTGGAGTCTCTATTGACAACTTGAAACTTGTGTAATCTTATTTTTTTTCAACACAGTATTTTATGTTATCTTTAAAAGATGCTGAGAAATGAATCCATACTTTTACTTTTTTTTGTCCTTGTGTATGTTTTTCATTGTTATTCATTATAATCCTCTATCAACCAGGCAGCTGCAGCCTGTCGCCTGACAACAGCAGTCAAAGCTCAGGAGACACATTTATCATGTCTGGGCTTGTCCACATGAGCTGCCAGTTCAATTTAGAGCTGAATATAAAACATTATTAGTTTATTTCACAGGGACAGTGCACCACTAATCAACAGAGTTAAAAGAAAAACTGTAAGTGGGCCAGAGTTAGCCAACAAGTCTAGTTTTCGTCCGTTGTCCCTGGCCAGATGTTAAAGGCAACCTTTAAGTCAAAAAAAGGGGCAACAATTAAGTACTTTCAAAACACAACTTACATAACAATCTGCCTAGTAAAAGCTCATAATAACAAGTAAAACAGGTAAGAAGTCTGACATACAGCATAACAAAAGCTCATGGCATGCAGACATAACATGCAGACAGGGAGAAGAAGAGCGAGAGAAAGCAAGAGAGGAAAGTACAGCTAGAAACACATGCAAGTAGCACACAGAGCTAAGACATTAGCACAAACAATATCAGACATTACAAGGCAGGACATAAAATGGCAGGCATTAGGCAAGAAAACAATTTTTAAAATATGGCTGTACATTAGTGTATTTATGAATTGTTGTGCCCATAAAGCTCTCAGATTAACCACAGTGTTAACTAGTTTGATCTAAAGAGGAAGATTGACAGTTTTGCTAGTTTGTTTGTTTGTTTGTTTGATTTTATTTCAGCTGTGTTTTCATTGTGATTGCCACCAAGCTTATTTCAAGCCTTTACTGTGAAGCAGTTTGTAACTTTTGTTTTGAAAAGTGCCTCATAACTCATCTATGCCTATTTTGTTATGTGATGATAGTTGGGTTTGATCATTGACACACTTAGGATGTAATTGCTGCAAACAGACTGAACCCACATCCTCAACATAAAAGCACCTGACGATATCAGCTGATGTTATCTAGTGTGTTTTCACAACATTAACACAAACTCACTGTGATTCGTGCGCGTGTGTGTGTGTGTGTGTGATCCTGGACCAGGCGGTGATAGACGACTGGATTGAGGCCTATGTGACTGACAGAGACTCTTCGCTCCTTGACCTCATCAGTTTCTTCATCCAGTGCTCTGGATGCAAAGGCAAGAAGATGCTACATACAGTATGCACATCTGTAAACATCTGTCCACACATGCAGACCACGCAGAGTCACACCTGTGTTTCCCCTCTTCTCTATCTCAGGTGTGGTCACAGCAGAGATGTGTCAGAGCAGAGAGGACAGTGATGTGATGAGTAAGATGGTCGAGGAGCTGGACGAGGTGAGACGTCTTCAATCTGTGTGTGTGTCACTGCTGCATCAGTGTTTTTACACTTTGACTGAAACTGTGTGTGTGTGTGTGTGTGTCTCAGGTGTCCAGTCTGCAGTATAAGAAGTTTCTGGCCTTTCCGTGGATCCTCACAGTCACATGGCCCATGGACTCAGTCAGTAGCACATCATTAATCTATTTAATGTATTTTTCATCCTGGAGGTTTCATTCAGTTTATTTTATACCTTTTTGTTGATATCCAGCTTTTGTTGTGTTGTCTTTATCCCAAACACTTAACTTCTTAAGTCACTTCAGAGCATGTATCTATTTTTTTAATTTTATTTATAGACTGATTTTTTTATCTCATTGTTTTATTTATTTATTTTTAACCTATATCTGTAGGAAATTTGCTCTTGGTGTTTTTAATTATTTTAATTATTTGTTTTTATTTTATGCTTTCATATTTATTTCATGAATTGCAGCACTTTCTGTCGATTCTAATTTGTTTCTTGTTTTATGTCTCTAGTTTTATGTTTTTATGTCTTGTTTTAATTGTTTTGAATTGTGTTGGTTGTTTCGACTCTCGACTGCGAAACTAGTTTACCCTTGAGTATCAATAAAGTAACCTGAACCTGAACCTAATATACATAAAGTAAAGTTAGGATTTCATCTACCATTTAACCGGCTCTCTTCTCCCTCCTCTCCGCTGTAGGACAGTACGGAGTATCCTCTGACTCAGCCCGGTCCGTACGGCCGCTGGTTTCACTCCGAGTTCTGTGAGTTCGTGTCGGTGCTGGTGGCTCAGTGTCAGCACAGCGTCATCTTCGACGGTTACCTGATGAACACGCTGATCTCGCTGCTCACGGAGCTGTCCGACTCTTACGTACGAGCCTTCAGACACACCTGCACGCTCGCAGGTAAGGAGCAGACAAGACACACGCACGTACACTAACACAGATTCATACGTGTATAAAATAAAGCGATCTGAGCTCTGATCTGTGTGTGACGTCTCTATCAGCCATGAAGCTGCTGAGCTCTCTGGTGGGCGTGGCTCTGAGCCTGAGCGTCGGGATTGAAAACAGTCAGAAACTGTACAAGGTGCAGAAAACAAAGACCTCGAGACAGAGAAACACGTCGCAGCTGGAGAGAATCCAGAAGAAGATCACAGAGGTGAGACTTGTCACTTTGTAGTCGACTCTGCAGAGGGGAATTGAGAAGATTTTGTCTTTGCTCTACGTGAATCTCACTCTCTTTGACTTTGCCTCTGCTCCTCCAGCTGCAGGAGAAGAGGGTGGAGATAGAGAGCATGATGGATATCATCTTCAAAGGAGTTTTTCTCAAGAGATATCGGTAAAATAAAGTCAAACTTTCTCTGACAGTCTGTGTGCATTACAATATTATTTCATTCACTTTGGAGAAAATGTTGTGTGTGTGTCTGCGCAGTGATGTACTTCCTGAGATCCGCTCCATCTGTGTGGAGGAGTTGGGCCTGTGGATGAAGCTTTACAGCTCTGAGTTCCTCAACGACAGCTACCTCAAATACATGGGCTGGATGATGAATGACAAGGTAAGAAACAGCGAAGACAAAACACAAAAATGATTGAAAGATTTTGTCTCAGCGATACATTTAAATCGTAATGAAAGTGGTGTCCACAGCTGGATATGTTTATGAACATCTGAAACAAGCTCTTCACTGTTTTCATCTTTCAGACTCCAGATGTGCGTCTCAAGTGTGTGTTAGGTCTGCAGGGTTTGTATGAAGACCCTCTGCTTCTCCCCAAACTGGACCTGTTCACCAGCCGCTTCAAGGTAAGCACACCTGCTTAAAGCTGCATCAAGGGATTACGGTCAGCAGGGGGCAGCAAAACAAAACAACACGGACAGATGTAGTCATTAAATGGAAATTCAGTGTTCGATATTTGCAATTTTAGCACTTTTGCTGCTGGTACTGAGTTTTGTTAGAGTCCGTAAAACCAAAACAAAGATGTTGATTAAGGCTGAAATATTCTCTGTGCTCCTGTGTGATTTTGTGTGTGACTGTGTGTGTTGATTCCTGTCGGCGTCCTAGGACCGGATGATCTCCATGACTCTGGATAAAGACAACGAAGTGGCGGTGCAGACCATGAAGCTCCTGCTCCTCCTCTCCAAGTCAGTCACCAGCGTGTTTGTTGTTCTTTATTCTTCTCCTGCTTCTTCTTCTTCACCATTTCCTGTTGTCATAACTTCTACTGTAATAATCCACAGAACATCAGATGACGTGCTCAGTCCAGACGACTACAGGCAGCTGCTCCAGTTTGTTTACTCTTCTCAACGACCTCTCGCAGCCACTGCAGGAGAGCTGCTCTTCTCCAGGTCCGTCCACCTCCGCCATTAATAAAATATAATATAAAACAACACACAAACAACTATTAAGTGTTCACCTGGATGTTGTTGGTCTGTCTCAGGCTTCTCAACACCGCAGCACCTGCAGCTGATACTCAGGAACAACAAAACGAGGAGGAGGCTCATAAACAGCAAACTTCAGCCAGACTGAAAGCTCTGCTGAACTTCTACCAGCAGTCAGAGGTAAAATGTTTCAGATCTTTCAATTTGACACAAGGTAAACAATCTGGGTTTAT
Organism: Trachurus japonicus; assembly: GCF_045865225.1. Classification (NCBI taxonomy): domain Eukaryota; kingdom Metazoa; phylum Chordata; class Actinopteri; order Carangiformes; family Carangidae; genus Trachurus; species Trachurus japonicus. The sequence goes on from NC_140927.1 coordinate 21,204,740, forward strand.
TAGCATCACAGAGGCCCTTTGTGCTTCATATGTTCGTGTGTTTTCACGATGCTGCATGTGTTTTTCTGCGTCTGCAGCTGCACAAACATGTGGTGTACCTGGTGGACAGTCTGTGGGACTGTGCTGGAGCTCTGCTGAAGGACTGGGCCACACTCACATCCATACTGCTGCAGGACCACAGTCCAGGTGAGAGAGAGGAGCAGAAATGTCCTCAAGAGTTGTGTTGAATGATGTTTTTAAAATCGTTAGCCAATTTTAGGATTCACTTTTGAGTGATTTTGATCAGTAATACAGATTATAATATTTCATCTTTCCTTCGTTATTGATCTATTTCCTCTCTCTTTCTTTTCTAAATGCAAATTGAATAGAGTGCTACGCCAACACCACCATTTGTTCAAATCTAATAAAAACCTTTGAGAAAAAAAAGTTTATTCACAGTGAGGGAATAGTTTTACAAATCATTTGATTGAAACATTTTCTCGTGTAGTACAGACATGGACAATATGGTCATGTAGAAGGTTTTCCTTAAAGCTAGTGCTTATTGATGACTAGAGCATATTGCTAAGTGTTATTGAATTGAATTGATAGAAATTCATATTAAATGTTCTATTTTGATTTAAATTTAATCATGTAAAACTGATTTGGTGCTTGGTCTGCCTATTCTATTACAGCTGGAAATCTTTTTGATGACAATCTGTGTGTACAGTATCTGAAAAACCTCTGTTTACCTCATATGTTTTGCTTTCAGAAAAGTTTACTTCATCTATAACATATATATATATGTGTGTGTGTGTGTGTGTGTGTAGGTCTTACACTGGCAGAGCAGGCCGTGCTCGTAGAGATCCTGGTGGCGTCGGTGCGTCAGGCCTCAGAGGGGCCGGTGCTGCCCGGGAGGAGCGGAGCCAAGAAGGTCAGAGGGAGAAAATGTCAGAAATTTACGGCATCGCGTATTATAACAGTTTTAAATTATATTTGACTTGATAATGAACTTTGGAAAAAAGCTTGTGCCACATGGAGAGAAACGTAAATGTACTTATAAAATATGGTATTTTAACTTCTCAGGCAACAAGCGCTAAAGAAAAGAAGCTTCAGATGGACGACTGTGCTAAACTCACTGAACATCTCCTCATGGTGCTTCCTCAGTTACTGTCAAAGGTATTTATCAAACACACAGTTGTTATATGATGTTTTCTGTACTGCATTCGGACACTGTGCCTCCACTCCTCCTCCTCTCTGATGTATGTGTGTGCAGTTCTCAAGCAGCCGGGACATCGTGGCCTCCCTGATGAGGATCCCTCAGTACTTCCTCCCTGAGTGTCCAGAGGCTGAAAACACACAGGTTCGTTCCCAGACTTTCAACGTATTGTTATTACACAATCAGTGAGATGATAAATGAGAAATGAATGGGCTGACACACGTCCCTCATCTTTAACTTCACCATTAACTCTGTGGACTCTGGGCCAAAGAATCGAAGCCATGAAATCAAACTTAAATGTGATTTTTAAATTTAGAAAACATTACTGAAGCACTGTTATTGATCGAACGGGGGATTACAGATGGATTATGAAAACAGAGGTAATGCTGAGAACTTTCCTTGCGGCTCAAAGCAGCGTTGGTCTTTATGTATTTATGGGCAAAATTTAAATGGTGAAATTATAGCAATTTCAGCTGAAATCACAAAAGTGGGAGAGAAAACGTATCCAGTCTCCTAAAACCAAGGCAATTATTTTGTTGTTTGATTATCGGATTTATCGGCTAATTATTTTTTGTTTCATTAGACTATCCATCATGTTGTGTATACGGTGTCAAAACACTATAATCAAATGTGCTGTATTGAACTTGTTTATTTTATTTTAAATCCAAAAACGACAGAATATAGAGACTCCCGCACACTGTAATAGAAAATGGTTTAAGCCATCTTAAGTGGAGAGTGGCTGCATGCCCGCTCCCAATCACAGTGATTGTACAAAAAAACATATTTTATATATAGATATACAAACAAAAGATAATAGAAAAGCACTAGATTATAGATAAGTAAACATGTCAAGAGCAGTTGACAGATAACAAAACACTTAACAGAACACTTAAGGTCAGGAATACCTAGAGGGGCCTAGAGATTTGACACCTGTATTCAGGAATAGATGAAAAATCAAATAAATTCATGAACACTTCAATGAAGGTCTGCAGAATAATCTGTATGCATGTCTGTATGTGTCCGAACACACAGTGAGCAGGTGGAGAATCATGGATCTGACTGTTCAAGTTCCTATTTAACATGCATACAGGACTGTCGCAGGATCAGTGGGGCAGCAGACAAATACTATCATATAATATAACCAATGGGGACCATCCAGAGTACCTACAAAATAACAACTCAGCATTATAAAGCAATCACAGGGAGTCATTTAATGACACTTCATCGTTTAGTCCTTGTGGGGCCAGAGTTTGGAGGATATAGTATATCCAACAGCACTCTCGCTGCTTTAGGAGTCTGTCATGGTCCCTGCCACCCTGGGGTGGGGGGGGGATCTGCTCTAACCCACAGAAGCTCAAGTCCAAAAAGAACAAAAGCAAGTTGTTATGACTTGAGAAGCAGAAAACATGTGTGGCTTCACTGAAAATATGTATTTAAATCTTTGAGTAAAATGTAATTGATTTTATGATGATTAGATCATAAAATAAGTAAAAACATCTTTCAGCAAGGTCAAGACAGTGCATCCATCATCCAACAGTAGGCAGTCACCAGTCCATCACAGGGCCGACATAGAGACAACCAACCAGCCACAGTCACATCCACACCTAGTCACCAGTCAACCTGATGTGCATGTGTTAGGACAGTTGGAGAAGCTGTAGAGAACATGTGAGACGATGTGAGAACATACAAACTTCACACAGAGATGCCCCAGGAGCCCAGGACCTTCTTCTTATTTATTTGTCCATCTCATCGTTACAGTAACTGTTCTGTCTTTCTTCTCCAGGCGGTGTCCACCCTGGTGGCAGAGATGGGGGCTGTTTTGGAGCGCCACTCGGGCCCCGCTGTCCTGGAGGCAGCGGCCCGCACGTACCTCAGTCTGTGTGCGGAGGAGACGAGCTGGTGCTCCGTGGCCCGGGCTGCCAGAGACTCTCTGGTCCAGACCTGGGTGGACCAGCTGACGGTCCTGCTGGAGGACTCAGTCAGGGTGAGTGAGCAATGCTCTGGATTTACAACAGAGCCTAATGGTGCGACAGGAATCAGGACTCCTCAGGTCATCAATTATTTCAGCTGCAGAAAATAGTGAAGATTTTTATGTGTTGTAAACTTTTTATGTTTTTTTAATGTATATTTTCTTTTTCTTTCTAGTTTAATTTTACATGCCTCTCTTTATTTATATATATATTCTAGATTTGTATTTTAGATTTGTAGACTGTCTTAAATGTTTATTGTCTACTCTGCACCAAGGGTCTGAGAGAAACATATTTTGATCCTCTGTATGTCCTGTACATACTGTAGAATAGACAATAAAGCCAGCTTTGACTTTGACTTTGACTAAATCACTGGACACCGTCACCTCCAGGCCTTAAATCCTTCCTCTCCAGGTTCACAGCTGGGCTGGTTTCTGTTTATCTGTTGCAGTGCGACTTATTCTCTGCTGATGAAGAGAAAACTGGAGACATTTTAGCGACACTGAAGAAGCTCCGAGCTTTCCACAAGTAAGATTATTTCTAAGATTAATCCACAGTGCAGCGTTCAGCCAATGACATGTGTTTATGTCGTGTACATATCTGCTTCGTCTCTCCGTGTCGTCGCAGCTGTCACGACCTCTCTCGGTGGAGTGTGTTTGAGCTGCTCTCTCCTCTCCTGTCGGTGGAGAGCGGTCAGGGAGCAGCGCCACCGCCCGAGGTACACATACATACAAGCACTGATGATTTAACTTCACACTGTCCAAGCGTTTTCATGTTGTCTATCCACAGTTTTTCTAAGATAACTGTCCTGACTGTCTCCTCTGCTCCTCTCGGTCTGAAGCTGCTGCTGGAGGTTCTGCAGTGTCTCTGTTACTTCATACTCTGGTCCCTGAACACCAGCGGAGAAACTCTCACCTCCAGAGTGAGTTACATCTGCTTCAATAAGTTTTTAACTGGAGTATAAGTTAACATCATGAAATATTTATATTTCTTTTTCAGAGATGGAAACCAGTGTAGGAATATACATATTCCTAAAATAATCAATATTTAATCAGGATGTCTTATCAAAATCAAGATCTCTTCTGCAAGTAAAACCTGGACACAGCAGATAAAAAGAAAAATAAACATGTTTGCAAATTAGTCACTGATTGAAATACTGAATTGCGATTAATTGCGTTTGTGTACTGAGATAATTATGATTAATTCCAAGTTAATCACTCATTCTTTATTTGTTCAAAAGTACCTTAAAGAGGTATTTTTCAGGTGTTTATTAATGGACAATTATGTTTCTTTAGGAAAATGTAACTTTATTATACATTAACCAGAAACATGAACAAATATTGTGCAGAAACTTGAGAAGGCTTCACTGCATTTAGCATTAAAAAAAGTTTAAATAATAACAGGACAGCTTCATATGAGTGGTAATAGCCAGTAGAAACCAATATAACAACACATTGTTAATTGCATGTTCTCATGTTAACTTTGACGTTCCTGTTGCAAAGTTTTACTCACAGAAACTGATCCAAAGCGTAATTTTAACAAAGTTGGAGGAGGAGAAGGAAAGAATTGAAAAGTATTGTCTTTAAAATGTCATTGGAAATATGTTTTCTCAGGGCGGGTTTTCCCTTACTGATCTTATTGTGTTATCAGCAGTGATGAATATAAACTGCTAAGTACTCTCAGCTTTATTAATGGGAACTTTTAAGCCTCATGTACAGTAGCTGACATTTACAGAGTTCAGGCTGTGGCTGAAACAAATGTTAAAGCAGATAACAGCGGCACGGCCGTTTCGGCTAATGCTGTGTTCAAGGCAGGCTTTTGAAACCGTAAGTTACAGCTTCAAGTCACAACTACGACTTGGTAGCGTTCCAGGTAACCCGTAGCTCGTGTTTTTACCGTCCTGTTGTCTGTGAAAGTTCCCTATAACGGCCACTCGTAACTTCCGACCCGTGAACTCGTACCAGATCGAACTGGTATGACTTCACAGGAAGGAAAAACACAAAGTACGAGTTTCCTTGAACGCACCATGAGTTAGCAGCCCCCGCCCTTGTCAGGCATCAATTGGTCCTCGTGCTACGTCACCACATTCACGCGCATCCCTTGGCTGCACACACAGCCCTTCATGCCGTTCTCTCCCCTCATTGGATAACACTTGTATCCCACAAGGAAAATTTTCTCCTCGGGTTACAGCAGAGCAGAGTGACGGAGAGACTCGTGTTTAGGCTGAAATACTTCATGTAAGTGATTGCTGACGGAAAATAGGACTATTTAGGACTTATATTAACAAAAACATTCCACTGATATCTGCTTTAAGTAAACAACAGGAAGGACGACACAGAGGACACAAAAGCTGTGAGGGAGAGAGACAGAGAGGGAGGGAAGAGGGGAGACTAATGATGGGTGTTTAAGTGTGACTGTGTTTCTCCAATAGTACATAGTAGTGACACTAACACCTGCATGATGTCTGCACAGATTTAGTTTCTCTGTTCCCTTTCTGAAAACATGCACGTTAATAAATGTGTGTGTGTGTGTGTGTTGAAGGAAAAGGCCGTGGCCCAGAGACTGCAGCTGCGTCTGTTCTGCGAGAGGAGTCACCACTGTCTCTCCCACTCCGACCACAGCGTGCAGCAGCAGGTCGGCAGCAGCTGTTGATTTTAGCAGCGATGTCTCTGTTCAATGTAGCCATTTTTTTTTAACTTCTCCTCATTTTCCCGTTGAAGGCTTTTCTGGGGGTGTGCGACGTCCTGACGGCTCATTCCTACCAGCTCCATGTGTGGGACCCCAGCTCCTTTGGTCCGCTGCTCTACACGCCCAGTCCCAAACTGCAGAGGGCGCTGTTGACCTTCGTATGCAAGCAGGTCTTTGTTGGGCCGGACTGTGACAGCCAGAGCAGAGGTGAGGGATGTTTGAGGGAGGAAAGTTCCTCCGTGCTCAACGTATAGATGATTTAAGTGACGTTTTGGTTCAGCTTTTGTTCAATAAGGAAACATATGCAGATATGATTCACTCTTCAGTTTCATAAAATCAGTGTCCTTAAAATATTTAATTTCTAGTCAGCTTTGGACAACCAAACACGATTGGCTTGATAACCAGTAGTTTACAGCTGCTTTGAACTCTCTGTTTGACATATTTTCTACCAAATGAAGATTTTCTGTTTTGTTTCTGAATCTGTCATAGACACTGACATGTGTTAATGAAATACTCTCAACTTTCTCTTCACATTATTTCCTATTCTTATCTTTAACTCTAACACGATGAGCATGTACTAAATAACTGTGGAAACACTTTTCTCCATTGTCCTTATAATTAGAACCATACTAGGCAGTTTGTATTTAGGAAATAAACACCTAATACCAACTTAAATAAATATATAGGACACATAAAAGTAAGTGTCACTAATGTAGTTTTACAAAACACATCAGGAATCACCGCTTATTCCCAGCAGAGTTTTTAAAAAAATATAAATTGGGAGAGCATTGTCATATGAGTATAGTTTCATGTGACACTGACGCTTCAATGCATATTAAGCAGCATTTTATTACTGTTGCTGCTTGAGGTGGAGTCTTGTCGTCATTCACAGATTCTTTAAGACACTGTGTTATTGGTAAAACCCCAGTTCTAATTGTGAACAACAATATTTTTAAGCGTAGAAATCTTAGATCTGAAAGTAAGCAATAACAACAGCGATAAAAAAAAATGTAGGGGAATATAAATTACCTGAGTAAATGTACTTATCTATCCTACAAAACTCCCCTTCTACAATCGAGCGGTTGTTGTGATCACAGTTCATTCAGTATTTGTTTCAACAAAGACACTGAACTACTCAATCAATCTACTTATTTCATGACCTTTGCCTCGTCACACGGCCACTTCGTAGCGGTGTGTTTGACAAACGCTTCCCGACCCCGGCAGCGTGCGGGACAGCAGGGAGAAAAACACACTGCAGCGTTCAGTACAGTAGATGGCACTCTCTCACTCTGCCAGAGCCGCCTCCTGTTTCCGGGCCCTTTGCTGTGCTTTGCTCTGAGTGCAGCAGCTCACCGTGGTGAAAACATGCAGGTATTAAATGCACGGCCACACATTTGGCTTAATAAGTGAGTGCAGAGCTGCCTGCTGACTGTAAATGGGGCCTGATTACCAACCTGACCTGACAATTGACCCTCGATTACAAAGGAAACCCTGTTAATACCTTCAGACTGGAACAGTGTTGACTAATTTGTATGAAAGGCTCGCTTATGCAAAGCGATGCGAGGCCTGTGAATTGATGACAGAGGTACGATCCTGTCTGATCTAACATGAGAAAAACTAGAGTGACACGTTGGAAATACATCTGGGACGTTCTCTCTGCGAGGATCCTGCAGGTAAACTTATGAATTCATTCATGTCCCGGCTGTAACTAAAACATTTTATTATCTTTACAATACGTAGTTTCTACTTTCAGAAACATATTGCATCCAAATATAGGAGAGTCCAGAGAAGTCAATAACTGTCCTGGTGGGAATCTCTTAAATGTTCAACCGAATATAATACAGGATTATTGGTTTTTGAACATGTAATAAAAAGCTATTGTTTTATTGGATTTGCCTGGTAACGGTTTTGTTATATAGACAGTGTTTTCTATTAGCTGCTGGATCAGAGATCACTCGGAGGGCAAGGGCACTGAGTTAAATCATAAAATCAGGGCAATCTCTTTCCGTGAGAAAATTCCATTAACTCTGGCTCACCTCCGAGCCTATTTTATTAGCCTTGTGAAAGATTGAAGCCACATGGTGTCACAACCATAACTCTACTCTTATGTTATCTTTGATTTCCACCTGCTAAAGCCATTGTCCTGAAACTAAGTAAAACTCTCTTTTCCGCCTGCGCTTTGTTCTTTTCTTTCTGTTATATGATTTCTCATGATTAATCACTCCTCTTACTTCACCCCCCTGCTTCCCTTCCCCTTCTCTCTCTCTCTCTCCGTCTCTCTCTCTCCACTTCAACTCCGTCTGTTCTCCCTCAGCGAGCGAAGCCTTGGAGGTGGAGAGGCTGGAGGACCTCCACAGGCGGAGGAACCTGCTGGCGGCCTTCTGCAAGCTGATAGTGCACGGGGTGCTGGAGATGAGCGTGGCAGCTGAGGTCTTCATGTTCTACATGAAGGTAAAGGTGAACCCCCACCCCGCCCCCCCAAAAAAAGGGAAAGTTCAACAGTTTTGGGAAATGAGTTGGCCGAGAAGATGAGTTACGATCTGATGTCTGTCAGTGGTGAATATGACGCTTCAGTCAGCAGCTGATTAACTCACTCGTACACAGAGACATGAAATAAATACGGCTCCGTCCAAAAGTAACAACATCAGTCCACCAGCACCTCTTAAGTTTGTCTGTTGGACTCAAACGCAAGACGAAGGAGGAGGGAAGTCACTTCAGCCACTCGCACAGAGCCAACAGTGTAGCAAAAGGTGAAAAACGTAGAGTATAAAAACAGTTCAATGACCGGTGTCAACCCTCTGTACTGTAGGTCTTCTTGTCAACTAGAGTGGAGTGTATTTATATTTATTATTTATATAGACAATCAGTAATCAGATGGTGGAATCACAGCAGCAGACGGGTTAACAGACACTGAGGCCCTGTCGAACTTCAGTCCCCAAAAGGCCAAACGTTAAGAGTCTATCACAGAAAAGATCTTCAAAAAAGTAGCCTCACATTTACGGCCTTATCAATTAAATAATATTTAACACAGTGTCAGATAAGGTCTGGACGCACCAGAGCATCAACCTTAAAAAATCCAGTCAGTCTCTTGTTGAGATGATCACCTCCTAATGAACTGCTCCATAGACTCCATAGTTTCCTTGTTGCCTCAGCCGTTAATAGTGGACAGTGTTTAACTACACAGTGAAGGTCGCTGATCGACTCTTAACTTCACAAAATCCAGAGTGTAAAAAAGGACAGGTTGTGCTTTCTAAGAGATTTGTACTGGAGTGTCTCTTGGTGCAGAGAGGCTCTAGGCAGTCACCGCACCCAACCAGGCAGTTTACATCCGTTTCCAGTGTTCATGCTAAGCCAAGCTAAGCATGTATTTTTAAAATTATTATTGAAGTCATAAAATTGATACATTTATTCCAAATTTGATAGACTTAAGTAGTTTTGAATCCTAAGAGAATACGTCAAGTTTTCCATTTTGAATATTTCCAGAATCATTCCAGTGCCGCTCATGTATTATCATCACATCCGAGCTCTGAGTGTCAGATCCTCCGTTCGGTAACACCTCAGGTTGTCTCAGTCTCGGCTGAAATTCCTTCCATTGAACAATAAAACGATTTTTGTTAAACCTGTTTCTCAAGTTGAGCTTCTTTTTCCCGTTCAAACAAAATGCAGTAACCAGAGATGACTCATCTCCTCCCTCAAACCCAACATTAAAATTTCATTATCAGTTTTATTGGCATGCATTGATGTTTCTCTCCATTTCCATAGAAAATAATGGCTTTTTCTCATGTTGGTGAAAGATACCTGGGTACAAACTGTAGGAAATAAAGCTGCAATCTGAGCTTTAAAATGATTTTTACTTTGCAGTGGATGGAATATTGTTTTAATTTTTAAAACCCCATCTGAATGTATGAATGCGAATAAATGTCTGGAATAATATTTTCTCCGTCTCCGTCCTCAGTATTTTAACGACTTTGGAGACATCATCAAGGAGACGATGTACCGGACCAGACAGACGGATAAGCTAGAGAGTGCTCGTACTCTGGTGCTGTGTTTGCAGCAGGTACAGTCACACCGTCACACACCTTGCTGATGTATGGAAACAGGAAGATGCTCATGTGTTTTTGCTTTTTGCTCTCCAGCTGTTTGTGCGTCTGAAAAAGGAGCAGGAGAGCGGCGGCAGGGCTCATCCGGGGGTCCAGACCTTCACCAGCATCAAGGAGCTGGCTCGCCGGTTCGCTCTGACCTTCGGTGACCTGGTCAAGTTCCGCGAGTGCGTCGTGGTGATCCACAGGTGGACGTTGCTTCTTGTTTCTCACAACTTGGATTTACGTTTTTGGGAGATTTCCTTGTTTTTAAAATTTGGGCAAAGAAGAAACTCCCACACACTTTCTTCTCACTTGCAATATTTTTTATTTGTTAAAAGGGCAACGTTTCGGTTGTTTAACCTTCTCCAGGGCGATTTTTTTTGTTTATTTGTTTAGGAACGGCATCGAGTTCGTGTTCCAAGAGTTCAGCCAAACCCCGGACACACCTACTCCTCCGTACCTGTCTTACCTCACCATCCTCAGCGAGTTCTCGTGCAAACTGCTCAAACCAGATAAGAAGACAGTGTGAGTGCTGCAGACAGGTTTTTATTTTAAAAATAAACATCTCAAACATTTTGCTTTTTTTTTTTTAAAACGTCTTGAGAGTTTGTTCGTGTCTGTGCAGGTTCTCCTACCTGCAGAGACACACAGCGGAGCACATCATTGACCTCAGGGACGAGTGCTGGCAGCCGCTGATCTACTACCGTGCGTCTCTGCTGGCGGCAGCTGAAGGCGAGGACGCCGTGTCCTACGTCAGCTCTGACAGGAGGCCCCACCCACCCAATCGCTCGCCCTTCTCCAAACAAAAACTTGAAGGTGTTGCATTTAAAAAACAAAGTCACCCACAGAATCACTATATATGTAAATTATTATTCATCCTGTGTTTCCTGTCTTTTCTGTTCTTTTAGGAAGCAAGTCCCCCTGTCCGTTCAGCCCCGCTGACACCAAACTCAGTAAAGGTAACAGGTCGAACTTCAGTCCAAGGTGAGCTTGACATTTTACTGACCTGTTACAGACCAAATCTTCGTCCTCGTACTCGTGTTAAACTGCTTTGTCCTCCTCAGCCAACAGGAGAAGACACCTGATGTGGATGTGTTTTCTGTCCCGCTGGACCCTCCTGCACGGAGACTGAACACCGAGGGATCTGTCCACAGTGCGGGCAACGAAATGGACGACGACACTGTGGACATCGAACTTTAAATACTACGAGGACGCTTTGGGAACACTGGTGCTCCTGTGTGAACAGCAACACGTCACTGGACGGCATGAACTCCTCTTTTTGTTTTTGCACCTTCTAAATGCTTTTTGTACAATTCTCTAAAAAGACAAGTTTCTTGCTTCTTTCTTGCTCTATGTTTATTTTTGTTTATTTTTTATCAGGACACAAGCTTTATGTAGAGGTCTGGTGATATTCTGTATTTTTCTTACTGTCAGTGAAGCCACAGGAAAGACCAAAACTAGTGCTCAGTTTTGTTTATGTACTGTAGCCGGAGCCTGATGTTTCTTCCACTGTTCTCATTAAAGGACCAAATTAATCAGCTACTGAAAATAGTCCCTTCTAAATTCACCTTTAACTCATATTTGATCAAATTTTACTAAAAACTACTTTTCCAAGCTGCTTCAGGGAACAACTTTGTCTTTTCAGAAACGATATGTGTTTGATTCATTTGAAGGCTAAAAGATCTACATTAGGTGCATATTTAAAAATAAGGAATATATAGAATAACGCCAGATCTAAAAGTATTATTTATTCACAGACCACATTCAGGACAAATTTGATCAGTGTGTGTGTACACGTTTTGTTTTTACAGCTGTACTGTAGTCTGTACTTGAATGTTTACAGATGACACTAAAAGATCCATCTTTTGTTTTTGTTTTTCTGTTGGATCAAACTCAGGTCCAAGATGTTGTTGTGTTATCTGTTTTTGAGTAAGATCATGTTCTACTGTCCTACTTTGTCACATTATTTTTGCTCCTCAGAGGAAGTCGTTGGCTCACAGTTAGCCAAAAGCTACTCATATATTACTGTAAATTAACCTGAATTAAAAAAAATATCCAAACATGTACATTTTCCAATTTTTAAAATGTCCTTGCCTGTGTAACACCGGTACATATATCTCCAGCAAAGTGATTTTTACTTTCTGTAATTATTAAGCCTAAAACCCGACATTGAACACATCAGAGACAGTTTTGTTGGCTGAATCAAATCAAACTGCAGAGTCTTGTTTTATTTACTCTTCCATTAACCAAGGCTTTATTATTAATTTAAAGAAAAGCAAAACATTTTAAAATTGGTTCCTTTTGTTCTGTCAAAGTACATTCAAATTTAGTACTTTATAACATAGAAAAAAGAATTTGTCTAAAACACTTGCCCAAATCATTTACAACACAGCAAGCACCAAATACATATTTACACTTATTTATAAATTCATCTCTTATAATTTATAACCCCATCTCACACACACAATAAGTCCCTGTCATAATGAATACAGACCTGTACAACATACACTGTGTGTGGCCGTCTGAACTGTGAACTGTGTGCTTATGTATGTGTGTGTGTGTTTGTGTGTGTGTACAGCAGACTCAACGGTGGCTTGTTTGGCATTTACAGTAACTTCTCGTTTCAGCAAACAAACCCGTTAATGAATTTACAGCCTCGTAGAAAACATTCAGTAATGATCACTGGAATGTAAAATTAGCCAATGACATCATCGGATGATAATTAGTTCAAACCTGAATCGAATCAGCATGGTTTCAACGGTTCAACGGTTCAATGGTTCAGGGAACTCCAGTGTGTAAAGAACCATTTAGCTTGAGTGAATAATGATAATACAGCGTTGGTTGTTCAGAGGAAACACTCGCTCCAGACATTATTTGTACAAAGCGTTACATGCAGAACACAACTTTTTCCTGTTAACAACGTGAGGAGGGAACAAAATGTGCTGAAGTCGACTCTGGAGTTTCTTTTATATGTGACAGGTGAGAAAACTTTGACTTTTTGGTTCAGTGTTGTGAAGAACTACCTTCAGTTCCGGTGGCTTCATGTTTCCTCGGTCCGATGTGTGATAGGTGTCTGTTCCTCCAGCACGGTCTGACCACACCAGTGCTCCGACTACGTCTCCTGGTTTTTGTGTTTGCTCTCTAGTTGGTGAAGTGTGTCCTTGTACGCAGGATTGGGGAACTGGGGCCCCGGACCTGCAAACCTCTGGCCTGACGTTGACTCGACCCCGCCGAGCGCTACAGGACGGAGGAGGGGGGGAGGTCATTCGAAGTCGTCCTCGTACTCGTACTCGTCCAGGTCCAGGTTGCAGTGCGGACTGGGGATCTCAAAGAAGTGTCTCTTTGTCAGACCCAGCTCAGTGGAGATGTGCTGCCCGAGAGGGCTCAGAGGATTCTCGTACCTAAACACACACGCACACACACGGAGGAAATAATTACGCATCTGTCAGGGAGATGAGTTGTTTTTACACAAGGAGTTGACAGCTCATCGACTGTTTAAAACAACAGTGAGGCGTTCATGGACACTGAAGCGGGTTTAACTGGCTGTAATGATTTCTCCTCTTCGATCTTTTAGTTTAAGTAACGTGGGACAAATTCCACAAACCTCGTTCTGTGCTAAATTGTTAATATGACTCTTGAGCAGTGTGGGAGCTGTGGGAGTGTGCTCCACAGTTTCAGGCTTTTTAATAAAAGAGAAAACCCTCTTTAAGTTACTTTCCATCCACTGCAGCCCAGTAAGAGGAATCTGTCTGTGGAAACATAAAGAGCGCAGAGACAGTAACTGAAGCCTCATGTTTACTTCAGATAAACTACGCAACACATTTCACACAGCACAAGGACTCTGGATTTTGTCCCAGGATCATTGTACCAGCTGGTATCAACAAAAAGAAGTAAACGAAGCACGGAAAAACCTGTTCAGTGTTCATATGGAGTCGTCAGTGTTGTTCTAAGACAGACCTGAGAGGAGGTGAACCTCCCCTTTAATGCACATGTTCAAACAAAGTGGCCGACAGGGTGGAGAGGATTCACTCTGGTGAGTGTGTTAAGGATAAATGTGACAGAGGAGCAGTTTGACATCCAGGAAATACACTTATTATACATATTATATTCACTTGTTCAGAGTTTGATGAGAAGATTGATACGAGTCGCATGTGAGTGAATGTGACGCTACAACCAGCAGCCAGTTAGTTTAGCAAAGACTGGAGGATAGAGGTAACCTGGCTCTGTCCTCATGAGATAAGTTATGTATTCATCAATGCTCTATTTACAGTAACATAGCGTTTCTTATTTATCACACAGAGACGGGGTGAGAGAATCCATTCGAAGTGCTGAACGCAGTGTTGAAAGTTCACACAGTATCACATTCATGTCTCTTGACCATAAAGCGTTTTCATTTCTTTTAATTAAAAAAAAAAGATTTTTTAAATATATTTTCAGTTATTTAAAAATCATATAAATGAGCTGGAATAAAATCACCACATGTAAATATTTAATTAGTGTATCAGAATTGGATTATACATTTTACGTCTTAGTCCATCTGCTGCATTTGTGTTTCTTAAAATTGAAAAAAATATATATATATATTTTTACCAGCTAGATCTGTTCTGTAATAATGTTATAAACAGATGCTTACTTCATTTTCTTGGTTTAGTTTTATACTTTGTTAAATTGGCTGCGTGCAAACAGTTTGTAAAAGACAAATAAAATGCTTGATTTCGTTACTTTTAGAAGAGCTGCTGGTGGTAGCCTCAGATTTGGGCACGTACTCTTGGTGAGAGGGGAAATCGAGTCAGCGTAGTTCCTAAAATGTCGAACTATTCTTCGAAATAGACAGGAGGCTTTTCAACAAAGCAAGTAAGCAGAGGAAGGACACAGGAGCACCACATGAAGGCAGAGAGGTGGTGCAGGAGTGGAGGAAGAAGAGGAAGGATAAAAACAGAAGCTGTCTGGTTCAGAAACAGACTCCCAGCTCTTAAGACGTGGCCGTGAACACATGATACTGTGCTGTGCTGACAAAACACAACTGTCTGGCGTCAACAGTTCGCTGACATTGGTGGGGTGTGGGTACAAGCTAGGAGTGGGTTTAGGACTAGACTCACCCAGAGAGAAGGAGGAAGAGGAGGAGGAGGAGGTGGAGGAGAACACTTAGTCCCTGCTGATTACCCTGAGGGTCTTACCTGCTCTGGTTAGCAGCCTATCTTTAGAAGTCGGTGGTGTTCCTAAAACCGCCACACAACATACCTGTCAACAGCCTCATCTATCATTGACTCACTCTCTCAGGGGCTCTGCTGCTGGACATAATCCTCAGTCTTAGCAATGAGATCATCAACCTCTGTCAGTCTGATAAGTACATCCACCGGTTAGACAGAAAAATACTGTGAAATCAACACGATCATAAACTGTGTAAGCATCATTATCTACACAAAGGTGGACTTCGTACTCAACCGTCACTGTCTGACTGCACAATAGACTTTTGTTAAAAAAGGTTATCAGTAAAAACCTGACCTTGACTTATTGGAGTGTCTGCATCTGCAAAAATATTTCCACGTTTGACAATATTGAACCTGCAGCGCTGATAATCATGATAAATATTTGTAATAATGACGGCTAATACAATAATCAGCAGGGAGGGAACTCTGCTGCTGCTTGTTGTGACATCTGAGCAAAAAATTTGGTGCTGCAATGTTAACTGCAGAGAAAAAATGAGACATGAAAAGTGGCTGTCGACAAAATGAATGCTACCTGTATACAGCCTAATTAACAAGGTCTATAGCTGTGATCTTGAACTGGCAGCAGGTGGTTTTGTATCTATGTCTCTCTTTTCTCAACAATAAATAATTTGTAAATAATCGTATATTCTGTGAAAATACACCATGGAAATATTATAAGTGCTGTTTCATAATTCCTCCACATTTAGGATAATTTTTCAGTGGTAAGAAAGTCAATAAAGACAGATTGTGAGTAGAAGTTTAAGTGAAGGAAATGTTCTTTAATCTTTCGATGAAGTCGAAGATCAGACTTTTAGCTGCAGCCGCGTCGTGCAAGTCGCTGAGTGAAGTTACTTACACGTCGTTGCACTGATCGTTGGCGTTCTCCTCCGCCACCAGGAGGTCGTACTCTTCTGCGGCGTATTTCTCCCAGTCTGAAGCTTCCTGTCCGTCTGCTTCCATCTCCTTCAACACACGACAAGTGGCTTAAAACACTCGCGCCCTGACAATAAAACAAGTTGCATCCGTCTTAACGTTTTACCTGCCTTACCCTAATTACAGAGAAAGGATCCTTCTGCTCGTGGTCCAGATACTTCTCGATGTTGAAGAAGGTGTCAAAGAAGATGTGGGACAACTTGCACCTCTTAAGGTCCCGCAGAGTGATCTTACCTGGAGGAGGTAGAGGAAGTCAGTTTAGACAGTTTCCCAAACTGTTCAGCCTGGTTTTCACATCCAATCTATCACTCAGCCCCGGTCTAAGACTGAAGGCCAATTCCTGGTGCCCACATCCACATGTAGGGTAAACGCTGGGCTGGCAGCAGTTGGAGGAGCTCATCAATCTAGAGAGGATTTTCAGCTAAAAAAGTGCAACTAATGATTGCTTTCAATCTGTCAGTTATTCTCCCAATTAACTGAACCGTCTCTTTTATATTTATCAAGTTATTAAAAAACAAAACAAAAAACTAAATGTATTTAGACTTAAGGATGCAGATTCATGAAGCTGTTTTCAACAGGTGTTCTGGGTGACATTAAAATGATAATCTGCTGATCACAACAATAATTTTTTCTACCAACTAACTTAAAGCCCAATGTCCAGCATTCATCAAATCTGTGGAAACTTAAAGGCTGATTTAACACGATGTCCACGCTCTACCTCCGAAACCAGCTGGATGTCAAAATCAGGGGAAGTGAGCTAAACTTACACTCACTCCAACCAGAGCTTCCAGAGATGGAGCTCAGCCTGATGTTTGCAGCCTGTGGCTTATCTCATACAATATTTACGATGCCACTTGCCTCACTGTAACACATCTCAAAGTGATGTATAAACTCTTAAAATGACCTCTAAACTATACTGTACAGGTAACTTTTCATGCCTGAAATGGGCTGATGTGAGTTTCATGTTTTTGCAGCAGTCACACATCTGAGTTCCTTCTTTTCAAAGGGCAGAATGAGATGAAAATAAACAAGTTCTGCATCCCTTTAGATACTCCATGACACTCCTCTGATCTGAATGTTATGTCTTGTTCTTTACTGTTTATATTTAACATCTTAAAATTCACACGCCCGTGCCACACACTGACTCTCAATGAATCCCATGAAGAATGTCACATCTGACAGCGTTACATCTATTAAAACTATAGAGGTTTCTCTGTCTGGAGGAGACGTAACTGTTGAGGAAAAACATCAGCCTCAAATACTCTGTGAATAAGTTGTTACGTCTCGTATTACACAGCGCATTACACAGCTCCACTAGTAGCGCTTACCAGCAGGTCGTCTCAGGGTCACATTCTTGCTGTGGCTATCAATACTAAACATGCGCACCCTCGACGTTGACTAGTGTCTTCTAAATAGCATAGTGGTAAACCAAAGTGCTGAGGGAATTTGTTGACACCGTGGATGACACGAGCAGCTGGCAGCAGGCGGTCAGGATCAGCCAGTCGGTCTCTCGTCTATAACCGTTCAGCTCAGCTAATGATCAATGACCCGGCCTGAAAATGTGTCTGTCATGTGTCTGTCAAAATCAGTTATTGTGCTCTGGAGACATTTTGGGGGAGCTGTTGGGCCTCATACAGCGGTTCTCAATTCTCATATACTTTTGTTAATGGTCTTGAATGAAACAACTGAATTAAAGTTTTATAAAAAATAAAATAGATAAATAAAATGTGTCTGTCACTGTCACCGTGGACAAAGTGGAAACCTGTCGGTCTCCCCCTGCGTGAACTTCTTAAAGTGTCTAAATGTAAAAGAAGGGACTGACCTTCGACCTCCGGCTTGACAAGGTCAAGCATTTGGCAGAGGCAGTCCTCGAAGGGAAGGGGTTCGATGGCCATGGCCTCCAGCTTCTGACACTGCTCGTCGTAGAAGTACTCCAGCTCGTACATGCTGAGCACCCCGTCCCCGTCCAGGTCCATGCAGCGGAACCAGTACTCTATACTGGACACGGATAAAAGGACAGGGCAGCGTGTTAGATAGAAAAGCTGTAGAAGGAACAGTAGATGCAGCTGGTGTGGATGTGTCTGTGTCCAAAATCACTCATTCTTCACTCAAAAGGCCTTTTTTTTTTTTACACAAGGACAGACGTTTGGGCTTGTAATTGTAGGAAAAGCACAGGTGTTACTAATAACATTAATGATAGCTCTGCTGTATTCAAACGTCACAGGCTGTGACAGTTTGACACTGAGTGAGCACATATATAAAAGTCAGGAGCCTGAGAGTGACGCA
Source organism: Trachurus japonicus (assembly GCF_045865225.1). Lineage (NCBI taxonomy): Eukaryota > Metazoa > Chordata > Actinopteri > Carangiformes > Carangidae > Trachurus > Trachurus japonicus. The sequence continues at coordinate 21,223,101 of NC_140927.1, forward strand.
GCTAGTGGAGAAAAGTCGGCCGTTATTCATTTGATCATTTACACCTGTGTTCCTCTCTCACAGTGCCAGGTTAAAACGTCCGCCGTGAAAAAACACAATCATATAGTCGATAGCGAGCGGTACATCAACATTTCAGACATTTATGAGTCGCTGCTGTGTCACCTGACTGTCATTTTCATAACTTCCAAAATTTATATGTGGCATTGTTCACAGGAAGTGGTGAACATAAATAAATAAAATAAAATGTTGGACTTTGATCCTGGGTTTTTGGTTTGGTTTGGTTTTTATTCATACACCTGACGGTATCATGAGACAGGAAGCACTGGACTACTTTGGCTATTGTATATGTCCTCATATAGCCTCTGTCTTTTTAAAAAAACATTTATTTAACAATGTCAGGTGCTGTATTCTGATTTTGTATGTAGGTTTTTTTCCTTCTATTTTTTGTAAAAAAGTTAAATAAATATAAATATATATACTATATATATATAAATAAATAGATTCAACAAATGTTGGACCAGTGAACGCAGCACACTTCGTAGTAAATAGATAGATTTTGGATGCATGTGTCTAGATACCTGGTGTCTGTCTTCTTGTCCTCCTCAGAGATGAGGAACCAGACAAAGTCAGCGTAACTCAGCCTGCCCTCCTTATACACCCGTCTGTCCCTGATGACATCAAAGACACAAACGGTATTAAAACCAGCAGTGGAAGGAAAAACATAAAATATACCTATCTTAAAAAAAACCCACACAAAACGTTTGAGTTTAAATGATACTCCTTAATAAAAGCAGCAAAGACATATTTGACTTGCCTTGTTACTGTTCCTGAGAATATCCTCTCAATCATCTTGCGCGAGATGGCTGTAAAAAATATATAGAGCAAAGAGATCAGTTACAATCCAGACTGTTGGGAAAAACATAATCGTTTTTCTCTGAGACAACAGTGCTCTCAGTTAATGTACAACTTTTTCACAACACATGTAATCCATTCTCACAGACTGTAAATCCAGACTGGCCGGTGTAACTCTTTAAAAAAAAAATCCTGACAATACTATAAATCCTGCAGTCATCATTTTGACCATATAGTGGTAGAAATTGTTCCAGACATGGCGTCACTGGAGCAGAGTATATATGCTGCTCTCTCATTGATCTTGTGTCTCATTTCCCCTGCCTCACTCACAGACCATCAACCAGGAACATGTGGCGTGGAGTGTGTGGGAAGAAGCATCAGGTCTTTTTCCTGAGTATGTGTTTGCATGTGAGAAATGAACCTGAACCAAATAACATTTACAAATACTTGTTATTGTACCATGTAATTTCAGCTTATTGACTGTGCCAACAAGTGCCAGAAAGGCTGAAGGAGAGTTACTTTAGTGAGCGTATCTGTTGCTCTGACAAGGTTCAGGACTCATCCTGAAGGCTTTTGCATTCACTTTCCATGACAAGCTACCAAAATGAACGTAAACATCAACTTTGTTGTATAAACTCTACATGATTATGTGATTCCAGCTGATCCCAAAACAAAACACATTTGCAGATATTTGTTACTAGTCTTGTAGGAAGTGGGATGCGTTTGTGCACCTTGGTCATTGTGCCGTGCCAGGTCCTTCTGGTCTATGTAGAGGTCGTGGTCTGTGTCCAGCTCCCAGAACTTGCAGTAGATAACATAGAAATGCTCATAGGAGAAGTACTCTGTCAGCTGGTTCACCTCTTCTTCCTGCTCCAGCAACATCACATTCTGGCACAACAGAGAACAGACAGTAACATTAATTCATTCAATAATTACAGGTACAATTATTACCCAAACTGCCACCTATATATTAGATTCAGCACAGGGGTTGGCAACATGTGAAAATGCATGTTTACAGTGAAGGTCGGATTCAATTTTAAAAGACTTAAACAACAAATGCAAGATTGAAATTGGTACCCTAACTCACTGTTTTTGGTCATGTCAAAAACTGCAAATATATTGGTCTAATGTACTATCTGAAATGGAGAAGATATTTGGTTTAAAACTGGAGATGGACCCAGTGTCTCTTATTTTGGGCCTCCCAAATCGTCGTTTAACATCAAAACATAATAAGAGGCTGTACTGTATACTTACTTATGCAGCGAGAAAGAATATTCTGTTACAATGGATCAATGACAGGGTACCAACTGTTAAAGGCTGGCAAGGAGTAGTGTTTGATCTAGTGCCATTAGAGTACCTTACATGCATATTACATTTAAGAACAGACTAATTCCATAAAGTTTGGGAACCCTATTTGAAGTATGTAGAGCCTGGTGTCTCTTGTATAATGTTGCAGGGATTTTCTTGAATGCTCATACTGTATATTTTTTCTTACTGGAAACCTAATTATATAGATCTGAGCTGACGGTTGTTGTTGTTGTTTTGTTTTGTTTTTTTATTATTATTTGTTTGTCTATTTGTTTTGCTTTTCATTCCTGTGGACCATATTATGTATCTATCCCTTTCTTGTAAAAGTTAAAAATCAATAAAACATATTGTTAAAAAAAAAAAAAGACTTAAACATCCACCCGTTCTTGTATTTTAAAAATAGAATTAAAGGAATTTTCGGCATTTTAAGAACTTGTTGACACCCTGACAAGGACACTTGAATGCATTTCAGAGCAAGAAAAACACGTAGAGTCACTTACCTGAAGAAAGTTACTTTTCCTGAGCTCATAACATGTTATTTTTCCAGTCCACGACCGGTTCACATTGTAAAATATCCTCTGAACCATCTGAAAAACAGTTGGCAGTGTTTTATGTTTGTGTTTCGTCTATTTTTATTACACTACTTGCATTGTTTGCAGTGGTAAATGGTATGTCATGTGTGTTATGGTTGTTTACCGTGGTGATGTATCTTGAGTGAAAGTCCGGTGCATCCTTTAGAAAGGCCAGGCTTGCGTGTGAATTCACCACATCCTAAAAAAAACATGAAGTAAAGTCAGCTCACTTTGTCTCTTTTGCACATCTGTCTCATTTTTATAACACACCTCCCAGAACTAATCCACTCAGATGCAAAAGAACAACTTAGTGACATGCTGCGCTGCAATAACAAGTCCAAATGCTCAGTTTAATTCTGCAGTTCCTTTTAGAGATGAGTTAAACACAAACCACATCTGTCTCTCTCGCTCTCTCTCTCTTTTTTTTTTGCAAGACAGAACACATGACATTCAGAGTAGGAATATAAATGCAAACCTTCTCAAACATCAGAAGTTGTCAGTGTCTATCTACATCACTCTCTGCCGGGCCATACGCTTTATAAATTGTGCTATGTAAAGAAAAAGGCTCCAGGCCTTGTTGAAGAGGGGCCATCAAATTTAAATGTTTCTTTGAAGTCAGAAAACACTGGGCCGGTTATGGGATGAGTTTAAGTCTTTTTGATTTGACAGCAAAGTGGTGGGAAAGCCCAAGGAAGGACGCTTGCCTGTGACTGCTCCTAACCTTCTCTCCTTCCTCGTGCCATAAAGTCACAGGAGGTGAGCTGCATTCCCAATGAACTGGAGCTTTATTCTTGCCATCAACCTCCCTCATGTCTTTTCTTTTTTCTACCCCCTCTTCTCCTCTGATGGGGGGAAAGAATTGTTGACACAAATGCGAAGGCGGCAATGAAATTAAAAGGCCTTATTTCAGGGCAGCCGTCGTGCCTCTTTGACTCTTACTGTGAGAAATTAAATCATAGAGAAACACATAAATCACGGGGCACAGGAAACAGGCAGGGACAGTCAAATCTACTCCACTGCAATCCGCCTTTCATTCATCAAAACAGTCAAAGGCGATTCGCTGTGCAGAGCCGTACAAATTAAACAGTGAGTGCCACAAGGCATCTCTGCTGGTATGCTAACGGGTGTTCAGCGCGGCCCCGGCTGCTCCTGCCGGCATGAAAATGAATCAGGTGTAGGGTGGGGCCGGCGTGGAGCGACCAACAGCTTTTCATGTGGCGTGAGGATACAAACAACCAGCACAGCAGGTCCACATGGTCAGACTGACCAAACAGTCAATTAGACTATTATTAGCAATCAATTTGATGAATATCAGTGTGTGTTTTCAGTGATTTTTTTTTTTTTTTTTTGGGTGGTACCCCATGTGTATTACATCACACACATTTTCATCTCCCCCTTGGTTAATTTCTGCTGAGTCTGAATCCTGCACCAGTGGGATCTCTTTTCTCCATACTCCCCTCCGCTATATTACTGGCTTACAGTAACATCCCTAAATTAGTCCGCCGCCACATGAAAAAGCACTGCCTCAGCAGGGTAGTTCAAAAAATTAAGTCCAGTTTGCACCACTCAAGCCAATGCAATTTTGGCATCCCACATTGCCAAGTCCAACCCTCTCCTTGGGTGTGCTGTAGCCAGTACCTGCAGGAATGGAATAAAGTCGTCTTGTTCCAGGTAATTACAGCCAGGCTTGGCCAAGAGGTGCACAAATTTAGAAGCATCATTGTGACAGGTCTGCAGAGTTCTGGAGAAGAAAAGAGAGAACAGATGGTTGCAAGGTTACTCCCTCTCACATGCTTATGCTTCTCTATTCTTTTTATCATTCTTTAGGCAACACAAGTTTTAAATTGTTCCACTTTAAAATGTGAGAGCCGGTATAATACATTCTGAAATTAGGATTCTGACTCGCTGCCTGGTGATTAGGAGCGTGGAGCTTCATGGAAGTGACGTGGAAATAATGCAAACGTCTGGTGTGGCCTCTCATCTAAGAATGGCTCAGTCATGAGCTGGAGTCAAAGGCCAGGTCTGTCCAGCCCTCTGGAGGCTCGTACATTAATACAAGACCATGCCTACTGCATGTACTGGTGTTCGGCACGCAGCGCACAGCTACCATTACAAAAGCCCCATGGTATTCCTTTCGAATCCTCACAGAAACTCTGAATGGATGTTTTCATTTATATTACTGTACATGCACAGCGACTGTTTCCTTGCGGGTGTTTATGAGGGCTTTGTTATTGTTTAGGAATGAAAAAGAAAAAATGTCATAATAGCAGAGAGCTGCATGCAGTGTCTGACATCCCTAGCGAGTGGTCATCATTGTTCAGCGGGGATTTGTATGAGCCGTTTGACTGCGAGTGAATGCACCAGTGGTCCAGTGAGAATAAGAGGAGCTATTGTCTTACTTTCTCCACATAGCCACAAACTTGTGAACTGACACGAAGCCCGTCCTGTCGCCTCCAGCTGAGTTGAACAATGGCACTTTCCAATAGAGAGGGCACTCACAGGCCTGAGGGCACAAGGAAGCAGGAGAGATGGTAGTGTTGTGGTATGGATGGAAAAAGGAACGATGGATGGAAAAAAAAAGAAATCAAATGAGCACTTAAACTTTACACATATGTGACATTTAATGCAGAAAAGCATGGCACAATAACACATGACACTGTTTGGTTTAAAACGCAGTGCTGCATCACTTGAAAAACTTCCCTAAGGAAACCTAGCTGTCATTTCTCTCTTCACTCGGGTTCCCCTCAGGCCATTCGCTCACATTCCTCTGGGAAACGGAGATAATATTTTCCGTGGGGTTTTTAACATCAGCAAACATTCGTACAGTCGGGAGCTAAATGGCACTAATGAAAATAATTTGCTGGGTGGCAGCTGAACCGTGGTGCTACAAATCACATTCTCACCTTGGCAACGTTCCCCATGTCCTCAATGGTGGCCCTTTCATTTGGGAATTGGGAAAATATTTTCTCAATTTTGGAAATGAGGCTGTCGATGTTGAGGTTGGCCTGGGGCCGGCCCAGTGGGAAGTAAAACTTTGGAATGCTTTCACTCAACGCTGTGGTGACGGGCTCCTCTGTCCTCACCTGGGTCTGAAACAAACACACACAGGAGGTAAACTGTTAGCTACTGATGCTACCAAACGCTAACACTTCATCTCAAGCATTTCCGTGTGCTTAGCAAAAACTCGGCACGGCTCTGGACTCATGTAACCACACCTCTCAGCAGCCCGAGGACCCATCAGGGAGGGAAGGGGTTGCGACTACTCAGCAATCATAACCATTATCCATTTATCTGTAATGGATACCCGTGTTACACATTCCCCTCTAAAGTACCGTTGCTCTGTAATAGATTTCAATTAAGATGCATCAACTGCCAATAATATGTGCAGTATGTTAAGACTGACAGCTATTTAAGTCCTCTTTACCTAGGATTGTTCGCAATGTTTATGTCTGTTTATGTGTTTCAAAGTGGACTAGGGAAGTCCAGGGAGGGACTGAATAAAAGGTGATAATACTCAACAAGGCCAACGATATCATTCATAAATTGCATTTTTTTTGTATAGTAATCCACCAACAACATACTACATACTATTCTATTATTATGTGATAACTAACAAGAATATTTCATCATTCATAAATGAGCGGCTAGGATAGACTGTCTGAGTTAACTTTACCAACTGGTATTTGTCTGGAAAATGACCATATCATACATTTTGTTTAATTTGACAGCACAATTTGTGCACAAAACTGTGACTCTAAACAGCATAAGGTACGGTAACACAAGAAAACCATCAAACAAAAGTCTGATTTTATTAGTAATATCTAAAACAGACCAATATTTCCAGTCATTGGTCGAGGAAAATGTGATTTTAGAGCTGCAGCTGCTGGATTTAACTTCTTACATGTTAAGACTTTACTGCCCTTCTATGTGATACATTCAGGTAAACTGAATAATTTGACGTGTGGATTTGCCAAACAAATAAGGCTTCTGAAACATGACCTTTAACTGAGGGAAGTAAGTGCATGTGGATTTCAGTTGTTTGTGATAATACTTATTAGTTGCAGCCCTATTAGATTTGATTTTGTACAATATTTCATCCCTCTAGGTGTCTATTGACCTGGAAACAAGCAAAGCAGCAAAGACTCACTAATAATATCTGTAAGGGAAAATTTTGGTTTTAGTCTGTTTAATCATCTTAGAAACAAAGGAATGATTGTTTAATCAATAAGAGTCAGCTGCTACTCTGAGTTGTAGCTGATGCCGTCGGTCACTTTGGACTGTCTTTTTTAGACAATGGTATTTATGTACTTTGAACTGTTTGTTTGTAACTGTCATGTATTTAAGGCTCAGTCATTCTGACAATAGGTGTCCAGACCTTTGTGGTTGAGAGGCTGTACCCTATTCGGCCCAATAGTATGACTCTGTCTTTATTTTGATGATCATTGTTTATTATTTACTGGTTGTTCCCTTTGGTTAGACAAGGGGTTGTAATAAATCCTCAAAACCTTGGTAGGTCTCTGGTGTTTCTTATTCCTCGGCAGAGGGCAACGTTTTTGCCCCCACAATGTCAACAATGCTTCATTAACCACAACTGATCTATGTCGTATGTCTAATATCAAGTGGAGACTGTTAGTTATACCTGTGCTGTTCCCTCAATACAGTGCCAAATCTCTGCTATATAAAAAAAGCGGAGCAAGTAAGCAGCTGGGCATGGCCACCCCAGTTTAAACAGTTTAGCTGGTTACATGTAAACATAGTTGTCTGGAGATAGAAGCAGAGCAGAGCTGGCATGTGATGCATGTGTGTGTTAGGTGTGAGCTGCAGAGGTACAGCAGGGGTGGAGTGCCTGTTAGCTTGGAGACATTACTGGACAAGGGAAAGTGAAAGGGACTTTCTGCATTTGTCATTGATGCAGAAACCCCCCCGGTATATTAAGGACAATGGACACACACTTTTCTGCACTTCCAACCAATTTTTGCCTCGGTCCTGAAAATAACAACTTTGTTATGTGTGGCCTTTGCAGCATGCGTTATTAAGCTGCGTGATAATGACAGTGGAAAGCGGCGTATCGTTTTACGTCTTACAACAACGACATCATGCGACACAGATCCCAGGCCTCCGTGTCATGATAAATCTGATTCCTGAAGAGTATGATTTACCACACACCCTGAGCGCAGCTGACATACTGTGACAAGATCGTATTAACAAAATATCTTCTGTGTGTCTCGCTGAGGACCATGCTGTGGAGGACATGAGATGGTGGTGAAGATATTTATCATAGCCACACATTAAAAGCCAGAATGCATTACCATCCAAATCCGTTATATTGCATATATCAGCCAGTTATTACAAACTGTGAGCGCAGCGAGCTTCATTAAAAAGTCATCTCATATTCAAACAGCATCTATGTGACTCCAGAATTTGCTGACTGGAGCATTCTCTCTGCCCTTTAATAATCGCATAAACACACCCACACAGTCCTCTGCTAAGAGATAAAAATACCATGTTGCTGTTTGTTTTGGTCCAACACATTCTACTCATTGTTCACACCTCTGCTTATAGTTGTCAGTTTCTACATATAACATCGAGCCTGCAAGTTGCAACAATAAAACTTTTTTTTAAATATTATGACTCAAAGCCTTAAAATTATACAGGTGGGCACGATTCAGGATAAATGTAGCCCTGTCCACTTCTGTACGTATGTGTGTCACGTGGATGGAAAATGGTGTGCTGTGTTCTGTCAGTGGTAATCTGCTCATTTTAGCCACTAAATGATAAATGCTGCTGATCATCTGCTCTTCTCTGTCCTGTGTGTTGGTGTCAGCCATGGCTATAAAAGGACATAAACATCTCCTGTTGCCCTGGTCGGCACTGTCCCCCCTCTCCCTCTCCCTCTCTCCACCCCCCCCTCTGCCTCTCTCTCTCGTTCATGCTAACCACTAGCAGAGCTCTTGAGCACAACTGGTAAGCCACATGACATTTTGCACATTCACATGATGTGGTCAAAGGACAGTAAAGCAGCTAAAGCGCAGCATTACCGTGCAACAGGAAACATCATATCATCGTCCTAAGCGAGGCTCATATCTCACGTCGCTTTTGTACAAATAAAAGCGAAACAACTGCAAAAGTAATTCAGTAACAAGTGGACATGATTGCACAACTAAAATTCACATGGAATAGCACAGCAGTGTGGAAATATGTCTGGAGAAAGTGTTGCAACTACTGCCCTGACTTCTTCAAGATGTGACTGGCACTTTCCATAGCTCCACTTTGTATCCGCAGTTACTGTAGTTTAACAGTGGTCTGTATTACAGTAACTCTGTACTGCGATGCATTCTGAATACCGAGACATTAAGCTCACAAATACCAGTCCACATTAAGAGACCTGCCCACTGGCTGACAGGCCAGGGAAGCCTGCGTAGTAGAGAGAGAGGCTACACTCATACAAAACACCTGCCTGTCCTTGTTGGAAAGCTCTGAGCCTCTTCTTGAAGCGAGACGGCAGAACAAAGTCACAGCCGCGTGCCAGCAGAGCCAACTCCTTCCTCAGGTCAGGGTCCTGACGCAGAGACAGCTCCTTCATCCTCATCCTTGCGCCAGACAGGACGGGGGACACATATAAACAGGCGCAAACAAACGCTGGATCCGGAGTTATCCTCTTTGCTGTGGAAATCACTCAGTCGCAGTCAACAACACAAGTGGGCAAAAAGGCAGCGGCAGCGGCGGCAGTGGAAGTCCTCTGTGTCTGTGTGTCCCTGTGATTGTCCTCTGTCAGAGTGAGAGCCTCTTAATGCAAGGGAGCAGCTGCTACTGTGACTCTCTCTCCCATTCCAGATCTGGTCGCACAATCTCAGCTCGACTGCTCTGTCCCAGTCTCCACACAGCACACACACGCACAGACACATACACACATACGCGCGCACTGCACAGGGTCAGGGAGCCCTTGCCTCAAAGCTGCTGAGGAGATAAGGAGTGACGGACTGTATGTGTGTGGGAGTCACTTAGTGTATGTGTGGGACGGGAGGGGTGTGTGCAATGGATCTGCCCTTTCCAGTTTGCATTCCTCTGTGCTCATGGAAGGTTATGTAAAGAGACAGACCTGTTGTTGCAGCTTGCAGCAGCCTCAGAGGCCGATTGAAGGATGCACCTCAAAACCACGATGACACACGGCTCATGTTCACTGTGGCTTCCTCTCTGAAAATCTCCCACAGTCATAAATACTTCTGAGTGAGTTAACTTGTGTTAACTACTGTTTTTTGGACAGCATACTCAAATGCTAAAGAGATATTTAAAATTAAACCCCCTGAAGTGATGGAATATAATAAAAGTCACACGTTACTTTGCTAAATCTGCCTAAAAGTCTGAATGACAACAACAGCAGACAGACAAAATGAACTCAAACTAGAACCACCAAAGTACAACTACTGTACTTAATAAGAGTGCCATAAATACTTCTGAGTGAGTTAACTTGTCTTTTGGACAGCACACTCAAATGCTGGAGAGATATTCAAAATGAACCTCACTGAAGTGATGGAATATAACGAAAGTCATGCGTTACTTTATTAAATCTGCCTAAAAGTCTGAATGACAACAACATCAGGCAGACAAAATGAACTAAAACTAGAACCACCAAGGTACAACTAAGAATCTATAACAAGAATGCAAGTGAAATAACCAAATGATATACATTTATTCAACAATTCTGCATCCTATCTTACGGTGGTCTTTGTTTTGCCTTCCCTTTGCAAGCCTGGGCTGCCAGCCATTCCACATCTTATTATAGTTGATGGGCACCGGAGAGGAGGAGGAGGAGAGGGAGGGAGGGAGGGGGCATGTCAAATTCAAAGAATGATGTCCGAACCCGTCTGCGCCTATTAAAAGCACAAGCAAAGCACTGTTTGGGCAATTCAAGAAACAAGCAAGGGTGTATCTTTGGTCCTCAAACAAACATCTGCTTCCGGTTGCTGCTGTCCTGGAGTGATGGCAATTACATCAATTCTCCATAAATGTGCTGATCTAACAGCTCTGGGGTTGCCTTCAAAACAGTGACTATACACGGGGAAAGCCCAACACCTGTACGCCGGCCGACTGCACCCACTGATGTAAATGTTAATTAAAAAGAAATGGTACAGAGGTGTCCACGTTTGTGGAATACGCAAACAAACCCAATTTTGTTTATTATTCTTTCTATACACGGAAGGTGAAAGCACACCTGCAGTATTTTTAGATGACGGGATCACAAAGTCCACAGTTTTCCACTGGTTTCTGCTCAAACCCAGTTCCTGTTATCCCCCCCACACAAACACACAGGACACTGCACATGGTTGATAAGCATGTTTGTGTGATGCCTTTTCACAATGGCTGCCTTTTGTTCATGCTAATCAATTCAAACCAAATACGGAAAGTACCAAGACCAAAATAAAAACCTGGGGGATCACATGAAACTGTCAACAAACTCACATGGAACACATTTCTGTCCGGTTTTGTGCTGAAGCCTGTGCCACAAATAGAGGTATCACAACACAGCAGGGATAATAATGATGTGCTGGTTCACATACATGGAAACAGCTTGGTTGTTTTTTTCTCTCAGATGTTCAGGTTTTAAACTACAGACACATGTGGTGAAAAGACAAGTGTGGCTCGCTGACAAAAACACAGACACACAGTATCTGCATGTAAGTTTCCTACAGGGTGATGTGAAGAATGTAACCAAGTCGTCTTACGTAGGGCCGATGCAGACAAACTCTCAACAACAACACCCTTGCACGCAAAGCCAGACGGACTACTAGACCTACACTATTAGGTCACTGTTACAAACACCACAAAAACACGAGAAATCAGGCTGTCTAATCTGCACTCTGCTAGATCTGATTCGCAGAGAAACATGTGTGCAGTCATGTTCGGTCCATTACGTAACAGATGAGATTATCAAACACACCGTCTGGAGTTAGTGACCACTGGCAGGTCTGGGTGTTTGACTTCCCCTGCTGCAGTCAGATGACAATTTATTGAGGTTGTGTTTTAGCTGCGCGTCAACCAACACGACATTTAACACTGTTGATCTGAAAGTGTGTTATTCAAGAGACAACAAGCAGAGCAGATTGGCAACCACAGTTTAATACAGAAGGGCGAGGCAACCCTGATCAAAAATCCCCTGGGGGTCCCAACGGCAAGCTGTCAAAACAGGCATATATGGCGTCGCATAAATACTTTGTTTGGCTTCGGTACGTGCATTACTAATGTGGTTGAACCAACGACATGCTCCACAGTGGGTCTAACTCTGCACAGAGGTGACCCAAACTTTCACGGGCCTGGGGTAGAGCCACAACTGGTTCAGTGTGTGTAAAGAAACCGATGCAGCTGTGAGATCCAGAAAGCTCTGGCTCAATCCACCACAATTGGATCGTCTGAGAAGGGGATTTTGGGATACATGCTAACATGGGCCAAAAATAGGTCTTGATTGACTGACAACATGGTGGACTCGGGAGAGGCCAACAAGTTGAACAAGATGTGTGTGCTGTGCGCATCAGTCAGCTTGCGTAATAGTAATAACACAAAAGCCGCTTTTAATAGACATTTGACAAAGGTATGGCACCAGAAGTGGAGTAAAGGGTCACAACAACAAAGAAGGGCCCTACAGAGATAAGGAGTTACAGTACACAAGGGCCTCCCTATAACACTTACACAACACTGTCATAGTGACTTATATGTATGAAAGTTTATAGTTTACAGCGATAAGTTGTTAGAGATCAAGTGATCAAGAAATGAGGACATCATCTGACTTTTACTGCATTTTCCATGATTTATTCTTTATGTCACATTTAACTCGGCGCCACAGTATTTTAAATTACCATCATGAAGTAATAAAAATTACAAAATCGCTGGACTGCTGTCACGAATCGCAAATAATGCAAGAATATAATGGCCAGTCAGGTGGTAGATATGGGTTTCGTTTTGTCTACAGATGTGTACACATTAACCTCATTCCCTTACAAACTTATAGCTGCTCAACTTGCAGTAGTTGCACGGCTTTAAACTTTGAAATATTTAGACTCCTTTGCGGATAGTTACGACCAAAACAAAACAACAACAAAATACATTTTTACACACAGGTTACCAAGACCAAAATAAAAGCACTTGTGGGAAACAGTTTAACACCTGGTTCTCTCTGACAGGTCAGGCAACTGATAACGTGACCGTAGACCCCTGCTTCAAATAGCTTCTATGTTACTGAGCCCGACCAAGCAATGTTATAAAAAGACATCTTGAGAAATAACCAGTGATCCTAAATGTAGACAAGAACAGAACAAGTAAAGCCTCACAGGGAACTCACAGTGTGTTTACTCTGTATTACTAAAACTGCTGAACGTTTGTATTTGTGACCTACTGCACTCATAACATAGAGGCAATTTTCCTATTAAGCTACACAGCAGAAGTTGAAGCCAAACATTCACAGGCAGCTGATATTCACTATACAACGCGTGAAGAATAGACCTGCAACCATACAGCATATTCTGATACTGAGGAGCATCTAATAGAAGCAGTTTCACAGTAAATTACACAGAGGATGAATGCACTGCCACACCTCATCTCGCTGGCAGAGTTCTGGGTATCTAATGCCAACGCAAAGGGAACCAAGGCTATCTATATCAGTGTCTGATGTCAAAGTCGGACCAGCTGTTCTAGCCTGCATCAACGTGACATAAATTGAATTTTTGAGTAATCCTTTGAAGAATGCATCTGTATGCAGGAATTCATTTTGTTGTCTTAAAATAGAAGTATTACTTTATACAACCTCACAATCCCTTTAATATTGAGTGACATGGTGTGGCCACATGTCATGACACATCGCAGCAGAATACACAAATTGCGCAGCAGTTGCTTTATATTAATCTTGGACGAGAGGGTGGCATTAGGGAGCAGAGGGCTTTAGCAGGAAAGAGACATGAATATGAAAATCAAAAGGTTACCATCAATTTGTCGAGCCTCTTACTGTTCCATCATTAAGTCTTATGTTAAATAAATAGAGAGAAAAAGCTCTGAGTCGAGATTAAAAGCCATTCTTTGTTGTTCTTGTGATAAACATTGAAGCTGAAACCCACAAAGGAGACCAGCATGCTGCTGCAGTGCTTTTCTTCTCCAACACCCTCTTCCTCCTGTGGTCAGGCTATTTTAGCAACGAATCACTACTCATCAAGTCAAAAAAAGACTCTGTTGTACTATGATTGTAACTTCACATTATTCTGGTGTACAGAAGGTCAGAAACTGTGATGGATTTTTTAATTTTGGTGTAGGGAAAAGATGTAGAAGAGGTGTAGAAAGCGTGATGGACTTTTTAATTCATCCTTATCTTCTTTGTTGTTGTTGTTGTTGAGGGTTAGGGTTAGTTGTTTGTTCTTTGTGAGTAAGCTATGTGGACTTGTGGACTGTGGACAAGAAGGTCTGAAAGTATGATTATCTTAATCTTGCGATTGACTGGACTCTTGGTAGTAGCAGGGTTGGAGAATGTATTTCAGATCAGATTCTTATGTATACATATCTCAATCTGTGGTGACTTGTCAGCTTGTAGTTATATGAATAACAAAACAGTAAGAGCAAGACAAAGTAAAACCCCCAAAGACTACATCCAGATTAGCACATTTTGATTTCTAATGTAATGAAAATGGCCTATTTGCTGTAAAAGAGGCAAGGCTCAGTGAAGCGATCCTCTGCTTCCCTATACAGTTCTAGAGCAGCTCGGCAGTCCAGTGACCAGTGGTGGAAACACCATCACTCAGTCAGTCAGTGACATTTGAGATTATAGGGCTGGCCCTGCGTCGGTGGTCCTGCCAAAAACTCATCATCATCTTTAAGACACACATGCCATGTTCTGTGTCTAACACTGGCACTTGTTCCACAGCTCTGGTGTTTTAGTCACAGAACAGATGTCGCAGCACTGACTACTTGAATGTCTCCTCAGGTCTGTCTTTAGCATGTCAACATGTAGAAGGCGGAGTCTCTGGGAGCACGTGCCCCCAGCTGTCTGACGGCCTCACTGTCATCACACTCACTAATATCCACAATCTACCACTGTGCCAGGCTGTCATGTTGCCCTTCTCATTTTGACACAGTGGGAGTCCAGACATGCAAAATCTTTTGAGCCTTTAACAGTTTTATGTGGCTTGATTTCTTTTATAAACAACAGAGACCAAAGCTAAAATCCTATTTACCCCCAACAACCCCAGTCACAGCACATCAGAGAACTGAGAGTAACCAGACCTCCACTGATAGGCTCAGCTCAGGCACTCCCACTGCTCATACCATACTAATTCATGGGTGAGGCCTTAACATTTGTAAAGCATTTGACTAATAATTGTCTATGCCTACAGACATGCCTTTGATGCTGAAGGCCACTCAGCAGCCCCTTGTGGCCAGCCTGAGAAAATAAAGACCTCAAGAGGAACAGCAGAGCCAGGTTTAAGAAACTATGAACTGAAATCTATGAACAGTCAGGGCAGAAAAAATAAAGCAGTTAAAGCCCCTAGATCATATGTTAAGTCTTATAAACAATCTACAAACTTTCAGTTTGAAAAGCTCAAAAAATAACAACTGGATGTTTGATGAGGTGAGTCCAAGTTTCACTGGTTAACAAATCAACACAAGCAAAATTAACATCACTATTATCTCAAACAGTAAATGCATTCTTAGACTTCTTTGTACAGGTCTTTTGACAAAGTAGGAAAAGCACAGTTGTTGCTGATGACATTAATGGCACCATAGTATTAAAATGTCCCGATAAGCCATGACAGTGTGACAGTGAGCCAGCATGCACAATACCAGGTCCCTGAAACGTAAACAGCTAAATGGAGTTTAGCCTTCATGAATTGTATTTGTGGTTAACTGTGCTTCTCCTACTGTGACAATTCAAAACATGGAATAGGCCTCAAGTGGGACGAATCTCCCTGCTTTGTTGTTGTGATTACTTTTTTGTTGTGATATATTTTTCTTGCAGTGTGTTTGTAGTGCGGCGTTTGGCAAACCTGACAATGCTACAAGCGAAACACGTTGTTCACAGAATAAATTGTATCAGAATAGATACAATCAGTGTGCGGTGGTCGTTCTTCTCTATCTATTTTATGGAATAGGTCTATGTGTTTTTGTGCAATACTGTGTGTGTAATAAAATTTTTGTAATTGACGGTGAAATGTTTTCAGTAATCTCTAAAAAGCAAAAACAGCTTTTAGCAAATGCAAAAAATCCAAATTTTCTTAGTCAAAGGCGTGTTAGAAATAAAGTTAACATGCAATATGTTGTACTGCATTGCATCAGATTGTACACACGTATAAATGAACTGATAATTGAATACGCAGTTTATTAAAATAATATGATTATTTACATAATGGCTATGGACTGGGTGTTGGTCACATTCCAAGAACATTGCACAATAATGATGTACCTCATCTGTCAACACTAATGCTACTTGTCAAACAGAGACAACGCTCACTGAGACCATGATTGTGAAGCACACCCTTAAGTCGACGCTACCTCAGGTGGCCCAAGAAAGAAGAAGAGCCACACCTTGTGAACAGAAACCCCAGATGAAAGCCCTGTGGCATGTCATCTTAAGATCCTTTAAATCTTGTTAAAACCTGTGGAACAGTTTCATAACTGTTTAGATAACTGGTGTGAGACGGGTGGCCAATCAGCTCCATGCTTACAGAGGATTTGATAACAACCATTTAAATGCTGCTCAAACACTTCGATAAAAAAGATGATTTACCCTCTTGGTGCTGGTGGACTTCCGTACAACTCTGCCATGGGGTCCTGTCACTCTGGTATTACTGCTGCTGCCAGAGGGCAGGGTACTGGCAGATGGGGGGCTAGATGGAGTGCTGAGAGCAACAGGCCTCTTCTCTGCCAGGTTCTTCTGGGATGCCACATTGTTGTTCTCATTAAAGCTCAATGACCTTTTGTCCTGGGCTCCGCCACTGCTCAAATCAATGCTTTGTCCACCTTTGATTAGGTCAAGGTAATCTTTGAGTAGTGACTGGGTTGCAGGATCACTCAGCCAGTTCAGAAAGAGCTCATCCACCTTCATTTTAAGAACAGGCTGCAGAACCTGTGGCGACGGCATTTTGCACAGTACAACTTCACCGACACAGTTACCTGCATAAAAAAAACAGATGCAACGTTAACGTCACAACACATCACCTTGGTTCTGCATTTCCTGCACAAGCCTACGCTCTACAGGAGTGGAGCTGACTACGACCAATGCAGTGACTGACAGAAAACTACACTTACAATAGCTTGGCATCGGTCAGCCTTGTTTTGAGTACTCACAAAACACCCACTGATGTTATTGAATTTTAGCGCGAACTGTCAATGCCTTTGCCCACCGGGCAAAAGCAAAATGTGAATACACATTGAACGCTGTAACGCTGGCTATTTTTAACTCCAACGCCGAGGATACAGCGGACATCAGTATTTAATCATCTAATGTAAACGTAACGCTGCTTGGCTGCACATAAAACGACTAGTCAGGGTTGACTGAGTTGGTAAAGTCGGCGTAGTGTAACCAGGATGAGCAGCAGGCAACAACAGTTTGTTAGCTACAATAGCTTTAGCAAGCTAGCGCTAGCCGGCTAACTTCCTAGGATACCAACCTTGTGAATGGACGGTGGTGCCGGTGTCGCGTTCATATGACTCTACATTACTTCCCGCATGGGAGAAGATGTGGCACACACGTCTGTTTACCTGTGGATTACCCAAGAAAGTGACGCTGCTGCAGTGTTGTATCCTGTGCTGCTCATCTCACTGGGCATAAGCGCAACTTTTTTTAAGATCACGTTCCCCTGGTAACCACATAGTACTGATAACGCGAGATCTCAAGCAGGGTGAGAATTCAGCTCTCTCTCAACGGTCCCTCTTCCAGAAAAAACACAGGTATGTTCATCAGCCACCTGTTTCACTAAAAGTCCGCTGTATTGCTTTCTGTGCTGAACTAATGTTTTCTTCAACTCAATGAATAATCTTCCACGTACTAAATCATTACACAGCCCTGTGCTCAGCAGTGGGACAAGTATTTAGAGCGTTTTATTCAAGTAAATGTAGTAGCCTAATGGTAGGCCCTACGGTGTTCAGATAAAACTGCAAGCTTTTTACACTGCAAGTAGTAAGCGAGCTCAGGTTATCAACAAGTGTTCTGGCAATATGTAATATACCGTTTAGCGATTTAATCTGAGGTTTAAAGAAACAGGCTTTCAAATAAGTAAAATAAATAAAAAAGCGAATACTGCAATAAAAAAAAAACTGACAGCATTTCACTCTGAAACCTTGCGAGGTTGAATATACTATGGGCCTACTACATTGAATATAGCCAACTATTCACTACTCCTACTATAATATCAGGTGCCTACTCCTACGAAGAACCCCCCGCCCCCCTCAAATAATTCACCACAAAATTGTACAGCTGAGCTCAAGCTACATAATAAATAAACAGACACTGATATTAAATGTAGAGCTGCAATGACAACTGCTAAGTTGAAAAATATAACCAAAATTACAATAACAATCAAATAATCATGATAGTTTTAGTCTTTTTCTAAAGCGAAAATGGCTATCACTGCATTTGCTGGTTCTGCTCCCCTGGATGTGAGTTTTTGACGCATTTCTTTGTCTTACATCATAATAAAGTGAAATGCATTTGAAGACATTACAATGGGCTGTTGGAAAATAGAGCAGGCATTTTTTTTCTGTTTCTATTATTATTATTTTTTTTTTATGGACAAAGCAATTAATCAACATTATAAAAAGCAGATTAGTCGATAACTAAGATTATCATAAGTTGCAGCCCTAATAAAATGTATGACGTGGGAGTTGTCACTCAGGAATACTGACCTTGTTTAACACAATTATATTCATACACTGTTTCCCACTTATTTATCATCTGCAGAGTTTTTTGTTGTTGTTAATTTATGATTGATTTGTTTTATGCAATGCACAGTCCAAACTGGAGCTCGCCATCACTACACAGCACTCATTTCCAGGAAACCAGTCCTGTGTATTCAATTTAGCCTCTTATGAACTTGATCCTGACTTTCTATGCATGAATAACAATGACACATCTGGGCCTGATTCCTACTCTCTTCTCTCTCCTCATACCCATATTCCACAAAGCAGCTGGCCTGGGCACCTGGTGTGGATGGAATTGGACATCCTCATCGATTACTGCAGGGGGGGGGGGAGTGGTCCAAGACATCATGGCTCCTTCATTGCACCTCCAACCACAGAAAGCAAGCAACACCAGGAAAGGTCAGTCTAAATAATTGGCACCATATTTGGCACTTAGAGCAAAAACAGTGTGGATTGTTTTCAGCAGGAAGGGACTTTCCCACTCTGCATATTATTGTTTACCAGACCCAGGGAGACTTCAGCCACCAAAATATTAATGTAATACATATTTAGGAGATGAGAAGACACATTTTGACTGAATATGAGTGGCAAACATGTGACATGAAAATGACAGATTCCATAACCACAGGGTCAGGAATTAATGGTGTAATAATAATTTCACATGGAATTGTTTTCATAAAAAAAAAAACACTTAATTGCAGTTTCTGTGACTACAATGTTCCTGGGTAATTATAATTTTGCCAGTAACATGACAAATTTTGTTTAGACTAATCTATCCCTTTGAGCAATAACAAATTAAAACTCTAAAAAAGCATTTAGCATTTTTTTTTCTCCATTCCTTTTTTCACATTTTGTTATGTGATTATTTATTGCTGAAGGCATCACATGGAGGATGGTAGTACTACAGTAGATGCATTTTTAAAGATAATTCTTTAGAAAGGAATGAAAATCCTTGATTAAGACCATCGCACAGTTGTATTTTGAGTCAACAAAACTCACCTGACATGGATTTGATTGTTTATGTTTATATTTCTCTGTATTTTCAGCATGAAGGACGTTAAGGTCACATATCACTCCATATCTCTCTCTCGTTAATACACACGCTCAAAGTGCCTGTGGCCTTTTTGTTAAGAGCAAATTAATGATGGTTGTATGGTGGTGAAAATTATTGACTGACTTCTCCTGATTGCTTCCCTTGATAACACCAGTAAATCAAATCTGAAACGTTCAAAGTTGTCTGAGGCACAGCACGTAATGAGAAACCTTTTTGTTCTTTAGAACAGCGAGCCTTACATGTGTTTTAGAGCCTAATCAATATCAGGAATGAGAAGAGAAAAAGTGAAGGTCTTGAAACTTTAAACTTTGCAACTTTTCAAAGTGTAATTACAGTGTACAAATAGGATTTTACCCAAAGCAGTGTGCATGTTGTTTTTTCACGCCTTGAAGGACATTTCAAAGGTTTGGCTGAGGCTGAAACCACAGGGGGACAGCTGGTTAGCGTAGGAAAGTGTTAGTGAGGAGTTCATGTGTGCAGCTCTCCCTTACTGCTGTCAGCTATGCTATATGGGCGCTCTGTGAAGTAGGCGATAAGCAATCTGCTCTAATAAGGAGAGTGAATAAAGTTGAAAGTGTTGTGTTGTAGCTATGCGCTATAGAGAGTTATTTGGATGGTACCATATTCTATTCACATAGTAGAGCAGGCAACAGGGCCATGGTTATTTTAAGGTTTCAGTTTGTTTCACATTGTTTAAGTTTAGGTACAACTTTGTTCACTCATTAAATTTACAGAGTTAAATTTCATATGTTTAATCAAATGAAGTGCAACATAAATAACTTAAACAAAGGCAGAACATTATTCAAGAACAGAGCCGATTTAACCAAATTTAAGTTATCCAGCTGTAATAACTGAATTCATTTAAACAAAGATGGATGGTTTAATTAGTGTGTTGGCAAGCACTTTTCCCTATGACTAATTACGCTCACATATTTTCATTCAAACTAAATTTAAAACTGGTCTCCCAGATGGTTGTCATTGCAAAGGTTTGCCGCACCTCTGACTCCTTGTCAAGCTCTTCAAGTGATCCAGGGGGGTTCTGGTGTTGCTAAACTTAAAGTTACATTGATCTGTAATTTTGGTTTTCATATAATAAGTGCTTCTCTAATACAAACCCCTGTTTAAATTTGACATAAAGATTACACGTTGGCGATAACAATGTTTGAGCTCGTTTTGTCAAGAGACGAGACAAACCGCAGTCATTTAATATCCAACAAATGTCTTCTATGTCTTTTCCAAATGGGTTGGACCTCGTAAAGTCAGGGAGAAATAACCGACTGACGTCATTAATTTATAAAACTCTACCTCACATCTCTCCTCTCAGTTGAAGTACTCAGTACTTGATCCAGTAACTACTTAACCCTTGAAATCCCTCATGTTCACACTAATCTTGGCAGGACATGGTTTCAAGTAGCCTACTATGCACCATTGAAAGGGAATGAACTGCAAACTGCCCTCAAACGGAAGCCCTTACATTTCCACTGGTGATTTAAAGCTTCATTAGTTGATGTATTATTATTTACTATCTTAGTTTATTCTTTGTCTCTTACTTCTTTGTGTCTTGGGACTGATTTTCTTTCTCAGGTCACTCACATTTTAAGATTAAATAGAGGAAATAAAAGCAACATCATTTAGGAACTGAATTTTAGGCTTTTAAATTTATCATCTGACTTTCATTAATCTAAATATACAATATATAAGAGGATGTGATGTCATTAAGTTGATAGGATGTATTGTGGATAAATATAAATAGACTTTGAAGTTGTAACTGGGTGATAAGTTTGTTAAAATATACTATTCCGCAGTTTATTAGAGTCTCCCCCTAAACAACTGTCACATACTGTTTTGGTATTTTGTAAATTTGAGATTTAAAAAGGGAATGCAATGCATATTATTGTGTTTTAAGCGGTGAGTTATTCTTTAGATGGACAGATACCACTGCAAGTCATCTATGTTAACCACTCAAAAAATTCACCACTGCAATATCCTCACCAATCAGACCAACCAAGTAAAACTTCCATCAGTAACACAATAACAGTTGCGTTTAGAAGTTGAGATAACTATCAATGTAAAAGTAATTATTGATGCGATCAGGGGTGAGCATTTAGGTCCACATGATGTCATCTTCTCCAGTGATCTCACTCTCAGATCCAGACTTGGGGGGAAAAAGTGCTAAATACAAACCTGATCCAGGAGCAGAGAACCTAGACTATAGAAAGTCTGTTGTTTATCTATTAAAAAGTCAAGAAGCACTACTGAGATGTTAGATACCACACTCCACTTTAATATGCACATTTAAATGTCTCCTCAGTTGAAACGCCTGGATACAGTTTTACCTGGAAATTATGCTAACTTGCTCAAACAATGCAATCTGTTGGTGAAACTGAGAGTTTTATTATAAGCAGGGTAATATTATATTATGTTAATACATGTTGTCACTCGGTATGTAGCTACACCATTTGTTCTTAGTTTCTAAATGACACAAACTTACCAGACAAAGAAACTTCTCGTGATCCCACTTGATATTTCAAGCACCAACTTTCTTATATGTAAACTGCAGCTTCATAATAATCTGAAGCAGATGTGGCAAAAGCAAATATTCTTTATTTTCAACAAGGGCGCACACATTCCTTTGTGTGAAACTCATATACAAAATAAAACATTCAAATTCAATTTCACAGCCTTCCAAACCTTTAAAAGATTATTTTTGAGGATGTCTCTACTTTGTTGAACAACTCATCGTGATAAACAACACAGGACAAGACAGATTGCTTTAAACTCTCGGATATCAGTTGCACGTTTCACAGCTGCGGTACCAGAGCCGCACAGTGGTCCTGAGATGTACTTTTAGTTTTGCTGCCATTTTCTATCTCAGCGTCAGTGCACACGCGGCTGCTGGGAAGTTAACAGAAAGAATAGATTTGTAGATATTCCTTCTCTCTGTCTGATTTCCAATAATAGCCAGACATTGTTGAAATAAGTGCTAGCATAAAGCAGCAATTTTACAAGAATGTTGCAGGTCTAGCGATATTTTTGACCAGAAATGGCTTTGATCTTGGTCTTAAACATTTTTCTGTTTGATATGGTTTTCAAATGAACCGTGGCGTGAACCTCACTTTCCGCCTCCCAAAATGGCATCAGGTAGTGATGAGCCATCTCATAACTCTTTCATGGCTACACTGTAAACACGCTACAGTGTTTCTACTCCTTAAGAAAATCACAGACGGAGAATCAAACTGTCTTCAGTCAACATTTAGATTCCTAATACGCCGTGCGAAATGGAGCCGCAGAGGAGGAGACTTCTTTCATTAGACACTTCACTGAGGCTCTGAAGTTTGCTCCTTCCATCTGAGATGACTTTAAAAGAGAAACAATGCCTCTGCCTATTGGGGTCTTTGGAGATTTTCTCTCTCATCACATATTAATGAAAGAGGTGGCATGTATGGAGTTGGAGAACTTAAGCAGAAAAAACCATGGCGGTGAGCATGCCTCTGTGTTCGTAGATACATGACAGACTCATATAATGTGATATAAGTGACGTTGCATATGATTTTTTTTTTTTTTCGCACGAAATATTGATGTGCTGTACAATATCAGTTCATTTTCCATCACGTTAGTATCGATACACCTACAGTACTGTTGATGCACAAGGATGCAGAGTGTGCAACGGCTGCCTGTAGAGGGCACACTTCACCTGGGATGCTTCAGGGCTACACCTTTCCCAGTTTCTCTCTCCTTGCAAACACACATACACACAGACACACACATGTACACAATATCCACGCGGGCGTAATCATCTTATATCATGCACGCAGACAGCATGAATTAGAGGTGAGCTAGTGCCAGTTATTTAGATGAATGTACTGTACATCACTTTCCCACATTGGCCTCTCGTTTCTCCTTTAATGAGACAGGCCCATCAAGACGGAGCGGGAGCCTTTTTGATATCCTCAGAGGGGCATGGCGCTCAGACACATTAATGCTCATAATTCATAGCAAATCAAGAAAGATTTTGTTGGAACAGAAGATGACACCAATTACCAGTTGTTTATTGTTTGCTATTGTTGTGTTTACTGCAGTCTAATCATATTTGGAGGTCGGCCACAGCACTACATCAGCTCCAAGTGGAAAAGCTTGTTTGAAGCCTTTCATTTCGTTGTGCCATATTAGCTGCACTGAGCGGCCCTAGACAACATGCTGCCTTTGCTTTCAAGATAAAAAGAAACAAGAATTACATCACTCTCTAAATAACTTTGTGAATTAAGGAAATTGCACGTAAATTAGTCACCTAAAAAAAAAAAAAAAAACGACCGGCCCATTATGAAAAATGTGTTTCATCTATTAATTTGCCTCTAGATAATAATCGTTTACATAATGACTTGAACATGGGAACAAGATTTTGTGTTCGATTCTGGGCAAATGTTGTTGGCTGCTAATGTTTGGCCAGACAAAGCTCTCTCTTTTTCCTTCCTGCCCCTCCTATGGAATAGCAGATTCGTGGCATGAAAGCAAGAAAATCATGGAAATCAGCAAGGCCTTCATTATACCAAGGTCATTACAGCTGGCTTTTATCCTCCTCTGTACTTATTGGAGGTAAGGGAATCCTATTCTCCATCACCCAAGGCCTCACCTTTGAACACACGCACAAGCTTACACCAGGGCCAACATTGCTCACACACACACAGAGAGAGCCATGCACGCACACAAACACACATCGGTTTCTCTTTCATTTGGCCTCCTTGAATTTCATCATTCATTTTTACATCACATTAGTGTGGCGTGTTAGTGGTCGGCGTGTCTGCATGTAGAGAGGGCGGCTGTTACTTCAGGAAAAGACTGAATAATGCACGGGAAAAGGCAGGGGAAGGCTCGGAGGGAGTCGACGCGATGATTGCCTCCTTATACCACATATGTGGGTGTACATGAAGTGAGATAAATAGATCAGGAGCTTCTTGGATTTGGTATCAGTAGAACTACAAGGTAAACTGGAGCGGAAGATGTAGGTGAGCTGTTTTTAGGTCACAAAGTGGGGGAACTATACCAGCGAGAGTCTTGATTGAGACACCCAAACGGTTGAATAGAGTTGCAAAAGCTTTACAGTTGTGTTCCGTCTCCTTAAAACCACAACAAAGCAATTTGCAGATCAAGAACATAACGTGAACAAAATGTTTGCTAAGTGACTGAAATGCACCACAAGATCAGATTCTTAGAGTTGCTCTCGGAACAATGGAGAAGTATTAAAAGCAGATTTTGGCCTTTGTAAGAGCCGTGCACCATGATTGGAAACAAAGCGGTCAAGGTTACCGTTTCAGATCTTTCCAGCGATGGGTTAGTGTAATAACACATTAAGTTACTGTAATTAGACCATTACTTTCAAAGTAACCCAATCCCACAATTTGGGACGTTGAAAAAACCCTCAACATTTAAAGTTAATATTTTTAATGAGCATCACAAGACAGTTGAGTCTTACTCAATAGCTCCCATCAAAAAAAGAATAACTATGATCTTGAGGGGAGAGAGAGTGTTCTCTTAATGTGCGCCAAAGATGGTCTGCTCTGTCTGTCTCAGCGGCTGTGTCTGATTTGAAACTCTCCATTGATCTGATACCACCAAGAACTGGCCTGCATATTAAACCAATGCTGTGATACAGCTCCTTGGAGACAGATGAATTGTGTGTGTGAGTGTGTGAGAGAGTGTGTCAGTGTGCAGGCTTATGGCTGTAGTCCAGGTTCAGGGTATTATAAAAAAAAAAAGAGAGAGATTTTTTTTTTTTACTCAGTTATATGGTGTCCATTGATAGTCATACAAACTGTAATATCTCTCAGAAGCCCAGCTCAGCGCCTGCCAACACACATTGGCCTTCACTTCTGATGCTGACATCATTTAATCTTTAGGAGGAGCTTGGGGTTTCTGTCCCAAATCCTTGATCTGGTTCACCTTACAGGATGAGCCTCGCTGTCTGTTCTCCAAAATAAACAGACTCATTATTGTGCTCTCTACTTGTCCGAGGCACACAGACCCCCTCTTCCTGTCCTATAGGTACTGAAGCCGGTCTGTGCCTGCAGCCATGCCCGCGATGCGTTTGACAGATTTAACGCAAGAAATTGAAACACAAAATGTCATGTGGTCAGCATGGGAACAACTGAGAACAAGCTGGGACAAATCATGTGAACATGCAAAAACACACACATGCAAAAAAAATGTTTCCCATCACAGAAGCTTTGATGGAACCGGTTCATACAGTGGGAAAATAATCCTGTGCTGTCTCGTCGTTTTGTGTGTCTGGGTGTTTTATGAGCACTGAAAAGGATGCACACTTCTCAGATTAGGACTGGCACAAGTGCTCGCGAGACCGTGTCAGAAAAGGATGAACATTAGGCACCTGATCGGACAGGATCAATGAAAAGCAATTAGATGATAAGTCTGCGGAGGCAGGCCGACAAGTGTGTGTGTGTGTGAGTGTGTCAAGGGGCAGAGACCTTTACAGCAGCAAAGGAGAAGGAGGGGACAAACGGGAAAAATTCAATTTTATTTCATTTTTTGGATTGTAAACAGTTTAAATTTAGAAGCTCACACATAATGTGAAGCAGGCTGTGATTATACGCATGGTGTACAGTATTTATGTGTGTTTGTCTACTTGTGCTTCTGTCTCCTCGTGTGATTTGCGCGTGGCTTATGTGTTTTGCCTAACATCTATTGTCATAATGATGTGTGATTATTAAGAGAGCAGGGTTTTCACAGCAGGGAAAAAAGGGGCTGAGCCGACAACAGGTTGGGCCTCCCTTTGTGTCTTTGTTTGAACGCTCAGCAAATACATATTCATGCTCCCAATGTGCACACAATAGCACACATTTGTTTATAATCTTTGTTTATTTGGGTTGCATTCATTAAAGAAAACATTACTTTTTTTTTTTCTTTTTTTTTTTTGCTGTGATATAGCAAACGGGGTTACGAAATTAGATGAATGTGAGGAAAGGTTCCTCGTAAAAAGGAGGTGGACACAGTCTCCAGGAGCTGATGCCTTGTTATTTCACTCCCCTCTCTGGGAGAGGTTAAGCTCCTGCAGCAGGCTAGCTATTAGGCTAAACCGGGGTGCGTTGGGGTGTGGGCTGAAAAAAGATAGATTTCTGACCATTAGCGTACCTCCTGTACCTCATTCCAGAGTACAAAAAGCACGTGAGCGTTTTTCCTCCAATTTGTGCCTGTAATGATGTCACACAACAAATAACTTGGTGCTTAATCCAGGCTTTGTTAGCTCATTGTGATATGTTTCTGTCCGTCGGCTCGAGCTGTAAAACATCCCTCATTTGTGGGCCCCTTAAAAAACCGAGAGAAGGTGTAAAACGTGTTGTATGGGAGCTGCGATGAAGTGCTTTCCCAACCTCTGCTGGATGCGCGGCTGTGCTCTTTTTCCAACACTAGATGGCTGTCTGTGCTGCGTGTGCTCTGGAGCAGCAGCAGCAGAAGCAGCAGCAGCAGCAGCAGCAGCAGCAGCAGCGGTGCAGCCTCCTCCAGCTGCTTTCATTGGCCCTGGAAATGCAAGGCTGAGCAAAAGATTTTTGTTAATAATGCTTTGAGACACTTGGGTTATGAAAACACACAGCTACACAGACATAGCACCCAACTTAATGTTTTGATGTTTGAATTTGCCAGCCCTTCATTTTTTTTATGAAGTCACGAACAATGGATTAAATGTACTGTCAGGTACAGATGCACACTCACTGAGGTGAAAGTGCATTTGAGTAGATTTAAAAATAAACTCTATGCAATGTCAATTTGAATATATATTACAGATCTAGATTTTTTTTTTTTTTTTTTTGGTGTGTGTGTGTGGATCAGGAAAAAGTTCAGTCGAACTGACAAATGTAAAAACAAGTCAAAGGTATTATTAGTGTGCAATAGAAACACTGGAAACATTATTTATCATCCCAGTTATTGTGTCATTTTTCTGACCACAGCACCATTCCCATGCCCTTCCTTTATATTACTATATCCACTGTGTGTATTTTGTGTAAGAGGCTATTTGTAGATTCATTATGTGCAGTAAATGCAACCACATAGAGCACTTGGTTGCAGTATTGACTTTGAAGATTGCCTTTCTTCTTCTTCTTCAGAGGCCGTCCGTCTCTTTAGCCCGAAGCTCCCAAACCGCACAGCCGGCCAGTTCGCGGTGGCCTTTTATTATGATGTCAGCACTTCGCTTAAAGAGCATTCAATATCTCCAGAACTCCTGTTGCTGGAACATCAATAGAATAAAACAGACACACACACACACACACACACACACATGCACACACACAGTGGATGGCTATTTCTGAAAGCCGGTCAGTTCATTTGCTCATTGATTTATTGGTGGCTGACAGTGTAATGGAATTAAGTAGCAGTGATTATCACAGACAAACAGGTTGTTTGTTTGTTTTACCTGCATCTGTTTTTCGCTGTGAGCTTCAACACCAGCCGTGCAGAGACAGACGGACGCACGCATGCACTAATAACCTGAAATGTATTCATACATGCACAGACAACAAGTTTTTTATACTGAATTTCTCTAAAGGAAATGAGAGAGATCCCTGAGTGCAGGGTGGATTATCTGATTTCTCATTTGACCCCCTGCAATAACCCCTCCTATACTGTAACTAGGTAATAAGAAATAAGGTGGAAAGACAGAGCAGAAAAACAAATGAGAAAAGCAGTGGACTACAGGAGAGGGCTGATTTGCAGGCCTATTAAAAGATGGGTGATCTAGAAAACAAGCAAGACAGTTGTTCGAAAATCGCCCACATAAATCAGGGCGTGATTACCTCAGGAGCTGGAGTTATTGGGTGCTAACATTGTTGTACACAGTCTTCAGTGTTATTAACACTCTTAATAGTGAGCGACAGCTGGTAACAGAGGCCTTGTGTAACCTCAATCCCCCTTTTACAATCCAAAAACAGGAAGGTATACTCCCCCCAAAAAGTCAGATTGATTCAACTGGTGTCGGCTTGTTTTAGTCTAGTCACTGCGACGCCAAACTCAAAATCCTCTCCAGTTTAAAGAAGTTTGATGATTCAATAGTGAAATGCTTTGTCTGCCGTGTTTTGTGTAAGTGAGTGCATTCACACCTCCCCATCTCCATCTACTACACAGCATCTCTGGCTCTGTAATTCATGCAAACTGAAATGAAAACCTTCTTAGCAATATGCAGATTTCTTTATGCAAAGCAGCATTACCTATGGTGCGCGGACGGCAGCTAATGCCTTTGATCAGTCTCTCTGACATTCTCTAACTACTGAGAAGAAAAGAACTTAAAAATTGTAAAGGCTCTTAATTGAAGTGAACATAAAAGAAGATACATGGTGTTAATTGGTATACGCTAAGAATAATCTAGACCTTGGAGACCACTGTCCCTTACCGGCCCCCCTGCCAAAGTGTCAGGATTTACATCTTTAATTCAAGATTTCCCCACATTAATTACCTCGCAGGCAGTGAAATGCGAATCACTTCATTTTAAAGTATAATAAACATCCAAATAGTTTCTCCCCCCTCCTCCCCATCCATGAATATCAATTTTTTGTTAGTGTGCAAAAGCCTGGCTCTCCCCGTTCTGAAGGAGGGTGTGCAGAAAGTAGCTCGTAGGTTGTGAACGTGGTCCAGATAGAAGTTTGCAGTAATGAAGATTTAGTACGAGCGTAATTGAAGTGAACAGAACTGCACAAAAACCTAACTTTTGAAAGAATTTTTTGTTTATCAGAAAAATATGGACAATTAAAGCCAGAGTAAACAATTAAAGATTAACACAATGCTTTTATGTGCAGGTGTTGCACTGTGTTGTTATGAATGATAAAGAGACTAGTTAAAGACAAATCAGTGCAACTAAACACCTTTCAGAAGAGCAACAGCATCATTTGTATGTGTGTGTATTGGTATTGGATTTGTGTCTGAGTGTGCGTGTATGTGTGTTTGTATGTATCTGAGTGTTCGTGTGTGTATGCTTTCCAGTCAAGTAAAGCAATTTGAACACTGGACCCCAAAATGACCTGTGATTATGAGAGGAATACAGCAGTGCTCATATCCCAAGCCTCTTTGTTCCCTCTCAACATAATAAATGGGACCCCTGCCAACACGCACGCACACACACACACACATACACACACACACACACATACACAGAGAAAATGCTGACACATAAATGACACTTTGATGGAAAGCAACGCACTCTAAAGTCCTTAAATGCCAGCAGCAGCAGCAGCAGTGCTCTCTCACACACACATTCTGTAATATTACAACCTGCACTTGTTTCCCTCTTGTTTAAAGCACATTTAACTCTGCACTGCCCTTGAAAATAACCAGCTAAGTCGAAGCTTTTAACTTGTGAGCAGGTTCATGTATGGATGTATTAACAGAAAATAGGAACATCCATTATTCCATATTGAGACAGTTTCAAACGCGCCCCAGTGCGGTTAATATTGTGCAGTTTATTAAGCAACAATAAGCAATTTATGTAAACACAGTTCAAATGAGCGCTGCTCCTGTACACCTTAAAATCCTCCTTTTTTGAAGTGGTTTTATTTTGGGGTTTCATTGTAATTTATTGGCTCAAAGTGCACGATACTGTGTTAAAGCTGATTTGATACGGAAACCTGCAGGGACATATTAATTAAAATAGCAATCTAATTAGCATTCCACTGTGACCTAAAAGTTGAATATTATTAGAGCTGCAACCGTCGGCTGTGATGAAAAGAGCTTACATGACAGTGAAATTGAAATTCAAAGAGCTGGAGATAATGTACACGCAGATCAAAAGAACAAACGGTGGGGAGAAAAATAACACACCAAGAAGTTTTACGTTTCCTCACAAGGGGGGAAAACCAGCGTGTGCACACTCCTACACACACACACACACATTTATACACACAGAGAGGCACGCATGCACATGAGAACACACTCTCAGTACTCAGTATTAGGAAGGCTGGTGTAATGCAATCCAAACATCTGCCAGATACAAATACTGCTGCTATGACAATGAGTTGACACCAGGAATTTAATGGAGGGTAAACTCACTTTAGTTGCTTATTACAGTTTTTTTTTATTGCTTACACACTTATTTCAGAATTTGGCTCATTGGAGACAGAACATTTTTAGCTGAACATCTCACCTCCATGTCAAATTGAACCCTGACAATGCTTGTTTTTTTTGTTTTGTGTGGAACAAAACCACCAGCAGCACACAGATGAACACAACACAAAACACTGCTGTCTGTGTGTATGTTTTTAATTTTGTCATGGAGGGGTTTCACACAGCACAAAAATAGGAAATATTTATAAAACATTTAGTGGTGTAAGGTAACTGTTGTAAACACACAGGATTGCAGTCTCTACATTTTCACACCAGGGTGGAGGTGGGGTGGATTGTATAAGATAGGCAGATGCAGAAACCGACCACACAGCGTTAGTGTGTCTGGGGGCACAAAAAAGTGACGGAACCGGCTAAAGACTAAGGCTAAGCTAACAGTATAACACCTAAATCATGTGATATTGATATATTACAATTAACCAAACAAGCTCACCCTATTTTCAAACGCCACTAACAGGTACAGTAGCTGTTTTCATAACTTTGTGTCACTTTTTTGTGTCCCTGCTTTGAGTTTTTGCGGTGCATGCGTTATCAAACTGACAAAGATGTTTTCTGATTGTCTTTTTGCATGTGTTTTCTGAAGTTGCTGTGCATTGAGCTCTGTGGGAACAGGAAACTCCATAGACGCTATAGCCCCAGAACAGAGGTGCTATAGCGAAGGTCACATGCTGCTTTGTCTGAATGTATACATTGGATACACAACACAGTCTGCTGCCATTAGTCTATTACATTATAGTGCGGTGACACATCCACCTTCATAGTGAAGGGCTCTGGTTTCATTTTATGTTGGTGTTGGCTCAAGATGAACCAGTGTCTCGATATGTACAGACTAGAAAGTTGAAGACCTGCTCTCCAGTCCAAATGATTTATAACATAGTCCACCACTAATGTCCTGTGAATTATGTGAATTATGTCTGTCTTTTTCCAGGTCTTTTTTGTTCTTGTCCTTCCATTTCTGTCTTCCTCTTGTTCTTGTTTTTGTTCTTGTTCCACTTCTTGTTCCACTTTTTCTTCCTCCTTGTTATTGCTCTTGTTCTTGTTCTTCTTATCTTCTTCTTATTCTTCTTGTTCTTGTTCTTCTCTATATGTACTGTAGTGCTAGGATTCAAACTGACTGCTGTTCAGCTTCTGTTGTGTGTTTAGGTGTGTATAAGTGGTGCAAAAATCGATGTGTCTTGCAGTATGGAAAAAGATTGCAAGATTCAAGTCCTGAGCTAAGTGTCTTATTTAAGGTGTGTAGTGTTTTTGGATAGTGTGTTGTGTTATAGAATTGACAACAAAGTAAATGTGTTTGCACTTTTGGTTTCTTTGAGGGATCTGTTTTTCCAGTGCTTGTTGGACTCCACACAGTGACCACTAACCTCAGTGATCAGTCAGGGCTCTGAACGACTGACTGACATCATGGGATGTATACAACTTGGACTTCTAAGTTGAAGTCTTTCAATCTCTCAGAATTTCTTTTAAACAAAAAAAAATAATATAGTGTGTATGTCATTTAACTGTTATAATTGTTGATGCATGCATTAACATGCAAACTAAGCTAGTAAGCTAATCAAGCCTACTATAATGCAGCATCATAATCTAAAAAGTGCATCTAAATCTGCAAAATAACGTGTATATTGTATAGATTTTCCTCTAAAATGTGGTAAAGTGCATTTATAATGTACACAATGAACATCAGCCTTGTCACACTAGAGCGACACCACATCAGACAAACTATACATCGTCAGCTTTGAATCCTAATCCATTTTGTTCTCTAATGAAATAAAAATTGTCAGTAATATTTATTGACAGCTTTGTCCACATGCATCAATTGATCATATTTCTGTAACAAACCTACCAGACGTGTAAAAAATGTCAATGAATGATTTTCTGACAGCATCCCTTCCGTACGAGGAGCTGTGATGCTTTATGATCACAGCGGACCTCGGGTCAGAGGCTGCCAACCTTTTTATGTGTCACTTCGTCCCTGGTTGAAAATCCAATAAGCGGGCCTTCGCAGTCATGTTGAAGTATAGCTTTTCTACAGTGCAGCCGGAGGAATGCAGAGGAGAGGTTAACTCTGCTCCGATCGTTGACTCTGCACTCGAGCTGACATGTTTCATCATATCACCAAACAAGCTTCTGCTCGCAGTCTCTAAGCGGCTGGTTAACCTACATCAACTGCCACAACATGCCCTGATATACATTGAGCCATATACAGGTCATGACAATCAAAACAGTCCACACAGGGGTCAGCGCTCTCCCGTCCACTCAGTGTTACTTTAGTTTAACCTTGAGGGCTTGTGTGCTTCCTCTGCGTCCCTTCGGGGGAGTCTTTCATATTCCTGCACACAGCCTTGTGCATGGACTGACTCGCCTGTGTTGCGGGGGTAAAGGGCCTCTACGCTTTCTCCTGCAGCTCTTACAAGCGGGCGTGTTAACATGTGTCCCTGCAGTGGGGCCAGCGCACCAGCCAGCCAGTGATAATTATTCATTAGTATTCATTAGTGTGAGGTGCTGGCCGGTGCGGGGCTCATGTTGAATCAGTGTTCTGACGAGGCCTCGGCCCGGCGCGGGTCAGCGAGGAGCCAGTAATTAGGCCCACCAGTCAGGAGGCATTTTCCTAAGCACAACACGTGAGGTTGAGAGAGAGAAGATGCAACCACCAGGAGAGAGGCTGCTGAGAGATGAGGGTGTGTGTGTGTGTGTGTGTGTGTGTGTGTTGTTTAAAGCCAACCTCGGCCTCCTTGTTTTCCTGTGTGGGTGCCGTCGTGCACCTTAACGTCTCTCCATCACTCATTCCATCATCTGTGATAACCTTGGTTGCCTGCTTTGTTTGTCTGTTTTGTCTCTCTCTCTTATTCCGTTTCCCTCTCTCCTCTTTGAAGCTCCCCCCCCCCCCCTCTATACATATATACACCCTGTCTGTTTCCATCTAATGTGCCTGCATGCCTTTGTTGCACGTGAGTATTTATGGGCCTTTGCATGTCGCATGGTTGATGATTACAGCAGTTATTATCACTCGCAGACATAATTGTGTAACGGTTAACATGACGGAGTGGTCGCCTCCCAGGAATGCTGTTAGTATTGTAAATGCGGCCGAGGCCTAACTGAATTAATCTAATCGGGAGATAATTACACTGGCTGGAACAAAGCTGGACTCAGATTTATCAAACTGTTTACTGTGGCCCCCGTGAGCCATTAAAGGAGGTAGATAGATCCACAAGCCTGGTGAGGTTAAAGGCGTCCAGCGCACCTCAAAGCGTCGCCGTGCCACAGCTGTCAGTACACATCTGACGCCGAGAAGGAGCTTTGACGTTGACTGACAGCAATTGAGAAAACAAGGGGTCATGTGTTGAGCTGTAGTGAGACAGGAGAGAGGAAAAGCACCAAGCCCCCCACCCCCCGTATCCAAATCCCCGTGGAGGGACTAGCCCAATCCGAGGAGATGATAGCCACGTCCTGTCAACACATAACCTCAGTTTACCTTGAATTAAAACAAAGAGCCTATAAGACACTGACAACCTCTCGCTCTGCTCCTCTCTCTGTTTCCCTCTATCGTCATATTTTTTCCTCTTCCTCATTCACTCGCGTAGAAGTGAGGATACACATGGGAGGGGGAGAGGGAGTGCCTAGCATAGCCTCGCTGTATCCTGACATGATTCCAGATTAGACAAATTCCCTAAACTACAAGCGGATGCCATGACACCCTCCTTCTTCCCCACCCCCCCTTCCCCCGCCCCCCTCCCCCCCCCCCCCCCCTCCTTGGTCTCTGCCGTGCACATTTTTCTCCTTCAGATTTATGACACGGGCATATAGGTGCACTTGACAGCTCTCAGATTGGCGCTGCAGAAGAGGAGAGATCCCAAAGCGAGAAGGGTTAGCTGGGTAAATCTATCAGGGGTCCGTCCGGGAGGAGGCAAAGGAGGAGGAGGTAGAGGTAGATGGGGGAGAAGGATGAAGAGGGTGTGTGTTGTGCAGGGAGGGGTAGGTTTGGCAGGGGGGTGGTGGCAAGTGAGAGGTGGAGAAGGGGAGAGGAGAGTGAGGGAGAGAGGCTCGGTGGGGCCCCGCTGAGCACATAAGCTTCCATGCTGAGCACAACCGTGGCTGGCTGACAGTTGTGCTCAGCCTTCACTGTAATAATGAATAAAAGGAAACTCCCTGCAGATTACACATCTTCCATGTTTTGACATTGACCTTAATACATAATTTAACCACAAAGCCTGAAGAGTGTGTAACGAGATAAGAGAGGACCAGAGGATAGAAAAAAGATGCCCCAGCTAAAACATACAGGCCAAAAAGAAAAAAAAAACGCCTCAGCTGTAATGGCTCTAATATGATCAAGCCTGAGAGACTCTTGCCACCAATACGTTTCTTTTTTTTTTTTCAACAGGAAGGGGAAATTTTGGGGGAAGATGGAGGAAAATCATGGATTTTTGTGTGTGTGAGGAAAATGAAGTGATTTTCCTGTTTGTCGAATTCCCAATGGGAGGAGAAGGTACTGCTGCTAAACCTCAACAGAATAGTAATGTACCAGCCACAGAGTTGTGTATGTGTGTGTCACTTTTCCCCTGTTAGTGTACTCCCACCTTAGTGTGTGTGTGTGTGGTAGGGTTGAGTGTGAAATCTGAAAGAGGTATTTGTCACTGTCAGTGTCACGTCTTGGTTTGTGTGTGTGTGTGTGTGTGTGAGTGAGTGTTTTCCTCGGGGCGTGTGAGAGTGTTGTGATGTTTTTTCGGTGACTGTTTAGAGCGGCGTTTTGCTGAGCCAGCGCTCCTCACCACAGGTTATGTCACTCTGGCTGAGGTCACCATGTCACACACACACACACACACACACACACACACACACACACACACAGTCAGGAAACGCTTTCTTTAGCTGATTTCTTCCAGGAGAAAACTGCCACACTCACACAGACTGTCCACTATGTCCACTGCTACTACAACTAACACTCATTCAGTCATTGTGTGTGTCTGTGTGTGTGTTTTTTTATCCTTTACATCTTTATCCTGGTCTGGATTGTGCATTTTTATGAATTCACTTGTGCGTTCTTCTAATGGGAAATGTTGCTTCACATGATTCATGCATTAACAATCATTACCACCCAATTAAGGAGGTGATTACGTCACCGGTGGCCTGCTAGGTGCTGTGAAACACAGATGCAGATATTAAATATGAATTACAGAGGCCGTATCTGCACCCCCCCCCGCCTCCCCGCCTCCCCTCACTCTCTCATCCTCTTAACTCCTTTCGTCTTTGGGCTCTACAAAGACAGGCTGTTCTGTAATTGAAGCAGCATGTCAAAGCCGTCTTCCTGTCTGCGTGTAACCCTCTGATTCACGCTCTTCTCATTAGTGTTATAATTACCGCCGGTTGAAAAGCAAGGGCCTGAGCGGGCCCCTTCGCCAGCGCTAAGGTGAGAGTTCGGGGCCTGTGGCGCGCTCGGTTGGGGGGGCTGAGGCTAACCTCCAACCCAGCAGGGGGCAGTGGAGACGTACTGAACCCAGCCTGCGTGGTGTCCGCAGCTCGGCACATGAGGTCTTCTTAAAGGCTACATGCTGCTTTGCATGGTAACAAGCTGTTGTGCGGAGAAAACTGATTGGTTGATAAATGAAACATGAAGAATTGCTCTGTGGAATTCATGAGCTGCACCGCTATTTCTCTCATTTTCAGTTTCGTCTGTCATTTATCCTCTCCGTCCATCCGCACATGCACCCAGTTTTCTTCGTTTTGTGATTCTCTGAGATTTCACACACCTGTCAGTCTGTCCCTAGGCCTTGGCCTCCGCCTGTGTCTCTGGGCTCTTGCAGCTCTTCAGGGAATTTGCTTGGCTGCAGCCTAACCGACCCTGAACAGCCTCCAAACTGGTCCAGCTGGGTTGGACCTCTAATGTAAATGTGTGTGTGTGTGTGTGTGTGTGTGTGTGTGTGTGTGTGTGGACTTGTGCCATCGTGGCTGAGTTACCACACAGAGCCACAGCTATGACTGTGGTGGCTATAGCACTTTGGTGCTTTGCCATCAGGCTTCCCTCCAAGGGCCATGTCAAGACAGAGAGAGTCTTGGTGCGGGGTGTGTGCATGCATGCGTGTGTGTGTGTGTGTGTGTGTGTTGGGCGATGCAGGGCGGTGCTCTACTTCTGCAGCAGTAATCTAATGAGCCTGTAAACACACTCATTTGACATCATTAATTGGAGGGAGATCAGAGATCTGAGAGGGGTGTGGGTACAGGGTGTGTGTGTGTGTGGTAGCGGTTTGAGGGTTCTCCCATCAGAGAGGGTTCTCCCAGATCAAAGATTTAGAGTGTGAAATCCTTGATTATGCGACAGAGAGACACATTAGAGGCAGTTTTCTGCCAAGCTGAGAGAGCAGCAGAATGTTTGGTCAGTGCCAGCAGCAGGCCTTGATTTCGCCAATGAAAAGAGTTCAAGCAACGCACACAAAGCTGCCCTCTGTTTTGTCAATTTTAACGATGAGTGGACAAATCAAAGTTGGAAACCGGGGAGTTTGTCTGGTGGTTCCGGTTTATTGATTGCAGAGTATTGTAGCAATTTTAAACACATGAAGCTACATTTTCGGACGCGTAAAGCCACAAAGCGTCTGCTGGCACTTTTGAGCAAAGTTTGAGTCCTCTTTGTAACTGTCACCGAGTGTGATCCATTAGCAGTAATTGTGCTGCCATACTGGTACAGTCACATTTGTCAGCTGGATCTAAGCTGGGGGGAAACAGAGGTGCAGTGCTGGAGTTGCTAGCTCGTAGTCCTCTGCTCTGACTGTAACCCAGTCCAGTCCTTAATGATCTATCTGTCTACCACCTGCACAATGGCCCACACCGCTGTTCGCTTTCATTTACAGAGTGCCACTCTCTGAACTCCCCTCATCAACCCTTTGTTCCTGGCTGTTTCATGTTTTTTTGGGGGGAGTTGAATGGAGTAGCTGTGCATGGGATACTTTTGAGCGAGCGGTTGAGAGAGACAGCTAGAGCAGGAATTTTTCCAGTGCAATACATTATGAAGATTTCACTTTCTGCCTTTGATTCTGCACTGACAGTTATCCTTCAGCCCTCCTTTAAAGTCCCACTTTCAATCCCTAATGGCTGTCATGTCGCTGTGCTCTCTGGACTCTTACTCAAAGTGTCATTGGCATAATGGTCGGCAGCCGTTGGCCTCTTTTGATCATCCATGCTGTGTGCGAGAGCAACTGGAGCCGAAACAGTGAGGTGTACGAGGTGTGTGTGTGTGTGTGTGTGTGTATGTGGACTGCTAGCACCTCTGCTCGGCAGCCACTCCCAGGCACAGCTCCACGACCGGAAATCTAAAATTCACTTTCAAATAGTTTTCCTCCTGTTCTTGGTGCCTAATAGCCAAGCAGTGGAAAGTGTGTGTGTGTGTGTGTGTGTACTCATTAAAGGGATAGCGCAGGTTTCTACTGTATCAGCATCTCAGGCTCAGCCCAGTTTGGCACTCCCTCAACAGTTATGCATACTCCAACAAAGGGATGAAGGGCCATAAGGGAGCAAACCAGGAGAGAGAGAGTGAGAACTGGTAGATGTGTGTGTGAGTGTATGTGTGTGTGTCTGTGTGTGTGTGACAGTGAGCTGAGACCTTGGACAGAACCAAACTGCACTCAAGTTCAAACACCCCAGCCTGCGTTCAAATGTATCAAGCTGGTCCAAGATAAATTCACACTCACCAGGCCAGAAAGGACACATCTAAGCAAGATGATGAGGGCCAGGAAACATCCGGAAGAGCTCTGATACTTTCCAACAGGGACGTGCCTGTAATAGAAGCCAGTGTGCATTTTCTGAATGACATTATGTTCAAACATCCTGGGATGAAAACCAGTGTCTGGATCCAGATAGTGTTGGACTTCCAAGACCAGCGTCCTCTCATTTCCTGCCTGCTTCACCTGCCTGCCCCTCAGCAGCTCAGGACCTGGTCCAGGTGTTTGCCAGGCTGGGTCCAGAGCCCAGGGCGTTAAAGCCAACAATGCCCAAAGAACAAGAGTGGCTGCAGGGCAGCTGCACATCAGAGTGTGTGATTTTATTAAACAAGAGGATTTATTCTGCTTTGATAGCATTCACTCAGAACATGGTTATTGGATTTGACAAAAGCACTTTATAATGTATACATATAGGGTTGGAGAAAGATTTTCTGGCATTGCCAAGTATTCCTGTTGCCTTCTCTTGCTGCCTTTTGACCCTTTACAGCCTTTCCTCTGAATCCATAATTCCCTATGTTCTCTTCATGCTCGGCATCGCTCACCTGCTTTGTTTTTGCAAATCTTTCTCCAAATCCAAACACTGAATTATACAAAGCTTACTGCCTCCTACACTCTGAACTTTGAACTCTGCATATCTGATACATGCACCAGTATGAACATTCATAGTCCTATGCTTTAAATATTCAACAATATTCATGTTTCTATAGTGGTTGTACCATAGAGGTATTTGTTTGCTTGCCTACTTTCCACAGTAAACTTATGCTCTTTTGTGTTAATCAATCTGTCTTTGGACTTATTTAATACACTCACTTACACACATACGTATGCAGCCCTCCCCTCCCCTTTCTGCACAGAGGGATCCAGATCAGAGCGCTCGGCCAAGATCGTGTGTGATGTAAAGTTCTGGAGAATAAAAGATGTCTCTTCCAATAACATATTTCCTGCATGTATCGAAAGACGTGTCAATTTCAGTTACACCTGGCGCAGCAGTTGGAAAACAGAGTGTTCTTCGCTTCTAAAAGACAATGCCATACCAGTCACTCCCCACCTGAATGACTGATACATTAAACATGCAGAAAGCAGCGGGAGGACACTAGGGAAGGAGCGTTCAAAGATGAAAACAACGCATCCAAAAACAAAAAAAAGAAAAATATGTTGCTCACTCCAGTACGATACAACACAGCTGTCTGGTGCTGCAGAACTAGCACCAACACTGAAACCCGGTCTTTCCAGGAACACAGACAATACTGTATATGATTTTACAGAAAAAATTAGCCAGAGTAGGTACAAAAAGATTTCCATTTAACCGCTCCATGTACTCCCAGATATTCTTTGTTACTTTCCAGCTGCTTCATAAATCTATTTCTGTATCTCTGTAATATCCCGGCAATATTTGACATAGCAAAAGTGAACGTTTCTTAGCTTTCCTACATACTCTGAAAGCTATCCCAGAGAGGCAGCTGATCACACAGACTTTTGTAAGAGGAGCAGAGGAGCATCTCTGCCTTCTAGTTCACTGACAGGACTGTCAGACTACATTGGAGTATAGACCAGACGGGCTAAAATCCGCAGTCCTCCCCGTGCTCGTGAAATGCTGACACAGCTGCCCTAGGCCTGGCCTGTTGTAGAAAATTAATTCAGGCAAGTCAGAGGACACCTCAGTCAGTGAGACAGACAGACAGAAGGGGTCCTGTAAGGCAGGCAGTGTGAAGAGGAGTTGAGTCTCTGGTCTTTGTTCACTGCTGGACACGTTAAGACTCCATTAAGGAAGTCTGACACACAAGGCGACGGCTGTCTCTGTTCTGCCTGAGCAAGCAACTTATTAAAAGACTGGGACTTGTGCTCTTTTTCTCTCTAACTCTTCCTCTGTCTCAGTCACTCATACAGAAACTCACCCAGAGACTCACACAGCTCAATGTTCAGAGCTAAAGACAAGATTAAAATGAATTCTTACCAGGTATTCAGTTTGTATAGTGTTTATTTTGATTTATTTGGTTTAAATTGTCATTATAAAAGAGTTAATGTAAAGGAGCTTTTTGTAAGTCCTGCTATTGTTACATAGCCAACATTAACTGGTTACTTACTTCAGCATCAACATCAGTTCAGCATCAAACTTCATGCCTTTTCTCACCAGGCGTCGTCTCCGTAACACCAATGTTAGCTCTTGTCCCTATCATGCTTTGTCTTTGACTGGAGTTAACATGCTAACCAGCTAGCCCTGCCCTCTTCAGATCAAAGTACACCTGGGAATATGATGTTAGAGGGTGAAGTAGCCTAACACCTTTAAGTTTGGTTTTATCTCTTGCAGAACATCCAGCCTTCATTAGTCTTCTCAAAGGAGCTTGAACTTTGGGTTTGTTCTGTCATTAATTTAATTGGTGCAATACTATTTTAATTGGAGTTCCTAACATCACTTCAATTGTGATGCTATAACTACTGTAGCTACAGCTTACAAATTTGGAGCTGATGCTTTGTTCACTTTGTGTGAAAAATTTAATGGAAGAAGTTTCCTAAATTGCTAACAGTACATAGCCCGACTGATGTTAAGGCTTAGCCTACCCAAGAAAGCTGAAAAATACATAAACATTAATAGTAAGTTGTACAGTACAGAAATTGACAGTGCATCTTTTGTGGCCCTCAAAAAGGGTTAATCCTCTTGAAAAATGAAGAAAAAAAATCTGCACAATAGGTGCAGTATTAGAGTTTATATTTGTATGCACAAAAAGTGATTATAATCAAAAACAGTCTGGCTTTAGAAGAGGAAATAATTTTATCTGAGGATAAAGATGTGATATATATATATTTTTTAAACCAGCTAGCGGCCTGAGTTACTAGACCTACATTCAGATTGGAGTCTTAATCTTTAGTCTTTAGTTAGGCCTTGGGGAATCCTTGTTAATAGATCCACTTGCTTAGGGCCTCTGGCTTAATCCTTGCCATTTACCACTTCCTATGCTGGTTTGCTAAATACTCTCAATTAGGTGGCTGGCGGGGGCATTTTGTATCGCCCCATGTCCTGACCACTCCTCTTTTTTTGCTGGTAATTTTTTTGGAAAGAAAGGAGGGAGGCTTGACCTTGGCACTTATAGAAATGGCCACGATGGGACCTTGGCATCTTCAATATTTCTACTGCTAGCTTCATAGTGAAATGATAATTAACTCCCAGCTTCAATTAGCATTCAGCGTGTAGATGGGTAACGAGGAGCCAATTATAAGAAAATATACATAATCAATTATTTATTCACTCTTAATTACAGTGAGTTTTACCCTGTTACAGCAGCGGCAGTTCAATTAATGACCTTCAGCTATCTTCATTTGAAATTGCCGTGGAGCGGAGGAATTTACCCAAACCCCACGGTGAAACAAAGCCGCAGAAACACACACATAAACACACACACGCTTGCACAAACTCAGAAAAAGAAACATAGAATGGAAAGTAAGCGCGTAAGAGAGAGAGAGAGAGAGAGAGGGAGGGGGGGAGGACAAGGAAAAGCAAGAAAGAGATGTAGCAAGAAAGAAAGAGAGAGGAAAAAGAGCAGAGGAGGGATGGGACTGGCACTGTCTGTCAGTCAGATGCCCAGAGCTGCGGTGTACACGGTGTCACCCACACGACCGAGCCGTCTGTCGAGGCCACCTGCCTCATTATGGGAAATGTATGCATCTGGGGCAGGCTCTGGCTGGCTCATCCTCAGCATGGGCAGGGAAAATGGCACACTGGCAACTATTACTGCATTATGTTAGCAAGCTGTACACACTGCACGCATACGTACTGCACTGGGAGACAGGAAACTAGCGAGCCAAGAGTTTCACTGAATGGGCTGGAAATTTTCTGGAAGCATATGTGTGGATTTCTCGCATGAGTTCAGACTGGGATAACTCCTGTGTCACTCTTGGAAGAGGAGGTTTAATGGGAAGTACATTGTACCCGATGCTTTATTTTTTTATATATTAAACTTTGTAAAGCGTGCATGAGGTTTGAGTGTGTGAGAGACCTTGAGGACAATATGTCTGTAAGTGGACTTCTGTATGTAGTGGCTGTGTGTACCCTATATGTAATGTAATATAATGTAGTGTAATGTCCCCCTTTCTGGCCAAAGGGGTCCTCCAGAAACCAACACGCAAAAATGGAACAAACTGCTCACGACACAAAACTTTCTCCCTGTCCATTCCTTCTCTTCCCCCCCTACACCTGCCCCCGCCTTCCGCGCATACCTGGCCTGCATACCATTAGACCTAATGGAGCGCGGTGTGAGGGACAGCCAATCATGATGGCGTCCCGTCAGTGACACCGACATGTATCTTGGTGCTCATTATCATCCTTGAACAGCGCCAATTTACATCTGATGCTCTGACTAATTCTGCTCCAGTGTTGTCAAGAGGCATAGGAAGTGGCCTGGCCGTGATGACAGCGCGGCTGTCAGGAGCC
This sequence comes from Trachurus japonicus, assembly GCF_045865225.1. NCBI lineage: Eukaryota > Metazoa > Chordata > Actinopteri > Carangiformes > Carangidae > Trachurus > Trachurus japonicus. Next base: position 21,266,022 of record NC_140927.1, read on the forward strand.
CGTGGATGGAGGATTCCTCGGGGCATGATTTAATGCCCATGTCAAGCCCCGCTGTCAGCCTCTCTCTCTCTGTCTCTCTCTCTCTCCCAGCTCCTTGCACTCCTTCTCTCCATCCAGCCATTAGGATTCAGCCAGTGGAGAGATGGAGCGATAGAGCGGGGCGATTGGCCTGCTTAGGATTCACACTCTGGGCAAGAAAATAACACGCCCTGTTTCACAAGTGATTACCCTTTCCTTGTAAACTGCAATTAAGGCTAAAAAAGAAAGGCGGCAAGGAGGTGATGGAGAAACAAAACGTGTATGACCGCCAAGTGAAGAGGAGAACCTTGAGCATTTTCCCCTGGCTGGCTGGTGCATGGCTGCTTGTTTGTCTAATTTCCATAGACAACTTTTCCGTGGTGTTTTGCTGAGTTGTTTTGGCTTCTGTTTGGTTGTGTAACACCACAGTTTTCACGGCCCCCTCTTGTAGAGTGATTAACATATTGCATGGTGTCTCTGGATAGTTTCCCTTGCACTATGCAATCCTTTCTTGCTCTTTATATATTTGTTTTGGTCAGGAAGGAACAGAGTACACACCGACCATCCTGGAGACATTTCTTCAGTGTTAATTACCAAAATTCAAGACATGTTGTGATAGTGAGGATAAAGCTGTGCATATTTTTGCATGTGCATATGTTTCTTTTTTTTTTGGAGAGTGAGACAGCCGCTGTCTGCTTATCTGAAAGAATTGCCGAATATGAGACGCCTGACCTGTGTTGACCTCTGCTTTAAGGTCAAAGGTTAGCAGGGGCCACAGATGGCTGGAGAAGGCTAACAGGGACAGAGTGGACACAAGGACCGGGTGGAGACATTTCAGAGTCTCACAATAGGAGAAACTGGATGTTACATGAGTCTGACATACAGATCTGTGAAAATATACATTTGGCCTCAGTGTGTGTGTGTGTGTGTGTGTGTGTGTGTGTGATATTCCTACAATATGCTGCTGCAATATGTTGCCCACTCCCGGGGCTCTCTCCTCCCTAACAAGGCGATGATGGATGACCAGGGATTTTGCTGCCTAATGTGCAGAGTGTGATGACATATGGCTCCGTTTGGTTCGTCCTTGTGCGTTCTCTTTAAATATGTGCACAGTGCAGCACTGCACAGCACACAAGAACACTGCAACTACCTCAACACAGAGGCCAGCATGGTTTTGTGTGAGTCATCAGGCCTTAAGATCACAGTAGCAGAAATTAACCTGGCCGTTTCCCCTGCTTTAACTTTTAATGAACATTAATTAGATTCGGTCTGCCTTGTGCATGCTTTGGCTCAGTTTCATATCCTCTTTGGCCACATTAGGCTGTGCTCGCGGCCACTGATTGCGCCACTCACAACGCTTCAGCTGTATGAGGAAAATACACATCCAATTCACAGCATCAGCACTGGAAACCAGTCAAAAAACAGGGAGTGTTTGTATGTGATTTAGGTGATAGATGATAGGCATTTTTATGAAGTGCTCCTTTGATATCCTTATTAGCTGCGGCTCTGCAGTTGGCAGGCTGAAGGAGGCGGTGTGAGGAAGTGGGCTGGACTGGTTTGGGGCTCGGGCCAGTTAGCTCTGGCTCCGCCTGGTTAAGTGTCTGGTCTAACCCTGAACGCCTATCAGTTGACATTCACAAAACTGGGAGAATGGCATGCAGATGGTTTTAAAATATGAATGAGTCAATGCATGCAGAACTGTTCACAGTTAAAAGATAAATATGAGCAAGAGAGAAAAGATGGTTAATGAAGAATTAATGAGAACCTAAATAAATAGTGGAATTTTTAAATCAGCATGACAATGACGTTTTAAAAAGGGACTAGAAGGTACATTCCTTTATTCTGTTTCAGTGTTCAATTGCAACGTAACTTTGTTAGTGTCATATTCCCATTGAACTAACTATTCCTCTCTTCTCCCATTATGAGAAAATAAAGAGACTTATTCAATGGAATAGTTCTTTTTTTTTTTCGTTGTCAGACTATCAGACCAGTACCTCCCACTGGCTCACCTATAGTAATGAAATAAATAGAGGTTTAAGGTTTTAATAAGGAAAAGATTGATTTATGTGATCTGTATTTGATGTTCCTGAAGGAAAACTTGAGTGATACATTGGACCACCCAATTTCACTTCTCATTTATAGTGATCTGTGATTTTCCTGAATAAAGAAACATGTGTCTTTGAACCGGATGACTGAGTCCGCTGCATTTCCACATAATTAAACTAAGGCTTCCACTTGTCTGTGATTGCCAAACTATTCCAGGCTTTTCTATAACCACAGACATGTAGACAGACAGACAGACAGACCTGTCACCTGCCCAGCACAGGGCTATTAAAACCAGAAACACTATGGCTACACTGAAACAGTGAACTACAACAGCCCTGAAATAAGTTTTTAAAACAATCACCAAAGAGCATCTCACATCTCAACAGAAGGGATATTTAACTGCATTTCCTTGTTAATAGGTTTTATTTGATGCATGTGTTATGGATGCCTCTACAAGGAGACTGATATAACATGTAGAGTGTCACTGTGAAGAGTTGTTGTGGTGGAAAGGCGGCAACTAACCCATGCAGTTATTATTTCCAGTTTGTGGTTAACTTCCTGTCTGAGGGTGGAGATTGATGGATACCCCGAGTGCTCCTGTGTGTGTGTCTTGAAGGGAACTATTGATCGCTGTTGCCGTTGGTTTCAGCCTCCATTTGTTGATCTGCCCATGAAAGCCCAACTGCATGGATCATAGAAATGACCGCAGCTCTTTTTAATGATGTTTGAGCCTCGGAGAAAAAAAACAAACCTGCTGCACCCACTAAAAGTCACTGCGTTTCCTCACCAGATGGACGTGTTGTGTGTGTGTGTTGTTGTGTTTCTGGCAACTTCTGGTGGACAGTGATGCTGTGACATTGGGAAACACTTATGCATTCACAGATGTATGAGTGCACAACAATTGTAGCAATTTTGATAATGACGCTCTCTGATTTATGACACTGTAGCTCTCCGTTCATTTGCCAAATTGTTTTTAGTGTCGTTTTTATTGCAATTTTCATCAGTGCTTTTTTCCTCCGCTTTAAGAAGAGAAGGGATCATTAGCCCAGGACTGTTCAACCATGCACAGAGGAAAAATGCCATCAAAGTTGTCACAAAAAATGTCCTTGTTCTCTAATTTATAAACAAAAAACACAGATTTTCTCTTTCATGTGGCTTCTTGGAGATAATTATGACAAGATGAAAGCAGTTAAATTCCTCCCTCTGTTCTCTGCTCTTCAGATGGTTCCCCCATTGTCAAAAATGGAGATGAGATTTCATGTGGCTGTCATTGCCTGTGTCCCTGTCTCTCTCTGTCTCCCTCTCTTGCTCTCGTGTCTCTTTCCCTCCTCCCTCCTGTCTCTCTTCCCTGTCTGTCTCGCTGTTTCACTCTTCTTTGTCAGTTTTTATTGAACTCTGATATCTGGATCTGTTATGTTTTCAGAACTGTCAATCAGTCAGTCACTATCTGTCTCAGAGGTTGCTGTCCCCTAATGGAAGAGAATGATTAGCTTTTATCAGCTCACTGATTTATATGGTTTAAAGCTCCAGCGCACAATCAAAGGGGCAAATAAGTATTCTTCCTGCACGCATATGTTTCCATGCACTTTCTCTCCCTTTCTCTCTCGCTATTCTCTCTCTCCCTCTCTCTCTCTTCTCTCTCTCTCACACACACACACACACACACGTGGCGTTGATGAGATGTCTACAGACCCCTCCCTCCTCCCCTCCCTCACACATTATGAGACGACGGGCTGCTGCACCATGAGTGTGTCGTGCCATGCTGTGGTGTCTGCGTGTGTGTGTGTGTGTGTGTGTGTGCCCTCTTGGGAGGTAATTACCAGAATAAATACAGTAGAGGCCATGGCTGCTAATTTATGCCTGATTGTTGACAGTCAGAGTATTGTTTAACATGCACGGAGAGGGCCCTTGGTGTTGTGTTTCATGATCCTTCTTGTATGTGTGTGTGTTGCTATTTGTGTGTGTGTGTGTGTGTGTATGTGTGTGTGCGTGTGTGAGAGAGAGAAGGAGGGAGAAAAGGGGGACAAATGTGTACAGTGCATCCTTGTTTTCTGTGATTATCCTCTTACTCCTGTCTGTGTCTGTGACGCTGCTGGTTAAGTAACCGTACAAACAGTTGCAGTTTTCCTGTGTGATTTGTGTGTGTCTGACCTGTGACCTCTGTCTTACTGTGATTTAAATTTGTCTGCATCACTTTCACTTCCTCAAAAAGACTAGGTTTTAAAGTAGAAATAACAAAGGATTAACTTTAGCTTGAACAGAGAACACACACACGCCATGCAGTCAAACACATGCAAGTGCACATTCCTGGTAGTTTACTCTACACTGTGAATCTGTGAAGTAGCTTTTCTATTTACATCATAATCTTAGACAATGCAATGAATGTCACTGTGTTAACTCTCCAGTATTGTAAAGCATAGTCTAATAAACTTTGGCAACTGATAAGTCTTCAAACTCACTGATCTATCACTCAAACTTATAACATTATGGTATCTCAATCATATTTCATTGTCTCACTGGAAGCTGGAGCATGTGTAAACAGATGATGAATGAATTATTTACTTTTCTTATGGTAAAAGTCAAGAATCATACAAAAAGTTCATGATTTTAGCCTCATTAACCTCTGTTAGCAGACTCACTCTCAGGGCCGTTGCTAGGAATTCTGGGCCCCCTTAAACAATACTAAAGTGGGCCCCTACCCCCTAACTTTTCCAGTTTTTTTTCTTAGACTACGTATGTATTATCATTTTTTATTTAGCCTACTTTGTTTTGATGCTAATGCAGCATTACTATGAGTATTAGTCAGGGTCTTATGCAGAATTAAAGATTAGACTACTGGGGTTTTTTGTGGGCCCCACTAGGCACTAGGCCCCTTGAATTACCATCACCTTTCTCCCCTATACAACGGCCCTGCTCACTCTCAGACCTGTTAGGGTCTGTGATAATGTTACTCAAACAAAAAGTAAAGGGTACATTTCTTGGGATATGTTTTCAGCCATGGATTAGTACATATTCAGTTCCATATTGAGTATTTGTGGCAGCAGGGGGATGAACATTAGATTTACTGTGACCACGAAGACAATGTTGTTGGAAATGAATGGCGTGTAGTTCATTGCATTGGTGGATGACAGAAGAAATACTCAATATCTCCAACCTCATTCTTTTAGTTGTTTTTTTTCCCCTGACTAATTTAGAAATAGTCAATAAATTGAATGATTGTTGTTTACCATCATTCAAAGGCAGCAGTTAAATTAGTGGAAAGTTTTTCAGCTTACTGACTTTGTTTTCCATAGCCTTCACGGTTCTTTTTTTACGTCTTGTGTGGCTGTGGTTACGCAGAAATCCTCTTCAACTGACTGTTCCACCCAGCATTTCCCCGAATCCCCACGCAACCACTTTCTATTGACTTTTCCTCTGTTCCTGAACCACACAGTTGTTATGAGATAGGCCAGCTGCGGCTGTGTGGTTGAGGGCCTTTAAACGCCTCATAGACACCTCATGTGCTTTATGAGCGTGAGAGGATAAAGAGTTCACAGCGCTGTAGCCGAGAGAGCTGCTAAAACCCTGCGTAGCCCAAATTATCTGCACGAAAAGTCAGCGGAGTGGAAGTTCAGACGCTGCCACCCAAATGAGGTTTGAATGAAGTGAACTCTCGGTCCAGAACTTTTAACGATAGCCTAGGTCTATCAAAGATATTGGATATTAATTCATTAATAATAGATACTAATGAGCTTTGAAGTGGGTGTAGTGTTGGACTTTAGAAGTCCCCAGTGAGTAATGAAGCCTGTGGAAACACCTTTGAGGTGCTGGGGGCCAGGGGGCCTGGCTGGAGGAAACACCACAAGTCTTTGTATTAGAGCTGATTGAGCTGGTCTGCGCCCCAGCTTCGTTACAGCCGACCACTTACACGCCCCGAATTCTACAGAGGAGACCGCTGATGAATTTGTTTAATTGAACGTAAATAATGAATTCCCAAGGAAGAGATTTGGCCCAGTTGTAATTGCTGGAGATCAGAGGGCACAATACCAAACTTCAAAACGCCTGAGCCAGGCGGTCGTAAGAGCCATAACGATGACTTCGAAGAAAAAAGAAAGAAGTGATATAGGAAAGGGGGGTGGGGGGGGGGGGGCAACAGAGGAGGAGTAACAGAGACAGAGACAGCGCAAAGAAGATGAACTAATGAGGAACAAAGACCTAACGAGTTTCGCAAGGAAAATGAAGTGTTTCCAAAGTCGTCTTTAAACTTGGTGAGATGAAACGCGGGAGCGGCAGTTGTTTTTGACAGCTCGGGACGAGATGGGCCACAGCTCAGAGAGAAAGGGGTAATTCCCTATTCCTTTATATTATCCGCTCTCTCTCTCTCTATCTCTCCCCCTCTCCCTCTCTCTCTCCTTCTCTCTCTCTGCTGGGAGCCCCCTCATCCCTCTCTCTCCGCTTCCCTACATTGATTCTTGAATTAGACTGTTTTATTGAATAATTAATAGGCCTTTTCCCATGATTGATGATTTGCATGGCTTGAATATTAGCTTTTCAATCAAACGCAGCTTGTTTTAATGTAACCATATTGAAAACATGTCAAACACTGTTTACCCACTTTGTGCGCCATGTTGTCTTAAGTTCCAGCTGCCGAGGCCTCACAATGCTCAGTGGTGGGGGAATGGCCTTGTCAAGCGCTCGCTCGGTGCTGATTACAAGGCCCTTGAGTTATGACACACAGTAGTGAACCCACATACATATCAGCCTGCACACACACACACACACACACACAGTTTTTTTTCCACCAATTCTGGGCATGCACACGCACATGCACTGGTATATATTTACAAAAACGTACACAAAAGAAGCTTGATAGTTTTCTTCCCACTGAAAAAGCCATCAGTTCCCCAAAAGAGCCTGTCTAATAGCTACAGCAGAGCTCTGCTTAGTTTGAGTGGCAGCGAGGCCAGTCTGGGAATAGATTGTCAGGCATATTGCGTCTACCATCTCACAGCACCATATCACAGACCGGGAACACATCAATGCTAGGAGAGACACATGCATTAAGATTCCCTTTTAATTTGACTGGGATTGAAGTTGAGCGCTAAATTACGCCGTCATCTGCCGCCGCCAACCCCCCTCCTCCCCTTTGCACATGCCTCCCCCCTTTTCCTCTCCCCTCCCCCCGCCCAAGCTTGTTTTTTGTTTGTTTCGCTTATTTATTTATTTCCCAGCCTTACTTATTCATTCACTCCAAGAGTCCGATTTTCTGAGAGTGTGTCAGCGCGTCGCTCTGCGCATGAAAGCGCTTTGCGTGGCGTTGTGTCTGGTGTGTTTAGACAGTTCCAAACATGTGCATGGTTAAATAATTTACAGCGTAACTGACTAATGACAGGCAGTGATCATGTCGAGACGAAGAGGCCTGGGTGACTGCTGATCAGGGACAGAGGCTGTCTCTTCTGCTCACACTCACACACTGCTCCTGTGTGCGCGTGTTTGTGTGTGTGTAATTGTGGATTTGGCTGTGTTGTGGGTGTGGGAAGGGAATATGTTAGTGTTGGTGTCTTCAGTAGTGCAGTCAGTCAGCAACACAGATTACAGTTCACTCTGCTGTGTACGGAGTGGATGGATCCCTCCCAAGACATTTGTAGAAAATTGATTTTGAGTTCCATTCATCACTCGGGTTTAGTGTGTGACAGTTCATTCACTGTGTATACAAGGAAGCTATGAGCTCTGCATACTTTAAGTTCCCAAGACACTTCACTGAGAAATGCATATGAACTTGAGATTAAGTGCTGTGCATAATTTTATTGCTGATGATGTTCTTGTTTATGACAGGGGTTTGTGCTACTGAGCTACATCACCAAACAGAGAATATTTACAGCTAATACGCCTCATTATTTGTTTTTTGTTTTTTAAAGAAGATATTTATTAGTGTGTTGTTCCAACATTAAGTAACACATGAAATTTAGACTCCCAGATTTAATAGTTAAAGTTGGTGATAAACTGGATCTCTATGAAAGGACCATCATTTGGTGCGAAGGTTTTGATCCACTGGACAATTTTCAGAGAAAATAAGAGTGGTAAAGATGAAAGAGGAGGATTCTGTGCCCTTACATGGGGAGATATAACAGTATGGTTTCACTCACTTTACATTTTCCCTTTTCTGATTCACTCAGCTGACCTGTGGCTGTGGTGTAATACAGGGCATTCTGCGGCCGTGTGGCTGTGCTTGTACAAATACAATGTAGAAAAAATGTAGTAGCTACTAAAAGGATAAAGAGCTGAAGAAAATCAACATAAAGCAAAATATTTAAATGGATATTGGATTGTTTCAGTGACTGTTTTTTAAAGTGTCTTAAACTCATCTTTTCCTGGTGGTCCAGTGCACAGAAACACGTCTCTTAACTTGAAGCGCAATAAAGAATTTACAGCAGGTAATGCACCAACTAATCATGAGTGCCCCACACAACCTCACATCAAAAAACTCTAGCTATCCCTTTAAGAAACTGCCAAAATACGTGAAGCAGGACCCAAACATAACACGTCTGTGGTTTATGTGTTTGTGTGCCTGATTGATCAGGGGAAATCCCTGCACTTAACATGCTAACTCACTATGGTTACAAAGCGATTTGAATAAATATATCACTTGCTGTATACAGATTGATTATTAGATTAGTTCCTTCAGGCTGTCTCGTCCAGTTTGCTTGGCAGCTTTCTCAGCTAAATGAACCAACCAGTTAAGTTGAAATGAACCAACCAATCAGCTTTGCACTTTTTTTTAAAATGAAGACATAAAACCTTCAACTGATTTTGCACACTTGTGAATATTTAAAGCACCACAACACCAATAATCTACAGCAGTCATGGTCTATGGCCAACAGCAACAGGAAACCACAATGTGTGGGGACATAAAATACAAAAAAGTTGAAATCTATTTCAACTAATCTGCTTGCTTTAAATGATATAAGTTTTTTTTATGATGATCTATAAAAAAACTATCAAAGTTAATCATATATGTTGGGTGTAACATAGTGTTTGCAGCCACTAATGAGTGAAAGTGGCATATTTTCATACTTTCGTTTGACAGTAATTCAGTCTGCTTGAAGGTAAATGTAAAGAGATAGGGATGGCTCCGGTTAGACAAAGACATAATCAATTACCAACAAAGACATTTAATAAGAAGCAAACCACTCTGAACAAAGAAAGCCAGAATTCAACAAAAACACGTATAGCACAATAACAACCTCCCAAACCTCAGCTCCTTTCACTATAAAGGCACCTTGAAGAGGAGGGCCGCTCCCTGGGGCTTACCAAGTATCTGATCTATTATGCAAAAAATCATTAGGCTAAATTAAAAAGCTGTTTGAGGGTAACCAGATCCTTTAATGAGGTCAGCGAGCAGAGGAGCGACATTAAAACACAACCCTAGAACAGAAACACGAGACAAGAGAGGGAGGCCATTGATTATCAATCACGTAGGTCATTATCTCACTGACTCTCTCTCTCTCTGTCACACACACACACACACACACACATGCACAAAGAGAAACACACTCAATTACCAACACTTTCTATTCCTCGCGCTTCCTCTCTCTGTCTTTATTTATCAGGCAGGTAAACTTTTTATCGTTTCAGTAGTCATCTCTTTAAGCCTCTTCACAACTTCGCCGGTCAGCCTGTGACAATTGCAGTAATCAGGACGGATCCTGCATCTCTCCCTGGCAGGATCGTTTCTTTTCACGTGTGTGTGTGTGTATGTGTGTGTGTGTTTAGGTTCATCTGACAGTCTTCCCAGAGTTCCTGGGAAAAGACATCAGTTTATTTGGCATGGTGAGCTCCTCCGTCTATTTAATTAGCGGTGTTGAATCTCAAGCAGGCTGCAGATCTAAAAATACAACCAAAATGATGTTAAAGAGACAAGATACAGTAAAAGCTGACAATTATGTTAATATCGCTCAGTTCTGATAAAGATGCTCAGTAAGACATGTCCTACCTGCCTCCTGAAGCAATGCAGCACTATGAGAAATGTGTGTGAGTGTTTTTTTTTGCGTGTGAACAAAAGCTTCCTTTCTGAACTGCGTTGATTTATAAACAACACATATCCTCCTGATTATATTTACATCTCATAACCATAAAACAAACACATTATCTGAAAGCTAATTGGATGACAGTCAGAGCTTTAAAGCTAAAATTAGTTTATCAAACGGGACAGTTGACCTCATCAGTGCAATAGAAAGCCATTTGACTAAAGGCTGACATGGTGACCTCTTGGGTCGTATTGTACTTTTTTTCTCCCATCCTACAGCTACTGGAATTAGTTATATAACATGATACACTACAGGAGAGGTGATTCAAACTTACTGATTATCATTTTAGGAATATACAATTGGAATTTTGATATTTTTTGATACCATGCTCCACTTGTGAGGGATTATAAAAATAGTTTTAGGCTAACTGGTCTATTCTCCAGTTTCTGTCTACAAAGGAAAATCTGAAAATAAAACTCTATGATTCACACTCATAAAACCTATAAAGTTCAACTATGTTTTTAAATCTTTCTAACTCTAAAACTAGGTCTCAGATTTGTAGATTTTTGTACTAAATCGCAAAATAGAAGGACATCCATCCTTCATCTTTAACCGATTATCCGAGGTCGGGCTGCGGACAGGCCAAGTCATAGACAGCACAAGACTTGGGTACTTTCCTACCGTTATCCTGCCGGCAAAACACTTCCTGCTCCCCATCTGCAGTTGTGACGTTCCGTGTGACGTCATCTGCAAACCAGTGAAACCACCTATTATATTAGGCTATATTTTAAGTTGCTTATAATGCGACATGCCTGTCATCAGAAGTGGCGTGTAAACACCATTTTAGATGCAGATGCACCGCATGTTAAATACTACAGACACCGGAGGGACCTGTAACCCGTGGTTTGTGATCAGCAGCACTGTACACCTGTATCTTTCTTTGTTTACTCCCACCGTGTCTTTGCACAGCCCTACGTAGCAGAATTTACATAAAACATGATTGTAACTCACATTTATCCGGCAAAGAACTATTTCCATCAGCATAAATTTTGTATCAATCAAGAGAAAATCCGATGAGATTGACCATAGTAACTTTTTTTTTAATCTATATTCATGACATTTAATCGAATTTTACTGTTTCCATAAGGCATTTTTAATTTGATATAGCTTAATGTGAATTGAAAAACGTGTCGATGGAAACATGATCACTGACTGCACCATGGATGTGTTTATGACGTGGGTTTAGAGCACCATCAATGACCTGTGTGTTGTGGATCCTTGTCACCCTGTCTGAATACCTGTTTTGTTCGGCCCTTTAAGACTAGAGCACTGGAAAAGAGATTAACGACACCACCATTGACTCCCGTGGTAAGGGTTTTGCGCCCCGAGTGGCAGGATATGGGTATTGCAAAAGCGCCCAGAAACCCCATTCAGTCCAATGTATGTGTGTTGCCCTCTTGCTTGTAAATTGATAAAAACGGCCGTGTTTTTGTTTTTAGGTGTCTTGATCATATTAAATTATATTTATAATTTGTTTATTACAAAATGTAGATTGAAACATTCATGTAGAAAACTGTTTTTTTTTTTTTTTGTTTTTTTTTACTCGCCTATGTGTTCATGTTTATCTGTAAAGGATCCTCAATGATGCTATTAACGTGGGTGATCTATAAATGTCCTTAAATTATTGAAAACACCACACTCATTCACCAACAATGCAGAGATGTCAGTTCTTGGGCGCTTTTGCAATACCCACATTCCGCCATCAGGAGGCGCTTCCATTGAACCAATGCATGTCGTTACTCTCTTTTCCAGTGCTCTATTTAAGACTAGCCTCGCATCACCAGGCTCTTCAGACAAGCGAAGAGCCTGGTGTCCGTTACCTCCGAATTCGTCTGCATTCTGGTTCCTGTCTGTAGCGGATACCAAAATCACCAAATTCACCAAAATAAAAGTGTTCACCAACATAAAACTTATAAAATAAACATTAACTTGTAATACAATAAAAGCAAAATGTTAACTTAATGGCTTGGGGACTTTCTTGTAAATTATGTTCCTTAAATTAAAGAGTTTTACAGCATTTTATTAGCTTGGTGCTTTTATTTTGAAGGAAAGGTCTGTCTCTCTCGCCCTGGATCCGTTTCCTATCAAAACAGCGAGTCAACGGCCCTAGACTAATTTAAGACCAACCCCCCCACCTCTTCCTTCTCTCTGACGCTGACCAATCAGAGCCCACTGTGCGCTGTGCGCTGTCTGGGCAGGATGGCGGGAAATACACTCTCCGCCCACTTCCTTCTCCCTTGCACACCTGTAGTAAACGCTGTGGCAATTAAGACTTTGAGCCAGATTCCGATCGTGAAAAAAGAGATGATGATGAACTCGTCCACCTTCACAAGCTGTACCGGAGCAGAAAAACAAGAAACACTTGTTGTGGAAATTTCCTTTAACTTGTGAGAGAGAAAATCGTAAGTCCAGCAAATTGAGGTTTCACTTTAAGTACTTTATTTTATCTTGCAAGAGGTGGACTGTCATACACACAAAAGTCTGTACGAGAGTGCACACTGAAATTTGGTCACATCAGGTTACATAGGCACAAGAGCAGGAAGGAGCCATGTGCTCCTCCTTGGAGGCGGCATCATACATTGTCCAATAACATTAATTCTTGCAGAATAAGTTTGCATAGTACAAGTTTGCACTTAGCGCTCATGACATGTCACTGGACTATTATAAGGTTAACTCGTAAAGGCATGAAGCTAGTGGTTGTCTGTAACTTAAGGTTTGTTGTGGTTTTTTCACACTTCGGCATGTTGACATTTCGTTGACATCTCACTGTGGTTTTGGATATGGAGACAACTGCTTGCTTAAGCGTAATCATCATAAAATAACAGGAACCAAGTCGGACACCTGCATACTGCTCTATGCACAGCAGACAAGTGCAACTTGCGCTTTCTTCGAAGTTCAATCAAGGGTCATAACATAAAAATTTCCATTACACACTTAAAATACGTTTATTAAAAAAATAATAATAATTTTTTTTTTAACCATCACTCATGGACTAAAGGAATATAAACAAGGAGGAATGGATAGACTAAGGACTAGGGAGAAAGGAGGCCCCCAGGACTTGGTCATCTTTCAGGTTAACTATGCTACTGTAAGCCTGAATTATTATACTTCCGTGTTCTTGGTTATTAAATGGTTAGGATAATGTAAACGAGCCAATGAGGTAGATATAATGCCGTTATTGATAAACATTAAGCATTAGATCATTTTGTGTGTTGCTAATGTTATTAGATTCCTGGTTGAACATAGCCTACTGGTAACATGATGCAGATTTAGGAGATAAAATCTGGCCAAAAGTGCAACTAGTTTTTAAAGTAGGCTAGTCCTTCATGTATCCGGCCGGCGGCTGGAAGAGTGTGGGGACTATGGTGAAATGAGTAACAGCCACTGAGTTCTCCCTGTCAGAACATTCAAAGCAGATTTCACTGGGCAATTGAGAACACAGTGTCTGCAAGGCTTTGCCACATAACTTAAAAAAAACAAACAAATGTCCTCCACGCCTTCATTATAAGTATCCTGTTTGTACCAAGCTTGCAGGTGAACAACACTGTGTCACATCTACATCAATAGGTTTAAGTTGTAGCCCAAGGCCTCCAACACACCAACAAGGTGTTTCATGCAAATAAAATATGCAAAATGAGAGTATGGGTCATAATTGGTAAGTGGGTATCATGTCTACTCTTGTGGGTTAGGAGGACTGTGGTTACATGCACACAATGGAAGAAACCCCACTCCAGCTGGATTTCACCAACAAGTCTTTAAACTTTAAGACCAGAAAAAATCTTGGTTTAAATTGAAATTCTGTTGTTGCACCAAACTAGTTTAAACTTTAAACTTTAAATCTCTCTTTAAACCCAGTTTTGGTTTTTACTTTAAATGAAGATCAAATTTCATTCTATTGCACCAAATATTTAAACCCCAATTCAAACTGTGATCACTTGTTATTTTTAAACTGCCGGTAACCAAAATTGAAACATGCTCTATCAACTTGAGTTTTCTAATAAAGATGAATTAATATGAAAATACTTGACATGAATTACACGTATACAAACCTCTCAAAGGAAACTGTGTTGGAGCTGAACAGGAGGACTGAGCCAACTCTAAATGAAGATAATCTTGGGTTAAATCAAACCCTGTGGGTGCACTCCAGCTTTAAAATGTAAAAATATGTTCAGGATGGGTTGTGAAAGTATAGCAATAAGTGAAATGAAAGCTACGTAGTGAATGACTGGATTGATAAATGAGTGAAAAACACGTCCTCTGATCCAAACATGGCTAAGAGCAATTCTTTGTCCTCTGCTGTGCTATTCACCCCTAACTTCTCATGACTTCTCTTTGCATTTATCAGGTTGCTTGTGTGTGTGTGTGTGTGTGTGTGTGTGTGTGTGTGTGTGTGTGTGTGTGTGTGTGTGTGGTGTTGATTAAAACCTAAAATAGGTACCTGGCAATGCATCCAATCAATCACTCTCACCTCTCTGACCTTGTGACCTGTCTCCTCTCCCTCTCTCTGTGTAACTCTCCAGCGCCTCTCCCCTCCGTCAGACTGACTGTCTGCGTCCATTTTCTCGTCTGGCATCATCTCTCCGTCACCTGGCTGCGCTCTGGGGACAGTTTGTGTGCGTCTGTCTGCATCGTCCGACCCCTTTGACCTTTCGGGGTGAGGTGAGTAAAGTGGTCTCGGTCTGGGCCCGTATCAAACAGGGCAGTTGGCACGGCTCAATCACATGCAATTATGGCAGCTGCGACTGGCGTTGTCAGTGCGTGACGCAGGGGCCACGGGCGGAAGGTGAGCGCCGTGAATAATAGAGGAGTCAACGCTCACCAGAGAGCGGCAGCCTTCAAACATAATGCTCTGACCCTGACCGCTCCTCACCTGTGGGACGGGGGGTTCACCAGGCGTCGTGTTTTTTTTAGCAGGCTCTTAATAATGTTACGGTCTTTTGTAACTGGCAACTGTCCGCTGTTGTGGAGGCTGTGAGCACGACGGCTGAAATACTTAAAAGGACAAGCAGCATTCATTTCCCGAGCCGCGGTGCTTTGAGAGCAACAGTTGTCAGCTGATCTGAGGACAATTATTAGAACACCTGCTCAATGCTTTTGATAACATGTGGCCCCCTCTCTCTCTCATGATCGCTCTCAAAAAAAAGCCTGCACACACTCGTATGACATATTCACACCAGACACACATGTACGCACACACACTCATTCACACTTACACTACTCTTCCTGTTGTTTTAAACGCAGCACGTTCGAGCAGGCTTTTTCCAGACGTATATGTTTTTCATCGTTCGACTATTGTCCTTTCTTTGTGTAGTTTTTTTTATTTTTTTATCATTACCCAATTAAGGAAATCCCTGACACAGTTTCCCCCATGACAGAGGGTCATCCTCCAACCTCAGCCTTTGATTTCTGTCTTCACAATGTAGCTCGATTGGATCTGATCTGTCAGATGTGTGATGGTGGTGGCGAATAAGGGCAAGGTGCGTGTGTATGTGTGAGCGTGTGTGTGCGATTAGGAGTTCGCGTGTGTGTGTTGCGGCGTGTCACATACTTAAAACGTATGATTGGGCCTGCACACATGCTTCACGCCAGCACACTATCTGTGTTCTTCCTGTTTGAGTGTGATGGAGCAGTCCGTTGTGACCTTTAGGTGGTAGGCCTGCAGCTTCATGATTAGAGGGTCACTGGCTCGAACCCCTCTCCAGCTGTTCCCCTTCAATCCACCGTACAGTCCCCATCGCAAATGGGAACGGTTTGATGACATCACCAGTCACAGAGAGGCCAGTGGGAAGTCCGCCTTGCCCCTTCCCCTCACCTCTGCGATAGTGCTAATGAGGCGTGCCTCGTCCAGCTCTCTCACTCTTCCCCCTCTGTCTGTTTCCATCTGTTGTACTTCCACGGTCCTGCTCTGTCTCAGAGTCGTTGCTGGATCACCCCCGTAGACCACAGACACCCTACAGCTCCCGCTGCTGCAACTCTCTAATGACTCGCGCGCAGGAAACTGAAGACTCAGCTTGCGGCTCGGCCAGTGAGCGGGCCGACTAACCAGCCGGCTTCATATTTTCTTGTCCCTCAGATCTCCTCAAAGCTGCACAGTGGGAGGTAACCTTCACACACTGTGATCTGAATAACTGGCTCATGGTGTTTGCTGATGTGTCAGCCATATCACTCCAACAGGAATGCTTTTTGATACAGGCTAAATTTAATGGCTGATTGTGTGAAAGCAGCATGCCCCTCTTTATTGTCTAGGGGTGAACCACCACTTAGTGCTGGAGTTGAATAGTAATTAGTCACAAGGGAGAATCTATAGTGAAAATAAAATGACTTGTTTGGTATTGAATTAACTCCAACAATGGCATGTGAAAGCAGGAGATAAGCAGGACAGAACAAAAGCAAACGAATGCTATCGATATGAAAAAAAAAACTGACTGATGTGTTTATTCCAGGCCTGTTTTGTTTTGTTTAAAGTAGATCTCTCATAGTGTTTTTTTCTGGTTAGATACAACAAGGCTATTGGGATAGTCATTAGAAATTCACAAACAAAATAATGATTGTACCATATTTATCAGATGTTGCTATTTATTGCGAGCAAGCTGCATTTTTTTTAAAATCCCACTCTGGCAGCTCCGTTGAGAGTAGGCCAAGCTGCTCTCCCCTCACATCTGCCTGTGTTCACCCTGTGTTGTGAATTCACTTTGCCATGATGGAAGGAGCTGCAAGGTTTTGAACTTCAACCACAGTTAAAAGACAATGCAGTTGCGGTTGCATGTGACTTTGAAAACTCAAATCTCTTTCTGTTTCTGAAGGGAGCACTGACAAGACAGGGAGCGAGGCTCTCTTTCTTGCAGTTTTGTTTTCCCGTTAAAAATCAAAAGACGCAGCTCGCTTTATTTGCCCCTAATCAGCATGCAGCTGCTTTGGTGGTGGATTGCAGAGGTGTAAACCATGCTCTTTTTCCTGTATGGTGAGGTACGTCTTTCACAAAAGGCTAAGATTTTTGTACTGCAGCTTTCAAAAAAAAGGAAAAACAAGACAGCAAGTCTTAGAAAACGACCACAGTTTATTTTCATAAACCCCATATGTTGTTTTGTTTTGATCTGATAACAAATATTTGTTAAAGATTTGCCATACTGTGATGTTGGTGAACCGCTGTGCATCATATACTTGATATGGCCACATACATATTGTACCTTTTATGACATGTCATAAATAGATCCCTTGATTCCTGTACGTGTATGAAATATTAAAGCGGAAGCTGGGGCTGTGGGTGGAGAGGGATTTGTGCTTGTTGCTGAATAAGGTAAGGAAACTGAATCAGATGTAGCATTATTACTTCTCCTAATCATCTTAATAAAGTGATGGCATGTTAAACCAGGATTTTTTATCACTGCGATCAGCATGACTTCACATGATGTCACTGATGCAATCAGGATATCAGAATGAGCCTAAAGCAGATGTTGTTTTGGCCTCCTTCAAACGCTCCCCTCTCACATGACTCATTTGACAAATAGCTTTATTAATAACCAGCTTCTCCTACTACTCCTCCTCCTCCTCCCCGGCTCTGTGTCATTGAAAAACATAAGAACATCTTGTCTTGATAAATACAGAGCTGCACAGTGTCTTTAGCGATGCAGCTGGACAGAGGAGTGAAGTCAGAAATTGGAGGTGCCTCAGTCGACGTTGGAGAACCAGAAAAAGTCACAGCCATTCATCACAGTGTTTGGATGCCCATATATTCACGCTAACTGTGATGTGTGGTCAGTATCAACTGTAAATTAATGTGGCATTTGGGTCGTTTTTTCGTCTTTTTCATTTTTACAGTGAAAAGTTGGGGTTAATTTTGAGCGCACTGTACCTGCTCTGTAGCAAACACCCAACACTCACTGGAACATATCTAACATGTGTGAGAGAGATGATTGGAGAGGGAGAGAATGAAAGAATGAAAGAAAGACAGAAAGAGAGAGGGAGAGAGAGAGACAGCGAGAGTGTGAAGGCTTTCTGCTCCCGAGCACCAACTGCGCAGCACATTTTTCATTTCCCACCGAGTTGAAAAGATCAGGTAATTGAAAAGGAGACAATCCAGCAGCCGAGGCTCCACAGATGCCAATGAAAAGCTTCAGAGATATTAGAGTATTACACTTTGGGCCCCGTCTTTGTATTTCTTTCACATGGGGCCTATGGAAAAAAAATGGCTTTATAATGACAACACCTGAAAAGTGTTTTCCATCAGGCTCATGCATCATTGTCAGCGTGGGAGATGAAACCGTATTGTTTCCCTTTGGATGGGCGATGTCAGTGGAGAGACAGCAGGCTGCAGAGAGAGAGAGAGAGAGAGAGAGAGAGAGAGGGATGGAGGGAGCGAAGGAGAGGGAGAGAGCGCTAGAGAGATGTAGTATGTTCTTTAAATGCAAAGAACATTGAAATGTAATAAAAATCAGATGTTCATCCTATCACACACACCTCCCCAAATAATAGAAAATCACGCAGCTCAGGACTTTTATTACTTTTTGGAAATGTACATGTTCTCTGGCCAGTAGAAAGTGAAGATTTATAACACCGGCTCGTTCTGGTGATCATATCAAATGTTGTGTCCTGCTGCAGTGCAGTTCTCCCACAGAAATGGCACAGTTAAAATTCATTATCAAATAATGAATAACTCAAGAAACATGAATAAGTCAAATGTCAGATCTGAATACAAAACAAAGGGTGATGAGAGAAACTCAGAAAGTGGATTATTTATACATGACATGAACAGTAAGATGACTACACGATCCTTTAATCAGAGCATTGTGGGATATCTCGTTTATCAGATTTGTTTTTCTTATGAGGAGGAAGGTTAAATGCAAATGTAAACAAATGAAATATATCTGGCTGCGTGAGCATGCCACAGGACTTAACATGCATGTCATAAAAAGAATCCTTCATATTTTGGATGGATCTCATTTTTCCAAACTCACTGCCCTCCGTCAAGCCGTCCGAGTGGGATTTGTCTAAGATTAATAGTTTCATGATTTATAGGCTGGCAGTGTGTGAGCAGCACCGCACCTCCAAACAGCCAGATATACAATTATCCGCTCCTCTTGCCCTATATGAATGCCATTTCCCCAGCATCCCTCCTTAAAAGAGACATGGGCCATTTGTCTCCCTAGCTGCCTCCTCACCCAGGCCAGTAATAAGCCATCTGCTGGATCTGAACATGAAAGATTAAAATGATATACAGTATGAAAGCTCTCTATTCATTTGCTAATGTCCAAGATTCAGGGACGCAGAGGCCAAAGCTGTCATCTCTCTCAGGAAGAGGTAATTATCACTCTTCCTCTGAGGGGTGGCCGCTGCCTCCGCCTCAGCATCACACAGGACCCGGCCCCCGTGCCGGCTGCCACCGGCCAAACCTCATTTAGTAGGCCAGAACAATGCCCGACCAAATGTCTGGCTAATCCCCACAATCCTTTGTATTCATTGAGGGGCTGGTCGTATGGGCCTGAGGAGAGGGCCCTGCTGGTCGTGTGTATGTGTATGGGTGTGTGCGTTTGAGGGCAGGGGGTCAACTTCAAGCCCACAGTGCTACAGGCGAGGCGGGTGATTATTTCACTCACTGTCATTAAGTCTTTGTTTGTGTGACTGTGTGTAGGGACATGCACATACGTGTGTATGTGTGTGTGCACGTGGGTTAGGGGGTATGCCTTGTAAATAAATGGGAGATTAGAGTGAGACATTTTTTTGTGTGTGATTTTGATCTACATCTGAGAAATGGAGCAACGAGGAGAAGTTAAATTGGCCACGTACAGGAAGCGGTGGAACGATGGCGAGAAAATTGACAATGAGCTCACGGTGACCAAGTTTGGACCCTTTTGTTTCATATTGAATTTTCCTAGCATTATTTCAGGATTCATTACTGCCGGTGCATTGTTTTTATTATTTGATAAGTGGCTCCACTGTATCACCAGTCTATGTATTATTCAAAGACATTTGGGAGATTTACGTTTTGCTGGCATCAGGCCAATCTAATCCCAAATATCATCGGGAATATTAACACAGACAGTTTGTTGTTTAATCCTGTTTGGTTTGTGATAATGGAGGACAACTAATTCTGAAGTCAACTGGGGATTCACACTGAAAACAGACCAGCGTTGATGGCAAGGTCATGTTGGTTGAAGTGCTGCTGCTGAGACGGTGAAATATGATGTTGGAAATGCAGTTGTAGCAAATTAAGATGTTTCAAAATCTCATCAGACGGCACATAGCTTCATTGTACTCAGTATAGTAGTAACAAAGTATGTTGTTCAAGTTAATGTAATATAGCAGGAATTCCACATGTTGGATTTCCACTCCTCGCAAATGACCCTGCGTGGTTTTGCTGTGAGAATTTTGTTCGCCTTATTTTGCATCAAGGATGTGCAATGTGAAGCTTTGGGTGCAGTGATGTTTTGCATTCCTTCTAATTCTTGTTGGACTTTAAATTACATACAGAGAGACAGAGAGACAGAGAGACATAGGCGACGACTGCATGAAAGATCCACGGCCTGGTTTTCAGATTTCAGTGGTGGACTCTTGATTAAATTTGTTGTATTCACAGCATTAAAAAAAACAACCTTTACCTATGTTATTTTGGTTAATTTTTAGACTGTAGGAACATCGGATCAAAAATGAAATCCCATCAATATCTGTTGCTTTTGATTTTACAAAAAAATATTTCAGAGCAAGGGCAAGTTAAACCAAAACTGCACCATACACTGCTAACGCACTATATAATCTGGCATGGTGGCCTGAACATGTTGTGTGATCCCGACGCAGACTCTGTCATTTAGCCTGATGATGTGATATTTGCTAATTACACTGAAACACATTTTTTCCTCTCATCAAAGCTGCGTTCTCCCTTTTTCCCTCCTCTTCTCACGACTCTGCCCTCTTTTCCCCTCCCTCACCAGAGTTATGTAGCACCATAGAGCTTCTCTCTCTTTTAGCTGGGAGCTCTGCTGAGGAGGAGAGTAAATTAATTTTCCACGCAGACCAGAGGGCTTAATTCACTTACGGTCCCCAGAGCAGCTCGGCCTCAGTGGAGAGAGTAACGGGGGGCTCAGTTGGGCCGGGTGAGGAAATCCAGCAGAGCTCTTTTCTCTCTCTGTGTGTTAGGTGAGCTCCACTGTCTTTGCTCTCTACCTCCTCCTATCAAACATCATCCTGTCTCTCTCTGACATCCCTCCCCAACTCCTCTTCCTCCTGCTTCCCCCCCCATCTCACTCGGGGTGGGGTGCTGTGCTGTCCCCTTCCTTCCAATCTCCCTTCATCACCCGCTCATTCTCCTTTCATAATCAAAGAAAAGAAGCTCCTCTCATTCTCCTTTTCGTAATACAAGCCTCAATTATGCATAAACTCGTCAATTTGGCCGTTCAAAGAGGAATGACATGGAATCCAGCGGAGAGGGCTGTCTCAGGATATATCTTAGACGGTGACAACTGGAAGCTTAATGCATGTCTTAGTGACTGTCCTGTCTCTCACACCCACTACTGTGTGACCCGTCCTCACAATCATACTATTAAATCCATTTGATAGAACTGACTCGCCATGATACACCCCCATGATGTATTTTTACATCTGCCAAGTCCGACGCCGCTGCCGGGCTTCATCGTTAGCCAGGCTGGAACGAATCTGCCTGCAGGTCTTTCCTTGACCTCAGATTTCTACCAGCCTGTTGAAATCAACATTATCTAAAGCCTGTTAAGAGCAGTGAACCCCACACTTAACAGACATCAAAGCTTTGTTGTTATGTTGTTATTGTGGTACAAATTGTTTAAATCAATACTATAAGTTTGGCTCCAAGCTTTATTGCATTCACATCTCTCTTTTCTCCAAGTCTTCACTTCTCGCATGTTTAAATGAGATGGTGAGAGAGAGACCACCCCAGCCTCTGCTGTCTTGTTCTCTCTATCTTGCCCTCTATTTTTTTCCTTTCATCTGAGTCCAACTGTACCTTCTCTGTGAGACGACATGAGTAAATGGTTCTGTCAGGCCTCCTGAGTGGATTAAAGTGGCCTTCAATTACCTTCATCATTGACCTTATGAAGCTGGTTAACTGCAAAATCCTTAACCCTAAACTCAGCCATTGTACACTCTAATTCAGTCGAACACACACACACACACACACACACACACCGGGCGACAAACACACATTTGTGTTCACAACATTATAAAAGGGATGAAAATGAGTAGGAAAGATCTATAATGAAAAAATAGGTTAGGGCTAAAATAATTCATTCTGGAAGTTTCCCTTTTTTCCGATTTTGGTTGAGATCAAAGCTTGGTTTCAGGTCTAATTAACCAAACGAATGCAGATCCCAGACCTTCTGGCTGCGGGTAAGGCCTTGGAGGGATCCCTCGCTGAAAATCCACATCAGATTTAAATAATTAATATGACACCTTGAGCTCCGCAGAGAAAGAGGGGCTCCATGTTGGAGTTTAGAACAATGTCACTGCCAAGTGTAATGCTGTTTGTCTCCATGAAAATGAGCAGGGGAGAAAGCAGCCACTCCATTGTACTGCCTCCCTGGCGGATCAGGGGACTGCTCTCCCCTTTGTCATGCTAACGGGGAGCTTTAAGGAGACGTTGGTAAAGAAGGCCTGCGGCCGGCGCTCCGATCCTGGCTGGGCCCGGCTGAAGCAAGCTGGGCCTGGCTCTGGGGACTTGGAGCTGGGGTCATTTTATGGTTTTTAATCCTCTTAATCCCCGTTAGAAGGGGCTTGGTGGAGACAAATCCACTCCCAGAGGTCCTTAGGATTCAAACGCTGCGCTTGAGCAATTGTATCATTTGATAACAACAATGGTGGAGGATAGAGAGAGAAAGGGAGAGGGACAGACGGGGAGAGGAATAGGAAGAAAGATAGAAATCTACATTGTGATTGAGAGATATAGATTTTTTATCTTTACCCTCTGGTTATTAGCTTTCCACCTCAATCGTTACCTCTTGCACTTTTGTCTGTCAAAGTCTGTGTCAAGGTGGATACACCATCCTGGATCCGTGACACACACATAAACACTTGGTCTGAATCTAATGCTAATGACCCTTATGTTGCCCTGTGGTCCATTAAGAAATTCAGCTCTCACTTGGTTCCCTGTGTGGACAGCACAGTGGCCCGTTTCGGGAGGAACTGGGGAGCCTCGGATAATCCAGAGGGCCCTATTCAAATTAATACACTCCTGTTAACCTCATCTCAGACAAGCTCTCTTCATTATCACTCAATTAAAACTGCATATATGAACAGGCCTGGGCTGCAGAGGCCTCAGACTGTCTGAGCTTAGTGATGGAGCAGTGGAGTCAGATGGGAGGGCGGCCACAGTGGGACATGAGAACTCTGACTGATCAGGACGAAGACGAGCTTACAGCCCACTGTCTAATCAGAGAAGTGTAGGAGAGACATGATATACCAGCTGGAGTCCAGCGGAATATTAGAGGGGGAATTAAAGGTTCAGTCGCACTATGTGATGAACTGGATTTTGAGTTTTCAAATCCCATCTTAAGTGGCCACGGTAAGGAGTAGTTTGGGCAGAGAAGCTGTGGGTTGGCTACTAAAAATGCTTTATTTCAGACAACACTCCAACTTCTCTGTCATTTCTAATTGAAAGAATATGACAGGGGATGGTTAGCTTGAGTCACAATTGCCCGTGGCTCACCGAGCAAACCCAAACATAGTCTTGAGCGTTCCTTTTGTGGAGAATGACATGAGACAATGTGAGGTTGTGGTCAGCCATTTTTTGATGGCAGAAACCAAATCATGGGAATGAAGCAGAGGAAAAGCAAAAGCCAGAGGGAGAGAAAGTGAAGTTTAGGAAGGAGACTGATGATACGCTAAAGAGCTTTAGGCTTTAACTACAGATTATTGTTTTTCACTGCTCTCCTGTTCTTGATTTATGTATCAGCATAACCACATACATTGCTATTTGATATCTCTCTGTTATTCTCTGCCCGTCTCCCTTAGCTACTCCTTTTTTTAAATATATTTTTCTTCCATATACATTGCCCACCAGCTCTTTCCCACTAATGTACGCAGAGTGGAGTATGGGGTCGAGCACCTTCAGCTCTGAGCCCTGGTGTGGGAACAGGCTAGCTGTCTGTGTTCTGCATATAGCCTGCAGCCAAAGACTGAGAAGGAGCGAGCAAAACAACAACCACAAGTCTGGCCTGTCTGCAGAATGCCAGGACTGCTTAGTGGTTGGCAGCCTCAGCTCACCAGGGGTACACTGCTGTCATACGCTGGGAAGAAATGCTTGAGATCCCAAATTCCACAGACAAGGCACATGTTACTTGGAATGAAGAGGGCGAATCGCTGCCCCGGTTTGCGTACGTAATGCCGCGCTCGGATGATGAAAGTCAGGTACTTGTTTCAGGCTAGAACTTCCAAATGAAGCTGAAAAACACACTTCCTGGAGTTGAGTGTTCGGGAGGAAGTATTCACTCAAGCAAATCAGCATGTTGTTCTTTGAAGGGTCCAGAGATGCTTGTACTGCTTCTTCCTGAGTCAGGTAGTTAAAGTGTTTTTTGTTTTTTTTTACAGAATTGCTGCCTTTTTGCAGAGTTTAGTGGCCCTCAATATCCCATAATCCATTGCTGATGAATTTAGCATTCTGTCAATCTTTATCAACTTTTTTTTTTCTTTTCTTCTTCCATCAGGCGTTTGTCTTCAAGGTCACATTAGTCAGTAGTAAATATATTATACAAGATTTTTTTTTTTTCTGTGAGAGATTATGGCCGAGTAGTGTGGGAGCATTCATGGCTAAAGTTTGGTTGAAGATTTGGGGTTTCGTCACTTGATGAAAACGCTCGACCCACGTTATGTTGTGCCCTGCTGTACACTTTATATATATATTTTATACTATAGTGTATGCAAGTAGTCAAGGAATAAGAGGCAGTTTACCATTTGAAAGTGTTGTTTTTTTTAGTAACTGTTACCTTGAAAGAAAAGCGTTATATTATTTAGTACACCAGTGATACTGGAATTTGTTTGGAACTTGTTCTGACAAGCAAAATAATGATATTATTTTGGGAGATAAAAATGTTCTCTTTATGCACAGGACGCGTACCAAAACCGTGGCCCAAAAACCGAGGTACGGACCGTCCCATGGGCTCCCTGTACCGATTACCTTGTACAGTAGCAACTGTCTGTTGCTACTGTACAAGCTAATCTGGTGATGTTGTCGTAGAAGTCGTTATTCCAATCTAATCATAGGTTTTTATTTGAACCCAAACTATCTTTTTTCTGTACCCATCTGACTGTAACCATGTTGTGTTACTCCCTACAATTAAACCTTAGCAGCCATATATACATAACATTGATCTGTAATAATTTTGGAAAGCCTAGTCAATTTCTCACCTCCAGCCAAGAGGTGGGCTTCAGATCAGAAAATCCTGTGTGTGAAAATGTGTCAGTCCTGAGGTCAGTTAGTTTGGAGGTCTTGGCAGTTTGTCGCTAAAGAAATAAAGTAAAAATACATTTCTTATCATTGAATGTCCAATAGAAATGAAGAAGATCTATAGTATGGCACAAATGAACCATGTGTTTTGGTTCAGCTGACCCATGAAGTCCTCTAAAGGAAAAGAATCGAGCCTTTAAGCACAACACAGTCGATGAGTGAAGACACAAAGAGAAGACATCGTTACCAGACTTATTTAATTTGTGAGGTACAACACAAACCTGCATTGCTGCTTTTACCAACAATGTCAACAAACAATTACTGCACAGTTGCTGCACTCCAGTAAGACAGGAACGTTGAATCTGACACCAACTGTGAAAAAACTGTGCTGGTACTCTCTGATGGGTGATTTTTTTTCTTGGGCTTTATTATTATAGATATATACTAAAGCTGTTTGTTTATATAGCAACCGAAGAGGTCAGAAAAACGAAACACTAAGTCTAGATTTAAATTGGACTGAAAAATAGTAGCAAGTGTGAATTTCCTTTCAAGCTTTACAATAAATATCCTTGCCATGAGGCGACGGTCTTTCAAAAAGCCCACTAATGAAATGAATTCCCTGTGTCTGCAGAGTTCACAGTCCACGTTTGACCCTGTTGTCCTCTCCGCAGTAACGGCTACAACTAAAAGACCATTCAGAGCGCCAGATTGCAGTTTCCATCTGGTGTGTTTGCCGTCGCATCACAGGAAGACGTGTGAGCATCTCTTCGCGAATGCGGTTTCATAAAGAACGGCGGAGTGATTTGTTAACACTGCTCTCGCTGCACACGCATTGTTTCACACTGTGCGTTGTTTTCCTTTGTCAGGTCCTAAGTCCTAACTCTGCGTCCTTTGATCAGGGCCGCGTTCACCACCCTCATGTTTGTATAGCCTTTGAGAAAGACAAATGCAGGCAAGAAACCTGTGTAATTAGCATAGCGTGTGTGCTTGTGTATGTGCGCTTTATGGAATCCGGGTTCATTTCAAACACTTGGTTCTTACTGGGAGTGCAGCTGAGAGCAAAAACACTGCTCGTTGGTGTGTGTGTGTGTGTGTATTGATGTGTGTTTGCGTGTGCATTGACAGCCTTTGAGCCAGTTCTCGCCTTCACTAAAAACGCTCAGGGCACAAAGCAGCCTTCCCCGCTCTGCTCCTGAGCACAGGCCCTGCTCTCGCTCTCTGACAGTAGCTGAAGGTAAGCACCAAAGACATCCTGACACAGGCGCGTAAAAGCACTTTTGATGCGGGGAAAATGGACCGCTTTGCAGTGTACAAATAACAGCAAAATGTCAACAGAGCGAGGCGAGTCCGACGGGAGGCAACAACACAAGCCAGGTTCAGATGATATTACGCCGAACAAAACATGAGCGTCAACCACCAAAGGCCCTTTGCTTGTCTGCCTCGATCTTCTCATTGTTTTGACTTTGTCTGTTTATCAAACCATCCTTTTCTCCCACGTTCAATCAAAAATGTAATAACGTACAGGAATACGACGGAGGAAACACACCAGGGTAAATAGAAAAAGAGAGACAGGAATTCAAACACTTTAGTCAACACAATAATGGTAATATTTCATTATCTGATGTATAGGTTTGTTTGTGCATGTTCACCCAGCGTGCAGTTCTACAACTAAGGACCTAAATACTTGTTATTGACTTGTGTGAGCTTCTCACTCATATTAATCATCTGATACTCAATTTTTTCTTTTACCACTTTCAACATCCAGCAAAGCTTCTTCCTTTTAAAAGACTTCTCAGAAAACCTAACACAGATAGTTTAACGGGCCATCATTCATTACATCTGGGTTATCACAAGCCACCCATCATAAATAGGCGTTATGAGGTGTAATTAATTGCTTTTATTAATGACTGATTAATTATTTACTACCCTTTATAGAGCTGTGGTAGCTTTTGGGTTGCCATGTTGCAATATGTTTTGCACACTTATAGCTGCAGACATGATAACTTAAATTACTGAAATGAATTTTTACTAACAATAACTACAAACTTGATGATTTATTTAAAAGTGACAACTCCCTGATGATTTATTAATGCATTGCCAAGATTTAGAAACAGCATCATTGCCAAAATAGAAAAGACAAACACCTGCCAAAAGGAGTTTTAACACACACATGTTCAATTAGTGAGTCAAAATGAAGGAGAGATAGCTGAATAGCTTCTGTACTTATTGTGTGTTCAACTAAAATTAAATATATACAGTATATCACATTAACACATTCTTCTGCCTTTAACTGCGTCTTCTTATTAATTGCACCGGAAGCAGGATCACATTTAACCTCATAACTCTTCTACCTGTCTCCTGTTACTCATCTGTGTTTACCTGTCAATCTATATTTCTGCACATTCCCTATAGTCCTTTACCCTGCAACACCTCCCCCCCATCTGTCTGTCTGCGCTGTTTCTCCTGTGAGGTGTGTGTGGTGAGGGGCCGGGGGGTCAGGCCCGGGCGATGCTCTGGTAGATAAGTGTCTGCTCTATCCCAGGGCTACACCTGTAGGTCAATGCAGCAGGATGCTAATCCCTCAGCCGCTCACTAATACTGATGATCTGCATCTGAGACCCTCTCCCCTGGGAGTGTGTGTTGTATGTGTGTGTGTGGTTGTGAGGCCTGACAGATGAGGCAACAGGGGGCCCAGCAACCCGTGTCTATGTGTGTATGTGTGTAGTATTGAGGGGGATGGGGGAAATTATTTAATTCTGCGTGTGAGTGTTTATGTATGTATATGTGAGTGCAGGCGAGGGTGGAGCTATCTTTAAGGGATGCTGGGAGGGTAACTGGGCCGTTTTCCTTGGCCTCCACCTTCAGAAGGAGCTCGGATGCTCAGATCCTAGACTGAATAATTTGTCATCTATTTACATGGAGCTGAAAACTGGAGAAATGGCATGAGCAGGTGGTATGTCTCGCTGCCTCTTCCTTGTGCCATAGACAGATGTGCTTGGCTACAAACACCCCCATCCCAACCCCCCCCGCAGCCACCATCCTCTTGGCTTCTCCTGGGGCTCTCTTTTGATGCATAGCACTTGTCTATGCATCACTTGTCTAAAATAAGTAAAGCAAACACTGCTCAGACTTCGTCTTACAGTGAACGAGACTACTGGTTACGGCTGGATGTATTGGATGTATTTACAGGAGTCTCTAAGCCAATGGAAGGGCAAGACTGAGGAATTTGTTTCTACCATGATAAAATGACTACACCCACTTTCTTGTTTTTTTTTATTGATGCAAAAAACCCCTAGCCTGAACATAAGATTTCGCTGTTGTGCACTTTATACAAACATCATCATAAATCCCGTTCTTTAAGAAAAGCCTTCATCAGTACTTACACTACTCTTACTCAGACTCGCATGGAACTTATTTTGAAGGTCACACATGAATCAACTCATCTCACATTTAGGTACTGAATAAAATATTTGTATAATTTTGTGTGCAGCCAAACTTATACACAGTATAATAAGAAAAGAAATGGAAAAAAGACAGAAAATGAAGCTGTCTAGATCATTGATAACAACTCCTGATTTGACCCGATTGGCAGAATGCAGATGTTTTTGTGATGCAGATCACTGCTTTGCATTATACCACGATCATGTTGCAGAGAATTTTCTGCAATTTGTTACTTAGAAAGTGAGCAATACACAAGATTTAGGCTGTAACCAACTCCAGAATAAAGAGAAATAACTGAGATAATCTCCCACAGCTTCTCTCAGGCTTTCCATACAGACTCTGTCCTGCTGTCTCTAAACAGGCCCAGTTGCAAAACTCATAGCCACACCTATCCAACTGCTCCAACAGTCCACAGTAACAGGTTTGTAAACATGAGCGACAGGCTAACCAACCTCAGTTGCATTCGTAACGTGGAAATTACAGGGACTGTACTGTACGAACCGTTTATCTTATCTCTTGATCTAAACCAACTTTACTGAACATAATTGGTAATCATAACAGCCACTCCCCATGCCCGTTACAATATATTAGAGTCAAATATTTATAGTAGTAGTTCAAAATTGAAAAAAATAAAAAGATTAGAGGGGAAAAGGCGAGGAAGGAAAAAGTTAAGACGAGGCAGTGAGAACAGGGTAACAGTACTTGATTTGATTAGGTGTACTGTTGGAAAAAAAAAGGTAATTGGGTCTGTCTTCCGGCTACCTAACTTCATACTCACATGCTCACGCACACACACACACACACTTGCTGGAACTGCACGCTTATCATATTTCCAATCACTAAACACACATTCATATTTGAAGGTTTATCCCAGGCGGCTATTTCAAATTATTATGTATGTGATTCCAACCACACAGAGTAGAGAAAGTGTTTACTCTCTTCATTGAGGCGCTGGATAAGTTGAGAGCAGAAGCTAAGTGTACTACAGTCTATGGCAGAAGAATAAACATTTTCCTTTATAGCCTGAGGACCCACTTTTCATCTGTCAAGCATGTTTTAATAATTAATCTGTTTAATACACACACAGCATCTGCTGGGTACAACTCCCATCCTCCCATTCAAACTGACTAGCACAGCTGCCACTGTTTGGGTGTACTGTACAGGTCTGGAATATGATAAGATGTTTTTTTTCTGCTCTGCAATACACAGACAGAATACTACTATGCATGCTGACATACAGTATATAGACGCACGCAAACACGCGCCAACTTGTACATTCACACACTTCTTTTTGCAAACTAGTTTATGCTGAAGGGGTGAAGCCCTGACCGTGGGCCTACTTTCCCTATGTATTTCTCCTCGGTGAGCAGGCCAAATGGGGATTGTGTAAATTAAATACATTTCTTTTTCCGGGCAGCAGAGAGAAATGATGCCAGATTAAGCCCATGAATATATACATGGGCAAGGGCTGACCTGTCTCCAGACGCCTGATTTCCCTGGAGGGGTGCTGACATGGTGAGGGGCTCCAGGGGTGTGTAGGTGTGTGTGTATGCATGGGTGTGCGCGTGCTTGCTCGTGTGTGTATGTGTATGTGTTGCACAGTGCACCTCAGACAGAGGTGAGGAGATCTCTTGAACAGGTCCAAATTGAGCTTAATCTCATTCCTCATTGTGCTGGAACAGGAATGAAATTGCACAATTGCACTTTAATCGACGATCGAACACCCCCCTGCCCCTCCCCAACCCACCCCACCCCAGCACACCCCACCCCACCCTCCCCCCCAGCTCCTATCCTATTTCTCTCTTCCTTTTCATTTTTCCTGCTCTCTTTCTCTCTCTTCCTCTCTCTCTCTCTTTGTGTCCTTGGCCTTAAATTCCCTACATGGGCCGGTGGGCATGATTGCCTGTTAGCCTCTATTTTCTCCTCTTTTATTTTTTGTTCCAGTGGAAGCATCTAATAATGTCTGTTCAAGCAATCAGGAGGTTAATGTGGTTAGGATAAGGGCAATCTTAAACCAATAAGGGCCATCCAGATGCTCCGCTTCTCTTTCAATCCACGTCTAATCCTGGAAGATTGTGATTTCGGGAATCCTGCGCTACATCCGTTGCACTGGAGCGCGTCTCTATCATGGGCAGGAAGGATTCAGTCAGTACCCTGGGGTTGATTAGACACACACACACACACACTCACTCCAACACACACACAGTCATTTGTGCCACACAGGTGCTTTTGATTATTTAAGGTAGGAAACCTTTGGTCAGCTTGAAAGTTCGCCATAGGAAGGGCATTTGCTTTTCCGAGAGTTTAAAGAGAAAGAAACAAAACTTATTTAACCGGGGGGAAAAAATAACAAAAAAAAACGCTTTCGGTCACGGTCTACCAGCGCTCACAGAGCGATCATATTCAGCAGTTTGCCCTATTTGATTCCCTCTCTAATGCATCTGGCAAAATCAAACAAACCACAGTATCCAGGAGAATCTAGTTTTGTTATGAAACAAGTTGAGGACAACACGACTCTGCTAAACTAACAATGCCTGTGCGCGGATTACAGAGATCCGTGTCAGTAACCACAAAGAAACACCTGCTACGGTTGAATGCAGCTCAACCCTCTAAGTGAAAGAACAGTTCTCCATTTGATGATGGTGGTAGAAGTTTGAAAAAAAAAAAAAAAACCTGTGGAAACCAACAAAAGCAAAAGCAACGATCCCATAAAATCCTTATTAGCAGTAAAATAGCACCTAACTAGCACAGCAAAGTGGAAGATATTACATTTAGTCATGTGGTTATGTGTACAATTAAAGGAACTTATCTTTGACTGCAGTCGGCTGGAGTCTGCACGTCGTCTATTATAGCAGAATTATTATAAAAGCCATGTTTCTTACAGCATTATAATGATCTCTGCGTGTCAAAATGTGTGTGCAAACATAATGAAAGGAAAGTGCGTGGAAAAACATACACCTCGGCGGGAGCTGCTTGTGTTACACATATAGACAAAAAAAAATACAGGTACTTCAGCCATGTAAAATGTGTTGATTTGTTGCTCAGGGTGTTGGAACAAAACAATGCAATAAAGGTTCCCAGGCTGTTGTATCTGGGGTGGATGTTCTCATTATGGCCCATAATGAAGGGCCCTCCTTACCGCTGTGCATCTACTCAGCAACACTGACGACCTACACGCACATACACACACAGGCCAGGCCGCTGCCAGGCTGTCAAGTCCAAAAATAATTAGGCATCAAAATGAGTTTCCCTGTTTTTTTTTTTTGTTTTTTTTCTTTCTCGCCTTGTTCATTTTATTCATGTGCTGGAACTCGGGAGACTGGCTAATGCAGTTAACATGCTCTCATCATGAATTTTCATTACACCATTACATGGGTACATTACAAGAGCAGGGGAACTGTGACTACAGGGATGCCATCAACATACACACACTGACAGAAACACACACACACACATACACACACATGCTGAAGTCCCAGACGAACATAAACCCATGCATTTATTCAGATGCAGGAATGCATATGGAGGGATGCAGTTTGACTCCAGAACGTGCAGCGTAGCTTTTCCAAACACTATCAACTTACATTACTGCTGATTCTTTAGTATGTTGAGATGTGTGGTTAAAGGAAGAGTTAAACGTTGTAGTACTGTATACTACATTTCTTGCCTAAATTCAGCAGGGAATCGATAGCCTTCTTGTATATGCAGAGTATGTGAAGCCACAACATGCAGCCAATTAACTTTAGTTTTGCTAAGCACTGGACTCTGACTGGAAATAGGAGGAAACAGGCAGCTGGGGTCTGTCTGAAGGAAAGAAACACAGATATCAGAATCTATACGGCTCAAAACTTAATTCCTAATAACAAACAAAATATGTGTTTAAATTGAGAGTTTAAAGGTGCTGATGAGTGTATAAACAAAGCGGAAGGAAACAGTAACAATGCCTTTTACAATTACAAGGACACTAAGGCGACGTTACAAATGTATTATTTTGAGACCAACACAACCAGAGACATTAATTTTATCATAATCAGATTTATAACCCAAAACCATCTAATGTGCAAAACAGGATTTGAATAACTGATTATCAAAATATGCTAGTTGCCAAATTCTCTGCTGGTTGTCTATTTGTCAATGATTGAAGCTTTTGTTTTGGCTAGGCTAACAGTTTCCTCCTGTTTCAACGCTAAGGTAAGCTAACTGGCTAACAGTATTTGAACAACAGCTTTATTTAAGTGTGTGATATTAATAACCCTCTGTTGCCTAAGTACCGTGACACAGTTCACACCAGGAGTGCGGTCAGGAGTCAAATTAGACATGTCTGTCATTTCCAACAGGGGAACTATCATCACAAACACAACACAAGTCTCAGCTGCCTGTCACATTAACAAAACTAAACTAACACATATACGCACCACTACCTTCAAGGGCAGCGCATGTGTCAATGAGCAACAAGGGTTCGCATTTGTTACCGTGTGCGTGTGCATGTGTGTGTGTGTATCTCAGTGGAAAATGAGGTTTCTTGGGGTTTCTATTGCTGATCTGCTCATGCTCAATTACCCAAAGTCTCCTGGGGCTTGGGAAGGTAAACACACATCAGCTGGGCCTGATTTATTTCACTGTCCCACTGCAGCCTTGAATTAAAGCATGCATTTTCTCTCCTCCTCTCTCCCTCTCTCCTTCTCTCTCTCCCTCATCCACACTCCTACACACAGACATACCCTCTCCCTGCACAGATAGGCCTCTGTGCATAATACTTGTGTACCGTCATTCACTCACAGAGGCAATTGTGATGATAATTGTGTTCCTCTGTCATTTGCAGAATTTCACCCAGACAAAACATCTTGAGACATTAAATCCCTGGGATCAGATGGTTTATTATCATCAGACACTTCCTACATAGCTAACTTGTAAAAGTCGTGTTGCCATGACAGATGAGCGCAGGTGCCTTTGTTACAACCTACATCGCTTGAAGCCTAAATCTCCTTCCAACCCTCTTTCCCTTCTTCCTTCCTTCCTTCCTCCCCCTCTCTCTCTTCCTTCCCTCTCACTTTCCTTTTTTACCCAACAGGTATATATGTATACATGTGCACCTTACTATCCTATGCTAGACATGCATAGTTTAGTTCATATTGTCACATGGGCCTGTGTAGAAATGTTTTTGAACACAGAGCAGACAGCTAGCACACTGTGAGTAGGTACGTAGCTCTTTCTTGTGACCTACACCTGTGGTGCGGCTCCAGGGATGGCCTGTTGCTCTGTCAGTCGCTCAACCTCATTGGTCTCCTCTGGAATATCTCAATATTGACATAGATGAGCCCTAGAATATGGAGCCATTTGAGCTTGGTTTGTTACCTAATACCTGCTTAAAGGAATAGTTCACCAAAAAATGAAATTCACCCCAGTTTTTTATTTCTCAAAGTGCATCTGGAGACACGGGAGGGGGGTTCGTAGTCCAACGAAATCCTTATATGATAGTCAATAGTGCCCAACACAAAAAGGTCCACAACAACCCGCTAAGATTCCTCCATACTGCTCGTCCGCTTCAATCCAAGTGTCCTTAAGGGATATAGTCCAGAGTTTACTCGAATCAACGCCATTCAGGACATTTTTACAGCCAAAACAGTCCTGTATTGCGCTCTGACGCTCACATGCCCCAGGCAAAATCACTACAGGATTGTTTAGACTGTAAAAATGCCCTAAATGACGTTGTTTCGAGTAAACTCTGGACTATATCCCTTCAGGACACTTGGATTGCAGCGGACGAGTAGTGTGGAGGAAAATGACAAGGTTTTTGTGTAGTTTTATGGACCTTTTTGTGTCGGGCGCTATTGACTCTCATAGAAGGATTTTGTTGGACTACAAACCGCCCTCCTGGGTCTCCAGATGCACTTTGAGGAACAAAAAACTACTCCGGAGTATTCATCAGCATGAGGGTGAGTCAATGACTGAATTTCATTTTTTGGTGAACTATTCCTTTAAGGGCATTCATATAGGAATATTGTCACTGTGAGCATGTTGGCATGTTGAAGTTAGTATCAACCTCAAAGCACCAAGTGTCTCACAGAGCTGCCAGCACAACCATAGACATAGTAGCAGTATTTACAATGAGCCTTTCATTGCACCAGAAATCATAACAGTTAAATCTGAATAAAAATGTCTCATGTAAACGTCTTTATAGAAAAAAAACCCATAATATTCTAGTGAATCTCTGCCATTATGTAAATCTCGACCACTACTTCAAGTTGTATATTCTCCCACAGGATCTTTGAATACCGTACTGTATGGGTGATATATTTATAGGGAAGATGAAGCTGAAGATGTGCTTACTGTTCAGTTACCCCAGTAATAGCCTTTGATGGTGCGAGTTGCATCAGTACCACAATTGCAACAGTAAATCAATACACTAAAAGTTCAAAGCATTCAATACATCGTTTAAAGAAAGTGCTCATGGCGGAGAGCTGGTTTCACTGTTTGGCATGTTAGAGCCGTTCTCCCTGGTTGTTTAGTATGGACTTCTCATCTGATCATTGCATGTACTGGTCGTGTAAACATCTATGTAACTGCAGACACTGATGCATGTATGTATAGGTCTGCAGGCTAATCATTAGTTTAGTGATGAGACCTTATCCCAGTCCATGAAGACGGAGAGGGAGCTTGGCCTTGCCATATTTATTCCTGCTGGGAATCTAACCCAGTGATCTGCAGTTAGGCGGCGAACAGTTTGCCATTTTTCCCACAAGTGAGATATTACCACTGAGTTGTATTTACTTTATTTGATGTGTTAGAGTCTTAGTTGTGGCATAGATGGCCCCATAATACAACGAAGATGGATAGATGACATACAAAAAAATGGAGGTAAAGTAAAAGAGTGGATGAGGAGGAGTTTAAGGCGGGATCAATCCAGGATTCTCCTCCCCTCCTCTTCTCTCTCCTGCCCATCTGTCCTCAACCTCCTCTCTTGCTACTTCCAAGCTGTCCTGTGTGATTGTTTGTCTTCAGAACGTCGCTGTCTGCCAGACAGGACTGTAGCATCGGTGTTAGGAAGCGTTCCTTTCTCTGGTATAAGGCTGCAATGACAACGTCTGCCATGTTTCACTCTGATCTCTCCATCAGTGTGAATAAGTGTATCGCCACGCTTTCTCAGACTGTCACTCACTCCTCTGGGGAGACACACACACACACACACACACACACCCTCTGCTCCTTATTATCTCTGCTGAGATGGACGCCTTCAAATGGAAATGCTACAGATGTAGATGCACAGGCAAATGCAAACAAACATTCACACAGACACACACATACACGCACATACACAGTATATATATATTGCATATTGTATGTGATTTATTGGTGTGTGTGTGTATGTATTACAAGGATACACTGGGCAGTCTGCAAAGATATACATACACATGGATGCAAGTATTAATAGATATACAGCTGCACGTCTCCTTATCACTTGCACACTAACACAGTAAACCTATAATAACTCCATTACATCTAGTGTTAAAAACTACAGGTTTGTTTCCTCTTCATGCTAAATTGATTTATTTATTGTGTGTGTTATTGCGTTGCTCAATGTGTGTGTTTTAACAGATCAGTGGGTCAAGCCAGAAATTACAGACGGAAAGACACAACACACATGTGCTGTGTGTGTGTGCGTGCGTGCACAGGAAGTACATCGAGTTTTTGTATGTGCAACTACTCTGTGGCCGTGGTTGTGTGTCAGTGTGTGTGTGTGTGTGTGTGTGTGAGTGAGCTGACCTGTAGTGCAGCCGCACAGCTCTAGCTGACTACTTTTGTTAGATCCCTCTGTCTTTCGTGCCACATCAAAACACCTCATTATCTCTTCTTCTGTCACTGGAATTCAAACTGTTCTTTTTTTTTTCTTTTTTTTTTTACTATTAACCACCTCAATATGCTCCCTCACTCTCACTCTGTTTGTCTCTCTCTTCTTCACTCCGCTGTCTCTGTCATCAGCTGCTGAGACAGCGGTTGGGTAACAATTTCTCCCTTCTCGTTTGAAACCATTATTTAAATAGCAGATGTCTCGTCCGGCGAAGGACAGGAGAAGAAAGCGGTGCTCTTGCACTAATAAATCCTTTCACATATTTGTCAGGTGAGGAGGACCACCAGCTGTAATAGTCTTCATCAACCCTTAAGCTTCCTCTCAGGCAGTGACAGACCATATGGTGTTGTGCATCGTCATGCTTTAGGGGCTGTCCCTGCACACAGGTCTCTGGCTGAAGACACAGATTTGATTGTTAAACGAAGGTTAAATCATATAGTCAAGTACGGGAAACTCAGGAAGTGACTCAAAGTTTACACAGTGTTAGCTATGCGTCAGCGCCCAGAAACCACATCTCCAAATCTATGTTGCATTTCTCCGAACTTGTCATGCTGTTAGTCATTTTTAGAAAATTTAGCCGTATCCATGTCAACATACTTGAAGGGTAAGAATTAATAACTTTGCAGTGCCAACGGTTATTAATAGAAAATAGAGGCCTTTCTAACGAGTGAGCGGTGCTTCACAAGTACCCGGATGGCCCGTATTTATCTGTTGCTTGAGGCGATCTCTCTCATCATTTGTTTTGATTTACAGATGGTGATATGTGAAGTCTGGACGGTGCATTTTCTGTATTGATCTTGTCCACAGTGGCACACACAGTAATGCGGGCTCCAGTAACTGTATAGTCAAGGCCCCGGCCTCTTAATTACAGTACAAGTCAAACAGGAAATAAGAATTACTTGAAACAGGAAGTTCATATTACTGTGTGAGCCTGGCTGTGTCAGCAGTGATCACTCTCTCCTCATTACTGTGTTATTACACCTCATTGAAATGCACACACACATACACACACATGCACACACTGCACCTGTAGACTGTAGGCGCCAGGTGTCCAGAGAATGGATCACTTTCTCTATGCCTCATTTCATGTAACAGCTGTTTTCAAGAGGAAGTCCATGCAGCAGGGACTTCCTGTAGGAGGATGCGTGGGGGTTACATTACTTACTACTTTATTAGTAGTGAAAATATACTTGCTCTGCACATATAGGAATGAAATGTTCATACCTGCAGTGTTTGTATATGTATGAGTGTTTGTATTCAGATACAGAAAGATACAGATTGGTTTAGTAATCACTTGTTTTTTCTTCCTGCTTACATCTTTTTTTGATGGTGGCAGAAGGGTGGCATGCTCTCCTCCTCCTCTTTTCTCCGCATGGAGGATAGAAGCCTTCTCCTCCCTTTTTCCCCGTGTATGAAAGCAGAGCGGTCGAGCACGGGGAAGGTGGTAACCCTTTTGTTTAGCCTCGGCTCCATCACAGGCCCTGTCAAGCCCAACAGACGAGCAGACAGGGCCGTGACAGGCCCGCTAATCTGACAGCTCCTCAACATCACAAAGCAAAGAGCAGCCATCACATCAAAGTGGCGCGAGAGAGGCACCGGCAGTGAGAGATTGACGCCACTTCTTTGCTCTGCCATTTTCACTGGTGTCTTCATAGAGCCTCTGACATGCTGCGCACCAGGATCCTTCAGAGGGGGTATCCAGGTGGTAAAAGGGGGAAGCCTGAGTTGAGGGACTCCCCTCTGGCTGAGTGGTGAGCGTGGGTAACCTTCCTGGAGGATGAGAGCGTGATACACTGAGAGTACATGACAGGCTGTTTAAATGGATTTGTGTTTACGTGTTTGTGTCACTCACAGCGGGGGGCTGGGCTGTATTGAGGAAGGCTAGGTGGGTGGGTTGGTGGGGGTCATGTGGCAGCTGACTCTTTCCTGCGTATATGGCTTTTATTATGTAGGGAAAGAGGCATTATTTTTTAAATCACAGGTTCAACCATTGAAATCCTGTGTCACTGTCCCGACACAGTCACGTTCACCTCTGTCTATGGAGACTTCTCTGAGGACAGGACTCTGTTAATCAAGGGGGCACTGGCAGCTTCACTTCACTTCACTTCACTGAGGCCTCCAATATTCTTTTATTCAGAAGAGTTTTTTTTTATCTTATACTTTGTACATTAGTTAATTCTTATTCCTGTCATAGCAGTCTGGCCCATCTCACATTACAAGACACCAATAATCTTACAAGAAGAAAATATGTCAAATGTCAAATTTGTCCAACCTGCAGATTATATGGTTTAATCTGTGTACATCATCCATATGTAATAAATCAACGTCTGCTTTTATTTGCCAAAAGAAACCCTCCGAATTGCAATTAAATAAAAGTGCAACAGAAAACAAACAAACAAAACATTATATATCAGGACTGAAAGTTCTTTATATTTAGACAGCACAGATTAAATGGACATTACAGTAAGATGTATTGTTCCAATATTGAGAAATACCTCATCAAACCCATAGTTATTGAGCAATTTATAGGGAAAATGTTTATTCGATATTATCTAAGATACTGGAACTCATTTAAAGTGAAATCAGAGCTACTAAAGTTGCTGTCCATTGTAAAATTTCTTAGGTAGAGATTTTTTATGGTTCAATTATTATATAGTAAACATTTTAGATTTTGTAGCTGGATATCTAGTGTTTAAAATCTGTTGGTGATTGTATCAAACGCTACCTGTTCATTGGTATGCTGTTCTATTTTAAACTTGTATGGAAGATATAAACCATTATAGTTTCTATATTATTTTTAATGGATTATATTCCAGGCAGTTGAGACAGTTTTGGAACTCATTTTAATCACGGTAATTGCAACTAGAATATTTGATCCATTCAAGCTGTTATAGTTTTGACCTTATCAATGTTTGAGCAGTTTTCTAGTCTATTAGTCCATTCATCTCCTCTATCCATCTGAAGTCCCAGTAATTCTTACAACTCCTATTTCATTTACTGTAGCACTCTGAGATATGTCAGAGAGTAGGGTCACACACACCAGGTATGTGGGTCACGTGAGCTCTTCCTCATCCAGATGGTTAACCAGATGCAGAGCTGGCAGTCGTCTGACAGGGTACACACCTTACCTGCATACAAAAAACAAATGCATTAACAACAGACAGGAGCATTCATCAAGGGATGAAAAAA
Source organism: Trachurus japonicus (assembly GCF_045865225.1). Taxonomy (NCBI): domain Eukaryota; kingdom Metazoa; phylum Chordata; class Actinopteri; order Carangiformes; family Carangidae; genus Trachurus; species Trachurus japonicus. The sequence continues at coordinate 21,306,034 of NC_140927.1, forward strand.
AAAAAAAAACTACCGCTGATCTTCCTTGTACTAGAAACTAGTTGGGAGTGAACAGCACAGCTTGGGATGTTCAAGAGTCCGAACACCTTGCCCACGGTTTGGCAAAGGTTTTCTGCTTCATGTTAGGTAATAGAGTTGATGAATGTGAGTTCTGGGACTGGAATGAGGTAATGGTCTTGTAGCACTCTGAAGTGCCCCGAGTCCATCTAATAATGTAAAACAACACTAATCTGAGAGAGCTGCTTCATCTCTGCATGTTAATCAATAAACTCATTACCTCCGATGCTTAGTGAAGGATTCCCTGATGCCTGCTCACTGATGTAGGCAGAAAAAAAAGAAAGAGAGAGGGAAGGGAGATGGAGATGAGGGGGAGAAGGGAGAGGTGGAGAGAGAGGTTGATTATAATTACAGATTTTAGCAGCCTGTGCCTTAGCATAACCTGCTCATTACAGTGAGTGAGTGAAAGTGTGTGTGTGAGTGCGCGTCTGAGTGTGTGTGTGTATGTGTTGGCCTTATACTTTTAACATAGCCCTATAGCCACAGCGCTCCCCAGCTTCCCCTTCTGCTGAGAGCCAAGAGCAGCCGACACAAGTGGCCCATTTAGAATATAAACACACAAAAACCTGTTATTTCAATTGACCTTCGTCACATCAAGCTGTCAATGATCTCAGCTCTGTACTCTTCGCCGTTTTCTCCTTCTCTTTCTCCGAGGCAGGCTGCATGGTAATGAACATTTGGTTCAGAATGGGTGAGAAAGAGAGAGAGAGAGAGGGAAGGAGGGGGAAATTATATGCCAGGGTATTTAGCCTAGCAGTGTTTCTGGTGTAGGTGAGACAGCCAGCAGCGTTTATGGAAATGGACAGAGCTGAGGGAGGCACAGTGGCTGCTGCTGTGTTTTTGACCCACCCCCCCACCATAAAAATCTCCCAACAGCGAGGACTTGGGAGAGCACGCTGACAGATTGGGTATTCCTTTGTTAAACGGATCAGCAAACTTTTCATTCTGCGCCTGATTTGGGATTTCCTTTTGTCATTAAACGCATGAAATCTCTATTTGCTTACCTCTAAAATAAGATGCGGGGGCCACGGATGCTGTGACGACACCTCTCAGAGTTTGAGTCTTTCTGTCACATTTGTGCATCTGAAAGTGTGCGTGTGTGTGCGCCTGTGTTTTGCTGCGGATTGTCAGTGGTTGTTGATCATTATGTTTGTCAGTGTTGTGCCGTAGTGTATCTAGCAGGCATCCCTGGCCTGCTTCTGGCTTGTGATTATGAGATGAGAAGTGTTTATGATTGACTGAGCCATCCACTGTCACTGTACACATCCATTAGCATAACTCTCCCAGCTGTCACTGTTTATCCGCGTACAGTGGAGGCACGTTATGTAGAAGATTGAAACCAATAATTATGAGTAAAAAATAAATAAAAAAAACTCCTCGTCTTGGATTCTATCAGAACTCATGTCATTTATACCTAGCTAGCTTAACGCTCCTGTGTCCAGGCTCATTTTGTGATGGCGTGCGTAACACTGAGTCAGTTGGACGTGAGCCTTCACTCTAAATGTTTTCCTCGGGACAGGTAACGTCATTGAAGTCTTGCTGGCAGAGGCAGTCTGCTGCGAGATTAGGTGATTAGAAAATGTAACGTCAGAATCAGTTTTAGCTGTAATAGTCAATGTTTTGTAAAGCCTGCGCGAGGAGAGAATCGTTCATTTTGAGCCCTTTGCTTTTTGTTTACCACTGTCAGCGCGTGAATAAAAGGCAAGGTAAATGGAGGTAATGGAAGCTATATCTGCATATCATCTCACTTTGAGGTTTTAATGGTGCTTGGTAGTCTCATTCCAAATCCATTAATATTCTGTTTAATATGGCTAAATGCTGTTAACTGTTTTTAACACTAGGAGACAGACTCGGGGCCGGTCTGTGTTTGTGCTGCCAGCACATCCACAACATCAGGTCGATGGATAGAGAGGCCATAAGTGACTGTGACAGCCAGTTTACAGTCAGTTTACAGAGCTTCTGCTTTTCCATAAAGCTCCAGTACATCTGCAAGCAGCAGGATTCAAATCCACTCAGCTGAGGAGTCCTGCTTGGTTCAGTCTAGTCCGGGGGAATATTGTGAGCTTCACTTCACACTAGATTCACCTGGACTGGTACTGTGCGAAGGGAGATTTTTACATTCAAAAACGACTGGCTCATAAAATTATCATGCATTTACTCCATCAGTTAATAAGGGATTCAGAAACACCTTGAACAACTGCAACATTTAAAGGCTGTTTACGCTTTACTGCAGTTGTAATTGAACAATCTACTGCTGAAAAACAATGGCTGTTACTTATTTGTATGTATTCAAAGCTACATTAATAGGATAATAATGTGATCATTTCCCTTCTCTCATAAATCTGTTTCCAACAGGAGCAGACAGCTGTTATAGCAACAACAAAAAAAGAGATCACGTTATTCTTCCTGCCCAGCACCAAATGGCAGACAGACCAAGACAGTCACTAGCAGGTGAATGTAATTAACAGCTCTTCATAAGAGCTGCTGTTGATTTGGTCTCGATTTCTGAAAATAATGTTGATAGGACAGATATTCTTGGTCATTAGTATTTGCTAAAGGGTAAAGCAGAAAATAGCCAACATGCATTTAGTCTGAACATCATATTAGTTCCAATTTAAACTGTCTTTTTATATCTTATCTGGCTTTTTCCATCATTTCTGTCACCAGAAAACATGGTCAGTACAGTTTATAGGTTCATATAATAATAAATTACAGGGGAGGATTGTAGTTGTATTTGCTCAAAACATGCATGTTCAGATTGGATTCAAACTCTTGTCTCCATCATAAAAGTTGACAGATCACACTCTTCATCCATCATCCACCCTGATCTCAACACACTTAACCCTCCACCCTTTAACTGACAACACAGCCAACATTGTGTAATAGCAATGAACGAACATCAGATGTAGATGATGAGGCTGCTTTTTGTACTGGACATTTTCATTTTGCTCATAGATTAGACTCACTTATTATTTTATTTTTTTTGCCATCCTCCCAATAGGCTTACTCCGAACTAAGCCATGTTTCCGTGGTAACAATCGACGACACCTGCAGGCCAGTGGTGCCAAATGACAAAACAAAAAGAGGACAAGATCATCAAGAGGTCGAGAGCTTTGTGCAGGAGGTGAATTTAGATGTCTATCTAAAGATATTCACAGTCTATCCTCTGAAATATCCCAGTGTAATTTAGAGCATTCATTTTCATTCCACTCCTCTCCAGTTTTACTCACCCACAGTCCAAAGACGAGCACATTAGGTTAACTGGTGGAGACTCTGAATTGCCTGTAGGTGTGAATGAGAGTGTGTGAGGTGGTTTGTCTCTATATGTCACAGTCTTCCCATGGTGAGAACATTATCACCAAGAAAAGGATTTAGTGATGGGATATGTTGATGCTGTGTCGTTACAAAGGAAAACTTTTGTTCACATAGCAAACACAATGCTCTGTTCTTGCCCACGATCTGTTTGAGTTCCAGCCTGGGCCCAGTTCAGTGCTTTCTGGGCAGAGGAAGCTGGCACTGCAGGGACATCTGGACACAAGAGGGGAGCGTCCGTACAGGCGAACTACAGGGACAGCCGTGCCAGAGAAACAGGCCCCCAGATTTGACGCCAGTGTTATGTTAATTTGATTTGTTAATTCAGTGGCCCTGTTTGAGGGAAATCTGCCACCAACACCTGCCACTGTTTCCAAAGGCAAGGACGCAGATCCACTGTGACACTGGCTTCATTAAATAAACAAACCAGGTCCCCCATAACAGCATTTGGTGGAAGGCACCATCAATTCTTATACATTTAGATCACGGCGATTAGAGATGACACTGAGGAGCTACATCCCACTGTTTCACAGACGCACAGGGTGAAGCCTGCATGCGTGCGAGTTACTGTGTCTGCGCGCGAGGAGCACTATGACGATCTCTCCGTCGTTTTTCGCCTTTTGTGTGCAGCATGTTGTTTGCAAATTCTGAGCGTTGAGAGGCTGCACGAGCGCGCCAAGTGTATTTTCATTCTGTCTCTCAGCTTCTCCGCCAGAAAAAGATGGCGACTGATGTATTTTTCAGGCATAGTTCCACAATCAAAGAGGCTCTTGTGGCCTTTCTGATGCGTCATATAAATTTTATAGTGTGGAGCAGAGGAGAGTCACAGAGAGCAACTGCAGCTCTGGAAAGCCTAATGTCTGTTTGCCTTTAACTCTGACGGCTTGTCTTTGCTCCTGTCTATCTTACTTCCTCTCCACTTACTCTCTCCTCTGCGGATCAAGGCCGGTCAAGGAGCATCTCACCACAGGGCCCGATGTCAGACAGAATGTGTGGACGTGTGTGGATGTCAGAGCTGGGAGAGCTGGGAGAGAGAGAGGGGAGGGGGTTGGCGGTGGTGGTGGTGCAAGGAGATGTCAAGGCACAGACCTGGCTACTAACCGCACAACCTAATGTTAGGTTTGCATTGTACGGAAGAATGTCATACTGCATATGAAGTGTGTGTGTGTGTGTTTGTGTGTGTGTGTCTTCTCTTGACGTGTTTACATGTTTCGTCTCTGTAACGGTCTTAGACAAGAATTCCAGGCCTTCACATATTTTCCTCAGCTGCAGTTCTGGCAGGTCCTCGGCCTACTGTGTGCTTTTCTAATGATTCAATTGGCTGAATGAGCATATGCTCTCCACTGCATCATAAAGTTCAATTAGATGTGTTGTAATATGATTTGTGTGTGTGTGTGTGTGTGTGTGTGTGTGTGTGTGTGTGTGTGTGTGTGTGTGTGTGTGTGTGTGTGTGTGTGTGTGTGTGTGTGTGTGTGTGTGTGTGTGTGTGCATCAGTGGAAAATAAGGTTTCTGTTGCTGATTTGCTCATGCATCTGTGTGTGTGTGTGTGTGTGTGTGTGTGTGTGTGTGTGTGTGTGTGTGTAAATATGTATAGGTGTATGAAAAGGAGAAGCAGGAAAATACTTTGTTTCCTCATTGGATGTGTATATATCAGCGAATTTAAAGATAAAATGTCTAATTTTAACTGTACAGCTGCTGTTAATGCACAGTCACCATCTTCAATATTCATTGGTTCGGGTTTGTAACATTGGTCGACCAATGCGAAAGCAGCGTTACTCCATTCAATTATTTACATTAATAGTACCTGGTTCGATGACGACACTAACATTTCGCAACAAAATAAAACAACTCGACAAATTTGTCCTTGCCTTCCTATAGCTGAGCCAAGATGCAGCTGTAAATAAGTAAGAATGAGCCATAAGGAAATTATCGACACAAATTCACTTCAATACTTAATTATTTGGTACTCATTTTTATTATTAAGAACCAGCACAACATTCCCATTTTCTCTATAAATTCTGTTTGCTTTTTATTTGCGGAATTTTCTATTGTCCTGATAAAAAGAACATTGAAAGTCAATGACGTGTGATTGTAAATTTAACGTGTGTAGTGGAAAAGGTAGGACAGAGATAGACATGTGGTTACAGTATTTAAAAAATCTGGGTAATTAACACAAAAAATCAGCCCCCCAAACCCCCTCACCAAAAAAAAAGCCAGCAGTTAAACTGAAAGTCAACAGTTCATTGCTGCACCACCTCATGTTCTCAGCTGCCACGTCCTCCCACCTGCCTGGGATGTTTACTGCTAAATATTGATAGACATCTGGAGTGCCATTCATCCACCATCAAACTTGAGCGTGCCAGTGAAGTAGGCCCAGCCCTCTTCTCAGCGTGTCACGTGCACATGTGCAGACAAAAAAACACACACACACACACACACATGTACACAAAGACACCTGGGGTGAGGTGTTTGGCATCACTGCAAATCAAAGGCCTTGGCCACAAAATCAAGTCCCTGCTATTTAAAGAGATTGGCTCCTCTCTCAAAGGCACGGTGTTATAGCGAGAAGTGTATTGTTATTGGATGGATTTGTCTTTGCTTGATAACTGTATTAATTCACAGTCTACACACACAGGTGGTAATAACATTGTATTACTCCCTGTTCAACTAAAGTGAGTCTAAGCTTCACAAATATTGTTTTTTAGAACTAGTAATTGATTTTGGATACATTTCCCTTTTGTCCCCCTTTTCTCCACAAGCCAAACAAAACAATGTTTCAGTCCTGCAGCATTGAAGCTGTATTGTTTGTGTTTTGTCATCCAGAGGCAACGGTGGAGGAAGAGACCTGATGTTTTTGAGGGAAAGGCAAATTCAAGATAAACTGTCGAAACCCATCAGCGGGATTGACAAGAGTTTGAGCAGCTCTGCTTTCACCACAAGCCTCTTCACGTTAGAGAGAGATACTTGTACAGGGTCAGATTGGAAACATGTTGTGTGAGCACCATGGAGAGAATGATCCTCCATCTTATTAGTGGAGAACTCAGAGTACACTACACTGGGGTTTACTAGACACACAAAAGAAGGAGATACAGGAGGAAAAAAAAAACAAGGCTCTTTTGTCTTTTTGTAATTATTCATGCCCGGGAGGGATGCTCTCTCTCCTTTGTTTTTGTCAGCTGACACATGTACAGGTACGACGGTGCAGGCAGGCTGTGTGTGCGTGTGTGTGTGTTTGTCTGTGTCTGTGTCTTTTTTTTTTGTAATTGCACAGAAATGCCAGTTAAATGCACAGATCTCTCTTTGCCTGCATGTGTAGCCTGTGTGGGCTGCGAGCAGACAGAACGCGTCCGTCAACGTCTACTCTGCGCGCGCAAGGGGCGACACGGAGCCCATCTATCCATCCAGCCACGTTGGAAAGCAGCAGCTTTTTCTCCACAGTCCAAATCAAAGAGAGGCAGGAAGCGGAACAATGAGCCCAGCAGTTTGAGCTGATGGGCTCTTTTAATGCACCGCAGACAACAGCAGCTCGGTGACGACCCTGCTCCATGCTCTAATCGCTTCAAATGAAGTCATGAAGGAAACATAGCACAGCCAGCCTGAGCTCTCCTGTTCCGCAAGGTGCAGCAGCACTTGTTTGTGCAGAATGTCTGGCAATTAAAAATAATTGGGAAGCAGGTTTGCCTGTGAATTTTCCAAGAGTGCCAGTTATGATCTAATGAAGCTTCATTAGGCATGCTGAAAGCTGAGAGCGCCGTATGACAACGGCAATTAGCCAGGATCATAGGCAAAAAATAATCATTAAAAAATACCTCGGCCAAGATTAGCTTTTCACTTAATGACCAATTCATTAGCTAATTGATTTCTTATTAGTTACAGGCAGAGATGACTGTTTGGGGTACTGGAGCCGGTAATTAACAGCATTTACGCCATTAGTCAATCGCCTAATTTTCCAGGAAAACAACTTTGGAGGGGAGCATAGCTGGAGGCTTAGGGCCATTTGCTTTTTGCTCCTCTGCTGTGTTATCTCTTTAATATAGAGAGAGGAATCATCTTTCAGCTCAGGGGTTGTTAACACGCACTAATACCTACTGATTACCCATTCATGTAATGTGACCACGTGTTTGGCGCCTGAATCCATCTCAGCTGCGATGGACGGATGGATGGATGGATGGATGGATAGATTGAAGGATGAGGGGGATAGGAGGATAGAATTAAGGATGTGATGCAATTAAAAGAAAAAATGCAAATTTTTCATATTTTATATTTGACTTAGGACTGTTTCAGCATCACATCTGAGCTGCCGGCACCTATACATCAGGTGTGTCCATCGAATTGAGAGGGCATTAGATGAGTCGTCGCTCTCAGCTGGTGAGACTCCGCGGTCGAGGGTCTTCATTCCTCCATCAGACCTGAGTTGAAGCAGACGAGGACGGATGTATGAGTGCGGTGACAGGTGCTCCCCGCCTGCAGCAGCTCACTGAGCAGCTTATAATGACTGTCGAGAGAGGGTACGCGCCACTGCCCACTTTACTAACAAATGGAACAACACAGAAGGAACCTGAAGACGAAAACGTAGCCGAAGCCTAATGATCTGATACAGCCTGTCAGTGGTTCTCTCATTACTGATACATCAGAGGACATAATTATGATCTTATCACCTATTTACTAAGATTCCATTGCACTCTTTTAACTGAATCCTCATTGATATTTTGACTGCATCTCCTAAAAAAAAAAAATTACATTTTCACTTCTGTCTATCTCAGCTCTCGTTGCCCATCTTCATCTGACTCTATAGACCGCTCACCTTCTTCCACTGCTTAAAAAATCCCCATTTCTCCACCATACAGTACCATAGTGGTGGTGCTTGTCTGTTTGTCCAACAGATGCCTCAAAAAGTCAAAAAATATTGCACGTGTGTAACTCTCACCTGTACCTGGTATCTAAATGTCACATCTTAAGACGTCAAACTGGGTTTGCAAAAAAAGAAAAGTGGACCAGAGTTGGACTGCAGTCGCTGCAGCTCTGGCCTCTGTCTCTTTGGAGGAGGGATGAGGAATTCAAAGGGATGAGATGATAGACATGTCTGATGGGAGAGAGGCGGTGATTTGGCCCATCAAAGCCTGCCTTTAGCCAACAGACACAGCCTGCGGCACATGCCGGTATCCGTCTCGCGCTGAACCCTCCTATGACACACTGACACTCCCACATGGACACACATGCGTCCGTGTCAGAAGTGAGTTGGGTGTAATGCAGAAATGTGTAGATGCAGGGACAGGGTCCACTTTGTCTGATCCCCTCGTCCCCCTCGTCTTTGTCATCTGTCCCCCGTTCACGCACTCACCCTGTCCCCCTCCGCTTTACCCCTCCGTCTTTCCCAGTAGACCACCTTCTTTTTTTTTATTATCCCTCAGTCTTCCCTCAAAATCCAGTCTCTCCACTTTTGTCTCCACTCTGTCTCCTCTCTCTGCGTCGGGCCTTCAGTTCTGTTAATTAATTCTAATGAAGTCATCTATCAAGGGCTTCTCTTTTCTCAACACCACAACATAAATCACTCTCTGTAAAAGATGCTATCCCTCTCTCTCCCTCTCCCTTGCTATCTGCACTGTGAACAGAAGAGGACAGTCTCTCTCCCTCTCTCTCTCCCTCTCCCTCTCCCTCTCTCTCGCTCTCTTTCTCTCTCTAGACCAGTCTTTAATTGCGTGATTGAGAAAGTGTAGCATCACTCCATAAAAGCTGGCCTGCCTCAAATGGCCGCTCTCCGGCTGACACCAGAGGGACTCCTTACAGCCTGCTGAGGCGAGACGCGCACATGCACACACTCACACTCACACACACACACACAAAGCAAACGACATAAAACAAACACTTATTGTAAATGGGCCTCATTGGTCTCTGAAGACATTGTTAACATGTCTGTGAGACGGTTCCCCCTGCCAAGAGGGAACTTGATCCATCTCCACATTCAGAAAATTAATTTCTATTACAAGCTGTGACTGACTCACGCTGTCCAAATTGGGATTTATTTGCTCCCACAACAGTGATTTCAAACGAGGGGTCTCACTGAAATCAGCATCAAACCAACTGCTGCTTTGTTGGTGTTTGTTTTGTTTAACATTTCTTCTTCTCGTCATCTTCTTCTTCTGGTGGGTGAGCAGTAGAAATTAGGCAATTACATAAGTAGCATTTTCTTATCATTTCAGGTCCCCGTGCTGTGTCCCCCCCCCCCACCACCACCAAAGACAATGATGCAAACCTGATGCAACAAAATGTACACGAGAAGCCCAGACACATCTAAATAATGTATAAGTGATTTGTCTTGTTAGCCTTGACTCACAGGTTCAGTTGTCTTCTTGTGCACCAAATGATCAATGTCCTCCTATTATCGTCATGCACTCTCTCCAGTTCCATTCCCAATTCTCCCCGCCTCTCCCCGGGTCTTTCATGTTGCCCTCTGGGAGCCAAACAAAACATGGTTTTCTACTGCAAATAAGGAGCTAAAACACCATGTGATCAGTCATGAATTATTTGAACGCTATTGATTTGTATAAATTGTTGCATTTCCCCAGAGCATTTGACCATAAGAAACAACAGTATCTTTGCAGGGACTTGAGGAAAAAATGCTCTCATTTTGTTGGCATAAATGAAAGGAAAAACGATTTTAAGGAGATGCTGGTAATTAATGAGTAGATTTAACCTGAAGAGCAAACTGTAGCTTGTTAGTGAAGGAGAGAAAGAGAGAGGGAGCAAGAGAAGGAGAGAGAGGAGAGTATGTTTGATTTTCAAGCATTGTCAGTGGATTACTGTGTTTTCCCTACAAATCTGCACTGAATTTAAGGGTATAATGTCAATTTCATGCCTTTTTTTTTCCCCCAACAAGAGGCCTCGGTGCCCTGTGGGTAGATAGCAGTTAGAGAATACACAGGGAAAAATAACAATCCAAAAAGGAGAACCAACATATTCCCAAAACATCCCAGTCGAGTGTGAGCTAATGTTCAGCACATTGTGGTATTTTCATGTTGATTTTTTTCCCCCCACTTTTTTTTTTTTTTTTTTTGCCCCGAAAGCCTCATTTAGATGGCAGACAAGGCTTTTGAACACAGAGCAGCCTGTAAGTCTCCGTGGACCCGCTGCAGCTCTGGAGAAGGACCTAAATGAAGGCACCAGACAATGTAGCCAACCAAGAGGTCCCTGCACCCCGCAGACGGGCCAGAGGACTCGCAATAAACAAACACACACAATCGCCGTCATTAACGTGACTGCGTTCTTCAAAACCCTCCTCTTCATCCTCACAAAAGAAAAGCTTTGAATTTTTTCGCACCAGGGGAAGAATCCAATTTTCTGTTTCTGCACAGTACCACATCTGTACAGCATCTCCACAATGCTGAATCAGATTCAAGTGTACCACTTTATTGCTTTTTCTTTTTTCTTTTTTTCTTTTTTTTTGCTGCTGCCCCCCCCCCTTGTCCCTACAGAATGAGATGATGATATTTGGAGGTAAGCGCTGCTCTAAAAGAAGCTTTATGGTCATGGAAATCGTATTAGAAGCGAGAGGTGCAGTAGTTGCTTTTTAAGTTAAATTTTCAAAACTCACTCTTCTCTCCCGGGGGCAGGTAAAACATTTAGACAATCACATCTGTCACATATTATGATTTCACTGAAGTGTCGCACACACAGATTCTTTCTGTCTCTTTTTTTACACACAAAACAATATTTTTTCACTCCCAAATTTTGAGTTTAACTAAATGTTTAGTTAATGACTTTCCTCATAAGTAGGGGGGGGGGGGGGATCTATGGTGGCCATCTGAGACCTGCATTTAGGATCCATCCAGCAGCACCAGAGGGGGTCAGTCCTTCACAGGCTACACACCACTAATGCAATTCATTTCTAATCTTTAACACTGTACCCAAAAGTGTAAATCGTGATAATCAGGGAGGGCAACACAACCCTAATTTGCTCGTTGCTTTGCATTTCTACAGTATACCCCCGCCCCCCCCCTACATTCTCTCTCCCCCTCTCTCACTGTCTCTTTCTCCCTCCCCTTTGCTCTCTCCCTCCCTCTCCCTCTCTCTCTCTCTCTCTCTCTCTCTCTCTCTCTCTCTCTCTTCCTCTCTCTTTCCGTCTCTGCTCTCATCCAGCCAGCACAGACTCATTTAAGTCTGCTGATGTCTTGATAATGCTCCAGAGCCATCACAAGCAGGTAGAGGAGGAATTCCTCAGCTCCCTAATTAGCAGTAAATGGACGATCAGGACATGAGTAGGTCTGTGGACAGTAAAAGACACAGCCTGTCACCTCCTGAAACTCACTAAACACTATATATTTTAGTAGGACCTGCAAAAGAAGGCTGCAAAAAAAACCGTGTGTAATATTTAACACTCAATATTTTAACTCCCTCATTTAATAAAGTGGAAAACATACTAATCAATACTTAATCTGTCAAGTCTGTCAAGTCATGTGGTGATTATACATCTTAACTGTTGCATTAATTAAAAAAAACACAAACAAATAATGAAAACACAATGGACCTAATGTGAAAATATGATAATATTGTAAGGTAAAAACGAAGACACTGACTATCAACACTGATGAGATTTTGTTATATAAAGATTGAAACATCTGCCCTGATTTGGAAATACATAAGCTACTGTTTTATAATTTAATTTACAATTTAACATAAAATCAGTATGTTAAATATAATTTTACTAGAAAAACAACAACATAATAATAATAATAATAATAATAATAATAATAATAATAATAATAATAATAGTGCTTTGGTTTTATTTTTGTACTTTAACCTTAGACCAGGTGTTTGGCGTCCACACACTGACTCTTGCCTTGTCCATCCTGTGCTCGGACACTCTGGATACAACAATAATAACACTGCTTAAATAAGTTAGTGATTTTTTTTTTTCGGGAGACGCACGTGCAGCAGGAGAGGCGGGGTGTTGGGTTCGTGGGGGAATGAAGAGAAAATGAAAATATGATTGAGGCCCCTTTAAGAGTTTTTGGCCACTAAACTGTAGCGACACCAGCGTCGGTGCGTAAAAGGAGCATCCCTCCTGGATTTCTTCTGATATTCCTCCAGGCTGCTGCTGATTGGACACCACATGCCTTAAGTCAATTACATTATGAGCAATAATGTTTTTCAAAAAAAAAAAAAAAAATCTTTATAAAACATGGTGCTGGAGGATCTACCACTGCTGCAGCTGTTGTACAATGTGCTGATAAAATGTATATAAAATAAAATGTGATAGGATAAAAAAATATATACACAGAAAACACAGTGATACATTGTCATATTTTAACTGGGCTGTGTTCGTCATCCATATTAAACATGCAGTATATGCCTATAGGCCTTCTGGCCATATGTTTCCCTTCATTATTCTGGACGAATATTTTGTTGAGGAATAATAAATGAGCTCACCGTCCAACATACAAAGCAATGCTTTAAAAATAATTTTAGAAATAAAAACAATTAGTGGAAAATATGTTTTCTTTCTCTGTATGTGCATTCACCCTCATGTAATGATTTAAATTACGCATTTAAACGAGCACTGAACAAATACAGATAAACAATCTGTTGGATCTCAAAGTTTGATGGCACGTGAAGAAGCCGCGCGTAAATAAAAGATAAAGTTTTTAGTCTGGGGTTTTATTTTCAGGAAGCCTCTGTTGGTGGATGATTTGTGGATGATTTGGCTCCACGCACACGCGAGCGCCTTTTTGTAAAACGCCACTTTATTGTGGGATGATATCGAGGGCACACGACTGGGAGCGCAGATTTGCGTCTTAAAGAGGATTTAGGTCTATTAACAACAAAAGGCGCAGTTCATGGCACAAGGGAGAGACCTCGACGTGTGCGTCAGCCGCAGTGATGTGAAGCGGGCTCACTGATAAATGGAGAGACATCAAACCGAGTCATTAGAGAGCTGAGATATGAGACTTTCACAGTGGCGGGCCGCTCAGGGCGGCGCACCCAGGGGATCACACTCCTCTCCCGGCCTTTTGTGTTTGTGTGCTGGACTGATGAACGACTTAGATAACGTTAAGCCATTATGGGCTCACTTATTCCCATGAAAACCCTGTAAATAGAGGGAACATTTTTTCACTGCTGATATCTATTGATTTCTCGCCCATATTAGTAACCATAAACCACCGAGGATTAACAAGTGAATACTCAGAAGGGAGCCGTATTTATTACTGCCAAATATTAATTACAACATCACTCCATGATGATACATGTGTTACTGTTGAGTGTTGGTGATTTCCAGTTTGCGGTGAGAGACGTGATTATACAGATGTTGTAGGCTAGAAAAACCACAAATCCCCTGCAATTAATAGAATAAAATAAAAGTTTATGGCCTGATATATATTTTAACAACTGAAGTGAGTAGCCCAATATATAAATTTAATTAATTACCCACTTCTAAAGTGGCTTGATGTGGCTGAAATGTCACCAGGCTAGTGTTTTTAAACCGTGAGCTAACCTCACATTAGAGAACCATAAGTCCAATCAGCTGATACACCAGAGCCTATGTTGATGGCTTATGAACAGGAGCTCTGCACAGTTTAGCTTTTAAACATATTTGTCAACTCAACACACACAAACACACACACTGGTGCGTAAAAAAAAAAAAAAAATCAAGGTACAATCCCACAAACGCAGCATTTGTATCTCCTTAATCGCGTTAATTAAATTTTCGCCGAATTAATTAGACATAACAGCCATATTCAGCCTCCTGGCAGGACCGAGCCACCGTAGGCATTTTAATGACCTCGTAATTCAATTAACCGCCTCCATCAGCTCCATCATTGATTTGTGGAAGAAGGGGGGAGAAGAAAAAGAAGAGGAAGAAGAAGGAGAAAAAAGCTGCTGAAAGTTGAATTCTGCAAAGTCGAGCCGGCCTGTAATTGCTCAAGACACAGAGATCGGAGAGAAGGGGGGTGGTGGTGTTGGGTGGGGGGGCTGGGCTGAGGTGGCCGTGTATAAATAGTGTGCTCTCAAATACACAGTCACAACAGCAGGAGTGATCTCACCTCCTCTCCACCCCTTCTATCTATCGCTGCTGCTGCCAGCCTCCAAAAAAGAGCGCATATCCGTGAGCAGTGCTGCTGTCGTTCTAGCAGAGAGACGGCGAGGTTACGTTGCTGACAATTCACGGTGGATTTCCCTGAGCAGGACCACTACTGAGCGACAGAAGCCGACCATGGAAGAACTTACGGCATTCGTGTCGAAATCTTTCGATCAGAAAACCAAGGAGAGCACCAAAGAGAGTATCACGTACCGGGAAGTTTTGGAGAGCGGCTTGACAAGGGCGAGGGAGCTGGGCAGCCCGGAGACAAACCTGCAGGACATAACGGAGGGCAACCACTGCCCGGTGCATCTGTTCAAGGACCATGTCGAGCTGGAAAAAGAGAAACTGAAGGACTTTAATGTTTCGAGGGCGACAGAGGGTAAGGGAGTTTCTTTTTCCCCCCTTTTTTTCTTTTTTTTTTTTGATTTCTGTCTTTAAATGCAGGAAATGCTGCGTGTTGTGTCGGGAGAAAAATATGTCAAGTTCAGTCAGTGGTCTTGTAACGGCGGCGACGTTTTTTCCCCCACTTCTTTATTTCTTTATTGTTTATCTACACGCGTTAGAAAAAAGGAGTTTATTTTACGCAGCGTTGCGCCTCAGATTCAAAGCAAAGTTGTCCCATTATTCTGTTATTAATGATTATTTCACAAAGCAGGAGGCGGGCCCACAGTCTGACCGCTGCTTTAACTATTTGATGATTGTTGTCAGACACTCAGGCTTGAGTCAAACCTCAATTAAATAGCATTAAATAGAATAGAGTTAAATATTATATGCACGTGGGGTTTAGTAATAAGTTGAACCTTTATTTTAATGATAGTTTAACGTTTTGTGCCAATGCATAAATATACACAAGTCTGTGCCAATATAGACCACTCTACTTTATTTAAATGTATTTAAAGCTGTTACAGTTTAATGTTATTAATGTAGAGCATCTGATTTAAAAGTTGGACAACAATAATGTTGCAAAATCTTAAATATAAAGGATTGTTGTTATTCTTTCACATTATACTCCCGGAAGTCATATAAAATCTAATTCCAGCTGTTGAATTCTTGCAAAAAAGAAGGGAAAAAATCATATCTGCTATTGAACACACACATATCAAATAGATATTTAAAAAACATTATTTGGTTAAAAAATGTGCACAGGCCTCTCAGTCAGAAGTCAGACAGTGCAGTGTGGAGACTTTTAGACATTTAGTGAGTTATTTGTTTCTATATTTATCCTGTAATAGCAGCAAAAAAGAGAGGGGTCAGCTCTATTCTGTATATCCTGCCTTATACTCCTTATTAAACCCAGCTGATAGACGGAAAGACTGGTTGTGTGTGTGTGAGAGAGAGAGGATGTGTGTGCGTTGATGTGATATGGTTTTCATATAAAATCAAATGCTTCTCGGTTTTCACGTCAACAAACTACAAACAATAAAATGCAAGTGAACGGGCCCAGTAATTGCAGCAGTTGTCAGGTCTGTTACTAATAATAACAGCTCCTAATAATGCTGTAATGCCTAATAAAAATAGAATAGACTATATGCTGACAGCATTGCAGTGTATTGTGCTGTGAGAAACACAGACATTTGTGGTTTTAATGGGGGGAGAATAAGAGGAGAAAGTTGAGGTTTGTGTGAAAGGAGAAAATGTTTGAGTGAACATGTTTTATTTATAGCCTGAAATGACCCTCAGTCTGTTTTACGGAGGAGAGTAATTAGGCCTAAATCTTCTCCGTTCAGCCGGGGCTTAATTCTCTGCTCTTTAAATCGCTTATAGCCTGATTAGACTTCCATGGCTTGTATTGAGTGATTTACTTTTATAACGGCACTGACTTATGGAGGCTGGAAATGCAGCCACAGGCCCCTGCTCTGCAAGAAATACGGCGTGTGTGCATGTGTGTGTGTGTGTGCGTGTGTGTGTGTGTGTGTGTGTGTGTGTGTAGGCTCTGTAGGTGTGTATGTGTGCGCTGCTGCCAAATTGCCAGGCCTAAGGCCCCTGTTAGGGCCCAGAGTGGGGGGCACAGCAATGTACATGTGTGTGTGTGAAGACATTGTGCACATGTGGCCTCCAGGAAGCTGAAACATCCAGCATTTAAACGCATCTTCTCTATTTTTTTCCCCTCACTTTTCCTCAACCCCATAACCGGGCGCCGCTGAACAGGGATATACGAGTGCAAGGAGAAAAAGGAGGACGTGAAGTCGGAGGACGAGGACGCACAGGGCAAACTGAAGCAGCGGAGGAGTCGCACTAACTTCACCTTGGAGCAGCTGAACGAGCTGGAGCGGCTCTTCGACGAGACGCACTACCCGGACGCCTTCATGAGAGAGGAGCTGAGTCAGCGGCTGGGACTGTCCGAGGCCAGAGTCCAGGTGAGGGTCCCCCCCCCAACTCCTGACCGCTCCTCAGCCCCATGGCGCACAGCGGCTGCAGCGTGTCCCCCCTGTCTCCTCTGCTAGTGTTGTGATGGATTTAATGTCCACTTCTCTGCCAGGATATGTGGCATCACTGCGCTCTGTGGGTGTTTTCTTATTAATGAACCATGTGTTGCAACCAAACATAATGTCATCACTCAGAATTAGCTAATTAATAGAACATCAAAATTATTGCGCCACATAAAATAGATCCCCGTCCTATCAGTTCGGATTGATTTCCTTATAAAAACAATTAACACTTTAACTTAAACTATAAGAATCTTCTTTCTACAGTGATGAAATTAAGCCCCCCCTACCCGTTTTCTTCTCTTTTTAATAATGCATTTTACAGTTTGACCTCATGTTGTTCATGTTTTCCAGCTTGTAAAAAAAAAAAAATGCTACAAGCGAATTGCTGCGTGAGCCACATGTCATATTTAAGTCAGGCCAAATAAATTGTGGGCAGATTTTTCTCCAGTGCTATTAATAGAAAAAAAAAAGAAAGAAAAGAAATTAAAACAAAATGTGGAGAGCTCGTTAGTCCACATGTAGGTTGACCTCACAAACCTCACAGATTAAAAAAAGATGCTAATTCAGTTATGACAAAGCCCCAAGTCTGAAATGTCTTTACTATTCCTGTGGGGCTTATTTTATTTATAGAGTGAGTTTATATGACTTTTTTTTTTATTCCTTGGCTTTTCGTCATATTCCTACAGGGACTTGTAATGTTACTCTGACATTTGTGTGAAATTCTTCAGAGCGATTCCAGTGGATGTATTTTTTTTTTTTAAGAGGGGGGTGATATACAGGCGCATAGGGGGAATATGAATTCATATTTAGACTGAATATTTAACCGTATTTGTGCTGCTCGTGCCCTCTGATGTGATTAATAAGTTGTTAAGAAATAAGTAAAAAAAAAAAATGAACATGAGGAGGGGTCTGTGTTTGTGCAGGCGGTGGCTTGGTGTCAGTCAGGGATTCAAACAAGTGTAAACTGCTGGAAGTCAGCGGGGATCTATCAGCCTACAGAGGCTCCATCAGTAGGCCCTCAGCCCCCACGATTGGAGGTGGGGGGCGACAAAAAAAAAGCCAAGCAATGATTAAAATGAATGAAGAGCCTGAATGGCTGCTTCAGGGGACGCGCTCTTATGTCAACTCGTATCCCTCCTCATTTTCTTTGTAATATCTGCCATAGGCTTGATGTAGTGTCCCCATAAAAACAGATTAGAAATAACTCAATTCTGGCCCAACTCTGCTGCTGTTCAGCTTTCTAATCGGATGAATAAAAGCCATCATAGAGCTCTGGAAGCCCATCGACCACCATCCGGAGCTGAGCACGGTCGCGCTCGGTTGACAGTATAATTCGGGATAACACCGCAGTTATCACTAATAAAGTGTGAGGCGCGTGTGAATTATTATAATTCATGGTGCAAATGTGCTTGATAGAGACCTGTGCTCGGAGTGTGTGTGTGTATGTGTGATCACAATGAGTGTGAGCGCACAGGAGTCGTTGATTGCCTCTTGTTGCAAAAAATAAAGCTTTTGAAAACCCCCTCACCCCACCAACTCCCCCCACAACTCTTTATTTTAAGGCTCTTTCAGGCGCTGGGACGCGTTTTTTCCTCCAGATTTAGTGAGAGTGAATTGCAGCAGTTGCTGTTGCAGGCTGTGAACCTGCGCTCCGAGCAGCTGTCAATGAATCTAATTGAAAGTTATGAGAGCTTGGTGAGGAGCAGGCAGTAATTCAGTTAGGACTAATATCTTTGGGTTTCTGGCGCGCTGCTAAATTAAATGTCATTATTCACTGTCTCTAATAAAAAATCAAAAAGGAAATGAGATTAGGGTATTTGTGAAGCGCATCATTGAGTGGCCCTTAATGAAGAAATAACTGTCTGAACCAGTGTAGTTCACTTTGCTTAACATACTGGCACGTAATTGGAATTGATCTCGGGCCCGTCTAATATTAGCCCTGATTTATCTGAGGGATTACTGCGCGTCTATGCAAAATCACCTGGGATTTTCATAAACACCTTAACTACCATCATGCACCGCTGTGCAGCTCATAACTCACCACCTGAACATGCACGACAATTTACAACGTGAACGAATATTTATTGTCATTGTAACAATAATAATAGTAATACTATTATTATTAGTAATAATGGTAATAATGTGATTTAATTGGTCAAAATTGTGCCACATTTCATTGCTGCTTAAATCTGACGCTTTATTACTGTTAATGTAATTTGTATGAGCTTATATACTTGAGTGATCAATTTTCCAAAGACACAATAATGGATTTTTGTTTCCTCAGTTGTCTCACTCACTAATGGGCCCTTTTTATTGACCACACTGTTGTTGTAGCCTCATCGACACAATGTTGTAACGTCGCCCCACGCAACTTAAAATGGCTTCGCTGCACCTTCAGTCACAGTCACCATCATCATAATCATCATCAGTCTGCGCCCTTTGTGGTCCCCGCGAACCGGTCGCTAATTCGGCGTCTGTAAATGATAATCAGCGCGGGGTCGAAGGGGAGGGGAGATAATGTTATTCACCGAGGCAAATTAGGTTGATGATGATTAACAATAGGCCGCAGCCTGCAGCTTCAGAGGATACACAGCAAACTGGGAGCTGCTCCACCAGGGATCATTCATATTTATATATTAAAAAAAATATCACTATACTATGTCCACTGTATATTGCTTCCACGTGCTCTGTGACACTGGTGTCACTGCCGAATAGTGTCTTTTTAAAAATAGAAATGTTTTTGTTTTGTTCCTTTTAGAAATATACAATGAAGCTCAATAATAAGTTTCATCACCTATATATTTTTAATGTGGTTTAATTTTCGTATCTGCATTAATCTTATTAATATCCTATAAATATTTCTTTATTTTCTACTATAATAATTCATAGGTAATATTAGATTTCTTTTCCTCAGATAAGCTGTGTGATTTCTCCTTCAGTGCTTATAAATATCTTTCCACAATTTAATATATAACTTGAATAGCATCTGATATAAAATAAAAAAGACACTAATCATATTTTAATTAAAAACTGTTTTGTAAGTATTTGTCTAATACATAATTTCCTTTTTCCCCCCAATTTTAGGTGTGGTTTCAGAACAGAAGAGCAAAATGTCGAAAACAAGAAAATCAGATGCACAAAGGTAAATGTCTCTTCTGTCTTATATGAGTGATTTTATTTATATTTTCCTCTTTTTCTTCTGGGTTTTTTATTTTATTTTCTATTTTACTGTTTGACTCTGTTCAACCATTTTTAACTGCATGTGGAAAACAAACAAACTGTGACCTCCTCATCTCACATAACAACAACTGTCTGGCTGTCTGACAGACATCTTTCCATTCTCTCCAGGTGTTATTCTGGGCAGTGGCAGTCACCTCGACGCATGCAGAGTAGCACCCTATGTCAATATGGGCGCCCTCCGGATGCCCTTCCAACAGGTAGGCCATGTTTCTCCTCCTATACATAGCGGGCGCTGACGTAGCTTGGGAAATTTGCAAAAACATTCAGTCAGAGAGGAAGAGCTCAGGGTGAATTAAATGTAGAAAAGTTAAAAATGCAGATGAAGTTGCAGTAAAAAAAAAAAAAGAAAAAAAGATGATTAGTCAGCATCTTGTGATGCAGGGGTTAGGAGGAGTGAGGAATCTGTAATGGAGCTACATGTGTGTGAGAGAGTCAAAATAGACCTTCTATATTTGTACACCCACATGAATCTATAGGCCATGTGCAGCTATTAGATGCAAGTGATGAGAGACTGCATGTGTGTGTGTGTGTGTGTGTGTGTGTGTGTGTGTGTGTGTGTGTGTGTGTGTGTGTGTGTGTGTGTGTGTGTGTGTTGGAGGGGGAGGGAGCAGCTCAGACCTCGCTGCACCTTTCACCTCCTGGCTGTGTGGAGAGGGGTCGGGCTGCACGGGGAGAGGAGAGGTGGACAGACATTTGATCTGCTGCTATCTGCTTTTGTGTCCTGGCCGCTGTGTTGTCTGCTTGACCCTCGTGAAAAGCAGCGGCCTAATTAAGCCAACAGCGCGGCACATAAAAGAGATGATGAAAGCGGGGGAATGGAGTGGGCTCTGATGGATATTGGCGTTGAGCTGCACTGGCAGGGATGGGGGCTTGAGGCCTGCATACTGAGAGAGGCTCACTGTAAAAGGTTGAAACAAGCGCACGCAGGCTGCACTGAGATTTTCTTTTTACAATGCAGCATATGCATATAAAACAAGCGAGGGGCTTGTCGTCAGGTTGGGTAAGGTCATGAGTTGAAAAATGAGAGTTGAGTTCTTGAGTTTGAAACCTTCACGTTCATGTGACTCCTCCTTATTGTTCTTCAGTATCCACCAGTACGTTGAGAAAGTGTGTGTATATAAAGATATAACACACGTGTCAAAACTTCACCACCTGTTTGGTTGAAGCTGGATTTGCTCCACGAAATGAATAAAAAAAAAGAAAAAAAAAATAACTTTCAACAAGTTGACTTTGGTTTTCTGTCAGTGCTTCTGCATTTTTATCAGACGTCAATCCACCGTGAGTGTGGAGGTTATCGACCACAGCTGCACTTTGTTATCTGACTGTCAGTGAGTGAGATACTGTGTGTGTGTAGATACTATTTTGCAGTAGTGTTTTTTTGTGCGTTGTGCGTTGTGCGTTGGATGCCACTGCAGCGCCGCTGAGCAACTATACTATTGTGGTTCAATTTAATTTTCCCTTTTTCATTTAACAACTTCAGCTTAAGTCATTTTCAGTATTTTTAGGCCAAAATGAAAGAGAGCAAAAGCGTAAAAGAAAAAATATTTAGTCAAGTTAAAAACTTAGACTTTATATCATTCTATTTTGGTTGGAGAAGAAAGCACGAAATAGTTGAGTTTTCCCCACTTCTTCCTGTGGTGTTTGAAACTCATGAGAAATGGCAACGGGCTCAGCTCTCCTCTTCTGAAGTAAGCGGATGCTTAATTTTCACCTACTTCTTATAAAATAATTGCCAAGAATGTGAAAACTGATATTCTATGCTCCTTATGGTTTCTTTTTTTCCCTTGACTCAGGAATATGTCTGGATAAATATTTATAACTCCAAATATGTGAATATCTTTTTAGTGCAAAATTGTTTATTTATGCAATTGAATACATAATCAGGATAACAAGACTGCATATTTCCAAGGGTATAACGGAGTCCTCAGTCTGAATTAAACAAATCTGTTCTGGGTCCTAGAAAGACTTTGATTCTAGACGATTAAATTGGATGTGGTGTCTGAGAGCAATGTATGATTCATTAACTTTTAGAATAGCTGACATGAAAAAAGGGCTAAAGCGGAGAGTGCAGCCCTTAACTATTTTCTTAGAAAACACACTGTAAGCAACAGCTTTGAGGGGGTAAAAATCTGAGGGGGGATTTAATAGTGTCAGACTGTGAAACCTGAATCCTCAACCCTCTTCACACACACACATTTACTTACACACACACACACACACACATGTCCCGAGGCGCCGACATTGACTTTATATGTTGCTGTTCTGCAGGTCCAAGCTCAGCTCCAGTTGGACGGGGTCGCCCACTCCCACCCCCACCTGCACCCTCACCTGGCTGCTCACGCTCCCTACCTGATGTTCCCGCCCCCTCCCTTCGGA
This sequence comes from Trachurus japonicus, assembly GCF_045865225.1. Classification (NCBI taxonomy): domain Eukaryota; kingdom Metazoa; phylum Chordata; class Actinopteri; order Carangiformes; family Carangidae; genus Trachurus; species Trachurus japonicus. The sequence goes on from NC_140927.1 coordinate 21,328,526, forward strand.
CTACCAATCGCATCGCTCGCCGACTCGGCCTCGGCGGCGGCGGCAGTGGCGGCAGCTGCCAAAAGCAACAGCAAGAACTCGAGCATCGCCGACCTGCGACTCAAGGCAAGAAAACACACCGAAGCTCTGGGACTCTGACCCCACCGGGCTGCCCCTCCGCTCGCCTGATGCCCATAATCGCCTCTCACACAAGACTGAGCCTGTGAAAGGGCCGTGACACTCACAGCTAAAACTAAACTAAACAAAAACACTGAGTGAGAATGAAAGAGAGGAACACATACAGAGAGGGGGGAGAGAGAGTGTGTGTGAGAGAGAAAGGGGGAGAACAGTGGAGGAAGAAAATAAAAAGGAGGGAGCGAGAAAATTGTCACAAAACCAGCTGCCAAAACAAACCACTTGTAGAGAACGGTAATTAAATACCAATGAAATCACCTTTTACTTTTCGCCCCAACAGGCAGGACTTCTGCGGGGCCAGTGGCTCAGTCCACTCCAGGCACAGATCACATCCCAAGGACCGTACAAACACATGTGGATGTCTGTCTGAGGGCCAGGCCGGGGCCCGTCAGACCAGAAGACGTTAGAACAAAGCAAACTGGCCGGCGGCAGCAGCAGGGCCAAAAGCAGAGCCTCACTGACGCTGGCTGCCGCCATGTTGACAATGCAGAGGGGTTGAGCATGGGGGGGGGGGGGACAGACTCACACAGCACCTCACCGAAGCATTGGGACGGCTCTCACCTTTACATGCCCCCCCCACCCAACCCCTCCCCCCCAGCCCTTGTACCCAATACCCCGCCACCCCTCACTAGAAAAACAAAGAAAAAAAAAAGAAAAACATTTTTAAAAAAGGCCATATTTGTCTCCAACCACTGTGTTTCCCTGCTGCTGCCAAGTGCATGAGCTCTAATGGAGGACCGTTCTGGGACTGGCCTCCATCCACACCTGACACAAACGCTCAACAACTGTTTTTAACACTGCCATTCAACATGCCCACAGCCCCCCCACCACCACCACCCCTCCCTCCCTCCTCCTCCTCCTCCTCCTCCTCCTCCTTTACACCTTCAGATTGAAAGGGTCTCCATTGCGGTTTGATATCCTTCTTCTTATGGACTCGTGCTAATAACAAAAGCAACAACTCCTGTTTTGTTCGCTGCAGAGGGCAGAGACGTGTTTCTGTGTTGCTGGGCATGTGTCGGCGAGACTTTGGTTCGCACTTCTCCTCCTCCCGGCGTGCTCCCTCTGTCTTTATTTCTTTCTGTTTATTGTGTTGTATCCTGGGTTAAGAAGTGAAGATAGCCTTTGCACTTCAGGTCTTGTTATGTGGGTGTTTACAAATGGCACTACAAGCAGATACTACTTTACTAATTAAAAAAAGGGGGAGGGGGGATTTGATATCGTCATGTGATCAGCAAAAAGGACATTATCTTGGATAAAGGGTATAAAATGCGATCTTTTTTCCTTTTCTTTTTTTTTTTTTTTTTTGTAATTCTGAAAATATGAAGAAAGCATCAGTCAAACTGAAATGCAATGGTGTGCAGTTTAAGTGCAATACTGTAAATAGCAAAAAAGTAAAAACAGCTAGCAGTTAATCCTCAACCATAAAGAGACCCAATGATTTTTCTGTTGTTTTCCATGCACTGTTGGAGTGTTGAATTTATTTGCCAAATGCAAACAAGCCAGTTTTTTCTACAGCAGTGTACATTTTGTTGAGTTTGAGAAAAAGTCACTCAGAACCAGGTGCCATACTCCCACCTTGCCTCCTATGTATCCGAGCAGTTTTTGTACACATCAGGTACAGTTGTCACTTGTTGAGAAAGACATGAGCACATTTTTTTGGAAGCTGCAGAAATTAGGGGAATTATAATAATATTATTTAAAAAAAAAAGAAAAAAAGAAACTCTCTTCAGTACTCTACACTATAAGACTAAAGAAAATCCATTTACTTTTGGATTGTTTTGTTTTTTCTAATTTTTTCTTTGGAAAATGTTCATAATAAAATCCAGAAATCAACATTGTAATCTGAACCAAGCCGTCGTTTACAATGTGATTAGTTTAATTCTGCATGTTATATGTGACATTTCATCCTTACGTTCCCAATAATCCAAACTGTATTTGTTAAACTCCTTCCAGACCAAACACAACACAACATTTTGGATGGCTTTGGAATTCAGAGATTATTTTGACAACCCTCTCAACACTGCTGTCAGAGCTGCGATACACACATGTAGATGCGTTTCAGCTCTACGTACCTCTAACAGTCTCCAAACAACATCTTCTCTGTCGACAGACCTCCATTTAGAATCGTTTATCTATGTCTCCATTTTAAATTAAACATATGGGTGTTTTATTTATTATTTTGTCTAAAGGTTTATGAAAGATGAAATAGTTGAACTACAAGTGTACATTTTTACATGGCTTTGCATTTATTTTTGTATGTTTTTTTTTTTTTTAAGTGTTTTGAATTTGAATTAGGAGGTGTGGCTGTAGTGCATTGTTTGCCGAGAAAAAAAAACACAAAAAAAAAATGTAGCGTGTCCGAGTTTACAAACATTTCAGGGATGGTTGAATCGAGTAATACCCCATGGAATTTGTTGTACCCATTAAAATGATTATCATTTCATATGCAAGCATGCCTAAACATGAATCATCGTACAGTTTGTTTTTCCCCTTTTGATTCACAAAATATGAATGTACATCTTGTACAAGTAAACTATCAATAAAGTTATAAATATTTGTACTGATGTTTTAAAACACTTTTACTTGTTAAGCTGCACGGCTCGTGCACGCAAGGATCCTCGTAAATGACTTGTAGAGACAGAAGTAACCACACTTTAAACATGAGAACAACAGTGCAGAGTTAATCCCACGTCCCTGATGTCCTCAGTGATTTCTGTCCCGGTGCAGTCTCTCCGCTCCTCACATCATGTTGCGGCCGATGCTCGACAACTGTCTCAACCTGTGGATCAATATCAATATCTGTCTGCAGTTGACATTCACACAGACTCCGTATTAGCCAACCCCGAGCTCATCACATCCAATATGAGCCGCACACCAGCCAGAGAAAATTGAGCTGCTATAAAATCCAGATGCAACCCGAGTCTGGAGCCTCCTGCCGGGCTGCAGCTCTCCGCCCGTGTTCGTCAAAATGACACAGATAGTATTTGTATGGAAAGTGGGGGGCTGCAGCAGCCGTCAAATAGAAGCAAGATGGCTGTAACCGGAGTGGCAAGCCGAGAGGCGAGGAGGGAAAATAGAAGGCAAAAACCCAGAGATTTGTGGGATACTGGATATACAACCTGCTCTTAGAGGATCCTCTCTGCTGCTCCCAACACTGTTTGATTAACTCTGAGCACATGACATGGGAAGATCAAGAGCTGGTGAATGTTTATCAGCATCTACATTTGAGTTCAACCTCCCCACACACACACATACACACACATATCCATGCTGCCTCCACTTGTTCTACCCACACATACTAAATTTTACACATCTAAAATGTTTGGCCTCTTTTCTTTTCTTTTTTTCCTCCAAGTGTATTAGCTTCCTCTGGGAGCTTAATTCCAGATGTGTGTACACAAAGTAATTACACCATGTGGTATAGTGGCCTATTGTCTGAACCCCATACAGGAATTAGCCCAAATGGCGTCCTGTTGAGTGCAGTACCCCCTAGAAGGTCGCGGCGCGTTTAATTTGTACCTCGTTGCTCATACATCAAGATTGAGTGATATAGTCGCAGACGGATGGCTCCGTATTTACCCAGTGACCCCTCCGGCTGGGGCCTGCTGGGCCGGGTCTGGAAATAACAGCATCCTTTTATGTGTACTAATAATTAGCAAGGCACACACGGCCATCCATCAACCACCAATGAGCCATGGCTGCTTTGTCAACATGTTGAAGCACATAAAGCTATTTATGTTGGCTGCAAGTAACAAACACACAATAACATATTAATAGAGGAAGAGAGGAGCGTGTGTGTGTGTGTGTGTGAGATTTTAGTGGTTGGCTGTGTGTGCTTCCTATAAAATTTACGTCTGGATTTATTGCTGATGATTTTGTTGTCCACTTCTGGGTCTGTCTGGTTTGTAGCTAAGAAACATGCGAGTCCCAGAAGTCTGAGTCTCGCTCGGTGCTGCGCCGCGCTGGGCTTATCAGAGGTCAAGTGCTCAGGGGTCACGTGAAAATAGTTTTTATCACATTTCATTCTCATAATCCTCTTTGAAATGTCACACACAACTATGATCAGACGGAATGTGAGCTGTCGCGGCCTTAACATAAAGACGGCTGTGGTGTGAAACGACAAAGCTTATAGGCCCAGAGAGGATGAGAAGTCCGTAGCTTTTGTCATATAGTGTATCACAACAACTGGGGGGAGCTACTTTGCAACAGCGCCGAAAATAACTGTCTGTTTGGTTTAGCTAGGAGTTTTTTTTTGTTTTTTCTTCGTGAACCAACTTTGTGGTCCTTAAATCCCAAGTAAATCCTGTTCCGGCATTTTCAGTTGTAGCTTGAAGTGAAGCCACCCAGAGAAACCTCAGCTGAAAACAATCGAGCTGAAGTGCTGAAGTCACTATGGTCGGCAGCGGATCAAAGGCCGCCTTTCATCCCAGTTTGTTTGGGCTAGACTTGGGTTTGCTTTGTTGGCTAATGCTCATAAATGTATCTGGAGTCATCACCAGTGCAAAACTATATTAAAACTAACAATTTAAGTCTGGGTCAACACTTTGTCTTCTTTTTTCTTTTCTTTTTTTTCCAGTGGAGGTGGAAAAGTGTCAGGAATTTAAACTTAGAAAATTGGGGATAGAAAAAAAAGGGATGGCGGAGCATTAAGTTCACATTCCGTTCAGCCGTTTATGTTACACTCATTAGCAGTTTATTTTCAGTTCAAGCTTTCAGCTCGTGTTGTTGTAATCCAAGTAAGTTATCTAATAAAAACACAATATTTTCTGTCCTATTGCAGTGTAATGTCCCATCAATTTGGAGTCATTACGCAAAGTATCAGCTCCATCTGTAAATACTGAGCCCAAAAAGTTTGTCTCAAAATAAGTAATAAAAATGTGATTTTAAGAATTATTTAAGTTATAGCTTGAACTTGCTTAGGTCTCTTTTTTTTATCAACCACCATCACAGTCATTTGTTACATACACACATTGTGATTTATTTTACTTCTCCACCGGGCCGTAGTAACGTAAAAGACAGATGTAGTAAGAGATATGGAGTATGTGCACGGTGGCCGTGTTCAGCTTGTTTTGGTTTGTGTTTCAATCCTCTGGTTAATCTCTGGTCAGAGTGGGTTCCTCTGCTGCCGAGTGTCGTTGCAGCTCCATCCAGTGGGCTCGAAGAATTTCTGACCGGAGCATTTTTCCTTCCTTCACTTCTTTTTCTTCTTCTTCCTCTTCTTCTTCTTCTTCTTCTTCCTCTCTCTGCCGGAAGGATCCATTCACAAGATTAAAGACAGTGTCACATCAGGCAGCCAAGTCACAGTTTGTTCCCAGTTTAATCACTGTGAAAATAATCACACAGATTCTTGGAAAGTTTCTCTTGTCATTACTGGATTTATTCAAGTGGTTTTCATTTTTTGTAGCCACGCTGTCGTGTAATTTAATGTAGTCTGACTAAAACATTCACCTGATGAAATTTCTGGTGTGAAAAGAGGAGTTTTTAACATGTTATTGCAGGAAAAGTACATATTTAAATGATAAAGTTAACATGGCTGAATTCCATTTAGCTGCCTCAGTGTCAGGGTCCTGTTGTTGTTGTTGTTGTTGTCGTCACTTCTGTGTTTTTCCCATATGACAATTTAGAAATATCTGCTGTTAAAAGGCCAATTGAAATCATTTAAAATACATAAATACATCTGATTTACAATTTGTATTATAATCCACATTCATTTGGATGAACTAAAAAGTCTAAAAAAGAAAAACTCAATACAAGCAGCAGCAACTATGTGAAATTACAGTGTTGAGACATATTCCTATGGATCAATATCTTTTTCCTGCTGTGATTTTTCTCTTTTTAAGTTACAGTAACGTGGTTGTTGATACACTTATGTTGTTGTTGTTTTTTTTAACTCAACAAATAAATGGCTGATATATAGATATTTCAAAATGGAATCAGATTCTGGTGAAGATGTATTGACAATAACAGGTTTCTCCAAACAAGAACAAACTTTCTGACTGATAAATTATGGAAACTCTCTCTATGTTCATACTTTATGAAAATGAAATTGAGCTAATGTTGATGCAGGCAGCTGAGTTGAAGGTACCTTGACTTTGTTGGACCAGCTTCAGAAAGTGTGATGATACTACAATGACATTCGGCATCAGAGTTTCTTCCGCTGACAGTTGTTCGTGTTCATAAACACTCTTTGAACTGCCCACAGTGAAAACATATGAACTCTATTGTCAAGTGACTTTTCTTTCAAAATAAAACTGCTTCATTTTGAAGAAGAGGGGGGAAAAAATCCTTGAATCCATCCTTGATAAATGATGCATCATTGTTTTCTTTCTATCTTTTTTTCCTCTTTCTGTCTGTTTCTTCTTTGCACTGCTGCACAGTGGGTTGGATGAAAATAAACATTCAGTAGTGGTTTAAAACCATAATTCATCCTGAAATGTCCTCCATTGAAGTGCTGAGTAACAAACACTTCACTTAGAGCTGTTTTCAAAAATATGTTTCTTAAAACGTCAAATCTCTTTACTGGAGTCCTCTTCAAAGCTTTTTTTAATTACACAACTTCAAACCGCTATTTAGACAACAAATTCACTCTGAGAAAATAATCATTGCATATTAATGTGATCAATAATCCCAACCAAACAGCAGTTTTATATCCAGCCGGGCTGCCTGTTTATCTGAGCTGCACTTCAATGCAGACAACACACACCCGGCTGCCATAGAGGGAGCGCATGCAGTCGATACCGGTCGAGAGCAAACATCTTTAGGTTATGTTCTTATTTGCAAAAAAAATTAATCTGAGTGGGAAAGCAAATATGATTAAGTTGAGAAATTGAAACAGATGTCAACAGTAAGTGTTTGTGAACCATCCCAACAGACCATCAGAGTAAATTCCAAGACTATTAGCTTTAGTTAGCTCCGATTGCCAGGAGGTCTCAAATTCACATTCCTCATCTTAGTGCATGTTCGTCCAGTTGTACAGTGGAGAAGCAGGTGGTCCGCACTGATGTTTTAATGGCATTTGTCACAGTGAGTGGACTTAGAGGAGCGGTGAAGTTCACTATTAAACACTGTTAGCAAGGGAAAATCAAAAGAGGAGAAAACCCGATCTCCTAAGTAAACATATCACGTTAGCTTCCTCCGACAAAAAAAAAGAAAAAATTGGAAGGGTTTCACTGATGCTGTTCCAGACTTTTTTTTTCTGTATGTATGACTCTGGAGAATAACTTTCCACACCTTTATTTTGCAGCTTACCATCACAATCAGTCAGCTGCGGAGTGGTTTATGCTAATCCGGACTAAGGTGGAGCAAAGGTCACCGAAATGATTCCTTCTTTTCAACACTCTGCTCGGAAATCTTTCTGAGGCTTTTTGTTTTGATGTGGCGCAGCAGAACATCTGTCTGGCAGAGAAGCTGCTCTCATATGTTTCCAAACCCAGAGAAAGAGTCTTTGCACCTTGTTAATTCCACTCCATATCCACCTCCACTGACAGGGAGGCCATGTTGGGCCTGTAGTGTGAGGGGATGTCGTATGATGTGGCAGAATTAACGAATAACAACACTCATACTGTACACGATACAGGTCTGTCTCTTATGGATTGTCCATGATGTAAACATTTGTGAGGCCTGTTTATGAACTATCATCAAAAGTTTTGGAGTTCATCCCTTCCACCAATGTTCTCTCAGCCTTGGTCCGATGTTTACAGCAAATTAGCAATTCACATTTTGGGGGAAACTTCATGCTTCTCAGTTTAGATTCTTTATCAATATACAGCAGAAATGTTATTAATTAAGTAACAGTAAAGGATGATGTAGTGTAAACCTCACCACACATGAGGCTGAGAATGTGAACCCTCATCTTCGTTGTCATAGTGCTTTGTATGTACACTAAGCTCCACACGAGTTGTAAAGAATTTACACAATGTAAAAGTGAAGTGTTTGTATCTCATCTCATCTCATCTCATCTCATCTCATCTCATCTCAATTTCATCCAACCTCATATCTCATTTCACCTGATTTCATCTTTACTTTTATCTCATTTAATATCATTTCTTAGTCTCATCCCGTATGTCATTCGACCTAATCTCATCTGATCTGATCTCATCCCACATATTTTTTTCTGATCGTATATTTAATCAATCACATCTCCCATCATCTTTTATCATATCTTGTTGAATCTTTCACCTCATCTCATCTCATCTCAATCTGAATTCAACATAACGCTGGATTTAATTTCATGCTGTATCTCATGTATCAACTCATCTCTTCTATTTTAGCATATTATATCTCATACCATCACATGTCAAATCTCATTCTGTTATCATCTCATACATCATCTCTTTTAAACTTTTTTTAAACAAATATCTTATTTCATTGCATCTGATTTAATATAATAGTGTATCACATTTAATCTGATCACATTTCTGTTTCTGATCTCACTACATCCCTCATCTCATCTCATCTCATCTCATCTCATCTCATCTCATCTCATCTCATCTCATCTCATCTCATCTCATCTCATCTCTGTGTTATTGTATGCCCTCGGTAGCTGAGAGGATATTTTAAAAGCAGCAGCCTTAGATTCAGGGCAGTCAGAGAGAAGGTGAACTTTAATGAAAACACAAACAACCCACTGCTGTAATTTGTGCTGGAAACCATGTTTGAGCAATTGGTCCACCTCTGTACTCTGCTCCGTTCAACCTGCAAACAAGGAACACTTGAGGGAAAATAATTATCTGTCATTTTCAGTCTGGGGGTTAAATGCATTTAGATGCAAATGAAAACAACTGCTGGCTTTGGAGGTTTTGCTAATAAAATGGAAAAAATTAAAATATAGTGCAGAAAACATTTTTACCATGAACAAGCCTTTGGGAAGCTAGTGGGTGACTTTGTGCTGAGTTTTGGTTTCTCAAAAAGAGAAGTTGTTGGTGGTGATTTTGTGAGCTAAAAATGAAACAGTCGAGACACAAGTGACATAAAATTCCACCTTTACTTTCCCTCCAACATAAAACACGAGTCCTCTGGTGCAAATCCACTAAGAGATTTAACTGTGGGTGAAGAGATTAAGCTTTTTAGTCTCTAGTCTAAACCCGTACCTTTTAAAGCCAAAAGGTCAACTCCGACTGAATGAACGCAGATTTCTGTCTTCAGGGAACATTTGGTTGTAGGAAATATGATTTACATGAAATATGGTCAGTAAATCACTGAGCGCAGTAATGAAAAACCACTGGCTCTTTCAGGACTTCTAATATTTCAAAAACCTAACCTGAAAAATAGCCCAAACTGTTTTTAATACTAAACTCATTGCCTCTGCAGCAATTGACAGAAATTACTGAAATCTAAGAAGGCAATAATCAATACTTTTCAGTTATACCTTAAACCCTTAAAGGTAGATAAATATTATCTGTAAGGAGGGCCTCACTGACAGAATCAACTGTATCGCCTTACAGGGTGTGACCTTGTGGGTGAACCATTCCGCCTATAATGTTGAGTGCAGTGTAACTCAAAATACACCAAAATGGTAAGTAAGCATTTTTATCAAGGGGCCGTACAAAAATCATTGAGGTGGGTGAGTATTGTGTTTCACTTTTTTTCAATATTTTCTTTGGGAATCCCCTCAAAATTTTTATAAATATATATGACACTGTTGACACTAATTCCCTGGCTATTAAACGTTCAAAGAGTTTTTAACATGGTGCTATTTGTGGGGTACTAATTTTCACACAGCCAACAAACCACAGGTGAAATTTGCAATTATCAAAATGATGGAAAACAACTAGTCTAACAACAAATTCATTGACCTTTGAAGATTTACTTACAGTTGACTTTACATGGTACAGTAAAATGCACATTTATGACATACAGTATGCATCAACATATGTTAATATGTACTGAAAACAAATCTCATTAGGGAGGAATGAGTTTAACTTTGGGGTGAGAAAATGTTTTACCAATGTTTATGCACTCCCTAACAAAAAAATGGGGGGAACCCCCCCAAAAAACAAGCTAATTACCTATTTTCTGGCCCATCCCATCCTTGCAACCATACACTCCCTAAATTAATGTGAAAAAAAATTAAACGTTTTACTTAATGAAGAAATAGCCATTGTTATTTTATACATTTTGGTTGAAAAATGCTTTTTTTTTTTCAACAATTCATCATGTTCAACAACAAAATGAGGGCAACTGGTAATGCAACTGGTACAATAAGCCAACACAATGTGTAGCAAATTAATCAGGCTTGGCCCAGGGCACGCTGTGGAAAAATGATCTCGTTTGACCAGACGGGTCGGGGCTTCTCTCTAATCATATCACAGTACAACACAATGACTCCTCATCTTTGTTGTGGTCATTAAGAAAATAAAAACAGCAACTTCACTGTCAGATTTTGAACAAGTATGAACACCGCTTCATAAATGGAGCTGCTCCTTTAGTGTTTGTTTAACAACCAATTCATATATTTCATGATTATGAATTATGCAAATGTTGCTTCGTAATAGAAAACAGATGGATGGTGGAATTAACTTGGACAGTTTGCACTCGGATAATGATTTTATGCAAATGGAGGTACATTGAGATGTATATTTACAAAACTGACAATACAACGCTGGAATCAGACCGATTGAAATGCAAATAGCAAACCGGTTGATCCATGTGATGATCTTTGGTTTCATATGCATGTTGGAATGCTCTCGCATAATTAAAAGTTAAATACTAATCTGCTGTTTTGATATTAAAAATCAATACAGATATGTTTCAGTTTAACAGTGCGGTGCATGTATATACCACACCACATGTATCACACACTTCTACATGACTTTATGACCTTACGGATGAATCAGAGCCTTTAACTCACTGCTATACTCTCATCTTCAGTCTGCTACTGTGGCATTATCTGATAAACATGAATATAAATGGGACAAAATGCATTCAATAAAACTAAGCAATCCCCCTGACAGTCCACTGGGGTCATCACCAGCCATGTAAAACAACAATATGTCATATACACACATCTGACCTCTGAACCTGTAAGGATTTTTACTGGCAAAGAGCAATGCCTTCAGGGGGGCACCCAGTCTTGGAGCACATACTCTCTGCACAATGGGTTACTTATGGTTCTCCCTTAAGGTGAAGAGGAGGAGAATATTTCATACGTTAAAGGCAAATGGGTCTATAAACTGCCTGAGGGAACGCTAGCTTTCCTGATTGCTACTCATCTCACTGTTTCCCAAATGTTTTATGCTCCTCTGACTGGTAATCAATAGCTACACATGCAGCCTCTCAGCCAGCACTGGTCTTTTATAGTTCGCCCAAGGAGTAGTTGTCAGTCAATGGCCGTCTTATAAATAGACCGAGGCTGCATGTGGACAGATGGATGCTTTCCTTGTCAATTGTGAAAAGCCATAGTCCAGATCTCTCTGCATTTTCCACACAAGATACACACACAAGATATTTGATAGTGCTACATTTGAATTAACCCTTCCTTTAAATACGTTGCTCTAATAAATGTTTATTAATTGTGACTTATAGTGGTTAATAAGTCAGATCACTTATTATATAAACAAAGATTTGGTTGTCAGATTGTAAAAAAATAAAAATAAAAAAAAGACTCATGGCTCATCGTCATCAGTTTTACAGGGGTTTTAAATGCTAATAAGTTGATAATAGGTGGATTTTGGTTTGGATTCTTTGCAGCCATTTTCCATAAGTTGTGTGGTCAGAGTGGTCTTTCGTTTAAAAGACAATGCAAGTATGTCGGAGAGGGAGAGAGACATCATTCACAGGATCATTTTCATAACCAAAACCGAAAACTTAATAGCATAATCGCTACCTTGTTCACATTTTTGTTCCCTGTGCAGCTTTCTTGGAAGAAGCAATAAAAAAAGAAAGGTCTCAGTTATATGAATTTGGTCTTTTTAAAATATGTTTTTATTGTTAAACGAATTCTTTCTGTTTGAGACACAAAAACTTGAGCTTAAAGGAAAGGTTTGCAATTTCTCAGGTTATCACTGAAACAGTGTGAACATAAAAAAAAACGTAAGGGAGGGGTTGTATACAGTGACACGTTTCTCACTGACCATATGAGGACCTGGTAATTGTGAGGACATGAAACACTGACCTTTAATTACTTACTTTAAGAATCTTTTAATTTGTGTTCATGACTTCTCATTACAGAATTAGAAAATGATCAATTAAACAATAATGGAAACCTCTTTATAAATAAAACCATGATAGAAAGCTGTGCTAATAAAGCCCTTATTCTATTGGCATGTTACATTACCACTGCAGTGTTTAACATAAACCCATGCTTGTCAGCTTTGAAACAACCTACTCTCTAGGTGTTTACAGGCATTTCTATGGACACCCAATGATTCCAGACACGGCGGTGATGATTATCTACCAGTGAAAGATACATCAGTAAATCCAGCAAGGCTGCTGTTTGCTTTGAAGAGGAACAGAGTACCTAATTACCCTTATTTACAGGATGCTCCTGAGTAAAGCATCATATCATCTCGCTGTGACAAATTCACTTGCCTAATAAATATGATCATTAGGACTTTCACTTCTCCAGCTACGCCTCATGGATATTACTGATTTGTGCTTTCAATCAGACACACACAAAAATACATCTTTGAAGTAAAGGGCAGAGAACCCTATCGAGAGTTATTATGGATGTGTTGGAGGAATTTATAGAGTGTTATTGACGTCTGCAAACCCACAGGGATGACACACACACACACACACACACATACACACACACAACACATAGCTTACACAGAGACACACAAAAATGACTGCACCGTCACAATTGTCTTTAGAAAGAAGTAAGAGTGTTTTATTTTTGCCTGGCTGAGCTTGATAACTGTTTCTATCTGCACAGCAAATAAACGTCGCAGGTACATTATGTAGGGCACGCTGATGAAAAAGAATCGGCCCTGTTAAGTTACTGTACTGTCTGTCCCTACAGGCATGCTTATGCTATATTGATGAGCAAATTAACAGGGCTGGATTTGACTAGAGAGGCTTCTATTAGATGAAGCCATGAAAGATGAATTCAATTGTGATTTGAATAGCACAACCCACCGCAGATGACTTTCAATGGGAGGCAGGAAAATTGGCTTGTGCTAAATTGAGTTGTGCTTGTTATGATGAATGCTCAGCAGCGCGTGAGCTGGGATTGACTTCATCATCACAAGCCAGCGCTTCCACAGAAACTCAGAAAAAAAACACATGTATGTATGTATATATATAACCTCTCTGTGGAAACACAACCCTTTCAATCAAATGCCTGTTTGTCCATAATCCTGCTTTGAATTCTTTGACTGAACCAGTGTAGTTTGGATGCTAAACTTGATAGCCTCTTCCTCCTCTCTGCTGTTATTCTGAGACCCAATTAGACGTACATATCCCACACAACGCTGCGGTTGGAGGCCAGAGTGCGTCTGTTTGTCCGAAGGGAAGAGGCGTGGGAGAAACACACAGTGGTTTTTTGCCCGCCAACACGCTGAACCGGGCATGGTGCATATCAATACAAGCAGTAACTAATAACACTGGCTGCAGGTATGTCTCCCAACATCAGAGGGAGATGAGTGCAAAGGTTGTTTCATCTTTTATAGATCCTGTTTGAAACCAGAAATTGCCTCAAAGAAAGACCTAGTGAACAACCAAAGTCACAGTATGTGCGCGTTTGTTCATGTTTATGTGTGTATAAATGATGCATGTGTACATTGTGTGTGTTTACTGTGCCCCAGCAGTGTAACTTGGCTGTTTGCAACAATCTTGCCTCGTCTTTGAAATTGTTTATGCAGGGCCCAGATCCCTACGGTTGGATAAGCACGGGGCTGTAGAGTTCCCTGCGGAGGTCAAGCTGCCCCCGCCCCCCCCTCCATCATTTGCGATTGCCCTCTGCGATAGCACCCAGCAGGCCTGAGAACACAGGCCTAATGTTCTGGATGGATGGTGTCATGAAAGAAGACAATTATGAGGCAGTGAGCGAGGTCTCCCAGGGTTATGGTTTTAGTCAGATTATTTATTTTATGTAGTTTTTGAAGCAGGAGCTTTAAAGTTTAACAGCCGTAGGGTTCCTTTGCATTTTTTTTCCTTTATCCCTGGCTCTGTGTATTTGTGCGAGGTTGTATTGCTGGGAATAAGGTTTTTGATGATCTAATTGGCTATTATTGGATGTTTTCAGGCAATAACATTGGTTTTTTTTTGTTTTGTTTTGTTTTAAGGTGTAGTTTGTGTGATATTGAATCGACTTCACGCAAACCCCTTCCTACACCCTTCAGCATGTTGGCCACAGCAGCTGCTGCATACATACACCAGAGGGATAGAGATGGAGAGATAGAGTTAGCAAAGAGGAGGATGTGCTGCCAAGAATTACAAGTTTTTCCTCACAAGAAAGTATTTCTTCCTAATAGTGCATCCTGCACAATGTCAACCAGGACTAAATGTCAAGATGACAAAAGAATATGGTCCAACAAGAGTGTAAATATGCAAAGACAGAGAGGGAGATTAGATAGATCTCAGAGGTGTAATTAGAAGTTATAGAAGAAGGCTCCTGTGTAGTTATGACTAGGAGCTCCTTGCTTTGTTTTGTTTAAGCCACCAAACAGTCAGATTAAAGGTCTGACTGGCTACACGCTAGATGAGTTTAGGCCTGATTTGCCCCTTGATTGCCCCCTTGATTGGAGGCTCGTAGCAATGACATTTATTTGTCCAAATGATTCTCTCGCATATTGTTTGACAGGTTTGATATTTATGATTGTGTGTGTGAAATATCCACAGTAGCCAGTGAGGATAAGACCAGGAAGCATCACCAACCAGATGTTGTGGACTTTTATAAACATGGCAGCTGTGCCTATACTGTCCCCTCAGCCAGGTTTACACCCATACTCTTTTTTCTTTTTCTGTTTTTTGCTGCATAAAAGGAGCGCAGGCCAGGGCAGCCGGCTGAGGTCATCGATTGTCCTCCATATTTGTTTTTGTTCTGAAGTCATGGTTGATCAGGTGAGTTTATGTGACATCTCATGTCTTGGGAATCAACACTGTGTTAATTGTTACTAGAAATAGTAGAACAGGTATGTGGTCCCGTGGTCTGGCAGAATCTAGTCTAGTGTGAGCGTTCAGACATTTAAAGTGGTTTGGTTGAATCTGTCTGTTGTGATCTCCCATGTTTTTAAAATGGGTTCAGATTTGAAAATCTTCTGGCATGTAGCAGCGTAACTTGGGAAATATGTGAGTGTTCATGAGGATGGTAAGTTGGCGTGGTTACAATTCAGCTTTGGGACGGGTCAATAATCTTCTCAAGTCAGGTTCTTTATGGAGGAGATGCTATGAATCTCTCCACCTCCAGTTCAACAAGCCTTTCCTGAACACCATCAAACTGTCTGGTGCCAGAGCAAATGACCAGTGATGTTTATCTTTTACTTTTTCTTTCTCAACACTGATCATATTTACCTGTTATCTGATTGATTATCACTTGATCAATCTATCTAAACTGTAAATATGTAATGGAGCCAATCATGCTTCACAAAGAGCTGTTGTTTAAGAATCCAATCTCTGCAATCTTTCCCTCTCTCTCAGACATTTTTTTTCTGTCCCATTCTGTGAAATCAGGTAGCGAACAGATCCTTTTGTTAAAAATGTCGTCTCTGCAGGGGTGTCTGTGCCTTGTGTGTTTTTCATACAGAGACAAAGAGCAAGCTTTGAGTGTGTGTTTGTTCGCGCCTTGTGGCACGCTCCAGGCCATGAGCTAAACTGCTGGGTGCCACAGAGTAGCACAAGCTGCGTCGGGTGGTTCCACTGCACTAATCACAGTGGTGTATATCTCTGTATAATTACACAGTACATGCTCAACAGTATTTATTACTGATGAGCTTAAATATGTGGAGATGAGATTGCCACATCATTTCATCGACGATTCACGTGCTGATTTCTTACACAAGCTGCAGTGGAGTGCCACATTATCAGCGTCTCCTTATGCATGGCCAGTAATACTACTTCCTGTGCAATCAGCCTCACTACTTTCCCAGAGAGCGGCCCCACGTCTCCTGCAATTACATCCTCCCTCTGTAATCTGTACTTCCACCCAAATGAGACCGGCCTGAGTAATTTGCGTGAAGATTCGCCAAATTAAGAAATATAATGGGCGAGAATCCGGCCCGGTTCTCCTGGTTTATTGAATACAGCAGCGCCAAAAGCGATGCTCTCTTTGTGCCCTATTGTATCTTGTGGGTAATCACATTCACCGAGTCCCCAACCCCTGTGAGCCCGAGCTTCTCCCAAATGGAAAACAAAGGCGGTCATGACAATCTGTAATATTAATCTGATTGGGTTAACAGTGTCTCAGGGCTCCTCCACCCTGACTTCTCAACTACCTGTGGCTGTGTTTTAATCTGATTGCACTAATAGCATATTCAGAATCAAGACCTTGCCACCTTCCCCCACTGTTACACATAACTTCTAATAGAACATCCTGTATTTCACATGAACACTCACAAATTTGTAAATAATTACTATCACATGGGGGGAAAATAATAGGTGGCCCCAATTCAAATTCACTAGCTCGAGGCAGTGTGGTAATCATGGAGGAGCGGGAGAACAGGGGGTATGGGGGGTAAGGAGAGAGAGGACGGTATAATCACATTGTATAACAACCACAGAGTCTGACAGTTTGATAAGAAAAAGAGTTCAGAGTGAATAATGAGAAACTTTGTACATAGTACTTATGACTTTATGTGCTACATCATTTGTCACTAACAACTGTGTGTTCTTGTTTAAAACGCCTGTTACCCGTAGTTGAAACGAACTTGGCACAATCTAATGGATTTATTGTTCATTTATGGACGGCTCCTTACAAATGGACGGGTATATTTCAGTCGCTACAGCCCCGCATTTGTTACTTAAAAGCAAACAACACATGCATTCTGGGAAGTTGGTGATGGATTGGATGTGTTATCTGCCTATTAGCACAACAGCCCATTACCAATGTGCCCAGGTTACTGCGCTAGCTGTAAAGCAATAAAGGCAAGCCTGATTCCAGCCACCGCTGAGTAGGAGTTCAGTGGCTGCCTGCGTCCTATCACTTTCAAATGAGCACCACAAATCACTTCAGCGGGATGCCTGCACCACTAGTATGGCCATCAGCATATGAAAATATGTATAGGAGACCATCCAATTTACTGCCAGCAGACAGAGGGAGGAAACCCGCAGCGTGCTGAGTGATTGTTAGATAGATGGTTTCTCTGCATACATGAGGTGTGTGTGTGTGTATGTATGTATGTGTGTGTCTCTGTGCGCTTGTCTTGTTCTGCAGATGTTAATAACAGCAGAGGAACACGTGATTGCATGTTTTCTATGTAAACAACATTTTCAAGATTGCCAGAAAAACTGGCAGCATTTGTTGCATTAATAAGCAAATCAGTTTCTCTGTGGGAAAAAAAAAATCACAGTATAACAAGACAAGCAGGGGAAGATGTCTGTTGGGCTTGTTCAGTGTCTGCGTTCGTCGTGTTTGTGTGTGTTTATGTGTCTGTGGAAACATGCTTGTCCGCTTGTGATCATGTGTGCATCTGTGTGTGTGTGTGTGTGTGTGCAGCTCATATTTTGTACAAACCAGTCCAATTGTCACAAGGGTGTTTTGTGTGCACTTTGTTCTCCACACTGATCCTGTCCCTGGCAGAAAATAATTACGGTCTGTTTGTGAGCTGCTGCGACGGTGGAAGGACAACACAGAAACCGGCCTCATTTTACTGCTTCAGAGGACGTCACGTCGCCCAGGAAGAGAGGAGGAGAGAAAGGGGGGTGGTGGGGGGGAGAGACAATAGCAGGAGAGAGATGAGACCATTAGATGGGAATGCTAATTACTCCATCTCATATTGCACATCTGTCAAACCACCCACTTCTCATATGTTGTGTGCTTAATGCAGACTTCACATGTGGGCACAGGTGCATTGCATCCCATAGTTTCTTGTTCCGAGCAGCTGGAACAATAATACGATTTGTCCAAACTCATGAAAAAACAAGAAATGAGGGGCTCATTTTTTGGTAGACGAAAACAGCAGAGAGAGAGAGAGAGGGAAAAAAGTGGTAATAGCAAGCAAAGCACTCACTGATTTCAAGATAAATCAGACAACACAGTGGTGGAGACAATGCTGCCTCTTCTATAAAGATTTATGACACACATGCTCACACACCCACACCCACAGACAGTGTCGATCCCCCTCTCGATCACTCAACACCAGAATTTACATACTGTACACTCAGACATGCATACACACTCATTAGGAGAGGGGGCTTGCGCACGGTGCATGCTAGAAGATAGTAGATGATACCCACCTTCTTGACAAGAGATCTGAGAGAGATCCCTGTGTAAGAGAAAACAGCGTTGAAGGCTCCTAATATCTTTGATAGCATCGTTATGGTAATGATCATACATAATGTAAAATTCATGAAGTGTACCTTGCATTTGAGGATTGCCAATACCTGTTCTGTCGGCGAGAGGGAGGATACAGAAAATATGTTACAGAAGTCGTGCATGCAGATGTTGTTATGCTTTGCCCTAATTGTTTTTCGACAGTTAAGTGCAGCTAAATGACTTTCATGTGTTGGCATGTATACACGGGGAGGGAATTGCTTCTTACCTTTGCTTTCAGCTGTTTGGCAGAGTGCTCGTTGGAACAAAACATTGCCCTCCTAATTATTCCAACCATTAGACCTGTTAATTTGCCCAGTCAAACAACCCAGACAGACATTGTGTAAAAATATCAACAACAGGAATATTGTGTTTTCCCAGTGAACATCTAAGCTCAGCAATAACAGAGGAAAATGCAAAACAATCTGAAGGGGTCTGCGGCGGAAACCTGGCCCGTCCTGTCACTTCAAAAAGTCTCAGCATCAACCTGTCCATCATTGACAGTTATGAGTTTGGACTCTCTCTCTCTGATAGTCTGTGTAGGCATGTATACGTGTATGTGTGTGTGTGTGTGTGTGTGTGTGTGTGTGTGTGTGTGTGTGTGTGTGTGTGTGTGTCTAAGATCTCTAAGGAGTGTCTTTCAAACAAATTTCCATTGAGCACTCATCAGTAGGAGGTCCAGGTCCATTGGAGATGGCATAGTCACTCTGAAATCACACAGCTAACCAGGACTGTCAGCCAATCAGGATGTTTTTGATTTTTTATGAAATTCACGCTCAGTTCAGATTAACCTGGACTCCGACACACACATCAGAATGGAGTGTGATTAGATGGCTGGTGTATGTTCACATCTGGGGAACAATTAGCCCGGATGCACGGCCAAGCTGGAGTGAACAGAAGTGACAGTGTTGTCAGGTTTGACAAGTGACTTGAGTTGTTCCAAATTTAGAGCCATTGAAGTTACACGAGGGTGAAATCGGGTCAAAGACGTGCACAGTAAAAAGGGGTCACTTTGTCTTGGGAACCACTGTCACCTCACAGGAACGTGCTAAAGAAGCAGAACAAATGTAAATGTGAAATTTGTTCTCGTTTGGACACTGAAGACGTTAAAGAAAACTCCTGCTGAGGGCTGGGCTGGACAGAATTCAATCAGATGGTGTTGAAGGAAAACTTGTAACATTCAAGACAATATTTGGTTTATTTCTGGATGCGGCTGGATTCAGTCTAGACTAAATGCTAGTAGTGCACTTGTTGGTTTTATGAGTGGCACTCCTGCAGTAGTGTACAGCGCATATGACACTTAAATCCATGAGAGACCTGGACCACAGTGGACACTTGCAGAACCTGGCTGTCTAAATAACCCAGAGGAACATAATTTCTTAGTCCTTAAGGATACTGACCTAATATATATGTATTGGAAAAGGCTATGATTATCAATTATGAAAATATTAGGTGAAAAGCAGTTTTCCTGTGCTCATTCTCTTATTCTAAAGGAGGAAACTAAAAATCAATTAACTGCTTTCTGATTAGACATCTGCACTTTTCTTATCAACAATGGGTAATTGTTATTATTGATTGCTGTAATCAAAGGAAGAAGGATAGAGGTCAATGGCATGGATACGCCCTTAATCTATCATTTACAGCACAGGTTCACACTTAAGCACAGAGCTACAGTTAGGTCATGTGACTACTATCTTGGCACCATGTGCACTGGCTACCAGGTAAAATGTCCAACAGAAATTATATTGTTTCTGTTGTGTACACTGATTTGATGGATACTGCTTTGAAGAATGACTGCTTGTTATCAAAGCTATTGTCTGAAAATAAAAGGAAATCATTTCCCGGCAGAAAGTGGACACTGGTGAATTGCCAATGATGAAATGACAAGGATGTCTGTCAATTGGATGTTTGATGCCGGCTCAAACTGAATGAGAGGCCGTGAGCGGTGGAAAGCAAACACTGTTTGAAGTGCATTATTTCATGACATGTTGTATTCATTGGTGGATGTGAGGTAGCGGATTAATGAAAGATGAAAAAATGTCAGTATTTTCCTTCAAGCACATCCAAATAAATGATCAACAATAAGAATTAAAATGTGTGACTCCGACACCCTACTTCTGTCCACTATTTCTGAAAAAGTAGAATTCAGGCTGCTCTAAATAAGATGTTTCTACCAATAGGACAAATTAACAGATAATTATCACCCAAATCTGCAGCTCCCTTTAGATACAAAAGCCTCTTTAGTGTCTTTAAACTCATTGTTTTGGTTCCAGAGCCTGTAATTTTAGTATTAGTTCATTTTTACCACTTACATTGTTTTTTGTTAGAGGCAGAAAAGACTACATAAGACACTATGACAAGCAAAAGCTACAATTAACTCTGAATGAACTATATATTCAGAGCTAGAGACTAGCTGTTGAAGAATTACTTGCAGGTGGAGACCAAAAATAGAGCTAAAAGGAGGGATGTTATAAAGTGGAGATTATGATGACAAAACAAAGAATAATTACTTGCTCACCAGCCCACGGCAAAAAGTTAAGGAGAATAAATTTGCGTAAAGTTGTAAAAATGTGAGTTTGGTTTCAATCTTCTCTTCTCATCTTATGCTTAGCTACAGAGCAAATATGTTCATTTCCCAAAATGTCAAACTGTTGCTTTGTATTAATCTCATTTTGTAAAGTTTTCGTTTTCTGGGTTTAAATTTCAACTTTGCATAAAGTCACGGCTCTTTCCCTCTACAACTCTTGTTTTCTCCCTTGTCCCTCCCCTCCTCTGTGATCATTTTGACCTGGTGGGGTCTAAGTGTGTCTGCTCCCACACCTGTACACCATTTTGCCCTCACAGTTCCCACTCTGGAAACATGTTGACTGACAGCTGCACTTCAAAGATCTGCTCGCTCTCCCGCTTTCATGGTTATCATCTGTTATGGGAGTTGCATGGTAAAGAGAGGGAGAGGGAGAGAGGGAGAGTCTCAGGCAGCCGGTTCTGTTGTGGGGCCAATTTGGATGATTGGCCTTGAAATGCAAGCTGAAACGGGCTTCCCTGTGTTCCTTTAAAGTGACCCGTGCCCGGCAGTGTAATGTAAAATTATCCTCGCTGTGTTTGTGTTGTGTCAGATGTGGTGACTGGCAGAAACTGTTAGTAATTGTCTAAGTGCTCCGGTGTGTCAAAGCTGTCCGTCACTCATCCCAGCCCCCTCCTCTTCAGCTCTGCTTCTTCAGCTTCTCATAATATTTTCACTGAACTGCAGAGGACAAACTACTTTCAGTGATGGAGTTGTCACTTTGGTGCTTTTGCTAGGAAAAATATTTTACCTTGGGAAGAACACACAACCAGCTGACATGTGTTCCTGCTTTTTGGCAGAGAGAAAATGAGAGAGGCATACTTGTTCTTTCTTTTGTTCTTTGATACTTTTACAAATTCAAGACTATGAGCTTTTCTTGTCATAACTCATTGAAGTCGAAGCTAACCTGAATGTGACATTATGAAAATACATTCCTGACTAAATCAACTCTAAAAGAATGGACACGCGTACATACTCTCTTATGTATACACTTAAAATGGAAACTATTGACTGAATACCTGAAAAGTACAGAATCATGAAAAGAAGTTTCATACAGTTTGGTTTCTTTGTTTGGGAAATAATTGAAGAAATATATATTAACACATCACCAGCACACACACACACACACACACACACACACACACACACACACACACACACACACACACACACACACACACACACACACACACACACACACACACACACACACGTAGCCTACACAACACATAAAGACTCTGCAGTGTGAAAACACGGACCTCAGGTGTATCTAATTAAGTCCATGAAGTGTAAATTGCTGTGGTTATTAAGATTCCTGTTAATCAAGGGTTTATTTAGGGAGACAGACTGGGTTTATTTTAAAGCTGTTATATGTGCCGGTGAAGTTTTGCGCACATGCAGCAGCTCCTCCTCCTTTTTTCCATGTGACTGCAGAAGATTATGTTGCATGTTGTTGCAAACTGGAAGCAATGGTGCTTTTTTGTCACATTACAGTATATGGAAAGGAAAGCCAGCATTACGTTATTTTTCTGCATTTGACTCTTTTAAAAAAATAATCTCACACATTTCTATCTTTCTATCAGTAGCTGTGTTTTAATTAGTTGAATTAGTTGAATTTTTTTATCTACTTATTTTATTTATTAGTGATAGGTTACCTTTTTGTGTGCCTGTCTTGTATCTGTTGCTGCTGTGACAATGTGAATTTCCCCCTTGGGGGATTAATAAAGTTTTATTCTATTCTATTCTATTCTATTCTATCAAGGATATCCGTGATAATATTCACACTAAACTCTGTGATAAGTGTGTTGAAATAAAAAAGCTGCAGCTTTGTCAACATTTTCACAGTTCTGCACACTACATTAGAGATGTGCGTGTTTTTGTATATACATTTTGAATGAACCTGTAAGACTTTCTTGTTGTCAGCCAGTGCAATAGTCATTGGCTGAATACCGATGTCAGCAGAATACTTGATTCATTACAAGTATATCCATTCAGGAAAATGCATACAACTTAAAATGGTTATTTGATGTTGGATTACACTTCCAAGTCAAACAGTGCAACTTGTTCTTGTGACACAATAATGCAGAATGGACTAACGTGTCACAATGTGTGATTAGATTGTGTAGTAAGATATTGTAATCTGAGGTTCGGTTATGCAGTTGCAGTAATGATCAGTTACTACGTCGTTATGGGTTTAATTTGTTTGAGGTGTGACCTGGATGGCAGTGGTGGTAAAGTGGGAGAAAAGAGAAAATGCAGCTACATACCTACATGTGTCAACAAGGCTAATCTTAGTTGTTTCTATAGTCAGTAAATATCTTCAAATGGATCTTTAGTTGCCATCATTTTCTATTTCTGTGTTAAATTCATACAGAGGATGTGATGTGTGGGTGTGGGAGCTTTGAAGAAACATGGGCTGAGTAATGAAAGCAATATGAGTAATTTAATTACTGTTGGTGTTGAGTGATGTGTAACAGAGTGTAATTACTTTATCAATATCAACTGAGTGATTGATTACATTTTTCAACATGCTTTTTTACACATCTGAGTGCCTGTGTGTGAAATGTTGTTTTATTTATTCCAAACAGACCTGCGTGAATCTTGAATTAATATTACTGTGTGATATTATTCAGAATTAAAGAAGTGAATGTTTAACTGTGTGAAATGTTGGAATTACTTGTCGTCCAGTTTATTGCCTCCCAGTGTCGACAAAAACACTGACACAATTTTTTCAGATTTGTGCTTTAACATGTGGCGTGCATTTTTCTTGCAGGCTGCTGCAGAGCTGCAGGACAGCCGTGAAGTCACAGTGTGTTAACCCCCCCTCCTCCCTACTCCTTCCTGTCCAAACACACCTACTCTGCCTTCCTCTGGGGAGGAGAAAAATCATTCGTTATTTTAATGGGTGTCAAATATGTTTTCCAAATCTACTAAAAGGTTATCGTTGTTACACGCGGACAAGTGCTTATATCTGAATCAATGTTAACTTTGTTACCAGGGAAATTTACTGCCTTCCCCGGCCGACCACGGTGCACAAACTTAATCGGCATGTTTTCACAAAGTGCAACTTGAGGGTGATTTATAAGGCCGAGGTGACTGACTGCTCTTTGATAGAGCAGCGGGGGAAAAAACACATATCCGAGAGGTGCGACGAAGGCATAAATAACAGCCTCTGTACTTTCATTTGAACGTCTGACACATGAAGATTATGTATTGTTAGTGTTAGAACGGCAGGGGGGGGAGGAGGGGATTGGGTGCAAATGTGGTAATATGAATGAATGACACATGACTCCTCTTGCAGACAGCCTCTGGTGGGTTTACTCAGCCGGGAACTTCCACCTCAGACCACATCCTACATCCTGGTCCCTCTCCTCACCTGACACTGCATGGATCTTGTCCTCCTAACAATTATCACCCTGTGGGCAAGAAAAAGAAAAAAAAGTCATTTGTGGAAAAATGGTGAGAGAAAGAAAAGGAGAAAAGGCAGAAAGAAAGAAAGAACGAGATCACCGCTGTTACTCCAGTGCCTCCGCGTCACTATTTGTCTTGGGCAAGTTAGCTTTATCTAATAAAGTGTCTTTGTATTAAGATGGATACTTCAAACGCTCTTTTGTCTCTATAATCACAGAGGAGGGAGGCAGAACTCACACATTCCTCGCTCAATTTATTATTAATAAGTACATCAGTGGGAGAAAGATATCCTGGGGACCAAAACACCCACAGAGCGCAACATTCATCAAACGTAAACGAATATCACAATACACAGGATACAGAGGCTCCAATAACAGATAATTGATGAGAAAGGACTTTGGGTGCACTGGATCACTGTTGATGGTTATCATTATATAACATCATTTCATAGTTTACACCAAAATGATGAACTGTTTGTTGAAGGGGAACATTTTCTTTTTTTGCTGCCTTCTGTGAGCAATTAAAGCGGTCTGTTTGCAGGAGTGGGGTCAGTGCCTGATTAAGCTGTGGTTAGTGGCATGACTGCGTCCACTCAATACTTATGTTTCCTCACAAGACCTTAATCTATTGCAACCGCAGCAATTACCCTTCTGACAGGATAACAAAACACAAACACAAACAACAAGATCAGATCCAAGGCTTTTTTTTCTGTTAATAATAACCTCTTCATCTTCTGCAGGATGAGGCTTTGAATCTTGTTTTCTTTTCAAGCCGCTGAATAAAAATCTCACTTGTAATTTGATGAAAGATACAAAATAAAACTGAAAAACTCAGATGTGTGAAGATAATTTGGTCCCCGCTCTGATTTGTAAGTGATAATGAGGCTCTATCCTGCAGGACCCTGACAACAGGAAAGCACTATTTCAGATGACAGATGGGAGCGACTGTGTGACTGTCGTAATAGGCCACTCCCCCACTCTGCTGCACAACCTGTGCTCCGGTGTTGGGTTTCCGACAGCCAGTAGCAGCACTGATGCATGTAGCTATAGGACCCATGTCTGAGGGCAGGAATTCAATCAATAAAGCTCACCCCTTGACAAGACATACCGTGTTACAGCAGAGACAGTGGGACAGAGAGAGGCCGAACCATCTGTTCCTTTCTTTACCGTGCTCCCTCTGTCACATGTCAATCTGTGCTGCTAATGTCCAATATATTGGGTTATCATTCATATACTTTAAACCACCTTCGCCGGCTTTATGTAATGAAGCTGTAACTCAATTGGCTTCGGTTTACCTTCCCCCCCTCCCCGATGCCTGCTCTCCAATCGTCTTGCATCTGTCTCCTTCACCCCCTCAGGGACCGGTGCGTCACCATGGAGCCATTGTCACTTTCCAGGTGATACAACATCACAATTGCACTTCATTAACAACCTGCAGCGCAAGGATCATCAGAAAAGCAAACGTCGGATTATTTGATTTGATTAGGGTTTGTTGTCTCACCTCTCTCTCTCTCGTTTCATTGCGACGTCCTCCTCCAAATCTGGGTTTAAGTTCCAACAAGTCAAGGAGATGTGCGAGCAAATTGGTGGCAGGTGGAGGATTAAAAAGAAAAACAGAGGATTTAAAGTCGAGTTTGGTGATTCGACCTGTAGGGCCTCTGAGGACACTCGTTCTTGAAGAGCCTCTACACAATCAACGCTGCTTTTGAAGTGAATACAGTAATGATTTGCTTGACAACCTTCCAGTGCCTCAGACTGAACCCACCCACATAATGAGAGCATCATTAGTCACATCCCTACATGATTTGTTGAAGCCTCACAAGTCAGGAGGTGTTGCTGATCTTGTTATTTTTTTATTTTCTTTAAAAAAAAATCCTATTTTTGACTAAAATGATATTACCTACAAGGGGGATGTCACACCTTTTTCTAGGGGCTGTGAGTAGTTTTTTGACATTTCTAAAGTTGTTACATTTGGTAGAAAATGCTGCGAGTGAGGAGCGTGAGCCCCGGTTTATGAGCCGAACAGCAGACTCTATAATAATTCTGCACATGAAGGATGTTTTTGAAACCCAATCTGTTATGAAACATGTAACTACAAAAGAATTTAGAGCAACATTTTGACCTGAATGGCGTCCAGTGGACTTTCATCTTCCTCAGTCCACACAACCCCAGTGTCTCCGCTCAGTGGGACAATTTATCATTCAGGGGCATGATAAGGTTTTCTGTTGTTTCAGTGGTCTGCATAATTCTGCTCTCATAAGAATATGAATACTTCCCCATCTGTTTGGTGTTAGCTTTCAAACCGCACTTAGCTGCAAACCCACAGCCATGCAAGACATCTACTGTTTAATTAAAAAAAAAAAAAGGGAAAAGAAAAAGTCAGAATAAAATTATGCTGCTATAAAAGAGTCTTGCCAACAATAACATTATCGTTTGACACGCAGCATGTCAAAAAAAAAAAGCCAGCCTCATATCACAGTAAAGAGAACCGACCTTTGAAGAATGTGTGTCTTTGTGTGTGTGTGTGCGCGTGTGCTTGTGTGTGTGTGTGAACCGCTGATTTTAAACCTTCAAAGATCGCTTTTAGGATACCACAAAAGAATAACCTCTGACACCCAAACAAATAAACATAAGCCACATTTAAATAGCACAAGTTGGAAAAATCTAAAAGCCTTGCTTCTTCGCCAAGGTGTGTGTGTGTGTGTATGTGTGTGTGTGCTGTACTGTATGTGTGTGTCAAAAAGAGCAGGGACATGTCTATTATGTGCAGTTTGATTAAAGCATGATGGCTGGTGTCCAATCTACTTTCCAGGGGAGTGCTGTGACAGCCAGCAGCGCGTCTACCTGCTGCCTCCTCTGCGTGTTAGGTGATTTACGGCTGACTCCCTCCGTTTATGTACTGCCTTATTTTCATTTCTACCCCGCTGAGTGCCAGGTTCAGAACTCCTGAAGAAATATTATGCTTTGCTGACAAAATACAGTGACAGCCATCTCCCAGCCTTAAAAGAGTGCCAGAGTGTTTAACAGTACGAGAGCCTGGGAGACAAGGCGAGGTTGAAGGCATCTGTAAGCACGCGGCCCATTGAAACAAACCCATTTGATCTAAACCAGCTCTGATTGGGTGGAATGATGTTTATAGCCAAGTTAGAATCTACTTTCAATTAAAAAAATGACACAGGGGGGAAAGGGGAGGTCTGTAAAACAGACGGTAAAATTTATTGAACAACTTTTACTGGGGTCTTGTCTGAGAAACATGTGGCGCACAAATGAAATGTTTGTTTCGACAGACGGGTTCGCCTGCAGACGAGCAGGTAACTTGACGCCAGGGACTTTTTCATTAACCCCGAGTTCAAACCCCGCTGCTGTTTTAGGCTTTTGTGGGGAAGCAACAATTTGATGTAAACGGATGAATATAAATACCACTGTTGTTCAAGCGCCGCCATGTTTCCTATTCATTCCAGCCTGTTTTCTCCTTTACAAGAAGTACTCTGAGCTGTAATGAGGTGTTGTAGCGTCCCGAGGCGTTATCATTTGCCGCATTATTATTTCAAAAGCTTCGACAACAGCTCTGTCTCTGATGTAATTCTCATGCATATGGAAGGTGTTCCAGTGACTTGATATCCTGGTTTTGAGGAGAAGGCGACCCCTCTCTAAATAAAATGACTGATCACAAACCTAATGAGGCAAACGAGTGTTTGGAGCAGTTGGGGCCAGGCATCAGATGGACATGCTGTTGTCTGTAATTAGCCTCTAGCTACATGAGCTTTGCTTGTTTTTATTTAGATTCCAGCCATGGAACCGGCACCAGCTAATATGACTCTGATGCTACAAACCCCTCCCTCCCCCCCTCCCTGCATCTGAGACTGACTATAAATAAAGATTGTCATTGTAACCTAATCAAATTATGAGACATATTTTGGTTAGGCTGTCAGTTGTCTAACGCCCTGTCTCCCTCTCTCCCTCTCTTTCTCAGCAGACGAGGCGAAGCAAAGTGAATCCCCTGAGGTCCTCTCATCTCTCTTCAGGAGCTGCCGACTCTCTTCTCTTTATGGCACACCCAGAAGGATTAAGCACGAATGGCATTCACATGATTTCAATAAGCTCAGGGAGACAAGAACCAGCCTTTCAGCACATTAGCTTTTTGCTGCGGAGGACACAAAGCAGACACCGAGCAACTGTGGAGGGGGGGGGGGGGACGAGAAAGAAAGAAAGAAAGAAAAAAAAAAACATAACACACACACAGTTGATGATCATAATAATAGACCAGTCTGGCACGGCTGAAATGGAATTCCTCTGGCCCCAAAAGGCCCCCCCCCCCTCCTCAACACCAAGTGCTGATGTCATCAATAATGGCCCTGACTGGGTTAGACGTGAACCTGAGGTGACACTGTCGTAAAAGGTGACCCCCCCCCTCCACCCCACAGAGCCAGAGCCGCAGCCTTTCAAGAAAGCAATGAAAAGAGTTATCTGGACAAAGTCAAGGTAAGTGACAGGTCACCCTCAAACATTTCTTTAAAGGCTAAATCCGTAAACCGAATGTAAACAAACGGCTCCACGCTTCGTTACCTGCATGTATTCACACCATCAACAAACAACTGAATCAGCTGTTGATGCAGTTTTCATAAAATTACTGATGTTTTCCGAACTTTAAAACACGCCTAGAGTTTCAGTTTAAAGCTGCTGAAATTGATTATTTTTCATACAAACAATATTAATCAAATAATGACATGAAAGATTTTGCCTGTGATGTTGAACCAACAGAAAACTTTTAATCAACTCTGCAGTTCTGCTCAGCTAAATGAACCATTTTAGTGTCTTTTGGACTGTTGTTTTGGTTTCTCTGGCACACTGCTTCACTGTTTGGTTCAGTGTTGGTGTCCTCAGTGTGCACCTTTTTTTTTTTTAACTCCTTGTGCAGCTGCAACTCAAAGGCAGACCTACAGTAGACATCATAATATCACACACCATGCAGTAGTAACATGCATGACAGTGTTCATCATGGTTTGGTTCAATCTCACTGCTCTCATCATGTGTCACTTCCAGCCAAGCACAAGTGTAGGAAAGACAGTGTCAACGACCACTGGCTGGAGTGTGCAGCTCATTAAGTGCAGGATATTTCCCTCAGGAGCAGGTGGAGACCAAAACAGAGGAAAAAAAAACACATGAGTTGGAGTTATACTTGTTGGGTGGACAGAAACCTACTGTTAATTAATATTACATTGTAATACTTACACCTAGGATGTCTATCTAGACGGAAGGTGATCATGTTTAAGTTTCGGGTTTATTGGCTATTTTATTCCTGCTGCCTACACATGGCCAAATAAACCACCTAGAAATGCATATTGTGAAATTATTTATGCTAATTTATCTGGTAGGTGATGTGTTATAAAATAAAATCATCCTCTCTGACTGTTTGTTCCATCTTTTTGGTTCCTGTTACATAAATAAGATCAACAGTTGCATTCAAAAGGAACAAATCCTTGTCACCTCATTAGAGCAATTCCAGCTGTTAGCTTGTTGACACGGGGCCCTAATTTGCAACCTCACTTCTCCTGATTTTGTCTTTTTTTTTCCTTTTTCCCTGTCGTTCTCTCCTTGTCTACCTCTTTCTTTCCTTTCTCCCTTGTGAATGTGACTAATCGCCGAGCTCGGTGAAGGTAAAATGGCACTAGGTCTCCTCCTTCCTTCCTTCCTTCCTCCCCTCCCTCCCTCCCCTCCTCCTTCCCTCCACGCGCTCCACTCCTGCACTGTCAGTGATTTTTCATCGCCCTTGTTGGGGCCGTTTTATGCATTGTTTCCCTGATGCAGTGATTGATGTCAGGGGCTGGTAATCTGGGGGAATGAGAGGCTGGATGGTGGCCGCCAAGTCCCCTCTGTCTCTGACACGTGTCGGCTGAGCGGCGGTGCGGCGTGGCGCGCTGGGGGCCTCGTTTGGCCGCAGCCCACTGCTGAGGCTGCTCACTTTGCTCACTCAGCCAGCCCTCATTTCCATTTCAATCTCAACCTCATGAATGCAAAAACTCTGGCCGAAAATTAATAACACTACGCAAGGGAAAAGTGGGCGCAAGGGAGAGGGATGGAAAGACAGAGAGAGATGGAGAGGAGAGTAAGAAAGAGAATGCAGAGCCGGGGTCTTTTTCACCCTTTTGTTCCTCCAAAAGTGCCCCTTATTTTATTCCCCTCTCTCTTTCAGCAGGATCTTCCAATGAATGGCATTACAGACAATGCCATATCCAGAGTGACACAAATTTATTTCGGTTGCAGCGCCATAGTGTATTTCCACAGAACCAGGGGCGATTTGTCTGGGGACAATTTGGTTTCCATAAAGGATTTAAATGGTTTCTGTGGAGATAGTGGGGTGAAATTTAATTTGTTTCTCATTTACTACAGCAGGTATGAAAAGGAGAAAAATTGGACGGCTGATGGGCTAAAAATTGGTGCTGTCCCTCTGCTGTATCCCCAAAGGACCAAGGCCCTGCATCATATAGATTGAGTTCGACCCCCCCTCGAGCCCTCCCAACCACAAGCCAAGCCAACACGTGCGCACACACGCACACACTCACACACACCCTGCCTGCCTCCAGCCTGGAGAGAGCTGTAACCTTAAACCAACTTAAACAGTAACCTTTGGGGAGGCTGCCAATCACTCCTAAAACAACGTTTCCATCGATCGGCCTGTCTGCGTGATTTATGGCCTCATTTTACACTAATTGAGAATTAGAGGGCGGATTAGTGGGCCTCAACACTTCGGCCTGATATGCACTCTGAGCAGTGTAATCTGTCACGCCGGGATGTCCGACACTCTCTTACTCACAAAGGAGGAGAGCGAGGGGAGGGAGCGGGAGGGAGGGGGGCCTCCTTTCTAATTGAATTTCCAGATAACACGGAAATTAATTTGACACCAGCGAAATTTGACTACAGCTCTGGTGCTGTGCTCTCTTGCTCCCCCGTTGTGAAATGTATGTGTTTCTTCTCTCTCTCTCTCGATCCTTTCCTTTCTTTTCTCTCCCCTTCACTCCTTCTCTCCCTCACCGTTTCTGCTGTGCCTAGCAAACGCTATTGATCCAAATCACTTTGAGTTGAAGGCCGTCTGAAGCATGGAATCCCTAAATCATATTTGTGCTCATATTAGGGCAGTTCATCTGCTCCTATCTTTGGCCAGATAAAGAATATTACCTTTCATTTTGTTTGACTGTGTTCACATCATCTTTTTTTCCTTCGTTCTTTTTGTGGAGGGAGGGAGGGAATCTCCTTTCCCAAGGCCGGTGAATGCATGCAGGCGAATGCCCAGAGTCAACAGTTGGAATTGAATTAGGGTCCCGGCTCGCCAGGTCCATTGTCTGGGTAATTTGTTGTATAAGTGGCAAAATGAAAGCACTCTCCACGGTTCTCTGAGCACCTGCTGTTGTGTCACTCATCACTGCAGAGCGAGAAAAGAGGGAGCAAGAGAGAGAGAGAGAGAGAACGAAAGAGAGCAAGTGTTTCAAATACCATCAAAGATCACATGTTAACTTGCTTTTGCCATAATCAACTCAGATGTCATCAACAGCTGTTTGCTCCAGCCCCATCAGCTGGAAAGATCTGTCATAATGCATGTTATTATTCAAATTAAGAGATTTACACCACACATTGTGTACTCAGAAAGTTTCATTCTTTGCACGTTCAGAGGCAGAAACACAGGATTATCAGCAAAATGTACTCAACTGTCATAAATACATCAACTGATGACGCAGAAGGGCCACCCACAGAGTGTCATTGGATATCTGTAGATTCTTATTATAGCTTCATTCAAATAGCCATGTTCATTCACTGATTTTAAAATTGCAGGTTGAACTAATCATAACTACTTTATAAGCTGCTGTGTGGTTGAATCTATCACAATGCATCATATTCTATAAGGTAACATGCAGAAAATATTAGCCTGCAAAGTAACAAGTGGATGTAAATGTGATGAAATAAAATGTAAGATATATCGAAGTACCTTATAATTACTTTGCTACTTTCCCCTGTTGGAGTTTCGGGCGTTCCCAGAAGTGCGAACACACTGTGCGTCAGAAACCTCCTTGTTGTGGCCCGTATTGTGTGGGAGTTAAGTTTGCATGAGGGCTCTTTAGCAGACTAAGAGATGCATTTATCTGTGTAATGAACTTTGGACGCTAGCTAACTTAATCCCAGTAATGCCTGCGAGAGTCAATTAGCGCAACTAGATTCAGTGTGGTATTTATCCGATAGAGCAGAGTACAACTACACACACCAGAACACACGCACCATATTGACCATCTTCATCTTATCTCTCGGCTTAATGGGACCACAGGGCCCATCATCAACTCCACTCTAAAACGCAGCGTTAGTTTTTCTTTTTTTCTTTTTTTTTTTTTTGAAAAGCCTGTGGGGAGTTTTGAAATTGAGTAGCTGTTGATTTGCAGCACTAACAAGTCTTTTAAGAGTTGATTTTTCCTCCCCTGATCATTACACTTTGTGATCTTATGAGCGTGTTAACCTGGATTCCCCTCAATCAATGCTTGCAGGATATTATCAGTGTAGCACACAGGTGACAGCGTATTACACGACCTGTAACAGATACCTCTGGGATCTTCATCTCCCCCATGACAGGGTCTCCTACTCGGAGCTGCAGCCTGTATAGAGAATAATAAATGACAGGGTGTGATAAGACGAGGCTGTTAGCAGGCACGGTCATGGTCTACATTGCCCTTCTTGTCTCTCCAGGGACGAGAGCATGTGTGCATGTCTTTGTGCATGCATGAATGTATGTGTGTGTGTGTGTGTTCCAGCTGTGCTCTCACGTAGATCTGCGTAACTTTTGCGACAGCCTCTGCGGTGGCCATTGTCTGGTAGCAGGCAGCACACACTGGGTTACAAAGGTCTCTATCTGCCTGCTTCCTCATTTCTTATTCAGACCCACAGGGACGGAGGGCGAGGAGGAAAGGGGGAGAGGGGTGGAGCGGGGGAGGAACAAGGGGGATAACTGAGAGGCTGATGGAGACTAGGTGACAGGTTGGAATGGGCCATCAATAGATCCATCAGGCGGGTAATTTGGAGCGCGCTTAACATACATCAGTGGAGTCGTAGGAGCTGGTATCTGTCTTGTCGTGGAATCACAGTAAATAACAGTTAAAGATGGTGTCAGGCCTGACCTGGCTGACCCCGCCCCCCCACCCTTTCCCTGCAAGCACACACACACACACACACATATATACACATACACACACACCACCCACACTTCTGCAACAGAGCAGCAGTGGAGCCAGCACAGATGGAGAAGGATTAACACATAGATTAACAACATTTACATTCACACATGCGAGCATGAATCCACTGATAGACACATTGAGACTGGCACATATTGTGAGAACGTCAGTCTGGGTAAATCTTTCCGTTTTCAACTTTCAACACTTAATTTTCATGAAACAGGAAATAATTTCTTTTGTTTTAGGAATTATCTCAATCCCTGCACTGAAATGAACTAATTTAATTCATGAATAAATACATTTTTATTACCATTTTATTGGCTTCTTTGCAGGTATTTTTTGCCACAGTCTAAGAAGATTTGCTTTCAAGACTACGTGTTCATTTCCTTGAGAATGGGAAACATCACATGGAGTCAATCATCCTCATTTTCAGAGGCCGTATGACAGGAAAACTCTTACACAGAAGAACAAACCTGCTCACAACACAAGTTGACAAATAGGCTGGAGCATCTTTCATTGACAGACACTCTCTGAGAAAACAAATGCTGCAGGTGCTTTGAAAAGTGTGCATAGCACCAGAGGGCAGGCAGATGAGCCTCATCCCTGTGGAGGACGTGTCTCTCTTTTGTGTAAAGGTGAGAGTGTGTGTCTGTGCTTACAGCAGAGCATGTGACTATAAAAGTGAAGCACCTTAGGCTAACTGCTGTTTCCTGCCACTCACACTCCCCACTAACCTTTCGAACACACACCATCCAGTCTTAAAGGTGTCATCTCACATTTGGGGGTAATTCAGTGGGTTAACACTGTGAAGCTGCACAGTGTAATACTGATTTCTAATACTGATGGATACTTTTGATCACATCTGAGAATAATTGTGGATATATTCAAGTTGCTGGGTCTCATCCTCCTTGTGAAGTCTGTGCAGAAAATGATCAATATTTCCCTGTAGAGCTGTAATTCTGAGTTTGTATTGAGGTAGGGCAACAAAACCCAATCCTCCAGAACAGTATGCTGCACTATTTAACACACATATGTATATATTTTGACGTTTTGTTGTCAGAATGATGTTTCCCACAGTGATTCATGCCAATATCCTATTGTACTGTAACTAAGTGCAAGAGGTGAGATTTTTAACTTTCGAATGAGCATTTGGAGGTGGAGAACAAGTGATTTAAGTTTCACAAAAAAAGTTTTCATCATCAGTGTCAACAGGGCACGATGATGAAAACTAACACTGAGTATTTTTAATATCTTCTTCACTGTCTTTGATATGTGATATGAGAAAAAGAACATTTTTGCTCTTGAGTACCCTTTCCCCCCTTGCAGGATGTTACAGGAGAGCAGTTTACACCAAACCCATTCCTCATCTTTGAATGTGTTTAGATTTTTCATGCAACAGTCTCTTGGTGAGGTCTCCAGTGCTCAATATAATCAGAAAAGCAATGAAATATAACCAACATCTCTGATTAATGTATGATTATATACCATATAGCACTCAACACAGTTCATCTAAGATGATCTAGAAACATACACAAGTACAACTCCACCACAGTGTTCATGTTTATGTTGAGTGGTGAGTTTTCACCAACCTTTGCCAATGTTGTCCCTCTCTTATCTCTTATTAATAGTTATGGGGCATAGCTGAGGAGTCGGGATTGTAACTGATGAGTGATCCACCCTCCATCTCCGTTTAATAATCTATAAGACAAACAGAAACACACAGAGACACAGGGTGAAAATGCAACTCCTCCCTGAAAACATAAAGTTATGTCGGTTCACCTCCTCAAAACAGACACACTGGAATAAGATAAGATAAGATAAGATAAGATAAGATAAAGGAGTGATATTGCACACAACTCTGTTAAAATAGCCATGTTCATCACTCTATACACCCAGAACACTCTTTATGAAGTTACAGTACGTGACCATGGGTGTTTATAATGAGCTACCTACACTGATATTAAACAGCCACCACTGCCCTGTTCTCTGGGCTGATGTGTATGTTTCCTGTTAAGCAGTGGCTGCTGTTTCCCTGCAGAATAAATCTAATTAGCGGGAGGGTAAATCGTATCACAACTGCTCACTCGAGACACGCTCGAGGTGCATTCAGAGTTGTTGAACAGTTTGCATCTTTCTGTCTGTCTCGTATTGATCTGAGTTGCATATGTTTATAGAGCCAGTTGCATTAGAGGATGCAGCTTGTGTGTTGGTCTGCTGCAACCATGCAACCATGCAACTGCAATTCAAACTGCTGTTTTGCCTGGAGCTCACAATGACACGCAGCTTTTATTTATGTTACAATACATATTAAAGACATTAACTAACATATTGTAACTATGATTATCTATTTATGTGATGAGTGATTGCAGAGACAAAGACAATACATTACGATGGTAAAAAAAAAATCACAGTCAGATGTTAACAATCATCTTTTTTGTCAGACAAATGGTAAAGAAATCAAAGAAACTAAGAGAGAAGAGTGAATTTAAGCTCATGTTAATAACTTGAACTCAAATATCAAGTTATTAACCTGATATACTGTGTTATGACCGAGGTTTTGACCTACTCACTCTGGTTTATTGATGAAGACGTACGACAAGGACGCACACAAACACACACCAGCAACACAAACCAGAACCGAGCCGTGACTCTGACCTGTTCGTCTGCCTCATTGAACCTGTTCCTCTCGTCCCCTTAGCCCTGCTTTAATTAAACCCAATTAGCTAGTCAAGGTTGCGCGCACACTAATACTGTTAACTCCGATACAATTTGGCCTCTGCTTTTAGCTTTAAGTGTGTGTAGCTACCTTAATCAAAATTGTCACTTAAAATGAAACTACAGCTGGAGTAATTAAATTTAATTGGATCTTGTCACTTCTTATGCGGCCGCTGTTTTGATCCTCGTTGAGTGTTTGCTGCTTCCGCTTCGTAGCCGAGCTTTATTACAGCGTGTGGCCTCAACCTCGCCGGGGCCAAATACATTTAGACCTGGTCAAAGCTGAAATCGCTTTGAACCCCAATCATCAGCTGTGTAAAGAAACAGCCCTGATATGGCATTAGATCATTATTTCTATTTCATCAGGGTTTCTGCTTAAAGCAAATACTGTTGCCAGACCCTGCACCGGGCTTCACTGTGGAGGAGTAGGAAACAGGTTTGAATAAAGCCATAATCAAATCAATGATGCACTTTGTCTGTGCGTAGGTGAAGAGTAAAGGACTTACAATATTACTGCTTTCAACAAACGTGCTGCGTTTCAAGGAGGATTTTCAGCGCAAGTTTGTTAAGGTTTTTTTTCATGCTTGTGCTGGAAGATGAATTGCTGCATAAAAAAAAGAAAGAAAACCTCACTGAAGGCTGGGCTTGAAATCACATTACTGAGATTTTTATTTCTTTTTTAAAAGCACATCCTCACAAATGCACTTCCTCTTGGCTATTTCCTCACAAAACTCAATGATTTGATGGGTCATGAAGGAGATAAAAATGACTGCTGACGTCTCCATACATTGCGCTTAACGCAGTGATACGGGAAGCCAAAGGTGGAATAGCTTTTCCACAGCGTTTGGCTTCATGGCCGGTTATTTTGTGTTGCTAGAGGAATGAGAAATCTAAATGGAGTGGTCAGGATGGGCTCGGCAGCCATTGGGGTGACCCCTCGACCCCGTAGACTTTGGAGAATATGGAGGAATTGAACATGCAGCCATGCTACCGAAGGCAGAAGCGGCAAATCTTTATTCACTGGGAGCCGCTTGCTGCTAAAGCACATTCCCTTTCAATCCATTAGAGCTCACCGTCCCCTTCCCCTTCATCACACAGTGCACCCCTTAATTTGACAATGACAAAGAGCCACTTGCAGATTTTAAATTTCATAATTTTAATCTGTCAAGTCTGACATTTAATTAGTGGCTTCCTAACCTGTGTCTGCCTCGCTCTCTGAAGGGCACCGTTTGTTCGAGAGAGCGCTGCACAATCTCTCGGCGGAGGAGAAGAGAGAGTGGATTAATATATATGTACATTACCAGCTGCTGCAAAGACAATACACAGAGAGGGAGGCCATTAGGGCCTAATGCAGACAGATGAGGTTAATAATATTTGGGAAGTGTTGCTCTATTAAGCAGAGCACTGATTAAGACCTGAGTGGGATCCCCCCTTCATGAGGCACTGATTGGGACCCCGACTGCCTTTTGTTCTTTCGCTCCCAGAAAAGAGGAGTGAGGGAACGAGAAGCAGAGGAAGAAAGGATGGAAACAATGTTGGCCGACTTTGTGTTTTCAGCTGACAATGAGGATAGGCTTAATGAGAATCTTTACAGACCTGGATGGGGGGGTTTATAGAAGTCCAACGCCCACCGATAACTTCATTACAACACCGGGCAAACAGATGGAGCCGGCTTTGGGAATCTTTCAGGTGTCCGCTTTGAAGGAAGAGTTCTGTGATTGCTTTCAGTCCACACTTGATTTCTATTCTTCATCACCGCGGATAACGTCGCCAGACTGACCTCATTAATCTATTTCCATCATTATGTGGCTTGTGAAGTGTGAAGACTTGGCCTCCATGTTGTAGTTTGAGACTCCTTCCCTTTTCCAAAAAAATAAAAAAGCAGCTCTCTGTGTAACACTGTTCCATACAGACAGCTCTGGCGGTGCAGCTATCGATTTTAAAATCAATAGAAAGTGAAGGGAGATGGGGTGGAAATGGCTCAGAACTGGGGCGGCTAGGAAAGTGTCAGGTGCTGCTGCTGGTGTGTGTGTGTGTGTATTTTGAGTTAAATGCATGTCAGGTGTCAAAGTTTTATGATCATAAACATTCTTACTTTTTCATGAATGAAATTCTTTCACAGGCTTTTGAAGACTCAACATATTCTGCTTCGAGTTTCTCAGACTCATTCATCCAGACTTTGAGATCAATGAACACCGACTCAGTCCAAACCCCATTGTTATGTTTTCAAAAATCTTTTCTAAGCACTGGCCGTCATCCACTCAGTTTATTATTATTTGTATTATTATTATTGAACTGTCTCTGGCAACAGGCCCTTTTCCAAAACCTTACAACACCAGGAGAGAGTGAAGCTCAGATAAAGGGAGAGCTGCTGGGGGAGATAATGGGAGGAGCAGTGAAGATGTCTTCCTGGGGCCCACTAGTGGCTGCTCCTCGCCTCTTCAGCCGCTCTCAGCACCAGATAATAAAAGACTGAAGTCGCAGAGGGTGAAAGGAGAGACAGAGGGGGAGCGGATCCCTCCCTCACTTTGGACGGGGACAACTCTCACACCACAGGGAGGAGAGATAATGGTGAAAAAAAAGACATACCCACCTGTTTAACCCTTATAAATCATGTGTACATCTATGTGTGTGTGTATCTCTGCACGCACACATGTGCACTGGCCTGTGTGTAAATCACCCTTTGGCCTAACTGGTGGCTGATAATGCTCTCATTTCCTGTGGTGGAGGTCTAGAAGTCACAGGGTGGGTGAGTTGGGGAGGGGGCTGCTGGACCAAACCACTGACTGTTTGACTGCGTCCTAATCTGTGCTAACTCTCAGTGGAGGGGCTTTATCCACGCTACATGTAAGATGTGGATTTCTGTCAGTGAACACTTTGGTGTGTGTCATGTGTGACTCTTGTGTGTGCGTGAAAGTGAGGTATGTGTGTCTGTTTGTGTTTCACTTGATCGCCGCCCTCCCTTGACAGTGCTCATAGAGAGAATTAGAGAGCGGGTGAGATAATCACATGAATAAAATGCAGCCGGTAGCTCATTACAAACCCTATTATTCATTAATTAACATTATTAAAACGTCTAATAGACCCCGGCACTCCTCCCAAGCCCCCTGCCTCTTTTCAACTAGGTCCCTGCTCCTCGGTCCCTCCTGTTTCTCAACATGAAAAGAATAGCACATCAAACGAGGCCTGGTTTCAATGTGTTGGGGATTTGCAGGTGTAGAATCACACTGCGCTGGGGATCTACTTGTCGGTTTGCGCGACGCTCCGCGCTCTTCCTCTTCGGCCTCGGCGTGACACACAGCGCTCACCCGCGCCATAACAAACCCCTCATTAGGAGTGGGGAGAGAACTGGGCTGCATGCTTCCTAATTAGGTCCCCATCTGAAACTTTCTGTCTTTCCCCTCATCCCTCAATCCCCACCACCACCCTCCAACCCCCCCACCGCCCCACCACCCCTCTGCTCCATGTCCCTTCATCACAGGAATAAAGAGAATGCTGACATTCATGGAAGGAGGTTTAATCAGCTGTATGTGGAAGGGATATAAGGGAAAGTTTTGATAGCATTTTTGTGTCTGTGATATGCATATGCAAAGCAAACGCACCCCTTTGGTTCTCTAAAGAGGTTGAGCAACGCTGCTCTAGTCCTTGTCAGGATTTTTTTTGGTGATATATGAAACTCTTACAGGTTTATGCATATCCCAGTTACAGAATATCATCCATTTGATATCCTTAACTTTGCAGCCATTATGTATATCCAAGCATTAAACTGCACAAATGTGGCAGATTCATTTGGTTACATTGTGGTAACCAATATTCAGCCGAGAGAGTAATATCTATCAAAAGTTTTTAATTGCATTCAGTGGGGGGGGGGGGAAATAACAGAAATATTAAACATGCGTATTATGAACGTGGCGAGATGTAGAACATTTTTATGTCCTGGAAATATAATGATCATCATGCATATTCAAATGTCCAAACAATGCACCTTAGTTAAACATTAATACCATAATTTAGATACAATCAGTTTAATGTGTCCAGGAAAAGAAGTATTATTCCTCATTTTGTTCTCATTATTTTCAAATAAACAAGACACAGTGTGTGTGCAGAGAAAGGGGCCGAACAGACAAATGATGAATATGTAGAAACTCTCAGAGATATTAGTGGGGTTTAAACTACATCCTCTGATTACTTTTCTAGTTTTAAATACTTGATGTTCCAGTTGTGCTATGACCTTAAACAAGATTTTATTGGAACGCAATATCCATACCATTAAGGGAGTCTTTTATCATTCTGAGAGGGACACTGGCTCCTTGTATCCTTTAGTGGAGTCTTTGTACATTAAATTACATTAATATTTCTATTTATGGCAGCACATTCATATGTAACACAATACACCACATGCATATTGTATAAAGCTAAAAACAAATATTTTCTCTTGGGATATTTGATATTATAATACGATTTTTAACTGAATTAATTTCTGAAACGCAGTCTCAGACACAGATTTGTAAAGGAGGTGAATAGAGACGGAGAAAGAAAGAGAGAGAGAGAGAATGGATATTTGCGGGTACATATCAGAAGATAATCTCCTTTATCAATGCTGTCTAGAAACGACTAGTCATATATTAGTATGGAGAAGGCTCTCCCTCTTTTTTCTCACTCTCTCCCGTTCACACACACTGAATGATGGGTCCTGACAAGTAAATCACAAAAGAGGTGGTGTTCCCCCCATGTGGCTGAAGACCCAGCATCCTTCATACATCCCCTCTTCTCATTCCTCCTTCCCTTTTCTTCCTCCCTCCTCCTCTCCTCCTCCTCCTCCTCTCCTGATTAAATCTGGTGCTCCCTGTAGGATTATTAGATTTCTAATTCAATCTGAATTTCAGGAACTTGTTTGCTTGGTTACCTGTCACAGCATATCAGCTTGTCATATTAGTGGTGATCGTTGGCTCTACCTAATCTGCTTTAAACAATTTCATTGGGTGCTGGTCTATAAATCATTCCGTAATGGGATTGACACGCGCGGGCTTAGCTAGGTAAACAAATCAGCTTTGTTTTATGTTAGGCAGCAATGAACTTGGCTTTATCAACTTCCCATCGATTCACACACACCACAAGGTCAAAATCTGTCTGGCTGCTCATCAGTGGGAGTAGGGGTCAGCACTCAGCAATTAGAATATGTATCAGACAGAAGCAGAGGAGCCCATCACATCCCGCTTCCACTGTGCCTTTTTCCAAAGCGTTAATTCATTTCTTATCAAAGTGAAGGCATTTCAAAGTAAAGCTTTGCGGCATTGGAAGGGAAGTACTCTTTATGGGAATTTGAAAGAGAAAATAAAATGAGTTTGTAGTTTATTGACGGGAAGTCCCAGAGGCTGCTTAAAAACTCATTAACTTTCAAAACTAATTCAAACGTGTTGATTAACATCTGAGGGTTTGAGTTTTTTTTTTCTTCTGTTGATGGATGGATTATTTTGGGGTGTTTTTGAGATTCACAGATGTACCGTTAAAGACTCCGTTTTGACATGTTTAGAAAAGTTGATTTAAATATGATTTTGATTAACCGCATCTCCCAACCTCTGTTGGGGTTGTTTTGCAAATAGACTGAATCTATGTGCTGTTCAATATGTCAAATTAAGCAGCAGTCTGACACAATATTCTCCAAAGTCACTGATATGCAACAGTATCCTGCTGCGTCTCATTAGAGGAACCTCCCAACTCTATCCTAGGCTATATACTGGTTTTTTTTTTTCAAATCTGAAAAATACATTTTACACTGTCAGAAAAATATCTCTTTGCGCTCTCCTGCAGAGTTACTCTACTCATACTCAGGTTTACGCGCTTCGCAGAATGATGCATGGTTCAGTTCAATGAAAAGCTAAATGAAAACAGCAGGTATAGACCAGAACCTGGCGTCTCAGTTACACATTGCTGCCAAATCATCAACTTTATCAGCTCCATCACATTAAAGGGGCTTTAGTATCTAGAACCCAAACTCATTGCCAGGATCACACAGACTCTCCTCAGTATTTATGTCGTTATTCGTTTTCCAATGACATGTATGAGGGAGTGCTGCATGGATTAGACTTTGTGCTCTGTGTGAATGAATGTTTCACAAAAAATGATTAATACTGATTATGTGTCTGTTGTACATGTGCAAAACATGTGT
This sequence comes from Trachurus japonicus, assembly GCF_045865225.1. Taxonomy (NCBI): domain Eukaryota; kingdom Metazoa; phylum Chordata; class Actinopteri; order Carangiformes; family Carangidae; genus Trachurus; species Trachurus japonicus. The sequence continues at coordinate 21,371,175 of NC_140927.1, forward strand.
CGTCTGTATACTGGCTCTAACATCGCTGAACATAGAAACATGCAAAAAGAACAAGTATATTTCACATGGGGATATTTAGATATTAATGATGAGTGCTGTCGTGGAAAACAAGATAATAACGTGTTTTGGCCCATCCTGTAGTTTGAGTCAGTTGCCGGAAATGAATCAGCTGCATTCATAAGCTAAAGCGTCTCTGCTAACAGTTACTTGGACAGTGCTATCCTGATCTTGAAGTTACATTTGAATAAAGCAAACCTATTTGTCCATTATTAAACAATTTAAGATACATTTTGAACAAATAAAAACTGTGCAATCAATTTCTATTGCACAATTTAATCAATCAACAACCCTAAAAAAAGTACATGTCACTGAATGATGAAAATATCTGGGAATAATAGTTTTAATGTTTGCATACAATACAGTCACTTTTTCAAATGAATTATTTCACAATGAAATGCTGCACATAACATATTATAACATTATTAGTATTAAAACAGAATAGTCTGTATCGTCTGCTTCAAAAACAAGTGAAGAAAAACAAGTGTAAAAGACAAAACAGCCGACAGCAGAGCTACTGATGAAAAAGTGTATGGGAGCAGCGATCTGCAGAGAGGTGTCTACATGTGAATAACTTGTCCAACCTGAGAAGCACTGAGCTACAACGTCACAGCATCATCGTAATCCGCTACAGAGAAGACGATGAAGCTTATTTAAGCCCAACGCTGTGCAATGATTTAACGTGACAAATTGTAAAGCGCTGGAACAAACTGATGACAGGGTGTTTGTATGAGCTACATAAATCCATAGAGCCATCCACCCTCAGGTAGATCCAAGAGCATGACAGTTAACCACTCAATTACTAATCTGAGGCAGAGTCCTGTAGAGGAACTTGGCAAATGCCCCCCTAATCAATAAAGACTGGATTCATATAAACTAATTAGACATTCCTGTAACTACTTTACCGAGGTGTACGGAAAGAGAGGGAATGCAGGGAGGAACAAATAGCAGAGAGCTGACCTGCTCAGCAGCATGTCATGGGATCTTTTCACACCAATACATCTCCCTAATGCAGGCAATTTCCTGCAGCTTTTCACCCTAAGAGGGGATTTGACCTCTGTGGGCAACACTTAAAGCGAATTCTAATGTTTGCCAATAAGGAGGGATTAAGTCGGCCAGAGACTGTTTCAGAATGTGAATGTGTTCCTTCGCAATTAACAACCTGTAAACATCAGCGTACAAGAACATATGGATGAACGTGTGCCATGCAGAAGCAGATTGCTTATATAAAAAATGTATTTTCAAGAGAAAAAAAAATCAACATATAAAAGCATGCATTTATGGAAAGCCTTCAGCGTTGACATCACTGTTCTTAGCAGGGTGCAGTCAGAGGACTGGGACGGCTAAGTCCTTGTATATGGGGCATGTTCTAAATGCACATGAAGTGACGATACAGTCTGTCAGGTTAGAAGCTGCTTTATGGGAAACCAGAGGAGCTTGGATGAATATATATCTGCCAAAGAGGTTGACAAGGCATCTGGAGTAAACACAGACATGTCAAAATCTGTGCACTGATGTTTTTGGGAAAGCCTTTTGTGTCTTGATATTTGTGTGCAATATTTTGGAGGGAAACTTTCACCACTTGAAAACCTTCCAAATCATAGCTGGCATGTTGAGGATAATCTTTTCAATTACCCGTCTCTCTGTTTCTGAGTGTGATAGGCTCTTAGCCCTCTGATTCCCCGGCACCCAAAAACTGTAAGCGCCGCTGTTGACAATGAGAGGTAAACAAGAAGGGGGGAGAGAACTCACCAAATCCCCCAGAGGCCTGGAGGGGAAGCCACACAGCCCAAACTCCTTTCACTCCTCAGCTGTGAAACAGCAGCTGCCTTTAAGGCTGCGCTCAGGAGAGACTGACAGCAATTACAGCCCCCCCCGCCCCCCACATACACTCTCTCTCAGCTAGGACAGAGCCACTCGATGGGAAACCACGAGAAAGGGGTGAAAGTGAAAGCCTCCCCTCCTCTTCCTCCCCCTCCACCACCGACGCCTGACTCTCTGAGAAAGAGACATTTACTTCCAGCTCGTGGTGAGGAGATGATTGTTTACTTTGAGTGATGTGCTATTATGACAGTTCAACAAATCAATGTTACACAGGTTTGTGGCAAATGGTGGAATTTTAGAGTAATCCCATGTAAATTATTAATCCTTTCAGGGGGAAGTTGCAACACAGAGGCATGCAGCACATCTCTTACACACTCCAACCTGACAGTTGTACTGCTGCGCCAAAACGTTTGACAGCCTGCTCTACTTTAGATTTGTTAAGAAGACATTGGGGCTGAGCGTGAGCCAGATTCAAAAGCTGATCTGAGATCATCGCCGCGTCTCTCGCACATCAACTGTAATGGCTGCTCGGCTGGACGACTGCACGGCAATAAAACACAGAAAAGCCATTGGATGTTTAATTTACGCACTGTGCATCGCAGTGTGCTTAGTGTGTCTCAAGCACGCCGCGCCAGATCATTTCCTATTGTCTCGTGCGTTATGGGCTCTTTAAAATCCCTGGGATGATTCCTGCATGACTTTTATTGGTCGGCGAACACTGAGAGTCCATGAAACCTGATATGAGAGAAACATGGTAACAGAAAAATATAGGAATGCCTCAGTGACAGCTCATAACCATTTTAAAACTGGAAATAGAGCCACACTAACTGCTGTGGTGTATTTGCTTCTATTTTTCCTCTACTTTCCTCCCTCCACCTCCTCCTCATCCCTTGGTGGTCAGTGCAAGGATCAGGAGGTGAAGCAGAATCAGAGTGGTACACATATTACTCTCTGTCTCCCTCCATTCTCTTCCCCTGGTGGTTGACAGGGCCTGTCTGGCCTAACCTGGGTGGAAAGTGACTCTAATTGTCATCTCCACAGACAAGGTTCTGCAGCCATCCTGGAGGCACGGGCAAAATATACTTAGCTACTTTATCATATAGACAGAGCCCAACCACTGAGGCAGCTTATTGACATGGACTTTTATGCAAAGATAGACTTTTTGAATTGGCAGGTCACGTCACCTTCTGCTTAGCATGCATACGTAATGAGGATGAAGCTTTTTAGGCCCTGGCTGAGACACAAGCATCTGACAGGTAGGGTTTGGCAGTTCAAGGAAATGTATATATTCCCTGCCTCATCTTCTGGACCTGGGCTGGTTAGAGATGATTGTGTTTGCTGGGAGTGGAGCATTTTACCAAATGTTCAGTGCTCGATAGCATTAGTTTGAGGCTGACGTTATGTCATCTTAGGTGTATAGTGTACACAGTCCTCACCTAATGGGAGCTATCAGAGCTGAATGTTTGTGTTGTCATGGAAAAGAGAGACTTTCTGAGGAAAACCACGAGAGGGAATGTCACAATACAGCATGATAATAGGGCTGTCTAAGTTACAGTGGCTGACACTTTTGTCTTGACCCATGAGAGACACATGCTCTTTTATATTGGCCTTAGGCCCAACCCATAGTCTGAATCAGTTGCCAGTGTTGCACCAAAGTCTACAATCCAGCAGATATTGTGACCACAGTGGCTGTTGTGCAGCTTAAAGCTAGTTATTGTAGGCATATTGTAGGCGTTCAGTCTTTCTGCTACATGGACGGGGACACTCATGCCTCTCTTGGGTTTGTTTCACAGTAGAATTGACTCTGATGATCTAAGTGTCCACCAGGGCTGAATGATTGAATGAACCAATCTGAGCTGAACTGCATCTTCTAAGAGTTACCAGTTGGATGGTGCCATCATGATATTATTTGAGCACATTTGTTAGGCCTTTGTGGGTTTCAAGGCAATATTTTCATTATACTAGTCAATGTATAAATGTATGATTGAGTAACATTCACATAAAGCAGCATTTTTTATCCATTATTAAATACAACTATTATTAAAATGATCAAAAACTATCCTTTTAAAGGCACGTTTTCAACAAATAAAAAAAAATGTGATTAATTTGGACACATGCAATTGATTTAATTATTTAAATTGTTTGACAGCCCTTATGAAAACTTAATCATGGTATCCTGATGTAAAGCCTGTGGTGCAGCTTAGTTGAGCAAGTAACATTTGCTCAATGGCTGAAGGGAACGTTATCAGTTTAGCTGTAGCTTGTTGGGACGATGAAGTTTACATGGTTCATCTTGTGGGAAACATAAATATCTGTGTCAAATATCATGGCAAACTATTCAATGATGTGACAATTCATTAAAACTCAAAATTGTCAGCTGTGGTGGCACAAGAAGTGGATCCGGCGATCACCAGTCTGTGGGGTTTATCCTCAGGGGATAAGGAATGTGTGCACACAGATCGGCAGTGACATAGCTAACGCAGCTTTAGAAAAATTAAAAAAGAAAAAGCAACCTACAAAAACCCACACCTATCAAAATGAAGTATGATCACCTTCACTGGAGCTCATTTCAGCTAGCTTTGTTTCCTTTGTTTTTTCCCCACTTCACTACAGACTTCAGCTGTTGCACCCCCCACCCCCAAAAGGTGAAATTACCCTGCTTTTGTATGAGGCGCAGTCAGCCTTTGAATGCAGCCTGCGAATGCCTGTGGGCCTATAAATGTGCTCTGAGAGGGAAAGAGAAAGTTAAGCTGTCCTATTGAATTGATTGAACATTCATGAAACTAAAGTGTGCCCTCCCTCCCGCCTCCTCACATGTGGAAATGACTTCCAGACATCTCCGGCGTCCCGTATGGAGCACAGCCGTGAGGATCCCTACCTTACAGTCAGGTGCTGAGCTGTTGCCCTGCAGGCACAATTCAACTGTTAAATCTCTTATGAGCAGAGCAAGAGGGTTCATCTTACCACTTACAACTGTACACATGCATGTTTTTGACTTTATTGGAATAATTGCACAATTATTTTACACGGCATCTTATTTTGCAATCATGTTCTGCTTAACCGCTCATAGTTGCATAAACAGGGGCTAAAAGAGAAAGATGATTTTGTGGTGAGCAACAAAAAAAGGTTCTTACTCACCCAAGAGAAGGTTACATACCATTTTAAACTCTTTATTCCTCTATATCAAGTCCTTATTATTTGGCAATTCTTCAGGAATGTTTCAGGCTTTCGCTATATTGACTTATTGGACTTTTATGTGGCTTTCTCTATTCCACATTCATGTATCTAATCAGAAGGCCTTATTACTTTTGCCTGACAATACACTTTAAAATAATGAATTCCAAGGGCTTCTCGTTGTATGTCAATGTCTGTATATTGTCAGCCTCAAAAATGTCAATATTGAAAGCAATTTTCTATGTATTTAACGCACAGTCAAACTGTGTCTGGAAGGAGAACTAATCAAAATGCATGAAGTATAATCAATAAAAGTGAGAGGCATTATATGATGTGACTAGAATGATAAATTACAGTAGTTCTGCTTTCTCCCATTGTGTTGACACTGTATATCCCTGTGTTTCTAAGTTCCAGCATGTACACACATGTTGTTAGACGAGCGCCTCCACCACCACACTTGACTACATCCCTCATGTGACATGTTCCAGCGAAGGTTACAGTCCCAACCACAAAACACCATCAGCTCAGACAGGCGTGAGACCTAATCATTATTTGGCAGTAGTAGCAAAGCCATGTCAGGGTGAAGCCCCCCAACATCCTGCTTCCTAGTCACATTTTAATCATCTGCAATTAGTTTTGTTTTAATAACACTCACAATTAAAGGTCCTCCTGTTTGCATAATTCATGACACAGCAGCGCTGATGTCAGAAATCAAATGCAACAAATTAGAAATAACAAGTTTGAGACAGTGTGATTCAATTAAGATCCGGGGAAACATTGGGCCATGCATAATTGAGGGGCCGGCAAGGCAAGGCTCATGTCAGGCCTGTCAGCCCTGCTGCAGCTATTGGATTTGGCCTGTCACACACACTCAAATCAGCCCTGTAAAAATTACAGGTTACATTGATTTCTTGTTTTTATTTGTGAGTGCTTGTGAGTGTGTATGCATGCATGCACTAATGTCAGGGTGTGGGAGTGTGTGTTAGGGGATTCTCCCCATGCATGCATGCATACTGGCGTATGTGTGTATTTGTTTGTCCGCGCTACAACATTATGTGGGTGTGTGCTCACATGTGCAGTGCTGTAAGAGCAGGGTATAAATCAGGTGTGTGTGTGCTGGAGTGAGTAATACAGCCACATCTGGAGCTCTAAGTTTGCACTTTAGGTCCTTCAGATGTTGAGTGGGGCTGAGGCGAGCTGTGGGCAAGCACACAAGGCCAGCAAACCACATGATCACTCCCAATTATTACTGTTATGCCTATTGTAGGATCATCAGTCCTAGCACTCCCATTCAACTCTGCCAGGTATCTGCAGAAACCTACAACATGTGTGCCTGTGGACTCGTTTGTGTTTGCATCTCTGAGCCTGAGTTATGAGTGTTTGTGCCTGATCCCTGGATACAGCGTGACTGAGGCTTTGAAAGAATTGCATGTTGCGCCAAGTTGCAGATGTGTTTGTTCACCACATTACACATCAGCAGCAATAACAAACAAATATGCAGTGGCTGAATGAAGGGCTGATAAAAACCAAACAGAGGGTGGATGTGAAACAGTTCCAGTCAGTGTTGCATGTTTTTCTTTGTGTTATTATTAACGTAGAGATTAATAGGAGTCACATGAGGTAAGTGAGTTTGTGCTGACGGCAGAGCGTGTGTGTCCTTCTGTGTTTACTGGCAGTTAAGAAAAGTTTGGTCACTTCAGGAAAACGAGGACCCCCTTTTAATAAAATCAGCGCAGACCTGCAGAGATGTTATTCTGGCCATGTTGTACGCTCCATAAACTGTATGTTTATGAAAGAGAGCAAGTGTCGGGCATAAACTGTGCTCTCTGTTATGAAACACTTACAGGGTTTTAATTATCACACAATTTTCTGGGATTGTTGAAAGCAAAGGAAATGGAATAACTTCTTTATGAGTTTGAAAACACCCCCTAATGCTTATTTAATTAAACAATTGTAACCACATCTCATAAAGTGCTCAGAGTTAATAAGATTTCCTAAGCAAACCCACATTAACGCAGACTGCTGCCACGCTTGAGAAAATCAGCATTCTCCAAGATGGTCTTTGGCAAAGTGAGACGGAGCTGTGGCAGGTTATTGCTCCAAAGTTTACGTTTTATTTGCTTAATTTAAAAAAGCGCCACTGATGTCAGACTTCATTTCAGGCCGTCGATATTAGAAACTGATCAGGGAGGAAAACAAACCCACGTAAACATGTGTTATCAAAACACTTCCTGCATGAAGTATTCTCTGATTTGGATCTCAGCTGAATGGCTTCTGGTGGAGGAAGGAAACATGTGTTAGTAAACTAGCAGGCGCAGCCACACGTTGCCTTCAGAGTCAGTAATTTCTCACTGAATAATCGCTAATGACTGAGGACCAATAGCTCCCTGAAGCATCATCTCAATCTCTCCTCCGACTGGCTAATTGTAGCCAGACACACTAACCTCTCCGTGGCCTGTGTCCTGGCTGTAACCCTGGCACTTCTCTTTCTCAAATTCAGCCGCTCACCCTTCTTTTCTCTCGCTGTTTTATCAGCCCCTTTCTAAATTAGCCCCACTCCTGTTCTCTCCCTTTCTTTCTTTTACCTCCCCCTCCCTCTCTCCCTCCCTCCCTCCCTCCCCAAACCATCTCAGCTCAACTACAACGACATATGGGAAACTTTTTCAGGCTGATTGCTCCAATCTGATTAAGGGAAGTTATGTAGCAGGCATTTATCGCTGCTGTTGTGAACCAGCAAACAGCTGTGACGTTAAGGCTCTCACTTCTTGAGCACTCTTTCTTTCTTTCTTTTTTTTCTCCTCCTGCTGCCTGTTCTCTGTACAGAGTTATCCGTTTAGATCCAGTTCAGACTCCTCCGATTGTTCTAACTGTGGAGGCTGCGCCATGAATCAAAACCTCTGGCAGACGGACAGATCTCTACATAATTGCGCGGTTCAAAACAATGCCATGCCCACTTAAAGCTAGAGTGGTGTGTGCTCAGTAAATTTACAGTCTAACAGAAACAAGAGGGTGGGGTTCGGGGGGGAGTGTGAGAAAAAAAAACTTTCCTACGAGAGGCAATTTTACATTACATTAATGTAGTTGGTTTGGGTTCAACAAAAGGGGGACTTGGCCTGAGGAGCTGAGGAGAGAGGGGAATTAGAGCATTTAGCCATCTCCAGACACAGGAGAGAAATGAGCCTTGTGGCCTTTGTGTTATCTAATCTCGTTTGCATTTCCTTTCAGCATCATGAAAGAGAAATGTAATAGGGGCCTGATTGTGTTTGTTTGGTGAAATTCTCATTTAGGGCTGCTGTGGCTATGTGCCTCCACGAATAATTCTGTTTTTGTGTGTGTGTACGGCACTCATAGTGGTGTGTGTGTGCGCGTGTGTGTGTGTATATAGTTTGCGGAGTGCTTTGAGATGATGAAAAACAGCCGTCTTGAAAAAAAAACACACAATAAAAAACCAAGACTACATACAAGCCAAAAAAAAAAAAAAAAAATGAGGGTGAATTTATGCAACATCACCACTTCTCTCCATCTGACGCGTGAGCAGCTCGGTTCATGTTTCTGAGTGATTGACTAGCGGAAGGAAAAAGCGCAGGCCTGATGACAAAAGAGACAGGAAATGGACATGGAGCGGATTTGACATGATGAGTGCCAATGTCCCCATTGATCAGTAGCATTGACATCCCTCCCAGAACCCCGCGAGGTGGGGCTGGGTATAGGCAGGCAGCTGAAGGTCACAGCTCGCTGTCACAGCTCTGTCCAATCACATTACGCATCACGCCGTCTGAGAAGCTTCTCGCCTTCCTCACATGATGGACAGGTGACAATCATCCCCTCTCTATTGTTTCACTCAGTTTCCTCATCTCCGGGATACATGTGTTCCTGAGATTTTGTTCCCATTTATATCTTTAAAAAGTGTCAAACCGTATTGTTGGCAAAAGTGTCAAGCCACAATATCTTCAGTATCAAAACTTTCACTGACTTAATGATGATTAATGACGGCATTTTATTTTCCACCAGTGCCAATTTTCACTTTTTGGCCCTGCAGTCGCTCAGAGCTGCTGATTTATAGCTCGGGGTCGGTCAGAGAAGGTGTTTGTGCTGGTAGCCAATGGGCTCTTTGTGTTTATGACGAGGGGAGAGGATGGAAAGGTGATTTAGGAAGACAGCAGGTCTGCTTCTTCTCAACGCAAGCCTCCTCTAGACAGGCCATTAACAGAGGTGGCAGGGAAAAGCAGTGGCAATCGCTTTGATTCTGATTTACACCCATGCTGAAAAACCCAAACAAATTAGAGGAACAAAATAATACACAGCGAGAAATAAATCACATTAATGATTAGGCTTTGAACGACAGTCAGGCATGAAAGCGAGCGGTGGCGGGGGCATCTGGAGGAGAGGATGGCAGATTATGAGATGATATTAGGAGCTGTCTTCAGAGAAAGGCTGAGAACAATCAGGCAGCAGTAACAAGAAGAAGGTCTTTGTTCTTCTCTCCACTCAGTAACTAACATGTTGTTATTCAAGTCAACAGCCACTAGAACCTCGTTAGTAGGCCAAGCAGCTTACTGCTCATTAGCTGACAAAAGGCTGAAAATTCATTGACAAGAAATGCAGTAAATGTGGAGCTTTTTTTTTTCTTCTTTTTTTCCCCAAAACGCACAACACATGAAATGTTGGAATTCAAAAACAACACATATAAAGTGACGCACAACATACAACTTGGACTAAGTGTGTTTTGTGCTATGAGCAAGATTTTTCTATTCCAGACAATAATTTTAATGTCATCTAGTAAAATTTTTGGCAGTGGCCTTCTGTTCATGAATAATTGAAGACATAAAAGCAGAAATTGTATAATGATCCCTGCTGCGCTGCAAAGCTCATATTCTTTAGGTTACACACTTTTTTTTCTGCAACGTCTGTTTCAATAGGACAAATAATGTGGAAAGTGCTGGATGCAGTGCAAAATGTATGTAACGTCCTTTTTCTTTTCTTTTTTTGCTTTTAGTGTGATTGTAGGGCTCTTTTTGAGTACAGTAAGACATTAAACTGATATAGACAAGAAACATCTGTGATGATTGTTGAACGAGTGAACATTTTATATACTGTAATGCTACTTTGTCAGTAGTGTTGTGTCATAATACCAGCAAAATATTAAAAATGTGGTGGTTAAAATCACAAAAGGTCTAATGTAATTAATCCTGCTAGCAAGAACGCTCTGGGTTCAGTTCCCGGGCCTCGATCAGGCCTCTCTGGGTGGAGTTGTCATGTTCTCCCTCTGCGAGTCCTTTCTGAGTTTTCCGACCACAGTCCAAAGACATGCACACTCGGCTGATTGGTGACTCTATATCGCCTGTAGGTGTGAAGGTGAACGTGTGAGCAATTTCATCCCAAAACAATGAGCTGAAAGAAGCAATAAAGCTCTGTAGAGCTGCAGGTTATAATTGTTTTAAGGATTTTTACTTTGACAAATTGCTTTTCTGTCATTGCTATAACTACAATGTTGAGAAAATACACTTAAAAGATGATGCCAATCAACACCATTTACGGCAAACAAAAAGAAGAGGAAAAGTGCATCTCTAATTTTAACCTGAAAGCTGCCTCATGTAAAAAAAAATAAGAGTTGCGGTGCTCAGAGAGTGACTCTCAACCTCCCACACATCTGACCCACTGATAGACTGTTGCTGCTGTAGACGCTGTGTGCTGCTAAATGAACTGGTCCGAGCCAAACAGCTCGCTGCACTGTGGTCCCTGGGTGAATTCCAGATGACAGCACTAATGGATGATCCTGTGATGCAATCATCTCTATCCCTGCTGCCTTGTTCAGCAGATGGGCTGCATTTCCCATTCAGACCTCTGAGATTGAGAGCTCCTTTACACAGACATGCAAAAGTCATTACACTTCTTACGTACATACTCCTGCTGGACAGCCGCAGTGATTACATAATTCCATTTGATTTAAAGAAAATAGCCCCCCAAATACTTTCCTACAATCACATCTGACAGTTGGTCTAGAAGGTGAAGCCTCAGATTATGTTTGTCTCCCTCCGTCCTCTGAGCTAAAGCATGTGCACATTGACTTAAAGCCTTTCGAGAGAAGACTGAGTTACATCCGTGTTCTTTATCAATCCACACTTTAACAACTGTGTAAACAGAATCGACCACAACATTACAGAACAACCCAGTATCACAAACCACTAATGAGGTCCTGACATGCGCCATATAATTCATTATTGTTTATGACTAAGATCCTCAAAGCGTGTTCTACATGAGATTTCAAAAACACACTTGATGACTTGCGGTAATTTCAGGCCAGCTGTCCCAAGATGTCTCTAAGATGGAGAAATACAACCATCCCTCAAGGGAACTTGATTGTTATTGTTACATTTTTTTTTTTTTTATCGTTTATAATATTGGCGGAGAAAAAGCTTTTTTCCTGCTTTCTGTCAAGTTGCTTTATCCATTCAGCCTGCAACTGTTCTCAAGTGTCTCTTCAAACGCTGGGGGTATAACGGCTCAATCCAGGTCGGTTCTCCTGCACTTTCACTGACACCGACTACACAACGGTGACGTTATTGACTGACAGTTTTTATATTCCTTCCAGCAGTGGTTCATGGAGACATTAACCTATTTACATGATCAATTTCAAACTGTATCCCCTGCTCTGCTGCTACAGCTCTGCCATTTCCCAGTTATAAACATCATGTTCAAGTCACAGGCCACAGATATCTCTCTGCTAGCTATACATCTATGAAAAGCTAGTGTAGCTTTTAGGCTTTAATTAGCGTGGTGCAGCACAGTGGCTATGGCAACAATGCACTTTAACAGTTGCTTTGAAACTGACTGCAACATTACCAAAATCTTTTTTCCAATAGGATAATTTTTCCTCTGTGTTCTCTATAATGCACGGTTTTTAACAGATGTACAACACCAAATGTACTGACTCATAGAGCACTGGAATTGTATGTTAGCATAGTTAGCATGAAGCTTACATAAATATGAGAGTATAGGGTTAGGGCAGTGGTTCCCAACCTTATTTGGCTCGTGACCCCATTTTGACAACACAAATTTCTGGCGATTATGTGCAGTCACGTGATCGCGGCCATATTTTTATATGCTGCATTTTATTTTAACTCAATTTATATTTAAGAAAGTTAAAGTATAGAATACAGTTGTTTCAGATTGTGCGTGGTGTTTTTAATCGATTTATTTTTAATAAATCATAAAAGAATAATAATAATTAGTTTAAAAAAATATTTTTACTAGACATTTCAGGCAACCCCATTTGAATTCCCGACCCCAAGGTTGAAAAACACTGGGTTAGGGTTTCCATAAGAGGCATGTTTATTAATTTAGATATAGCTCTTAGCTCTCTCATTATTACTGTAGTAATTTGTTGGGTATCAACCTTTATTCAATGCTAAGGCAAATGCTAAGAAAACTAATAATGAAAGAAAGAATAAAAGAACTTTAATTATATATAACAGTAAACAATGAAAGCTAATGGAAGAGAAGCTAACCCAGAAGTGTTGAGGGGCCTCGGCCGTCTTTACCTGCACAGATGACAAGTGATGTACTTTCTCCTGTCTCTGACTAGTCTGTATGTCATCCTGCTCTAGCATCTAGTCTACCAGTAGCTTGTACAGAAGCATCTGCCCTCCCTGGGGAGAAAGGTTAACAGAATCCCAGGCTTATACAGACATCCACACAAAGGACAGGCCTGCGCTGGCAGGTGGCCCCAGCACAGATAAGTGTGTTTTCTGTTTGGGGTGGGAAGAGGCGGGGGTGTGAATGAAGGAAAGACTGCTCACTTACAGCGCCTGTTTCTCTTCTGAAGGATGATGCCTCCTGTGGGCGTAACGCACAAGTGAAGCAGTATACTGTAGACATGCTGATCTGTTTATGTCTGTGTTAATGCATGAGTAACCTCCCCTCCAAACCCCAGCCTTCTGCACACACACACAAACATGCACACACAAACACCGTCAGAGGCGACAAACTATAATCTTTCTCAGTTTCCAAGTTCCAACAGTGGCTCAGGTAAAAAGCTACAGTAGCAACCTCACCAGGTGATGATCCATTTAGAAGACATGTAAATAAATAAGTAGCATCGTTCTTGTATTAGAGGATAACACTTGGACAAGAAACAAAGAGATTACATTTCTGATTTAATTTTTGTATTTTCGTGTTGGGCTTTTACAGGAGAAATGAAAATTTATTTTCAGAACTTGGCCAAGGCTCATGGGTAATGTAGTATTTATACGAGTTCACCATGCCGAAAAGTGTGACTTCTCAAAAAACTTGAAGTTGAAAAAAAGAAAAACAGGATTGGGTAAAAGCAATTCCACGACCAGCGTCTCCTCCCACCTCACATCTCTATTGGCAGATCAACTCTTCGATTCAGCCTTACTTGTCACTGTAAACCCCTTCAGTCCGTTTTCCAATCCCTCCACACGTCTCACTATTTAAACACACTCATCTCTCACTCCTGCAGGCCCTGACAGCAGCATTTGCTTTTTTGCTCAGAGGTGAGTTGCAAGATACACAAATAACACAGAGGTGCATTTATGGTATTTGTATAATCCATGAAGTGAAAATTGCACACTATTTAGATGAAAGGCAATTAGACAATTACAGCTAATGAGGCCAATCCTTTTCTTTCACCCCAAAGAGTCCACAGACTAATTATCAAATTAAAGAATGCTTCTTTTCTCCCTCTGACCCCGCGCTGTCGTAAAAGGGAGGGCTCTTTGGGAAAGGCAAACATTGCTCCGCTCTGTGGAGGTCGGGGCTGGAGAACAGGCAGGCAGCGTTTAGAAAGTGATGGGTGTATTAATCACAGCTTAAGTTAAGACAGCTTTATGGTCTGCAGGGCAGGCACACTCAAATGCAGGAGCATATACAGACACTCTGCTGCTCAGCCCGTTATACATCATACTGGGCTGCACCAAGAGGGCCACCAACCGAACAGGAAATGTGGTCGTGCCCACAGGAAGTGAAGCAGCTCAGATGACTAGCAGACCTTACTGGTGGAACTTCCTACTCTGGGGAGGTCAAAGGTCTCAAAAAGAAATCCACCTGACACACATGCATGCAGGCTACATGAATGTTTTCTGCATATCAAATGAATTCATGGCAGTTGTAGTAAACGTACTGCGAAAAACAGCAGAAATCTGCTGAGAGCCGTCATTTCCCTCGAATCAGGACTCATCTGCTCTCCTCTTCAAGTGAAACCCCTCTGTCAGATGCACACTCTGACTAATCAAACAGCGTCTGTTTTTTGTCTCAGAACTTGGAAAGCTGATCGGGCTCAATGGGAGAACAGGGAAAAATGTTTCCCAGTGTCCCCCTTTAACATGTCTCTTGCCAAAATGATCCAGCTCCTTATGGTGCAGAGGCTTCAGCTCCAAAACAGCTCTCCAAAAAGTTTCATGGTCTGTTAATATCATCCCTCAATTAACTCCAACTTAACTCAGACCATACATCAACACCCCAACACCCCCACCCCCTCTCTCCCCCCGTCTCATTCACTCTTTTGCCGGCTTGAACTACAGCTGCACCTACTGGCAACAGAGAGGCACATTATGAGTGCAGCACCATCTCTCTGCCAGTCTCTGCTCCACTGAATGATATTCGATCTGAGGGTGACTACGCAACAGAGACAAAGTGTGAAAGTCTACTGTTTCATTTTGGAGTAATATTCCCTTGTGTGTATTAAAGACAGCCATAAAAACTCAAATAAAATAGCACCTTTCTGACACGGAAAAACCTTCAGGTGTCTCACAGCTATCACGTTTCCTCAAGTGCAGCTAACAAGCGTTGGCCTTAACTGCTGCTTTTGCTTCGTTTTCACACTCCCTCCCCTGTGCTTTCTTTATCAAACGTAATGCCATGTCTTCCTCTGCCACCCATTTTACACTTTGAAACAGTGTGAAGGTCAGGGGTCAGAGGTTAAAGAGAAGTTCTTTTCGCACTCCCACGCCTGCCCCTGCTCACAGGGCGGCACTACAGGTGCAGGGTGTCTCTGCAACAATTTAACGGCCTCCTGCCTTTTTGTGGAGAGAGAAAAAAAGAAAAAAAAGAAATCACTCTAATTGTTCCCTGCTCTGTGCCAATCATCGGCCAAAACATTCCTTGTTATTGCATTTTTGCGCAGTATTTTTCCAGTGATAATGGCTGACGGAGAGGTTGGTGCAAGTTCACAGTCCCTCCTTTATGACAGTAACTCCTCCTGTCACCTGCTTTCATATGGCAGGGGTGTTGGTGTATGGTGAGAGACTCCAGCTGACACCCCTGACATGGCTGGACTTAATGAGGACTGATGGGAGCCTGTCAGTGGAGTGGCACATTAAGCAGCTTTGTCATAGATCAGCTGTCGAACTTTATGCAAAAGCAGGCCCCGCCGTTTACTTGGAGATGACCTTCCAAAGTTCACTTACACGTCTCGCACATGCAGAGCTGGGTCAAGTTTGATTTTTCGACTTTGGGATGCAGAGATTGTAGAGTTTAACACACACATACACACACACTGGCGCTTTCTCATACACCCACACGCTCACTTCCTCCAAATTTCACCCCAGAAAGTTCAACTACAGGATAAGGCATACGATTTCTAAGCACTGAGTAGTCATTAAAGTTTGGACTCAGAAAGCCAACACTGTTTTACACATCCCTATGGAGAATACAAATACTTGGAAAAAAAAACAAAAAAAAAAACACTGAATGCAAAGTGAGTTTGTTAAGGTAAACAGAAAAGCGATTTGGTTTGCATGAGTAAAAGCTCCAGGTAAAAGCTATGTGGCCTTGCCGAGGCTGTGGGAGTTGGGGATGATAAAAAAAAATCTTCGAGGAACCCGACAGGAGAAAGGAGGGTGGATCTTGCCACGGTGGATTTTGTATATATTTTGTGTGTTTGCTTTGAAAAAAATAAAATAAGCACAACCAAAGTATTAAATATTCAACTACTGTCTCTGTCAAGGGAACATAACAAAAAAAAAGTGTGTCTCAGAATTATAATGATTTGACACAGACGACGTGTTATTAAATCTCAAATTAAACTGAATTACTGTATGTAAGCGACTGTGTAAACAGGACCACATCTAATAAATTTGTAAATAAATTTGGGAATCAAATGTTGATTGGGCAAATACCAGTATTTTTTCCCAGCAACGACATATTTATAGCATATTTGTACCTATTCATCAAGTGCAGATGTTAACTTTTTAAACACAGGCCTCCTCAGTTTCCTGGTAGTCCCTTAACGTCATAATTCTTAAGAATCACTCCATTTAAACTGGAAATGAGGGGGCTGTATGTTGTAACTCTCCAAGATAGTCATATATTCCCGTCAAGACTAACATGAAGTTATTTGCTCATTTGTCTGAATTGTTGGAATAATTTGTGCGAGTGTGCTTTTATACCTCCCCAGTGGTCCATAAATCACAAACAGTTCTTTGTGGCCCGCCGACATAATTTGTTTCCTTTTGTTTATCCCACTTAAGTCACTCAAAGCCTGATTCATAGTGAGACAAATCTTGCTCGCAGAATTTGTCATGTAATCAGTTTGAATATATTTTCTGCAGTAAATTTCTTTTTAAACTCATTGCTCAAAGTTACCACTGGGCACATTTTTAAATTCGATGACTTTGGTGAAGACCTGAGTCCCATGATGGTATTTCATTTCGGCTGTCCCGCTAACCTTCATCCACAAATACAGACTACAGAAATAATTTGAACTTTCATTAAGGTTATGTAGTTATTATTGCTGACAGAAAATATACAGAGAGACATGAAATTAATTCTACTAAGCACCTGACGTGTGTGCATGACTGCTACTGGTGAAATAATTTGAGTATGTCGTGCATTGACACTGTTAAGCATGTGAATTTTATTTATTTAAGAAATATCTGGATGTATATCAGATTAGAAAGAACTCCTGAGTATGAACTTTAAGCCTACAGGACAAACTAAACTGGCCACATGATGCATTGCAGCTCTTGAAAATACAGTGACAGGCTATGAAATCTATAAAACTGACGAAAAGAGATTTACAAATAGCTGTTGCTTCTATAAACAGAATAATTATTGTGACACTGTTACATTCTCACCTAAAAAAAACAAATACAATATTTAAAGAGTGACTTTAAACAATGTCATTACAGAATACTGTAAGGATTTTAAGCTCTCTTTAAAATCTCCACAAGTCATGAATGTCGCTGCCAGTTCATGTAAAATGCATTCTGGGATACATCAGTGTCAACATCAGCTTACTAATTTGTTAATTTAATAGGCAGAATGCGGTATATGCTCACTGAGTATGTAATAGGCAATAGGTGGCTCTGAATGCAGGCCTTGTTAGCTACATGCTGGCTAACACAGCACAGCACGGAGATGGAGGTCTCCCACATTTCTTGCCAAAAATAAAACTAATCAATAGCTGCATTTAAAAAGCAAACAAACTATAAAATGAATGATTATGTCTTATGCTAGTCGTATGATGTTGACACAAAACCTGATATTATCCCACAGCTTTTTGATGCTAACTATGAGTCTGAGTAAAGATGGGTGATGTGAAGCCAAATTTACCCATTTCCAGTAATTATGTAATTGTGGTAATTCATTATTGATTGTTACAGTGTTGGACAATGTGTCAGTTTTTAATTAGTTGGATGCATTCTGGCAAGGATTTGATTGAGCTAACAGGTTTCTGCTGAATGAGCGCTGACCTGCTAGAGTAGAATGAATCTCTGCAGCTGGAAAACAAAATGTTCATCTTTATTATTCAGAAATCCCATTAGCTTCAATTGCAGTGTGATTACCTGGTTATAGGCACATCAGAAGTGTGCAGCACCTGAAGGTGTAAGTGTGTATGTGTGTGTGTGTGTGTGTGTGTGCGTGTGTGAATGATTTCCCATCTGCACAGTAGTGAGGCTGTCTGCTTTGGTTAAAGCCTCCACTTTGTTCTTTAAGGCAGTCCTTCACAGTTTGCTGAGAATTAAGGAGGAAATGCAGAAAGCAGGGAAACGGAACAACATGTAGGTGCAGCTGTTTTACTTTACCATGCTGTCAATATTAACCGAAGAATTATAGGCTGAGGTGAATTAATTGTGCATCTGGCGGCAAGAGTGAACAAAAAAATGTGCTTGCTTACATTCTGCCCTAATGGTGAAAAGTAATATTGTTAAATGAGCTGCATAGCAATTCATTAAATAAAACTGTAATGTATCATATAACTATGTGAAATAATTGGGCTGCTAAAATGACAACAGCTGTATGGTCAAATGTAAGGGAGCTGGATTTTCAGATGGCGCATACAATCTAAAATTGAAGAGTAATCATCAGGCACCAGATTCTGCTTAACTTCACTCAAACACTGTGATCTGGCCAAGTTAAAAATATTCTGTCCTCTCCTCGCTGATGTCACACTGACTCATACCTCTTTTAGAGAAGAGACACAGAGCTTCAGGATTTTTTTCCCCCCTTCTTCTTCAGACAAGTTTGAATCTATCATCTTTCTAAGTATGTGTGCACACATGTAATTGTGTGTGTCTGTGTGTGTGTGTGTGTGTGTGTGTGTGTGTGAGAGAGAGAGAGACATAAAGAGAGAGAAAACTATTCCAGTTTAGCAGCAGGAGTGGGAAAACAATTGTTCCTGACTGATTTTCCCCTAACCCCATAATGAAGCCCATGTGTACGACTGGCCTTTCAACAAGCTGCAAATCTGTGCGCGGCCCACTCTCCACTTGATTAAAGCAACAGCCACTCACCTGCTCCTCATTAGCCTGGACCAGGAACAGACCCAGCCAAATAAGTTAGCACCTGTATGTTCCAATTCTGCATGCCTTCTACATGTATGTAATATTTGTGTGTATTAACCTGACAGCCGTATAAATGATGGGATGGATTTAGCTGTGGTGATGCCGCTTGCTGTGTGTTGTGACCGAGATGAAGAGAGATGGATGTTTGGAAGCAGAAAAAAAGAAAAAGAAAAAGGAAGGCAAAAAAGAAAGAAAAAGGAAAAGGAAGGGCCATGGGTGGAGGAATAGCAGGGACATGTTCAGTGTTTTGGGTCTGTGGAGATAGATGAGGGACTGGGCTTGGAAACACTCATTAGCCATAATCAGGGTCCCTAAAGGAGAGCAGATGGTGGCAGGGAGGAAAGAAAATAAGAATAAGAAGAATTTGCTCTCTGTACATTTTAATGTACAGGCAGAACAACACGTGCAAAATGACCCAAAGATAAAAGAATATAGTTATCAACAAGCAGTCTCATGACAATCCAGGTAGGTGTGTGTGTGTGTGTGTGTGTGCGTGTGTGTGTGTGTGTGTGTGTGCGTGTGTGTGTGTGTGTGTGTGTGTGTGTGTGTGTGTGTGTGTGTGTGTTGGTAAACAAAACATTGTTTATATCCATTGTGGATGTATGTAATGTTAAATGTGCTCAGACATGCTGGTCATTACTGAACAACCCTAAGGGCCATTGTGTGGGATGGGATCATCAGAGCGCTGTTGTTTCTGTCTGGTTCCTGCTAACCAGTGACTCCTCTGACCTCTGCCTCCTCTGAATGGAAGCATATTAACACTCCAGGCTCTCAGCAACATTTAACCAATTTGGTAAATTATCTGTGAGGCCACTTTTATAGGGCTTTCTTATTATTCAGAAGGAGGGGGAGTGGGGAGGGGGGGGAGAGAGAGAGAGAAAGAGGGAGAGAGACAGAGGCTTGACTTGATGAAGGGATGTGGGTATGAGGACCCTGTTCCCATTTACATACATTACCAGTGCCTTTCCCTGAGTCCCGTAGAGGAAGCACCTGTTAGCCTCTCACGATCTTCACCCCCCCCTCCTCCGCCTCTCCCTCTCGCTGCTCTTTCATCCGTCTTTTCTCAGCCGCTGAAGCTTCTTAGGCTCGACCCCGCTGAATCACCCCACGAGCAGGTGTTCTCTGTCAAACAGCCCTTTCCCCTCACAGCCAGCCAGAGAGGGAGAGACCCAAAGAGAGCGAACTGACCAGGAGGCCAAACTGGGCCCATGCACGATCGAGGAAAAAAGGGGAAAGCCTGGTGCTGAAGGGGTGGGGGGCCTCTCCATCTGGGTAACACTGAACCCCTGCCTGATCCAGGTGTTTGATACTATCACTTCTTATTTACCACGTGTGGACATACAGTTGTTCCTCAGGCCTCGACTCAAAACAAATTGCCAGAGCGGGGGGTTTGTAAAAGAGATGTCTATTCTGTCGGCAGAGGGGTTAAAGTTAATTTGATCGGGCATGTGTACTCTGGGCGAGGAGCAGAGAACATCTGCATTCAGTGGCATGGCCCCATTTGTTGCAATTTTGGGTCTCATTTCCATTTGCAAGAGAGATAACTGCTCGCATATGGAAGCAATAGATAGAAGAGGTCAATGCAATTTCTTTCACCGAGGGGACGAGGCAGGGAGAAAAACCCTTATGCAGTAATCTCAGTTGGCACAGGAAAAAACAAAAATCGGGGGTTCAGGGGAAAGGAATTCCTTTCAGTGCAGTGATTCCTTGATTCCTTTACCAGCCAATAACAATCCCACACCCCTTCCAAACCCGCTCCAATCACTCCTATTATCACTGATTGGATCTGGTGACATGATGTTGCACAGCCCATCCGCGTTGTGCTCATGCTCTCCCTGGGAGCAGCTTCTCAAATGGCAGACTGATAATAAATCAGAAAAAAAGATAATGCACACCACTCATCATGTAATGCAGAAAACAATGGAAAATCAGACTCTAATGTAGCAAGAGTTAGAAAATAGACTCAGAGTGGTTTATTGTTTCGCAACGCTAATTTGTGGGTATATGAGGGCTCAGAGCACTGCAGACAAAAGATATATAGTTTCTAGTTATTGAATTGTGTTGTTATACTGTCTTTTAAAGGAATATATTTTGAAATCTAAATGATTTTTAGCTCTTCATTGACCTCCAAATTAAACTACAAAATATGTAGTTCACCCAAGTCCTAATTAAGTTTTCTATTCTGACACCCCTATCACTGAGGTATCATTTAAAACTCATAATGCAACACATAGGAAGCATCAGCACATCCATCATTTCTGTGTCTAGATGTTATGAGTTTCCTTTTGTTTTTGAGGCGTTGACTTAAAGCAGGGTGCTTTGGAGTCATCTGGCAGCAGAAGGAACTGAGGATTTCTTATATATTGACAAGAAATAAAAGGCAGCCGTTGCAACGGTCAGTCATATTATAACACACACAAGTTGAATAACACATCAAATGCAGCTACAACATCAGAAAATCTCTCAGTTAGGCATCTGAAGTCTTGCTGTTGTTCGCTGGAGCAGTTTTTTTTTTCCCCCTGCAAACCTGACTAACTAATGGAAAACTCCGGGCACAAACTCCAGACATCATTATGCTGCAGACGATAACTTCACAACATGTCGCACAATAATCAAAACAAGGGCCAATCTAATCTCTACATACTGTCTATGGATGATTTCAATCTTTTCTTTCATACTAGTCAGTTTAAACTCAATACACTCAATCCACGCTGCTCTGAAAATCCCCTAATAAGGCAAGTTAAACCCCAAGCTTGCAACTGGTATGAAGTCACTAGAGAGCAATTACGCTTTAGCTTGATAGTTAGCAAAGGACCAGAGGAATGTCTTTTTCCCCCCATAATGCCAGGACTTTTGAGACTAATCTAATTGAGTGTCTTTTTTGTGTGTGATTATTTATGATTAGAAAGTGTTAGTGGAAAATCTGGAGGAGATATCTGTTTGATGCGGATCAGTGTCGTGTCGCTCTCCCTGATTAATTATGTCCGGAACGTCTAATGGCTGCCTCCGCTCGGGAGGGGTTGCCTCTCACAAAGACAAAAGCCCCTCAAACTTTTTAAGCTTTCTTTGAACTGAAATGGTTTTTTAAGAGAACTGAATAATTCCTGGGTGTAAATTCTGGGCTGCGTGTCGGCCTCAGACAAACTGATTTATGTCAAAGAATGAAACAAATGGCGAGAAAGACAAAGAAAAATGCATATCTTGGCAACGGCCCTGTTTTCTATCAGTCATCCATTGGATATTATCATCATCGGATTCTTTTTCTTTTCACATCTGCTCTGGGTGTGCAGAGTGTCTGTACCCAACATGTGACTCAGCCTCCCGTCTCCTTACCACTGCCCCCTGAAGCCCTCATTTCCTGTTGGGAGTCGGTGGAATTGGATAAAGGACACGGCTCGGGGCCTCTTGGGGCCCAGATTAGGGCCTGCTAGAGCACCAGAGAGCCGGTCTGGACACATCTCCATCCATCAAAAATCAAACCGACTCGAGGAGCCATTCAATCCCAACAGCAAAGAGGAATAATGTCCCCACAGCCAAAGCAGGTGCTTTTTTATTTTTCACCCTAGAAACACAAGCGCTGCAGTTGAGACGAGGCTATGGTTAAGGTAATGGCTTCAGCTGTAAGAACGTTTTCACCACAAACAGTGGAACAATGGCACTCGTCCACCATGTTTCAGGAGTTAGCCTGAACCTCGGGGTAGGACTGTGCCCAAGAGCTGACAGAGAGACGACTGTGTGTGTTGAGAGAGAGCTCATTAAGAGGACCCATGTGTGTTTAACAGATACCAAGAGCTCTCCTTCTTCCAATAACAACTCATTAATGAAGGTTTGTGTGTGTAAGGGAATTAGAGTGGCTGTAGTCATGAATCATGAGACACATCAGTCTTGTGTTATTGATCAGATCCCAAACAGCAGACTGACAGAGATAAACACGGCAGTAATGTGAGAGGCAGGAAGAACAACAGCTGTTTATATACATACGTCCATTTATCCAGATGCTTTCACGAATGGCCATTCTGCTTCACTTCCTGACAGATGATTGCACGATTATCCTGATGAGCTACATGTTGCATTAGGTAATACCTGTTTGAATTAGCTAATTAATGCTAGTGTGATTTTCCATTTTAACCCAGTTACCTCAACAGATCAGTCTACTGATATCGATAAGTTCATATTGCCAACAAACTCCCATTAGAAACCAATGTAAGTTTTTAAAAACAGGTTCCAGATAACAACCGATTTAATTGTGTATTTTCTGGATTTGTGAGTATTTACAGTGGGATTAAGTGGGAATTTAGTACCTATTTTAGACAACAATGGAACCCTATTGCAGACAGAAATATGAGACTATGGCCATACAGTATGGACAAAAGCTACGCATTGATTTTGTTTTTGAGGGAACTTGTTGACAACAAAATTCATATAACTTATTATTACATTAATCCTTTATATTTTCTGTCCTCTGGGAACAAACTGATTCCAATTTGTTCGCTACTGAGTGAAAAAACAACTTCCACCACAGTATAATTATTTACTGCTTTATATAGTGTGTTTTCTGTTGATCATAAATATATATTAATATTAAAGCCACTTTATTTTGAACATACATGCATAATAATTATAAGCAGTGTTTGCGCTTGGACATTAAAGACTCGCAAGAACTTGCCAAACAGCAGCTATATTAAATTGAAAAATATTTATTGTTTATCTTTTTTTGGGTCTATTTTGTGTGTTTTTGTGAAGTGCTATTTTATACAAATAAATTCATCTTGAACAGAAAATAAAAATGTGTTCTCAGATTTAAATTTTTGAAAGCACTTAACTTAATTGTTTATAAATTGACTCCTGACTGTGGAAAGTGTAATGTAAGTTGACAGACATACAGGTTAATTTTTGTAACTCGGTGCATTAGTAATTACTGAGCGACAACATGCAAAATCATTAATATGGTCCTGAAGTGAAAATCCATCTTAATGCTGCCCTTTGTGTCCTGAGCTCATTCATGGTGTTAATATTGACGTTCTTTAAAAGATACATCTGCACTCATGTTATTGTCCCATGATCTAATGTCACACATTCAGGGGACACAAGCTGCTGCCTGCTGTCACATTTCAGCCCCAACACAACAAACTACTGTATACTGGTCCAGGTGGAGAGCCAACAGATAGATAGAGAGAGAGAAAAGAGAGAAGAGAGGAGGTGAGAGTAATCAGTTATCACTGCTTTGATTTATGACCTGTTTTCAAGTTAAACATGTTATGTACACAATGACAACACCCCAGTTTATTGCAAAATACCTGCCTGCTTACAATAAAGAAGTATTCCATTTTTCCCTCTTCAAAGAATCTAGTCTGCTGCAGGGAAGGAAACGTAATTATAGAACAATAATAACATCTAAATGTAAAAAAGGAGGAGAGATGTGGGTTGTTGTCAGGGGAGAGGGGTGGTGGTGGTGGTGGTGGTGGTGGGTGGATTGGTTAATGGGCACTCAGCCTCGTATTCCTGTCTGTGAGATTCAAATTTGGTGGCCGGTTGATTCCCTGGCTCTCCACAACTCATCTCGGCCCATGCAGGCTTCCTGTGTGTTATTACCTATCAAAAGGTTCATAGTTTTTTATGAAGTTCTTTACAGAGCATTGGACAAAGGGAAAAAACTAGTTTAACGGCTTGCTAAGTCAAGGCGCAGCCCCACGAGATTCCTCTACTTCTCGGAGAAAGTCTGGAAATGGGAAACATATGTGCTTTGATGGCGTAGATTCTTTTTATTATTAGTTTGTTTTGAATTAGGCTTGTGATTGCAGGATCCTGGGAGGCTTTCACTATCCATTAAAATGTTGATTTGACGTAATACACCGCATTTTGGATAGGTTCCTCTGCACACCTTAAAAAAAAACGGCTATTGTTAATGATGTTCATACTGAAGGAAAGTGATTCTGTATTGATCTTTATGGGGGAAGTCTCCGGTTCCCCACATATAGCGGAGGCCAATGTGATCCGTCCCAACTGGAATAAGCTGGACAGAAGCAACGATGGCTCATCTGGTTCATAAAATGTTTTATAGCCTCACAAAATACAGTCTGGAGTTTGCCATGACGGTGTTTACCAAATGGTGAAATTAAACACACGCTGAAGCACTATTTCAAATGGAATATAAATATCTTCCCTTATAACTCATTTAACAATCAAACAACAGGCGACAAAGAGACATTTCTGTGTGTTTTTTTTAGCAGCTTAGGAACCATTGTCTTTAGCTTCTCTCTATAACTTATGTAAATATTTCTACTTCAGATTCCCTTTCAAATGAACCCATTTCATGCATTCATATTCTGCTCTGAGTCACAGGACAAATTCTGTAATTCATTAAAAATTCAGATGGATTTTATATGAGAATTAAGCCTCAGCTGTTGGGCACTCCCTGCCTGGGCAATGTTGCGTCTCATGCGCACAAAAAGCAGGTAGCCATTCAAAGTGGCAGCATGGTCACAACCAATAAGCCAACAGTGATTGGGCCTCTTCGGGTTGGATTTATTTTAATTCACTAATCCTGTAATGGTGGCCCATGTCTCTTTGGTTGTGGGGCTCCTTATTTGGGGATTGACAGCACAGAGCCGTGGCCAGCCTGTCTCATTGCTTCAACAGAAAACTCACAGAGCCACTAAGCGGTATTTGACTCCTTAAGCTCCTGGAGGACTAAGGTTAGGGGCCGACGGGGGTGCAGGGATAGAGGAAGGATGCAGGGGCTGTTGCTCGGTGTGCTGTTGGTAGTGGTGGTGCTGAGGCCGGGTGGAGGGAGGAGT
Source organism: Trachurus japonicus (assembly GCF_045865225.1). NCBI lineage: Eukaryota > Metazoa > Chordata > Actinopteri > Carangiformes > Carangidae > Trachurus > Trachurus japonicus. The sequence continues at coordinate 21,396,832 of NC_140927.1, forward strand.
GGTGTGGTAGGGACCTAACAGACGAAACATTCACCCAAAAAGTGCATCGCCTGGACTAATGGGGAAATTATTTATGAACTATTTGCAGTGCACCTGAAAATACCTCCAGTGAAATTATGTTTGGCAACCTGAACTGCTTTGAAGTCAATGGAGTGGCAATAAAAATTAGGCCTTCATTAGAGAGCTGGGCCTTTCAAACTGAATTGGCCCAGTCTCGGCGGGTCAGGGGCATTTAGGCAGCGCTCTGCTTCCTTTAGTTCTGGCAGCCACAGACACATGGAAGCAATTTGCCTGATTCTTTGCTGTTTTTATGATTTTCCCCTTTAATTTTTTTCTCACCACACTGCGCTCCTTTTATGTTGCATTTAGGAAATTAACACTAACCGACAAATTACTTTGTAAATAAAAAAGGTAGAGATTTAAAATGTCGAAACCAGGAGTAGCCCAAGGGCCAGTGTTCTCCCAGCAACAAAGAAATCCTTGATAACTGTTTAGATATGTCATCCCATGGCCCCGCTTTATTTTATCAAGTGTATAGAATTTTTCACTTGAGGCAAATGTAAAGCATTCATCGCGCCTCTTGTGTGCTGTACTTGTGCTGCATGTCCACAAAACCACACACACAAAAGGTGCACTTAAGAAAAAAAAACACTTGAAGGGATTTTGGGGGTCATTTACAAACTGCTTTTACGCTTTGGTCAAGCACAAATCTCATTCACAAAAAAATGACGGCAGTCGACTGAAGTGAAATTGTGTAATCTCCAGAAAACCAGATGCACCAAAGTCAAGGGGATTGTAATCTTCAGAGATGTAAGCTAATTACTTAATCACTTACATTTGTAAATCTTATTATTGTAAAAGAAATTGCTGTAGTGATTAAATTACTGATATTTATCTCCTAAAAGCGCTGATTAGGAGGTGATGCTAATCTGTCATTCTGAAAGGCTGATATTAACGGCATCAATCTAACAAAACAATAAACACTTAATATGAAAGAGATGTTTTGTGCACTCGGGGACCAGATGGCCTGCTTTAGTCTGGAATGTGCAATATTCTGGCCTGCTTGGCCACACCACTAATGATGGGAACCACAAACTGTTGACTTATTTAATTGAGTTGTTTTGCCCCATTAACCTGTTGTCTGACACGGCGGACACGAGAGTTGGGAACGAGATGTTTTTGCTTTACACTAAGATGGAAACAGTCTCACGTTTGTTCTCCTCTGCGCTGCTTTTCACTGTTATTTTGCACTTGGAAATCAAAGATCTAGTTAGTGATGTTGCATTAAAAAAAAAATCTCTTACTTAAAGAAAACTTTATCATATAATATATTCCATGTAGAGTAAATACTCAAACTCATAACTTAAATTGTGTTGCAGTGACCTGAAGAGTATTAATGCTTTTCTTAAACACACCACATTTTTTTTATCCTCATCCTGAATTTGGCATATTTTGTGCACCTTTTTCAAAACACTTTGAAAAATCCCAAACTGTACCAGTGTGTGAAGCAATCCTCCGGTGCTTCCTCTAATGCTACAGAAGTGGCCATAAATTATGCATCAGGAATATGTATATGTATTGACTTTAATAAGAGCTATTTCCTACACGCCAGCTTTTGTACCTGCTGAAGAATCACTGGGGTGCTTCCTAACGGTAGGCACACGTTTGTTCTCTCGCTCTCACACTCCTCCACTGACTTTCAGCTGGGGAAAATGAAACAAAAAGAGCATAATTAAAATAATAATAAAGTCTCCTCTTGTTTTGGGGGGTTCTGATATTTTTTTTCACAGTTGCATTAGTCAACGTTGGAGGAATCTGCTGGAACTGTCGAGGAGTGTTAGTGTAAATAAGTAAACTCTGCTTTGTTAGATTGTGATTCCTAATCAAGTCAGCGCTGACAGGAGTTCTCTCGCTCTGTCTCGCACTCTGTTTTCTCCTCTTTTTCTCCCTTACCTCTATCTCCGACGTGACACTCCATTGAGTGTTAGTACTGAATACTTGATGACACCGAAAAACAACAATGCCACTCATTTAACAGTGAAACAACAAGCTCCAAGCCCTCGCAATGTACACTGAAACGTATCCACAAAACAATGTTACTCTGCTTTACTCATCCATATTCCCTGGTCTTCCACCTCCTTGTCCCTCTGCCCTGACCCTGAATGAGGTTCACTCTGCTGTGCATGTCATTTGTCCACTTCTCCTTCCTGTTTTCAGCTAGTTGGCCTCCAGTGCTTTGTGCCTATGAATGCTAACATGTCTTACCTTGCCCTGGGCGAGAGAGAAAGAGAGTATACCTGGTGTTTGGCCATTCTGCTCCGGTAGTCTCTCTGGAAGCCTCAGACAAAAACATTCACAGACTTTCACGCACACACTCGGCAAACTCACACACACTGACAAGTCAGGCTGAGGTCTCGGCTGGCACCGGTTGTCAAAACTGAATAACTGCTTGTGCTTTCCATGTGTGCGCCTGAGCCATGTGGTGCCCTTCTCGGTGAGAAGACGGCTAAAATGGCTGTTGACATAAGAAAACAGCAAACTCGCCGAGCACGATGTGGACTCTCACTCCCTCGTGCCATTATAACACAATACACCACACACAATCAACATTCCTCGCAGCGGTGCCAGCAGAAAGGACGGGGGGTCAATCAGCGGCCTGAACTGTGAAAACCACAAAGAAGATGTCATCAAACAAAAATGCTTAGGTACACACGCTGAAAGATGGTTGCTAAACAGAGGGGGCAGGGCACTATTAAGATGACATCAGGGACAACCTCTCAACAGCTGCATGGGAGTGCCGTCTGTTATGGAGGCCCGAAAATGGAGGGCAATACAAGGGAACACTGATAGACTAACAGCAACAAGGGGAGGGGAGTCATCACCAGTCTAAGCATGTGTTGATTGAGCCTGGCTCTTTTTAACCAGCAGGCCTTTGGAGACCTGGTAGCTGGCAGTAGGGTCACAAGAGCACCAGCGGAGACATGGAGCTTCAAAAAGCTCTCCGTGCTTTATCGAGCAACTGCGTGTTGCGCGGAATGCGTCGCGCTGAGACTCACTTAGTCGTGGTGGGACCTGTTCTGATTGAGGTAACAGCTGGGATATGACATCAGCCATCAGAGTGTTGGCCATGTTTTCACTCACTGGAGCAATTCGGCCCTTTAAAAGGTTCCATCAGTACCACTCCGGCGAGTTGCAGAGAGTTGCTTTTCATCTCTTTGGCTGTGCAATCCACCAGCTGGTCAAAGTGCCCCGTGGTAAGAAGGACAGAGACGCCAGAGTGCTGCACTCATGAGTGGCTCATTGTCTTCATTGGCTCAGAAGTGCACAAGTGAGATGTGAGCACTTGCATACATAAAAAAAAAAAACATAGACACACACATATATATATTCATCTTAAATTCTTTTAAGCATCCAGAGATGCATTTTTCCGTTTATGTCTGCTCTTAAAGACTGTAACTGAAACCAAATGGCACCTATCTTTTGCGCCTATGAGTAAAATGGCTTTCGTGTGGGAGATGTTTTGGCAACATTTCCCAAACTTTGGTTTGACCTCTGCACAGGTACTTGTGAATGAATTTTCATGAGTGGTGCTGAGCTGTGCTGTGTTTTGGATTCAGCCTCCAGTCACAGTTTCCAACAGGGGCCTCTTAAAAATACTAAACTCAACCTCCTCCGAGTGCACACTGTGAATTAGCACTTGAATATTTCTAACATAAAAATCCCTTTTCACCCTGTCTTCTGTCCAAGTATCTTTCCACTGTGACACCGAGGGACCAATTGAGACAGAAATCTATTTGCACTGCTCTGTGGTGTGTATAAGACTGAGCTGAACACAAAGCGCACATCGCCCGGAGTGAATAAATCACCAGGGTGGAAGAAAAGAATGGAGAAGGAAAAAAAACACAGGCAAAACGCAGCTACAAAGCAGCTTATCACATTTAGCATGTGCTTATTAGGCCTCATGCCTCTGCATCGGCTGCTGAGAGATTGAGTTGAGCTATTTGAACTGGTTCAGACTGATGGTGAGTCTTGGGTATTCTGATGAAATACAGTGACATCGTCAAACTCACAGCGAGGCCTGCTATGTGGGCTACTCTCTGGGTAAATGGAGAAAACTATACACCTGACAAAGATGCACACTTTGATGCTTGTTTGCGTAGCAAAGCGAGCATTTTTATACAATCTTAAATGAGCTCTTAGCAGAATGGATTAATACTGACAAAGTTTATATCAATTTTGCCATGCTGGACTTTACAAAGAACATTTTTTCTATCGTTGTGGCTCCCGGAAACGCCAAACCATTCTTTAAAAGAAAATACCCATGATCTGCTCTTTGGTAACCCAAGAAACACATTATGAAAACATGATATAATGTATCTTTTATAGAGTGTTTTAGCCCTAATCAAGGTAAAGCGTGATGTATGGTTTGGGACTTTCAGATAATACATAACATAATGTCAATTTTGTGAGCAATTTTGTAGCTATATTAGCTTGTTACTGAGCATAAACCATGTGGCAGCATACATCTCTATACAACAATTAGTTTGTGTGGTGCTGTTCTAATTTAGTAATGTTAATCTCAAATTCAACACCTACTGTAGATGTAGGCTAGTTAAAAGGGGACAGGGCTTCAATAAGCATTAAATTAGCAACACAAAAGTTAAACATGGCAGTTACTGGGGATAAACCTGTAGCAGCAAATTCATCTAATTAGTTTGTGTGGTGTTGTTTTAACTTAGTGACATGTTGATCTCAATTTAAGCATGACAACATAACTAGAGGCTAGTTTAATAAAGCTGTTAACGCTTTAAAGTAAAAACAATTGGTCAATCATTGTTTTTTTTAGGCACTAGCCTAAAGGAATTATTAAATAATTGTTCCTCATCAGTCTAGAAGACAGCAAGTTCAACTTCACTCCTTCACTCACCAGTGCCTTTAGTTATCATGCTAACCAGCTAACCCTGGCCAGACTCAGTATTTTCCATTATGAAGAAATAGGCTACACTACTCAGAAACAATCAACAACCAACACCAGCCATTCCTGTGAAGAAACAACCTTTTAAACTTACATGTAGCCTAGGATAGCATATAAAGCTGATAGAACTGACACAGGAGCAGCAGTTGAGAAGCAAGAAATTAAAAGCGAAGCATATTTGATCAAAATATCACTCAGTAACTTTCAAACATTAGATAATGGACGTATTAAAAGGGAAATGGGGGCAACTGAAACTGGCTATGTAAATGTCTCGTAATTTCCAGAAGAATCTCTAAGAAGTTCCCTGATTCATTTCACACAGTCATTGGTTTAAATCAAAACCTCCACAGACTTCCCCTGATAGTGGGCTGATGCTGTAGGTACTGTACGGTAGTTCTGCCTCATCAGGTTTAAACAACTATGGCAGGTTCTCACAACATGCTACCCGTCCTCTGAAGCCTAAAGGGAATCAACAGCATTGTGACTGTCTCGGCTAACTTAAGCTTCTCTTTGTTTCTTTGCCAGAATAGGGCTCATAGGGTAGTCGCATGTTACTCCAGCCCATTCTCACGTCATTGCCCTGTCATACAGAATAAAGTGCTTCGGTCAGAGCTGCAGAGTTGGAGAAAGGTATGAAAAAGTGCATGGATACAGTTTTAGCTTTGGTCTTTGATAAAAGTTGCTGTTAACCCTCCCAATACCAATCTGAGCTCAACATTGGACATCATCTGTGGTTGTGCCTCTGTAAATACAAATGGATCTATGTTAATCAGACCAATTATTTTACATTTACTACAACAGAATATGCAGCAATAAATAACTGTCTCTTCTGTGGCTCCAGTTTACAAGAAAGAGATTTCCTTGCACATTTTTCCCGACATTCCTCAAATGCCCTGCCTTGTCCCCACTTTGATCTGAGGAAAGTTTTACAAATTTTGTGTGTTGAGCGCAGCCCTTAGCCTGCTGCACTCGCACCCCCACCACCACCCTGCCACCATCACACCATCAGCCCCCTGGTTCATTAGTCAACCTTTAGCCACCGCAGAACAATTAGCCCTGTCGTTCGCTCGCTGGCTTGACTCTGCCGGGCCGACTGTGCAGCGAGGAATAGTCCCTGACTAATGATTGGCTAAAGAGACCTGACAGCATGTTACAGCCACAGCTGTAATTGAATACAAGCTCTAACAAGCCTTTGAACAGGAGGAAGAAATATTTCATAAGCTTGATGCAATTTGGTGGGTGCATGTAATGAAAATAATGAATGTGATTCCCTCACATTTCTAACTTATAATTGATGTTTTTTTGTGGGGAGGGGGGAATAAAACAGATGGAGACAGATGCAGGGAGTGAATAATTTGAAGATTTTGATCCGTCTTCCCTTTCGATGTGTAAGAATTATTTTTTGGGCATTTTATAGCTGTTTACATACCAATTTGTTCTCTTTTCAGCGTTTATAACAAGACTGTTTTGCTCTGCCACTGATACGTCAAACTTGGGCTGCTTGACAAGCAGCTTATTATTTTACAGACAGTTTAAATCCCCGGCTCGGTCCCTCGGACGATACTAATTGTTGTGATGCATGTTTTTGGGCAAAACTGTCCTTTCAGATTCTTGTGATGGCACGGCCTGGCTTACACCCTCTCATGCCCAGCAAGCTTGCATAGCTCATGTGTTTTTCAAGCACACATTCCCAAGTATTCAAGCTGTTACTAAAACATCTGAACATGCTAAAAACAAATATTTTGATTATTTAGCTTAGCCCTTATCATAATTTGGTGAATAATTTGTGAATAATTTAGCTATGTCGTTTGCAGGGCACAGCAAATATGCTCTCTGCAAAATTGGCAAAAGTTGGAATGGAGTGAGGGGAAAGTTTTCTGCACTCGCTGTGGCCAAAATTGGGACAAGAAGAAGAAGAAATTGGACATCAAAGGCTAACACAATATCAGAGTCCAGTAATCAGGACATCCACATTAGACGAATGTCACAGAACGAGTAAATGAAAGGCTCAAATGATGAATTGGAACAAATTACATAGAAAAAACAATCAAATATTAAAAGAGGGCACACCACTTTCCCCTCTGACATCAAGGGTACACAGCGAGTAATCACACGATTGAAATGTTCATCATTGCCTCCATTTAGTGTAAGAGTAATAAAAGACATGTCAGAGCTGGGAGAAGAATCCCAGCCTGGCTTCTCATTACCCACAAGGGACAGAGAGACTTTTGGGCCTAATAAGGACATGATTTAGGCAAATCAGGTCGTTATGATAATGTGGCTGCTGATAATAAGGCACTTTTGCTCTTGTTTGTTTTCTTATTTTGTGGTGTATTTACCCTACATTGCTACTGAGGGAAAAAAAATGGGAGCATCTGATTGGCCCTTGTCTTTGATTTTAATTCTCCGAGTAGAGCACCCTTGATGTGTGCTTTCAATTCACCAGGGATGAATCAAGATGGGGTCTGAATTTTTAAACAAGGTCCTTTTTGCAGCCTATTTTATAGGATTATCACTGCCTTTGTGTGAGGGCAGTCAATGGAAGTAATTACCTGTGAGAATGTAAGTTTTCTAAAGTAGGTTAATGTCTGAAAGTTGAAGACACACTCAGAAAGTGCAATCGGTTTGCGACAGCAGGTGATGCATTTGGTGTATGTGTCTTACTGTGTTTAATCCATGAGGGGGGCTTCATAGACAAAGAACAAAGAACAGTGCACTGTGGTTCTGCACACACTATCAGCTGCAAATCACTCTTTGGATCATTGTGTCCAATTCAAAGTGTTTGGTAAGGGGATTATAGAGGATGCATTTAGTTCAGTCAGCCGACTCATGTGGAACAGATTTATTATGCAAGTCAAAAGTATGCAGAGCTGATATTTGGCGTCTAAGCTCTGACTGTCAATCCCCGAATGAATACTGCAGTAAGTGTGTTGAGAATATTTTTTTTACAGCTGTTAATGCCAGAAACTTAAAATGATTCTGGAAAACACTGCACTTAAATCAATGAATACATTTTTATCCAGTAGATTCATATTCACATTCTTTATTGTCATTCAACATGTTAAAAACACAGAATGAAAAGTGTCTCTCAGGACCACTGTAATAATACATAGATAATAAAAAAACCTAAGAGCCAATAGCAGTGGCTTTTGAAATTAACACAATCTGTGCATCTTTGGTTTGGTTAAAATATGGTTGGGGCTGGCCAACTAAAACATAGTTGAGCTCAGGGACTGCAGGCTCTCATATAAAAGGCAGACATACATAACCATTCAGCACTATGACCTCCACATCTGTATGGTTCTCCTTATAAATACCCCAAAACAGTCCATTGATAAGACCTTCTAATGCCATAGGAATCATAACTGCTGTCCATAATAGTCTGACGTTGTTATGGAAGAAGTTGGATTTTTGGGAGACAACTGTTCCCTTCATGTTTCCCTCGCTTGTCAATGTTGGTTCCTTGTAACCTTTAAGACTCTGCAAATGATCATCACAACCACCAGGAGTAATAGACTACCAACACCTCAGACCAAGAGGCCAACTTGGATGGCTAAAACTCTGGGCTCTGTTTGGCCATAATCCGCCTACCACTCCCCCTCACTTCTCAGTTAGGAAGATGATACAGTACAAAGCCAAAGAAGCCAAGAACAGTAGAATAGTCACTCAGTGTAACGGTCCAGCCACAAGAATTAACACACAGCTAGAACTGATGGGCTAATCAGTAATGCTAGTAGCAGTAAATGTAGTAAAACAATCAATCCACATACAGTTAACCAGCTAACGACAGCAAAATTTGCTAAACACATGCATGATATTGGTAACAGCAATTAAGATAACTTTGCTAACTGTAGCTAGTAGGCTAGCTAATTAAAAGAGACATGTAGTTGTGTAGTCATAAAGTTACTTAGAAACATCGAGCAGAAGTAAAGTAAACTCTGAGTCAGGAGAGCTCTGGACCGATGGCTGTTCTCCATGTGGGTAAAGCCAGACCACTGCTGGCTCCTCTGTTGGACTAGGAAATAAATTCACTCTTGGATTTATTCGCTGGGGCCAGCTGCAGGAATGACACTGACAGAGGCGGTAAAAGCTTTAAAAGCTTTATGGATGTTTTGACGGTCCACCGGCCGACCGGGATTTGAGCCAGTAATCCTCATTGTGGCCAGTCGGCCTTTTTAAAAAACATGACAAAAACATGGCTTCTTCAGTGGAACTTCAGAGAGTTCTGTGAGGTCACTTTTAGAAAATGGCTTTATTCTTGCAGAGGTCATTTGTAGGTTTTGGTTTTTGGTTTTTCAATAAACAAAGGACAAACAATCCTGTCCTGGTGATACATAAATGTCTCTATTGTCATTGTCGACAGCAGCTACAAATAATGCACTAAGAGGTTACATTTGAAAACAAGATTGCACTCCAGCCAAAACCACCGTTTGTTGCTTGGAGCATGTAGGCTACTCACTGTTCAGGAAATGTTATGTAAAGTGATACACATCAGATGATGATAACAACATGGATACAAAGCAAAGCCAACAATGGGTTATAGTGCTTCCCAAACTGATCTGTGTTTAAAGTGGAGGTTTGTGGTTATTACTAAATCCCTTCCATCCATTTTCCTGGGCCATATTTTTTTGAACAACTTGCAATTGGAAAGAATAAATATGATATTTTTATGTTCACTGATGATATCATAATACGCATGCTAGCATAAGCAGCAAATTATTCATTTGGTGATGTCCCATAATCTTCATCATCAGACTGGCTGCCATGAGATTTTCTAATGTGATTAACGTTCCCATGGGACCAACTCATTTGATTTTAATGGCCTTGTGGCTTTTTTTCTTTTACACCGCAGGATAATTTTTATTTATTTATTTATGTATTTATTGCTTTAATACATTAATCCAACACTCTGGAATATTGAAATGTCCTGGTATTTTTAAATTGAGGACTGCACTGGACGTGGCGACCTTTCAGGGGCTTCACACTTCTAAGTGTTTGCAGTGCAATTCCACAGACATGGAGAGAGAGACAGAGGACAAAACAAGACGGAGACAGTGCAGCCACTTTTCCACAGACAAAGGCAAAATGGAGAGAGGACAGAATTAATTTGACAGTGAATAAGTGACAGCCGTTCCCGTCCTTTAGTGCCGCTCTTTCTTCTCCTCTCATACCCCATCCCAAGCCGCTCTTCTCTCTAATTGCACGGTGGACATCTCTGAGCACGTTGGGGAATTTCACCCGTGATCTGGCACAGATTAACAGTCCCACTATGCTTTGTTGCTGCTTTATTTGCATGATAATTAGTTGGTGGCAGTGTGTATTCTAATTTATTTATTATTTCACAAATATAGGTACACAGGGAGAGGGAAAGAGTGAGCTAGAGAAAGAGAGAGGGAGAGGAAAATAGAACAATGTGCATTAATTAAAGTGATTAAAGGATTGACTGAACTTTGCCTTGATGTGTTTATTCAATTAATAAGCAAAGTGGCAGATGACTGTTTGACTTTTATAACGATTAATTGTACCGTTTTCGTTAATTTAGGCTCATTCATCTTACACACATCCTCTTAAGCCATCACATCAATCTCAACCCATTTTCCCTGAGACTCTCCAGTCTTCAGTTTCAAAACAAACTCACTGATTGTTCTTCTGGAGGTTTTTTACACCAATTAGCGATTAATTGGCAATTAATTAGCGTTTGGGATCAGAGTGAGCCTTCAAAAATTCTCATAGGGCAGTTAGGTTGGTCTTCATTTATCACTGATCTTGACATGGCATGTGTTTCCCTTTTTAGTTCTTTCTTTTTAATTTAGTATTTGCTTTTTCAATTTCCTAATAATATCAGAGTGGAAATGGCACAAATTATCTTTTAAAAAAGATACATGTCTGACTATACATGTGTGCATGTCGCAAAAGGATTTGACTATTTTTTGGAAAATATTAGACAAGTAGGATGATGCCTGTAAAAAATAAATGCAACACTGCATCTAGAGGGCAGAGCGAGCCTTTGGATAAGTCATCACTCCATGTGCCACTCCATCAGTGTGATGTGTGCACTCATTAAACTCTTCTTCTTCCTCACTCTACAGTAGAGGTCAGCGTCCACCACCCTCCACCTTCTCTACACCACCCTTGCAGAAGCTTCTCTGAGGTCTGGACACCGGGGAGAAGGAGCAGTTTGAGTCGAGTGCTTGCGAAATCAAAACACCTCTTTATTGTCCGCCTCTGTATCCTCCTTATTCCCACTGCACTGTCCGGGGGAACAAAGGGAGCCGTCTATTTCTCTGATAGAAACCAATGGTTGGAAAGAGGTTTGATTTGAGTGTTGAGGATGCTATTTGCCTAGAGAAAGCCTGAGGATGAGGGCTGATCGCACTGGCAATGGAATCGGGCTGTCAGCTGGCATCTAGCGATAATTGCTTCCCATGGCAGGACCCCGTCGGCCGGGAGAAGAGGAGCGCAGTGTGGGGAGTCAACGCGGGAATCCATTTTCACTGCAGCCCAGTCATAATTGTTTCGCGAGCATGAGGATACTTGTTGCCAATCTGCGTGAGGGCCAAGCTCTGATTGACACCCATTGACCAAAGAGACCTGGGGATGAAGGGAGAGGGGGAAAGGGGCTTGGAAGGCCTTGAGTATCACAGTGATTGTCACTCAAAGTTATGAAGTGAAGGGGAGAGGGAGGGTGGTGGTAATGGGAAGGGTGGGAGTAAAAGCAGAGGAGGGGAGGAGGAAGAGGAGAAAACGAAGCGTGATAATCACGATTATATGTTAGTTCAATTATCCCGTTTCCTCTTTCATTATTTATCCTTCAAAATCCAACCATCTCCCTGGTGAACGATCATTTACACAAGTCAATAAAGCAGTAAGGCTGAAAACAAGCAGCACGGACAAACGTAATGATTTTCTCAGCACTATACTCTACAGGGGCAAATGTATATTTTATCTGCTTTAAGCTGCAGGAGAACTATTGATTAGTAATTGATAAGATCATCTCTTTTAATAGACACAGAGGCCTGTCCGCTTTATCTAAGAGATCCTTTACACTGATTGTGATTACCATACGATCTATAGCTCAATTTGTTTCTGCGAGAACAACTTAATATCTGAAACCCGCGGCGCCACCGCTCCGTGAGACGGCTTGGATCTATTTGGCGAAAGCACCCAGGGAACTTATCACTCACCTGTCCAAAGCTAATTCCGCTCGGTGTCAAGCATGGAATTGGATTTAAGGACAGAGAAGTTGCGCGGGTCCGTCTGCTGTCAGCAGGTCCCAGAACCCCTCTCGCGTGTCACTTCAGCGCCGGGTGAACATGCTAAACTCCTAACAGGGTAAAGCACCATCACAGGTTATCTGAGGCCCTGGGCAAATCTCTGATGACACTCACAATTCCCCATGTACCTCACTACTTTGGACCTGGATCCCCGAATATCTCTCAGCAGAGGCAGCACATTGTATAGGGAATAGGTACTCAGTGACCCTGTGACAGTGATGTCCTGTTAGCTGTCAGCCGGATGCACAACACAAGTGCATTCTGGGTAAGGTTTGATCCATTACAAGAAAAAAATGTATAACTGACATCAACCGAAAGCCTTAAAACAAGCCAAATCACACCTAACAACAGGCAGCTCTGAATTCTCAGCGGCATCAGGTCGGTGTGTTTTACCATTCAGAGAGCGCTGGTTACATCCATACAATGACAGAGTAATTGCTGCGGTAACAGTGTTGTTTAGAGACTGGTCAGGGTCAAGGGTGAGAGATTACCCTGAAATATTTTTCCTGAGGAGAAATGGCTGCCTCGGTCGTCAGCAACGGCCTGCTCACTGCTTAGCCTTGAGGCATTCAAATTGACAGGTCTCATTATGTGTGAACTCCCAATATTCCCCTTCGTATTCCATGGCCTGTCAGTCCTCCACTGCCTGTCCATCTTGCTGCAGCAGCACCTCAGCACCCACTCACTGACAACCACCATCTCCTTGCCAAGCTTTTAGGCTTGGAATGAGGTGGATGGAGAGAGAGTATGAGTGTGTTTGTGTGTGTGTGCATGGGAGGGAGGGAGTGTGTGTAGGTGTGGGCACAGGCAGGCTTTATAGAAAGCCCCCCGTTCTCTGCTGACAATCTGACAGGGGTCCACTTGTAAACAAACTGTAACAACCGGCGTGATCTAACCTATAGCATTGTACTGCAAATTAGAAGGGTACTCACACCTCCCATACTCTCTCTCACACACACACACACACACTCACACACAAGCACTTACATATAAATTTACGCAGGTGCATACACATGTAAGCACACACACAAACACGCACGCACAGGCATGGTGGTACCTTAGCAGAATCTTAAGTACCTTATGCAAACTGTATGTTTGTTGGGGAGGTACAGGCAGAGCACTGATGAGTGGCTCATTATGGCAACACCAGCACTACACACTGGGTATCGCATAATCAAAGCCTGGGGGTACGTATTAATTATCCTTTTGAATAGTGATGAAATTTTAAAAAGCTTCTCCTTAAGGCTCACATCACGGATAGATGAAACAAAGCGCAGCACAGCTTGTGCGCCCAGGCTCACATGTGTTTTTACATCTGTTCAGGATATTTCAATTTGATGCTCAACAAGCTGAGACCGAGATTAAAGGATAATAATGTGTCATCCTCCACACAAGCATCTCTTCCAGAGCGAGTAATAGCACATCAGCAAGCAGGCAGGCAGGCAGGCAGGCAGGCAGCTCGGCTTCTGGAGGAAAGCTAGCTAACAGCCATCACAGGCGAAGTCGATCCAGTCACGCATGTGACTCCTGCTTCTCTCTAGTCAAGGTTGCTGATGCACTGTCTCTCTCTTTCCACGCACACGTACCAGTTGACTGGGAAAAGAGAATACATAAAGGGGAGGGGAGGGGAGGGTTGTATTGAGATTTGCTTGAAAGAAATATTTATGAGCTGATTTTTTTTAAAGAAAGCGTTGTCTTTAATGAACATGTTTAAAGATTGTTTCACCATCTATAATTTATATGGTAGGGCTTCGTCAGGGAAAAAGGGCTAGTTTCAGTTTGTACATGTGAATCCCTGATCATGGCAGTAAAGAGCATCCTGAACATCTGCTTCACCACAGAGGTGTGACTGCCTGGCACTGCTGTGGCGTACAGAGGGGCTCATGGGATATAGAGTCATTGTGAGCGTGAGGATAATTTGTTGGCAGGCTGTACGAGGAGCCGCTGATTGACACTCGCTGACCGGAGGAGCAGGAGGACGGAGGCTGGCGAAGGCCTTGAATATCAGCATGACTCTCTCAGTCAGAGCAATGGGAGAGGGGGAAGGTGAGGGAGGAAGGTGGACTGCGATTGAGTTTAGGATGTTTCTGTAATTATCTGCTCTCCACCCTGATCCACGTCCTCTTTACAGAACTGATCCTTTCAAAATTCAGCTTCCTTCCTGGTGAGTTCCCATCAATAAAACAGTAGCCCTAACAACAAGCACCACAGGGAAGCAAAGTTATTTTTCTTTCTCTGTCAAAGCAAACATTCACAAGAGTCTTTTACATGATATGAACGCTGTTATAATAATAACTTAGAATACTTTAAAGAAGCTCTTTAGACAAGTCCTGCCACAATAACTCTCCCGCAGCTTCATATCATGTCAAATCAGCATCTTATAATGGATGCATGGATATAGACACTGAGTGACCAGTTTATTAGGTAGCCTACACAGGGCAGTTACAATGTGGTGATACTGGTGCCCCAGGGGGGACTTCAGCAGTCAGGAGTTTATGTAAATTAATATTAAAAAAAGGTTTATTCATAATATTTTAAATGTGTTTTTTTGCTTTTGAAATTAATTCAAAAATGAGTCAGCTGGAGGCTAACACCCGGACACCACATGAGAGCATGAATAAGAGCATGAAAAGAACAATAAAACTAGTTTTAGATAGCAAAATAGCAGGGAAGTTGAAATTGTTGTAAATATAATAGACAGGCTACAGCTCAAAGAGACAAATAGAGGTGGAGAAAGAGTACAGCTAAAGGTTTTATTTTAACAGCTTTAAGTAATGGCTAAACATCTGTGTCGCTCCAAGTAGAAGCAATGGAGGTAATGGATGAATGGATAAAATACTACAAATTATGGAAAGAGCTAAAAACAAACAAACAAACTGCTGAGACAGATTCATTTGGAATATCTAATCTGACATAAATTATAAAAGCAACGATTGATTGTTTTACTTAGCTAGACTAACATTAATACTGACAGTTTAGTTGTATCACAATATAACGCTTATGATATAAACTTTTATGGAAATAACAGTGTTACGTAACACCAATATATAAGATCAGTTCTCTCATGTAGTGTATGCTATCTCATGTGACAGGGCTGTACCGTGCCACACATGAAGGTTATTCAAAACAACAGACTATTGTTGAGCGTCAAAAGGGGGCTAGAAAGTGGAATAACATTCAAAACAATAATAAAGTTATAATTACATATTTATCTCATACATTTTAATTAAGCTATATTGAAACACCTTTCAGTTGAGCTTTGTGAGAAAGGCCCTTTGTGTTGCCGACCAGCGAAGGGCCACATACAGTAGCCATGTTGGCAGTGCAAGTGCACACCTGTGCGGCATGTGTGAACAGGATGGCTGCTTTGAGAGCTTTTGAGAGTCTGGGTTTTTTTTCCATAAAAAGAGAATATGAAACCATTTCTTGCAGTTGAACAATATCAAAAGTCAGGGAGCCAGCCTCCATGACAACATGCATCAGACCTCCTTTGGTTCAGCAGAGCAACGTTTGTCTGGATGTCTCCTTCTATGACCAGAGTGGATGATCTAATCGCCTGCTGCTGCTGCTGTAGATACACCCTCAGTGATGACAGCATGGCTGAGCAGGTGAGGTCACAGCCAATTGTCACTAATAGGAGCGAGATCAGCCGCGGCACTAGCAACTGTGTAGAAACTCTAACCTTATTATTTACAAAGCTGCACCTCGAACCTTATCAGTCTCAAACGAAGGTTTGCCTTCAGCGCGCGGCTGAGCGCAGATTATCACAGTCATAAAAAGAAGAGAGGGGAAAACAAGCTATACTGTAGCTGTCAAAATTTCATCCTGTCTGAATTTCTCCTTTACAAGTGCCTCACTATATGTAAACACAAGCACACACCCACACAAAGACACACTTCTAAACACACAGACGCACACAGAAAGAAGGTACACGCCACACACATGCACACACTCACACAAACACACACACTGCAATTTCTCCAGTCGAGGATGTTGGAAAACCTGTCAGACTCTCACAAAGAAAAGCAAATTTATTTATTTATTTGAGTTCAGAGTAATTACAGGCATTACCATGGTGCTTGGCTGTGACATCTCTTTATAAAATCAGGTGTCAGAGTGCGCCAAGTAGAGACGTGCCAGGGAGGAAATGTGACTCTTTTCCTCCTCTAATCTCTAATCAAATTAAATAGGTGGGCACTTTCTCCTGCATTTTGCTCTCTCTCTCTCTATTTTTCTCTCTCTCCCATCACATGAGACGGGAGCAGATAAGCTTTGCCTGAAACTGCCAAGTGTACATCTAGATACCATGAGAAATCCTGCTTGTCAGCACTTCCGTAATTTTTTGGTCCTGAGGAATTTTTCAATATGACTGCACGAGTACACACAGCAGCAGCTCAAGGAAAACACCAGAGCCAAGAATCCAATTGAAGGTATTTGTTTCCATTTCCGGCTATTTGGCAAAGATGAGACTAGATAAATATGTTATTCATTCCCGCCGAACACAGTGGCTTCTGAGGAAATATGTTACTCTTACCTCTTTTCTTTGACTCTAAATAATTGAACAGAGAGAGGAAGGCCTCTGCAGGGTTCATATTGAGTTTTTACTGACTTTTTCCCCACATCTGCTCCTACTGTCTGTCTTCCTTTACACACACGCGCGCGCGCACACGGATGAAGATTCATGCTCACACTGATCACATGACAACACAGCTGTCTGAAATGTATGGCTTTGAGCTTTTGACAAAATAGGCGCGATAAAGATGAGTGCAGGTACAATATGGTCAGACTCCGCTGGGTTTGCGGATGCTTACACTCCTCCTCCACTACCATGAGCACTACCAGGCGCCCCAGGGCCCTGACAGAAAAGATATGACATATTTAAAAAAAAAAAAAAAAAACTAGAAGGGGGGGAATGAAAACAACTTCCCCCCATGAAGAGAAAAAAAAAAGCCTGTGTTTTACATCTTTCTCACAGCGACAGCTTCAGGGACAGTTTATGTGCGAGAGACAAAGATACTTTGACACTGTCAGCTTCTGTCACTGAAGCTACCAATGGTTGCTGGCGAGGAGTCGCTACAGCAAAGCGGCCTGCTCCTCTCGTGTTGATCTGTGCGCGTGTGCGACTGTGAAATGGCTGGCTCTTTTGTGTGTGTGCGCGACTTGATGTCTAGAGGCCTTTATGATAATGAATGCTAGGTCTTCCCCCACTAAAACATATCAATAAATAAAACATAGGAACCTCTCCATTGTGGTTGATTCGCACACAGAAGAGGCGCAGGCCCCTTTTAGCTCACTGCCACTTTAAGGGAGTGTAGCTTAGCTGTGATACAAATACACCATCATAAACACTTAAGATGAACAATCCACCTGAGACCGAGAAAGCAGCCCTTTTATCCACGGTGAAGGAGAACTATACATAATTAAGAGAGGAAAGTGTAAAGATGTAATTGGTATGTTGTTGATAATCTTGATTACCATTATTAAGTAGTTTTTAAAGATACATGACTCTGAGCCATATTTAGAGGACTTAACTTATTAATCAGGCAGCTGTTTGCTGTAGCTCTTCAGAGAAATACAGAAGAAGAGGTGCAGCATTAACAGCGCGAGTGTGCACGAGGAGAGGAGCCATAGTGCTATTTTAAGGTGAAATTAGTAATCGAGGAAGGAAACTAAATTGAGAACTTTGTTGGATGCGAAAAAAGTGATGATTAAACAAAAGCTTCATGAGGATATAAACATCACTGCACACAGAGGAGTGGAGCTGACAACCAGAATTAATACAGTCAAAACCCATTTCTAAATCACCGACTACATGAAACGCAATTAAGAAAATGACTCCAGCACAATGGCGCGCACAGAGGCCAGGCAAGTTCCTCTTTGTGTCTCTTAGTAATCTCTGCATAAGTCTCTGTTTCTTTGTGTCTTGGCTCTGACTGCAGAGGTCATGTTGTGGGTCTTACCTCCGGGTTTGAGGTTCGCTCTCAGGTGCCGTCTGACGTCCGGGCGTAGCTCACCCCAAAACATCCCCAGGCTCCGACTGCTGCTCTTCAAAGACTGCTTGAAACACACACACAAAGATTAAACATTGATTACCAGGAAAACATCGGTGATGTTTATTTCCAGAGGCAGAATAGTTGTACAAAGTAAAAAAAAAAAAGAGAGAAACAGTAGAAAATAACTAAATGAGCTGTTGAAAAAAATGTTCTGATGATGTAAAACAAATGAATGGACAAATGGCTACGTTTCAATCTGTAAAATTATTTTCTTTGACATTAGTGATCCATCAACATTATAATAAGAAAGTTGCATCTAGTATAATTGAAAATCAGTTACTGTGGGAGGGTGTTGTACAGTATGAGGTAAATGGGGGAACTTTTGAGCTGATAGTGAAGCAGTTAACAGATACAGTAAATACACGTCATTATAAAAGAAAAAAGAAACTTGATTGCAACATCATATGGCAATAAACACAAAATGTTTTTCCTCTTTTTTGTACTTAATCTAACATTTCCCTCTCTTGTCGTTCATCAGTTATAATCACAAGGACTTAACTTACAAGTTAAAGTGTCACATCTAAATGACACAAGGTAGAAAATTCACCATGTTGAGTATATATCATGCACTACTCCTCCCCGGCTCCCTCCCCCCTCCTGCACACCAGCATCTGAAGGTGTTGAACCCGAGCTTTATTTAGGGGTTCCAGCCTTTGTGATGATGCTTGTCATCATAGCCATACTGCCCTCCATTGGTGAAAACACATATTACAACAACAGTGCTGAGGGGGCGAAGTCAGTATTGACGTTCCAATTTGACTAATAGCGTTCAGGGTTATTAGAATCAGGTGTGATGAGATTATTGAGGATGGTGAAAGACTTCATTTTGATGTTGCCTGCCGCTCTGAAGAACTGTAAATCATTACAAAGCCCAGCATCCAACAAGTTGTTTATCAGACTACTACAGTAACAGAGCAGGTTTATGTTTGTTAAAAATAACTTCTGTCAATGTGTTTTGATGCAGTTGCTCTTGTGTTTTGGCTCTCGAGTCTCCTCAGTCTTTCACCCGAACGGTTTTCTTTCTTCCCCTTCCCGTCCAATTAGAGGTGGGCATCATATCAAAAACCTGTTTTATAATATTGGCCAGTGTTTGAATTTCAGCTTAGTCGTCACTGAAGCAACATTCCCAATGAATTCAACAACTTTTCTCTCTATTCTTCTAAATTACAATGTGTAGAAATGTCTTTGAGATGTGTTGCATTACACACATGGTTGTCATTGAGGGTAAAGCAGTTAATGAACCATAATATATTCCTGGTCATACTATTCTAACTATCTGCCAAAGTAAGGAAAGTGGTCAAAGAAAAAGGGAGAGCAACCAGTTAAAGTGAGCCAGGTATTTGGTATGGAAGGAAAATACTGATTGACCCACATTCCGGTATAAAATACAAATATATACATTTATATGCATAGTACACAAACAGGAAACATACTGTAATGGGTGAAATCTGTATGAATTTGTTCACGTAAAGTTCAAGTTGACTTATTATATATTATATTCTCAATCGTGAGGGGAAAAGAAGAGCATAGAGAAAAAGTGGTCACTAATTTATCTTAACTATGTCTTATTTTGAAAAGGCACTTTCTAAAGAAAAACCTAAAACATATTTATACGCTACATGGTCCACAGAGGATATAGGAGCGCAGCATTTTCCCCATAACTCCCCATCAGTGTCACAAATGCTCCTTAGACTTATGTTGCACTCGTGCCATAAGAGCTGCTGCACTGCGTCATGCAACAGCGCATTCCCAGAGTGATTGAGTGCGTCTGTTAAATGGATGGTTCTTGTTTGCTTTTAAGGCCACATGTATCCCCTCAGTTAAAGCACGACTCAGCTGTTCAGCCCGACTGCCCGACTCACATCTGCTGTTAGCTCTGCTGCACCTGTCTGGGCGGGACAATTTATACCTGGATGGTTCTTATTGGTCCATGCAGTTTGATGAGTTTATTTTTATAATGTAATCCTCAATTCAGCTCCGCCCACCTCCAAGATGAGTTAATAATTCATTATTTCATTAGTAAAAACACTTGGGCAAGTTGTGCAGACCTGTTTTCTACTCAAACACAAAAACCCCAAAACACATCTGCACCTGTTGTGTCAGAGTGAAGATTTGAATCAACAGTCACAAGAGAGTGGCTTTATAAAAGGATGTATTTAAATGTGATTTGACTAGAGCTGCATACAGTAAAGCTCTATACGTGACAAAATGTTGAGCACAACAAGCTGTGATAAAGGTAACTGCAAGAAAACAAGGCCTGGTCTAAGAGCTGGAGCTGCTCCTTAAAGCTTCTAACGAGTGACAACACCCTCTTTGCAGTGGTGAAGTTTATGGGAAATGTGGGTCTAATTTAATAGCACATCTGGCACCAGACAAAGGAAAGCTGTCATATGGACCATACAGTAGTTTAATTCCTTCATGCTTATTATGCCATGCAATTAATTTAATAAAATGATATATTGATGTTTGAAGGGCTATATTTCCTATAAATTGGTTGGAGGCCTGGGGGTCGTGTTGCATGTGTTTAATGCCTTTAACCGATGTGTCTCCTCCCGTCTGGCCACTGCTTGTCAATATAAAGATATGCAAGCACATGCACAAGCAGACTCAACCCTAGGAAACATAACTTTAAATATACAGCACCAACATTACATCCACCCGAACTTAAGGTAGATTCTCTGTATTCTTGCTCTGTGTCATTTTCTGTGAGTAATTAGCTTAATTATGCCCAGTTTTAAATGTGATGAGTGAGTCCAATCTTAAGATGCATGAATTGAGTTGAGCAGGAAAAGCTGGAATAGTTTAATCTTTCTCTGACAGTGTTGATCAACACTTTAAGACTTTCTTTCGTAATAAATCACAGGCCACAATAAAAACGTTGGACCATTATGAACCGCATTGTAATGGTTAAAACAGCTATAGCAAAGTGATTATGGAGTCAATGTGAGAGAAGCCGACTTCTACTTGGACTTTACTGGTGCAAACGTTCGACTTTGTGTAGCTGTCGGAGAGGCCTGACTGGAATAATGAGTGCCTTACGTCTGGGAGGCAAGCGGAGGGTAGCTGATTCAAGAAACTGGTCATGTTTAGGATATTGCCATGATTGAAACCAGATGGTACTGGGAAAACATACACTTTTCATTTTTCATTACGTTCTCATTTGGGGAGAGAGTCCTTTGGAAATAATGTCCCACCCTTTTGAAGATGAGTCTTAAAATCAAATCATGTCAAACTGCCTGAGTTGAATTCCTCTGTGGAAGCTATAAGAATACACACAAGGCTGCAGTTTGTTAGAAACCTGGCAACTTATCTACAGCTTTGTCAACAAAACCCCCGATGAAAAACGCCCAGTGAATCAGGCCAAGTTCATTCTCCTCATTCATTCAATCAAAAGGCCTGGACATGCGGGAGGAACCTACCACTGGAACTTGTCTTGAACGGGACACTGCAACACCTCCACGCACCCATGTGTGCATACGCCTGTGCACATAAGGGCCCAGTCCCCCAGGGCCAGGAAGATGGTTTGGCAGGGGATCACGAGGAACAGGTCAACATGAAGAGCAGGGGAAGGCAAGGCAGACGGAAGAGTCAAAAGAAACCCAGAGAAGTCTTTGAATCCAGTGGAATTCCTCTCCTCCTCCGCGGCTCCTCTGGGAGGCGTCAGGAGCCTGTGGAGAGAGCGAGGTAAGACGGGGCCTGTCAGGAACAAAGCTCCAAATTCACATGATATGTTTAGCTAAAAGGGTGAAAGAGAAATGAATCAAAGCTTGGCGGGATCAAAGAAACGCAACAATAAAGTCAAAGCGGTTGCCATGGGACCAGCAGGAGATGCATATCATTTATAAGTTGTTCTTCGGCTCTGTCAGATGTGGAGGGAATTGATTGTTATTGTTTGGAGGATGAACTGCTGCTGGAGGGGGTTAAGAGCAAGGGTCAACATCGCACAGTGAGAGGAATATATCTTCTCACTTGTTTTAAACAGCAGCCGTCTGTGATCTGTGTCAGAGGCCACTGCAGAAGCACCTTCAACTCGTGATAACAGACAACAAGACAGACACAAAGACAACTTTGTCAACCCCATAAATATCTTATCGGTGCGCACCATTGATAGGCTAAACATTTGTTTTGCATCTTACACTGTCAGAGGTTACGATGGTTGTTGCTGTTTGAATGTGAAATCAAATAGACTTACACTGTTAACTGGAGACTTTCATTTTCATTCATGCGCTGTAATTTTCAAATGAAGAACGATGAAGCAGCACTGGCGAGTACTGTAATGGGTTTTAAAGGGTCAGTTCAGCTCAATTACAAAATACATGATTGGTCACTTATCTTAGTGGGGTCTAGCCATGCAGATTATTTTGTTGTAATGTGCCACAAATCTGCCAATAAAACGCTATAAAAAAAAAAAACCCGAAACAAACTGGAAAGGAAATCGATTTACCTTTCCAGAAATTACATTCTACTTAGTCTGGATAAATGCATAATTCATTAAAATCACATAAAATACTTACAATGAAAACTTAGCACGAATATGCCTGTTAATAATCAAGATATCTCAAAATCTTAGCGGATTAAAGAATTTAAAAGTGGCTGGATGCCACTAAAGATAAACCTTAACCTCGAAGGCTGAAACAAAGACTTGAGCAGCAAATTAGCCTGGAAACTTTTACACATCACATCTGTCGGACTGCTAATCTGTATGTTTATCTGTATGGTTTCAGATTACATTAAAAATTTGATTTGAAAACTAGTACTTGTTATTTGGGTGAACTGAGCCTTTAACTCACAAAAAAAAGAAAAGAAAAATAACTCACATCAAAGCAACACAAGAACATGTTCACTTAAGTCTCTAAATCAAAGACTTTCACAACTGCAAAAGATGAAAAATGAAGCCCAGATGCATGGAAGTCTAGTTCCACCAAAAAAGATTAAAAGTTACATATGATGAAAATAAAAATGCTCGTGAGAAGTTCAAAAAATATGGGATACTGGGTCAAAAATGTTGACTTATCTAACAATTTTGACTTGTGATGGGTAATTTTGTTTAATCAAGTCTCATTTTTTCTTTCTAGACTCAAATTATGTTCGAACAAGTGGAACAAATTATTTCAAAATATTTGTTAATTGGTGAGAATTTATGATTTTTCTAACCTCCGGAAAACCTCTAATTTGACTGACATGGCAGTGAGCATGTCACTACTTTTCTTTTTTTTGTATATCAGGTGTCTGTTAGTGTGTGCATGTGCATGTGCATATCTGCGTGTATGTGTGTGTGCAGTGATGAGACCCAGTCTGTCTGCTGCTCTCTCAGACTGCACCCATGAGAGATCCCAAAATAACAACAAAGAGCCCTCAGTGGGTCGGATGAAAGCCCTGTCACCAAACATTTCAGCACATAGAGTCTCCTCCCCTACTGTATCTCTGAGTGACACCTCACACATCACATGGAGACAGGAAGGGGAAACGGACTCTCGTATTTGACCGCAACAAATATTTCCATATGTTAATGAGGCTCATGTTGGCTTTTAGCAGGTGCCAAATGGGCTCTGATTCTGAGCTCAAAAGGTGGTGGGTTCACTGTTTCACTGTTTCATTGCTAATGCCCACGTGTACCCCAGGGACTAGTAGGAATAAAAGTTAAGAGACAGAGAGAGTCCAAAGACTTATTCCTATAGCGTACCTTTTTTTTTTTTAAATCACAAGTTTGACAGTTATATTTCTGCACTGTAGGTTTGCAGGTAACGCTGAGACTAATAGCTTAGCATAAATAGTGTTATAGAAAACACTTACCCCGGGGTCTTTCAAATGCTCAAGATTTTGCCAACTGCAAAAAGCTTACTAGCTATTTTGCAACTTATGTTGTATTGTGGTTTGTTTTACACACAGTACGCTACAGTAACAGAAATGTACATTGACTGCAACACACAAAACCTTGTAAAAGTAAAGGTTTCGATGTTTCTTTGTGCTAAGCTACTGTACGCTACACTAAATTAAGTTAATCATCTCATCTCCTCCCTCCAGCTCCATATAGGCTACTTATTGTACAGACCACCAGTTTATCTCAGCATAAAGAATGTAAACAAAGGGAAAGAGCCTGTTTTTCAAAATGATGCTACAGTATCCTTTACAACTAACAGGCCAATTTGTCATTTGTTGTATCTGGTTTCTTCTGCACATAGCTACATAGAAATGTAAACATCAAAACCAGCGACAGCAAAACAAAACAGCATGTAGGCCTGCAACTAAAACTTTTTTTTTCTTTGTGCAAAGTTAAGCAAAGCTATGCTGATCTAATCGTGTCATTGATCCAGCTCCATACTTACTGCACAAAGCAGTAAAGACTGTCTATCTTATCTCAGCTAAGCATAAAGAGTGTAGACAGTTGACCTGTTTTTTTACCCAACAGGACTGTAAACACCAATAGCAACACATAGCACCCTGTAAAACAAAAGTTTCTGTTTTCCTTTGCACTAAGTTAAGATGTCTAATTGTTTCCTTGCTCCAGCTCCATACTTCTTCTACAGACACCAGAGTGGAAAAATCTTCTCTTAAAGCTATTGGGAAGAAACAGGCAAATAAGTGTATTTCCTTAGGCTAAGTGTCAAACTATTACTTTAAATCATCTCAAGTCCACGAATCAAGAAACATATGAGGCACTAAAGAGCAAGAGAGGACAGAGGGAAAACATTTTGCAGGCTATGTGACAAATCAAAAAACCTGAAACTTGAAATCAATTATAATATATCATTTATAATGGCTATCTATTACGCAAAAATTGACTATCTCCAGTGGAAAGTACTTTCTTATTCAGTCCCAACCAGCAGTTAAATCCGCAGTGAAAATCC
This sequence comes from Trachurus japonicus, assembly GCF_045865225.1. NCBI lineage: Eukaryota > Metazoa > Chordata > Actinopteri > Carangiformes > Carangidae > Trachurus > Trachurus japonicus. The sequence continues at coordinate 21,421,982 of NC_140927.1, forward strand.
CTCCATGTAGGACTACTGATGTCAGGCCAAAAAAAAAAAAAAAACTACAAACAGCAGAGAAGGACTCCATTGTTATTTCTAACTGGTAGAAGCCCTGAGGTTATTTTTCCTCTGCCTTGAAACAAATCAATGAAGCACAACTCACTTTGAACAATTGCACATTTGCTGAAATCAGATGTGGGTTGAGGAGCCAGCCATCATCGCGCTTATTCTGTTTGTTGACAGAGGAGGACTTTGATAAACAAGCCTGTTCTTTGAAACAGGTGCCCAAGCATGAGTTCAGTTTTGAGAGGCAATTCAGAAAACTGACTGATTAGAGACTGTTTGTTATTCTGCATGCAACCATTTGGATTCTGTGTATACTTCCCGAAGTCACAAAGAGGCTTTTGGTATAAACAGCAATAGGCTAGTATTTATTTTTCAACTAAGATAACACTAAAAGTTTGACATGGATATTTGCAAAATTTCAAATAAGTCAGCAGTGAAATTGTCTGTCCTCTGCTGTCACTTTGATAAAAGTGTCAACAAACAATAAAACGTGAAATAAAAATCAGTTTCTGCGCTGATGATTTCTTTAGTCAACGTTGCCCCCAAGTGGTTATCTTGGCAGTTGCATGAAAATTCAAAGAGGCACAAGTTTACATTATGTAGCAATTAACATACTAAACCTCATGAAGCTTTGCACTCATTATTATTTAATGGACTTTGATTGCAATGTTCTTGTTGAAAGTTTAGGCTGCTTACGCATCTGAAAAGTAAAAAAGCTTGAGAGTAGACCACGTTGAGTTCTCACTGGCTTTTCTACAACAGTAAACACAACATGCACTTCTCCCAGTTCACAAACTCGGCTTATCCTCCCTATCAACATATGGAAGTGTTTTCAAATCGCTATCTACTAGCAGCAAATGGTCTTAAATCAGTCATTTTAATATCAAAGCACTTAACACTAGAATGATGATTACTTGCAGGTGGCTATCCATGCTGCTTGTCAAGACTGCATTTGAAGAAAATGACTGAGCTCTTATCCGACACGTACAGTACAGCCAGTGTTCAATAGGCAAGATCACATTACAGAAGATTACTTTGGAGTTTCAGCAATTTTCCCAAATTACACTGGCCTTTGGTCTCTGGTAAACTTGATTGACTTGAATGGTTTTCATTAGAAAGCCTCGCAGTCTCTTTGCTGTTGATGCTCGTACACAAAAGTTGAGGCATGTTGAGGGTGAGCGGGTGCAGCTGGGACACTGGCAGCGAAAAGGATATGCAAATCCTTTCATGGAAATGCTTCATCATGTTTTTCAGGGAGCATGCAATTCTTGCTATTTGATTTGTGATGCTCGTCTGTGTTTCCAACCTTACACAACCATTTGGTGTCACTTATATGTTTTTAAAAAAGAGCTGAGGGGTAATGCAATGTGTATGAAGAAGTGAGTCAACGCAGCCTTTCAAAACCAGTGTGTGGCAGGGAAAGTCCTGCAATGTATAGTGTTTTGATGCAATCATAATAACACAAACCTTATGTGATTTACACTCGCTGTCATATTTGAACTTCAGAATAACCCTCCTCTGTCTCTCCCCATCGAAAGAATAAAATGTGAGTAATGGAAATCAGTTAGATGTCGCGCAGAGCCTGAGCCCAGACTGACAAGAAAATAGCCATGAATAACATGACCACCCTTATTACCCTTCTAGGAAAATACTTAGAGAGGGATCCAAAATGAAGAGTAATCCGGATACACTTTCAGTGTCACAAGGAATAACAGCTATTTATCCTGGCTGTGGATATTCCCATGTTCCCATCAGCTGCCTGGCTGCTCTATCTGCTGCCTATGCACTGAAATTCAATAGATGTGTTTGTAAAAAGGTGTCATGTGCTTCTCTGCATTACAAGGCTATCTTAATCACACACATGAATTAGAAATTAATTAGCAAAGTTAGCGACATAAATCTTAATTCTGATAGCTCACTGCAATTCAGTGTTCGGCTCACCGTAGCACACAAGCTGCTGCTACCACTGGAAAGAATTAGACAGTTAAACAAAACAGGATCTTTGCCTCTCGCCAAGTTTTCAAGGGCAGATCTGCAGGGTTGTGGTGCCATCTTGAGGACATTTACTGACATAGCAAGAAAAACAAAGGACCGTGCAAGGCTTTCAACTGCGAAATAAATATTTGGGTCTCATGTCCAGAATATCAAATATCACTAAGGATGCGAGCTGCATGTGCAATAAGCAGCTCTCAGCTGTCAGCTTTGGAAACATGGTCAAACAGAGCAAATAAGGAGTAGGTTGGAGCTTTAATAGTACTAGCATGGTTATGGGAGCTACAGCAGTTTGTAATGATGGGAGATTGAGGGTCATCAGTGGAAAGTGGCCATCATTCAAGATCAAGGAGAAGGCTCCACCCACGCCCCCGAGTTTGTTTGATGCGGCCTCCATGAATAAAAGGCCTCATCACTGGCAATCTTCCCCCAGCCTTCTCTAGGGTCGAAGTAAACATGAAGTCATGTCCGCCGGGGGCAAAATGACATCCTATTTAGATGATAACACTGCTCCGATGTTGTTATTTCTTCTTTAATCATCTGAGCCCCATTGCGTCCACATTGCATCATCTAATATGACGGTTCAGAGTGTTTAAGAGGCAGGATGCTCACGCTCCAGCCACTGCCGTCATCCAGCTGACCACAGCGTGGGTGTGTTTGAGCAATCTGCACGCCAGCCAAAGCCAGACAGCTTGTTTTCTAATGCATCACCAGGGAGAATATTAGCCACACTATCTACACTGCAAATTAAATCTCACATCTGGTGACAGTTTATCATTGATTTTGCACAAATTTTGAGGTACGACACAAAGTTCTAAAATGCTTATCTACCTTTAAACATATTATTGGTGCCAAGGTAGTCAAGTACTAAGTGGTAAGGAAACAGGAAGCTGTAGTGGTACAGATTTCTGACCACATCTGAACAACTGCAGGTGTACCACCTAGAAAATTTGTGGGTTGTGGGGATCCACAATCAACTGCAGCAGCAGCAGAGCTGAAGTTACAAGAAAAGCAGTGACTCAGTATTGTTGGGTCATCCCCTCCCTCAAAGATGATCTGTATTTCCCAAAAGCCTGGGTGCCTGGGCCGGAAAACATGTGAATAAAACTGGCACTGTTGCCACATAGGCATCTGCTTGGTCTTTTAGGATGTCGTTGTGCTATACTCGTGAGCAGTTAGCTGGACCTATTGGCGATCAGGGTAAAGAGAGATAATAGGCCGTCTCATAAAATCACAGGCAGACTTCAGAGGGCCTGGTTGATAAATATCACAGTGAGCCTGTTATCACTGTACTGATTGACAAACTGTAGTATTTTGAATTAGGCACCAACCAATTATATCGTTGGTCGGGGCTGATAGACACCAATGTTAACATTTATATTTTTACTAATAATGTGCGGGGAATAGGACTTGGTTTTTACTTATAAATGATGTTCTTGTGCTATTCAAAATGATGGAGGAAAGAAAATGGTTAGAGGACATCTGAGAGGCGCATTACAAATCATGTTTTGTCAGTAACTTTTATGACATCCCATCTTTGATTATTTTTCGCAGAGCTTTACTGTGTTTTTGCACATGATTTTTTTGAAAAGCTTAATATTAAAGGGGCTTGCGATGTAATGTTAGATTTGTTCATATACTTTGATGATACAAGTATTTAAAAATAGTAAAATGTTATGCCTTCAATTTAAATTTAAATTTGAGGGATCAAAAGCAGCTGTTTGTTTTTATTTTTCTTATTTCTTTAAAAAATTTACAAATTGAATTGGCTGATATATCTGTTATCAGAATTTTTTATTCTCTAATATTGACATCAGCGCCATATCAGTTGGGCACTAGTTTGAAGGCAGATTTGCCCCAAGTTAAGTGCACAACGGATGGCAAGTCAGTAGCTGCACCACAAGCAGGATATTGCAGATGCTAGAATCTTAAAAATAACCTTCACATGCTTTAACATCAACAAGCAGCAGACTGATCTTATGAAAGATCAGTTTTGCCGCTTCACGGTTGCTCGATTGAGTGGAACTGCATAAAACACTTGGTAGTTTTCATATGCAGAAGCTCCCATGGGGGACTCGGTTCACATTTTTTACCACAACACACATAACTTAAGTTAAAAAATGTATTTAATGTGATTATTATATACTAAACTTCTCATTATGTAAAATAGTTGAAATTACATGCATAAAATTGCTCCTTACATCCTTATGAATCTGTGGTAATAATCCAATAACACATGTATAAATTAAAACACTATGAAACATGAGTTCCTTCAAATGTCCTTCAATACAGTTTGGTGCTATTTAAGTGGTTTCAGTCAAATTTTGGAGCCAATACTTTCACTTAAGAGTTTTTCTTTTTTTTAATCATGAAAATTCTTTATTGAAAGATGCCAGTACTTTTTTCTTTAATGATCAAATTAAAACTGAACCAGGACTTTGTGTTGTAACAGTGTGGATGAAGAATATGAGGATGTGTGTGCGTGATTTTCTTGCTACAGTTTAATGGCAATAAGAGCATCTAAAAAGTTCTTGGTGTGAACTACATGCGTGCTCCCAAATCCATGTTTGCTCAGCATGTCTGCGTACTTGCTCTCTGGTCTCTCCTGTCCCTCAGTCTGGGCGAGCATGTTCAGAGACTGCAGAGCAGAGTAGGGCGTCTGTCCATCCAACATGGTCTCAGCTATGAGCACTGCACATCCTACGGCCCAACATGAGAGACTGTTCAAGACTTTCAAAATTATAAAATTGCAACTAGAACATAGACAATAATATAATTTGTTTAGTGTCCAAAACTTCAGACATAAGAGGTTTTTTTTTTCATTCAGTCCATCTTTACAAGATCCAAAAATCAAAAAGCATATTCCACTGGTCCACAGACTCAAACATTCATCTTGGCATTGGGTTTTTAAAACATACAAGACACTACAAGGCCATTTGCAAGGTGTTGTTCAGAATTTTTCTCTTTCACACTTTGATGCAAAGCATAGCATCCAGGAAGTTGTTTGTATGTCTGACATGTCTTGTGATGAAACCGTGGCTCTTCAAAAGCAGACTGTATTCACTCGCACTCCTCTGTCTCCCCACGCTCATGCTGAGGGCCTGCAGCAGCCCACGACTCGGCCCCCCTCTGTCTTCATCCAGGAAGATCTCACTTAGCAGAAGTCCACATCCTGGCAGCATGGTGCAAGTGCATGATATGTATGCAGATGTACAGTTTTAGAGAGCAATAGTGTTTGTTTGTGTTCCCTCATCACCATGCATTTAATAATACATTTAAAGTAAATACCATCATGGTTCTGGTGTTTTGGCTTGGCTTTGAACTAAGCAGCTTTTTATAAAAAAGTTGTTCTGTATTACACAATAGTGCTATCACTTTCAGTTTGATATCAGTTGAGCACTGGCAATAACAGGTTGCTGCAGCAGTCCAATTACAGCCTCACCAAAACAGCAATTGATTTTAACCAGAACGTGGGAACCTAGAAGTAAAACTAATCTGCTAATCCTATGTAGAAATGAGAAACTACACATGATTTAAAGCCTCATTCTAGGTTTGTATGAACTTGAACTGAAAAAAAACATGTAGTCAACTTGATGTTAAAGCTTGAACAGTTTTACCTGGTGCACATGCATTCGCGATTTTCCCCAGCAGAACATGCACCTTCTCATCGGGCCAGTCGTGAAGAATTCTCGCCAGGATGTACAAGTCTGCTTTGGGCAGCTCATCTTCAAAGAAGTCTCCTGTTCAAAAAGCAACAAAAAAGTCAGAGATTTTGAGGGAGAGGGACAGTCACTTTTGTAAAACAGAATGAGTTAATTAAGTCAGTGTTACACATAAATATTAATGGTCAAACACTGTTTTTGGTGTTGATGAACAAACAGACCTGCTTCAAATGACACCCGGTTGTCTTTCTGCATCGGTTGGAAATGCTCACTCATCTCAACAACAGCAGGTAGGTCAAAAACTGTCACAGACAACCCAGGATGGGCTTTAGTAAACTCGTAGGCCATGGCACCAGTGCATCCTTGAGGGGGAAAAACAAACAATGAGAAAACTGCTTTATTCTTCAAGCACTCACCACCCAAATTTAACCTTTGACACTTCCTCCTTACTGTACCTCCGAGGTCACAGGCGACTTTGTAACTGGAGAGGTCAAAAGCTGTTGCCACAGCTTTTCCAGTAACTTTGGCAATGTTGTGCATGGCCTTCATGAATCTCAGTTTCACTTCCTGACTGTTGTAGTACGCATCCTTTAAACACAGATGGACGACAGAGAGGAATAGAAAATTGCACCTGTGAGACATTTTTAATTTGTCTGGGTTATAATAGTCTGAGGCTAAACTTGAAGATAATCACCTTAAACACATCTTTAGATTTCTTGCCAAAGGCCTTCTCATGCTGGTGGGTACCCTCACGCACAGCGCTCTCAAGGTGGGAGAAAAGAGGCCATATTGTGTTGTTGCAGTGCTGGATGTATCCACGCAGTGACAAAGGTGCGTCTGTCCGCAGATAACGCATCGCCAGATCTGTGTTCTCGTACACAGGCTTTTGGCCCGCTATTAGTGAAGATGACATTACACATGTAAGAGGATGAATATCAAATGGACCGATCACTTTTAAGCAAGAGAGAGTGCTTATTGTGTAATTATCAACAGGCTTGAGAGCTTGAGACTAACTTTTCTCTTTGCTCTTCAACAGTCCCAGAGACACACAAGCCTCCAACAGGCATTCAGTCCCTTTCACGGAGGCTTTGATCTCCTGGGCCACCTGTGCTGCGTCCAGCCCTGGTCTGCTCTGCAGCAGGTCAAACACACACAACTCGGATGCAGTAAACAGCGCCTGAAAGAAAGCAGAGTAGATACAGAAGAGAATATGTGGTTTCAGTTATGTGGACGTTGCATGTGATATGCATCTGCTGCTGTCAGATCATAGTAAACTGGAACAGCAACATAGTAACATGTCCTCTTTTACAGTCCCATAACAATGAATTATAGTTAAAGGAACAGACCAACTCAATAGACTTTAACATTTTTACCACTCTGTCTGCTGAATATTAACCAGCACTTCTAAATCTCACTACTTAACACACTGGATTTGTTTGTTTATTTCTTCTTCTTTCTTATCCTTGTGGTCGCCTGGCAACCAGCACAGATTACAGGAAGTCTCTACACCTGAGCAATAGGTGGCTTGTAAAAACCGCATCTTATCGTTTTGCACCAGATATTTAAATGAGCACAAAATTACGTGCTCATTAGTGAGTTTTATACACACTAAAAAACCACATGAGTTTTTCATTTGCTAGTCAGGCTGGTTGTTTTTTATTGTTTCCAGTCTTTCTGTTTCAATTAGGTTAAACTGGCTTTATCTTCACATTAAAAAGACAGATGAGGTTGATTTATTTAGATTTTATGATCTAACTCTCTGCAAGAAAAAAATACGACCGGAAATGTCAAACTACTCTTTTAAGATGAACGATGCACTTCATTACATCTGCTACAGTTAACTACAACAATGGAAGATGTTAAAAGCTTAATGTATTTATTATTCATTAGCAATTACCTTTGAGGCTTTGAAGCCATCCATTAGCTCAGTGATTCGTTGCAAGTCCTCTTCTTTAGGTTCGCTGTCCTCCTGCTCCGTCACATTGAGCTCCATGGCCTGCCCTCTGCTGGGGAGCACCGGTAATGTTGCATTCTCAGAGACTCGGATTTCAGCCTTTTTGTTTTCTGTATGTTTAGACAAGCTGTTGACCAACATCCACGAACTCTCACCCAGTTCACTTTCACTGCCTTTCCTTTTCACCTATAGGAACAGATTGTTTCTTGTAAATAATTATAAACAAAAACGTATTAACGAATTGTGTTAATAGGGTGAGAAATACTGACCTTATGGACAGGGCTGTCATTGGTGGGGTGTGTTTGACTGGCAGACGGGCTGTTCGGTCTGCGGCTGGGTGAGGAGTTGTGTTTGGTTGAAGAGCTGGGGCTGTGGCTGGACTGAGCTGGCAGGTCGGGTGGAGGCGGAGTGGACCCCGAGGCGGTGTGTGTGCCGTTGTGGCTCACATGGACAGAGGCGCTTTCCTGGTCAGAAGATGAGGCATCGCTGTTGTAAATAAGGTTCAGCTGTTTGCAGAAGTGGTTGAGCGGAAAACCCACAACATTGAGGAAGTCTCCGTGGACGTACTCCACCAGCATGCCTCCCAGAGCCTGGATACCATACCCACCAGCTTTGTCCCTAACACACACACACACACACACAGAAACACACAAACACATTTTACTGACACAGCAACATGTGCACTAAAAATGATACAAAAACAACAGCACACTTGTGCACGGGGTTTGTATGTCTAATAATAAGTCGGTCAGCCCATAAACTCTCGCTGACCTGAGTCAGGATTTTATTTCTTGCTGACACAATCCCTATCAAACAGGACAAGACAAACACAAGTGGAACAAAATTCAGGCATCAAAGTCCAAAAAGCAAAAGGTTCACGAACGCCCAGTGAAGCCGCCTCCAATGAATGAGGTTACTACACACTATGTGAAATCAATAGCTATTACATATGTGAAGGTTCACAAGTTTATACTCACATGGGTTCACCACTATTGATGTACTCCCACAGCATATCTTCTGAGAGATCAGCAAACTTCACCTTTGTTTCTTCGTAGAAGTCAATCAGCTGGTAATCCACTTCTTCGTCTGCAGGTCAGGGAAGTTCAGAAATAAAATGTGTCCACTGACAGAATGACCACATCAGGCTAGTAAAGCCTCAAAATAAAAATCCCCATTATACAATTTCTATGGAAGTGATCTGTACAAATAACAATTAGTCAGATGTGACTCACTTTCTTTCTCATGGCAAAGGACAATTGCTACACCAGTGTAGACACTATGCTCTTTTCCACTTAAGCTGGAAGAGGAAGAAAAGACAAGTGAGACACTGGGATGGCAGAAGAGAGAAGTAAGTACGTAAATGAGTCTGACCTTGACAGCATCCTGTAAGCGTCTTGTTTGTCCACGGGCTTCTCCAGAATCATGCCATCCACAGTCTGGAAAAAAAAAAAAAGGACAATAAGTTTACATCACATACAGTAAACTGCAAATTTGCTGTGATATTTTGTTCCGTTCACTTACCACAATAGTGTCTGCTCCAATTACTATGTCTGGAGTTTTCAAGTGTTTCTAAAGCAAATTAAGACATAATACATCATGAATATGTTATTCTTCAGCAAAAATGATTGGTATACCACGATATTAAAAAGGAGTGTAACTCACAAAGGGCATCCTCCTGGCCACCTCCAGGGCTTTCTGTTTGGCTGTCTCAACTGCATACTCATGAGGTGCTTTGAAAAGTCTCTTGTCAAGAGTTTCTTTAAACCAGGATGGTACCACCTCAAAGCGTAAGCCCTGACATGCAAGAGAGAAAAATGCATCATTGTTTTAATTTAAACTGACATCACTGTTATCACATAAGAAAACAAAAAAGAAAACCAAACCTTTAATCGTTCCTTCAGCCTATGTTTGTTAACCTTAGAGGTGGCACCATACATACTGATGTGTTTAATCCATTAAATTAATAATGTCAGCTGCTCCCTTTAAAGTGAAGATATAGACTCCCAATGTGCAGGTGTAATGGGTTAAAATATTCTTTCTTTTCTTTTTTACAATGTGTATTTAAAACAACTAGAGAATGCATTTCCTGAAGGAAATGCGGGTGAATGCTGAAAGCTGGAAGCTGAATGAGCTGAATAAATTGTTAAAACAATGCTAAAATACACTTTTTACAGATGGAAAAGCATAGAATCCCACACTCTTTAATCAATTTGACACAGGCCATCTTTCAGAGCTCATTTCAATGTCCAATTTCATGTTTTCACAGAGAGCAGTGGTGACATACATTATGTTTAACCAGATGGAAACATACCACATTGCGGAGAATCTCCAGTCTCCTTGGGGAGGCACTTGCCAGCACAACCAGTTTGCCAGAGAGCTTGGATATGACAGGGTTCAGCACCATGGTGGCCCTCTCGTTGAACTGCCCTGTAGGTAATGAACAGAGTTAAACATTACAGATTTGGCCTAGTTTGAGCTGGAGACTCTGCAAAAAAGTAATCACATGACTGCAGTGTTTCAGCTATGCACTGTCACCGAGGATATACCCATAATTATCAGGGTGATTAAGCAAATAATCATGATTAACTAAAAAAAAAAATGCAAATATGCTAAGAGAAAAATCAAAGCTAAACATTTATTAACATGTTTGAGCTTCTTCAATGGGGAATTGCTGCTTTTACAAGATTTACAACCCTGTTTACACAAAGACACAAAGTAAGGAATACAAAAGAGTCTATTTGGGCAGTACAATGGATATTTGATTATCCTCTAAGATTTACTAATTAATCTATGATTAAGAAATCCCTAGTTGCAGATTTAGAACTCATATTTCCCAATCAAGTAGGCTAATACAATGATGTAATCCTAGATGGAGTTGGGCTGCTGTTACAGACCTCCATTGCTGTTTGAGACTGCATAAAGTTAACTTACACATGAATATAAAATTACACATAATGCCAATTTGTGTGTCAGGTAAAGTGATGTAATGCAATGCAATATTATGCCTACGTACAGTAATCAACATGGGGCTAATCATGCAAAGCAGCTAACTACTTCAGTAGTAACTATTACTACTAATAGTAGTAACTATTTGCTGCTCGACCTCACCTGCTGTTAGTAGTGTTTGCTACAACCGTGCAGATCTGCTAACTTGGTTTGTTTTGTAGATTTCAGCCTCTTTTAACTTGTGCAAAAAAAAGCTCCATTAATTTCCAAGTTAACGAAGCGTCAGTGCAGCATTTGGTTAACGAGTTTACGCCATTTTCAAACAGACACGACGAAATAATCACGGGCGTTTAAAAACAAAACATATTTCATTGTGTTTGCGTTGATTCATAGAAGCTACGCAGCAAGGCACTTACCCGCACAAGAAGGAAACTGTCAAGTGAGAGAGCAGCCACTTGCGATGACGACCACGTAACGGCGCATACGTGATGACGTAATCAACGTCAGCGGATCCACCAGGGTTCCACCAATGGCACACTTGTTCCAAACTACTCCAGAGCGGTCTATGGCTCTGCACTGCTGCCACCACTACTAAAATACAAGATAATTTTATTTTTTAAAGAATTAAAGTAGATTTAAAGTAAATATAGGAGCATGAGATAAATCAAATAGAAAAGGAAACCAGCCATTCATAGATAATCAGCTGTCTTTAGAGAGAAATTAACAAAGACATAGAGATAATGTTGGAAATATTCAAAGGTCAGATAAGACAGTGGAGATAATTTAAATCAAACTCTTTATTCACATTTTATTTACATCTGTGTATGCTACATTCAGACAGAATAACTTCTATGATGCTTGTGGCAGGTAAAAAAAAAAAAAAAAAGCCTAGGCAATAAACGGATTTGCTAATGCAGATAAAGATTAATTTAGGCAAACAGACTCAAGTATGCAAGTATATGTTGATTTGTTCTGTGGTAGCAGCGTGGCACACATAAAAAAAACAATATCAAATGATTTTGACATTTGACCCATGAAAAGATGTCGCAAAAGCGTGCCACATGCACCCTCACACATTTGGCACACTTTTCTCTCACTTCCTTTCACATGTTTATCATACTTCGTTGTGCTTTGGCATAAAAGAAAACACTGTTGTTGTTCTTCCTCTTGACCTTCACACACACACACACACACACACACACTATGATGGGCACAAACTCTCTCTGTGATCCATCTTCATTGAGTCGGCACTACTGTGGCTCTGCAGGTTCATTATCTGCCTCAGCTTCTGTCTGAAGTCCTTGGAAGCAAAGTAATAAATGAAGGGATCGAGGCAGCTATTCACGCAGCTTAAACAGAGAGACAGTTTGTAGGCCATGTAGGCAGACTTATCGAAGAAGAGCCTGAGTACACTGTGAACCAGCAGCAGGATGTTGTTTGGCGCAAAGCAAAGGGTGAAGACCAGAAGAACAAAGATGGCCAGGCGTATCGCTCTCTTTTTCTGGGCTGTTTTGGAATCTCTGGACAGTTTGCGTATGACACTGATATAGCAGAAGGTTGTGACACAGAACGGGAGGAGGAAGAGCAGGAACACCATGCCGAAGATGAAGGCCACCCAGGCCTGCAGTGTAGGCAGCATGTCTTTCTTCAGCACGTCAAAGCAGGTTGTAATCCCGAGGTCTTGGATTGCAAAGGTCAGGTCTGTGGTCATGAGTGGGTTTAAAACACTCAGGACCAACCCCCACATTAAAAGGCAGCTGATGACAGCAATGGACTTCTTCTCCCTGGTTTCCCTGAAGTGCATTGGCCTGACGATGCCCAGGTAGCGGTCGATACCGATGGCCATCATGGTTAGGATGGAGCAGTACATGTTGGTGTAGAAGACGAGGGTCATGAGACTGTAGGTGGATTGACAAGAAGAGCAGCGTTTTATTTAGTCACTGGTTAGAGAAATGTTTTCAACAAAAGTTTGATATTCTGAGAATTTTGTTTATCCTGATCTGAACACTCATTTCTGGTCATCTAGCCTACGGTAATGGGAACTTGTCTGGCTATGTCCACAAGTATCAAAAGCTAACAGCTCCTCTGAGCCTCAGTAATTCACAAATTGTGTCTTTAGGAAAAGAACAAGTCCCAGTGCCAGTCTAAGAAATAGTCTGATATCTGAACCCCCACAGTAACCTTTAGCGTTTGTAGGCCTATAAGCTCAGCAAACAAGCCATTAAGTGTTAATTTGTTAAATTTAAAGGGCTGTCCATATGCACTGTGGATTTCTGTCGAGGGACACCTCTATCAATGATTCAACATCATCCTGCAGTCATGACAAATACCTGCACATATTGGATCCCAGATCCCAGTGGTATCCTCTGAGCTGATAGACGATCTGGAAGGGCAGGGCGGTACCAAGGGCCATATCAGTGAGGGTGAGGTTGATCATGAAGATAATGGAGGGACTCTTGGGCGTGGTACGGAAGATGAGGAGCCACATGGAAAGGCCATTTCCCACCAGGTTAACGACAGTGACGATCATGTAGATGACAGAAATGATGATGCTGGTGTTCGTCTCCTTAAAGAGGGACAGGGTCGCGTTGTCCAGCTTGGTGCTGCTTAAATTTCCCGTCATGTCTGGATGGTAGTCGGCTCCAATCACCTGTGTGGCAGAGTTTGTGAGGCGTGTGAAACATACAGACATAAGGCAGTTTCCTGATTATCATAATCAGTGCAACTCATCTAGGTCTAATTATTGTGAAAAAAACCAAACCCATCAGATACCATTAACCACAAAAGGTGAATGCTCTTTATCTACCCGGGCCTTATCTAAAGTGATGCATGCAGCCAAATGTAAGCTTTTGCAAAACTCATCTGCAAAACTGATTGATGTAGAGGTGTGAAATATATACTGTATCAGTGCTGTCAAGGTGCCATTTTTCTGTGTTGTTGTTGTGCGCGTCAGGGGCACATGTGTCGGGTGGAGTTCTCACACAGGAAAAGGACACGGATGATTTGTGGCAGAGTGTCAACTGTCGCTTTTTGTCAAAATATTCTGGGGGGGGTAACACTCTCAACTGCCACTGCACAGTATGTTCTAGAGATCGTTGAAACTAAGCGGCAAGGAGAAATACACTTTCTCTGACACTCTTTGACACAGGGTGTAATGTTGGTGTTGGTGGTGGTTTGAGGTGTGAGGGGAATACCACTAAGCAGAGAAAAATAATGCACATTGTGGAAGCGTCATTTAAACTGGAAGTTATGCAACGGTAAGTACGCGATTACAGCATCAGTGGTGGGAACATTTTTTTTGTAACCTAATAGAAAAAAGACTGATTTTTAGGGTTATTTGCTTTTGCCCCCATTTAAATTACAACTACAAAACTGATACAGAAAAAATAATACACACAATTGCTAATTTCCCCTCTCTCCTCCAAGATGACCATTTTCTACAAGCAATATGGCCAAGTATTTCTTCAGTTTATCTTACACGTACCCTTTCTAAAATAATTGGTCAGTTACCACTTAAAGCATGTAATGTCCCTTGTACACTATGTTTACGTTACATTATACCCTGGTTGTAAGTTGTTTGTGCTAATGTGTTAAAAAGCAGAATATGACTCATGGATCTTACAATAGATCATTGATATGAATATATTCCATAAATGTGGTGATATCTCAGTTACTGTTTTGACTTATTTAAGTCTCTGAGGACATTTAAAAATATCAAATCTTGAACAAAGAGTTTTTACTGAAGTACACATACATACAACAAAATAATACTACAACACAAAGGAAAAAGCCAGCGACACATGGTACAGCTCAGGCCCGATTCACAACACTGTTATCACTGGAAACTTATGGTTAGCGGCTCTTCAGACAAACCTCAGAAAAAGTCAAATGAGAACTCACCTATACACGAAGACAAACAAGATGCGAGGCAGGTAGATGTGTGCTGCTCCAGCAGCAGATGGGAGGTTAGAAATATTGTGACTGCTGAGGAAATGTGGTTAGAACTTGTTAGAGTACTGGAGAGAAAGGAAATGGGCCATGTGACATGCCTTTATCCTTCAAAGTGCAGTTACAGCCACGCGGTACATGCAGTCTCAGGATGACTCTTAACACATGCACATGTCTGAGACGCCCCTCTCCAGTCATCAAGATCAGCAGCAGCGCATGTTTAACCGTTCATGGATTTTCTCAATTAAAAAAAAAAAAAAAAAATTAAATCACTGCTCAACCAAATGTGGTAAACGTGGGATGGGTGAACACTATACACTGTTCCCAATAATTTTCTTTTCAGACACATTCCTCTTTTTTATTCCTATTTATACACATCAGTAATCACCTTTGACCAGGTGCAATTATTACACACTGATACCCAGTTACCAGTTTTGAGAAGATATACACTTTACCTATCAATAATAAATTACATTGTTACAAACATTTCATAAGAAGAGGTAAAATTTTAAAAAAAAACTTTACTGGCAACAGTGTAAATAACCTGAATGTGACTGACGCAAAAGAGCTGACATGAAACAAAACCTGTGGAAAAGTATGCAATTTTTTGTAATTCCACATGCAATCCAATTTACATTTGAAAATGTGGTGCCAACTCTATGATACCCCCCCCCCTCCCCCCCCAAGGTGAGACCTTAATAATAGTACTATAACTTAAGTATAGTACTATTAACCACCATCCTTTGCAACACAAACACTTTCTCTCCCACACATACCCTATTAACCATTTAGTGAAGTGAAAAAAAAAAGAAGTCATTCTTCACAAGATTCACAGGATGTGTTCTTGCTGGCTTCCTGTTGAATGTGACAGTTCTGCTTTATCTGGGTGACAGTGGAGAGAACAATGTGAGGTTATGCTGATGATATTCTGCAAGAAAGAACAATAAGTAAAAAAACAAAAACACTCATTATCCACGGCAGATAAATAACCTCAATATAGATCAACTGGCTGAGAGAGAGGAAGAGTAGGCTGAGGGCTTTTTTTAAGATCAGGATAATCTGCTTCCAGTATGAGTGAAACAGCCAGGCACGACTACACCCTTGTGTCTTCATAGATTGCCTGTATCTCTGACTCATATCTACTCCACTATACCGGCTGAGCTACAGACAGACACTGGCTCACCCAAACTGTCAGACAACTACTACAATGACTGAAACACTTTCACATGTTGTAGCGGTTGAAGAGATTTATTTACCCATAATTTAAGGAGGAAAAAAATATATATTCAAGAGGTATGATAGGGCATATTCAAAAATAATATAAGGCTTGTTACACAGACGATATGATAATCGATCAATATTTGTGGCTTTTTCATTGCATTTAATTGACATAATTAATAGAAAACCATGCAAACAGCATAGAAAATGCATTTTTTGTTTATCTGTAATCATACTCTGTAATCTCACATTTTATTTCTAGGAAATGCTGTACAGAAATGTGTGAGAAAGAGTGTGTTCTTCCTGGCTCGTGGGTGATGATCACGTACAAAGCTTTTCTGAGAAAAAAATGTCTCTGTTGTTTTACACCTTATGATAGAACAAATCTGATGAGAAATTAAAAATGATTTTAGAGTAGTTACACTTTCAACATTGTCCTCATAATCAATAACATCTCTTCCTTCCATCTTCATACACAAAAATACACACAGAGTTTCCACTGTTTCATTTTTTCTAACATCCACTCTCTGTAAGTGCTGCTTACATTATATTTCATTTCGATAAAATATACAGGAACTCTACAAAGGTTCGGTGACAAGTCCTGCTGCAGAGGACGAGGTGATGGTTTCATCTGCTTCTCACCAGGACAGAGGTACACACGTCAAAAACACTGCCAGGAAAGGAAATGACACTCAACTGCCTCGTGAGAAAAAGTGTTGATGAAACTCACAACTAACTCACAGGAGACGGTTTTCATGAAATTGAGTTTGTTCAGCTGCACTAAGATAGCAAGGAACTGTGAGAAAATCAAGTTGGCTGTTGTGCTATCACCAAGGTAACTACAAACAGTGTATCCCAAAGACTGAAACTAACGGTACACCTTAATGGCTATTTGAATATAAACCAGTGGGACACATATGTTTCATGCTTGTTACACCTAAACAATGATGACAGTTACTAAAAGACTGTTTGCTTGTGAAGTGCTCTCTCTCTTTCTCTGTGGAGTTTATAATGTTTTTTTTATGCTCAGTAATAACCAGTAAAAGCTGACACTGTCAGCTTAGGCTCGAGAGCTGAATCATCTATTTGCATCTTCTCCAAACACCCAGGCTGATCACTGCTCATCTTTGCTCTTCTCGAACCCCTTTTCCAGCCCCGTCGCCATAGAGAGAACATCGTAGCAATGCTCCGTCACGGGTTCGGGTGAGGGGCCCACGGGGATGCAGTCGTAGCCTTTGCCCGCTGAACTCATGCGCTTGCGGTTGCGTGCGCCCGGCTGATAGAGCTGCATGGCCGGACGGTCCTGCAGGGAGAGAAGAGAGCAGGGACATGGGAGAGACGAGCAGCACACGATTTGAATCTGCATGCCGCAACAGCCACATATCAATAATCATATTGGAAGATCTCGATCTAAGCAATTAGTTGACACCCAACTCCCCCACCCGCAAAAACTCATGCTCACCTTCTCGCTCACCTTGTTTCGGAGGCGTTCCTTCCTATTACCCAGGTCCTCCCTGTCCTCCTTCCCCAGTTTGTCTCCACTGTCAGGACAGTAGGAGAAGCTGTGATGGTGCCCCTCCTTCTTGGCTCGGTCCTGGCAGTAGCCTTTTCCCCATTTGGTTTCATCCTTGCGTCGCATGAATTTATCAAACTCATAGTGGTGTCGCTGCCGTTTCCTCTCTTCATCTTTCCCTCGGTGATCCTTGTCTCTCTGTCGTCGTCCGTGCTGCTCTCTCTGCTCCTTGTCGCTCTCAGGCTGACCTCTAGTGGCCAAAGTGAAGATTGCATAGAGTTATTACAAAGTCATAATTCTTATTATGAGAATTATTGGTGGAACAGTGAGAGGAATGTTTTTCCTACCATAACATAAGGACATATATTCACACCTAAACCCATTTTATCACTTGATAAGAAATGTAGTTTTTCTCTCAGTTGTGTGCCAATAAAAATATTAGTGAGTAGTTGTTACACTATGGCCTCCTGAATGTCACTTACTTTTCTTTGGAGTCTTTTGACTTCATTTGTCCTCCAGTTTTCTCCCATTTCCCCCTGTCTGTCTCCCCAATGTCACTTTTGTCTTTCATCCGATCCGAGTCCACATCGTCGTCTCTGTCACTTTTCTTCAGGAGCTGAACGCAGAAGACAATACAGGAAAAGTCCATAAATATACACACACTGCACCGTCAAAATCTAGTATGAACCAACAGTATAAAAATGAATATTAGAGATTACCTTGATTTTAATATCTTTGTCAGACAACTTCTTCTGCTTCTCCGCCTCTTTCCGTTTGCGTCTCTCTTCCTCTCGTCGCTTTCTCTTTTCCTCCTCTCTTTGCCGTTTCTTTTCTAGCTCTCTCCTCCTCCTCTCCTCTCTCTTCTCCTCTCTTATTCTCTGTGAGCAAAGATGTGACCATTAAAAAAAGACTTTTCACACTGTTTGGGGGCAATTTCTTTTCATTTACTTACTTTTTTCTTTCTTACCTGTTTTTCAATTTTCTTGTTTTTGATGTACTCCAACAGAGGTGTTGTCCGCTTGGCTGAAACCAAACAGAAGAGAGGCAAACAGACGTTGGATGGCTTAAACATGGATATTGACACTTATTTCAATAATTCACAGGTAATGAAATCATCTCTTGTACTGTACCTATGAGCTCTCGGGTCTTGGCCTCTATCTCTCCAAGCAAAGTCTCAGGATTGGCCATCGACTTCTCCTCATCACAGGAGTAATTCTCCAAAAACCGTTTATATTCTGGATCTGAGAGGGTTTCAAGGCCAAGATAAAGACATATCAGTAATGCAGTAACATTGCAACAAAATATTTACAAGCAAAACCTCATTGGCTACTGTGCATCAGCTCTGTATTTCAATACCTTCTTCAATACTCCCAGCCTTGGCATCTTTCTTCTTTAGCTTCTTCTTAGAAATCTTCTGGAAGGGAGCAAACTCCACCACAGCAGGATACTCCTGGCCTGATGGGTAAATATTGGAATAAAAGGCAGCTCATCATTTAACGCACCATTATCAAACAGCGACAATGGCAACGAAAGCTCTAAAGGCGCCTCTCTGTCCACAAAATCCAACCTTTATCTGTAAAACAAACAGGTTTCTGTTTGCACTTAATATGGCGCAGCAGGTCACACTGTTTGTCCACCACACTGGCAACTCAGTTAAAAAAAAGAGCTTAAGCAAAAGCGAAGAATTACCCTTGTTGTCGATGAAGACGTAGCCATCGAATCGGTCTCTGAACAGCAGGATGTCTTCAGGGGTTTTGAAGTTGATGTAAGCTCTGGAGAACAGGTGGGGATAGAGACTGTGGAGAAAGAGAAGGATAATGAAGGAGAAGGTATAATGATTTTCATAAAGAGGAAAAAGCAACAGGCTTTTAAAAAAAAGGGTCAAAAAAAGTTGGCATACCTCTGATCTGCTGGGAAGAACTCAAAGTAGTCGTAGGATGGCAGAGGACTGAGCTGTTCTTCTAGTTGGTCCTTTGACAGGCTCGGTGGAAGCCTTCGAATCACCACCTGCAATACATCATTTAAATATCTCTCTCTTGTTCAGGCCATAGTGGAAATAATTATGCATTTCTACGAGAAAGGCACCTCAAGCTTTAGCCTTTCTGTTCCTTAGAAATTAATGTTTCTACATCAAAGTGAAACTCAGAATAACATGCAAGTTCAATAGGCTTATTTTAGTTGTAAATCCAGTGATGGGGAAATTGCTTTTCTAAATTTATCAAGAAGCAGCCTGCCAAAAAAAGACTGTTTTATATTTTATGTTGTCTGAACTGTATTTTGACCACTAGAGATGATCTCAAAACTTCCAAAGACCCAAAATATGCCATACTAGAGTTTAGGGAATGGAGAGTAAAAGGATGTACATCTAAAATATTTAAACTGATGGATGAATGGGTTTGAACGTTTCACCCATCTCAGGGAAAAGTTTGGATCTCAGAGTACATAGGAATAAACCGTCGGCTGATTCTGTTTGACAGTGCAGAATAAAATACGTTTCTTGAGCCTTACATAAAAAAGGGAAATTATAAGAATGCAGATATAGGCTAACACAGACCAAATAAATATTTTACAGGCAACACTAAAATTGACATTACATTTTTTTTTTCATACTTTACAATAAAATTGTTTTAATAAATATCCCAAATGATCATCAGAATTACACAACACTGCGTAAATGATCGTAAATGCTTGAGAAGGGGTTTGCAGAGCTTGTTTTAACACACAGACAGGATGGGCTGGACATAATATTGTGATAATTTCTTGCAGCCGATGTGTCAACACTACCTGCAAATATCAGCGTCATTTAGACCCCTGCAAACTAAACCAAACAGTCTCCCAGAACAAACAACGCCAGAGGGAAATGTGAAAATGAAGCTGACACAAGGTTGTTATGTTTACTGTCGCTGTCCTCGGTGCTGAAATGATCCCACCTCCCTCCTCCAAGCCTCCTCCATGTCTGTTTTCCTCACAGCATAAGCAATGCGACGCGACGCAAGCGGCCGACCGCCCACCTACCTTTGTAAACACCTCTTTCTTCTCCTCCTTCTGCTTGGGGTTACACGGAGTGTTCTCCTGAACTCTCGGGATGTCCCTGAATTGGATCTCGACGACGTTTTTCTCCTTGCCCACGGTCATTTGGTCCTTTTCAGACCTCATTTCTCTCCATCTCCGTCTCCAACTCGGTGTTAAGTCACTGTGTTCTCGCGAGAGTTCGGCGATATCGCGAGCGGGGAAATAATTAGAAAGACGGCTCTTAAATATAATACATCCATGCTCTTTACTGTGCATCTCGTTAATATAATACATCCATGGTGCATCTGCAGTTACAATCAAACAATTGAAACAATTTGTATATTCTTATTTTTCCTTTTTTCCTTTATAAAATGTAAGTAACATTTTATTCTTAATTCAATAAAGTATCACCAATTGTCCATCAATATTCAAGATTCATCCATTGATACAAGCAATGAGAAAGTTACAAAATAATAGGCTATTATAAAATAACTTGAAACGTAATTGAAGTCGTTACCTATATCTTAATCCAACAAATCTGCGTTACAGCTCATTTATTTAGATAAATAAATGTAAATAAATTATCTGTCATGTATGATGACAGCTCAGCAAGATATTGAGGTAATATTGATATAAATCTATGGCAGTATTACTATAACCTGTAAATAACTTGCAACATGATAACATCATTCATAAAATCAGTACCATTTGATGTGGTCAGTCACAGTTGACTAATATCTAAAGCTGACACACGACCTTGGAAAATAACGCGTCATAGGTGCGCACTAAGAGAAAGCTGTTATGCCAAATAAGGCCAAGAAAGGAGTGGAAATAGACCCGAGTCCCAGTTGTTGTGTTAATGAGAAGTATGGACGTGCAGTGGCTCGACACGTGCAGACTGGAGTCGCTGAAGCAGTCCTCGCCGTGCAGCAGGTCCACGGGGGGTCAGGCTGCGGGGCTGCGCGCTTCACTGATCCACACAGGACGAGCTGCCGGGGGTGACGCTGCCCGCAGAGCTCCACGAGTCAGTGTGGGAGGACTGACTCACTGACCGCCCGTGGTCATCTCGAGAGGGAACTGGGGAGCAGATGGAGATCACAGAAAGATCTACGAATCTAACGCTTGAATAGGAAATGTGACAACGATGCACTGATTTTAATCTCCAATACAATCAAACGCACTTGAACCATGAGGATGAAACATTAAAAATCCATCCACATCTGAATT
This sequence comes from Trachurus japonicus, assembly GCF_045865225.1. Classification (NCBI taxonomy): domain Eukaryota; kingdom Metazoa; phylum Chordata; class Actinopteri; order Carangiformes; family Carangidae; genus Trachurus; species Trachurus japonicus. The sequence continues at coordinate 21,443,502 of NC_140927.1, forward strand.
TATGCCTCCTTTAAAGGCAATACAGTAGCCTAAGTAAAACATTTTTGGATGTTCCAAAAACTCACCACTGAGGAAAGTTTGCCTGCCACTTGTGGTCTCCACGCACAGCCTAGGTCTCTCTGGTGTGGACACGGAGCTCTTGACACTGGGGACAAAAGTGGAGCAGGTGTCCAGGTCCCGGCAGACCCTGTCATGGGAGTAGACGACGGCCGACTTAGACGGAGTACAGCCCATCGCTACAGCCAGCATCCATTGGAGGGAGGTCCAGGAGCTAAACGGATAAATACGGTACTTGGCATGTGTGTGTGTGTGTCTGTCAGGTAAGAGATGAGAGGAGTTGTTTTCATTTGAGGTCACGAAACCTCACCCCTCCCCTTAACCGGAGCATGACATTTGAAGGGAAGGTCTGAGCACCAGTCTAGTTCACAGTGCACATCAATCACTAAGCATCCTTCTCTCTGGAGGGGTGGGAACGAAGTTGTAACATCTCTGGTACCTGATCAGAAACTCTACTCTGTAACTGATTGTGTATTTGTATCTTGTAAAGATCTATATACATATGAAAGATAGTTTAGTGTTGAAAACTCAATTAAAGAATGCTGCCATTTTATTTACTCAATTTTGCAAATTAGATTTTTTACATTTATATTTATAATATTACAAAATTTTGTAAGTTGCACGATTTTTATGCAGCCAAGGTTCTTCTATTAAACATAGCTCATGCATTCAGAAACCTAAACCATAATTTATTGGTTCTGTCAATATGACAAGTGGTGGAAGAAAATTAATATATCAAAAATGTGAAGAGTAAATGATGTAGCAATAAGCCTGGTAAAATTGTATACACAAGTCTTATTGCCATATCTTTTCTTCTGCCCATTTAAACAAACTAAGCACTAAAAACAGAAAACAGGTATGTTTAATTTTTTTTAAAAAGATAAATGCATTGTTTATTATTGAAATTACCAAGAATTGTTTTCAGCAAAAACTCTTGTAATTAGCTGGCTCTTTATTCAAGGTGAAAATCCACAGGTTAAGCAACATGGAGGGTCCTGCCATAGGCAGTAATAAGTGACGTTAGTCTTTTAGTTGTGATGCGAGATGTGCTGCTGTTTGTTCTGTCCAACCAAGTGTCAGAGGATCACATGTTCCTACTGTCCTCAGGCTTAACCTGAGGCTGAATGCTAAACCAAGTACTCAAACCTTTAACCAAGGCACGTGTTATTTCCCCTTTTAAAGTGCATTCTTGCAAAATATAAATGATGTCTTGCAGTTGCTGTGTACAAAGTCACCCTCACTTTTACTCAAGTTCATAATGTTTACAATGGCAAGTTCTATGTTTTGTCACTTACGGAGATAACCATATCTAATGCACAAGAGGGGGAATCCACAGGACGCCTTTGGTGGAGAGCAGGTGCCAAAGTTTTGGTTTGAACGTTGTCCTTGGAATTGGATACGTGGACCTATGACAACCTGTTGCTATGACAGTTCCACCTCCTGACAGGATGAGATCACGTGCTGGTGTCTGACAAGGTGTCCAACATGACATCGCTCTCATACATGTCACACTCCAGGGTCAAAGAGAGTCGAAGAGGCGTCTCCAGCATCATCTTGTCGTGATTTGACAGAGGTGTTTCCAAAGAGGCGATGCTGGTGTCTTCCTGTCTCGGAGTGGCCAGAGGGTCACCTGCCTCCGACGTGTTCAGCATCTTCATCAGCGCTGGCGTGTTCAAGCTGCCTCGCATTTTGTCATTTATGTCTGTGCCTTAGTGGAGACAAATAATAACACATTGTTGGTAATGAGACCTCAGAGCTGGTTAAATGATTCATTAGTGACACAGAACAGAGAATATCTGGTAGACAAATGACAATGATAGATCATTACTTAGACCTGTTTTTTTGTTTGTTTTGCAGTTTCTCATGTTTTCATATAGTTTCTCTGAAAGCACTAGTTTAAAGAATGCAGTGTTAGAAGTGTTAACCAAAACCGCAAAATTACCAGTCCAGACACTTGTTACTTCTCTGAATGTTTTTGGTTTGTCTTTTTAAGTAACAGCTCGTTTTATTTATGAGAATTATGTTTTGCAAAAGGCCACATCTGTGGCTGGGGGATGTTTTTGGCAGGCAGTTCCTTTCATTCATAAAAAGTTATTTTTATACTTTTTCCTGTGGTCATTTAATGTGTCAAATATCGAGCAAAGAATTAATCTGTCAAAGCATAATTTGTGTGTGCCATTAGCTGTGAAGTTTTATTGACTGTCTTTCCACAGTCTCCTTCTCAGCATAAAACAACCGCAGTGTTTAACAGCAGTGGGAGGCTGCGCAGTCATTGGCCATTATCTGAGCCTGACTTCTGCATTAACAATAGTTTATAAAATGTCCTATCCGTGCCAGCGGATTAATCGATTGACCTCTAATTCAGGATTATGCAAATAAATGAAGATAAGATACATTTCCTATTGTGGCATTTTGTTCTACAGATAGGTTTGGATTTGTCTGCTCAATCTTTGTGTTGAACAGCCACTGAGATACTGTATATGTGGCAGCTCTATAAGCTCCAAAAACAGTCACTCCAGTAACATAGTGTCAAGAATACTAGCACAGCTGTAGCAATGAAATAATTGAATTTTTCAAGTCAGCCAAGGTTTAAAATACCAAAAATATAAAATAAAAATATTTTCACAGTAACTCCTTTGAAACTGCAGTTGAGCCGTATCATACCTATGTAAGCATCTGTGTCACCAATGTACATCTCTATGCAGTGGCCGAGCATCGTCACGGAGAATGTGTCGTCCCTTTTCAGTCCAAGTGCCTGCCACAGAAAAAAAAAAGAACACAAAAAACTTTGAGCCTCTTATAAAAACAGAAACACATTTTTTTCAGGCCATTTCCACACTAGTTTAAAACGCAACTTTCTTATTACCGTATATAATGTGATTTTCTATCCATTTCTCACTTGCATTTAATGCTTGTCGTCTCTGCTCTAGATCCACTCCTCTGTTCTTGCTAAAAAGCTCTGATTTCCATGGTTACACCTTTTCTTGCTTGTGCTCACACAAGAAGCAATCATCTGTCCTTTTTATGAGTGGTGTCAAACAAACAACAATAAATGCATTAAACTGGGGGTGAGGTGGTTTTTACCGTGTGAAAGTAGTCGATAGCGCTCTCGAAGTCGCCCATGAGGCTGTGTACATATCCTATGGCAGCGTAGGTGGAGGCGTGCTGAGGGATTAAGACCAGTGCTTGACGGTGGTACTCCAGTGCCTGGTCGTACTTTCTACAGGAACAAACACAGCAATACACAAAGTCAATATCAACGCATTCAAAAAAGGCAGGTGAGATTTAAGTAGGTCAGCAGGAATGTAAAATGCTGTTTTCATTATTAGCTTTACAAACTGTGACTTCTATCTGCTGATAATAACTGAATGAGTTTGTTAGTGGAGAACAGGTATCATTAATGTGCAACAGTTACAAATTAAAAAATGTTTATGCTACAATGTATTTGCTATTTTCAAGGCAAAAAGATATACGGTATGAATACAAAATGAAACAGACAGAAGATGACGTCCAAATTAAATTAATATTTCAATTCTAAATCACTCAATAACACACCAATAAGCTTTGTGAAGTACTCATTTTGTGTGGATGAAACCCTCCTACATAAAAAAAACCCCTATCCAAACCTTTCAAAACAACCACTTGTGTGACACACATTTTGCAAGCTCCTTATATCTATTGAGCGGTGGCTATGCATAATTCATTAAAAGGGTCTTTGCATGAATTCTCAATGGGGACAGTACCTATGCAGAATAATTGCCAAGTACAAGTGAGGACATCTCTGAAAATAGTTTGTAGCAGAAAAGATAAGACGGGGAACGAACAAATCAGAGAAGAGTGCACTCCAGGCAACCTTCTTTTATTATTCACTCAGGAAAAAACTTAGCTGCCCATATTTTACCAGCACTGTGTGTGTGTGCTAACTCAAAAAGACATTAATGAAATCTATGGTGTCATTAAGAAGAACGATGCCGCAAGTAGAGGCCACTCTCCTGCCGCCTATTCAAGAGCATTTATTCAAAGAGAAAAACGTTTTTGATACTTACTTCAGTTTCCGACACACATGACCTAAGTTGTTTAGCAAAGGCTCCCACTTGTCCACGGTGACCTTAAATTTTAAAGGTTGAACAGTATTAGACACATATAAAGTAATCTTTTACAGAGACTTGATAATGTTTTTCTCACATGCATCACAAAGACACTTTTCCAGTGGAATAAATCAGCAGTTACCTCATTCCCTATGGCTTTGATCTTCTCCATTGCATCCAGGAACAGCCTCTCTGCAGTCTTCCAGCTGAAACAGCAGATGTGACATTCTCACCCTACAGCACCTCTGAATTGAATTTAACTATATAATAAGATTAGGGCAGTTATGAAGTACAGTACGGTACTTATAATTATGTATGTGTATTTTCCTTGAAGAGTTGGTAACTAGGTTACAGGGGGGGGGGGGAAGACAAAAATACAAATTTTTGATGTTGTTGTGATTATGTTTTGGGGTATCCACGTTTCAGATATCATACAGGTGAATGGAATTTCATTTACAGCAGCATAGACAAATTATGCTTCATAAACATCGCTGTCAACAGTAACCATGCAGTTGAAAAAAGCTTGCTGCAGGAATCATAATCAAATTATCTGCATGGTTGGGTACATCTGGAGTTGTATGAGAAAATTAACCTCTTTGTAAAATAAGAGAACAACTCTGATGGATAGATCTTTGATACACTTGTATCAATGTGTGAGTATAAGCTGAAGTAGAGTTACACACTGTAAACTGTCCACAAGCTGGGTGCTGTACTGACAGACAGGATGAACAGCAGCAGAGGCGGTTGCACTTACAGCAACAATATATTCTAAAATAACTTTCACACAAATGCAAAAAAAAAAAAACTGCTCTTCTCTTTGTCGAGCAAGTTGTTGTTCATTCAGCAATTTCATTCGGTACATGGATGATTCATGCGGGTTGTGTTTTCTCAAATAGACTAACCCAGTTACAACCACTTTTACAATATCACGGCAGTGTGCCAACATTCACACAAAATTTACATGACTTCTGTCAAAACAGAGGTGTGAGCTTTATTGTGTGTTTGTGGCTGTATGACTCACTCTCCGTTTTGAAATGCAACCACTGCTACTTCGTGTATGACGAATGGGTCCTCTGGAGCGATACTGAGAGCCTGACTGAAGAAGCGTTCAGCCAGCTTGGAGTTGTTGGTCAAACCATACTCCAGGCCGATGTAGAGCATGGGTAAGTGACACCTGAATGAGAAAAAGCAAGAGACATAAAGATCCAAGCTATTGTCACCCTGTGTTTTGACAAAAACAAAGTCACATATTGTTTGGCAGGTCATTACTTAGACCAGTTTTTTTGTTTGTTTTGCAGTTTCTCATGTTTTCATATAGTTTCTCTGAAAGCACTAGTTTAAAGAATGCAGTGTTAGAAGTGTTAACCAAAACCGCAAAATTACCAGTCCAGACACTTGTTACTTAAAAAGACAAACCAAAAACATTCAGAGAAGTAACAGCTTGTTTTATTTATGAGAATTATGTTTTGCAAAAGGCCACATCTGTGGCTGGGGGATGTTTTTGGCAGGCAGTTCCTTTCATTCATAAAAAGTTATTTTTATACTTTTTCCTGTGGTCATTTAATGTGTCAAATATCGAGCAAAGAATTAATCTGTCAAAGCATAATTTGTGTGTGCCATTAGCTGTGAAGTTTTATTGACTGTCTTTCCACAGTCTCCTTCTCAGCATAAAACAACCGCAGTGTTTAACAGCAGTGGGAGGCTGCGCAGTCATTGGCCATTATCTGAGCCTGACTTCTGCATTAACAATAGTTTATAAAATGTCCTATCCGTGCCAGCGGATTAATCGATTGACCTCTAATTCAGGAGGTGTTTTTTTAAAGAGGTAACACCACTAACACCACTTTAAAAGACATGCATCTAGTCATGTACTCACCCTTTCATCAGCTGGGCAGCAGTGAAATAGGCAGCCATGGCTTGGTCATGCTCACTCTCCACTGCAAATGAATGACCATAGGCGATCCATGCTGGACCATAGGTCCTCTCCAGTGTGGTGGCTTTGCTGTCAGAGAAAAAATATTGAATATGTGTAAGTGAACCTAAATGTATGCCTGTAATGTGGCCTCAAAACAGTTATTTCCATTGAGGTTGCCAATACAAACCTTAGGTATCGTCGGGCATGTTCATTTTTATGGCCAACCATGAGATAGTAGCATCCAACAGCAAACCAGGAAACCTAATAAAAAGTTTTTATTGGGTTATCAAATCCTGGAAATGTGAATGAGATAAAATTTAAATCAGAGAAAAAACACTTACTGGGTTGTTGGGATACAAGTCTACAAGCTTGTGTGAGAGGTAAAACAACTCTGCAAGGAGAAAAAAAATACATAAAAGCTTAATCATGTAGACATTAAAATATTATATTCAAAAGGTAGCATCCAAAGTAAGCGTTTTTAAATGTGGATCAGTGGTTGATTTTTACCATTTGCTTTTCCGAGCTCCACCAGAGTTCCTATGTGGACTGGTAAACAGTTGGCATGAAAGGGGTCTTTAACCATCACCCTGAAATACAAACAGAGCTGCATTAATATTCCTGTGCTTTTTGGATGGTGAAATTCAGTGACTAAACCATCATAGTGTCTCATCCAAAATATCTGTTGAATTCTATTTTATATTCATTGCCTCAAATATGAAAATATTTAATGTAATAAATACACTTTCACTAACATTTTCCTGTTGCATTAAATAAATTAAGAATTAAAATATCCATCGTAAATAAAATGGTACATCCTGATTTTTTAATATTTTAAAGGGATATTTCAACATTTTGGTAAATTCGTATATTGCCATAATCCCTATAGTTTTAGGAGTAGGTACATTACCTTTAATTGTCGGTGCAAGCCATTTTTAGATCGGCTGCGCAGAGACGTGAGCTCTGCATCGCGCACGGTATTTCCGCATTTCCCTCATCAAATACACAATGACGGAGATGGAGTTGTTTTCAAGGCAAATACATAACCGGAACTACATCCCAGACACGGCGGAGCGACTTCAAAAGAGCCAGTATTTCCGAGTATTTGCTTCATGTGTCATAATGTTACAAAATTATATGTTATTATTTAATAGTGCGGCGAATGTGCAGGTCACAACTTGTCCACGAGAGCGTTTTGGAGTTGTTGGATTATGTATTTCATTTGATGAGGGAAAAGCAGAAATGCCGTGCGCCTCCGTTGTGTTAGCTGAGCAGCTCACGTCTCTGCTCTGCCGATCACGTCTCTGCTCTGCCGATCTACAGCTTGCACTGACAATTAAAGGTAATGAACCTACTCCATGGCAATAGGTGAATTTGCCAAAATATTGAAATATCCCTTTAACTTTAAAACCTGTGCCACTAAAATGAGTGGTATTGTGTTCAAAGCTTTTTTGGGGATACTGTTATATTACAATAATAACTCCACAGATGTGTATCAGACAAAGCCATTTCTTTTTGTTGCGGTATGGTATGACTTGTAGGCATTTAGCAAAAACTATAGACACCTACATTGATGTGAGTTTGTAGCACATCTTGAAATCACAGTTATAATAATGCCTCTCAGCAAGAGACACTACTACATCCAAGTTGTCTTGAAGACCATTGACCATCTCTGGTACCACCAAATCACTCGGCTTGTTGTACTGCAGGAAAAAGGAAAACAGGAGAGTATGTGTATAAGTTTAAGTATGTATAAGAGAAGTGGGTACATGGAGTAGGTGGGGGAATAGACAAAGCAGGGTCATGAAAGCAGGCAATACAGGCGACAGATGAAAAGACAATAGGAGACAAAACAGACCACAATGTCGGTAATAGGCATTTGCATTTCAATCAATATTTCCTGTTTGCAGATGAACCACGTGGCTCAGCAGCACAATTTAATTGTCAGCATTGTTTCTCTAAATCTGCTCAAATTCAGGGATAAGGCAGAAGGGTCGATGACAAATTGAGCAAAATAACAATGTTCTTTGTAATGAAAGAACATGTTATTCTGTGTAAAATTAAGACCCATTACTGTGTTTTTTTAATTTTTTAATTTTATGGCTAATATATCTATGGCATAGAAGAATAAAATATTTCAGGTATTGATTAAACACACGATAAACACACAATACATGGTAGTAGCATCAATTCTTTGTTAGTTTGGTGTTTTCAGGAGATTTGTAGACAAAGAAAATGTAAATTAATACGTGGCTAATACAGATAAGAAAAAAAGCAATATTAATTTTAAATGCAGAGCTGTCCTACCTTCTTTAACTTATTCTCAAAAAGGAAATGTAATAGCTCCTCCTCTTCCTCAGTGCACTGTTGACCCAGAGGAAGCGAGTCCAGGAAGTCTTTTTCTATTCAAAAATGAAAAACATGTTTCACAATAGACTGCCATTGTACAAGTTACTGTAGTAATAAAACATGCCACATCACTGTACAAAACTAAAACATCAGTGCACATCTTTGCCACAGATGATGCCTCACCTTCTTGTGCAGTCAACATGTGGTGGGACGTTAAAAGGTCAAAGGCTTCAAAGCAGTACACATCCAGCTTCAAGGCCTCTTTGTAGCTGGAGGTGGCCAGTGGTCTGTTGTCCATGGCATCATAGATCTTACCGCGCAGGAGGCAAATGGAGCTGCTGATCTGAAATGATATCAGAGGGGACAGAACAGAAAGAAGAGGAGAGAGGTCAGAGCCTCCAGAAAAAAAATCAGCTTGAGCTTCACTACATCTTCATATTGCAATGTTAAGGCTCTCCTGTCATAAAAGGTAAAGTAAGCATTAAAAATTAAACTGCACATGACATGACAGGCGATGTGTCCCCCAGAGTAACATTATAGGACAAAGCTGAGCAACAATGATGCATAAGTTGGTCCCAATTATTCAGTCCATCTTTGATATATTTCAGAGGCAGCCCAGACTTACTGAGGCAGGGGACATGTCCCAATCTTTTGTTGATTCTGGTGTCCCATTGTCCTCTTTCCCACTCCTGTCTAGTAGCTTCTTACTAGCTGGCTCCTCTGAATCCAGAATATCCAAGGCCTGCTGGAACTCTTTGGCAGCATACTTTAGAATAAAAAACAAAGCATTAGGAAAATCTGGCAGGGTTTTCTTGACAATATCAATTAGATTTAGAAACGATACAGTAATTGTGTTATGAATTTACTTACATGGCACCTAGCAGCAAGGTACTGACAAGCCCCATACAACTGTGACAGGGAGACAAACGTCGTTTCAGAATGGGGACTGACATGACTTTAACACAAAGCATGCAAACCAAAATCCTGTTACATTATCCAATGTTTTATCACTCTCTACCCCAGCACACACCTGTGCTGCACATAGCATCACATTTAAGGTGTAATTACCTTGTCAAGTTTTCGTGAACGGAGGGCATGGGAGGCTCTGTGGTACTGTGATGTTAAATAAAGGCACTGAGCTAGCCAGTAGATGTCCTGGGGATCCTCTGTGTGTCGATCAAAGAGAAAGGACTGTCAGTTCCTTAGCAGAGAGTCATCACGGGCGAGCTAACGTTACACACAACAACATTTATAACTGATGGTAGGCTAACGTGTTAACCGCTATTACCGCTAGCACAAAGTTTGTTAGCAGAAATACTGGTATACAACGGCACGAAGCAGAGCAGGAACAACACATTAACACTTTCTCTGTAACACAACAGAGCTGGAAACATCAGCTATGTAACTTGACAGGTCGCTATGATACCCGGCTAGTCAAGAGCAGCGTTAACGTCACTCACCATGGGAGAGAGATGCTATCTTGTCGGCCCAAAACAGAGCACTTTGATACTGTTGCTGTAAACACATAAGCAAAAGAAAGGGTAAGAGTGGCTGGGATACGTAGTTTTTTGTTGTTGGTGGTTAGCTGGGTGAACCCGGGAGGCAAACTGATAGAAGGTTTATAATTATAACCACCGAAGCTTGGACTGTTCGTTAAGGTAGCATTAGCTAGCAAGACAGAAACTTGAACAAGATATCGCACTTCTTACCTGGTCAATGTACTGACGCACTCGCTTTCGAAGTCTGTCGAGGTTCATTTTGATTCCGTATTTTTTAATTTGACGCACCGAGTATCAGAAATGTGTCATTCTTAGAGGAAAAACTGTAACAAACTGTACACTCGACAATAGCTAGCTCGCTAGCTGCGTAAAAATCAAATCCGCGGCTTCTTTCTGCAGCGCGTGCACCGCCAAACTGTTCCGTACGGAAACTCACACGGAGCGAAGAAGAGTTCCACATTCACGATAATCTGTGAACTTTTGCTTCGTGTCTACATGTAAAACACATTCATAAATATCAAAATTAGGCACATTGTTTGAGTAATTATTTTAAACTTTATTTTTTATAATAAACACATGACAAAATGCAGGGCTCCAGACTAATTTTTTTTTTTTTAACCAGGAGCACAGTGGCCACTAACTTAAAATTTTGGGAGGGCAAGCCTAAAAATGAGTAAATCGACTAACACAACAAATATTCACATTTCAGATCCTCAGACACATTGGCCTGCCACCCGTAATGACATATTCCAGATTCTTATAGTCACAGCACCAGTGTTAAAAACAGCAAATTCACTGGTTGTGGCACGTGTACAAGTAGATGGAAATTTTACTTGCACTGTCTCAAATTTTAGGGGCAAAATGCACCCATTTAGGTGTAGTCTGGAGCCCTGAAATGTTATTTGGCAAGTATGACATCACTCATAATTACACTCTTTGACTAATTATCTCATTATACAAAGCCTATACAAGTAAAGCTGGTCTATTTAGACTAAACCAGTGCTAAAGATCATACCATACTGCTATGTAATATCTGTGTCCAGTTCTGGAGTGTAGACTATTTTTGATACGGTCTATACAGAAAAATAAAGCTTTAGTGAAGCGACCAGGTATTTTATCCTTCCTCCACACTTGTGGTCTCCAGTTCGTGTGTTATAAGCGTGTTAGGGCTGTTGGACATTTCAGACTTATCAGGAGTCAAGGCCTGTTCAACAGAGTGTTTATCTGTTGTAACTTGAATAGTGTCAGAGGGACCAGGATTTTCAGGTGAATCTGATGAGCTGGATTTCTCAGGGACAGGGTCTGTGTCCTTCTGTAATTCTTCTCCTTCTTCTTGTTCCTTGATGGTTTCTTTCTTCTTTTCAGTTTCTTCAGATTCTGCTTTGCCATTTGTTTTATTACTTTCAGGGCTGCGCGTGGTTGCATCTGTGCTTGTCTTTTGTTCTTTATTACAACCACTGCTCTGCTTGCTGTCTTTCACTTGTCCCTGGTGTGACACATGAAATTAAATCTTTATTACACCATAAAATAAAGATAATTATACACTTTATGAAGAGATTATTATGCTGATGTTACTATATATACATATATATATACACTGCATATTATATTATATGAATTGTACTTTAATGAAAATCACCTGTTTTGCTCTTCCTCTCGGGTATCGTGCGATGCTGTCCATCATCTTCAGAGTTTTGAGCCAGTCCTCATGCCAGCTCTTCACATTATAGTGTGGTCTGCACTGGCTGAGGCGGAGCAGGATCAGTTGATTCTCCTTGGTAATACGGAGCAACTCCAGCTGTCGCTTTTCCTTGCCAAGGCTATCATGAAGAGGAAAGACAGACTGTGCAACCATGGCAATATCACCAAATTTAAATATTGCACTGTTAGAAAGCCCGACCCTTAACTCACCTTTTCCTGACATAGTAATTTTTGTTGTCAACTCCTCCAGTTGTCCTCATGATGTGTGATATTTTTTCCATGAGTATGTCGTTTTCCCTCTGAATCTTCAATGCCCACTCCTCTTCAAGCTTAACATGACAGAATATTTTAAACCACAGAGGGAGAACCTAGTACTGTTTATAAGACACCTGAAAGGAACTTCTTTATTGTAGTTGTTGCATTTAAACACTTCAGATGTGCACTATATTCAACTGAGGTTAAATACTGTATATTTACAGTGGTTCTATTTTCTAATTAGAATTTGTCATCATTTTTCATTTTATTTTTGTAGATTGAGGCTTTACTGGTATCAGCACTGATACACCTGCTGCCATCCTATGGACAACATGGTGAGATTAGTTAAAATGAGAAATAAAGAGCAACCTTTTGTTTCTTCAGCCTCAGAGCCAGGTGACCATAGGTCTCTGGTGGAGTCATGTTAATTGTTGGTTTGGCCGACTTTACCTTGGGAGAAGAGCAAAAACACAAAAAATACAATAGTGATAACAATACACACACTTAATAGTTGGGGGAGAAGGTTAATTTGATACTTTTGTGACTCAAAGACATTTTGAATCTGGGACACCACGGACAAATACACGTAGCTCCTCACCTTCATCCTGTGTAAATCATATGAAGACTTGTCCCATTTTTGCTGGAGATACTTGTTTACAGTGGGAAGCAGGGGTTGACATGCCAGGTGCTGCAGACAAAAAAAAATGAAACAAAGTTTTAAATATTACAATCCCCCATCCCCTGACTCACTTTCAGTAGAACGGAAAAACCCACATATTTTAATCCTTTTGGTTATGGTTCAAAATAATCCAAATTAATCCGACTCACCTGTGGCCGCCCCGGAGTCTCAGTATCACAGCTCCTCATCTGTTCAAGTGTGTGTTCAGGCTACGAAGTGTCCAGGCTGACTGGAGCTCAGAGACGGCAGTCTGTTTTCTGCCAGTTGCAAAGGTTGCCATGACAGCAGCTGTAGAGAGCGGAGATGAATGAATGGTTTCAAACGATGTTCTTGTTTAGCAAGTTCCACACAGAGAAAAGGCATAGAGATAGGCTAATTAGCGAGGAGGCTGTGGAGACAGTGACTGCAAAATGAGCTGCTCTGTGAAGACACCGTTAGTCACACTTACAGGATGAAAATCAACTGGGAGGCAAACTGAGTTTTCAAAATGTGTGTGAGATATTTTTAACTGTAAATGGGCAGATCGCGAAATAGATAAGCCAGATGTCAAACTATTACAGTTAATACTGACAGGAGAGAAGGGAGAGAAGGCTACTACAGTTTCCTACTTGCTGCACATAGACAGTTAGAGCCTTGGTAACAGTTACTTGGAGACTTGCTTCAGATCAACCTAAACTTACACACTTAGTGATAACAGAGTTTGTACACAAGACACCCACAGAAAATCTGCTGTCATAAACCAAATTAGTAACTTAGAAAGTACACTTTTCAATTCAATTCAATACACAAAACAGAGAGAGTATTCTGTGGTATCATGCTGAATTATAATATAATGTGCATCTAAGTATCATGTGTATCTTCTGAATAATAAAACAAAAAGGAGTGTTATTTCTGATTTGTTGAATGAATCCCATTGAGGTGACTTCATGAATGAACATGTACATTGCAACACTCCCCCCTACTGGCTCGAACTGGCTATGACTATTCATGGGGCAGCTGAGATCACCGCTGTTAATAATTCAAATCCCACGCCAGGATGAGCAACCAAATCACTCATGAAACTGTAATAGATTAAACTATAACAGATGATTATATCATATGCATATGCAAAACCTATGTAAGCAAATGTTAATACTTGGACATATAAGAAAATTATTCTGCAGGACTAACTTTTAGGAGTATCTGAAGTAATATTACAGTTGTTAAAGATTGTAGAAGCTGTTGTGAGGGTACTGCAATTATTCGTGTCTGACATTTCTTCACACATGCCCTCACAGGACAATTAAATGTTCGCCCCAGTGCAGTCATGACTTAGTGCTTTGGAAAGAGTCCTCATGAATGAATTATAAGCTATAAAACATTTCCAGTTTAATTTGTTACTTTGTTGTATAAGAGACGTGATGATGAGACAGATGGTGGATACCAGGATGACAAAGTGGATCTTCTGGATGAAGTTAATTCATTTTTGACACTGATCAGAAATGAATCTATCGTCATAAAGGTAGATATGAATTTGTACCTGTGTGAATGAGTCAATGTTAAATAGAGGAAGCTCAGTCATCGGTTGCTGTTACTTCTCTTGCAGACCATAGGTTTCATTTGACCCTTAACCCTAACAATCCCTCCAAGGACTGCTACAGAGAGATGCATCCCCACAGCATGGGGCTGCCACCACCAGGCCTCATGGTGGGAAACTTTGGGTTATTTTCTGCTGATGTAGCGTTTCTCTTACACCAAACTGATCAATTCTGAGATGATCCCACCAAAGTTCAGCTAATCAGTGTCGATAGGATCATGGTGTTATCAGACAGAAGAACCTATTTTTACTTTCAGAGCCTTGCATGCAAATTCTATAGTGAACACTTAACCATTAGCTATGGGTGCTTAGATCTGTGAGGGATGAAGCGTATCACAGCACACACTAAGCAAGAGGTAGGGTTAAACGATTCACACGTACACTTATTCACAGCCTCAGGCAACACAGTCTTTAGTTCACCTAATCGACATGCCTTTGACCTGTATTAAAGAAACATACGCGCATAAACACATTCACACGCAGAAGGTATATTGTAGGCAGTGAACCTTGTGGTTATGCACAGTTTTCTTGCTGACCTCTGTTGCTGCTTTTTCTCTCTCACAAAACCCAAGATTTTAGGACAGTGTGGTATGGACCCATTTTCAGCTCTCTTTTCATTTTCATGACTGACCTTTCATGACTTTGATGGATATTCAGGGCTTCAGAAATTCTCCTTCTGCGACTGCTACTTTCAGTAACCTTGGTCTGGGTTTGTGTAGAATCGTCCTTTGCATTTATGAGGTCTATTTTTTTTTTGCCTGGATATTCACCACCAGTGCAGCTGGACCTCTGATTATAGACTCTAGAGTCAAAAATCAATCACTTTGTTGGAGCTTGATTACTCATAGGTGCTCTCCATTTAAATTAAAATTCCACCACAACTGGTTTCATCACTGTTGATTTATGTGCACCATTATGAAGAGGGCAAATATTCATGCATGTATTGATCTTACATTTATAATACATTTAGGCCAGCACATATTACTTTCACTGAGTTTTTGGTTTAATTTGGTTTTTCTGTTGATCACCATCCAAAAATCTGTTTATATCCTTTTCGTAAAAGAAAAAAGAGAGAGAACAGAATCATTGTTAATTATGAAGGGATATAATGATGCATTAAAGATAATGAAGCTTGTTTTCATGTCCTTTTCAGAATGGCAGGGGATCCTACCAGTTACAGGGAAGTCTCACTGGTGATTTTCACCGTGTTGTTGTGGGAATAAGTGCGAAGAAAGACGGCCTCTTAGGGAGAGTGGAAGTTCAGTAAGATCTGATACACACATCAACATTATAAAACTGTGTGTGTGCATATACACAGGGGTAGGATACATCTATCTCAGCTGCTTTAAGACACTTTCATTTTAAAGCCAAAATCTAATAAAAATAATTTATTGCATGAGGAAACTTTCCGACAATCATAGAGAAATAAGAAGACATAAAAAAAATCCTGCCATTCCAGGGTCCGATGCTACTGAAGATAATTTTGTCTACACTAATTGAGGCAGACATCAGGAGTTCCCTTAGAGCTCATAACCTGGTCTCTGTCTGTGGCCACGACCACAGTGAGATCAGCGAGGGGAGCCTGAGCGTTTCCCCAAGGTGAGGAAGTTTTTTTTTTCTTCCTGTGTGATGGAAAGGGACTATGGTAACAGGTCCCAAGAGAAGATCCTGTTTAGAGGTGGCTGCATCACACTTGCTCCCAATCTGCTTGTTAGGTATTGCTCAGCAGTCACCTGCAATCAAGTTTTGCGATTAAGATTGAATAAGATTTTGCTGAAGCAATTAAAGCTTAATTTCCCCGACATAATGTGTCAAGTTGGCTTCAAATGTCAAGCGGTGGGAAGCTTCTGTCAATAGAAAGTGTCTCAACACAACTCTCTTCTCTAAGTGATCACCTCTCAGATTGGTTACAAACATTGTCTTGACCTTTTCAAAAATAGAAACTCACATTAGATTTTTAATTTTAAAATTTGGTAAAAATCTAACATCAACTCACCAATGTTTATATGCTACAAAGATGGGAGTTGGCTTTAGAAAATAGCGTTAAAGATCAAAACCAGACTGTAAACATGTTAATGACTGCAGTAAATTTGGGCATTTTAACATGTAAATCTATAGAGATTGACTTGGATTTGGAACCAGACTCAAGTGGCCATTTGAGGAACTGCTAATTTGGCACTTAGCTGTTGGCAGACAGAAGCAGCAGCATCAGCCCCAGCTGTATTTACCGTATCTTCTACAATTTTCCTTTGTAAACAAACTAAAACTCATTTTTACTGATTAACAGTAACAAAACTTTAACCCCAACAAAATCTGAAAAAACCTTCTCACTTGATACACAGACAGTCGTTTTAAAGCCAACACAATTTTCAGCTAATGGATGGTAGAATAGGTAACGACTCCAAGGCACTATACTCTCAGCCCTGCTGCTCCATTAATGCCGCAGAGCTACAGAGGCATGGATGCTTTGACTCGGAAATAGGCTTTATCCCTCTTAAAGTGGCTCTTCTGATGACAGTTTGGCGCATACATGCTGCACTTCCTCCTTGAATGCAGGAAGTTTGCCCCATTTTAATACTCAAACCCATACAGGCCTATATCCCAGATAGATCTGTGCTATGAAAGGGTATGAATAATGAAAGATGCAGTCTTTACAAGTTAAAAAAGACCCACAGTGCTGTTGCATAACAGTGGAATGAGTTATGAGGATAACAAATTAGCCTGAGTGAGGCCAAGTACAGTAACATGCTGGACTAATCGACTGCAGTAAACTAACACAAATGCAGATTTATGCTCCGATTTGTCCTTTTAAATGTAACCTCAGTTTTGTTCACAACTATAAATGTTCTCCTGTTTCCCTTGGCAACTTCACCTTTGCTGAACATCTCGGCTCCTTGGTTTCTGGCAAGGTCCTTCTTCCTTGAATCTTTAAAACCTGCCAAAAGAAAGCAATTGCTCTCAATTAGTATGTATCTGACAGGATCATCCCTAACATGTGTCTCTGTTTTACTATTTCTCAAGGGCAAAATAATCTGTATCATTTGAAAACCTTAAAAATAGTTCAGTGTGATGATTATGTAAATTTACCAACCCTATGTCCTCAATTCATATGCTTAATCCAGTTAAGTCCAGTCCAGTTATGTAATATCAATCTATAGGACCATACTGTATGTCCATGGACACAGCGTAGTCCCATACATTCGATTTGAACATGTCCAAATCGTAGGTGAAGAATATACGGTGTCAGTATACACTATGCATTATATAGTACTGACTGAATGACACATTGTTTTACATGAGACATCACAAAGTACTTCACAGGAGAAAACAATAAACTCTTTGCTGAGTTAAAAGGGACTTGAAACTTGTTTGGACTAGACGCCTCTTGTTGTTGTAAGTTAATGCAGTTGAAAGTGTGGACTGAATTGAAAAGTCTGCATGTGTTGCATTCAGTGGCTCAAGAAAAACTGTCATAAGAAAATTGGCTGCTGAACAGCTCTGCAATCAGGAATTATTGTATGCCAGCACAGAGAGAACAGTATAGGATTTTATTTTCTGGCCCACGATGTAAAAATCTTAAATACTTAACTTGTAACTTTAAAAAAAGGAATAGATAGTTTCTGTCCTCAGGTGATGAACTCAGTAGTAACACAAAACATTTTTGAGAAAACTTCAAAATAAAAGTTCATCAAGATCATCATTATAGTTATTTTTTTTTACATAACAAGGTTAAAGTATGCCTGTTAGTCTTACGTGTCCTGCAGAATCAGTGAATATAAATATAGACTAAATGATGTCAAAGTGAAACAGTGTGATTGTCTTCATCCACTGATGGCAGGTCGAATACTCCAGAAAACCTGGAACCTCCAGTTTGGAGTAAAGTGGTTCGAGAGGAAGGAACATCCACGTCTCAAAATAACCTGATGGTATCACAGTTGTTGTCCACCTACTTGTTGCGTTTTGTTCTTGTACAAGTCGTACAAGATAATCTTTTATGCTTGCTGTTCCAGCGACTTGTACTCTCCTCTACAGGGGGAGCAGGATAAAGATAGTGTATAGAGCAGAACAGACTGGTTCACTACATGACAGATCAGTGGCTAAAGAGGGAGTGAAACAGCTGAAATATTGATTATATTGTTGGCACTGCAGGAAACAATCAATCGCATGACCGCACATGGCTGTATATGTTCTGGTAGACTCTGGCTTCATGAGCTTAACTATGTAATGGCATTGTTACAACCCTATAGAGAAGAGCGATGGATCTCCCTGAGAAAAACACACTGAAAAGACAACTTGGATAACAGATGGAGAAATATACAGCTGCTGGAATCACCGTAGGTTCAGGCTAAACAGTGAAGCAAGCAGAGAACAGCTGAGATAGGCTGAAAATGTAAAGAGTTTTCATTACAAAGAAACAAATATGCTGATTATGACAATTCTTACTGAACAGGAAACTCCATAAGAGATTATTATAAAAGGACACGATTGGAGAGCGGACTTTATTTTAGGCCTTGTGCATAATTAAGACGTGAGTGTGTGTGTGTGTGTGTGTGTGTGTTGATGCATCGCTTCTGGTAAGGTTTAGATGAGGGCATCGGGAGAAAGGCCAGAGAAAGAGCAGTGCCAGAGCTCCACGATGCTCGGTATGAGAGTGACCACTGTAGCATTCAGCACTAATATCAACTCACTTATTCACTCCTCCATTTGACCGTGGGCTCTGCCTCATGCTTTGGGGTGACTATGCAGTGAAGGCACTTCCTGCCTCGCCCCAAAGCAAAACTGAGAACATCTAATCTTCATCTATATTTCAAGCACATGCCTTTGTGACAGATGTCTCCAAATATAGAGAGCATTGTGAGACTGCATTAAAACCATAGATGATATTATGGCTTTTTGGGGAGGATTTTAATAATAATAATAATGATAATAATAATAAAAGGGACAAATTCAGTTGCCACAGAACCAGGGAACACCTGTCCCCATGTTGAAATGGACACCATTAGTTTCATTAAAGACTTGAAATTGATACAAAGTTGATCTGGAACTCAACAGGGTTTATTGAACATTTATGAAATGTGCGCTAATGTTTGAGGCTGGGTGGTTTTTCAGTGACAGTGAAAGAGAGGTTCATGATCGGCAACCTGTCTGTGAACAACAAGACACTACCTAATTTTAAACCTTTTGTCAGGCTCAGTCCAGTAAACCCTGACAGAAATGATTTAAGTCAGTTCTTTGGAAATTAATTGTTTATTATCTATCTTTTAATTGCTTTATTTTGTCTTCAAAAGTTGTGGAGGCTCTACAGTGCCCATTGCTTGTCTCTGTGTGGAAGCCCCATGATAGACTGGCTATTCCCTCCATGTCCCCATGACCCTGCATGGATACAGGGTACAGCTAATGGATGTATGCATGGATGTTTTAAAATACTTTTTCTTGTAGACCATGACACTGACATGTACCACAGATGAAAGCGAAAAGTTATAGTACAGAATAGAGACACAAGCCTCTGACCATTAACATACAGCGCTGGACTGAATTAAGCTGAATTACTAGCACTATAATACTCCCTGAATGTGGGCTGGTTTGCTTATACAGTGGAGAGTGTCTAAATCTGCACTGGGCCAGTGTCATTGACCTTATCTCTCTGCAATAATGAATATTGTTGGTCACAATGGATTTTAAAGAGGAGTTGGTTATTATGTGTGTGGGATCCCTCAATTTGCTCTATTGGTCTTTGCCCTATTAGTCACAATGTGGGTGCTCTGGAGAGGTTTCAGAGCTGATGTCTAAACATCACATATGCTGTTGCATTTTAGCCAAGTACCAGTGAATTGACAGAAATCTGGGTGCTAATATCTACTTTGCATATCAACAGCCAAAATGGACAAAGTTTCTATTTTCATTATCCTTAAGTATATGACATAAATCTCTCACTCTGATAAAACTAACAACTCTGTTATGATTGATGATGAGTAGATCCTAATAGTTTGCTCCCACTGATGCAGGCAGAGTAGTTCGGGCCTTTCAACTTTGTCCCTATAGACATCAGTGAATAACCTGCTAACAACTTGAAGGAGGGGGGCGCTTACTGGGCAAAGAGCTGGGTGGGAATGAGCAGACGCTAGTTGCTATTTGCGTATACTGACTTTGCGCTTATGTATATGGGAGTGTGTGTTTGAACAGTCTTTGGTCATAATGTGGTTCACAGCAGCTGTTCATTTTCTAGTGAACACTTGCTCTAAGCAGTGCCAAACACAGCTCATTCTCCTTCTCTGACATCTTGGCTGGGGGCACGCTGGGTGAGGGGGGGAGCGGATGGTTTTCACACTGATACTGAACATGGAAAAACAAGTGGTCCCAGTGTAGCATTCCCTGAAAGCACTGGCCCTGCCTTGGGCAAAAGCACAACTTTCTAAATTAAGCTTCAACAGGCTAATTATGAAACTTGCATTTTTTTTTTTTTACATAAGTGATGGAATGACTTCGATCTGACTTTGCTTTCACCCATTTGTCTCCATGTTGTTATTCCCAACAATCACATGCATAAAACAATACCAGAAAATAAGCTTCATTGTTATAGTAATCTAATCTTTAGTGCTGTCCAATTTTACAATATGTGATCCCAACATTTTGAGAAGCTGCAATCACAGTCCATTTATCATTATCAAGGATAACATGATAAAAATGAGCCTGTGGTGGAGAGTGAAGTACTTTTAGGTTAATTTATTCATTTGCCTTTAACCACCGATTTAATTAGAAGGAAACACTCCTGCTCAAAACATAATATGCAACGGACTATAATATTCATTCCTTTCACAGGAGCATGCCAAGGTACTGACTATTTCCTTAAAATGTAGCAGTTAATGATTATAAAATGCTACTAATAAATCATCACAACAAAGGTCATTGTGTTTCCTGTCTATAAAGTTTAACTATCCACAATCTAATCCAAAATTTGTGCGGAGACCTTTACCTGAAACAACTTTTTCATATCATATGAATCCTTCCATATATGAGCCAATCTCACAATAATCATCAATACCATCCAAGACCACAGAGACCATAAGTAAAACTGGAGCCTGTCCATTTATCTCTGTGCATCTTAAATCAAGTTATTTTCCCCATCAGGAGAAAACAGGCTGTTAAAAACTCACAAGGGAGCCACTTCCTGCTGGCCACAGCCTGGGCAATCAAAAAGAAGTATTCTAATGATCCCTGACAAAATTGTCAGACGATATCCTCCAGGGTGCGATGATACTTTGCATTACAGTAGACGGATCGATAGGGAGGATGACATGAGAGGCCTCTGCAGAGGGAGAGGACTGGAGTGCACTGCTCCAACTTGTGCTGATTCCACAATGAGTCCATTTGACCCCACCCCACACATGTAAATTGCTTAAACAACTGTGTGTGTGTATGGAGGGGGGTGGGGGTCCTACAGTATGTGAGTGTGCACCTGATAAGTATGTATGAACGGTATGTAATTGGCATGTACACAACATGTACAAGCTGTGACAGTAATTGGAAATTTCACCATCTCTTCAAAATCAATCTAGAAATTCCTTGCAGATAGCCTTTAAACTGTGACACAGCAAAAAAAAAAAAAGTAATGCTGTGTAAAGAAAGTCAATCAGGAAACATTTTGTTTCAAAGTGGCCCACATCCCCGAGGAACCAGTTATCACAGACAACTGACAAGACCTGGGCGCCACAAAACTAGGTCATTAAAGTGGATTAATGCTGTAATTCAGAGATGAACACACAACACAACCCCACTAATGAACTCCTCCAGTCTCTCGTCAAGCTTCCTGTGCTGTAGTTAATATTATTTACACAAACCTCGGCTGTTTCTCTGTTCTGCTTACTTGAAGTTACATTGAGTAAAAAAAAAGAAAACAAAAAAGAACAAAAAAAGAAGAAGAAGAAAATAGAGAAGAAAAGAGAAGAAGAGAAGAAAATTGTCCATAAAATGTGGGCGCATGTGTTGCAACCACATAACTAATATATTACATGTCAAATTGATACATGTTACATACATGTGGGGTAAATTGAAAAACTAAAGAATCAATGAAGTGATCTAATGCACAACACTGTTTCCTTAATATTCTGTATCAAACTTAAGCCTTAAGCTCATATTTACAGTGTATCACCGCCATATTAGTGAGAATTCAATACTCATGCCTGACTAATACATTGAAAATTACAGGAAGGAAGGGGAAAAAATACACTTTGCAAGTAGGTCATTTGATCTTGCCGGCCGGGGCCATAATGTTGGTCATTTTGTGGCTTAACGAAGATGGCTTACTGGCAAACAGTATCTAACACCTGTGAGAGGGGTTATCACTACACTGAGCAACTAATGGCTGCAAATACTGGCAGGGAGACGGACTTCTGCCATTTGTGCTGGGAGGGAGTCCTGCTGACAGAGTGTTTAAGTCCCAGATCTGAAGTACGGGAGAACACGCTCAACAGAGAACCATCGAGAACTGGTGACAAATCAGTTTTGAAAAAATTAAAAGTACTTGGTGGAAAAACTGAGAGTGAAAACTGACATTTGACATTTGATACTTGACACACTCTCTTTTGTTCCATAACTCCTGGCTGTTGACGGCGGGCACAATCAGCGGAAAACAATATCTTCTTCTCCCTTAGTTTGTAATGGAAAATCTTTTAATCCTTGGAGAAAAGTAGTCACACAGTGGAAACAGTCGTCATGAGCAACACTAACTCCCCCTTTGTCCTCAGGGATTAAGTAACAAAACAGAGCTGGGAAACATGAACATACAATATCTGAATTGTCAAATCAGGATGTACTTTTATTCTGAAAGTCTTGCCGTATATGACTATCATATGTTTGACAGTGTTTTCATGCTGCTATCATGAACTCTTTTGTATAGACTTAAATCAAAAATGCATTTTTTTCAGCAGCTGACTGAATTGAATTGAACGCTGGCTGAACATTATTAGTGATCTGTTGCAGTGCCCTGTGGGTACTCTGCAGCCCTGCTTCAGCGAGAGTAGATGACTTGACACATGGTACACTCGAGCATATTGCAGGTGACTCTTAACACCTGTGACTTTAGCGTGGCTTTTATGCACAATTTCTTCATTAACACCCACCTGGCTGCACGGCGCTGCAACAACTTAAAAGAACTGAGAGCAAAGAAACGTCACGCCGAGAATAAACGGTCTGCAGATGATCGGTGTGAATAAGAATAATAAAAAGGGACTCTTTGACATGCGGCGCACATATCGCACAGCACCTGCCTCATACAGACGCTGTCATTTCCAAGAATCAAAGCCGGGACAATAGTCTCAGTCAGATCATAAAAATTTCCGAGAGCATCACTGATATGGTGGCGCAGAAACCACGTGTTTACGTAATGGAAAGCCAATCTTTCAATTTAACCCCTCCTCCCCGTCTATTTCTAACAGCGGTCCGACGCTAAAGGAAATTCATGCAAATGTTTTTATACAGGCGCACCGTACTTTTGGAGATGCCACTGGCGTGGTGCTGAAAAAGGCTTGAGGAAAATACCCCACGGGAAGAAACGCACACTCCAGGAATCACGGACACACACACTCACGCATACACACACACACCAAGAACCCCAGCCTGGGCTTTAACAGAAACGTTGCAGTGTGGGACTACAAGAAATGAGAACTGAGGTTGGTGTTATCTGACCTCGCCAAACAAGCTGCTTCATAGGAGAGACGAATTGGACCTGATCCGGCAATGTGGTGTTTTGTTGGGGCTATCATTGCAGCAGTCTGTGCATAGGATGCATCCTCCCTTGGCTTTTGATGCTGTGCAGATCCACCCTCCTCTCCTCAGAGTGATGAACTAATAGGCAATGATTTTCTCCTCGGAAATCCACCGGGTTTTACTGTTTTCACGTTAGTTGTGTTTGTTTACTGGCGGCCCGTCTCCTCCCGGTGCGACACATGCAATTTACAGAGTATATTTTCTATTATCGACTAGTTGAGGAGGCATTCTTTATACGCCAGAAGAAAGAAAACACACCATTATTACGAAGTCTGACAGATACTGAATATTTTTGCCACGTGAATGAAAACGCATAGGACTTGGATATACCTATTTTTCTATGATACAATTGGTAGCCTTGTCCTGGAGAACTGATCCAATTGTGTTATTATGCAACCGCAAGGATCTCATCTATATCTGGGTGTTTAAGCCACTGGATTGCTCTTCGCCCAAATCAATGTGGTTTCTTTGGAACATTTTCAGCAAAGGAACGCATATGCTGCAGTGTCTTTGTGGCAAGAGTCTTAAGAAAAACAAGAATCCAAGTGGTAAGCTCATCACCATTATGCCTACTCCTCCGTTTCGCTGTGAGCCGGCGTTGTGCCGTGCGTGAGTGTGTGTGAGACAGAGTCTGGGTGTATGTGTGTGTGTGCGTGCGCGTGTGCCGGATCTGCGTTATTCGTTTGTTTGTTGTAATGGTGATAGATCTGCAATCATATTTATGCAGCGAGTGGATCATGCAGAGGCGCTGGGAGGGGGGAACAACTTATTCTGTCTGTGCAGCTCTACTATCGGCGAGCACCATGGTTTTGGGGACGCGCAGCGCACAGACACAAAAAAAAGCCCCCCCTGCCTGCACCATCACGGCACCATGATCTCCTAACTTTTTAAATAGCGCTCACACATACACACGCT
Organism: Trachurus japonicus; assembly: GCF_045865225.1. Classification (NCBI taxonomy): domain Eukaryota; kingdom Metazoa; phylum Chordata; class Actinopteri; order Carangiformes; family Carangidae; genus Trachurus; species Trachurus japonicus. The sequence continues at coordinate 21,468,298 of NC_140927.1, forward strand.
CACACACACACTCTCCCTCTCTCGTTCACACACTCTCTCTTTTTCTCTCTCTCACACACACATGTTTTTTTTCGGTGGATCAAATCCACGCACAGATTCTGTCCAACGTGATTCCCCCCTAACCAGATTATTCCATCCCCGGGTTTACTGCAGCAGCATTCATTCCCCCCCTCTGCAACACCACTTCTCGATTAAATGGGCTACACTCGCTATGTTTTCAGCAAGGCAGCCGGGGGAGACAGACTATTCTTTCATGTCTATCTCTCGGCTGGTACAGGCCAGTGTAGATACATCATGCGGGCTTGTGTGTGTGTGTGTGTGTGTGTGTGTGGTGGGAGGGGAGGGGGGGGGGGGTTATGATTTTTTATGAGCACTTGAGTTGATTTTGTGTTGAAGAAGCCAGGGCAGCCAAGTAGAGGTGCGAATAGGACTGTGAAAAAAGGGAACCGGGCTCCACTGCACTGATGCAAATCCTGCACTTAAAGCAGTCGACATCTTTTCTATTCAGACCCTGGACTTTTGTGTGTGTGTGTGTGTGTGTGTGTGTGTGTGTGTGTGTGTGTGTGTGTGTGTGTGTGTGTACGTGTGAGAGAGAAAAAGCAACACACAAAAGCCCTCGCCTTCCGTGTCACACCGACGGTTATGAGTTTAATTTTGTGGCTAATTAAATGCAACATTGCAGAGCCTCAGTGAGCAGGGGATGTTTATTTCAACAGGCTGCTGTAGGTATGAAAGAAAAGCCCCAGGTGGACAACATGTAGTGCGGACTACTTTACCTGCAGGTTGTGGGGTTTGAGGATGATGTGCTCAGCAGCAGTACAGTTTCCCGGCACTGCAACTGCAGTGTAGTAGATCATCATCATCATACTGTAGCGGGACTGTTTTGCCATGCTGATGCTGCAGGAGCGACGACAAAAACACTGTCTACTATCACCCAAAACATCTGTTTATACAGTAAAAAGACACACCGTACTACAAAGTACACTTAACATGACAGTCAAATAAGAGTTTTGCTCGACTTTGCGCCTTTCATGGAGTAATAATCACCATTTTCCTACAGAGCACTTTAGCATGGATTGACTTGGTGCTAACGATGCTAATGCTAGTTAGCCGTTTTCTACAAATGCGACTTTGACTTCGGGGAAAAGCTCGCCGTTTTCATGTAAACACATACCACACGTTCAGATGCATTTTTCAGATCCTTCCAAAACTCCTCGTAACACCAGGGACAAACTAAAGAGAGGACGGAACGATAATTTATAACAACACTTGTGTCCCTACCGGAGCAGTTAACGACGTTACGTTAGCTACCTGTTAGCAAACCAACCTTTTAGCAAGCAAAATCGAGGTTGAGTTTTTGCTTGTAAATTAACGAGAAATTATTTTTTTTGATGTCAATTCATATTCATAAACAGTACGTCCAATACCTTTTAGTCAGTATTATTTTAGCGTTCAATATAAATAACTTTTTTATGCATGTTTTTTAATAGGCTATGTGAGAATGCAGAATCACAGAACTGCATATTTCTTTTTTTCCAATAAGCTCTTTTAAAAAAAATTTTTTTTATACAACCAACTATCTGAAATTTTATATCTGAAATTTTATTTGGAGCTACGTCACATCCGGTCGCCCTCTTCGTTAGTTTACTTTTCAGCAGGTAGCGTCAACTTGGAGACTCTTGCAATGTCTCAAACGGATCAGCTGGAAACGTCTCCTCCATACCAGTGGCAGTGGTGAGTGCTTTGTCACAACATGTCTTTGTTTATCTTAACTTGACAGTGTGAATTCATTTCAAATGCAAAAATGCTGCTTAAATGAAGGTGCAATTTGGGACTATAACTAAACCAGAGTAGGCTCTGGGGTGAATGAACTTCCTTAACCGCCAGTCCAGATTCTAACCTGAGAGTGTGTGCCTTTGTCCACATTTACCTGGTGGTTGTTCATTATTGAATTGTCATAAATTGACAGTGTGCGCAATTGTCAGGATCTGTGCTGAAGCAGCAGATAGAGCCAGTACTTCACTGGGAAATGAACTAGGCCAGGATGCAGACTGTGTCAGTGGGGTGCTGTGCTCTTTCTTATGACTCAAAAAGCAGCTAACTTTTTGAACCAGCACTGTCAAACAAATCACACAACAGATTTGTTTCAGCTACAGAGGTGCCTCAAACAACTTCAGAGGATTTTCTGTCATTTCTGTAGTAGTAGGATGGAGATTCCTCTGTGTGGCCCTCTGTCAGCAAAGGCAGGTGTTTCCAGTATAGTGCTCACACGGCTTGAGCTGCAAAGGCCTAGATATAGTGCTCCAGCTCTTTTGCTGTATTTTTAGCAACACAACATAACTGAGAGAACACAGAGAGACTAAGCCAACCAGGCTGTATCAATAAGACTCTCTGCCTTTGTCAACATATAAACATCTGGCTTATAATTCAATGATTGTTATCTGTATCTCTTTCCACACTCAAAAGCTATAGGCTTATACTTGCTGAGCATCACCAGTGCATCTGAGGAGGTTAAAAGTCTCGTCCAGTCTATTAGGGAGGGCAGCAGCAGGGAAAAGATGCTTTGATGTATATCTGTATCTGTGATAGTATGAGGTTCTTGTATGTGTTTTGGAATTTACCAATAGCTTGCTGGGAATTATGTGTAAGATGCATGTTTCTGAACGTTCAGTGTTTTCCCAACGTCATGGTGAATAATATGTCTTCAAAGTACAGCATTAAATATTCAGCCTTTTCTTTTAAAGTTAGTGGTAATGCATTAGTCTCTGCTGCTGGTTTGATGCACAATTAGGGAAGATATAAGGCCTATGGAGTATCTCTTGAAATAGATGGCTTTTTCTGGAGGCTAGATGTCATGGATACAATGTTTCTGTGTATCATAACAGTTATTTCCTGGCCCTGACAGTAGTGGGATTGAAGCATCTGCTGTCTTCGGACTCACCCGTACTCTAGAAGCTGTCACTTCGCCTGATGAGTCTGAGGATAAGGTAAACCACAGAGAGACGCTGTATTCTGATGCAAGTGAAATGTAGGGTCAAAGTTGAAGCATACAGCAGAATGGTCCACTTTATTGGTAGATACATGGCAATTTGCACCATGTCGGGCAGATCACATGTTCCCTTTTTAAGCTGTTTTTACAAAATTGCCACCAGTCTCACTAAGCCTTTATAGTCATTGACCTGTTTGCTTTCTTCCTGCTACATCCTTGTTTTCCAGCAAATTGTTCCATCTCTACTCTAGCTTATCTGTAGGGTTGGTGGTTTGGAGCAAGTGGCCTCGCTGACCTCCCCTTAATGTTCATTCTTGTGCCCCAGCATGGGTACATGTCTTAGAGTGAATGTACTTCATTAGGTCAATTACGTAATGAACTAGCTGAGTGGCATGGAGATGGAGATACAGTAAGTTTCACCCTGCAGCTTGTGAAAATGACCTCATAGTTGTCACTGTAAAACTCTGAGGACGTCATTGAATGAATGGGGCATACAGCCACAATGACCGACAGTGGTTTTAATGAGGACATTTGGGTGGTATGAGTTAGAGGAGAAAGTTGTCATGATGCGCCACATGTAATAAAAAGAGACAGCGGTGATTGGTGCTCACTGACATACAGTATCTCGGGCTTTGGTAGTCTTGTAAAGCTGTAATATACGGACAGCATACAGCCAGGTTTGCTGAAAGGGCAGAACTACACAAGTCAGTGGCTCTCTCTGAGTCGCACAGCAGCGGCTCATTGACAGCAAACTGACAGTACAGGTCACTGAAAACCCAGGTGTCCATGTGATGGTGGTTCATGGCGTTTCTAGCGTATCTCAGATCTATGGTGTGTGACAGAACCAGGAAGCCCTACTGAGACTACAGACTCTGTAATGCTACTGCTCTTTTTTTACACTGGAGGTTTGAGTGTAAGCTGTAGTCTGACCCATGAACATGTTTTTGCCATGGCCCAACATGCTGACCAATGGAAGACTGTAACTTTGTACAGATTGTGATAACACAAACCAAAAATATACAACTATAAAGAAAAGAACTTTATCCAAAATCATAAAAACAGTGATGAAGAGATAGAAATAACAAAAGCCAGCTGTTTGGACATGCAACATATTTTTTATGAGTTGTGTTTACATGCTCTCGATGCCCAAAAACTTTGGGTTAGGCTCAGGTTCATATTCAAGCTGTAGGGAACAATGGCTGCCTCTGTGTAAGCATAAGGGATGGCTTGATAAGGTACATGTGCATGTGTCTAGATACTGTTTGCTGTTATTTCAAATAGTTTATGAATCTATTAGTGTAAAATAGACTTTTTTTCATTGTGCACTGTTTGATAAGCAGCATCTTCCCCAGTGTAATCTAAAATGATATGTGCACTTCAATAACCAGATCCTGCTGCTAGTGTCTTTTCACAATGCAGTTTTTACCTCAGATCAATATCTCAAATTGAGCTTCTTTTTTTTTTTTTAACAAAAAAACAAACAAAACTGAGAACAGTTTGAGAATTTGTAAGATGGATCCTTTATACAATTAAGACATTGGTCATTAATACCCACGCTAGTTTAATTTGTGGCAACAAAGAAACAGCAGTGTAATTAAAGGGGATGGGTAGGATTCAAACAAGAACTCCTACAATTAGAATAACAGCAGAGTAGCTAAAAATATCCTCCTACAAACACTGTGGCATGTTGCTAGGTTTCATACAGAAACATTGCAGCAAGTTTGTTAACGGCCAAACTGCAGTAGCTTCTCTGTTCAATGCACAGGGGTTTTACAGTCCCTCACACATCACAGATATGATTAAAAAAACAAAAAACAAACAAGGGTTATACTTAACAAGTTTAGCAGGAACTCACATGTTCATTAAGGAGCATTTTAAAGCAGCACTTCCTCATACTATGTATCTCTCTGGTGAACCCCCTGTTTCTAAAAATAGCTGCCAGTGCACACATCCTACAATGGAATTTAATAGAGAGAAAGACAGTGAAAGTGCAGCATTAATAGGGAGCAGAAGATAGTTTATGCTTTGAGGTTGTCAAGGGCTGATTTTCCTCTCACGGCAGAGTAAAAACTCAGACATGGTGTGAGCCGTGTTATGCTCTGGAGATCATTGGGGAAATGGGATGAAGTATGTCGCTGCAGTGGGTATGTCACAGGTCAACAAGAAACATGGTTTCATCTTTTTGGGGTGTGATAATGGCAGCGGCATCATCAGTTTCCACAGTGAATTAATTTGGGCTGTCTCTGTCCTGCTCTTGAGATATGACCTGCTGGGGCGATGAGATTCAAGTTCCTGGCTGCCGTTCTGCCTCCCTCTGTGAGACAATCAAGTTTACATACAAATCAGCTCAGACGAGAGGGCAAATGTATATACGGTGTGTATAGGCCTATATATAGAGAGACAGAAAGAGGAGGGAGGGAGTCGGGCTCTACGATGGTGGGCCCTAAAAGAATCTGAATGCAGGTTTAAACATTTTAAACCGTGCTTGCAAGTTGGAGTGGGACGTTTTAGCAGAGGAAAAACTTAACACCGTCTTGTGTCGAACCTGCTCTGCCTGGTCCTCAAAGCCAGCTTGACTAATCTGATGCATTTTCTTGTCAAGCTCACTGGAGTCGGTTTCAGCTTGCCTATCAGATAATAACAGTAAACTGTAAAATTGTTGGCCTTTTAGATGGAGGCAAAGCGCAGATGATGGATTTGTGTGTCTGCTTTTACTTGAGGACATTTGAATAAACTGTGGTATCCCTGGTAACGACTTTAAAAGGTTATATCTTCTTTTGATGCACCGTCTAACACACCTTTCTTCTCACCAAAACTGTTTAAAGTCATATCAGGCAAAAAAAAAGAAGAAAAAAAGGCATTTGTCTTTGTTGCTCAGTAAGTGTTGGTGTCTAACAACACACTATCAGTGTCATAACAGCAGGTGATGTGAAACACATCGATTGATATACACTCACATGTATTTGTTGCAACATCGTTAAAGGCCAAACAGAAATAGGGCTGCAGGTAGCATGCGAGTCAGAAGCAACGATTTGGTGATTGCTCTGTGTTGTTTGTCATAGATACAGTTTCCCTGTGGTGTCGTGGGCTGCTGCGAGGAGCACTGTGTGTAGCTGAATGAGATTACTGTACAATGTGATTACTGTGAATGATGCTGATTTGGCAAAATTAGACAGCTTTGTGAGGGGAAGTTTGCTCTGTGTATTTTTCCTTATTAAGACCGTCTGCATGACATTTACAAAGTGTAATCAAATCAGTCACCTTTAGAAACCTCTGGTGACAAATGCATTTCGTCCTTGTTCATTTCCTGATGGTGGTGGCTGTTATGAGTGATGTCGGACAGAGGGAAGAAATTGGGCATTCGCGGAACAGCACAGACACAATCTTGTCTGATTTGAAGGAAGCGCTTCAGAGTGTCATAAACTGTCTCTCAAATTGTCAGTTTTTATAAACTTTCTTGTCCTCAGTCATTTCAAGTCATTTAAGGTCAGTGGAATTTCTGGTTCTTGGCCTTAAAAGTCACACGTTCCCCACAATCTTGCATGTGACACTGTCTGTTTATTTCAAGACGAAAAAATGCAGTAAAAGTTTAAACACATTTTAAGACTGTATTATATTACAGAGAAAACTCGAGAGCTCTACTTAAACTGTTTTCAGCGCCCAGTTATCTCTTTGTTAATCACCCTTGACAAGCTTTTATTCATCCAGTGTTGATGGCAGATTCACTAAACCGCTCGTCTTTTATTTCCAGACAAAAACAAGCTTCATGTTTTCATCTGGCAAGTCCTCTATTTTTGCCAGCAGAAATGACATCTCACACAAGCAGATTTTATTTGCCAGCTAGCTAATGAAGCCATCATCAGATTTATGATGTGTTTGTTGAAAGCTCTTTCCCCTGCTGACTTATTTAACTTCATGAAATGCACTTAAGCTACATGCAAGTGCAAAAAGACTGAAACTAAAGCTCATGAAAATTAGATGAACAGCATTGTTATTAAAATGTAAATGTATAGTATGATATCTTATAAATACTTGCACCACAGACAGGTCACTATACTTTAACGTAACCCTAAATGTAACTGTCTGAGGGTGATGCAACTGAACATCCAGTTCTTTTGTCAATAGTCCTATTATGAAATTGCAAGTTAACTTTTTTTTCTCTAAAGTGTAACAGGTTCATGTCAAGGACTTCCTAATTTCACTGACCTCAGTAGTTTATAACTGGATTTACCGAGGGCATGGACAATTGTAATAGCTCTATTCTTTTCCAGGAACACTGGAAAATTGAGGTACGTCTCAGAATAGTCATCGCAGCAGGATAGTGGAGCCTGCGCTTTTCCCCACTTGGTTTTCTGCCCTGTGTCTTATGGAGGCTTCATAAATCATCTTGTAATTTGGCTCATCCTCTGCCCTTAATAGTAGGAGCTGTGTGACATGTCACCCACTTCTGTGAGCGAAGGTGTAGCGTTGTGTGAGGAGCAGCCGGGGGAACACGGCTGTAAACAGGTTCTCTCTGACATGTGACATGTTGTAACGGATCCCAGAGGATTGTGTCCATGATATGTGCTGTGAAGCTAATTCTTTTTTTTTCCTGGATCTGCTGAGCAGAGAGAGGAAGAGCAAGGGAGTATAATGCAGTTAGGCTGAGTTCATGTATTTACTGTACCAGAAGTTTGAACAGATGTGCAGGAGAGCATGTGCCTTTTTGAAGTTCATCATCGCCGCCTTAAAGTGCATGTCAGAAATGCCTCAGTGTTGTATGATTGACAATAGTCATCTGCAAGTAGATGAACAGGTTTAATCGGAGTGTTGTGGGCTCAAGATGCTTCAACATATGAAAAATGAGTACTGATTTGATGCCACTTGATAACATGGAGCTTATTGATGAAACATTTAGGTATCCTCTGTTGAATGTGCCATCGTGTGCACAACTATACCCACTTTATTGATTTTATAGAAACCAGAAATGATCCACTCAAAAGGCTTATGTTGTGACATTAGCAGTTCAGTTCTCCAGAATTGCCAGAGAGAGTCTCATTAACATAAGCAAAAATTCAGCCTGTAACAGCTTCTCGTTTACATACGTAGATGAGGATGGTTGTTGAAAATAAAGAGGAAAAAAGTGTATCCTATTTCTGTTCATGTGTGAAAGGTTTATGGTAAATTGTATATCAAAGGCTACTAAAAACATAAACATTGAATATTATATTTGACCATCTTCTGGAGCCATTACGGTTACAGAAACTATTCAGTTCTTAGTATAGTTAAAAGTTGAAGCTTAAAGATCCAGTTTTACTTAAACTCTTTTCTGGCAGTTTCCTGGTCAAGTGAAAGTTCATTTGGAAACACTGTGAGGTTTACTAAACACTATGACCTTGTATCCATTTGCAAAAGCTTGATGAAATGTTTTTTTTAACAGTGGGGATGTAATGAATTATTATTGCAGCGATGTGGTTTTTCACATTATCGGTAGTGGTTTATATCATCACTATAAAAAAAACAACTGGACTTGACTCGACCCCTGGAGCCCTCTTGAATTTAAAAGCCTTTTTAAGTCCAGAAGAAGTTTAATAATTTGTTTTTATTATTTTGAGAGCGAGAAAAAGAGTGTTTTGGTGAAAGTAAAAATTCATCACTTTTACTTCCATCTTTAATTGTAGCAGTTTGATGAATGCAGGCTCTGGTCTTACACCAGTACCAGTTCCTGACTCCTGCTAAGTTGTTGCTGCTGCAACATTTTTTGTTGGACTTGATGTTTCAGTGGCGCCACAGTGTTTATCTACCTTTACGGAAATTACAGTAAAACATCCAGTCGCTTGTGTTCAACTGATACCAGCGCGGTTTTCCGACTCATTCATCCCTGCTGTAACAACTCAAAGGTCTTCTCACCCACTGGCATTTCCTTTTTAGACCAAATGCTGACATGATTATGGTGGAAATGTTTTTAGTGTGAGTCTTTACTCTCTGTAGGGTTATCATCTGTACATGTCGACATAGCACAATCTGAGAGGCTGCAACGATATGGTTGTTTACATGAGGGGCCGTCAGTGGTTACCAGAGGCAAGACATTGTGCTGTATATATAAGACTCATTGACTGAAGCTTACCCAGATTGTCTATACGGAGCAGGTTGACCCCACTATCTCTTTATCTCCTTATCCTCTCAGACATGAACTGTCTCACACGTTTGTTTTTTGCAGATCTTTGCTTCAATTCCCGTCCTCCTGCTGCAGTCTATAGTCCTCTCTTCTCCTCTCCTCCTCTCTACTCCACTGTTATCCCAGATCTTGGACCCAACCCAAAGAAATGTTGTGGTTTTATAACTCTGAGATATGTGTATTACTGTAACACAGTAACATTGATTTATGCCAGTGTTGAAAACAAACAATTTAACATAATACAAGCTATTTCAGTGTTTCCTGTGACCAGCAGCTCACCAAAGCGCTTGGCACCGCTCCAGTGCTGGATGTAGTTTTAATGGGTCAGCTCCTGCTGGAAAGATGATCGCACGTTTATTTTGAGTCACATCACAACAGCAACATGTATCATGCACTGCTGTGCTTTGCAGCTTATACAGAAATGTCAATGGCATTTTTCTGATGTGAAACAGTGACATCATACTCTACCCATGATAAGCAGACAGAATTACAGTTTTCAGTTGCATTACAGCTGTAAACTTTTGCTCAACATACATTTTATTTATGTTCCATGTTTCGGGACTGTTGATGTATGCAAACATTGCATACCAGTACTTCAGAATATTTATAGAATTCGTCAATCAGTGACAATGTTATGTTTATGTAACTTTCAGCGTTGGTGAAACGAACCATTTGTCTTTGTTTAAAACATGTGAGAAAAGAACAAAGATTAAGCTCACACTGCAGGGACAGGAAGACGGTGTCCCGGAGTGTGTTTGACTTTGAATTTCATATCTTTCTTCAATGATGCATACAGCATGGAATCAGTATCCTACAACATTTTAGCTCAATGCAGTTACCGGATGTTCTTTTCTTTTTTTAAATGTTTGTGTATGTTGACAGGAGTGAATTACAGTGATACAAGTCATCCCATTATCTCATCGGTGTAACATCTACGCAGGATGAGGACACAGATGAGGTTAATACAACAGAAAATAGACAAGTATTGTGGGAAATGATGCTGAAAAACAACACAAGTGGATTACATGAGTCAAACAACAAGGGGACAGTGGGTATAATTAGAAGAAAGCAATCTTCATCCGGTGTAATTTTGACACAGATAAAAAGATTTGGTCCAGCAGCTGAAGAGTTAAACAGCGGACAGAGTCTGCTGAGTGCGTCCGCGCATTATTACTAATATTGTTTGCAGGCCATCATCATCCAGGAGCGGGAAATGATGCAGTCACATTAGCATGTTGCGTATGCGACACGACGAGGAGCTCGGGCCACGTTCCCTGTGGCTCCGATGACAGGAATGTAGCGTTTCTAACCTTTATCAAACACACCATGGCTGAACAAAACCTGTGTGCATGTGTGTGTGGTTTTTTTGTGTGTGTGTGTGTGTGTTAGTGTTTGTTATTGAGCCACAGTATGTGTTACTACAAACCATACAGCCAGAGGCACACTGCTAAAGTGGCTTGCTGCTCTACCGTTTCAGAGCAATGAGGACTGTTGGAGGGAAACACAGAGTGAGGTCAGCTGGGTCCGCTCCTGTCCTGTGCTGGAAGTACATTTCAATGACTTGATTATGATTGATTGCTGATATGATTTCATGACTCACTGTTGGCCCTGTAGCTCATTTATTACTGTTGTCCATCATCTGACTGTGCTCCCTGGAAGCTGCAGGAACGACGCTCTCTGTATTTCTCTCTCTATCTCTCTCTCTCGTTCGCCTTCTCTCTTTCTTTCAAATTCAAATTTGCTTTATTTGCATTACCATAATACGGTACAACGCTGCCAAGGCATGTTGTTCAAGGTTTACAGTGTTAATGCAGTAATTCAGAACGTGGAAAAAAAAGGATGACAAATGGTTTGCACAGTAATGAAAGGAGAAAGGTTTGGGGTCTTGAAACAGTGAGAACCATGTAAGAGTATAAACGCTGCAGTTTAATGTGATGTTCTGCTGGTTTCCTCTCAGACTCTGACCTGCTCTGACACCCTGTATTTTGACGCTTTCATGGCTATGTCACTGTTTGCCCCCAATAGATATTGGATTTTGTTTTCTGGTTTGGGAGCGTGTTGAGTTGTTGGCGTCCAGCTTTTATTTTGGTAGAGAAGATGGCTCTTCTTATTTCATCACACAGGCCACAGTTTTGCAGCGTTGCTCTGTCTCTGCTTCTTTGCCGTTGGCTGTTCTGATTCTGTTTTGTTTCTGGGTTGCCAGGTTTGTCCAGGTTTTGGTGCGTTTCTCTGCGCTCACGGTGCTCGGATAATTTGCAACTTGGCATCGTCTGTTCACTGCTCTTAAGTTCACTGTGAGTTTAAGAGCGTTTGTTAGTCGATGTTCTGTTCGGCTCAGATGTTGTGAAGCCTTTGTTGAGGCTTTGTACCGTTCAGTGTGCGTCTACATACCGACTAAAACCATGTGAAACAATGAAGCCTTGTCATTCATTTAATTGGGGCCAGACTGTGTTGATGCAGCAGGGGTGCAGAGAGTTGCAACCCAACCAACTTTTGCCAGGCGACGGTGCAACGTCCTCTGGCACCGTGCTGCGATGGCCGGTCACAAACCTTCAGCCAGACACCGTCCCTCCTAATATGAGAGCGTACTGTATGGTTCTGTGTCTTGGTATCAGATAAACCTCCAACCTGATGGGTCTATTACTGAAAAAGGACATGGATTATATATTTATCCCCTCCCTCTTCCACCCCCAAATGTCACTCCTTTGCATTTCTTTCTTCTTGTTTCTCTCTGAATGCCTCATTACAGTAGCTCATCCTCGTGGTTGCAGGGAACTCTCTCCACCTTGATGTCAACACAAAGCTTTTTAACAGCAAGAGCTGTGGCTCACTGGCTTACAGGTGTCCATACAGGTGTTGAATCCTGAGAGAAATTCACAATTCTTTATATCAAATGTTATTTGTTGATCATTATCGTATTAATATATTGTTTGCTTTCTCTTCCGCCACTCACTCTTCTCCAGCTTCACACACATGCACATGGTCTGCCCTCCGCCTGCCTCCATCCCTCCTCCCTCCGTACAGGGGTCTGTTCTGTGCAGTGCTGGAGGTTGTGTAGTGGCTACGGTATGCTGTGTAGATTTTTGCTGCAGTGCAGCAGGCAGTATTGTGCTGCTGCTGCCTCTGTCTTTCCCCTGCTTGCTCCCTCTCTCTCTGTCTCTCCCTCTCTCTCTGTGTCTCTCTCCCTCTCCCTCTCTCTCTGTATGCATTCATTTTTGTGTACATTGTTTGGGAGCAGTGGAACACTTCCAGACAGTTTTGCTGTTAAAAAAAAAAAAGCAAAAAATGGCATAAGCCCCAGAGCTTCTGTCTCATTCATCACAACGGGCAAACCCAGCACTTTGTTGCCTTCCTCCTCCCCTCTCTTCCTGGCCACTTACACAGCTTTGTCAACATTTTTATGATGACCTTTTGGAAGTTCTCATTTTCGTTCTCCTCTCACAACATTCCCGCCTTGAAGTTCAATTCCCACAGTTTTTAAGGCCGGGCCTGCTCGTAGCTGTTGTCCTTTTATTCAGACACAGAGAGAGAGAGAGAGGGAGGGAGAAATGATGGGCTGGGCAGTGACTAAGTAACCTGTTTGTGATGGTGAGTGCTCGGCTCTCTGCACAGAAAAAGGCCAGTTGTTTCCAGTTATACACACTAGGCTAGAGCCGGGGAGGCACTCAGGTACAGTGTGTCAGAGACCTCACAGATACAGCACCGGGGGACAGAGTGGAAGCTGAAACGCTTCAGTACCAAACAACACGTTGCTGAAGTCACCATATATATATTTATATCTATACATATTTTTTTAGGTTTATTTTTTTGGTGACTCAGTTGCGGCGCACAGTCTCTCTTGCAGTCACACGTCACACGTCACACTGGCAGCTCATAAGTTGCCATTTCACCAACACCATTTAGCCATGACATGACAGCACTTGACATTTCTGGTAGGTTACCTCCAGCCGGCGGAGAAAGTGTCAGTGGTATCTGTGGGATATGCTTATCTGCATGTTGGAAGGTGCTGGTAGGGGGAGACGGTGGCAGGGGGGGGGGGGTCTCTCCTGTCACAAGTGTGAGACAGGCAAGGTATGTGCACACGTGTGAGAAGGTGGCTGTGATCAGATTAAAAAGGTTGTGTCAAACTCTGTGGGACGGTGTGTCAGGGGTATTAAAAGTTCAGCAGCAGTGGAGGAAGAGGTGTATTTATTCTAAATTTGATCAAATCTGTTGTTTGAGAACTGAATCAAATCAAAGCTACATCTCTTGTAGAGTTGTCCTGCTAGATGATATGGAGGCAAAGACTTTTGCTAAGATTGTGGAGCGGCGTGTACGAAAGGCGTTAAAGGCTGAACAAGAAGAGCAGGGTGAGTCTCAGCGTGGAGTTGGCGAACTTTTGTATAAGACGCTTAACAAACGTACACAATAATTAACCTGTTGTCCTGTTTTATCACGGCATTATGATCCGCTCGTTATGAGAATACATTCTTGATCAGAGATTCAGGAACAGGAATGATCTGAGATGTATGAATGAAAAAAATACAAAACACAGGGAGCTGATGTGATGAGTCTTATCAATGCAGTCTGCTTCCATACCAATAAAACTAATCACTGCATTGCAGATGATCAAACCTGAAGGTCACACCTTGTAGAGCGTGTGTGTGTGTGTGTGTGTGTGTGAGAGAGAGAAAGAGAGCATGTTTGCATGCATGTGTATGGTTCAGTTTCTCAGTTATGTTCTTCATGCCAAACAGGAGGAGGTTTTTTTTTGGTATGTTCGCAGCACTTGAGGAGTTTATTCCGTGTTATTTGTTTCTGCATGAAATAATCTTTTTCGAGGCCAAAGTAGATTGATTTAAGGCTCTGGATCTACAGTCCCTCTCCTCTCCTCTCCTCTCCTCTCCTCTCCTCTCCTCTCCTCTCCTCTCCTCTCCTCTCCTCTCCTCTCCTCTCCTCTCCTCTCTTGACTCATGAACTTCCTGACCTGACAAACCCACTTGCTCACAATAACTGAGTCTTGAGTCGACACCTTACCTAACGTGACATTAGGGCTGCTCTTTGATAATGGCTAATGAAGCAGTCACTTTGGCGGACCTGCTCTTTATCCACTGACTCTAAGGCCGAGCAAACATCTTGGCCGTCTTTTGTGACATTCTCAATAGAGTCATCTTATCCCGGTTTAACGGCAGAGGAGTTATGTAACAACTCAGAAATCTGTGTTGAAGTGCATATACGTCAATATCGTATTCTTTTAGATATGTGCTATACAGTATCCACCAATCATTATTCACCAATCATAATGCCAAGGTATAGAAAGACTTGTAAGATTGTGATTACATGCCTCTGCTCTGCTCTCAGTCTTGTATGCCAGTGTTCAAGGAAGTGATAGAAGTGAAAGAAAGGTACATAGTTTAGTAGATGTATGATCCTGGTTTGTGCTAGTTAATGCATCTGTCTCATTATTGGATATGCACTCAAGTGAGGATTGTGAGAATAAGACGTGGAGGTATGTTAATGGAGGCTGACTGTGTATTGCCCTGGATTTGCTAAGGTCATGTGATCAGCGATGGTCAGTTTTGCATGGAAATTTCTTCACCTCTCAAGATCAGGTGTAAAAATAGTTCCGACTGGATTTGCACAAGCCACACATGAGATACAGAGGTGCAGAAGTTGAATGTGAACCATCCTTTATTCAAAGTGTGAGTACACTACAAACATACCTCATATGTAACATGTTGAATTTGAATTCTGCACCAAAGTCCAAAGTGCTGATGTTTTCCCGCTGCTTCGTTACGAGTTTACACTGTTTTAATGATGACAGTTGCTGAGTCTGTAGCGAGCTCCCTGTGTGAGGATGGTTTTGCTGTGTGAATGTGGGAGTGTGTTATAAGACAGTATGTACAGCACAGTGAGAGAAAGAGAGAGAGAGAGAAGGTCTGGCCAAGGTGCATCACTGTACCTCGCTCAGACTACAGTACATCCAAAATCCTTGAAGCTGAGTAAAAGTAAAATCCCTTTTTTGAGCGATTGTACTGTCAGATCGTAGCTTAGCTGCTCCATCAGAGGATCCTATTAACACAGTTTTGTTATATTTGTTACATGACCATGATCTGACCAGATAAATGGTGCTATCAGGTTTGTATTTGTTGCAGGGAAGAACAGGTGATTTATAGAACCACTGGCATTAAAAAACCTAAGCTGTGTTCTTTTCTTTTTTCTTTTTTTTTTGTTTCAAAGGTTTGATTTCTGAACTCAGCTCGACTCAAATTTCCAAAGGATCAATATTAAAACCCACTTAAAGGTTAATGCACTTTCTCCTGCTCTGAGGGTTTAGTACGTTGTACCAGTTGGTCTAATTTAAAATCTTTTGGAGAAAAAAATCTGAAGAATCTGTGAAATATTTGAAGTGATATTTGAAAGATAAAAAAAAAATGCAAATGAATAATACAAAATTCTGGTGAAAAATGCATTATATAAAACCCACTGCCACACAAATACACAATCATTTTTTCTCACTTTGTCCTTATACTTAGATTGAGATGTCTTTGCTTCAGATAATCACATTAGCAAATAGCACCTTATGCTATCCTTTGTTTAAATACACTAATTCCTTAATGGAGTTGTGTGTAAATCATGCAGTTAAACATTAAATTAGCTTTTCTTCCCAGCAGGAGATTGGGCTTTCAGATAGCTCCAATTTCAGATCTGAAAAGGCCCAACTCTGGGCTGCTAACTCACATCTGCATGAGCCATCGTTGTCTGCACACGTAAAGAATAACCAACACTCTGACAGGCGGCCATGTGAATGATAACAGTTAGTTATTTCTTCTTACAGTCTTGGCAGGACACATTATCCAAGGACACATTGATAACTCCAGCCGAGGTCAGCGTGACTTCAAACCACATGTTGACAAAATTGTATTTGTCAAGAAGAAAAGTGAAGAAATGCAACAACCTTTTAAGGTGGTCCATATATTTACCAATTCGACTCCATTTGAGCGTGTGCATAGCTGTAATTTTTAAGGTGGAACAGAGGAAAACCACTGAAACGTATCCCTTTCAGCATTTCTCCTCATACTCACAGTGACCTCTTTCAGAGTGGTCTCAGTATTGAGGGA
Source organism: Trachurus japonicus (assembly GCF_045865225.1). Lineage (NCBI taxonomy): Eukaryota > Metazoa > Chordata > Actinopteri > Carangiformes > Carangidae > Trachurus > Trachurus japonicus. Next base: position 21,484,544 of record NC_140927.1, read on the forward strand.
AACAGAATATAACATTACAGTGCTGACCTAATTGCCTGACCTCCCTGTGCTATTCATCTTTGTGATAGAAGCTCATCGCTATTTCTAAGGGATCAATAGGGAAGCAGCCATTCAAGCGCTCGCAGCGGGGAATACTATACTATTCGACACTAGATGTCCTGATTTGTGAGATAAAGTTACCTCATTTTGAATATTTCATTCATGGAATAACGTATAATAATGCACTCAGAGTAAATTGAGATGACAGAATAATGACAGCGCTGTACGTTAGTCTTGCTCTAAGTGAAAAATAACAGTGGCTACATTGACTTCATTACCCTTAGTGTGTGAGTGTGTTCGGTGTGTAAAGAGTGTTATGTTTAAGAAGGGGATAAAAGAAGAGGGTGGTTTAAATTCCCCCCAGCAGAGACAGAGGAGACAGCTTTTTTGGAGGTAAACAAGAAAGAAAGGGTGAAGAGTGACTCTCTCCTGCTTCTCCTGAGAATCACATGACGAGCTGATAGAAAGAGGAGGCTTTGATAACGATCAGTGAAGCAAAGAATCACTTTTTTTTGTTGTCAAGGTATCCTCACAGCGTACAGAGGTCACTGCCCCGGCGCTGATGTAGATCTGTGTTTCTAAAAACCCGTCGTTGATAGCGTCGAGGGCAAAAGGCCGCCGATTCAAAACCCGTCCCTAATGAAGCGGAGAATCCTCCTAAATCACCGGTATAAAACAAGTGATGGATGTACTGTAGAGACAAGTTGTGAAATGTCATAGTGCTGATAACTTTAAGAAGTCATCTTCTACTTTAAATGATATTCCGAGAAATACTCTGCTGTTAAAGATAATAAATGTGCTTTTCGACTGGCTTCACCCACTTATGTGACCGCTGACTGTTAACACCACTTAGCTCCGCACGCCACATCTACAAGTTGTTATGAATACAGAGAGAAAATGAAGTGAATCTAAACTCAATCTTGGACATTGTAGTGTTAATGTGTGAAATTGTGAGGTTTCTCAATTTGTATTTGCACACTTGAGTCTCTACACGCTGACGCAGACGGATTAACCTGTGGCGGCGGTCTCATGAATGGGTCAAACCCAGGTTGAATGCATGTTCAGCCGAGCGAGCCATGCGTGGGTTTTCTGTACAAAGGGCTGTAATTCAGCAGTTAATATGAAAGCCTGATCTAGATAATGTGTGTGTGTTTTTTTTTATATATATATTTGTGAGATTGACGTCACACTGTGTGTATTCTTTGGCTTGCTTTGCTCTCGTTGTTGTGTACTGGTACGTTTTTATTGGCATCTTACTTTCTCTAACCGAGCTCCTGTGATTGATTGATCTGATGGCTGTATCTGTCTCCCCAGGGCTTTCTGCATGTTCGCCGCTCACTTGTCTTTCTGTTGCTATAAAACCTAAAAGAGCAGGGCTGTCTCCATGCTTGGTTGAAGCCGTATGATGGTGACATATTGTATGTTTTCCCCAGGTCAAATGTCAACAGACACAGACTCACTGGAGATGAAGTCAGACTATTAATCTAACTTTCTCTTGTTTCCTGTGCTGTACTGTAAGTGTTGGGGTGTTTTGAACGCTACCTTGAGATGTTTCCTTGCCTTTCTAAGCCATCAGTTTAATCCTGTGCAGCCTTTGCGCTGGGGTCCTTATCTCCCCCTTATCTGTTTGTGATGCACTTTATTTCCTTTTCCTCCTCCTCTGCTGTATCACTTTTCCCTGCAAGGGCAACATCGGCTCCCCTCGACCTGCTCCAAAATGACCTGTCAGTAAAATCTGATCCTTTCAGACCGAGCAGGACCGGTCTTTTGCATGCCAAAGTCTTAGTGATGGGGGCCAAATGTCCTCCCGGTGCCCTCCAACTCAACACGGCAGCAAGAAAAGGCCTCCTAATGTCTCCACAGTAACTCTAGATTCTGTTGACACCGACAAAGGAGGTTGCGACCGCAAAGGGGGGCGGTGGGGGTGGGGGGGTGCATGCGTTTTTCTGACCAACCAAATCAGCAGTCTTTTCTGACCAGCGGAAAAAAGAGCCGGAATGGGGATGTGCGACAATCGCGGATCAATGCGAGCAAGAGCAAAAATATGTCAGATCTGAGACTTTATAATAGAATGAGCATTGACAGGGAAGCTGAGACGCGGCCACTGTTGAACCTTCTGGATCATAAAAAATGGAAAGTCATCGTGTTTTGTCCCAGACAGACAGACAGACTGTTGATGAAGGGGAAAAGTTGCTTTAGTTTTTCCTCACCATGAAGAACATACAGGTCCTAAGTCCATCAGACGTACTGTGTTGTGGCTGCTGTAAAGTTGAAACTATGAACTGCTCCATCACCATTTTTGCAACTGAATCTAATTTTGTAGGTTAATGTTGCAGGAGCAATTTGGGTCTTTGTTTTCCTTTCCTTACTTCTTTTTTTCCTCATTCTAGCTGAGACAAAAATATGCCAGCGATGATCGAGCAGGGAGTCAGCTGCAATTTTCCTGTTGCGTCTCAGCGAAGATTTGATTTTAGCACTTTACGCCATAGATAACGCACAGAGCTCTCATCATCTAACATCATTAAGATCATCAGTTTGCACATACTACTGTCGCTGTGTTTGTGCTATACACTCATGTGCACCGGTCCAGGCTAAATCCAGTTGTCAGATTTACTGATTCGCACCGCGCCTTATTTGATTACCCCATTGATGTGAGATGTTGGCAGCTACGTTGATGGTGAGGAAAGGTAAGAGCAGCTGACAAGGACACTCGGTGAGGCACCAAGGTCCTTGTGTCATACACACCCTGCACCATGTCACTCCTTGCTGCTGAGCTCTTCAGAAAACTGCCTCCTCAGACTCTCTATATTAATGTGTTTGGAGCTGATCTTATTAGAGGTGCTGGGATAAAAATAGATGGAGGAACAAACCACTGAACACAATTACATATAGTATGTGTTTATACAAGAGAAAGTGGGTGACAGGACACCTGAGGGTTAATGGTATTGTAGTAAAACTACAACATAAGCAAAAAAAAAAGTCATCAGTGTTGTGCGGCACCACATATTCATATTAGATAACATGTAGATTTAAAAAAAAAGGTGTAAACAATTGTGAATTGAATCTCTGTCTTGTTTGTCCGTGGTCTAACATGACACCACCCAACGTCATGAATCTGTCACCTGCTTGTCAAATCATGTTGTTCACAAGTGAGCTGACAAATTGAATCTGTCCCTTTCTGGTTAATTTAGTGCCACAACACAAGGGCTTTGCTGTATAGCCAGTAAATACGAACGTGACTTATAACTGTTGTGTGTATGGATCGCAGGTCTGAGGCTCATCCACGTTATGTCATTGTGAGAGAGGGATCATGGCCCTTTTATCGTTCATTATATCACAGAAGATAGGGGGACGTATGTCCAGGGCTCATTCTTATTGCCCCGTGGGACAACATGATTTATAGTGCATATAAGCCATGAGAAATGATGTGCTACATGCGGCCATTGCTCTGCGCTTGACAACATAAAGGTTCCTACAGGCTCCTCTGAATGGGGACAATCAGGGGAAGATTTGTGGTGTCGCCACAACGCTTTTTGTCCCCTTTGATGATGAATAATTAGTCAAAAAGTTGTAGATAATGGTTACAAATAAAATTCACCTTGGTGTTAGGACTCCTTTTTCTGTGTTAATTGAACACCAGTATATTGGCACGAAAGCAAACCTTTTAAAATGACTCTTTTGTTGGGGAAGTGGCTGATTTTTCTTCTAAATACGACTCTTGTTCTCTGGGATTGTATCGAAACACAACCAAGTATGCTTTGCTGTATTTATTTTAGCCTCAAAGTTCACCTGAAGTAGACTGGGATGTCATTATTTTTTCCAGGTATCTCGTTGTAAAACAAAATTATTAGACAATTCAACAACTTTGACCTATTGGTACTGTGAGTGTGAAAATCAGGGGTTCAGACAGTGAGAACTAATCCTCTGGAGAAAAAATACTGTTCAATAGTTGAGATATTTCAGATGTGAGGCAGACAGATGCTTCTCAACCATGAAAATGACACGTTTTACTTAAAAAAAAAAAAAAAGGAACAAAAAACTCAAAGCGACTAAAGATTAATGCACGCATAACTGGATCTGTTCATCTGATGATATTATACATCTAGAGGCATTAAGGAGGGAAATGTAGTTGCACACAGAAATAAGTAACACTAAAAGTTAACTCTGCCGTCTGCCCTGAACACAGGCTGACGGGGGACATTCAATTACAGTTCTTACAGATGAAAAAAAAACAATTTCCAAGCTCTTGTGAGTCCTTTTACAAAACAAGGTCGTGGATCCCAGGAGCAAAAGAGGCACAGTGGTTGCATAAAGATTATAAAACCCTCCCCATATACACCATGTGAACTTGTGTTGAGGGCCAAGCGATGACTTGCCACTTCAATCTCTGCTCCAGATGTTGTTTGGAGTTAGATGGCTTTTTGTGTGCAGAGGCCTAGGTGAACGCTGGGAAAGCATTAACTATTCAACAGTGTGTAATGTTAAAAAAAAAAAAAAAAACAGTACAGTGAAATATTCATAATGGAATTGTCATGGCTCGGAAAAGTCTTACTTATTGATGCAACTCATGTGATGGAAATTGTTAACGGGTTGTATATGGATAAACATGCTTATGAAACAGCTGGCTTCTGCTGTGCAAACCTATGGCATGTGTTAGTGGCTGGCTGCGTCCTCGTTTCTCACCACTCGCCCCTGTCCCACATTCTCCCCGTACAGTAGCCAGGACACAGCTACCTTTTTAAAAGCCGGCGCTAGCTTGCTTCTTCTTTGCTATCAGCAACGTTGCAGTGACTAAAAGCTGTTTGTTTGCAGTCAGCCGGGGGAGACATGACCTGTGTAGTTGATAACTGAACAGCATGCCCAGACTCGGAAGTCCCACCTGCCATCACGCACAGACACAAGCAGGGTTGTTGTTGTTGCTGTTTTTCTGACAACACTAGGCCTACTTTAGTTTTTTCCCTCTCTTCTGCATTTTGCTGTTTTCCCCACTGGCAAAGTAAATCCCCTGTATGGTTATCTCAATGAATGAATTCACTACTGCTGCTGCCACAGGTATCGCAGGTGTTGTGTGAGAGAGAGAGAGAGAGACTCGAGTACAGAAAAAGTGCTGACAAACATGAAGTCAAACTGTTGCGGATGTGTCACTATAGCACAGTGGTTTGTTTCTACCTGTGTGTGTGTGTGTGTGTGTGTGTGTGTGTGTGTGTGTGTACGGTCCTGTATCCTGAGTCATTTTTCATTCATTTTCCACCTTTTTGAATTTTGTGCTGCAAAACCACCTGTGTTACCCTGAGAATCAGGAAACACCTGCTTTGGCTTTGTTGAGTAGAGACTCAACCAGGGTGACCCACACAGGAAAATAAAACCCTGACCCCCCCCCCCCCCACACACACACACACACACACACACGCTCCCACACAACCCATTGCTCCACTTTTCACCTCTAATTGGAGAACCATTAGTTCCCACCTGGAGTCGAGTCTAGACTTGCTTGTACTTGGGAAATGATAGAAGGTGTAATTGACTCCGGGTCAGTCTCTCTGTGTGTGTGTGTGTGTGTGTGTGTGTGTGTGTGTGTGTGTGTGTGTGTGTGTGTGTGTCGTGTTTTTTTCGTTCTGTGTGTTCCTTCTTCCCTCTCTCTTTCCTTTCAATGGAGCTGTGTGCTTCTCTCACCAGTCACCTCTCCTCCATAAGGAAGCGCTGCCCACACCAAGCACTTAAAGATAATCTGTTTCATTGCTTTCAAAATACACATCACATATAAAGCAAGCTTTCTAATACAGCAATTATTGCAAATTTATTAAGAATGATGTGTGTGTGTAAATGTTTGTGTGTGCATGTGTGTGTGGCCTGTGCAGGTGTGGTCTAGTTGGATACAGTACAGCAGCTGTTGCTTGCACTCTGTCCTGTTGAATTTATAATGGTTTTAACCCCCTCCCTCTTTAGAACATGGAGCAGGAGGCACTTTTGCCGCCCGTTGTGGGAATGGACGCATGACAAAGCAGGCTCTTAAGAGAAAGTGAAGGGTCTCCTTTAAGCTAGGAGCCATGTGCATGATGTGGTTCTGTGGTGCTGCAGTCAAACCAACCCGTTATTAAATATGACTTTACAGCACAGTGAAACAGAGTGTATTCTCGTGTGTACGTGTGCGTTTGAGGGAAACTTTTTAGTGCCTCCATCCAGGTTGTCGGGTTGCAAACGTGAGTCAGTAATTCTAGTTTTCTCTGTGAAATGCTTAGGTACAAGCCATGTTCATTCGTGTAAAAAGCAACGTTTGATGAAACCTTTTCAACACCGTCTCACTATATATAAGTGGAGGATGGAAGGAACAAAGAAAGTGCTGTCAATTTGTCAGATGTGATACCGAGCCGCACCAAACCCTCCACACTTTAAACTAACAGTAGTACAATGTAAGGCACAAACCTCCATTCATTCCTAAGTATTTCCAGGTTAGAGTGACCCAAAGCCATTTAGGAGTGGACTTAACTCCACATAAAGTAAAGCTGCAGCTGAATTGTGAATGGAAAAAACCCTGTAGCAACTTAAATTGTATGTATTTAAGCCATGGTCCTGCGGAGATTTACAGTGTCTAGCTGAACTTTTAAATGGTTAACAACATTATTGTTTAAACACTAAGGTCTTTGTGAAATTACCATGTAAAAGAGTAAATAATGTCCTCAATGGAGAGTTTGATTTATTCATTTCAGTGGCCTTTCGAATTGCTCCTCAGAAACTGTTTCCAAGGCTGGTCCATAGGAAAACAAAGGAGTACATATGCCTCATTCATTCAGCCTGAATATACCGGTAGATCTGTTTAGTATTGCTATTATATCCTATTATTATCTTGACAGAGCCAGTGAATACTCACAGTGAGGATACAGTGATTACAGCAGCATTAAATGAGATGTACACAACAAGAGAGAGCAATGCATGTGCACCTGTTCACACTAATGGGCAGATACACATCTACAAAATGAGTTCTGGCTTCCTGGTTGCACAAGAGCTGTATAACATAATGTCAGCAACATGTGTAAACAATGGCATCATATTGACAGGCTCAGTACGCGCTCTGGGTTTTTAACCACAGCAGTGTCTTTTGCAACTTAATAGTTCTGTATGGTACAGTTTACAGGCATAACAACACTGTAGTAGGTTTGCTGAAGGACGTCACAAAGTGAGTGCAGGCTAAAGCTGTTAGTTCAGATTTAGATTTTTGGCTTTTAAGAATAATGAAATCATTTACACCGTTTATTTTTGGCATGCTTGCACCGTAGCAGTAAACTACACACCAAATGTCTTCTAACACCTCTTGTTATTTTCAAACCTCCTTTTATTGCTCCCTATTTGTGTTTTTATTTGAGTTGAAAAAATACTGAATTAATTATAGCTAATTGTTTTTTTTATGGCCCGTTTGTCTTGAACTCAGATCCACTCGCCCCCCCACCACCATCCATCATGGGAGGAGAAGGGGGTTGTACGGCGCAGACGTCTGATTTATCACCACTCACTGTTGGCAACTAGAAAATGTAGTGAGGCTCCCATTAGTCCAAATGGATCGTGTTGGCCAATACTCTTCACTACTACATACCGTTGAAGAACAGAGTTTTTCTAAATATACTAAAGAATACACAGACTGAATGTGTGCAGGAGAGAACTGTGGTAAAATAAATGAATGGACTTCCTGATCTCATGGCTCAACAATCTCAGTCAATCGCATGCTGATTGATTAGTAGGTGAAAGCGCTGTGGAAGACCATGTGTTTTAGATATTTGATTGGACCATAACACAGAGCAGCAAATCTCAGTGTGGCGTGACCTCACAGGAAGCCAATCCCCCATTAAGAGGTAAAGTGTTGAAATTACATTTCAATACCACCGCTTATGCAATAATAATAACAACAGTGCCAGTGCACATAAACACAGTTTTTGCATGTACTTGGGAGAGACCTTGAGGAGATTTGTAACACTGCAAGCTGCAAGTTGTAAATAACGAGAGACTGAAAATAAACTGTAAATTAATAACAGTGTCTTTTGTAGTATCAGAATCATGCTCAGCGCTAAAAATTAAATTACTTTTGGTCTTAATTTCCAACGCCAGATAGTGTATTTGGACGAGTTCATCAGTTTCCAGTGTCCCCTGGAAACTTGTCTGTATTGGCTCAAGTTCTGTGTTGTCCTGGATGACTTGAAGTGTTGGTGTATGTTTGAAGCTAATTTTTTTCATGTCTTGTAATGTGTCATGAAGTCCATGTGTGTTGTTTGTGGTTATCTGTTGTATCTTTGTATTTTGCCATGCTGGTTGCTTATTTGTTGTTGCTCACTTTATGTTGTTAAAGGGATAGTTCAGTATTTTGGCAAATTGGTCCATTGCCATAATCTCTATAGTCATAGCAGTAGGTTCGTTACCTTTAATTGTCAGTGCAAGCTATTTTTAGAACAGCAGAGCAGAGCTGTGAGCTGCTCAGAGCTACACTACGAGGCTCATGGGATTTCTTGGTTTCCCTAATCAAACTCATCAAATACACAATCCAACAACTACAAAACGCTCTCGTAAACAAGTTGTGACCTGCACATTCACCACGCTATGAGATAATAACGGAACGTTACGAGACAGAGTTGTTTTAGAGGGAAATGCAGAGACTGCTTGCTGAAAAACTGCCTCAGACCGAAACATGCATGAAGTTACTGCGAAAACCACTCTCTTAACGTTCCGTTATTATCTCATAGCGTGGTGAATGTGCAGCTCACAACTTGTCAACAGCCTCCGTAACGTAGCTCTGAGCAGCTCACGGCTCTACTCTGCCTTTCTAAAAATAGCTTGCACCAACAATTAAAGGTAACGAACCTACTGCTATGACTATAGGGATTATGGCAATGGGCCAATTTGCCAAAAATGTTGAACCATCCCTTTAAGTTAAAAAGCTGTATAGTGTGCCCATTTTGGATTTGCTTAGTTTAGCTATGCTTGAGTTTAGCACTGTAGTACAACAATAAATGGGGCAACAGATGTACATGTGAGCACAGGTGGAGCCGGGTGGGGGACATCCACTTTGTGCTCCCACTGTGCACATATTCCAGAGACCAAGAGAGAGCAGGCAAGAAGAAGGGAAAAGTGTTTTTCCATTAATGTTTTTGCCTGCATATCCTGTGTGCGCGTGTGTTAGGCGGCCGGTGTGTGTACGTCTCGTGTACATGTACGTATCGTGTGTATGTGTGTGTGTGTGTGGCGGCGCGAGCCTGCCTGCTTGTTCGCTCATGTCCTACATCAAAGTGTAGTAGCCATGCCGTTTGTCTGAGCGAGCACGTTTCATTTCAGTATTTATGTGGCTGCGTGCGCGGTGAGTTATAGTGGTGGAGGAAGTTCTGCCTTCAGATACAAATGGCATCCATCCAGACCAGAGCAGCGTAGCTCTGATGAATCTGTTTCAGTGCAGATTCTCCCCACAGCAAAGCCACTACACCACTGTCCACTGAAGCAGATTACATTAATCAACCCCCCCTTCTCTCTTACTCTGGCTCCGTCTCTGTGTATTTCCTGTGCATGCATTTGCTTGTGCGTATTGTGTGTATACTTGGACTCCATGTCACATTGCAGGAGTTATATGGCATAATGGTTTGATAGAAATACTCAATGGAGTTTGAAATATTCAGTGAGATTTGAGTTTCAAAAGAGCGACACAGGGAGCAGTTTTACTCAGTGATGTATTCACTGTTCGGCTTCCTGTTATTATTTGTAAAGATGTTATTGTGCTTTAATGGGCATCTCAGCCTGAACACATTAACATTTCTCATTTGCACTGTGTGTTACGTCTCCTCCTAGGTTACTGTAAATAAACACAAATGGGACATTTAAGTGATATATTAGACGTATCAGGTGTAAGCATAGCTGCACAGTTATGACAAACCCTTGTGGCTCGTGGATTAATCTGTCAAAGGCGGCGTTCTTTTTCTTTTCCCTGTCTTCATGCCATAAGCTTCGAATTGTTTTCCTTCCTTAACATACAGCCTTGTTGTTTCTGTTTTCACATTCATACATCATGTAATTTTAATTGACTTGTGTGTTGTTTCTTTTAGTGCTTGATTTTCAAACATTTAGAATCTCAATCTTGTTTGTTGTTATCACTCCTCTTCATACTGTAAGTGACTTGTTTAATATTACATATAGTCCCAGAGCTGATGCCTCACATAAGTTTTGGCTGAACTCTTGACTCCATTTTTTTTTTTTGCATAGGACAAAAACTGGAGCATCTTTTATTGTGTATTTGCTGTGGGAGGGGATTAATTTATGTTCACGCTGAGCAAGAAGAACAACGGTGTTGGGGTTTGTGCTAGAGCACAACAACGGTTTCAGTCACCAATATAAACTCTCTGAGCAAACATTTGGCATATGAGAATTAGAGTACATAACGGACTTGTGAGTAACCCTTTAATTTTGCGGTTTAGCAGAAAAGGCGCTGGTGAATCCTGTTCATTCCAATCCTCTTTGTCCATTATAATCTATACTTTCCTCTCTTTCCTTCCCATAGCTCCTCTGTCACCCTTACTATCTCTTACTTCCCCACATACACACACACACATCCCTGCTCTCTTTTCCCTCTCCAGCCCCTCTCTCTGCCCCCACCAACCCCTCCTCTTTGGTGCATATGGAAACTCTAAGAATAGCCCTGTCACCTGATGGGCCTGATAATACCGTATTGATGCCAGCCCTACGCTGCCCTGCGCTACCCCGTGTGGGAGTGTATGCTGCAAAATGAGCCAGTTAGTGACTGCTCAAGTGGCTGCGCATCGGTGTGCGTGCATGCGTGCGTGCGTGCGTGCGAGCGTGTGTGCGTTTCCCACCAGGAAGCAGGGGATCAGTGGGTTGTTGACATCCAGAGTCCTGTTCTGCAGGAGCTTAAGTCACCCGGGGGGGACACTGTGTTGCTGATGAGTGCAGCTCGACGCAAAGGGGACAGGGAATACACCGCCGTACCCCTCTCTCTTTCCCTTTCGCCGTCTTTCGTCTCAACCTCTACCCCTCTCTCCCTCTACCTCCCTGCCTCTTCTCTCCCTTCTGTCTTTTGTGTCTCTCTCTCTGTTTAGTCATACCTCACAATCCGACAGTTTTCCACTCCTCTTTCTTCTCTCTGAGTCACACGTCAATATCTTTGTGTACACTTAACCTTTCCACGTTTTTCCTGTGCCTCTCACCTCCCTCCGCTGATCACACACACTGGATCCTCTGTGATGACACATGTGGTTTATTCAGTGGAAAACACTGTGTACTCTGCCGGCGTGCTATTCAGTCGGGAGAGGGAAAGGGAGGATGGAGGAGCAGAGGGAGAAAGAGACAGTTGGCATTCTTTGTGCTGATAATCCAGCCCAAAATTTTCCAAAGACGGTATTTGAGTCACAGTTAATCTTAAGCTCCTAGAAGGAAGAGACTCAGACCTAGGCTAATGTAATAATTCCTCTGCCTGTGCTTTTCTCACAGCAAGAAATATGATCTCATTTTAGTGTAACATTTACAGTATAGGTAGAGTTTTACTAAATAAGACATCCACAAAACAACAACAACAAGACAACAAGTGGTCTAAATGGCAGAATGACAATTAAATCTCACCCCTGACCTTCACTGCACGCTTTCTCTCTCTCTCAGTTCATTATACTGTCAGATTTTCAAGGAAAGGCACAAATGTAATGTGGAAAAACAGAAACACTCTTCATGTAACAATTCATATTCATTTGTTGAAATGAATGATGTAAATAAATGATATAAAAATTGCAATTGTCACACATATGACTCACAGTTTTAGCAGCAGTGGTTATTTTTTGCTTTCCACTTTCAATGGGGGAAAAAAATGATGATGTGACAGTTTTTCTCTTTCCCTCTGGGGTCAGCGTGGTCCCTGGCGGCTGTGGCTGAGAAGGAAGAGCGGGCCTGGTTGTCCACTAATTAGAGGGTCGGTGGTTTGATCCCCGGCCCCTTAAGGCCACGTCCTTGGGCAAGATGGTTCTTCCGTCATTGCATGAGCTACTGTATGGGTATGACGTATGAGTGTGATGTGTGAGTGGATGGGTGAATGTGGCAAGTAATGTGAAGTTCTCTGGTTGGTCAGTATGGATAAAAACATACAATTTAAGTTCATGTCAACTTAAAAAAGGTTACATGGTCAAGCATTAATAAGCATTGCAGTCGATCGATACATTTACAATCATGTGCAAATGTTCCACCTGTATAACATGTGGATGTGCAGAGGCACTTTCAAGAAGAGATGTCACTGTTGTTGTCATGCAAACGAATATTTCTCCATGTGTTATTATCAGGGCCACTTTATTTCTCCATAAGGAGGCTCTGCCACAGCTGGGGATTGAGGAAACTGGCAGCCTGAGCCAGCCACAGTAAGCCTGCTGTTGTGTGGTGCAGGCCGCAGCAGCTGCACTGTGTGACAGCGCGAATGTAACACTGGAAATGACAAGAGACGCCTTGATCCTCGCGCTGAAAACCTGGCTGTCTTTGCTCGTCAGTGAGTGAAAACGCATTTAATTCATCAAAAACAAAAATGCGAACCTGTACTACTCATCAAGTCCGATGTTTGTTGCTTTTCTGCGTCGATACAACAAAATCATTTTAAGATGTCACCTTGGGTTTTTATGTACGTATGTAAATGAGTTTAATTAAAATAATCAACAGATTAACTGATGATGATGATGATAATTGTGGCCGCGTTTTCAGATCCCAAAGCAAAGGCACTTTTCCTCCGTGTCCCTCGTGCAGCATATAGTGAACAGTTAGTACTCTTGTTTGCACACTCTAAAAACACACAGGACGGGAAAAAAATAAAGTTAAGAAACAACAGTTGCTGTTTTTAGAAAAACACTCCTGTAGTTAAGAGTCCCTTTTTACTGTTGCAGTGGGCAGAGAGCAGCGCAGCAGCCATCGCTTGTGTTTTACCCTGCGGTAGAAACTTGTCATGTGTGTTCTTCCTCCAGATTCCAAGTGAAGTGAGTATTGTCTAATTATGACACAGTGCAGTTAGTGTGTGCCACTCTTCCTAATGATAAGTGACTGGACACAGAGGATAGGCCTTGTCGTACACCCCGCATGCTTTATTCATGTCGACTGTACAAGGAAACTGCATTGGGGCAAACAAGCCATGTTTCCTGTCCTGATCTGAGGAGAGAAGCTTCATTTTTTTGGGGAAGGGGGTGGGCAGGGAGGCAGCCCGTTTATATCAACCTTGAATAATGCAGCATATGTTGTTGTTTTTAAAATATTTAGATAAGCACTATTCTTCACTCGTTTGTTGTTTCTCTTACATAATCTAACCAACTTTGGCAGATACATGTGTTTGTTGAAAGAAAACACACAGGCTGTGCATTAATGGGTTGATCCGCTGTGTGTGTGTGTGTATAGGGCATTGGACTGTACACAAAACATACATAAAGATAAAATGTATGAACTGAAATCTTGGAGACACTTTTTTTTCTCTCCTCTGAACAGCATTTTTCTGTGAATGCTGCTGGGTCATGAGCACAGCCACTGAAATTTCGCACGATCGTTATTATCAGTGGGCTACTAATGGTATTCACTTGTACAGCAACACCTAAGGTAATCCACTATCCTCTTTTGAAGATGCTGCTTTAGCCCCCTACCCCTTCATCCAAAAGAGAATCAGGATGTCTCTACCTCTGACATGAAGGCGCAAAATGGAGGTAGTAAGGGGCAGAAATGGGATTGGGCCTAGTACTAGTGCATCTTGTTGTTAAATTTGACATAAGTCTAAAATTAAACTGGTTTAGAGATAGATTTTTCATCTGATCGTGAAGGGGGCGGCCTTAGTAAAGATAATAGGGGACACATGAATATAGGCCAGTGGCACATCCACATAGCTGCTTGAAAAAAAAAAAATCTTGGGGAAACTGTTTCATGTATTTGCCACCAAGAAGAGATTTTGATACCAACTTCAAGCAAGCTATCCCTACTCCTGTTGTAACTTGCGTTGTTCCACTTGGGACTGTGTGGGTCTGCACAAACTGGATTTGACTGATGTCTTCCTCACTTTGCCTGCTAGCTTAGTTTTCCTCTGTTATTATGCTTTTTGTTACAGAGAATCTTTTTGCGATATTATATAATTCCCAGCGCAGCTCCACGTCAAGCTTCAGCCTGACTGGAGGTCTAATCAGAGTTGTGGAAACCTCCTAAGCCTGTATATCACTGGTCGTGTGCTTCAGGCCACTGTGATCAGGAGCTCATACATGACGTTTCCACAGACTGGATTCTTTTGGTCCTTTCGAAGGTGGTTTTGGATCCACCAGGAAGTGTTGTCTGAGCAAGAAGGCCTGAAAACCAAACCAGAAGTGCAGTTTATTGACAGTTAGCTGGATCGAGATCAAGATGTTTTATGATCAGCCCCGTAGTTATTCTCCGATATATAATGGCTTGCTTTCTTAGATGAATAGAAATGGCTATAGGGTTGGGGTTGGTTCTGATATAATCATGATTTCTAATGAGAACATGCATGTGATCTGTTGATGCAATTAACACAGTTTAATTGCCTGTATCTGGACATGATTAGAATATAAAATCAAAGTTTTGTGGACTAAAAACAATTAGGTTTAAGTGCAGATGCAGAACTCACTTTGCTAAAGGTGCTTTTTTAATAGCATGGTTATGATCCATCACTAGAAAGTCTCCCTGCACATGAATCAGGGAGAACATTAACATGTAAACCAGCATCACTCAAAGTCAAACCGCATTCGCCGGTAATAACTGATTAACACTGTTCAACGTTTGGAAACTATTAATTTTGCCTCCATATGAAACACAATTACGAGATAGTTTCATCCAGGATTAACAAATTCATCACCAGGCTGCATTTAAGGAACCAAATTAGCGGAATGAGAAATGATAGGATTATTTAAACCCGATAAAAGCATGTTAGTCTGAATAAACCTAGACTGCTTTATGCTTTATGGCGCTGGTGGTGTCCAATGCTGAGTTTGGGTGGAAAGGCCTTTCTCGTTGTTCTAACTCAAGGTGTTTGATGGAGGGCAGGCGGGGGGTTAAGGGTTTGTGCAGCTCAGTTCTTCTCGACCTTTGTTTGTGCAGCGCCGACAAATTGAACAAGGAAAAATTCTCTCCTGAATTGTTGAAACAGAGTTGGAAGTTGGTCCGTTAATTGGAACCACGGGGCTGAGTCCAAACCACGAGAAACAACCCCTGTACTAAAGAACATGTGCAGCTTCCGTTTGATGAAAGATTTACTGCATGTTTTCAACGCTTTTTTTTCCCTTTTACTATGAGGCTCAGGACTGTTGATGTTGAGAGAGATGTAGTTGTGAAATACATTGGTAGATTTGCTGTTAGGATTATTTATGATGCAATGGGATTGTGTCCAATCAAGGGACATGTCCTAACTCCTAAACCACAGCAAGTCTTGACATGACAGTTAATGATAACAACAGGGACTGGGTGCTGGTTCTGTTCTGTAGAACTGATAATGAACCCTCTCTGTCCAGTGTTGTTAGCTCACTGTACTTCAACACGGCTCTCCCTCTTTTTCATTGTACCATTTCTCAGTTGTTTCTAATTTTATTGTCCTTTAGCAGGCACTTATTCTGCTCTTTAAACCCTCCCTCCTGTTAATCCTCTTCACCCCTCACACCTCAGCTTTGCTTTTATTCATCCAATGCGCTTTTTCTTTTTTTTTTTTGCCGCCACAGCCTCGAGCTGGGAAATGTAAGGATGCCAGATTTCTCTCTTCCTCACAGTGTTAATTCATTAGCCCTCTGATCTTGCTCACTCACTCCTGCTGTGGATGTGGATCTCGGGGTGTAAATGAGTGGAAATCCTTCACACCTGTTAACTGTGACATACTGTACACTCCCTTGTGCATGAATGTGCAGAATTTACAGACATGGGCAAAATTTTTTGGAAATGTAGCTGGGGATGCCTGAATAGATCTGCTGTCCAACATCCATCCGTCGTCCAAACTTGCCTTGTCTGTAAGTGATAGATTCACAGATGACTATCGGATGCCGTTTTCCCACCCTGTGAGTCAGCTATCATCATGTTCCAGGAGGTGAGAAGCCTTCACAGGGTTACAGACACAACAGCCGCAATCACCGGCTCCCCTACATACATACCTCATCCGCTGACAGAGAGTGGCGCCTCTGGATGTCTCAGTCAGACAGCGATGGCGACGCCACAGTTGATGATTCACTGACGTGGCCATTACCGGTGGCTACGTTGTGGCCGCGTGTTCGTTCAGGAAGGGGTCTGGCTGTCAAGCGAAAGCCGGTAAATTAACCATTAACATGTGCCGTCATCATGGCCAACAGAGAACAGATGGTGTTGTCAGAAGATCTTGTAGCAGTGATATATTTTTAATTCGCTGTAAGTGCTCAGGCTGAGCGGAGGTAAGGAAACACTGAGGCTGCCACTCGTTTGACAGCCCCGGTTTCCGATCCTCCACGTCCTCCTTACATTTGGACGAACCCAGAGGAAGTGATGGAGCCACCACACAAAGGGCGCCCGTCCAAGTTTAATGCAGCTGCTGCGAACTGCAGATGTTTGCTGGACAGTTCACTGACGGTGCATCAGGTGACATCAAGCCGGTACAGATTCACTGTAGAGAGGGATGGAAAGAAACAAGCAGACCTCAAATACCTTTTAATCCACTTAAACAATCCAGTCAGCCAGCAGTTAGTCTCACAGTGATGAATTATGTCAATTAATGAATGTGAATCTCATGTTTTGAGTGTGATATCACATTTCTACAAGATTTATATAAGATATCTAGTTTTATGTCCAGTGTAGGGAACTAAGTCCGGTTGGTTTGTTGCTGTTTTGGTTGCTTTTTTCTCTACGGAGCTCCCCTCACAGTTTCTTTGTGCACATTTTTTCACTGTTGTAAAACTCACCACTAACCTCCTCCTACCCCCTGGCCATGTGCATTTGTTTTCAACAAAGCTGGCGAGAAGGTAATCTGTGGAGCGATGTCTACCGAGGTGGTTAACATTAACAAGAGATTACGGATTACCGGGCGTGTTTGTGTCGTTGTGCCGTAAAGCAGTCCTTGTTTCTCACAAGACGAGATCTTAGACATCGGGTCAGAGTTGCTGATCTTGCAAGGTTTGTTTTCAGCCAAGAGACAGCCTCCAATCTCCCTGTAACAAGTCATAACCATCACAATTACTCGGAAACTGTTTAATTAAGGTGCAAATCTAGTTCCTCTTTAACTATTTATCTGTGTGTAAAACCCATTTGTGCTACATTCGCTGGGAGAACTGAAACTGAAGGTCCTAAGCCTCAAAAAGCACTTTGAGGTTGT
Source organism: Trachurus japonicus (assembly GCF_045865225.1). Taxonomy (NCBI): domain Eukaryota; kingdom Metazoa; phylum Chordata; class Actinopteri; order Carangiformes; family Carangidae; genus Trachurus; species Trachurus japonicus. Next base: position 21,501,897 of record NC_140927.1, read on the forward strand.
GAGGATGGGTCGAAATGTCCTCACAGCAATGGCTTCACACTGATAGATAGATACAGTATGTGCGTATGTGTTGACTATGCCAAAAAAACTGTGATTTGTGCCTGCCAAAGACTCACAACACTGTTAAAAACTCCCTTTGAATTTCCCTTTATTTGTTTTCTGTCATTCCTCTGGGAAAACGCTTTTGAGCTCAAACCGGCTGCTCTGCAGGTACAGAGGAGAAAATATGAGTAAATATCCACCTACCTCTTTTTTGCACATTTTGCACACAATAGTTAAATGTTCTGAAAACATAATTTCTCGTTTTGACCCACATAAGTTACTTATGTGGGTCTTCCTCTTCTTTTATTAGACGGCACTAGAAAGCTGACACACAGACTCGTGATAGCTCAGCTCCTCGGTAGGGAATGTGCACACATGGACTAAAAATGCCACCGTCGACTCCCCTCGTGCATTGTATTCCCTAGTTTACCCCCCCTGGGAATATATAAACAATGATTAGAGCATTACTTTGATTATTATTGTATTTAACCGTGTTGCTGAGTGTATTTTTAATGTTGAGAAAGCTGCCATTTAACCAGCGAAGCTGCCATTCACTGGGCAGTCAGGTCACTGTCTTAAGTGCTGACATTCATTTCCATAAGTGACTGAGTTGAGAGGGAACCGTCTTCCTACACCTTCTCTTTCTACGTGAGTGAATGAACATTAAGCTGCTCTTGATGGGTGAGATTCACAGTGAGTGTTGCATTTTTTTCCCTGACATTAAAGTTATCTTTCAGCACAGAGCTCCACGCAGAGGCGATTTATGCCTGGTTGAGGTACATATTCAGTTTCAAAGGATTTGCTCAGATGTATTTATGTCTGCACTATATGAACACAGCTAATTGTTTTTACCATCGTGTAGAGATCATGGAGTTCCTTTGGTAAATTTTAGTGACCTGAGCAACCTGTATGACCTGATCACAGGTGATCCAAGACTGCAAGGGAATGTCACAAAATAAATATGAATATAATATGAACTGCTGTGTTAACATCATTGACCTAAAATACGTTAGAACATGTACAATTCTAAGATGAGTTCGTTCAGAGTCAGCTACTTACTGCAGGTCGACTGATTTTCTTTTCATACATTCCCGTAGCAGCTCAGTGCACCGCAGGATAGTTGAGTTCAGTGCCATTGCCGATTCTGCAAGTGAAGTCAAGAGACAAGCAGCAGCTCATTTCTTGGTATTTGTATAAATTAATGGACAAATTTTATGATTTAGGCCGAAAATGAGCTTCCCCTCTTTGAAAGACCAGCAGCCGCCACTGATTGTTTGCTTGAATACAATCACATTCATACTTTACTGCCCTGGTGGAAAACCTCCTGCGTGTAAACATGACAGTGCAACATGAGTGAGGGGAGAGGAATGCCCCTCTTTGTAAAAAAAAACAATCAACATGGACACACACCTCAGCCCATTAGCCTGAGTTGTGTCTGTGACTGTGTGTGTGAGGGGGATAAATACTCACACATGTGGTGCTACAGTGGTCCATCGCTGAGCATTGAAGGAGCACTTGACATATTCATGCCCATCTGTTGTTTGGAGTCAACACAAGGTGGTGCTCCAGAGAGAAGTGGGGAGGGGGGGTATGTCAGACCACATCGGGTTTGTACTACACTTAAGGTCTAGACAAAGTCATATCTGTTTATTATTGGGTTTTTTTTTTGACTTGTCATCCTATTTCTTATTAGCATGTTGACGTCAGCAACAAGATGGAAACTTTCCATATGGTCTCCAGATAGGAGTTTCTAGTTGTGCCAGAACGACTACAAAAAAGGAGTTGTTGCTTGATGCACTGTATTTTTTATTTAATTAATTTATTTATTTTTACCATTTTTGCAGTATCATCAAAATGGCCAATGCACGGGCCTAAATGTGTATGAAATTTCTGTGCAGCAGGAGGACCTGCTGTTTTTACAGTGTACTAGACGTACAGTTGAACATCCCATAGGCTTTGATGAAAAAGCCTATATTGGAAGATGCCTATTATTGTTTATTATTATTAAGTACAGTATAATTATTACAACTGAAGAGCTGCTTGACAGTTCGATCTCTCCTAGGGGATGAGTAAAGTACATATCTGTCTATTACTCCCCATTGTCAATGATGAAAGCTCTGCTTGTGGTTTGCATGCATCTTCCTCAGTATAATGTGAAGCTGAGTGTGTATGAATGATGGCTGTGTCAGTTTGGAGTGTGTGAATGAGAGATGAGTTTTGTGCATATTAGGGTTGAGTATCTGTTGGATGTTAAAAAAGCACTGAGTAGCGTTTGTGCGCACAAAGGCAAGACCCACTTACAGTATAATAAGAGAACAGTTGGATGAAGCTAAACAGGCTGTCCTGGATTGTATGGTCAAAATATGGGTCAAGACCGGATCCTTTACAACTCCACGCTTTACTTTAACCCTTCCGGCTATTGTACTTTGCCCGTGTTTCAGTGTGTGTGTGTGTGTGTGTGGCTCTTCACAGGTGTAGCACAGATTTATAAAACATGCAGTTTAGCTGTATTCCACACATGTTCAGTATATTAAATGACCCTATAGGTGTAGTTTGTGTATATTTTGCATCTTAACAGTCTGACCAGCTCTCTTTTTTGGTCCCTTTGAGATCTAAGAAACAAGCGGTCTCAACTTGACTAGTCACTTCCTCTCAGCTCTCTCTGGTTGTCAGATATTTGATTTGTTTTTTTCTGTTATATCCTTAATGTCATAATTATATCTGCCCTTCCCTCAAACACCACTATGGTGAGTTCTGAGTGTCCTGTGGATGTCCCAGCTTAATCGGCCCCTGATGGCCAGTGTGTGGTCAGAGCTGCTGCCACTGCTGAGTGATCTTGTAAAAAACCTTCAATAGGCACCAAAGTCACTTGATACAGATTATACTTTAACAAGAGCACACGTAACGACAGCAACACTGCCTGTATAGTTACATTTTTTCATTAAAGGAGACATATTATGCCCCTTTTCCACAAATTAAAATAGTTCACAGGTGTCTTAAAGACATGTCTGTGACATGCTTTGGTCAAAATACCCCAAGCATCAAACATCACAGCTCTTTTCATGCTCTCAAAACAGCCCTGTTCAGAACGGCTGGTTTCAGTGCCTGCCCCTTTAAATGCAAATGAACCACTCCTTGCCCCGCCCCACCCCTTCTACCGGTCCCAGGTAGGGGTGGGGTTATGCAAATTTGAATCCTACTCACATCATTTTTTTGTGTGTCAATTTTCATTTTTTTGGGGCCAGAAGGCAAGACAAACACCCAAATGTTAAAGAGCCTTCAAAAAGTGATATTTTCATAATATGTCCCCTTTAATACAAACGATTGTCAAACTGTGACACACTTTGATCGTGTCAGAAACTTGCACTGTGGCCAGACTGTTGGTTAGTTTGTTCTTAGGCAAGTCAAAGACAGTAAGGTTAAATTTCTTGGACCAACCAGTTTGACACAAAACATGATGGTGGCATTGTAAATCATCTTAAATAAACTCCTAGCATAAAAAAAGCATCCATATACATGGATGTGTTTGTAATTGTTTCATAGATGAGTGGGACAAAGCATCACCAGTATTTGAATATCTGTCACTGCTGTGAACCACACTTGCTGTAATAAATGCGAGTCTGTCTGGATCATTTGCCTGCTGGTGTGCAAATTCAGCACTTTTGCAGCAGTTCAGAATTTCATGCACCCTGCAGAGTAGTGACAGAAATCGCCTACTATGCTATTGCTGCTATCTACTAAAAAAAAAAAAAAAAGAAAAAAGATCTTGAGTTGTGAATCCTAAGGTTTTCAGTTTGTAGTGCTCCCCATTCAGATTGCTTGCAGGCTGTAGATGAGAATATCATCTGGCCAGCCTTGCGCTTGAGTGTGTGTGTGTGTGTGTGTGTGTGTGTGTGTGTGTGTGTGTGTGGATAAATGAGAGGTATTTTAAAGTGCTTTGTGCTGCTTAGCTTCAAAATCGTTATATAGCTGCAGCACTTTTACCATTTTCTGTTTGCTGAAAGAAGCTCTTTGAAAAAGCTCCCAGCAGTGAGCAGTGGTGCTGCTGTCCATGGTGCTGAACTTCTTTGTCTGAATTCTGTCTGGTCCCGTCCCCCTTTTTTTTTAAATTTATTTTTTTAAATATTTAACTATAATATTTGAGTTCATGTCTCATATGTAACTTGCTTCTATGGCAGACTTTTTACCCTGTAATTCGTGCCACGTGTAAAGAATGTCAAAGAGTGGCTTAAATGCCTTCTGGTACATTATTTATAGATTTCTGAGTTTGAGAGTTTGGGGTATATGGCTTTGTCATGTTGTATTTCCATCAAAGGCAATTCTCTTCAGAGTGTACTCATTTTAAAGATAGATTTTTGCTGTTTCCTAATTCTAATAGCTGACAGAGCTGGAGACAGAGTGTCACGCACATACAGTAGATGGATGGAAAGAGATGGAGGGAGAGAGGTGTTTTGTTTATAGCTGTTGTTTAAACAACCTGTCTTGATTACCATTTGAAATCAGCAGGTCCATGCTTCATTACACCACCCTGAGACGGTGTCCATCCGTAGAGACGCCCATCATCATCACTCTGCCGTCTTCCTTTGAAGGAACAATAGTCAGACAAAACTTTGGTCAAAGCAAAAAGTTAGTCTGCAGTGACTGGCAGTGCACAAGGACTTCTCTGCATTTATGTATTAAATGTGTCTCGAGTTGCTGTGTAGTCTTCAGCCTCAACATTTTCAGAGTCCACTTTGCCTTGATTTACCGCCATGAGATACTCCAAGGCCTGGATGACACTGAGCCTTTAGTCATCCAACTGTGTCTTTCTTTCTTTGTGCACGAATTGGAAGCTTATTTTGTTCGACGTGTTTTATACTTTAAAGGACGAGGGACAATCTGATCATGATGGACGCATGTTGTGAACCTCAAACAGGCTAAGCTGGATTTGTTTACCCGTGTGCTATTTGTCTACAGTGATCATATATTGTCTCAAGTAATCACGGCTAATTTTATGTCAGTGCACAGGTAGAAAGACACTGATAAAAAGATACTGATGAAGAGAGACAGAGTGCACCCTGGGAGAGTACATCATGAGTAGGAGGTATGCAGGTCTCTTGGGAGCTTGCCTGCAGGTTAAGTGAGGCTCTTGGAGAAGCTGGAGAGCCTCTTTATTCATTTAATTACAGGTTAGCACAAAGTCTTTGATTAAAGACTTTCTTATTGAATTCGAGGTGGCGGTGACAAGTCCATATCTGCAGCTGCCGTGCGGTTCATTACATGCTAAATTAGCACGGAGCCGTCATGCTGCAGCCTGCACATGCAAAAGCAGGAATAAAAAAACAAACAAAGAATGACTTATCACTCACAAATGTTTTGTGAATGGAACGTGCACAGATCTCTGTTATTGTTTTTAAAATGTTCTGCTCCATCCAGGATACAGTACGCCATAACAAATCAGGGTTTGGCAAACATGTCCTGTTTGGAGATTTCTCCACGTGTCAATGAGGCGTTTTGTCAGTAAATGTCTTCCCATGTGGAGGACATATGGTGCTGCGTATAGGAGGCTGATAGATCACAGGCACAGTCTTGGCTCAGAGCAAAACCCCCCTCCCCCCCACAACCACCTTCCCACCCAATGTACTAATTTCCTCGCCCTCGCTCTGTTTTGTTTTGCATTTTAAGATTTAACAGATCAGATTAAGTGAAAATTTTTACAATCTACGTTTTATTGATATTCACCTTACATGTACTGTGCCTCTTACACCACGGTGTCAGTAACAGTTAAAGTAGTGCGAGTAAAAAAAGCATGCAAACTACACCTGCTCAATTACCTCCATCTAGCTGTATTGATTTTTTACTCGCGTAACCATCAGTTGCAGGAAGTATTGGATGGACATTGAGAATTTTCCAATTTTCCAAGGAAATACTAACGGAAGAAGTTCATAATTGATCACATAATGGAAACAAAATACTGTACATGTGCTGCCTGATTTAAACTCTTTTCTGACAACTGCCCATGTATGTGTGTGTGGTCGTGTCTTTGTTCCTCTTAGTCGATTGATATAGACCTACTTTCAGTTTGGATCTCAGCTAACATGTTAGTTGGGTATTGATTTATTGATTTCAGTCAGTGGTGAACTTTGGTGGGATTAGCTAAGAAGTACATTGTTACACGTGTACATGCTTATATGTGCCACCACGCTCGGGGAAATGCCCCACAGATCTGCACAGATCAGCAAAAAGTTCCAGCGTCTGCTTTTGCTCTACTTCTTGAAACTTTTACTTCAGAGTAAGCTCAAGGATGTCGGCAGCCCCTTTAAGCTTCCCAATCTCTACTGTCCACCGCTCAGAGTTCAGTATGAACTGTGCTGGACTGTTTAGCTAGGTGCCTCTCAAAGTAGGCTGTTTGTAATTGAGGGAGGTTTATTATAGAAGGCCAGAGGATATTTTAAAACAGATAGGAGCGTTCTGAAAGCCAAGGCCTAGCTGTAACAGCCCTGATTCTGTCTTGGTGATTTACACCGCTGTGTAAGTGTAGGTCTTCTCGAGGCTTTTAACACAAAGCACCGGGCCTCTATTGGGGCTGTATACATGATGAATTACCTGGCGCTTATAAGATAACACACGTCAAAGTGCCACTGTCACACTCTCATAATGCCTGCACAGCGGTCACACACACAGAAAAACAATGCCAGTGTTTTTCCTCACTCTGGACAGGAAATAAGTGATGACAGGGAGAGGTGGCAATATTGCAAGCGCCCAGCTGAATTAAAGAGATGAGGCGTGTTTATGTAATATGTACAAGTCAGTGTCAGTGACAGGCAGATGAGAGATCCACTAATTATCCAGGCTAACTTTGTTCTACTCGAACTGAGAGTGTTAATGTATAAAAAAAAATCTCAAAACAACACCAGTATGACATGTTGTTATTCAGCGTTTTGCCCTCGTGTCAGCCCTGTTTCCCCTCCCCTCTCTCTCTCTCACAATACCATCCACTTCATATGAGCCTCTCTCATGTATAAAACATCCTCATCTTTCCCCTGACCTCATAAATGTGTATTTTCCTGCATTGCACGCGCTTAGTGACCTCACTTGCGATGTTGCCGTTTTGCCTGGCAGTGCTTTTTTTTTTCTCTCTCTCCCTTTTTTAATGAAGCAGCGCAGGGAGGCTGTTGGAGTGGAGCAGCCACACCACTCACAGTCCTCCACCATGCTCTAGTCTGCTCTCACTGACAGCCCCCCTCCACACACACACACACACACACACACACACACACACACACACACACATACACCTCCACCCTCACACCGCCTCTCTGTCCACCTCCAGACGCATCACCTTGGAGCAGGGGAGGGTCATGAATATTCAACAGAGTCCACTGTTTATTACTATGCAGCAAAGATCAATGTGTGCCCTCTGTATGTCAACACACTCTTTAATCTCTCTCTTACTGTACCGGCCTTTGCTAGTATTGCATACGGACACGTCACATCGCTGCGCTGTGATGGTGATGATGTGGGGTGGAGAGATGAAGATGGAGCCCTGGGCCAGACGATGAGTGATGGAAGGAGGAGGAAACTTGGAGAAGCAGAGGGGCGGAAAAAAGTTTCCGTCTTTTTTCAACGCTCACTCGGGATCTCCTGCACTCGCTGTTTGGCAGTGCCACTGCTGCCCCTTGTACACGATGCTCACCATGAATAAGCTGAAAATTAAACATTTGGACAGCTCCAGAGTGAAACAACTCCCCCATTGCAGCATGCCAAATAAATATTGAGTTTATGAGTTTGTACTCATTCTCTAATTGGCAGCAGACTTTGACTGTGACACTGTAGAGCAAATAATTTAATTCCAATTTGGTTTCCCTCCAATCATTTACTTTCAACCCTGGAAATAATAGAATAGGCCTTATGTATTGTTTAGACACTTTAATTGCTTAAGAAGAGTGCACCGTACAGTAACGTCACATCAACGGTGTTCATTGTCAAAGGTGCTTCAGATCAAAGTCAAATTACGGCCCTAACGTGAGAATGTGCTGCTGTGCCCAGATGTTGCACATCGTTTCCCTAATTAAAGCAGAAGTAAGCAATCCGGTTGTTTTCGCTAATGCTGCGTTCCAGGCAGGCTTTTGAAACCGTAAATTACAGCTTCAAGTCACAGCTTACGATTTTGTAGCGTTCCAGGCAACCCGCTCGTGTTTTTCCGACCTGTTTTACCTGTGAAAGTCGCTATAACGGCCACTCGTAACTTCTGACCTGTGAACTCGTACCAGATAGAACTGGTATGACTTCACAGGTCGGAAAAACACGAGTTACGGGCTGCCTTGAACGCACCATAACAGTCCTCGTCCCTACGTCACCACATTCACGCGCATCCCTTGGCTGCACACACAGCCCTGCATGCCGTTCTCTCTCCTCATTGGATAAAAACTGTAGGATACGATAAATGTTTTCTCCTCGGCTTACAGCAGAGCAGAGTGACTGACAGACCCGTGTTTCGGTCCAAACACTCTATGTAAGTGATTGCTGTCGGAAGATATAACTATTTAAGACTTATATTAACACAAATATATCGCTTACTTCTGCTTTAACTTAACACAGGTGAAGATATCATTGTGTTTAATCAGCTAATGCTGCAGCAGGTCGACTTAACCCGGCTGACGTATCAGCCAACGCTCGTATTGAGCGTCGGCTGCGCTGAAGAGCTGAACTCAGCCACTTAGTCCATCCCACCCCAAAGGGAGAGGGCTCATAGTAAAGTAGTTTTATTGGTAATGCTCTAGCTAGTACATCAAGTGCGGTGGGAGGAGGGAGTATGTGGGTGGGCCGGATGCTGCGGGGGCGGGGGCGTAGAAGGAGTCGGGTCGACACAACTCAGAGCTTGGAAGTGTTTGTTTGTGTGCCGTATGCCTGTGTTGTAAACTGTCATTGTATATAAAATATATCGTACAAGTTCCAGTGGAGGGGGGGATGCTCTTCATGTAAAGCAGGATCGTGTGTGTTTGCGTGTGTGTGTCTGCAACTGTGCATATTTGCTTGTATACACACATGCTTATACTGTACGTGGGAGTGGGAGGCGGACGAGTGGGTGTGCACACCAAATGATTCAGCACTTCATGGACAAGATTCATGTTTTATGAGTATACGCTCCCATAAATTACACGGCCCGGCTTTTTCTGCTCCTGCAGCACACCACCTCTCGTCTCATTCTCCCTCCTTTCACTCGCTCATTTAACCACTCTCACTCTTTCACATTTTTTCCCCCCTCCTTTGCCCCGTCTGTTGCTGTTTTTGCTTCACTCAAAATGTCATCAGACTTAATTTCTGTCAGTATATTCTGAGATGCAGTCTCGCCTAAAGGATGTTAACTTTGCTCAACCTGCCCGCGCGGGGCTAAAGCACACTGTGGCAGAGCGTCGTGCAAACTTGACTCAGTGTGTTTACCTGTGCACCATGTGTAGGCTTGTGACAAGCCACTGAACTTACTGGAGTGTACTACAGGGAGCTTCCTGTGTGTTACTTAGCAACGATGCGCTTGCACTGCAGAGTCCGTTTCAGTTTTCTTAAGGAGCATCATCTCTCCCAGTGTCCCTCTGTAAATGCATTTCAGTCTGTGTACAAACAGAAGACGTGATCAAAGCACAGTCGGTGTTTGTGTGCAGCTGCTATGTTGGCCTGTTACTGTTTGTGCTGTTGGTGGCCCGTCCTGATGCTGTTACCTGTATGACCCATATGTTCATCCATCCATACATCTTCTATCTGTCATCTATCTATCCATGAAACAGCAACAACAACTCCTCTACTTCTGTCCATTTTGCTCTGTTTTTGGTCTCCACAAACTCCTGGGAGAGATTTCTGGCTCATTAGATGTTAAACAACAACAATAGTCGTAATAATCTTTATTTACATTTGCATATGCATTTTTCCTAACAAGGTTACAAAGTGCAACAGTAAAATAGCAATAAAGCAGTAGAAACGGTCACAACAGTATCATTAAAATTAAAATTCAAAAAGAAGCTTTTATAAAAAATTAAAAAAAGAAGAAGAAGAAAGTTTTCAGATGTGATTTTAAAAGCAGTAACAGATTAAGCAGACCTGAGGGAAATTATGAATAGTTTGGGTGCTCGGACAAACGGGCCAGATGGCCTGATGTGTTCTGGGAAGCAGCAGAAGACCACTGCCTGCTGATCTGGAAAGGGCAGCCAGGTTCATAAGGGGTTAAAAGGTCCTTGATATAGTTCAGGGTCAGATCATGCAAGACTTTAAAAGTTAATGATAAAAGTTTAAAAGTCAATATGGGCCCTATATGTTCACTAGTTGTGAATTCTGGTGCCGGCTCCACAGTGTACAGTGGCTGTATGAGGGCTTTCATTATGAAAAGACCTGTTGTGGCTGTTAAACCAAAACAATGCGCTAAAACAGCTGAATATCACCATAGAGCTGAGGGCAAGTGCTGAGTCAGATCATAATGCTGCAGGTTTATGTCATTCATATTTATATGCACATTATATTTTTTCGTATTTTCAACATAATAATAATGATAAGTGCAACTTTAAGGCTGGTTTTACCAGTGTCATCAACACAAGGAGTGATGGAGATTTGTTGTTTTATTCCTGATTAAGTGTTGTCTTTGCATCTTTATTCTTGTTGAGCTAAAATGTTCTGAGTAAAACACATTCTTACACTGTGAATGGATGCACATTGTGCACATATGAACATATGAAACAGAATTGTTCCTCAGCAAAACCCGGTGTGTTTGCTGCTTGTGTGTGAAGAGAAAAGCCTCTGGACTCTCTGAGACTTATGAGGTAACCCATCTAATTCAAGCTAGTTGATAGAGAAGCTGCATATTTCCCTGAGCAGGAATTGACCAGGTGTCAAGGGAGCTGATGGAGAGGGCAGGATTGTGTGTGTGTGTACGTGCGTGCATGTGTGCACTCTTATGTCCCTGCATGAGTGTTTCAGGTTTTGAGAGTGTGCACCTGTACTTCACAAGCATCTTACTTATCCCAGGAGCTTCCCTTTATTTGAGTGTTGCTATTTTTAGAGCGATGTCGAAAGGTCAGCTCCTCGGTCGGCTGGAAAAACACTGAAACAACGGTTTAACAGAACACACGCATCCTCTGGGAAATAGACACCGCTTTGTCAGAGTCACCTGCTGCATGCTTCACATGGCCCCTTAACAATGCGTTTCTGTGATGACACCCGTGTGATGTTACTGTGACTGATGGTCTAGCTTTTAAGTCGACTGCAGTAGATGAAGACCGTGCCTGTGAGAGCTTGTGAAATTCACATTGATCAGCTTGCATCGTCTGGAGTCAACATCAGGCATCAATACAGAATCCTAAAATATCAAAACAATGCTTTTTGTCTTCAAATTGATCTAATTGACCTCTCGGGAATAAATAAAAATTCCTCTCAGTATGATCTGATCATTGATTTGTCAGTGGGACGGTCTTTGTGTAAAAAAAAACGTGCTGATTAACCTCCGTCCTTTAAAACGATCTTCCACTCAGACCACTCGCCCTCTGTCAGCCTGAACTCCTTCTTCCTCTTCAGAGAGAGGAGCAGCTGGAGCGAGGTCGAATTCATCTGTGTACAATTAATTCCATGGGTGACAAGTTTTCCTGTCGAAACAAGTATCATAACATTCACAGCGGCTTTCTTTTTTTCTTTTTTGAAAGACCGCTGCTTAAGTGTCAACTCACTTTTCCACTGTCCTGGTTTGTTCCAGTCACAATGGAGGGGCCTCCTTTCCTCTTTGTTGCTCTATTAGAGGATGCAAGAGAAGATATGTACTGAAAAATTACAACTGTCACCATCAGATCGGTGGTAAAAGAAGAAGTGGGATTCTTTACACAACTAGGAGCAGCAATAACACAAAGGAAAAATGCTAATTTCAGTAAAACTAAAAGTTTCAAACAGTATATCAATACAGCATAGTATTACAATATGTGTGGCAATATTACATCAATTCATGGCAGTGAAGTATCAGTCTTTTATTGTATAAAGTACAATTACAATTGACACTAGAATACAAGAGTATTTTTTGACACTCCCATTTTATAAGATTTACTGTAAGTGAGATGAACAGACAAGTGATCTTTATTTTATTAGATAAAACAGATGTTGACATAATTTGCAGTGGCAAAAAGGTAATAAAGTGCAATGTATCACAATCCGTTACTGCAGTACTCAGGATTTTGCACAATTATTTCAAAAGTAGCAACAATATTGTACCGCGAGTATCGTAATAATAATGTATTTCAGGGCCTCTTGTGATACTTTGTGATACCCAGCCTTCTTATATTCTATATAGTAATACCACATATTTTATAAATCGGCATTATTACAATGTCTTGGAAGTAAAATCTGATTTGCGAAGTAAATAACAACTACAGCTGGATTCTTTCCTCTGATGAGGCAGGGTAGGATGTCCAAAATCAAAATACTAACCAGTACAATACTTGCGTAAATACTCTTAGTTACTTTGGTTAAAGTTGTTGTTCCACTGAGTTTATTTTTACTTTTTCACAGAGAAAATGTGTCCTCACTCACTGGAGGAAATCTTTTGGCTTGTCCCATTAAGCTAACGGACAGTAGCAGCGATCATTATCACCGTCATCATCATCATCATCATCTGAGGTCAGAGATATGTCAAGATGCAGCACAACTATCATCAGCAGCTCTATCTGCTGCCAAAGCCTTGATCTTGTGTATCCCGAGGCCTACGATAAAAACGCGTCTCCTCCTCCTCCTCCTCCTCTTCTTCGTCCTCCTCCACCTCCTTCACAAGTAGGCGTGATGGAGGAGGTGAGTGAGCTCCAGCAGCACAGCGAACGCCGACATCGCACGTCCTGCCAATTTCTGAGTCCCACCCCAACAGTTCTGTTTTACGTGGAGGGGAAAAAAAAAAAAAAAATCACAGTTTTTGTTTGTTTTTCTTTTACATGAACTTTAAATCATTTTCTCCTTCAATCTGAAACAGGTTAACATCCTCACATCCCCCCACCCATGTGAAGCCCAGTCATAAAGACCTAGGTTCTGGCATCTCACTTACACACCAGCTAATTATAGTCCACTGTAATTACAAATGTGTCATTTCTCATTAGGCCCTTAACAGCAGACATGCAAATGAAACACTCCATTTGACAGAGGGCTTTTTTATCTTTTCCTTCACTCTTTTATATCTCACAGTTGGACACAGTAATAAAGTATTCATCCCTCCATTTTAATAAAGCCCACGTTTCTATCATTATTTCATTATCCTCATTTGCATATATGTTAATTGGCCCTTGGGGCGTAAATAGCACACGTGGTGTTTGGGCTTTGATTCCTGTATTGTTCTTCCTACTGAGCTAAAATCTTTGCACTGTGATTTTTCTGCTTTACATGTCATGTAACCTGCCGACACGAACAACTTACTGTTGTTCTCCACCGTGATCTTTAAACCTGCAGCGTCTGTAGCCATGTACATAAAACAAATTACTTTGTTTGCGTTTATGTAATTTTTATTGGGTCGCTCTGCCACAGTTGCGGCCGGAGAGTCGGCGATTGATTGGGAAAGGCTAATGTCTGCTTTTTACATGACATCAAGAACACATGAACACAATGCCAACTGCTGCTGCGCTCTCCCCCGGTCACATTAACAGTGACCGGCTCAGAGAGTGTGTGTGTGTGTGTGTGTGCAGTGTGATCGTATGGCACTGCACCACTGACTGCTATTGGAAACTGTGTGTCCTAAGGCTCTGATCTATATATCACACAGCCCCCACCCTGTGCCTCTATTACGTAACATACGGAAATAAAAACAAATGGCGCTTTCATAATTTTTTCTTTCATTTTTCTTTATTTTGGCATTCTAGTGTCGTCTATTTCATGCACACACATGCGCGTGCACATATGGATTTATGAGGAACATGCATGTGTATGGGGGTGATATGAGCCTGCAACAGAGAATCAATGAGTGTTTTACAGCACCCAGAAACACAATCAGATTATGGCTTATCACCACTGACTCTAATATTAGTTACTGCCTCACTTCCTCTTAGCTGGGTCATAACTCCATGCTGGAGTTCACCGCCGCTTTTGTCCTGCCCTCATGTTCTTTCTGGCCTCACTGATGGGATTGACGGATACATTTGGTAAACTGACTGAGATTTGGATGCGAGGGTTGTCACCCATCAGACGTTTACACACAGTATCTGTGGTGTAGCCTGTTTCGGCCACTTGAGGGCATCTTGGGGATCTACAGGGGGAAAAAAAGGGAGTTTCATTTCTTGTAAATGGCTCCAGTTTTAAGTTTTAGTTTCACGCTTCAGTGGCCAGTTTGTTCTAAATGCAGTGGAGGATAGAGAACTAAATATAGCAGTACCAACAGCAGACTGTTTCTTTCCCAGAGATAAACTCTTTTTTTTTTCAATTCACTGCAAATGTACACACCACATGTTGCCCCTTTTGCAAATTGATGATGGAATTACTTCATTTAATGTGAAATCTTGCTTTAGTGTCACTGGATAATCTTCACGTCATGCTTAGATCTGTTACAGAGAGAAGAAGATATTTTCTTATTCAAATAGATGCAATAATATACAAAAGCATATTCTCTGTGCAGAGCAGTTTGCCTCTCCTTAATCAACACTGTAATCCTGCAGCAGTGTCCTGCTGAGCTCTGCACTGCGCTCTAGTGGCCGAATAGCAGTAAAGCATTTTAACTTTGGCTGCTGCTTTTTTTTTTTTTTTTTTTGCCTGTCTCAGTGTCAGTAAATTTCAGTTAGTTAATATTGGCAGGCTGGGCAGTGCAAATTAACTGCAAAATACACATTATGTCCAATTTTGTAATCAACCAAGCTACAGGGAATGTTTTAAGGTTGTTTTTAAAATACAGTTACTGAATATTAAATTGAGTGTGTGAACCTTTGTACCCTATTTTGTGTTTTATGGAAAACAGACTTTTGGATGCACCCATAACAACATAGTATGAAAAAAAATAGCGAATTCATGAGACTTTCCACATGTTTTGTAAACTTTCTTACATTGATAAGTTACTTTACCACCAAGAAAACAGAGGGTTGGTTCAACTTACACACTGAACTTTAATTCAACCCACATGAACTGTCTAAATATAACTTTTGTCTTTTCCTTTTGAGAGGCTCAGAAATGTCTCCCCTCCCTTAAGTGCCTATCATCTCTTTGCACTTTTGACATCAAGCATAAATTCTTCTGCAAGGTACAAGTGATATGCATTACCTCGGCATCAGCTGTCTTATCATATAGTGTGTCCTGTCGACAGGGAGGAACCCCCTCAAAACACTTTTTCTTTTTTAGTTGATTTTCTTGTAAACCTTTTTTTTTCTTTCTATGTCATAATGCACATGAATAAGATGAGGACATTTTCTCACCCTAATGCTAGACACTTTTTAAGGTGTGTGTATAGATCTCTTGTGTTGGTGAGTGCGTGCAGATGTGTGTACAGTATGTGTTACAGCACAATAGCCGCAGTGAAACTAACATGAAAACAGCCCCTCAGTTCGATTTAACTTGAAATGAAAAGGGAAATTGAAACAGTTACTCATGGACTAATGGAACATACCATGCAGAGATGGATTGATGTGTATTCTGTGTGGACTTGAACTTAATCTTGGGGGTTAGTTTTATGGCAGCGATCCCAGACATCACCTCCCCGGATCCCTTGAGTGAATCCTGGGATATGAGAAGGGTTTGATGCATTCGTAGCTGTGCTAACATTTGATCTGTGACGCCGTTAATGGGCGTCTGAGTGTGTGTGTGAGTGTGGTAATGTCTGCCAGTTAATAACTGCTGTCATACTAGAGTAACTAACCCCTGTCACTTCAGACTAATCACTGCTCTCCTCGTCCCCCCTGCCTGTCGCCTCCATTAGCTCGCAGTCAAACACTCACACGCATGCACAATATTTCCGCGGTGGCAGGGCATCATCTGTTTTATTTTTCTTCGTTTTATTCTCAGGGCCAATCAGGTCGCAGCGGCCAAAGTGCAGCTCCGGCTAATGAAGATAAGCATCATAACTTTGACCATTACAGACATCATTAGTCTTTCATTGTCTTTTGGGGAAAGGTTTATTGGTCTTCTCAGTCAGAGGTGGCTGAGGTCCCGTTCACACACAGTCTCATTGGAGATCTATGGTGCATATCATATGAACGCACCTTAATAGACCTCCGGGAAGGACACATTAAAGCAGGAGCAATAGGAAGCACACTTATGAGACATAATGTTTTATAGACATGTAATCTTTTACGGTTATGGCTTCAACTCTTTCATTAACAAGATGATTTTTGTCATGTGAAGCTCCATTTAACATATGTTCAACTTTAAACTTTGGGCTAAAACATTGTGGCTGGTGGTTGGTCTTTTTTTGGGTTTGTCTTATTGTTGATTTCAGACCTGTAGCTTGGCCCGACCTGACATCACCCTCAATTACCATTGTATTAAATCTCAGGTTGCTGCTCAGGCTTCATGTCCCTGTATCTGATGATTATTAATATTAATGTCCACACCTATACACACTATGAATTGCAAGTAAACACATTCTTCTTTGCTTATGTTCATGCATCACTGAGAAGTAAGAACAAAAAGCTACGCACACTGACACTCATCCATCCACAAATGTCTGTGGTACAAACTTCGATTTTGTTAAAATGGTCTGTTTTGTTTTTGTTAAGTCAGTAATGAGCTTAGTTTAGCGTAGCATAAAGTCTGGAGACTGAGGGAAATAGTTGGCTTTGTTGAAAAGTGATGAAAACCACATCTAAACCTCACTGTTATTCTAATTTCCACTGTTACTGGAGTTTTGTGCTGGACTGTATCTTGGCTGACAGACTCCAGAAGGTTACTGATCTTAGCCAAGAGGCGGTCCAACATAACCCCTGTAATGATGTACCATATGAAATTTATAGTGGTATCAGTCTTATTATCTAGCATTTGGCACGAAAGAGAATAAGTCTAGTTCCAAAATTGTAGAGAAACTTTGTGGCCTGATCGTGAACCATTATTTCTTCAAGGCATGGGAATCATGCTTATTAAAGTGCAGCGTTAATATTTTATATTCGGGTGGAAGAAGTAGGAAAAACTCAGTTGTGCTTTGTGCGTTTGTGAGTATAAGAATGGATTTCTCTCATGTGGCCTGTCCAAAGCTGTCTTCCTCTATCACAATGTTTGATGTGGGCTTGTTCTGTGGAGAAGGCCTGCCAGTGTGTGTATATATATTTGATGGTGTGCTGTAATTTGTCTGTAGTGTGTAGGAGCTGTCAGTAGCGGTAAGGCTATCAGAGGTAGGCAGGGACTGTGATGGGCCCGTGGGCTTCTGGCGCCCGCATTCACATCAGGTATCATCTGGTGACTGCAGCTTGACAGGGAGCCAGATTGGAAGAAAAGACACTGACCACACCTGAAGGTCAGTGGCTGCTCCATTTATCTAACTTAAAATAGAGGAAACATAGGGGAAAAAATCCCTCTGCTTAACAGGCACATTGTCAATTCAATCTAATGCACATCCTTTTCAGTTTAGCTCGTACTAGATTGTGTGCGTTTGTGAGCCTGTGTTGAAATATTCTCCTCTTTGCATTCACACAAGCGTTTACTGGCCTGGTTTTCTCCATATCACATCGTTGAATTCACAATCAGGGCTTGGCCCGACCTGACATCACCCTCATTACCATTCCAGTTAGCTTTCCAGCACCCAGGTCCTTCACCTGAATCAGAAAATGATTAATATTAATGCACCCACCTATGCACTCTATGCATTTCTAAGGGGGGCAAAAACACTGTCTCGTACACACCCATGATGCACCAACACAAGCAAGCAAAAAGGTACAGTATAGCATGCACAATCACACACACACACACACACACACACACACACACACACACACACACCTATACACCCCTAATGTCAGCCTTCGGCTCCGGAAGCAGGTCTTTCCAGAGGGGTTTGGACTAATTGATATTCTCCCACACTGCCCAGGGCTTCTCCAAGGAACCTCACTCTGCAGTGCTGCTGACAAGGCACATTCCATCACTGCTGCAGACTTAAAATAGGATCAAAGGATGGAGCTGTGTGTGTGTGTGTGTGTGAGAGAGAGAGAGAGAGAGAGAGACAGAGAAAGAAAGAGAGAGACAGACAGAAAGAGAGGGAGAGAGAGAGAGGAGGAGAACAGAGAGGATGTGTGTGTGTGACCAGCATGTTGACTCCTCAGTGGATTGTGACAGTGTTTTGCCTCTGCACGTCTGGCTTTCGCTATTTGCATCTCTCTCCTTCTCTTTGTATTTTTCTCCTTGCTCACATTAGCGTCCTTAAACGTCCTCATTTTGCTACAGCCCTGGAAATAATTCTCCATATGAAATGACTTGTTTGTGATTGGGGCTATTATTTGGTAGTTAACCAATCGCTTACTGGTGAGGGAGCCACAGGGCTCGTGTTAAATCACTGGTACTTCTGCCCAATTGTTCTCCTTTCACTCGCTGTAATGAGGATTCATTAAAAAGTGCAAGTAAGACAACATTTCAAAATATATATTATATATTTTGCACTTATAATTTACCTTTTATTCTGTGGTTACAGTTACATCTTATAAAGGTGCCCATGATAAACCCCAACTTTTCTAAAAGACATCTCAGTTTAAGTTTTGCATCCCTCCTCTCTGGCCTTACACCGGGTAACCTCTACAAGTTTACTCAAAAATAACTGTTGAAATTGTTGTTTTTTTTAAAAAAATCTTAGACTAAGCCATTTGTGAGTGCAGCTCACAGTTTGAAGCCTCAGTGTTTCATTAATGTCTCTGTCGGAGGCCCCCGCACCTCAGGCCCAGTCTAATCTAATCCCTCGGGAGGGGCGACACTCCATCACGCTCACAACAGTGAGACATATTGTAATGTGGCTATACATATTCTCCGGTGGCACATTTAGTACACCTAGCAGCGATTATGTGATGTACATTTAAATGTTTTTATGACACTCTGCAAGAGATGATGAACTAGCTATTTAAAGGTCCGTGAGCAGCAGACTTAATGTATCAGCTCTTTAACCACTCGTTTGGAACTAAATCTCTCTGGGGGTTGTTTTCTAACCCTTTCAAATATATTATTCATTGACAGCGTTGCATGGGTGATCCTGGTGGCAGTAAAGCAACACTTACAGATTGCTTCTCATTTGATCACTGCAGGAAGCTCCTTCGTTCATCCAGCCATTGGCCTGCATATTATCAGGCTGCAGCAGGAAATAGCCAGAGGTAACCTTTGCAAATGAGGAGCAATAGTCACAGGGAAAAGGCCCCGGAGGAAGGAAGTGGATGAAACACCTTCATGTCGTTATTCACCATAATCACTCACCACTTTTGTTAGGCAGACCTGCAAAGTGTGATGCAACTTGTTAATGCTCAGCTTTTCTGACATAGATGTGTCTGTCAGATGTAATTAGATGTGTTATTCAATTATGTGTCTAATACTCTGCAACCCTCATGTGTATAAATAGGGCAGGCAAAAATGTACAGGCAGAAGAGCTGTTGTATTGAAAGTGTGGTGAGTGATTTTATACAGTAAACATTATAGTTCCTTTGTTTATATGTGGGATCCTCACTCACTGCTCTATCATTGATTTAGCGGCCATTGTTTATACACTAGTTTTTACACTTTAAATCCACTATAAATGTCAATAATAAAGCACAGGTTGTAGGGTAGCCCTAACCCTATGGGCACGCTTGAGTTTAACATACATCTCCAGACTTCTTCAGCCTCCCTTCCACTTTCAGACGTCTCAAATCCGGTGATCATTTACCCCCTTGCCGTCCGACGTTCAAACTCTGAAGGTTATTAAACCTTTTTTTATTGCTGCTCCTCAAATCTAGAACAGTTTACTGGCCCTTTAAATCTTAATCTCTTTGACTTCCCTCAAGGGATCTTTAAGGTTGTTGAAATCATCTTTCTCTACACTGTGCTTATCAGTATTTCATTACTGTATATTATATCGTCCCAACTCATCTCTGAAGCTGTATGAGACGAGCACTAGAGGAAATACTTGAATCTTAGAATATGTGCTTCTCACGGGTGTGCCCAATATTTTCGATGTCTTAATCACATTAACTGAAAATTTATTTTAACGTAATTAACGTCTTTAGATTGGTTATCAACCATTAAAATAAAGTATACACACAATGTAATGACTGGTTGAATGGTGATTCCCATCTTTTTTAACTGCTTTTGTTTCTCCACATTAATGTCTCTTTAACCTCTTAACCTTTTTATTTATTTATACATGCATTTAAATGTTCCCTACAGGCACTGTTGTCAACATTTGTTAATGTGCCTCACAAATAAACTTTGTGACTGTGCAAAACTTCTCAGCAACTTAAGGGGAAAATATGCCACAGATATTTATGCCCCCCACCCCAGAACATGAATCTTACAGTACAGAGCCCTAATCTCTCTGGCTCTCCCTCGCCCCAGGGCCCTCACCATGCACTCCCCATTCATGACCACTTATCCAAAGCTCTCCATTTTCATTCCCCTCATATACGAGCTCTTGATGTGCACTCGTCTGTCTTGGCTCTCTGATTAACCCGGACTATTAGACTCATCAAAACAAATGAGACCCATACACATGCACTGAATCCTGCAGTCTATAAGCGGGCTCTTTCTAAGCTTCTATTGCTTCAGCTGATGGACCCATGATATTCAGTGATTTAACGGCTAAAGCATGAAAAGGGGAGCAGGAGAAGGACAAGGGAGAGGAGAAGAAAATGACATAAATCCTTGCTAAGCAAAAAATCATTACTCATCTCAAATTAAATTAATTCTCTGTCTTTGATAATGCAGTGTAATTTGATTCCGGCAAGTTAAGCTTCTTTTATTTCACTGGGCCTGAAAAAGTGCTGAGTCCCACACTGACTGCCTTTCCTATCAGGATGGGTGATAAAAGAACATGGCCCCGAGGCAAAGTAATAGCAATAATCAAATGGGTTGTTTATCCCGGTTCCGTTGGGTGACATTTGCTGTTGCCTCAGCAGCGGGGCATCTAACTAACAATAATGTAATTTCCTCAGAGGAGATTGGATTAAAATGTTCTGACCGGACGAGGCTGTGGCTTCACAAGTCTGCAACAAATGCTTTCACCAAAAATGTTGCGTGGTATGGTTTTGTTGCCAAGTTCGACTCGGGAAAGGTGTGTGTGATATTATATCCTCTGTGTATTGATGATAGAGGAGTATGAGCTCATGTGCACAGTATGTTACATCCATCTTCTTACTGACTGGCTAATTCCTTCTTAATGATGTCCTAAGGCGACGTTTAGTCCTGTTTCATTTGTTTCCAGTCTCAGACGAAATGTCCAAATGTGTTCGTCGAGCTGCCGTTCTCCAAGAATGAATGAAGTGTTTAAAGCGTTTGTGAACAAATGAATGTGAACAGCTTTGGGGCAGACTGTCAGTTCACCATAACCATGTTAGATCTTTTGAAGGGGCAGTATAAATTGGGGCATTAGGAGTCACAGGAAAAGGTCTTGGCTTAGAGCACTTTGGAATGGGGACTGCCATGGACTCTCATACATTCACATGTAGGAGGAAAAAAAATGTAGGTATGTGTGCCTCTTGTTTTGCTTCATGAATAGATATTTCATGTGGTTTTAGGTTTGTGCTTTTTGACATCCATGTGTCGTTCTGAGTTTGATAGGAAAGCATCCCCGTGAATTAGACTGGCAGATTATTCCTCCTCCGCCAATACACGGCTGTGATGAGGATTTCTGTCTTTTTTCTTTTTTTTTGGCATGTGCATGTCTGCTGTGTTTTGTGTATAGAAAGCTTGTGTGGGCGTCCATGCATTCAACCTCATGCTTGTGTGAATGAAAAGGTAAAAGCCACAGCCACAAATCCACCATTATCCCCAGCCTGGATCCAACCCAGAGTGCTGTGTGTCTGGTTTTTTTCCCCCTCCCGCATTCTTTGCTATAGTGCCTCATTTGTAGAATTTATGGCAATGCTCATATTAATCAAACACACCAGAGATAATCCATCACCCAGGCTGAAAGCAGTACGCACAATTTTAGGCAGTTGTAAAGAGATCCCAGACAAACAAGTCAGCTTAGTAAGACACACTTTCACATTTGGTCTCTTCTCTCATTTGTCTCAGTTTCTTTAAGCTTGAAGCCAAATTCTTGTTCCAAACTTATTGTTTTTGTTTTCAACTTCTAGTTTGTTGAGTTGTGTTGCAGAGAAACCTATAACCATCAGTCATATTGTGAATACAATTAAAAGTCTGCAAACTGCATTGGGTTTGCCAGCCCTGCAGGATAAGACCCCCCTCATACTGTATGTAGTTTCACTGTGAGGTGCGATTGTACATTCAAGCAATGCAACCTTAACTACTTCTTTCACCCGTCTCACCTCTGCGGTTCAGACCCGCATGGCTGTGACTGTGCTTGCTCTTGCAAGTCGTTGTGGGTGAGATACCCATTGTTGAGCTGACAGTGTCCGCTGCTGGCAGCAGCGTTAACTGCACTGCCTCATGACAGCAGCAGCGCGGAGCAGCAGGCTTCTGGGAGATAGCCTCCACTCTATATTCATCCACAGCTTCAAGTCGTGAGTGCAGTGAGCTGGAAAAAGCACCGGTGCAAACGGTTAGGTTAGGTTGCTTTTATATTTATTTATATATATCTATGAGGCTCTGTTTTGTTCTTAAAACCTATAAGAAGACATGAACATTCAGTGATAGTGTTTCTTCAGCCTCCATGTGGGGACAGCACAGTCATTTCACTGTTCGCCTTTATTTTAGATGACATCAGCTCTTAGACTCTCCTGCTGTAATGGTGATGGATGAATAATTATTGCTGTTTACCCGCCTGTTCCACTCATCCTGTGCCCGTTCATCAGTATACAGCTGGATATCAACAGGTGCGTCGGGCGGGCACGCGGAGAGAATCAACGAGGGCAAGACAACACGAGGCTCCACGCTCCCCTATGAGCCGCGAATGTTTAATTACAGCCACAAACAGCAGATGGCTCTCTTGAGTTTTAATTTCTGTGCCTGTGATTGAGACTTAGATGATATTCAACCCGGAGTATAGGGGGACGGAGCGAGTCCTCTGTCTTTCAGTGGCGTTTATTGCCTAAAAAAACAGACACGTCCAGATTCCGTGCCAGTAAATTGGCCAACAAGGTATTTGGAGGAGTGGAAGTGGAGGGGGTTTATTAAAGTGGCTCTCCAGCTGCTCGTGGGCCACATAAAGCATCTGTTTGTCAGTCTGTGGTGGTGGATACCCGGGTACAGAGCTTGTGATGTCCGGGTGAAAGGAAACGTATCCAGGCGTCGTTTTTTTTTTTGCTTTTTGCTTTTTGCTTTTTTTGCCCGGCGCTGTCCGTGGTGCTGAAACCAGGCAGAAGGGCGCACAGTAATAAATGAGTGTTTTCTTCACCACACAGCAGCGCACACGGCCACTGGCGTTTCGTTTATCGTCTCATGAGATGCCGCATGAGATTACTTCAGTGTATACTTTGTTTTATATTAAGTTTTGACTATAATGTTGAGAAAACAAAGCTTCTCAACGCCCGTCTCAGTTACATACAGAGGTTTGAGGGGTAGAGAGGGTTTTCGTGGGCTCTAAGAATAAAGTCCTATTAGTCTAATGGCAGCATTCAGGTCGGCTGGTCATTCCCCTTCAGGCAGGGGCTTGGTGTTGGTCGAGTGGGAGAGACAGGGGAGGTTTGGGATCCACCTCGCTCACTCATTCAGCCGTGCACTAATGAGTGGTTATAGGTACTTGTTGATGTGGGGTTGTTATACTGCAGCCAGCGACCACCACTTCCTATCGGCTTTTTTTTCTTCTTTCTCCCTCCCTCCTCTTGCTTTGAGCGTGGGAAAATAAATAGTGCCGTGCATCAGTGGCGTTCCTCTTTTTCCTTAGACCCTTTTTACGCACTGGTCGCCGCGCACCCCGTTACTGCCTCTATACCTACAGCCTATAAGAAAAATCCACTAGTGGTGGGGGTCGGACTGTGAGCCGATCTCCGAGGGGGTTGAAGTTTATATATTTGTATGCAGCTTGTCACACAATGCAGACGTCATCTCCACAGGACTCAGATCAGCTTTGGTTGTGTGTATGTGTGTTTTTTTCCCTTCTTCTCCCCCCCTCCTCTCTGCCTGGCTCCTATCGCGCCCACCCGCCTGTGTTGTGATTGTGGAATACTGAGAGGAAAAATATGTTTTGAGAACATTATCCGCTAGATCGGCAGGTAGTTTGAGTGCAACTTTGCATTCATTTATCCAGCTGCATCTAATCCCAACTACACGGCTGCGTTTTTCTTCTTCTTTTTCTTCTTTGCATATGATGATAAAAAAAAAAATGTGTGGCTGGTGATCAGTCGCTGATCGGAGTCCCTCTCGCGGATTTGCTTCTTGCAAACTTGGGAGTTCGCTTCGCTTCGCCCGGACTGCTCTGCCTTCACTCGGATGGTGGTGGTTTTTCTTCGTATATAGGAGGCGCCCGTGGTTTTGCTTGATTGCTGGCGGCGCGCACATGCACAGGCAGTCCCCCTCTCTCCAGCCTCCACCCCCCAACAACAGCGACTCCACTGATAGAGCACCCCTCGTCTGGCAGAAGGAGGAGAAAAGCGGAGGGTGAAGGAAAAAAGGAAGGAAAGAGTGGGTGAATGTGCTTGTGAGGACGCCGCAGCCGATATTGGACATTCAAAGGGAGGCGATGCTACTGAACATGTCACAGACAATGAGCAAAAACATCACTTTGCAGGTATGAAAAAATCCTCTGAATTCTCGGTCCGCGTGAGTTTGGCTTAGCTCTCCCCCGTCAGGACCATGGTTATTGATGCATGAGTGGAATTACGCATGAACTGATCTCATTTTTTCCCCCTCATCATGTCCAAGAATTTTTCGAGTGATGCTGACAGCTCTTTTCATATCACAACTATCATGTAGTGTTTGGACAGAAAAGAAAACCAGCTCTTAAAATATATAAATATATATTTGACATTTGACATCACGGAACGGATCACTTAGCCGCCACCATGGGACTGTGACCCGGGCTGCGAGCTACCGAGAGGCGGCTGTTTGTGTAGTCTGTGCTCCGTGTGCAGACTGGACCTGAGCAGTTGTGACATTTTGAGCCATGGCTGCTGCTATCGCAAGTGGCCTGATCAGGCAGAAGAGACAGGCACGGGAGCAGCATTTAGACCGGCCCTCGACCAACCGACGGAGGAAGAGCCCCAACAAGAACAAGGGGCTCTGCAATGGGAACCTGGTCGACATCTTCTCTAAAGTGCGCATCTTCGGCCTCAGGAAACGGAGACTACGGAGACAAGGTCTGGGAACTTTTGGTGTGCAAGGTGTCTTCTTGTGTCGGCGCAGAGCGGTGTGCATTCAGTGTAAAACATGTGCATAAATCCAACCACTGGTTAATAGCCTCATTAGGCCTTTTACTGTCATAATTACATCTACACTTATGGCACACAATGCAATGATGAGATGAGTAATACTCTTTCTTACAGATATGAACTTGCCAAATTGCACCCCTGTGCGTAAAAGTTCAAATGAGCATGAGAATGCATTGGATTTGTATTATTACCATCATCATTATAATTATTGTTACTAGGCAGGTGGCTGATAATAGCAAACCAGCCTCTGATTTCCATGCAATCCCAGTTACCTGACATGCTCCTGACGAGTTGTTCCAAATGGTTTAGTCAGGCTTTACCGAGCTGTCACCTCGGCGAGTGTGGGGAGAAAAAAATAAAACGTGCCCCCTACCCTCCCAGAACATACACGATTCACTCAAGTGCTGCTCACTATAGAGGCACATCACAAGAGCCCCCGAAATGAAACTCATTTAAATGCAGGCAAAAAAGGTCAATATCTCCCACGGAATGGAGGTCACGCCTTTCAAACATAATCTTTTCTCGCATAATTTTCACGAATTCGTGGGGTTCCAGCCAATGGCCTCTCATTGCTCCAGCTCATATTCCCCCCACTTATGGAAATGTCATGAGCATTTTTTTTCTTCCTCTCTCGTTGCTCTCATGTGGCAACCTGGGATTGTTAAGCAGGGCTGTCAACAATTACGCTACTGCTGGAATCACTGCAAAGGATAATTCTTCATGCAAAAATGAAGTTGGATAATTGGTTTAGGAAAGTGATTAGTCTAATTATTTCCTCTTGTTAGTGACTGATGAAGGTAGCTGTCTGCTCCTCTTGGAATCATCAGGTACCAAACCTGTTGCACTATGGTTACAGTAACTCCTTAACTGGAGGTAACTAAATAAAGGTCCTTTTGCATTTCTAATGTCATGGCAAATTAAGATTGTGTTTTATAAGAACCTAAAAACAGCGTTTTAGCCTTTTTCATCTTGTTCACAAAGAGAGCTATTTCGATAACCGACTCCCTCTCATCCTCTGTCTGTGTTCATGATGGAGCTGAACAACACTATGAAATGTCCCCTTCAATGGCCCTCAGTGCTCACATGGATTAAAATGGCTTTGATAAAACAGGGTCTATATAACGGCACATAGAGGACACATCTGGACACATGGGTCAGGGTGCATCAGAATGGCAGGTTAAAATCGGCCGTCCTCCAGGCTGCTGTTTCTGTTTCTGTACACTGTGTGCATGTGTTTGGTGCTGTGTACGTGTGTGTGTGTGTGTGTGTGTGTGTGTGTGTGTGTGTGTGTGTGTGTGTGTCGGTGTGTCGGTGTGTCGGTGTGTGTGGCTGTCCTAGTGTTTGAGTGTCTAATTGTCTGTCACCTCTGAATTGGCTCGTCGCAAATATCTTATCTTTTCATTTGTCCAGAAGCCCCAACAGATCAGAGACCGAGACAAACGATGTTGTCATTTGATCAGAGAATTAGTCTCTAGAAAAAAAAACCCAACACCATAAAAAGCTTGTGTGTGTGTATTTTATTCTGACACGGATGTAAAAGCATGCGAGATGGCAGAAGTGAATGAGTCAGACATGCCAAGCGGATGCCATGTCAGCCTGCATTGGCAACCCTGGAATGACTTGACAGCATCACACCTGCAACGGCCATTTCACAGGGCAGCCATAGGGGCTCCCTGAGCCTCCCAATAATGATAATCCACAGAAACAGGGCCAGAAAAAAAAATGTCTGGAGGCTTCAAAAAGCCTGACCCTGGTGACTGGAAGATGAGAAACACTTTGAGGGGGAAAGCTGCCTTCAAAAAGGGTATTTTGTCCTCATTTTTGAAGCTCTAATCAGAGCAAAGACTCTGTTTTCTCTTGCTTTAATTTTATATTATTTGTGATTAAAGGCCTAATGGGAATTTACTTCATTAATTTCAGCCTCACATGAGAATTGAGAAAATCTTTACCAAGTGATATCAAACCCATGCTGTCAACGGGTGGGGGTGGGGGGTTGGGGGACTTGGGAAATACTGCACATACCATTATTTCTCTCCTCACCCCTCTACACACACACACACACACACACACACACACACACACACACACACACACACACACACACCTCTCACGCTCTTTCCCCCTTACTCTTCTTCCCCCCTTCCCTCTTATTCACCGTATTATCACAAGAACACACACTTGAGGAAGACGTATGCCCTGTTTGATGTGTTTAATTTAATACTGAACCCCAGAAGGACATGTCTTTTTTTTTCTTCCTGAGTGAATAACGCCAAAAGCACAACCGATCACGAGTGTTGTTGTGATTGCACAGGTAGATATCCACCCACAATTATTTCCCGGTTGAGAGAGAGAGACATTGGGCTTCCCAGTGACAGCTGAGCCTGCAGAGAGCAGAGCAGCTTTCTAACCATCCAGACTATGATTATATATTGAAGTCACATTCGGATTCCCACTGAGATCTGTCAGGATGAGGGAGTGCAGGTGTCTGAAATGTACTCCAACACCAGTATTCCCTTTGGCTTTCAGCATCGATCTCCTGAGCGAGGCCCCAGATTAGCTATTCTTATGGCCAGCATTGATTGACACTGGTATAAATTGTGTTTTTTGAGCCACAGCATTTGGGTCAAATTCACAGAAAGTGTTATTATAACTATAATCAATCAACACTAAGAAGAACCCCTACCTCTTCTGTATCTCATTTTATATTCGATGTGGCGTTGTATTAATATGACAGTCTTCATAAATAGAGCATGTTGTCTGCTCTGTGCACAGATGTGGGTTCCTGTCGTCCTCCAACACCTGTGTCACATCAGCTTGGATTATAGATCACCCATATATTTCGATAACAGATGCAGATCAAATGATCACACTGATCTGATTTTATTTAAGAGATTTGATGCGAGTTGTAAATCCTATTACACTCAAACCCTGTAAGTGAGCTGGAGGGGAGGTTGAGGGGCAAATCCAGCTTGGGCTCGCCCATTATCCCCCTGCTCTGACTCCAATTATCTCACTAGATTAGATCCATAGATCATTAGATCATGTTACATAGATCTAGGGCTGGGCGATATAACGATCTCGATACGGGATCGCGATAAATCTTTGAACGATTTCGATAATAAGCTATGGCCCTATTCCTCGATATCACATGAAAGTAAATATGCGCGACAGCAGCCGGCCACACTTCCGTCTGATACTCCGCCTCCTGAGCATGCAGAGCTTGTTTGAGCTGCTGCAGCTAAAGGGAGGAAGGATAAGATGGATAGATAGATAGATATACTTTATTGATCCCAAGCTGTGATAAAGTGAAAGTTGTAAAAGAGGGAGGAAATGAGTGGAGGTGGAGCCGATGGCAACTGAAGCGATTGTGAACGTGTGGAGCATCAGTTCGTCTGTCCCGGCTAAAGAAGCCTGTCAGTGTGGAGTCAGAGCAACCTGATGATAGCCTACCACGGTCAGAAAGTGGAGGAAACACGGAGCTGCTTGTGACGTTTATTCTGCGGTAACATGTCTGTTTGCTCATGTACAGTGTGAAGAACATGCGCTAGGCTCAGGCCCCCACATACTCCGGCGTATTTGACTCCGCGGATGTCCGCGCGCACTCGAGGCAGACGAGGACCCAAAGCGGGCGTCCGCCGGTCCCTTCCGTGCAAAGCTCAATTTTTATGACCGCGCGGACTCAATCTGTTTCAAATGTGATACTGTATGCTTGCCTATGAAACCGCAAAAGTCCGCGGACAGTGCGCGCGGAGTCAAATCCACTCACAGTATGCGCCGACAGCCTCTCTCCCTCCCTCTCTCTCTGTCAGCGCCGCGCGCACACACACACGGAGCGTCGCGTCGGAGCGGTGAAGTGAAACAACAACCTGCAGATCACCTGAGTTGACGTGAACTGCGCTCGTGGTTACCGAGTCAGATCAATAAATAGGCTTTATGCACAGCTCCACTACTTCCTGAGCTCAAACAGGCTCCTTTCCTTCCTGTCTTACATTATTGGACAAACTGATGAATCCAGGTGTGTCTGACAGTTGTTGTGACTTACTGAGGTCAGAGTCAGACACACCTGGATTCATCAGAGTGGGCTCGGCATAAAGCCTGGTGTCAGAGCAGCTAAATAGCTAAATATTTGTCTACAACCTGTTCAAATAACTAGAAAGACTAAAGCCTCATGATTGACACATTTTAGAGCTGATGTATGGTAGAAAAAAGACAACAGAAAACAACAGCAACAACAATGTAAATCAAATCAAACTGTGGATTATTGAACTGTTCCACCCTTAATGAACATTAAAGTGAACTCATGTCATCCTCCCAAACTGAACACATTCTCTGGTTTCTTCAGGATTCAGTCAGGATGCTGCTTGAACTGGCAGCGGCAGCAAAAAATACATATCGAGACGATATCGAGAATCGATCAATATGGAAAAACATATCGTGATAACGTTTTTTGCCATATCGCCCAGCCCTACATAGATCAGACCATTAGATTAGTTTACACGAGCTCAGAAGCCATTTCAGATGAATGTCCTGCTTCGTCGCGGCTGTTTATTCAAGAGCAAGTCAACGGGACACGGCAGTGCGTCATCGCTCGGCCATCACAGCCGTCTGTATCAGATGAGTTATTGTTGAAATGTCAGAGATGTTGTGATAGAAATCAAGGCGGGGGGAGAGAGAGGTGTGAGTGCTGTAGTTTTCCTGGGCTTGATCTGCTTTTCCATGACAACAGAGCAACACACAGAGGGGCTTTTCCTTCTGCAGGCTGGAAAAGCCCTTCTCCTATTCCAGAAACATCCAAAGTGGGTCAAGCAGGGCAGGGCTGACAGCAGTCTACAACTGCTGCTGCAGCCGCGCCGGGGTGTGTGTGTGTGTGTGTGTGTTTGGTTTGCACCTGGCAGAGCATATGCATTTGCACACACTCACACATATAGATATGTAGACATAGGGATGGCACTGTAGAAAATAAGACAGGATGGGAATGAAGCAGCTTTAGGGTCGCCTTGAAACAAAGAAAAAAAGAAAGAAATCACAACCTTTTGGTGACAGTTCAATTTATATGCAGACAGGACCTAGGCTGCAGAACAACACGATTTGAGATCTTAGGCTTCTGATGCTTGTTGTTTTCCAAGGAAACCCCCTGCTGCTGCCAAACCACCACTCCGTTTCCCTAGAAACAAAGAAGTGGCATGTAGGAACATACAGTGCATCTGTTGTAGAAACAAAAAAGCCCCCCAAAAAACAGCACGGCCGGGAAAGTCCAACCACAGCAGCAGCAGCAGCAGCGGCGGTGGTGCTGGTGGTTGGACGCTCCTTGGCCGTGATAAACAGCAGCATACAAAAGGAGAACAGTCAGAGGGACGAGGAGAAAGAAGCAGAGAGCAAAGAGACGATAAAGACACAGTAACAAAAGAAAGATGAGTCAAAGATCTGCTCAACTTGGGGGGATTCCACAGAGACAGTTTCAAAGCAGCTCTGGATTTAAAGAGTGCATGCACCACATCAGCCTTGTCTGACAGATCTGAAAATGCTGTGTCATTCTAAAAAAAAAAAAAAAAACAACACACTGAGCCTTTATCCTGTATTCCTCTTTTTTCTCTCCTCCGTTCCTCATTGTCTGCATCTCGTTCTTTATTCTGATTTTGTAAACAGCTTCCCCATTCTCAGTATTTTATAAAGAACACATTTAAAACAGGAGTGTGGTGTTAATAATGAGGGATATGAAATGATTTTTTTTTTCTGAGAATAAATGACCTCAGATTCATCTGAAAGGTTTTTATCTGCCCTCCGCGAGTGAGTTTGACCTTCAGTGTGAGTTGTACAAATGGGTTGCCAGCTTTCTAAGAATTACAAAACCCATTATGTCACAGTAATGTATGCACTAGCATACATGAATGTCTGATGTTAAACTGTCAGTCATAAATAATGCCCCTGGTATTTAAGGTGGTGAGTGAATTCTAGAAATATTCATCCAGACGCAGGATCACACATCCACCATCATGAGTTATATAGACTTATCTAACACATTTTTCTATTGGTTTGTGGGTTTTTTTAATTTATTTTTTATTTTTTTTATTTAATTTTGCCATGAATTAGCTGAAATCCTACAGTTTCTCATCTCACCTGATAGCTGCAGCTCAGAAATACTCAGGCTCCAAACTAGAGGGGAAATCCATGTGTGTGAGATGTACTGGTTGGCTCGCCCCGGGGAACACAGCCAGCATCACATGATTTATCGCACGATGGAGGAGCCAAGTTCACCTCCACACATACACACAAAGACACACAAACACAAATGACGGAGTATGCATCTAGCCAGCAACCAGTTCTGTGGTTTTAATTATTACAGATTGCCTCCCACCGATCTGCCTTCAGAATCAATCTCCCTCCTGTACGTTGTTTAAATGCTGCTGATCAGAGTCATTAATCGATCACAGGTTAGCCCACGTTGTGTGTCCGCACAAGGGAATTGTGCTCTCATTAGAAAAAAATAATCCACATGAAAACGTGTGAGCAGTCCTTGTGTTTGTGTGTTTCCCCGCTGTACGGACACACGCCCATCTCAGCCACCGCTATACACTGTAGGAAGCCTGGGTGTGGTTTCATGGTTACACTGTGGTGTCTGATCACTGGGTGGTTATTCGTTGAGTTTGAAAGCACAATTAATGACTGGACACAGCCATGTCCACTGCTGTGGTCCACTGTCTGCAGCAGCAGTGACTGGAGGACAAAGCCATAATGGAAAGAGGGAGGGTGAGGATGATACAGTGGATAGTTTAAGCTGCGATTGAACCTTCATGCAGTCATGAAGAGTTTGATGTACAGTATGAAATGCTGAAACAGGTGATCAGTTAGTCAATTGGGAGGGAATTCAGAAGTTGTTGCACAGTTTTAAAGTGAGCAGAATTTCTCCTGAGGAATTTTAGTGTTAGGTAGTGTCCCCATCCCTTTACTTCCTCCATGTCTCTTTCTGCTTCTTTGTCTTTTTGCGAACCCATAGGCTTGTAATTGCCAACAGATTAGTTTCTCACTGTCAGAGTCTTTTATCTGCTCCAAAATGTCAAACATTTATCAGGTCCTGCCTTTGCTAATGTGAAATCTTCTTATATTACTTCATTTCACACCAGTCCAGATTGAATATTATGTGACACCAAGACATATGAACGTGACTCTTGATGGGCATTCCTCACTGTTTTGAGACATTTTATTGACTTTCCTATGGGAACCCATTCTCAGCATTAGAACAGGTGGATGATGAGATATTCATAGTATGAATTTTAAATTGAAAAAACTTCATAACCAAAATATTGACCTTTTCATTGGACCTCTGTCCTTGGTGTTTCATCTTTGTATTTACTTTCACTGGTAGCTATGTGCTTCCATAGGACAGTACAGTACAGTACACTCAGTCAACTGAGGAGGAAAAAAAAATATTACAGTTCTATTATAATGAAAATTTTCACTGATTGCAGCCATGACATGAACTTGTTGTTGGGCAAAGAACCAGGCCAGTAAGAGGATGCCTGTTGTGTCCTGTTTACAGAGTAAAGCATCCATGTGTATGTTAGAGAAACTCATCCTCCGTATCAGTTCATCAGATTGTATTAAACCCAGCAAACAGAGGCAGGATGATGCCTGCACAGTGACATCTGCTGAGCTGAGTATTATTGTAAACCAGAGCGATACTGTCACTGTCACCACCCTGTCAGCCCGCTCACGGCACAGCTGAGGCACTCTGACAGTCAGATTCTGCTTCAGCCACCTTTTCATTGTTGCGATGAGACAAGAAAAGAAGCGCTGCTGAATGACGTTCTGGTTGTATTGTTCAGATACAGAGAGAGAGGGAGAGAGAGAGAGAGAGAGAGAGAAAGAAAGAAAGAAAGAAAGAGAGAGGCTTTTTCTCCCGCTTTTTTTCAGGCAGCAGTGAAAAGGTCTCGGAGCTACCTAATGCCATCACCCGACAGAGCCATTTCAGAGAAGGCTGCCCTGAGCAGTACACCGATGGGAGGGAGGGAAAAAAAACCCTCTCTGCCCTCAGCAAGACCTCTTGAGTTCTCCTCTGTGGCCACACTCCTTTTCTTTCTCCGCCTCACCCTCTCTCACTCTCTCACTCACACACACACACACACCATTGCAAGGAGCACGGTTTAGGCTCAGGTGAAGTTGATTGTTCACGTCCCCAGGGCTTTCTTAGAATGAAATCTGGTGTGATAGCTGTCTCCACGATAAGACTTATGTTGATGGTATATGACCCCAGTGGTCGTCGATGCACACACACACACGCACACACACATGTACACAAACACACACAAGCTCGAGATTAAGAAATATTGTTGCATGGCTTGTGCACAAGCAATATTTTTCTAGAGACATCCCAATGTGCCATTGCAGGCACGTTTATTAAAATATATCCTTTTCAGTTTCCTGCTCTTTTTTTCAACATTTCACTTTGACTTTTCTTCCTGTTATTAAAAACCTAACAAAATGCCAATTAAGCTGCAACGTGACTGGTTGGGCTGTCGGTCGTTGGCGCTCGGGGGCAATTTAACCGCCGCTGTGATTTATTTACAGTAGATATGTGGCTAATTCCCCTGTTAGGTCAGCTAGACGGGACAGAGCACAGACATCCTCACATCCTACACGCTAAGAACCCAGAGAGGGTGCTGTTGGGTTCATTATGGGAGTCGGGCGACCGCAGATTAATTCTGCAGCCTATAATTGGATGGCCTATCTCTGAGCAAGGCAGGGCTTATGTGCCCAGGAAGTTGGCTGTGGGATTTGCCTGTGAACATACACAGGAGTCTGACAAAGTACGGTAAAATAGTTCAGCACCGTGTTCCCTGCAGTTTGCTCCATTTAAGCAACATGGTTGAAGCACATTTGGTATTTGCTAATGCCTCCCCCCTTCTCTGTTCTCCCCCTCTCTGTTTCTCCTGCAGATCCCCAGCTCAAGGGTATAGTGACCAGGTTATATTGCAGGCAGGGATACTACTTGCAAATGAATCCCGATGGCTCTCTTGATGGGACCAAGGATGACAGCAGTAATTCCTGTGAGTATCTTGACAGTGTTTGTTATGTAACTCAACAATTTCAAGCTCTGTTTATTCAAAAACTCTTCCATTCAAAAACTTAATTACTTATTTTCCACAAAGATGTTCTTCAGATCCTGAATGCTGCTTTATCCACAATATCGACTATTATGTTTCGCACTTCCTGGTCTAGATTTAATCCTCAGGTGCAGGAAATGAACCAGAAACCTTATAGTCAGTTTCTCTGCGCTTCAGGCTGACGCTTCTCCTCATTTTTCATGGTTTGGAGCAGAAACGTCTTCTTGGATCACAGCTATAGGATCACACAGATTTGTCCTCCCCCTCTGAGAGGGAAAGTGGACCAGGAA
This sequence comes from Trachurus japonicus, assembly GCF_045865225.1. Taxonomy (NCBI): domain Eukaryota; kingdom Metazoa; phylum Chordata; class Actinopteri; order Carangiformes; family Carangidae; genus Trachurus; species Trachurus japonicus. The sequence continues at coordinate 21,536,718 of NC_140927.1, forward strand.
ACAGTAGGCCTAACAGGGAGAAAAAAGGTATTATTAGCTTGTTCTGGCACTGCTCCTCCAGTGCTTCAGGCTAGGTGGTTAATTTGATTCCTGTGCTTGGTGCTAACACTGGTCTGACACTCTACATTGTGTCACTTAACTCCTGTCAGCAAGAGGAGACTTGGCACATGTCAAATTTGATAGGTTTAAGGGTTATTAAGGAAACAGTGGGATTACATATTGTGTGCACAGGAGATATATCATTATAATTAAAGGTCAAATCAGGTCTCGGCTCTGACGTCCCCTACGTTGAAAATTGGATAGTTTTAAAATTGGCCAGAAGCAACGGTCAAGTAATTCTCTTTGCCTTCCCCCCCAGGCTCCAAATCTGTCAATACAGAGGTAGTTAATGGGTCAGGAGAGGTCAATATGCGCCATACATATACGCACACACACTTAATGTCACAGCCAGGCCAGGCCTGTTGTTTCTCACCAGTACACAAACAATAGCCATTACCTAGCACAGGCCCAAGGAGTCTGCTACAACAACAAAGGGGGGGGGCTATTAAATCTGCCATGAACCAGTGGTGGCCCCAATTACAGCCACCACTCAGGTAGCTGGTTGTGGTCCAGCGCTATGCTAGGCTAGTCACGTTTACCAGCCATGCTGCAATTCATCTTCAGAGATTAGCTAAATAGCAAATGTATTATCTACGTGTTGTGCAGCATGAACGGTGGCCAGCTTGCATTTCGATGATGAAATACAACAAAGTGGTGTTTTAACTCGATGTATTTCCTATTCTTTTAATAGCTGATGTTTTGGTGATATTTATATGTGTGTGTTTGTGCGTGTGTTTGCCTGTTCATATGTGTGTGTTTCAGCTTTGTTCAACCTTATTCCTGTGGGCCTCAGAGTTGTCGCCATTCAGTCCGTGAAAACAGGGTTATACATCGCCATGAATGGGGAAGGCCACCTGTACACATCAGTAAGCACTGTTCTATTTTATTCTATTCTTTTCTATTCTACAGTATGTCTGTGTTTTGCTTATGTAAGAACATTTTTCTTCTGCTGTGCGCAAAAAATCTCCATTTCTCTATTATAAAGAATTATTATATAAATGTGTTTGTATCCGTAGGACATGTATAAATGAATTGCTTGTATAAAGCCAGTGATTCAGATATAGATGGAGGTAGATTTATGTCATAAACTGATCAGTTTTCACGTCAAACGAGACACTGTTTCCAGTGAGGGTCCCTGAACATGTCGAGGATATTTGCCACATTTGCAACAGGATAATTGCATTTCAGTGAAGGTTAGGGATCCTATTAAGCACAAATTCATGCATGTAGGTTTCTATTCATCAGGTTAAATGCTCCCAGAGTTTTCATTCCCTATGAAAAAAAAAAACACCCATTTATTTCAGGTGACATAATTCAGGCAGAACACACATTTCACTCTCTCACATCGGATCTGCTGCTGTGCAGATATTACAAACTATCAATCTTTTGGCGTGTTAGTCAATAAAAATGAATGAGATGCATGCTATTAGCAAATTAATGGTGTGATGCTGTGATGCATGTGTTTATATCCGACAAGGAAGAGGAAGTGGAAAAACCCAGAGCTGTTTTGTTTGAGCGGAGTTGGGACATCTGAGGAGCAGCCATTTGTTTTCACTACAGTGTATGTAGTTACCCACTGTTATTGACTACCTCCCTTCAAAATAAACTAGGCTGCTGCAAACACAGACAGCCAAGGGGGCGATAAGACGTCCCACAGAACAGATAGAGGCTCGAGTCTCACTCCTCCACCCTGTCCTCTCCCAGTCACTCAAATCAATCAGCAGGGAGAACACTGGAGAGTTGTGCTCTTCTCCCAGACAGGAGTATCCATCAGAATCACTGTCTCTCCTTCCTTCTGCCGTCCTCATGTTCCTAATCCTCAGAGTGCAGAGCAGGAATTGCCATCTTATTCTTCATTCATTATACCTCTGGAGATTTAGAGGGGCTACTTCTCTTACTGTACAATGTGCCGGTATTCCAGTGGAATTCTCTCACACTTAATCACTGCTCGACTTAAGCCGTGAAATTAAATTCAGTCGAGGAGGATTGACCTAGAATCCTATGGATTGTGTTAAGGAATTGCACCGTGGGGATTATGAAATATTATATATACTATTGGAACAGTATTCTGCACAACACACGAGGAGACGTAATTATACAATTTGCTGATTGCAGACTCACGCTGCAGCACATTTGATTGCAGAAATTTGTCACTTCCATGTATCAAGTTGATTTTCATATCCAGCGGATTCACACAATCATCCAATGATAAGAAGATACTTACTGTAACTCTCTCTTTGCATTGGTTTACATGCAAAAAAAAAGCAAAAGCAGCACTTTACTAGATCTTACAAAACTGCAAAGGATGAAATTCTGAGGTTAGAAAACAACTAATACATGAAAAATCTGTTATTTACTGTGTGTTATTATCTGTGTGTTCCAGTGCATCCCTGTTCTGATTGTCTGTCATCCTGTACATGATAAATTAATGGCATACGCTTTTGTGATTCTCCATGCTACTCCACTTGTCACATTCAGTGATTGTGGTGTTTTTGACGCCCGCAAGTTGATCACCAGAGATTCGGTGTCTCTGTAGTAAGCTGACGGTCGCTGCTGTGAAAACACACATCCAAGTGTTGATTGTCAGAGCTGCTTTATAGCTGATAAATGCTGCTAATTGGCATTCAGACTAACCCCCCCATGCATTCTCCGGCAGCATTTGTAACTGTTGTTAACATCGCATCAGTCTTTTTTTCATGGACTGTTTATGGTAGTTTTCCCACTTGCCTCTGCTCATGTTTCGTCCATGCAGAAGTGCCGTGTAGTGGCGTCTCAATGAGCCCGGTCGGAGCACTGTGTTCCCTCAGCACGGTTTGCCTCGCTCCCCCTCTTCACACAGCTCTCCTGCTCCATTTGCAGCTTATTTCTGTGCTAATGGAGGTTCTGATCAGACCTCAACTACCCAGCCACCCACTCAAAGGTCTCTTTTTGCTCCTTAGTGTGTGAATTACTCTGATAATGGCAGCCTCGTAAGATGTTCTTCACCCTCCTCCATCTCCTCCTCCCCCCTTCTTCCTGCCTCCTCCATGCTCCTCTGTAACCAAGGTACAACCATTCCTCCCATTATCATCGTGTTCCTTCGCAAGTGAGGATCTGACAGTCAACCTTTTCTACCCATTAGTGGTAGTTGATTATAGCACACTCACATTTTCAGAATCTAGTTTGAAGGTTAAATGAATGCTGGAAGATTGCACAGGACAACAACCTCTCTACTTTTTAAACACTGTGTTGTTTCCTTGAAGCCGGATCATTTCTGTCAACCAGAATTGGCTCTGTCAGTTGTATTCTTTCAGCATATTAAATACTTCCTGTAAGAGGCTTTTACTGTGATGACGTTCTTTTAATGAGTGACACTCAATTTTTTAACAGATGAGGTGAATCAAAAGGAGAGTCCCGCTCTTTCAGGAAAATAGATGGAAAGCCCATTCAGGGCCTCTGGTAGTGCATCATATTCTTTTGTGCGCGGCACCCAAGGCGCAGCGTGCAGCTCAAATGACAGAGATAGCATCAAAGTGACTGTGCAGCCTGGCACAAAGGACACACCATGGAATAAAGGAGAGTTCAATCATCTCACCCCTTTTCAATCTGCTCCTTTTGTATCTGAGCCAATAAACTCCTGGCTAATTTCTCCTCCAGGCTGCTCCCCGTATCAGGCCTTCCTTCTGAAATGTAATAAGAGGAAAGGAATTCTCCTCTCCAGCTTGTTGTCGACAAGACTATTTCAAATGAGATAAAATTCAGAAACCTTAATTATTCTGTTGGGAACGATGATGTTCAATCCCTAAAAGCAAATAAAGGAAGTGTTTGGGTGTGTAGTTTTTGTTACACATGATGAAATGGTGGTGCCGGAGAATGCAACTCCCTTGTGCTGGCCTTGTCACCGTTCTTCACTCCTGCTAATACAGTCTGCTGCCACATCTCAAGTGTAAAGGTTGGGCATTTCATGGTTGGCTGGTTTTCTTTAGAGCTAGTTCCCCATTCCCTCACTTCACTGGAGTCGCTCACTGCAGGTTTTCTTCATCAGGAGCCTGCACTTGTTAGTGCTACCTTTCATGATTGTCAAATTGACTTGCCACATCACTTGAGTGGTCCTTTTTTCGAAATGAAATCCTTGAGAGGGCCAATCTGGAGCAACACTGTGGCCATTGCTTCCCTTGTTAGAGGCTGTATCATCAGCGGTATGAAGAAGACTGAGGGCATCTGTTTCCTGTAATGCTCAATTCAGAATGTATAAAAGCTCCAAGGAGCTTGATGTGAAGGCTCCTTCAGTTTGCATCAGTATTAAAATTAAAGTGCAGGGCGGCGGTGTGTGTGGGGAAGAATAAAGAAGAGCAGCTTATTCAGAAGTAGGTGGTGTGAAACCAAGGGAGTCCTTTGAGAACGCTCAAGCCAGGATTCCCTGGTGTTTGGGTATTTGATATTTTCCTCCCAACATTCTTATTCATCTTCCAACCTCTTCGTCCAATTTTCTAAAGCGGCTCTCAGACAGTATGTTCTGCCAGTTGGGGACATCCTCCCATGGCTGCACTTTGCTCCTTTTGCTTTCATCTTCATGTGTCTCGCTCAGAGCTCAGATTTGACTTTTGGAGAATTCAGCTCCACCTGATATTTAAACGACCTTTCAATGTGAGATTTCAGACAAGTAGAATATTAAAAGGATCCATCTAGGTTTGTTTTGTCTTCCAGGGCTGCAACTTGATAATCCTTATTGATTAATTGCCCCTTATTCTCTTTATGAATGGATTGAAAACATGAAAGATGCCTGTTAAAATATCCTATATGGCCCAAGGTGATGGTGGCAAATGACACTTCCGCTTAAAAAATGATTATCAAAATATTAGCAAATGTATTTTTGTGGATTTAATGATCAAAGAAACAACTATTATTGCAACTAAAGTTTGTTCTCTAATGTGTTGATCCTTTGCATTTTTCATACAGTATGCACATACACTTCTGAAATACCTGTAACAACTTGAATGACACATGCACATATATATGTATATGCATGCCTATATGCTGTAAGGAAATATGTTTTAATTAAACTATGCTTGTAGAGCCATTGTGTCTCACAAACCAAATCTAGTTACTGTAGCATATTAGCGTCAGCTACCTTGTTTACTAGCCCTGTGAGTAGACACTACTTAACAATTCACTGCTAGGAGGCCTGAATGACCTTTGTTATTCTACGGTCTGTTTTGACCAGGGCTTGAGGCTAAACGTTGAAGGAAAGAAAACATAACAACATGAGGCGAAAGCTGCTCCCGTTCTGCAGATACACAGGTATACATTTCGTATGTGCATATGAAAAGCACAAGTATGGCTACAGGAAGATCAACAGAATTGTGACACCTCCTTATAAGGCATCATGTGTGTGATAGCACAGATGTGTATGCGAGTATGTGTTTAGGATATATGCTGCATTACTGCCCAACAGATGGCTCAGTGTGAACATGTTTTATACAGTAGGTGTTGATTTGCAAACCTGCTATGAATGAAAATGATCTCTCTCACAGTTTGATGGTGGTTTTATAGAAGTGTAAACAATGGAGGTGTGTGGGGAGGTCAGAGACGTCCCATGGTTCTTTTAATGCAAATGGTGCTTCTGGCTTTTAAATGTAAATTGCTTACACATGTAAAGTAGTCCAACTGATATTTTTCACTTTTGATAAATAACATAAAAGACGTGTAAGTGATTCATTATTAATCACACCTTGACATACAGTATAATAGCAGCTGTAGGGAAATCAGGTACAGGTGAGGGGTCAGTCAACATTATCTTGGTTGGATACATGTGTGAAGATGAATTAGCATTAGGTTATAAGTTTTGAGAAAGTAACAAAAAGTTGAGAAGAAGTTGCACTAAATTCATTTTCAAGAGAAGTGGCATTTCTTGTATCATCGCATTGGGATAAATAATATCTCAGTGTAACTTGTCATTGATTAAATTCCCGTTTCTGACTTTTACACCCACAGAGGCTCCTAAAAACACAGAGGCAGAATAGCAGAGGTAGGGAGTCGACCATAATATTTTTCACATTCGCTCAGATTTCTGGTACCTGTAGTAATTACTCAGATGATTCTGCCTCCAGAGGAGTGTCAAGCTCAGAGCTGAGGTGGAGGGAGCCTCATTATTTCCAGAGTGTTGCTCTCTTCTGCCTTTAATGCAGTGTCAGTGTCAGGAAGGGTGGCGGTCATAAGGGCTGGAGGGAGAGCAGCTTCATGCATTAATGAACAACAAGGTCGGAGGTAGGCGTCAAAGCCGAACTGGTGAACTGTTGGTCGAGGCCAAGAGGAGCCAAGAATAGACTGACCAGTCCTCCAGCTATTTAATATCACTGTTGTTATTAATGGCGTTCTAATGGATGTTCACTCTCGGCTTGTTATACAGTCTCACAGGTCAGAGGACGCTCATTGGCTTTATGTTGCTATTTAGATTTCCTCCTCCTTTGCAGAACCATGTCAGCTCAGTTTGATCTATGCGGCTGTACTTTGGGTTGTAACACTGCATCACCGCCATAAAACAGGGAGTCCCCCCACCGTGTGTCTGGCTTTTACCGGTGGGGACGACGCCTCTCCGAACATAACTCATAAATACACAACACGGCTGATTTGTCCTCTATTTCTTTCCAGGTCAACGGCTTAAGGTCTATTAATGTCACATCGCAGCGTGTTCCTCAATCACTCTCTTATTCCCCTGTTTATTTAAAGCAATTAAGAGTTGGCAAGTGCAGCTGTTTTCTGAATCACTGGTTTGCATGATACGTATTGTGGATTTATGATGTGTAGGTACAGCAGAGCAGTGACTGAATGCAGCGAGGAACATCAGGGAATATTAAGGCAGGCTCTTAACGCTCGAAGACCAAATCATCACCATTAACCTGCCAAGTTGTGAAATGTATACACCTGAAGATGGGGTGTGTGTGTGTGTGTGTTTTTTTGTGAGTCGTGTTAAAAATGGCTTGTGAGTGAATTCAAATCAGCATCCTGCAAAGTTTCCCTCAGTAGTCGTAGCACATCTCGCATCACATCAGTGGCTCGTTTGTTAGCTTCTAGGCTATCAGCTAACTATAAGAACACTGTCATACTTTGTATGCATTTACATTTTTCACAATGACTCTCCCGACCCTCTCGTTCTAATGCGTCGGCTGGTGCACTTCCTCTCATCATCATCATCCTTATGTGCCAGTGGTTGATACATGTAAGATTAGTTCTCGGTAGTTCAGATTCTTTCAGAGATCTCTGAAAGAGCAGAGGAGCCGTCGCTACCAAATGTAACTGCAGGACTATTTGATATAAAAGGTCGGTTCACTTAAGGATCAGTCACTTCCTGAGCTGTGATTCTCCCATTTTCCTGAAACCTGAAACATACTGCTGGTGTTTCCTAACAAAGTGTACATGGTCATAACTTTACATGTACTATGGGATGGAGTTGCATATGCCTAATGTATATTTTCTTTTCTTTTTTTTTTAAATTATTTGTTCCAATCCTAGGATTGAAAAGGAGCGGGATGAAGAAAACTTATAAAACCTGCCCCTTTCTTAAAACAAAATAATATTACATCAGATGATATGCCAGTTTACAACCAATAATAAAAAAAGAAAAAAATAACATCCACAACCAATTCCTTCAATCACAACATATTTTTATATAAATTCCCCACCTTTTTCTTATAAACCCTATATCACATGCAAATGAAATCTTATTACGTTATGTTTTATATTGAGGACTTTTTGAACTGCTCCAGTTTAAATATTGGCTTTACCTCTTGGATTCTTTGCTTTAGTTTAAGTGTCTTGCCTTGGTGATTACCCCGCCCCACTGCTATACATCGCCCTTGACTCTACCCGTCACTGTTGCACTGTACAAGAAGACCATCAATGCACAATTATCAAAATGGGCTGGCTGCTTTTAGAGCCATGCACAAACCTGTGTGCATCCCTTTTTTTTAGCATCTCTTCAAGTTATTTATCTGTGTCTTCATCGAAGCATGTGCCCGTTGTATTTCTCCCCCCAGAGTGGGCTGACTTTCTACCACGGTGGCTCTCGGCCAGCTATCGATCCGTCAGGTAGAGCTTGTACTGAATCTCCCTCATCCATCTGGGATAATCCTTACATCTCTATTAAAATGGAGTGGCCAAAAACACAGGCAGTGGTTAGTCGGCACGGCGAGGATGCTGCAGAGATGGCTATAAATTATGTGCTGCTGACAGATAATGAGAACGCAGGAGACTGGAAAGAAAATAAATAGCGGCTCGACTGGTTTGGCAGAAGAGGAGTTTGGAGAGAAAAAAGGGGGGAGAGGGAACTCTGAGGTGTGTTTGGCAGGGAAAGCCCTGCTGTGGTCAATATAATCAGTGTAGCGTGCAGACAACCGCTGCTTGCCCCCATTTGTCTGTCGCTCCTTCTGCTAAAAGCATGCACCATTTTGAGCGGCACGAAACACATCACCCAACAAAACCCGGCAGCCACTTAGATAAAACAGGAATTTTAATCTAGTTATTTCTCACCACAGCAGTTTAAAGAAAGCCTTATATCAAATGCAGAATTCTTTTTTTGTCTGTCCTCTGTGCCTGCAAATGAAAGAGCAGTGGAGATGTTATTGATCCCATCTCATCTCTGTGATTACCCTTCAGAGATGATCTTAAGGCACGGCCATTTCCAGAAGGAGGTCTTAATCTTTTCATAAACTGTGTGGTTGCCTGCATATATAGATTTTTTTTAATACCTCCACCTGCTCCCTGATCACCACACCAAGGGCCTGGATTGTTAGATTCCCAGAGAAGATGTTCAAAATCATACTAATTTGCATTTTAATTAAACATTTGAGTACCAAAAGTAATCATATTTTATTACCACGCATGCTGTGCGGTAATCGAGTGTGTATTTCAGCGGCTGAATCAAGTGGCTTCAATCATGAATTAATGAATAGCTGAATCAACCTCAAAATGCTCAAATGGATGACTGGCCATGACTCTTAACACACAACAGAATTACTTGTCAGAACGGGTGCTGCTTACATTGGTCAATTTGTTTGAAAAATGTCTATATTCTCTACCAAAACTTTTAACAGGTGCACAACGTTTTACATTTTACACATGTAGTTTCAGTTTGAAAAGAGAATATTGACCAGCTAAAGGAAAAATATCTTAACCCCAAGTTAACTGGTTGTCTTGTGGAAAAGAGAATTACAGTGACAGGTATTAATTGAGGGTCCAGTTTGTAGAAAGTGAGATCTTTATTTGTTTTTGGCAGGTTCAGGTTCTATATTACTTTCTGTATTCACACACTGAGCCTTAAAACAAACCATCAGGACCAGTGATGGGATGGGAAGTAATCAAGTCCAAATAATTTGACATATTTTAGCATTTTATAAAACGCAATAGTTACTTTTCCTGGTAATTAGTTTATTTTATAATGTAGTTACTCAGTTCCTAACTCAGATACATTTTGGGGAACATAACGAGTAGGCTAACTATATAACTAATTACTTTTTAAAAGTAACATGCCCAACACTGATCAGGCCTTATCTTATTCAGTGATGTCACAAAACAGCAGCCACACAGTCAGTGTGTTTCACCTACTGTAAAATTGTTGTAATAACTCAAAAAAAGGTCAACCAATCAGAAGAGAGGCTCAGAGACTCATCTCATCTGATTGGCTCACTGACCTATTGTTACTTAAACTCCAGAGAGAAGCCTGAGGGAGGAGATGGAAGATATATGGCCTTTTCCTACTTTCAAATAATCACCATTAACCTGCTCTTTGTATGTATCAGTTAGCAGGTGTTTCTAATGTCACGTCCTTTTCTAGCAAAGTGTTTTATTCATCTGCTGTAGTTATGACATGAGACTTCATCAACTTTAACTAAGTTGTGGTGTGAAAGCCCTCATGCACTGTTGCCTGCTGTCTCTCCTGCTGCTGCTCTTACCACATATGAAACCATCTGATCATATTATAAAACTCTATCAGTAATAAGTAATAAGTGCACTCGAGCAAGTTTTTGGAAACAGTCACCGATTGGTCGGTACTCTGTGTCTTCCATAGCGAGTGGTATCCACCATGTGGCCCAGCTATCACTGCCATGTGTACTTCTGTTTGAGTAGGTTTTCCTGAGGCGTTTAAATCTCAGCAATTTGCAGACATTAACCTGTCATCCAGGAGGTTTCAGTTTATCCCTCTAATAGTTTAACAATTTTTGAGAAGTTATTCATGTCAGCCAATACTTAGTCTCACCTCATGATTCAGTTACATTCAGTTATTTGTTGTTGTTGGTTTTTTTTTTTTTTTTTACCTGTGATCCTACCTGCCTTTTACCTTGAAATGGCCTCAGCAACCAAAAACATTTATTCATACCCAGCCAGCACCATGAACGTCCTTGTTTCCATTGCTACCATTTCTATTCTCTTCTTTTCCTTTTGAATCGTCTTGAGGAAAAAGAAAAAAAAAAATCCATGTTCACAGAGCTGGTCTTTGTGCTGCTTAGATTCAGGCCACTAGTGATAAACAAACACTTGTATTTATTGAGCATGCTTTCATTAGCATGCGTGTGTGTCTACAGCACTGAGCTGCAGAATAAAGGAGAAACAGAAGAAGAGTAGGCGCGGTGAAGTGGGGATTCAGATACTCATCTTTGTCCCTCTGTGAGATCCACCGAGGATATTTTAACACGGAGAAATGCGGATGGCGTCACTTTTAATTCTCCGTGAATACATATTGCAGTAGCTTTGAGAGCAAACACGTCTCGCCTGTTCACTGTATTAATGACCCGAGTTCTGGCCTAATTGCTTTCCTAGTGTGTAAATGTCAAGCACCATGCAAATACAAATGGCGTGCTTGTGCTTGTGCTTGTTGCCTTAAGAGCAGTGTAATGTGCAAATGAGCAGCGAGGAGATGATTGCTCAGGAAGCAACAAGTAGCCCTCAAGAACTCGGTAACCAAACAGTAACAGGATGTGCGGGATCACTTTGCGAACGCAAGCCAGACTGTGCACTTATCAATCCCCTCGGCTACTTTTTTTTTTGCCTTCTTCTTTTTTTTTTACAGCTGTAGTTCTGTTTTCACAGTTTAGGTGTGCGTGCACTCAGCCGTCCGGAAGAGCCTGTTCAGCCATGTGGGAGTTTAATCTTTACATGGACGGCTGTCAATTCAGGTAGCCAAAGCAGACCACACTTCCTGTAGAAAGCCCACAGCTGTAGGTGAGCACCTACTGTAGGTAAGATAAAGAACAGGCTTTTTGAGTTTACCCACTGATTTTTTCTTCTAACATTTCATAAATAGAGGAATTAAATTATCAAATCGGAAAAAGAAAATAAAACAAAAATAAACACTAAACTGCATCATTACTTCCTCCATAACTCCTTTTTTTTCTTTGTTTTATATCACTTTAATTGTTTTTAATTCTGAGCTGCAACAAATGATAGTTAATGGAATCTAAAATTGCAGTGAACTGTGTCTTTTTGAAACAGCAGTATACACAGAAGTCTTGAATGTCAGTTTTCTCTTGATACTATTTTGCGTCAAGGAATGATTCATAAGGAGACGTTTTTAAGGGGTTATGGCAATTTCATCATGGTTCAAACCGCAGGAGGACTTTTGTGTCATGCCCGTGGGGTTGCAGGTTCAAGTCTTATTCTCACTAGTTGGATCACACTGCGGGGGTGGTTTGTTTTTTTTTGTATGTGAGTGTGTGTGTGTGTGTGTGTGTGTGTGTGTGTGAATGGTTTGCTGCGACAGAAAAGCCGCCAAGTGTTCAGCCTCCCCTGCAGGTGTAATAGCTGCAGTCTTCTCTTTTCCTCCACAATCCTTCCGTCTTTTTTTTTTCTTCCACCCATGAAATGAAAGTAACATTTTATCAAGCTTCACCTCTGGAGTTGTAAAAATCAATACAGTGAGAGCTCTTTACAGAGAGGTTGTAAATCATGAAAATTCATTCTCTTAAATCTGAGCTAAGCCTGTCTGTGCGACTCTTCACACTGTCGAACCAAATGGATCAGACCGGAGCGCCAACAAATGCAAATTCAGGGACAATAGTGTATGTCTGTCCAGTTTATATATGCGTCTGTGGTACTTGTTGGTTTGTGTCATATACCTCATACAAACTGATATTCTGCTCTGTAGCTTTTCGGGCATCATTCACTCTGTATGGAAATAGTATCTTTCTCTTCTTGTCAGAATAGCTCTGACCTGTTCATGTGCAGTGTATTTTTTTCATCTTGTGGTTACAATACTTCACCGCAGAGGCGAGGAAGGTCAGAGGAAGCTATTGCGTGATACACCCACACACATTATTCTACTAGAAAGATATTCAAACCAGAAAATATGCAGGAAACGGAAGGGCACACTTGTGCAGCGCTACGATAAAAACAAGCAGCAGCTAAATCTGCACAAACTCATGCACAGTGCCCTCTTGTATTAAATATAGTATATATAGAAAAACTTTTGCACTTCATATTCATCAGTGGGGCTGGAAAACATTTGTCCCAGACCAACACCAGTTGGGGATCATTTAACTTTATGGCAACTTGAGTTGTATCAAATTCTTGGACTCACTGTGGCACCAAGTTCTTGGGCTCATTTTTCTAGAGATGCTCAAGGTCTTTGCATCTATGAAACTGCATGTTGTTCATTGTTTGCATCTAAGAGCAGTTTGGAGAAAGCAGTTTAAAAAGTGCCACTGAGGAACTGGGAACATAGATCTGAAGGGGGTCTAACACTTGAGAAACATGCAGCCAATGGTTAGGAAGAACGTCTTACACGGCTGTTGCCTTCTGTTGAGCTTCTGTGGTTGTTGAAGGCAGTTCATGATCTGTTGCATGTTTGAGCACAAGGATATTCAGTTTAATTGGTAACAGAACATCTTGGACTACACCACAGATGATTGACGGAGTGGAGGACGACCAGAGTGGTGGACTGGTTGGGTAGTGGGATGAGCTGTCAGACAGACCAGGTCAGCTCAAACATGCAATGTGGGTTAACTGGGAATATGTTGCAGTAGCTACTGTCTACAAGGTCTTCAAATCTCACCGCTTGAGGACTTTTTTTTCCCTGCATCTCACGACTGTGGGGCATGAAACCCAACTCAGGGCCATCATCAAAGTCTTGAATGTGGAGGCGGCTGCTTGTAGCTTTGGCGCTGATCTGTGCCAGTTGTGGTGGCAATCCAAGACGACTGCGAGAGAGCCAATTTCCATAACAGAGGCTCAGTGTATATTCCAAAGAAATGGGCTGCTCTTCGAGAAGACACTTTCCTCTGAGAATTTTGTCTAAGAACGGGGAGATAACAAGGTTTCCTGTCTGTTGTAGAAGAATATAAGGTTCATTAAGCATGACGGAGCAGAACCAGATGTTAGGAGGAGTTCTTTAGTATCAGGTCTAACCTGGGTAGGCAGGGGTCCTTAAAGCCCTTATTAATTCAAATTCATGCCATGGTGCTTTGAACAGACAAGAGCTTCACTGGAGAATTACCATTTCTAAGACGCTAGAAACAATAAGCCATGCTCGAGAAGGATCTAGTTCTGACAATGTTACAGCAGTGGAGGGAGGTGACCCTGGTTATGTCATAAAACGTTGACTGGTTGTCTGTATCAATACTTCATCAGAGAGACGTTATTGGAGACAATTTGAACAAATGAAATATAAACTGAAGTCATGGGTAATGGATCCCTCCTGTGCTGCTCAGTGGACCAATACGAATCAAACATCTGATATAAAAATGATCAATCCATTGAGAGTGTGAGTTGATAGCTGTGATCCTGAAGATACTGTATTCTCTGAGATTCTTTGGTCAGTGAGATTTTGCTTTCTTTAGATTTTTGCTGGCGAAAACCACCATCTCAAACTTTTGCCAGTCACACCCAGCTCCCAATAATTCAGCAGCATCTTAAAGGGATAGTTCAACATTTTGGCAAATTGGCCCATTGCCATAATCGCTATAGACTATAGCGATGTCCCGATCACATTTTTTTGCCCCCGAGTCCGAGTCCGAGTCATTTGATTTTGAGTATCTGCCGATACCGAGTCCCGATCCGATACTTTGGCAATGCAGTAAAGTTTTTAATGTAGATCGACTGTATCATCCCACTATTTTTCTGTTCTTTGTGCTCTACTAGGGATGTAACAATATCACAATCTCACAATAATACTCTACCTCAATAACAAGCCCATGACATTTATTGCAGTATTGTAAACTCTCAATGTATATTAGCACAGTAGCTCCACAGTATAATATTAATGCCGTTATCCATAAGTCAACAACAAGAAAATTGGTCAAAAATAATAATAGCTGCTTATCATGTCTTTCTCAATCACCAGCCTCTCTCCTGATCCCACCCTCTCCTGCCTGTCTGCCCCCCCCCCCCCCCCCTCCCTCACCTCGCTCCTTCTCCCTCCCTCACTCACTCCGCTCCTTCTCCCTCCCTCACCCAGCTCACCTTGCTCCTTCTCCCTCTCTAACTTTAAATAAATACCTGGTTCTGTATCTGCCATCACGCAACACAACGGTAGTTTTTTATTCAACAGTATGAGAAGTTTAAGAATGTCCGCGACATCTGCGCGGTCGGTCCGTGTGATCGGTCTCACGTGCGTTACGTCGGACTCGCTCTCAGTAGAAGCTGCAGTGACTGTTGTTGCTGCAGGTGTGTGTAGCGCTCAAACATCAACAACAAGCTGCTTGGAAGTCAGCAGTGAAACAACGCAGCCACACACACACAAACAAACAGTGAGCTGACACGGTGACACGATCGTCTCTCACACTCTCGCAAGCGCCGTCATTTCATATCGTTACTTGTCCGCGACGACGCAGCCACACACACACACCGTGGAGCTGTGCGCCACAGACCATGCACAAAACACAAGCACGCTGCACCGAATGCGCGTCGCTTTGGGTAATGAGCGCACATGACGAATGTCTACAGTAAAAGTAATACATCTGAACGCCCCCCATGCGGCCCGTCTTCGCTTTAGACAGATAGGAAAACCCTGACATGTAGATATGTAATATATCCGATTCCTGATCGGGATGTAACGTCCGATTCCGATCGAGTCTGAAACCACGTGATCGACCCCGATTTCCGATCACGTGATCGGATCGGGACATCCCTAGCTATAGTCATATCAGTAGGTTCATTACCTTTAATTGTAGGTGTAAGCTATTTTCAGTACGGCGGAGCGCAGCAGCTGGCTGCTCAGAGCTACGCTATGGAGGCTAAGGGAATTTCTTGGTTTCCCTCATTAAACTCATCAAATTCAACATCCCAAAACTCCACAGCGCTTTTGTAGACAAGTTGTGACCTGCACAACCACCACGCTATGAGATAATGACGGAACGATACGAAACGGAGCCGTTTTTGAGGTAAATACAGGGTAAATACGGAGACTGCTTGCTGAAAAACTGTCCCTGAAGGCAACGCGCATCAGCGGTTTTGTATGAATTTACCTCGAAAACGGCTCCGTTTCGTATCGTTCCGTCATTATCTCATAGCGTGGTGGTTGTGCAGGTCACAACTTGTCTACAAAAGCGCTGTGGAGTTTTGGGATTTTGTATTTGATGAGTTTAATGAGGGAAACCAAGAAATTCCCTTAGCCTCCATAGCGTAGCTCTGAGCAGCCAGCTGCTGCGCTCCGCTGTACTAAAAATAGCTTGCACCTACAATTAAAGGTAACGAACCTACTGCTACGACTATAGCAATTATGGCAATGGGCCAATTTGCCAAAATGTTGAACTATCCCTTTAAGTGAGAAAGTCTGCATCTTTGCAAAGTTTAAATTCAGCATGTGGTGGTGTTTGAAAAACCAACTCACTGACTTGCCTGATTGACAGGATTTGGCTCGTGGTTGAACAGCTGATAGACAGGCCGGTCGGTTTCGTGGTTCCTTTCTGGCTGACTGGTTGAATCACTTAGGCCTCCAGCTGTGGCCACGCCACATTTGATCCTGAGAGAGAGGCAGACTGGTGGGGAATCCTCTGCTGTCTCCTGCTCATGCACAGACATTCAGGTTGAGCACCGCAGCTCCTTGTCAACAAGCTTTCAGGAAAAGACGGACACTGTGAAATGGCCCAGCTATAGTCAAATTTCAAAAATATCAGAGGGAAAGCACTCACCGTGTCCCTTAATCCTATTGTATATTAGACGAGGCTCTTTGAGGACAGCATCAGCCTTAATCTAGCTCTTTAGATCTAGCTGTTAAGGTCTACAAGTTCAATACATTTACAGTCCCAACATCTGCCGTTTGTGCATCTGTCATCACACACTCAGTCGTCATAACTTAGCGATGTAATTTGGTTAACTGTTCCTAATGCTGGCGGTAATGGTTATGTGTACTTATGTAATGCTCTAGCTTCCAGATTATGCACTGCATTACAACCTCTGCCAATGAATGATATCCTCATTGTTCCCATTTCATAATATTACCATCTGTGACAACCTCTGATGTGCCTCTCACAAACACAGACAGCTGTGATCTGTTGGGCCCACTTTATACGCATGCTTGTAAACTCTGTATCCTTGTATATAAACTTGGCGCATTAAATCTGTACATAAGGACGCATGTGTAGCCACACATAATAATCCTGTTTACGAGGGAAAATATATTATTCGTATTATCCAGGGTAAATGATGGAGTTTTGCATTAAAAGACCATACCAACCTAATTACAAGTCTTTTTGCTAATCATATCCCAGTTTATGCTGCATAGTTTTACACTTGATTACCTCTCAGGCGCAGTTCCTGGCAGCCATTAGCTTCCATCAATTTCTGCAGAAAAAGAAAATCAGTTGGCTAATGCTTAAAACTTCTGCTTCTGCACAGACATTATCTAATATACTGTTATGTGTGTGTGGCAATGCTGTTTCAAATATTTAGAACTTAAAACTGGCTTTAAGTGTATGTTCAATCAACATACCACTCATGTTGCCATTTTGAGCTACAATGATGCAATTATACCCTCATGGATCCTATAAGCAGCTATGGATGACATTTATTCACGTATTTGTCACACACAGTGCAGGATTTTTATCTATAATTGGATTAAAATGTAGAGTTTTTACTCACTAAATTAGCTGTGATTTACCATACTGAACATAAAAGAGGATGTGTGAAATGTTCCAAGGCTCCTGTCAAACTAAGGCCCCCTGGATCATTCAGGCGCCCCCCCACCCACGTCCAACAGCATACCTACATACCTGGCATGGATTAAACCATGAACATTTTCCTGATGAAAGGCGTGTGCTCGGGCGCAATTTTCACACCAAAAACCGGTACCAAAAATTGCAGCATGCAGCATTTTATCTGCATGAACAACCTCTGCTGTGCTGATCCACCCACACAGAGCAAGGTGTCAGCTCAGAGCCACAAATTCACCAAAAAAAAAGACCAAAGGACAAAAACTCGCAGGTGCGCTCTGATGTGAAATGGCACCGCACCTGCGTTTGCTGCGTCTCAAACATCAGCAATAACAGCACCGCCAAGACAAATGTAATGCTATTATTATCATCCTGAAGAGGAACAACACGTCTAATATTTAAAACAACGCTAACGGTTTCCCGTTTGGTAACAGTGAAGAGAAGACGAGTTGATCTCTCCTCATATGCTGTAATTTGGTCTGTAAATGAATGCACACTGCGAGCTGAGATGAGGAAAACGTTTAAATGTAAGCCACCAAGAGAGAGAGACAGAGAGAGTCGCAGACAAGTGAATCTACAAGGAGACACATGCACTTCCTCTTTAAAAAAAACTGGGACACTGTTCCTGAGGGTGTAAACAACACAAACAAAGCAGAGACAGAGTCACACAGAGAGGAGAAGCAGCTCTGTACTGTACCTGCAGACACACCTCTCAGTGCACAGTGGCTCTGCCTCACAATAAGTCTCTCATTATGAGCTTGGACTTGAGGGGAGTGTGCACATGTAGAAATGTGTGTGTGTGTGTGTTTGTGTGTGTGTCACATTTGAGACTTGCTTTTCAGCTTGTTGCGCAGGGCAGACTGTCGGCTTGCCTGACAAGAGATGACTAGCCAATCTAGCAAAAGTCTGGCTGCCTTGACATCAGTTTGGCACCAATTTATGGATCAACAGCAGCAGAGTGGACACACACACACACACACACACACACATACAGACACACACACACACACTCACTCACTTGAAACCCCGCTAATCTTGTTGTGGGTGGTTGCACTCAAGAGGCTCTCTACTTTTTCCTTTTATTTAAATGAGAAACACATTTTTTTCCCCCCTCTTGAATAATTTACAGTGATTTATTCCAAAGGCTCACAGTTTCTGCCTCTTTCCAGACGTTGCTTTGTGTTTATCTGAGCTGACCCCAATTAAACATGAGTTTGATTATAATGGCTGCTATTTTCAGACAGTTTAGGCTCATGTTTGTTTACAGTTTTTCTGTCACGGCTTCAAAACCAAAACCAGGTCTTACCCAACAAATAGTAAAGCAGTGCTTCATTTCAACATTTGAGTAGAAATAATTTGAAGATTTTTACATTTGATCGCACATGATCATATCTCAGATGCAAGACAGAATTAGTTGGTTACAGGCTTGATTTTCTCAAATTGATAGATAGATAGATAGATAGATAGATAGATAGATAGATAGATAGATAGATAGATAGATAGATAGATAGATAGATAGATAGATAGATAGATAGATAGATAGATAGATGGAAACTTCATACCAGTTGAAAAAAAAAACCCTGGATGTTGCATGCCACAGATTCACTGTGTGTAGCTTTTCGGTTTTTCTTTGTGTGTGTGTGTTGAATGAGCCAGGGGAGCTGTACTGTACTGGTGTGAAAGGGTCTCTCTGCCTTCAGGGAAACTTAAGGGAACACTTAAGTGCCACTTTAGTGCTTCTGGTGGCTCAGCGCCTTATAGGTGTCACTGCTTTTTGTCGTCCTTTCACTTAAAAGCATAAAAGTGACGTACACACACGCATCTTACTGCCCTCGTGGCTTAAAAGAAGATTTGCAGCGTATTATGGTGACTGTATGAATAGTCTAATGTTAATGGCTGTCACTTAAAAACAGAGAGTCAAAAGATCACCCAGTGAATTGGCTTTTGGGTTTTGGTTTGCACTGTGCAGTCTGCTGTCTATCTGTCTACTTCACCAAGTGTGGATGATACAGAAATGAGTCCACTGTAAAAAAAACAAAAAAACTACTTACAATGAATTAAGATGTTTTCAACCTTCTGAGTTTATTTTAATGAGGTTCGTTTTAATGTAACAGCAGTGATTCATTTGGTTGGTTTGTGTAAAATTCGAATCATAATCAAACACTGACTTGATGATTCATAACGTTCATTTAGATCTGTCACTGATAGATCCAGTATCATTTGCATTGCTGCCAGTGAATTGCAAATGCCTTCATCAGTCGTAGCTGATAACGTCTTAACAGATCCGGATCTGATACAAGTCAGTGTTGCAGATCCTGACAACATCTACTTTATTGTCTGCACATCCAAGTATCTGTGAAGACAAAGAATGAAGTCAAGAGATGTTTCTTTGACATTGTGACTTTGAAGCTCAGCTGAGACGTCACCTTGATCTCACTCTCAGAGCTTTATCTTTTTCATAAAAGCATGCTGAGACTTTTTTAAATACCAGATTCTGCCTGTAATTTCATTTTTTTTGAGTTGGCATCTAATTTTAAAATGCTCACATGTAGTCCTTGTGTGCCTGTAACAACAGGTGATTTTTTTTCTCTCATGTTGTTGGCTGTTTTATGAGCACATATGCTTCTGGTCATTCTGGTCACCGTTCAAGAGAAAGGAGAAATAAAAAAAAATGGATGGTGTATGCCGTGGATGCACACAATCTATCCAGCTGTTTACTGGCGACTCTTCATTTGGTCCCTGTCTCGTCTTTCTCCTCAGGGTTTGATAATCAGACAGAAGCCCACATTGTCTGCACACACTGTCGACGTGACTCTTATACATATGAGAGCAGCTTAGCATTGTGAATGCAGCTCAGCTTTCTGGAGGTTGACCTTTTTCCACGGATTAATAGGTTTTATGCTGGCAGCATTAATAAACAATTTCTTCGTTTCCACAGTAGGGTAGTGAGCAGTCACTCTGCATATTAATGTGCGTCCCCTCTCCCCGTATGAGCTTTGTCTCACCTACTTTCAGGCGGTCATGTTTGGCAATCACGACCTGTTTTGTGTTTTTTTTTCTGCCCCAAAGGATGTTTGTCTCAGAGTCATCTTTTTGCGCTTTTGTCCTTAAATGCAAATTCACTGTTATTAAGGAGTTTTGTATTAAACTCCCACTCTCTCCATCTGCCTCTGTCCATTTGCCTTTTTTTATTATTCTTTTTTTTTCCAGAAATAAAATTGTAGTACTCCCTGGATTCGCCCCTTCGCCTCAATCCCACTCTTAGTCACTGTCTGCTTGCCTTTTCGTCTCTCCTTTATTTCTCTTCGTGTCTTTTTTTTTTTTGCTTTGGTGACTGGGGCTGATAATGTGCGACTGAGCCGTTTTGGCCCTCACGCTGTCTGTGGCCAAGGTCAATTACGGCCTTCCCATTCAGAGCTTGGCCAATCATGGGCCAGGGAGCCACTGATGTGGAGCGCCAGGCAGGGAGATCAAGCGGGAAGAAAATCAACCGTTTGGTGCCTCAAAAATGATTCGATTTGCCACTGGTGTGAAAGTGTGTGCTGTGTCTGAGTAGCCCTCTCCTTTTCTCCTTCAATGTCACCCATATTTTTCTAAAATATTAGCTCAGTGCAGGGTAGAATTATACAGACAATAATGTAATATTGTCTGTGATTTGAAATGACAAAGCTCAGAGTCATTTTATCAGGCTGTGTGTTCATATCTGATTTTGAATAGGAAATATTCAAAATATTTGATTTTGAAGATGAAAATTGAGCTGATTATAAATTACATAAAAAGGGACATTTTTGTTATGACATTGTATTAGAATACAGCAGAACACTTTGTATGCATATCATGAGTCTGCATGGGCACGATGGGGATGCCCAGTCCCTTAGAGCAGCACTATATTTTGCTGGAGTGCCTTTGGATTGCCATGGAAACCTAAGAGAAAATGTGTTTGTCATGTTCTGGTCTCTAGAAAAAAGAAAAAGAGGAGCAAAGACAAACAGATAGAAGAAAGGTTTCTTCATCGAAATCCCAGAATGATGTACTGTATAGTGGACTACATTTCAAACAGTTTTTATATTGATTAAAAATGGTCAAAGAAAGATTTATAATAAATGTAACCTGTGATTTTGATTTTGTCCTCTGTAGGTCAAATTTTTGGCCATTTGGGGGCAGTAGAACAAGGAAAAGCCACTAACATGATGAAAAATGTGTAAAAAAATAAATAAATAACTGTAGACACCCAGGAGTCAAGAAGAAGTATCATCATTGTGCAGTCAGAGAGAATGAAAACAGTTTCAGGCTAGAAAATAAAAACAATGCGCCAAAAGAGGCTAAAAAACTTTGACTCCACTGTACTTTTGGCCTTGTCCTCATTCTTAGCAGCAATCTGTGACACATGTCTGTGAAGAGTTAGTGATCACAAATGAGGGAACATGACTGAAGGGAAGTCTCTCTCTCTTGTTTTGTGTAAAGTCAGGGATAAAAGCCATTCGCTTGTCATTGACATTTGACAAACTTAAAAATGCCTTCAGCAAACAATGTGTCTGAAATCAGCTGCAGCTTCACAGCGCCGATCTTCAAGTGAAACTGATTATGGTGACTGACAGTGTTACATTTTTGTTTCGCCATCAAGCATCATTCCACAAACAAACCACCCCCACTTCCTCTGCCTCCGTAAACAAAGGCAGACTTTTTGTGCGTCCTATGTGAAGGCGTTTGATTAGCCACAATTATGGCCTTGGCGCCAGCTTGTGTGATTACTTTGACTCAGGGCTGTTTTGTAGGTGCCGTATAAGTAATCAGCGCTGGGGCTAAACCTGGACCGGCATCAAAATGATGTGTCTAATTACAGCAGCCAAGCCAACCTGTGGTGCGGCTCACCTGACGAGGAAAAAGTAGAATTAATTACCTAATTGAAGCAACTCAGGGAACCATGAAGGTAAAACTGTTTTACCTTCTAATCGGCTCAGCAACAGATTTTGCTTCAGCGTTCAAAGAGCGTGTAAAAACATTCTTTCAGGGAACAAAGATTATTTAGTTTTACAAATGAAACGCTACAATGAAGACATTTGTTCTGGCTTTTTGGCTAAAGATCACTCCAGCCTGTTCATTTTAAAATATCAACAACAATATCCGACTTCTCTTGGAGTTGCACTGTATGTGTCCTGTCTGTTCTGTAACAGCCTGTCCCGGGTGATATGATACAGCTCAGCCTTTCTGACAACTGAAACATGACAAACAGCCGTTTGATGAACTGCTGCTTGTTGCTGATGCACAATAAATCTTAATGATGATAACAAAATTAATAAGGAGGGGGGGGGGGGGTCAGGCCTGGCCATCGTCCAGAGAGACTGTTCTTTTGTATTTGCAATGAAACATATACTAGATGTCCTCATGCTCTGGATTTTATCATGTGTGGTTCAGTTTTTATTGCCTCTATTGCCTGCACTGTGTCAATACATTGCTCTGTAGTATAAGTAGGAAGTAGTATATTTCTGATCCCAATCCCTACTTTTGCCACTAGAATAGTCTGAAGTTAATTCTCTGGTGTAATGTAATCTCTGCCGGTGAGACAGAGAAAAGAGTCAGAGCGCAGGATTTCCCAGTGGACACACACACACACACACACACACACACACACATACAGTAGATATATACATTAAAGCAGAAGTAAGCGATCCGGTCGTTTTGGTTAATGCTGCGTTCCAGGCAGGCTTTTGAAACCGTAAATTACAGCTTCAAGTCACGACTTATGACTTTGTAGCGTTCCAGGCAACCCACTCGTGTTTTTCCGACCTGTTTTACCTGTGAAAGTCACTATAACGGCCACTCGTAACTTCCGACCCGTGAACTCGTACCAGATCGAACTGGTACGACTTCACAGGTCGAAAAAACACGAGTTACGAGTTGCCTTGAACGCACCATAACGTCTTGTCAGCCGACGGAGTTAGCAGCCCCCGCCCTCGTTATGGATCTATTGGTCCTCGTCCCTACGTCACCACATTCAGGTGCATCCCTTGGCTGCACACACAGCCCTTCATGCCGTTCTCTCTCCTCATTGGATAAAAATTGTAGGATACGAGAAAAGTTTTCTCCTCGGCTCAGAGCAGAGCAGAGGGACTGAGAGACCCATGTTTCGGTCCAAACACTCTATGTAAGTGATTGCCGTCGGAAGATATAACTATTTAAGACTTATATTAACAAAAATATCGCTTACTTCTGCTTTAACTTAATATAAAAACACAGCAACAACAACAACAGAAACCTCATGTAACACAGCACCAAGCAGATGTCTTGATGCCTGCACTGATGCTGAAGCTTTTACCCTTTCTTGCTGCAATGTGAAGAATCACAGCACTGACTGCATTTTTTTCTTCTTCTGTGTGTGTCACATCACAGCCGCTGCTGTTGTTATGTGTCCTGCATTTGTATCTTCCTCTCACAAATGTCTGGGAGTCCTCAATCAAAGGATAGAGAGGACACTCAACATTCAGCCAGGTGCTTGTCAGGGTTATTATGGATCATATGGTCATCCCAAGTGTCACTCTGCCACTTCCTGTTCAGCTCTTCTCTCCGTTGAATGCTGTCTGGAGGACAAGCTCTGACACAATTCAACAAAGGACTTATTATACCACAGTTACAGCATAGTGCATCCTGTGTTTAAAAACGTATCATTCAGCCCATAATGTCCTTTACAGACAGAGATGTTCAGCATTGTTCCCATGAAGTCAATCTCCAGGGGAATAATTGCCAATTAGGTTAATGTGACATTTGGATGGACTACTGTCATGGCTCTGCAGATACATCAGTCCTGAAAAACCGTAACAACCGTTAACAATCATCAGGTCAAACTGTCACTTTGGCTGATTTCTAAATACCTGCAAAGTGACTGACTCACATCAACCTCAGCTATACATTGTCTTCAGTGTTATTAGTAATTCATAGCATGCTGATGCTAAACTAAAATGGTGACTGGCACAGATTAGATTACACCTGTTGAACATCAGCATGTTAGCATGTTGGCTTTAGCATTTAGCTCAAAACAGTTTAACTGCATCACTTGTTTTAGTTTAAAAACATGTTTTAGTTTCTACAGCTAATTTCCCCCCTCATCACAATTGTACAAGGGGTGAATATTCATATAACCCACTGATTGAAATTTTATCGAAGCTCTGCTTAACTTTGTGTGACAGTTGGGATAGTTCATACCTGCCACAAGCTGACACACCAAAGTCTTGGCCTGACACACCCCCCTCCTCTTTGTCCGTTTTTGTATTGGATGGAGTCAGGTATTGCCAAGATGGCGACAGCGAAACAGCCCACTCTGAGCTGCAAAACTGCACCTCAGAGACCTGAGGGTGGAAGCAACAAGCAGCCTCTATCTTTATGTACACACTATGACACAACACAACACAAAGTTTTCCCCAGAATTTTATGTGATACAATTTAAATGACTTTTATGTTTGCCCGTATCATTAAATTAAGAGGTCCAGTAATGTAAGACTTCCAAAAGACTTTAATCTTTGGTCTTGCGAGATGATCCTTTTTCTTGATTTATTATTTTTTGGCACAACTTTCAGTGTACTTAGGATTTGGAGGATGACACCAGAATTTATTCTGGGGTCCCTAATGAATCTTGTCTCTGACATTGAGAGCCACTGTGGCCGAGGACACATGAGAGGATTTTTTACATGTACTGCCAGTCGCTGTGTGAGCCAGCTCGGTGTGAATTGCTTACAAAAGATGTGTTGAAACCCTCCATTGTGATGAGTGTGCTTTGATTAATACACCCCGATGAATGCCTTTATTTTTAGCCTGGCAGGGCGGACAATGTGGAAACGCGTTTTATTACCCTTCTGGTTAGAGATGAATGGGCAACAGCAGAGAGAGATGTGGTGCCTCGCTGTTCATTCGTCACTGCCAGATTGAGGTGTAAAGGATGGAAGAGTCACTTGATTACTTCGATCATTATTCGTACAAAGTTCAGAAGGCAGTCATAGACAAATTGCTAATAGAAGATGTAGTATTTGGTGAAGAATGATCCCCTTTGGGTTTTGCCAATTAGAAAAGAAATTTGAAGAGCAAGGCAGTGCCTGGCTAGACATCTGGGGGGGTTGGAGGGGCAAAGTGCTGATTTTTACAGTGCTGAAGTGGCGGGGTCAGAGCCTAACAATATATACTTTCTGCTGGGAACACGAGCTAATTGACTAAACGAGCGCTCTCACATCTGATGTCAAGGTGAAGGCCAAGGAGAGACGGCGAGTTGCATTTCATCAGAGCAGGTCATTAGGCCTGGGTTGAATCAGACATGATTATAGTGAAATAGACTCTGCAGCGCTCATCCTTTTCACGGCAGGTGGAGGTATGAAGTTCAATTTACCTGGCGAGGCACTTTCTGAGCCTGGAGTAAGATTATTCTATACATTGAGAGTGAAATATAGGTGCTGTGTGTGCTGGTGACCTTCACGCAAGTTCAAATGTAATTTATGAATCTGACATCTGTTTCATTCGTACATAATATGAACCATAAATTAATAATTTGACTCAAGTCTTTTTTTTGTTTAAACAAAAAGTGGTGCTTGTTTGTGTCTTCGCAGGAACTCTTTACAGCAGAGTGCAAGTTTAAAGAGTCGGTGTTCGAGAACTACTATGTGATCTACTCGTCCATGTTGTACAGACAACAGGAGTCGGGGAGAGCTTGGTTCCTAGGGCTCAGTAAAGAGGGTCAAGCCATGAAGGGGAACCGAGTGAAAAAAACAAAACCAGCTGCTCACTTCCTGCCCAAGCCATTAGAAGGTACGTAATTAAAAAATGTAAAGTGAGATTAATGAGCAACAGCTCATTTTTGTTTTTTCATTTTCAATAAGTGAAATAAGATCTTGATTTATCATTGCTTATTTTATTTATTAAAGCTGATGTGTAGAAATGCATGGTTGCCCATAAAGTTGGAATAATTTTCTTTTTGGACACATTTCTCTTATAAATTGTGGTTTAATTTAAGAGATTGATCAATAAAGTTTTGAGAAGATATACACTTTATCTATCAAGAATAAATCAGATTGTCACAATCATTTTATGAGAAGAGGTAAAAAAAACAAAAAAACATTTTAATCCAATTTTATGGTCAACAAATCCAATGAAAAGACAAAAAAAAAAAAATCTTAGTATTATGCTAATAAATGTCTGTAGTCTGGTCCTGATTCAGTTTATTCAGACACATAAATAATCAAGTGTTGCACTGGGTGGCTTGTTCCTTTATTATAATGAGTCCACTGTCCTGCTCTCATAAATACTCACTAGTGTCCCCAGCATGTGTTAATAATATGTAGTTAATAGTTTCAAACAAACGTTTGAGTTGCTCCTGTATTAGTAACATTTGCTAAAAGCTGCACGGCCCAGATGCTGTGATCTGTTTTTAAAGATCTGTGTCTTCAGCAGGTGTTGGGGTTGAAGGCCAAAAACAGCCTGGGGAAGTTGTTTCTTGTCTTTTAATTGAAGTTTGCAGGAAGAAAATATTAATATTTTCATCTTTTATACAGATCTTTTTTTTATGTGAAAAGGTTTGAAAAGCTGTCTACCTCTGTAATCCGTGCACCCACATCGGTACTGGGGTGGCAACAAAACATGATTTATCAAACCTGATCAAAACCAAACAGCCTGTGTTTTAGATGAGACCAGACGGCTTTAAGAAGATGTAAAGTCTTCATCCATAGTCTCTTGTGTTTTCGCCTCAGACTCAAGAGACCCAATCATCAGCTCTTCTCCACTGCCTCCTCTGTCAAGTTGAGGTTGAGGCATAACCACATGACTCTGATAATTACCATCCAAATTGATACAGTAGCACCTTATTATTGTGTAATATCATTATGATGTCTATGTATGGTATTCTATACATTCATACGTACGTACATTACCACTATGATTACTACTATTCTACTATTCACAGTTAGAATCATATCATATTATATAATATTACTGTGATCATTATCACTGTTGCTATTATTATTAAAATTATCAGTATTATTATCAAATCTACACAGACAGACTTAGCCACTTATTTATGATGTTTTACGTCACTTCCTGTTTGTCACCAGTAAACATAAAAATGTGGAGGGATCATTTATAGTATACTAAGTAAAGAGAAAAATAATGAGCATACATAGTGGCTACATAGTTGGTAATGGCACAACTACTGCTTGTGAAATCTTCATCTTTGGACACAGTTCCTGTGTTTTTTATGTGCTGGTTCTCTGTCTTGCTGTTGTAAGCAGACAGTGTAGGATGCAGGCGCCGCTCACTAAGTGCACAATGAAATGTTGATAGTCCAGCAGATGCCACCATCACTCTCATCAGCCACCTTCATGATTGCCTCCCAACATTTAAACATGGAATCAAGTTGAAGTGTCCTGTCAAGACACTTAATGAGACTGTTCTTGGATTCAGAATCAGCGCTGATGAAGACGTACTGTAGCATGAATCCTACAAAAGATGAATCAGTTGTTTTTTGTGTAAAATGCATTATGTCTTCAGTGCTGGTTTGAAGGTTGTTGTTTTATTCTTCTCATGTGAATAAAACTTTTTGAAAGAGGAAACAGCAGCTCTATGCAGCTTGAATAGGGTCGGACAGGTAAAGTGCAGGAAAGAGGTTCTTGCTAACACTGTTTTCTCCCCTCTCTCCCTCTCTCACTCTCTTTCCTCATCATCTGCCCCTCCAGTTGCCATGTACAGAGAGCCATCGTTGCATGATGTTGGAGAGACATTGCCCAAGGCGGCCGTACCTCCCAGTAAAAGCACAAGCGAGCCGGCGGT
The DNA here is from genome assembly GCF_045865225.1 of Trachurus japonicus. NCBI lineage: Eukaryota > Metazoa > Chordata > Actinopteri > Carangiformes > Carangidae > Trachurus > Trachurus japonicus. The sequence goes on from NC_140927.1 coordinate 21,564,737, forward strand.
GATGAATGGAGGTAAACCTGTCAGCAAGCCCGACAAGCCCGCCACATAGCCACACCTGACCAGTGCCCAGTGTGTGTGTGTGTGTGTGTGTGTGTGTGGAGGTGGTGGTGGTGGTGGGGGGTTTGGGTAGTTGGGGTGGAATCGTGGAGCGTGACGGAGGCTGGGCTTTTTTTCCCCCCCTCGACTTGACTCCAAGACCCTCTGTTCTTCTGTGGATCAGATCCAGGCAAACCTTCCTTCCCTTCTTCTCTCGCTCCTCCTCCTCCTCGTTCACCCGCTTCGTCCTCCTTTTCTCCAGCTGTCTCAGCGCGGGGCGGACGGATTGTGAGGCGGCTGAGTTTCTCCAGCACGGGAGGGAAGAGGACCTCTGATCATGGAATGCCTTTAGACTCCTCTGAAACTGTGAGAGTTCATGTGAATAACGTGTGTTTCAAAGCCACGCTCGTGGTTCTTTGCTTGCTGACGGTTCATCCGAGAAACCCTCCCCTTCTCTATAATGCCCTGTTGGAGCAGAGTGTGTGTACCTTCAGATCTATTTTCTATACCACAGTTCACCAGCTATGTTCTGGGATAGAGACTGTATAGATAGAGTAAATATTTGGACTGTCGTCCTCTATTTTTTACGAGTATGTTCCCCTCCCTCTCTTTCTATCTCTAGTCACACACTTTTCTCTTTGTCAAGTAATCTAGAAAAGATAAAAACATTTTGCAAGGGAGTTGTGTGATTTTCTAAGAAACACATTCACGCAGACATGACATAAAACCAAACACATATACACCAAATAAAGGAAAACAAAACACAACCCAAATTTTCGTCTTGCCTACACGCACGCACACACAGAAGTTTATGGGGAAAATCAGAGATGTTGCTTTTTTTTTTACAGCTGATATAATAAAAAAAACACACTGGAGGCTGGCAGATAGCTCCTGCAATCATAGTTGATGAAGTGCTAATTACCGCCACTGCAATCAATGCGAGGAGCTCCCTACACACATACAAACACACAGACACACACACACATTTATAAACAGATGTCCGTGTGGGTGGGAGAGCGCTGGAAGGAATGGTGTATACATATCACTATCTAAGTCCCACCAGCGGTTCAGTCCGCCTTCTCTGGTAAATAGAAAACCTGAAGTCTATTTTTCTTTAATCTTATTTCAGAGCGTGGGCTCTAGGAATATCTCTAGGCCTTGTAGGCCTCTGTCCCTCACTCGCTGACTTCTTTGGACTATAAGGCAAGGCTTGTGGCTTTGACCCAGATGGTCTATAACTGCAGCACTGGCAGCCATCTTAACGGCAGCGTCTACTTAAAAGCCAGAAAACAACATGGCTGAAAACCAGTAGGCGACATTTATATATTGGCTGCATCCCTATTTGGTTCAGCAAACTAAAGCATGGTCAAGGTTAATATTGTGTTCTCTCTTCTTGCAGCAGTTATACAAGAGATGGCTTATATTGTAACATTTTCACTGTATAAAACTTAGGGAAAATGACTATTAAAAATCATAACTTTTTAAATGACTAGATATTATTATAATTATTATTATGAGAGGATTTGTCTCCTAGCTCAGCATGCAGAGTCCAGTACTGATCATCTTGGCCTGTCACGTGCCTGTTTGGACCTTGATTCCCGGCATGCAAAAACAGGTTCCCAGTCCCCACTGGGCCAAAGGTGCCTCACCCACCCGATACATCCACGTAGAGGACACGTAGCATTATCCATGGAGAAAAACCACACTCAGATGTATTCATTCTGAAATGACCAAAGTCTCTTTTTTCATCCCAAGAAAGAACTGAACTCTTTACCTGTTATAAAAAACAAAAAAGAAAAAAAAACAAAAAAAACTAACGAAAACTAATCTGATTCTCTCTCTGATTCAATTCATTCAAGCTTTCACTGTGATAGCATTTGTTCTGTCCGACAGAATCAACTCTGCTCAGACCCACAAAGGTCTCGACTGATGTCATTTTGGAGAAGTATGTATACCTTGAATTAATCACGTGCATGTATTTTCTACGAGGAGCAAGGTATGGGTACGGTTCTTCACTCTGTTCAAGCTGAAGAGCACTGACGCTCGGTGTGGGAGTTTGAATGGGCATGTTTGTAGGCTATGGCACACTCACACCTTATCCGAAGGTAGTCCACTGCACTTTCTGTTCTGCATCTTCATCACGACTGTTAGCAGTTTATCAAAGCTCTATCTGATCGATCAATCAATTTCTAATGTTTTAACGTCTTGCTTTTGACGATTTCTTTCCTAATAGTTTTTGTTAGATAAGGTTTAGAATATTAAGTAGATTTGTTGCTGTTGTATGCTGCTAAAACCTGCAACTATATTTAAGAAGTTGATTTGGTAAATATAATTTGTTTTGGAGTTTATTGGGATTACACATGACCATTTCTTCTGACAGCACATCAAAGCACATTAGTTAGACTTAAATATTTGTCTGTACAAAGCTGTTAATGTTATAACAACAATGGCGTACCATCGACGCGCATGCACACAAACAACACACACACACACACGAACAAACACACACACAACAGGAGCTGGGAACCATTGTAGCTGTCTTTGAGGATGGTGTTGTGTCCTCGTTGCAGCCAATCATCCTCCACTCATTACAAACTCTACATGCTGGGCTGGCTGCTGCTCCGGCCCTGCAGTCCAGTTAACTGGCTCCTCCGAGGCTGGCTTTATTTTTGTAAATGACCAGTGTGTAAATGTACATCTCTGTTTGGATCTCTGTAACACCTCCTTTTAGTTATTTTATTCCTTTCACGTCTTCATTTTCTCTCGTATACGGGTCGTGTGTGATATCGTTCTTTCTAATCCTCTGATCACTTTTTGCTTTTGCCCCCCACCCACTCTATCTCTTTCTCTCTCTCTATCTCCCTCTCTCTCTCTCTTCAAATGTGTTAAAAATATTCTAGCAAACTTAGTTTCTTTATGGCTTCAGTTTTCAACCTCTTCTTTTGTACGTTGTCCCATCTGTTGCATGGGGAGAGGATGGCATTGATGAACTGCATGTAGTAGGCTATGTCTATCAAGAACTGTTGGTATGTACCGCTAATTTTACATACATATATGCAACGAGTTTGTCTACACTATACAGTTTGTGTTTGTTGTATACACATATACAACATATTGAATAAAATATTTATATAAAGGTGTACTGTAATGTCAGTAACATACTTAATGCAATATTGTGTGCAGTATATTATTGCACCTGTCATTTTTTTTGATGGGACAAAGAAAAACAGAGGGGTTGGCTAGTTTAAGCATGAAAAAGGCCAAAGTAGAATTTACATTAAATTTTCTTTGTGACTTCTTAGCGGTCCTCTTTTCAAGTGGTGACTGAGCTCTTGTGTCAATGCAGCTCTCATCCGCTGTTGCCACCTTTTCGAAGTGACATGGACACCCAGCATGCCACAACTAAACTATGTATGCCCTTCTCTTTGTTTCCTCCACTTAGAATGTAACCTTGTCACTAGTATGAGTTGAGTGAGAAATGTCCATTACGTACCTTCAGTACAAGCGTGGGTTTCATGGCAGATCGTTTTGGTTTGATTTCCCAGTGGAGAAGAATAGGCACTATTAAAAATGATTTATTTTCAAAAATATATATATACCATTGCAAGTATGCCCATTGGAGTTATGTCATGTTATAACAAATTTGTAACCATGTATGATTAAGGTCTTCGCATTGTTTTCCATGCAAAATGTTGTGTCATGCGGCACATTTAATGTTTTATTATTAAAAAGAAATAAAAACCTCAAACAGTAACCTCTGCTTCGAGCTTTTGAGTTGATCTTTCAGCCCAGTCTGGGAGCAGCACACTTCAAAAACAGACCTACATTATCCCCCGCAGTATCACACATACTCCAAAAATGTCATCTCACTAAAAGAACATATTCGTCTTTGTCCAATGTTTCGATTTGTCATGTACCTGCAGCAGCCGCCTGGAATATGTAAGCGTTCCTACATTATTAAAAAAAAAAAAAAAAAATCATACATAAAGCTGGTTTTGGAAACTTAAAATGTTTACATTATAATAATATGTCTTAAACAGAAAAATATGGTTGTTTCTTTTCACCTACAAAATCCAGTTTTAATAAGGATCATTTGTAACCAGTACATTAAAAGAATGAATGCTGTTAGTGATACGCAGAGTTACATCCGTGTTTATGCATGTCTTCTCCCTCCTCCTGTGGTTTTCCAGGCCGTGATGTTTTACCGGCCTGGTCGTTGACGGCCAGCGGTGCTCCTGGTCGCTCCGGGCAGCCAGGCCTCTTGTCTCTAACCCCAGTGTCCTGTTCTCCTCAGTACTCAGCTCCCACCCAGATTTCACAAGCGTTCCCTGTCCAGCCGTCCCAGCACTCACAGTTGCCGCAATTGCACAACCCATTCCCTGTGAGGAGATGTGAGAAGAAAAGCTGTGAATTAAAAGAGCTGTGCCATCATGCCTGACCTTTAACAAGGTTCCTCTTTTCACACCCTGCTTCCCTGGGTGCAGCTCTCTGCTGGGGGATTGAGGCGGCTGCACCGCTCAGGACAGTTTGTGGCTCTGCAGCTTTCGCCCACACAGTCGAGGAGAAAACTGCTTTAATTAAGAGTGAAAAACCTTCATGCTTTTCATATTCTCCACAGTTGGACAAAGCTCGGAGTGAGAAGTGTGACCTTCCCTCCTGCCTGTGTGCCTTCCTTCCTGAATTGCTTCTTTCCTGCCCAGCTGCATTCCTTCCTATACCTGTATTCCTCCTCCTTCCTTCCTCCCTTCCCTCCTTCCTTCCTCCATTCCTTCCTTTTGTCCTTCTTGCTTATCTTTCTTTCTTCCTGTCTGCGTGCCTTCCTTCCCTCATATCCGTCTTCCTTCCGTCGTTCCTTCCTGCCTATCTGCCTTCCTTCCTGTTTACCTTCCTTCCTTCATCCCTGCCTATCCGCCCTCCTTTCTTCCTGCATTCCTTCCTTTCATCCTTCTTGTTCGTCTTTCTTCCTACCTACCTGCCTTTATTCCCTCCTTTCTTTCTTCCTTCCTGCCTTTCCTTCTGCCATCAGCATTCCTTCCTTCCTTCCTTCCTTCCTTCCTTCCTTCCTTCCTTCCTTCCTGACTTTTCTCCTTCCTTCTTAGTGACAAAGGGACAAATATCACTGTGTCCTCAGGTTGGAAAAATGACATATTTTTGTTGAACTAATAGTGAAAGTGGTTTTGAGCACAATGGGATGAGCTGATTCACTATATTCCTGAATAATGATATATTTATGTCCATATGACAGCACTTGGAGTAGTACAACATCCTACTCATGGTACCTGTCTGTTATAACCTCAGGCCCTCAAGCTTTATGATGGTTCCCTGAGCTGTCAGAGGTGCTAGGGGTTAGGAGGAGGACTCCTGCTGGCCTCCTGCCACACAACTGAACAGACATAGCAGCCACAAAACATCTCTGTGGGAGACGAGGGCGGAGTGATGGATGAAGACGAGGATCAAACGGTGAAAGTGAGGTGGCGAAAAAAGGCGACAGAAATGGGTAAGTAGGTGAAAAAATATCACGGAAGAGTGAAATAGGAAAGGAGAATGAGGATGAGTCAACTCATGATTACGCTGTTGATCCTTTGAATCCAGAGCTGAGATGAGACAGACCTTCCTCTCTTTACACAATAAGGCTGGCCTTAGTCCATATTCTCTCTTATTGTGGATAAATCCCAGGAGAAGACCAAAACCAACAGTGTTCCGCTCTGTCTCTCAGTATTTCTCCACTTCTCTATCCTGTCTGGTGTGTTTCGTCACAAGCTCCATTGGTTCCTATTGAACACATAATCTTTGTGAGATGAGTTGGGGACTATTTTCAATCATAAATATGTTGTCCTTTAGAGAGCATTTACTGCACTATAATAGTTCTGTGTTAATCATAGTGAACTACTGTAACAGGTCACCAGCTGCAAGATCTTTATTTATTTTATTTTTTTAGACAGCAACAGGGGAAACAGCCCTATAATCACAACTGACTTCATTATAGTCCATTATAGTCCAACAACTAGCTAAAGAAGACTACTGTAGGTCAAAGCAGAGTATGTGGTTGGACCAGACATGTTCAAATCCTGATATTATTACTCCAACGCTGTTTGACAAAATCACCAAACTCATAAATCAAAGACAAAGACTGAGCTGTGATTTCATCTGTTTTAATTTGAAAATGGTCACTTAGAGATAAAGTTAGGAGAGACAGATCTTTTTGGCTGAGCAGACGCAGCCGTATAATCACAAATGTCCCTGACTGACTGACTGAGTGATGATATTTCCACCACGGGCCAGCAAAGCACCCAGAGGAGTACGTTCAGTACACTGAGCTACTTTCATTACGAGTATCATTATTACTAAAGGAATAAAGTCTGGTATAATCTGGAGTTGGAAGTAAAATGAGGTCAAACTAATGTGGACCCTAGATGGAGGCTGTACTCTGTGAGTCAAAACAAGAAATTTATTCTGTCTCATGGCCGCCCAGTAGTTCAAGATCCGGTGGAGCTTGTGGGTTTAGCCCTTGTCCCAGCGGCCTGGGTTTAAGTCCAGCCTGTAGCCTTTCTGCATTTTGAGAATCAGAGCTCGGTTTCATTGGGAATGAAGTCAAACCAACATTGTGTTTTGTAATTGCATTCCTGAACCTTTTTAGGCGAGTGTAATAGTTGTGATGGAAAAGGAAAACTGAAACCATGAGAGCGATTTCTAGGGACTGGTGAACATAACCCTGATAAACACAATGTTGCACGGTGACAAAATGTAATTTATTTGTTTTTGCACTTTCACCTGTGTTGCAGACGACTGTATAAACCCCCTTTTTTTGTCTCATCTGAAATAGCTGCTGAAATGATTATATTCAGTGGATAAAATTAACCAGCAAGCAAGTAAGTGTAATGAGAATCTACAGATTTGAAGGGGCCATGACATTTCTGGATGCAGAGTTATTTATTGGCAAACTTGCTAAACAAATTTTTGCATCATTAGCACGGAAAAAAAGAGATTGTATCATAGCTACCTAGAGAAGAGAGGATGTGTCTTTGATGTGCATATTCAACATCTTCTTTCAGTAATTGTCTTTTCATGTAAAACATTGTTCTGCATATGGTAATTTGCATACTGTACACACTCCAGTTAGTAATATGGTAATCAAGAACATTTAACAGACATTGCCATACATTTGCTTTGCTTTCTCCCAGTGTTACGCAGTTTTTAAGCAACGTTCGTCTGCATCTGGAGCCACTGATGCGCACTTGAATGACATTAAGGTTGACATTTGGAGTCATGAAGTCATGATGAGAAACACTTTTGAACAGCTGTCCAGATTTTGACAGGCCCCGGAGCAAAAATAATTATAAACATGTACTGAGATTTCCATTATCAGTGGGGAGAAGACAGCTCCTGTGGATAAACAGCTATATAGAGGAGAGACAGGAAGTGTGTAGTTTGTCTCAATCTGTTTTCTGACGCACAATGCAGACGTCACATTAGTGGGTTTGGTACAAGATTGGCTGTGTGTGTGTGTTTGAGACATTGAGCTTACAGAAACCCCGGAACCCTAGACCGAAAACAGACATTCACCATATTATACACAGTCTAACTGGGGTTGAATGGGGATTTGTTTAACTGACATCGGTGTCATGCAAGTGTGAATATCTACTACTGTACAACTAACTTGCCATAAAGACATTGTATGGCATTGAAACTGTCAGGTTTTCAACAAAGGTGGAAGAAGTAGGAGTCATTAATTATGTAAAAGTTTTAAAACACTATACTGTAGGCTGCCAAAAGTCTCAGCTTCATATTTGAGTTACATAAAAGAGAAATTGGCAATAAAATGTAAAATGTCTTGTGTTGGTGTTTTATCATATTAGATCATAATACTGATACATAAACATCTAATTGATATCTAAAAAGGGTGATTTCTAAGTTTTCCCTTCTGCTGAATGTGGGTTTTTGCTGGAAATGAAGTGGTGCTGACTGTCGCTTGGCAAGAGCTTCAGCCATTGTGGCCTTTACAAGACCAGAAGTTATAACATGTCTCCTGGAATAGAAAGTGACGAGATCTTGATTAGTGGACTGAAGTTTGATGCTGAACTTTCAACATTTCCTCTACACTGGTAAGTAAGTCAAGGAACACAGTGGGTGCATCGTGTGAGTGTGGTGGCTGCAGGACATGTTTTTGAAAAAACTAATGAGAAATTAAACTAAAATGAAAAGAAATCCAACATCTCAGTAACCTGCAAACTCTGTATACTTCTAAGGTTGAGTAGGAAGTAGCAGCTACGTTGCAGAGATGGAGCAGTGTGAACATGTGTAGGCCTACTTCTTCGCAGCAGTTCAGAGACGCTCCCAGAATAAAAAACAGCTAAAGCTAACATTAGCAATATAGCAAAATCAAAGTTTACAAAACGCTCCTTTAAGGTTGTAGTTGGTTGGTGTTGGGATCATTTCAGCTGCTTCATAACACTGCTGGGTAGTTTGATAGCCCTTCATTAATTCTAGCCCCTAAACACATTTTCAAGGATCTGTTTGGATAGCACTTCAGATTTTGGCAGGTTTTCCTCAGGTCCATTTTGGATTGGATCCAACATTTCGGATCCTGAAGGTGTGTGTGTGTGTGTGTGTGTGTGTGTGTGTGTGTGTGTGTGTGTGTTTGTTGCCTACACTACCTGTGCAGATGAGGCCGTCATGTTTGTCACACTCTCGGTCGTCACACTCGCAGTACTCTCCGGACACCCACCAGTCTTGGGGAGAACAAATACACTGGCCACAGTGACAGGAACCTGCAGCAGAGACACACACACACACACACACACACACACTCACAGGGCTGTTAATTAACATCACATTTTTCACCTAAGCTGAACAATATTCTGACAGTGCATATTTTGTATTTCAGTTTTACACCATCGCCTCGCTGCTTGTGTTTTTTCAACAAATGCTGTTTGTGTTATTTCCTGTATGTTCTTTCTCTTACACAGAAGATTAATAGTGTTGGGCAGAGTGGATATGAGACCTTCCCCGGGGAAACAGCCACTAATATTCGTTTGTCACCAGGAAACCAATCCACCCACACTTAAAACTTCCTCTTCGCCATCAGTGTCTGTTCCTCTCTCTCTCAAGGGCAGCAGCAGGATAATAAGGTATTAAGGATTGGTGGAGGGAAACAAACCAACTGCTGTTTCCTTCATTTAAAAAAAGAAATATCCAGAGCTTACACCCTGAGGTCCAGCAACTATGTTTTCAATCTCCTCAATTTCTATCAACATACAGCAGGTTGCGGGAACCCTCGATGAGAGGTGGAGGCAGACAGCAAGAGACAGACTGAGGAGTGGAGCAGGAGGGCCAGTAAAAGAGATAAGACAGAGGTGAGATGAGGGGAGTGGCTGAGGGGAGATTGGTTTGCTGTATGAATATAGTGGAGCAAGGAGAATGGACATGCTCATTTTCACACACTGCTCAGCTCTGCAGAGGATCCACGGCTGCGCGATACAAAATATTTTGGCGTATGATAAATGCAATACAGTGAAACAGTATATAACAGTGACAGAATGGAGAACTTCTCTACAACATATGCACATAGTAAATGAGTAACTGCATGGAGCTGCAACAATCATGAAATATTGTAAGTTTTCTTTTTAATTCATTGATCAACTGTGTCATCTATAAAATGTTGGAAGATGACAACTTAATATTGTTAGTATTGTTGGGACAACAAAACCACACCAAAGGATTTAGAGTTAACAGGGTAACAACTAATAATAATAATAATAATAATAATAACTAATATAACTACACACTAATAAGCATAAGGCAAATACTTAATTCATAATCTAAAAGCATCTATAATGTTTTTAATTATTGTGTTTTCATACTTAAAGGTCCAGTGTGTAAAATGGGGGGAAACCGTGATATCTAGCGTTCAGATTCTAGATCGCCTTCTTCGTCGTTGGTTTATTGATGAGCGTGAAACTTGCGAAACTGGCTGGATCTTCCGCCAAGCTGCCATACAAACATGGCTGCGGTGCAAGATGTCAGCACTTTCTAAAGTAAGACCCTTGCTATACGAAAACCAAACAAATTTTATTTTATAGCGATTATACACCTATACAAATATATTCATGGGTAGTATATTCAGATTATGCCAATAAACCTTGCCAATTATTACACACTGGATCTTTTATATATGAACATTTACAAATCAAGCATGATATCAATAATTTTGGAGGTGTCTGTGGTTCATGAGGTTACTTATACTGTAGGTGTGCTGTGCAAATGATTAACAAACTATTAAACATTTCTGCTGCACTTGTATGTACAACGATGAAGACATGCACTAATGGTTAGTCAGAGTAACATTCTTGAAGATGTTTTATTGTTGATGATCTTATTAATACATTTACATTTATATCTATGTTTATTGTTATACATTATAGTTTGTACAGTTGCTATTATAAAGTGTTGCCGTTCACAGTTATAACAAACAGATAAAAGAAGCATATCTTTTCAGAGGCTGAAACCAGTTCACATTTGGCCTTTCTGTATGATACATGACATGAACAATGATTAGTCCGCTGTCAGTCAACTAATGTGTTCTTTAATGATAGTACCAGCCCTCCTGAGGCCTACCCCTGTCTATGTAGTGGATTACTGGAATATCACACATGATTCGTTCTGATGAAATACAGTGCTAGCTGTGGAAATTGTGTTGTGAATATTTTGTTCATGTATAATACATCAGTGTTTTGTTAAAATGTGTCTGGGTGAAAGACGACAACACAGAGGAAGATTATTATTTAAATCTTAAAGAAAAACAGGCTCTAACCTGCAACAGAGCAAAACAGTTGGGTTCAGAGTGGATATTTGATTTTAATCTGGTAAGATCTGTTTGAAAGCAGATCAGTCTAATTGCCTGGTACTGTGAACTATGGCGGCAGGAAATTGTAGAAACTATAAGAGTATATCAGAGACAGTGAGAGGAAGATAAAGTCCAAAACTCGAGCTTGTAAGTAAATTTGTGAATATGAGATTAGTCTCAAATGTATCATTCATTTGATAATGATAAAAGTAACATGTTTTTTCTTAGTTTTCTCAAGTAGTGTTTTAGTTTTTGCACAGATCAAATGACAGTTCTGAATGAGTGATATCTTTGTGTAGATTAAAGGTAAAGTAGTTTTGAGCAATAATCTGAAATCTGAGAGTCAGAGGTAGTGATGCAAAACTCAATAGGATGGTGATAGAGATTATTTAAGCCAAGAGGGGAAGGTTTCCAGAAAATATGTGAGCTCTGTCATCTTCAGGGGGAAGACATCTTGTGACGATGCTTCCGATAAAGGACATCATCACTATAGTTACTGCCTCATGATTGTCTGCCTCCACCTTTCAGACTGGATTTAGGTTTCATCTCTGCTTCTTCAGAATCATATAAAATATCAACCATTTGTATGAAACATTGTCATAATTGCTGTGGGAAGGCTAGGATAATGGCAAGTTATTATGAGGTCACTATACTTTCATACTTTATCCAAGACATATTGTCCCATTTCCCAGTAAAGAAGAGTTGTGTTGGGACTGTGTTGAGTTAAATTCTGGATAACTGCATCACATATTCCCATTTGTGTTCTTTGAAATGTACAGTATGTACTGTATATGTACCTACTGTATACCTACATACTAACTTTTATGAAAACATTTCTACAGCAGCATTTGATAAAAAGAAATATTTGTTATAAAAAGGAGTTCACCTTTTCCACTGCACATGACTCCATCTGACGTCTCACAAAGCTCCTTGCTCTGGGCATCGTTCAGGTCACAAGTCCTGGGGAACTGGCACAACTTCCCGAACCAGCCCTCCTCGCAGATGCAGCGTCCACATGAACAGTAACCGTGACCTGGCGGTGGAGGGCAGAAGGGCCTTCATTTAAAGGAGACAGAATATGGAGCAGGCCCATGAGAAAGTAGCACGAATAGGAAGAAAATAAATAAATAAATAGATAAAGCATTCACAGATACAGTGAAAAGTCAAGGGGAGATGCAGATGGAGAGTGAAAAAAGATAGCAATAAAACATAAACATAGAGAGCTGACAGTGCAGACATTGAACCTTGACACTAATAGGCAGTACAAGGAGACAGAGTTGCAGGGAGACGAGAGAGACACAGCAGGCTTATTGTACATGGGACATGAAAGGAACTGTCATCACTGGTCTTGTCCTGTCCTTAATAAATCTCCAGCACTTCAGAGAGAGAGAGATGAAAAACAAAGAAAGGCAACGGCGTACAAAAACAAACACACTCACACGCACACACGGGAGAAACCAGGGACGTTTAATTGGCTTAAAGAGGTAGTTTGGTACTGGGGTGCCTTAATGGCTGACAGCATCAATGTGATTTTTAACAAGCACTATCACACTTGTGCCCTCCTTCATCTACAACAGGACCCTCGTAGCGTTCACCACATGCTCACTTCAGTATAAATCACATCATGTAGAGGCAGCGGCATCATTGATTGATTCCTTTATGTTCACATCTGGTAACAGATGCCAGGTTGAAGGGGTTGTAATGAGCAGAGCATTTTTCCATCATTCTCATCATTGTTAATCCATACTGTGCGGCTGGAAGTTGTTTTGATGTAGGGGAGTATTGATTCAATCAAACAGCCATTCAATTCAATTTTGATTCTTTTAGCTGAGATTGAAAAAAGAGAGAGAGAGAGAAACAATCTCTGATAAAAGCTCATAATTAACATAGAGTTAAACCTGCTGTCACCCCGCACCCCATACCCTCTTCCCCTGCTTTCTGCCTTTATGCTAAGCTAATTAAGAAAACATGCAAATGGACAGATTTCATCAATTTGGCAACGCTTGTGCTGCAAATACTCACAACCGAATACACAAATGCTCTTAAGATACTCACAATGCAGGCAAACACACAAAAGAGCTGCAAGAAACATGACTGTGAAGGTGTTTCCAAAAAGTGAAGGACCTGGTTTTGTCATGTGTGAAGTTTGACAACATGAATGTGCATACATTATATGTATTTAGTTAGATGAAATATAACACACAAATGTGTCCAAGCCTGGTCCATCATGTCCATAACATCCATTGTCATCTAATCCATGCAACACCTTTGTGATTTTGGTTGTGTTGTATTTGCAGCATGTGTTATCAAATGCAGGAAGAAATGATTTCTTTTTTGTGTATAATGAGCTCCTTGGTTGCTTCATATGGAGCATATAGATATTGCATGGATTTTTATCAATCAGAGGCCGTGGATGGTGTATGGAGTGGAGTGTGAATGTGGTGGTGGTGGGAGGTTATAAATGAACGTTCGCCTCTGTCTTTACTGGAGGGGAATAGTGGCTACGACAGGCCATGCATGGCTGCCTCAATCAGCTAGCCTGGGAGAACGGTTAATTGCTTTGGAGGAAAGGCAACCTGGCCGTCATTCAGTTAGTCTGCACCTGCCTTCTACAGACACAGGCACATGTTGTGTTATAGCATTAAGACATGGGCTGTGTAGGGGACGTGGTGAAGCAAGTATTTAACCCAACAAAGATCTCAACCGTATGAGGGAAATGTGAGTTCAGAGTTCACCGCCACAGAGAGAGAAGGGATGTGAGGGGGGAGAGAAGACAGACTTTAAGGATTCAAGGATCTGACTAGTTCTGACTGAACAGTTTGGCTGTTTAACTGATACTAAACCTGGACGGATGATGCTGATGAAGAGTTCCTGAACACAACATTACTTCTTACGTATTTATGGACTGTTCACTTTGGGGAGGGAGAGTAGAGTCAACCTGGACCTAGGTCCTGTGGAGGCGGCTGTCACCTGTGTCAAGTCACATCCTGAAATTTAGTTTCCCAATTTCTTCACATTTATCTCTTCCTGTTTTATTTCGCTGTGTCTTACCTTTCCTCTTGTTTCAGGTTTACTGTACACTTGCTGCCACTGTGTGTCCCCATACTGTGAGTATTGACTCCATCCCTAAGGCTTAATGTGTTGACCAGTTTTCTACCTGACTTATAGGGTGTAGCCTCATCCTTGGGGATTTGTTTTCCTGACCTGACTGCCTCCCCCAAACACCCTCCCTCTGATCTCTGATCTGGACTCTTGCATCCTGAGCCCTCTTTATTCTTGTGACAACATGGATCTTGTGACCTGGTAAAACCAAGAATCACAGTGGTGAGTAAACCTTTCACAGACGGCATTTTAAAATGTCATAGCAGAAAAATCACAAGTGAACATAACATTTATATTGGCTACATTTCAGTAAGGTTTCTGAGATCCAGGTATTAAACACTAGTGGTGGTGGGACAATTGTATTTCTTTTTATTTAATGGAACAAGGAATTTGAAGAAAAGCTGCCATGAATGTTATTGGTCGAGCCAAGTTCTCCCTGCTACTGTACAAAGTCAAAACCGGTCTTGGCAAAAGTACAGCTGAGCCTTGATATCCACAACAAGTCTGGCTAAACACTAATATGTCCTCATGGGGGTGAACATAATGATTGGTTTCAGACTTTAAAGTACTGCTTATGTCAACATCCAAGTAATAATTGTGATTCCAAGTTTTGGATGTTTCTAAAAGCTCTGAAACATGGCACTTAATGCCCTAGAAGTGTCTGAGAAGGAGGCCTCCTGTCAGCCAGTGTCTGTTATTCGATGTGACTGAACTCAGACGTAATGGATGTTTGCACTAGACTGTTAATGCAGCATTTCATGCAGGGATTCATTAACATGGGGAGCATAATGCACCCTTACTGTCTCGCCCCTTATGATGAGACTTCAACTTCAACACACAAAGGGTGACCAGATCCTTGAAGCTTCCCTTGCTTGTTTTTTGTGTGTGTGTGTGTGTGTGTGTGTGTGTGAAGAAAACACTTGAGAGTCACTTATAGACTGAGCTGACTGACAAGCTGCTCTACACTGATGGACTGAATTATATACAAGGAGCTAGTGTTATTTATCACTCTCCTCTCAGTGAGGCTCTTACATCCAGGGGCACTCAGTGCACCGTGCCCTGGAATGGGAAGTTTCTCACAGCTCCATCACCATGAACTTCTACTTTCTGTTTAATCCCTTCTCCTCACTCTGGGCACCTGCTTTACAGTCTCTCTCGGTCTCCCAATAAGTGGCACAGGCTTTTGAGTATACAGACTTAATTGTCAGCCTGTCGGCATGCCTGTGTGTGTGTGTGTGTGTGTGTATGTGTGGTGCTCAGACAGCCCAGCACACATTGAGCCCCGGTAATCCATTCACATAAATACTGCAACCCCCCCCCCCCCCTCCCCAGATGCTGCAATGCACCATTGATAAAATGGCTCAACCCCCCTGCCAAAAACAAAACAAAACAACGACAGTAGGAACCCCCACTCAGAGGGAGACACATGCTCACAGCTGCTGGGTGAAAGGAACAGATTGACTGCTTGTCAAATTAAAAAAAAAAAAAACATAACAGTTTGAGGGTTTGCATGCAACAACAAATGTCTCGTCATACACCTGTGAAGGGAACGCTGTAGCAAAGACAGAAAATCAGATATCACAGAGGTGTACTGTATGTATCCAGAAGACACAGCACTGTGTGTCCTTAATGCTCAAATTAAACAGAGGAAACATACAATACCAATGTTCAAATGCATCGAAGCAAATAAAATTAAATAATGCTTCTGTTAGATTGAGAATCATGTTTGGCCAAGTGAATTACACATTTAGTCAGTTTTCCAGCAGCCTGTCGAATGATATAACTTTTCTCTTTTTTCTTTCCTGCTTTTCTTCAGGAGCAGCACAATCCTTAATTGCACGTTTCCTTCATCTGACTTCCTCTATTCTTTCTCTTGCCTTCTGATGATAGCAGCAGCTGCAGCTGCAAAGGGAAATAAGAGTTTCAATTGAGCCTCTAATGTTTTACTGCGATCTATCCATTTCAGCGGTTGTGCCTAAATGGCTCAAATTAAGAGCGCAAACTTCCCAAGACCTCAAACAGAAGCTTCAAAGGCTTGGAGCAATTTCTCTCAAATTCAGCTCAAGGGTTTAGAGGGTTGTGTCTGTGGATATCAAAGGGAGCAGATAGGATCATATTGTATTGATCTCACATTCAGCGTCTGCTCCTGGCACGGTTTCAAAGTGGGTGAGTGTATGTGTGCACATGCTGTGCATAATGTGTCTGGTTTTATGTGCAATAATTAGAAGGAGTGGCAAGTGTGTAACCGTCTCCAGCACATAAGTAGATGTGCAGCTCATGTTTTGGTTGCAGAGGTGAATTTGTAGGTACTTTTTTGTTATTCAGGCTGGGCACACAAGAGCAACAGGTGAGGTAAGTGTACAGGGCAGTGGTCAGCAACGGGCTGGAAGAAGAAGACCAAGCCGAACACAAGAAACAAGCAAAAACAGACCTTAACAGAAAAGCAAGGCAAGCTCGCTACAGCATGGAAAGCATAAGAGACAATCTGGCAGAGAATAAGTGGAAATGGGCCGGTTTACAGTATATTCAGTTGGAATTGATGAGGGAATTGGGGACAGGTGAGCAGGACAGTGGGGGAGGAGTCATGTGGCTGAAAGGTTGGCGAGGCTGGGGTTACCGCAGGGCAGGTGGGAGGGCTAGGGGGTGGGGGGGTGACGAGAGTTAATAAAATGAAAAGGGCTGGCTGAGAATGAATTAATGCATTAATGAGCTGTGACCAATTTCCCTACTGAAAATTCATAAACCTCATTGTTCATAGAACCACAAGAGTCTCAGGGATAATTCAACAATAATTAAATAATTGTATTGTTTAAATTTACATATTTCAGCCATGTGTTAAAATGTGTTAAAAGTCGTACTGTTTCTGTCACAGCACTATGACACCCGTGGGCTTCAGGGCTGCGCTGAAACCAGTGAGAGGAGAGAAAGTCATAGTTAACATTACATGAATAGAGGATTTTAGGCTTCATGATTCCGTGTTTGTTCTGAGATCCTCTCCAGGAATTGTTCTTGAACCACCTTGGCACTGCTCCAACCATCCATCACCTCATATCGGCCATCACACAAGGATAAATCAGGTATTCTCGTCTGGAAGCTCTCATCCTTTTTCCCCATGAGCCTTGGTTGTCCCAGCGTTTCAACTCAGATTGATTGTTTCTGGAGGATTTTATCATTTACATCATCTATACTGTACGTCCACAAATTGCTATGTAAGGCTACCTGTTCTGCTCCATTTGTCACTCAGACAAATGTCAGAGAATTTCACAACACAGAGCTTCAAGTCCTGCTGCCTGAGATCAGCAGATGGAAAATTACAAATTTAGCTCTGTCAGTGTTAATTAATTATTAAGTCAAATGAGTGTTTTTTTCTTCTTCTTTTTTTTAACCCAGTGGAGAAAGTCACACCATCTGTCCATGACTTATATGACAGGATCGGACCACTTGTGAACGTGCGTAATTCAAAGTATGAGCAAAGTGGTGAATGCAACAAATTCTTTGAAACCATTCGCTGGAGCCTCTTCAGTACAAAGTCTCTTTATACAAGTGGTTCTAGCATGACGCCCACTGTCTGTGCAGAAAATGAACATGACTTTAACTTGTACTCCTCTGCTCTATAGCCACAGCTTGAGCAGTAATGTTAAAACCTAGACTTGCCATCTGTTTGTCCCTGTGTTCAGTCAGATACCTCTGTTCCTTAAGCAACTTGCACAAATGTTGTTTCTTAAGCCCATGCATGTGTGTTTCTGTGTGTGTGTGTGTGTGTGCTCTTACCTCCACAGACCTCTCCAGCGATGTCTTCGCACTGACGGTCATCACACTCACAGTTTTTGCCATGAACACGACTGTCCCCAGGTGGGTGGCAAGTACACTGTCCACACTGGCACTGACCTACAAAAAAAACAAAAAAACAGAGGCGTTTTCTCACATCTGAGCAGAGTTGTGTTTTTAATAGCTGCTGCTATCTCAGATCAGACTGTTTTTTTTCCTTCTCCTATTCAAGCTGTAGGATAGGAGCGTGATTTACATTCCTTCAGATGTTCAATAACTGATTTTTAAGCCGCACGACTTAATTTGTCTGACAATATTCCTTCCAGCCACATGGTCAAATCTTAGATGTAAATCACTCACTCTAATAAACACTCACATGGGCTACACACACACACACACACACACACGCGCGCTTCAAGATGTTGCTTTCCCACTTCAATCAGCGAGCTGCCAGTGAAGAGGGCCATGGGGAAACGAGCTGAGCGAGCATGCTGGCTAATGGTGAAGCTCATTAGAAAAACATCTATTCTGAACTATCATTGGAGGTGTGCAGCATACCTGCTCATTGATCATTTAAGTAGGCTGCTCTAAGGTATAATAATTACGAGTGTATAACGTGTAGGCCACACTCAGATGTCTGGAGGCTTCAAGTGAGAAATATCTTCTTAAATGCTAATCACTGGCTCGTTCTACAGATTATTATTTTACAAGCTAAATTGATGTTGCTTAAATTATTGTTCTTATAAATTAAAAAAAAAAAGTCACTGATTCCTCTTTAATGATGTAACTATAATGATGCATTATTAACCTTGTAAATATCTCTGTGGATATATCTTAAGAATGACACTGCATAATATGAGGCATCACCATAAATAGTGCATTTGTCTTCCCTGCTCTGCTGATGGAGAAGGAGGACACACACAGTTAGATGTGTTTTAAGTGTTCCTATTCACTGACGCTGTAGACAAAAGACACCCAGAAGGGCTACAAACAGGTAAGCTGGCCACCATGAAAATTTAATTGCTCAAAGGGAATTTCCCAGCTCAGTGAAGACAGATGGTTAAAACACAGCATACTGAGTGCCTCTCTTCCTCCTCCCTCCTGTTTCCATCGGGCGGGGTATGTCCTTCTTGCAAAAATGATTATTCACACTTGTCAGTGTTTTCCCCCCAGTTTGTAGCCCTGCAGGGTACATTTTACATTCCGGTGCCAGTAAATAACACTTAAAACACATCCATAATGTTGATGCTGCCTGCTTTTATCGTCTGATGACACACTGCGTGGAATTAGAGGCAGGCCGACCTGCCGGGATGCCCACTTGACTGACAGCTTCACCTAATGTGTTGTGCACATCACTGTCATTTCTTATGACCACACACGCATACACACAGCCTAGCAACCTCTCGTCCTACCATCTGCTCTGGGAACTCAGTTACCCTAGCAACCAGTGATCAACAACACAACACCCTGCCTTATTGATTATCTCTGTGGTCGTCAAAGCATCCACATCAGAGTGTGCGTGTGCGTGCGTGTGTTTGTGTGAGTTGATGTTTAATTTGCATGAGGCACACCTCCTCAGTGACAATGTTACATCAGGACGCTGGCCTGGGACTATTATATTTAGCGCAAATGTGTGTATGAACACGGGGCAGGTGAGGGTGTGGAAAACTCATTTTTGTGATATTAGAGAGCAGATGTGAAGCGTTGTCATGTTGCTGCGCAGCCTGGAACTGGAAAGAGGCTCAGGCAGGATGAATGCGTCGTTAAATGGATAAATACTTAATCACCATGTCGTAAGGCAGGATTGAGTAATGGTCAATCATGTCAGCTTCTCTCACTCCCTTTTAAAAAGCAGCAGATAGTTTCCTAACGCGCTGGGAGGAGAGTCCACGCCGGCTTCTCCCGGGGGGAAATTGCCCTTTTCCAAGAGATACAGAGCCTTTTTTTTTCTCCTTCCATTCCTTCTATCGGTACAAAGACAGATATTGAATATATTGATTTTCATTCAGTTAGTAATACTTCTGTTTGCATATATGTGCAGATAAAAAATAATTACCTTTTCATTAAAAAAAAAAAAAAAAAAAATAGTATAGATTTTCCAGAGAGGATGCTGTTTGGAGTTTTGCTCGTTCTAACAACATTAAAGGACACTCCTTGGGATTTATAATGCATAAACCCTGAAGTCTCCGTGAAAAAGCTTGGAGTCCCAAAAGTACAGAAGATTGTGTACTTAATATTTTACAGCCAGGTGCCATGTCTGAGCTTTTAATTCAACTTTCAACCTGTTCAAATTCACGTACAATTCCTCAGGGCTTCAAATTCAAATTAAAGACTGCAGAAAGAAAATGGCTACAGGGACTTAGTCAACTTTATGGGAGAACCTCATACATTGAAAATAAGATCGGCCGTTAATATAACTCATACTGAAGCAGTGTTTCGATGGCCATTTAAATGTGAACTTCAAAGATTCAAAGAGAAAGCTCTAATGTTGTATGTGATTTTGGAAAAGTGCCCCACTCTTCTATCTAGTCTGATATTTGTCGAATTTCCAAGTAGTCTGAACCCAGCGGAAGTGTGTACCCATTTTCATGCCAAAGTTTTTGCCTCACTGGTTGATCTGCTTAAACACAACCACAGCTGTGACTCAGCTCTCGCCACAGAGCTGCAAAACTAACACACACGCACAAGTGCAAATTATACTCTTGTGCTGCACTTACATTTTCACTTTAGCAATCTTTTAGCCGAGACAAAAACAAAGCTGATTAAAAAAACATTTTTGGTGTAAAACTGAAATGTGTTCACCGACTCCTGCATGATTTGAAACAACAAGTTCATAACTGTGAGATTTAACTTGAATTTTGGAAACAACTTCTCCAAAAGTCTTTCAGCAACTCATCAAACACCATGAATTGGCCAATTTACTTTACCATCCAAGTTTTCACCATAGTTTGTCTGGGATTATGTGGCAGCCGCAATGGTCCAGCATCACACTAGATAACGCATCCAGTCTAATGCTTAATGAAAGTCTTTATTTTGACACCAAGGTGCTAAATGATCAAATTCCCTCTAAAATTATACTTTGACCTCATTTACACCATTTAATGTTATCCATTTATTGTTCTAGGACTCATTCCACTGGGTCTTTAACCCATAGGTGAAGCCAAAATTCTGGTTATTTGGTTTCTCTGCTGTCAGTAATATTTTTAAATTGGTACTAGAAAAATAAATAACAATTCAACCACTTAATTGCTAGTGTGTTGGAAAAGATGTGCTTTTAAAAAGCAACAATCACACAGTTAATGTCTGTTACAAGCTGCTCCTCAGAAAGCAGCGAAAGGAATCCCAAGAATCAGCAGAAAGATGTTGAAAGCAGGTGTTTCCTTGAGGAAATACCACAGTATAAAGAATGTGCTATCCGCGAGCGCCTTGCCTCCACCTCTCAGGAAGAAAAGCTCCGAAGCTGCTGTTTCAAATTTCAAGGCTTTTCCGCTCAAGCTGCCATCTGTACCAGCCGCATTCATCCATGCCTAAGTGATTTTCTACGTCTGTCTCCTTCACTTTCTCTCTCTTTCTCTCCCCCGCTTCCTGTCTCTCTTCATTGTGTTTCCCACAGACCCTCTCTCTCTTTCCCTTTCTCTGTTTTCTCACCCTTTAGATCCGTTGCCATTCATCGAAGCCTTGCAGTGAACTCTGTTACACTTATTTGTTTCCAACTGTTGTGATCTTCCAAACACTAAACACTAAAACGGACATCCCCGGGAAAGGAAAGTTGGGTAAATCAAATGAATACAGACACCACACTAAACAATCAGGTATGCATGCACACACAGTCCCTTTGTTATTTCCATGACAGCATCCCTCCCTCAGGTTGCCCGCATACAGGCAGTGAATAGCACATTCAGATATTCTTGACTAATAAGAGGGGAGGAGCTGACAGTGTGAATTTATGGCATACAGACCATAGTTTCAACATGTTATGGATATAAATTGTTGGCCTCAGCAGACATTAGAAATTCTGATTACCTGAAATAATGTGTCCCAGTTTTATATATACACACACGCACACACACACATACATACACACTGCAAACACACACTAAAATCCCTCATCGGAATTAATTAATTCAGGCATATGTGCAGGAAAATATTTATTCAACACGGTGTCGGGTGGTGTAGATGCACATGCACCTTCAACAGCGTCCTGAACGGACAGGCATGGCCAGGGAAAAAATGCAATTTATAAAAGAATTTATGAATCCCATTAATTGTTCTATTGCACAGAGTAATTTAAAGTTCCATTTTGTTGCAGCAATTGGAGATAAATTTAAAGGTACTGCTGGAGGAATTAAAGCTAATTAACTCTCCAAACACAAGTTAATCTGTTGCTGTTTCATTATGAGAGGAGGGGGCGCCAGGCTTTGTCAACCCTGTTGCTTTGCCACTGGTTTGAGGCCGTCAAGACCAAAGTCTGCAATGTCACAGACACAACATACAGTATAATGAATTGTTGATGTATTCAAAGGACCAAATTGGTTCTATTTTGAGAGCACACTTGCATTATTTCATTGTTATCCAATGGTGGTGATGACCTGTAATTGCCTCCATGGTAGCAGCCCTGCCCTATTCGGTTTCAGGCAATGCAATCTAATCAGCAGTTCTCTCAGCCACGGGTGTGAGGGATATCTGTAAGGGCCACTGCAATAACACACAGTAGGCTACGGTCCTCACATCCTCTCTTTTCTTTTGGAATAAAGCAGCGGTTGAGAGGCTGCAGACTCCCCAGTGATTACCTCCGCAGTCAAATAAAACAGGAAATCGATGCTTCACTTTAACCCTTGATAAAACTGCGGAGCCCTGAACCCAGGCGGGTTGTGTCCTTGTTGTATCGCCCACTACCAGTTACACATCATAAAGCTGAATCACTGTGAGGAGAGAACTACAGAATACAACAGACTTTACTCTACATTTTCAACTCGAGCACTACAGAAGCACTGCAGGTATGCCCCTGAAAATGATAACACTGTTTAGGGCAAAATGAATGGAGTAGAGGAACCCCGAACAATGGGCCCATGCAGCACTGTGAGGCTGATTGATTAAGCCTGCTGCATCAGTGTAGACTACAGGTACAAGTGATACCTCAGAAGACTGTGCAGTGTGCACAGTGCAGCTACAAGACAATTCATCTTATCAACAAATGGCAAAATCATATATTTGGGAACAATGCAGGTTGTCAAATAGTGTAAGAACAACGCCAGCATGACCATTGTGCATTGTTAGCTCTGGATGAACGCACAGAGTGTATTTGGCTCAGCTTTTTGCTGTCTGGCAAATCTGAGAATGATTTAACTCTGTCGGCTGTTGTAGCCTACCGTAGATGATCAACATATCTTTACTCAAATTGAATAGTGGATCCTCCCAGTACATTTGATTAGATGAACACAACACAACGTGTATGGTACTTTACTACAGTATGATACTACTGTATTCTTGTGATATTCCTCTACATGAAGCACAGATTTCAATAAACATTGGATTCTTTCGATGCACATTATTGAAAAAGTGTCTAAAACATACATTGCTTGGCTAGTTTGTTGCTGTTCTCGGCTGAGTCTCCTTAGTGACAGTGTGCTGATCCAAATCTACAGCAACTAATACAATGACTATGCATAACTACCTCAAACAACCCCATGCTCAGTTTTCTGCTTCTTTGTGGGATAGTAAGATCCACATTGCTTCACTCTCTACTGAAGCCTAAAGACTTTTAAGTGCAATATTTTCTGTAGTACTTGGCTAAGAATGTGGCTTCCTTCATGATATTGCCGTTTAGTTAATGTCCACTGCCTGGAGAGATTGATCCATTCATCTTTGTGAAAGGTGACTCATTTGTTTCTCCCTTCGTTGGCTGAGAATCGTTGGGCTCCGAAGTCCAGTATAATCTTAATTAATGGTTTGTGTTTCTGTTGATTGAGCGGCTGGACAGTTGATGGACTGCATGATTTCCCCAACTATTTAAAAAGAAATTCCACCAATAATAAAATCTGATAAAAATCCACCCACAGAGCCCTGATGGTGCAGATTAATTAAGTATTTTGGCTCAATTGTTACTTATTTAGTCAGAAATATCATTTTTTTTAAAGAATAAAAATTATCAAGATTTAAAATCAAATCATTATAATATGTAAACTGCAATACACAACAACTGTGCACATGCAACCATGGTAGAGCACATTAGTTTTATAGACCTTAAATGTAACACCATACTCCCACTTCCACCTCACTGTCATCAATCAACAAGATCACGGGTGCATGACTGGGACAAGCACAACTTGGACCTATGGTTTGTGAGCATGGCTTTCCAGTGTTGGTTCTGCATCTGAATCTAATATTAGTATTAAGCCCAACATTTGGAGGCTCCAAGAAAATAAGCTTTCTCTGTTTCGGAGGGGCCACTAATGAAGCATTCAGTCACCACAATAAATCTTGACACATCGACCCACAGCTTGTTCTATTGAGAGAGCTGCTCCAGCCAAGGCTCACATTGCTGCTAACAAACAGTGCCCCCTTAATCTCTCTCAAATGTAGGCTACATACCAGTGCAAGTACAAATCATTATACCTAAGACATAAAAAATGAACATACCATAAAGCTGTCGCACAAACACACACATATATTAATGCACAACATACATGTGGCACAAAAGCACTGCATGGCTTTGTTAAAGATATCATTACACTTGATAGCTTCTCTCCCTCGTGTCTTTCAGGATTGATTAAGTGATTGCCTGGAAATGGCCTATTTTATACCAAGAGGTGAGAGCAGAGTACAGGTCTGCTGCAGTAACCATGGCAACTGGATCAAATGGGAAGACCAGGTATACCTCGTCCGAAGCACTGCAAATTGGACGTTCCCCGACACTTCTTCAGACTGCTCTCCACAGACAGCGAGCAGGAGAGGGGATGCTCACACTTCCTCCCTGCCCACCCCTCCTTGCAGTCACACCTGCCACAGTTACACTGGCCATGACCTGCCAAGAAGAAGGAGGACAAGGTGGAGGAAACAGAGAGGTGAAACAGACTTTGTGGCTTTGTACAGAAAACATTCAAATAACTACACTGATAAGCAGGGAAAAATAGCATCAAGTGAAGAGGGTCAGAGCAGGGTGGGACAGGCTATATGGACCAGAAAGAGGGTCAATGGGAGCTGGTGTAAGAGAGGGAAAGGGAAGCAAAGTTGTAAGATTAGGGTTGTAAATTAACAAGTAATGGCAAAGGTGAGAAGATGAGGGATCTTTTGAACAGCCTTTCTAAACCGCTGTATGTCCAACAATGATTTTACCTGATCTGAACTGTGTCTGTATTGTCTCAGCAATTTACTGTACGGTTTAATTTTAGATAGGTCTAGTGAATATGCCAGGAAGTTAAGAAAAATGCCTGGTTCAGAGTTTTTTTTTTGTTTAATGAATGGTAGGCACAGTGGTAGCATTCATCATGTTTTGTTCATTAATTCTCTAGAGCAACAGGGAAAAGGTCATTCCTAACTTCTCCTCAGTTTATTGCTAAGTTATATGGAAAGAGTATTGGAAGCAGATGGTGGTGAGGTGTTGTTAGTGTTTGCTAAGCAAAAAGAGATGTGCTTCTCAAGATCATTACATGTTAACAGTATTACACACTAGTACATTGTAAAGAACCAATTCTCTTTTAAAACAAATTTTCTTGACATTTGGGAAAATATTCAAGCAAGATCAATAAGATAACCCCTCTATGTAGCTGGAGCTAGCAGCTAGCTTAGCTAAGCATTAAGACTGGAAACAATGGCTCCCGCCGGCTCTGTCCAACTACTGTATAACAATCTGCCAGCATGGACCCATAAATCTAACTAATTAACACGTTACACTTAATGGGCTGATATCACTTACACTTAATCCACACAAAAGAAGAGCAACAACTATATTTGCCATTTTATGAAGATGGTGTACCAAACTATATAGGATTAGGGTTAAAACAATTTTGTTACAGTTTCACATTAAGATATTGATCCACCATGATACAGTTACAAGTGACTGTGGGGAAATGTTTGTTTTTTGTATTGCTCAGCATTTTGTTTTGCAAGGGTTCAACATCTCTGTTTTAATAAAAAAAAAGCTTGCATTCATGGAGTAGGCTACACAATTTATGGGCTCTTTCTGAGTAAATCCTTATTTTATTGAAAACATCTTACTCTGAGTGACAGGTCCCTATGAATACACTGAGATTTCCTCCAAACTTAAACTGGTTTTGTTTTGATTAAGGGGATTTCTCTCTGTGCTGTTCTGTCTGACTCTGAGCACAGTGAGTACAGCGAGTATTTCCATATACCCACGTAAACATACAGACAAATAAACAAACATGAAAGTATATAAAGTAAACTCATTAAAGTGTGGTATCGATCTTCTTATCTAACTCTTGGTACAGCATGCAAATAAACATTCACACTTAAATTGTCTAAAACTATTGTCAAAAATGAACCACATATTTAAACATCAAACAGTATGACCATAAATGTCTCATATAGAGGACTGTGTGTTTTCTTTTAATCCAGTAACAGGGTGCTGACCTGAGCAGAAGTCGTCTGTGTATCGGTCATAGGTCGCATGGCAGTTCCTCTCATCACACTCGCAGGTGTCTCCATGAATATCTCCCCAGTCGCCAGAGGGATCTACATCATAACAGTTACACTCCCCACACACACAGGTACCTAACACAACCACCACACACATAACACATGCACGTATTGTAAATTCACATTGCATTGCTTAACTATTGTAATTTTTCAGCAGAACAGTCCAAACAAATCAACAATGTGGATTTAACTGGAAAATGAACATACTAAATGGAAAAAATAGGGATGGACAATATACAGTATTTTTTATACTTTAGCAGCAGCCAGGAGGAATAAATACTCTTTAGCCATCCATCTCATTTTTCCCTTTCTTTATCTATGTATCTGTCTGTCTCCTTCTCTTTCTCATTTGTTTTACATCGTAGCCAGGGTATGAGCTGAGCAGCAGCCAGTGGAAATCCCATTTTCTCTTATCAGCAGTGACAGAGCACGGGGAACCCCAGGGGAGCCAGGCCAGCTGGCAAGCCTGTGGGCTGCGGCTGGCGCGTGACCGGCCCCTGGCACCGGGTTCAGTCTCCCTCACCACCTCATAACCCTGGAGTCCTGGATTTTTTAGAGCCGTGCACTTTTATGTCTGCCACAAATGTCACAGCTTTGCTTCAGTAGAGCAGATGACAGCACCTGCACTAGTTACTGTTCAAACACTGTCCTATAAACGCTCTATAAAAGTGGAAGTCCATTAGAAAATGCATTGATATTTTTCGGCAGATTCCTGTTTGTCAGTGCAAATCAACCTCTTTCTCTACACAAAAGGTGGAGAGAGGAGCCTCGTGCAGCCATTTCATCAGCCATTCAAATTGTTTTGATCAAGGAATCATATATAGACTCACGTATTTAGCCTGGAGCGGCTGTTATCATTTTGACAGCATGCCAGTTAGTGTATTATTAGCTCAACTGAGGGGGTCAGGTGAACCTAACAGACGGAGAGGGCTTGACAGTTTGCTGGAATGAAACAGAGTTATCTATTGGGTACTGTCAGTCAAATCATTCACTCATTCATTTCTGAGTGTGAACAGGAGATAAAGGTTACTGCTGAGCATAGGAAAAGAGACGGAGAGAAAGAGAGAGAAGACATTTTACAGTCTCATACAAAACACTTCACATCTCTACATCTACACAGGATGATGAAATCAAATCAACCTTCTATTATATAATCATCTTCCTTGATCCGTTTGCCGATAATCACCAGGAATTATCTTCACAATGCTTTAAAGGAGGATTAATTCGGAGCAAAAATGAATGCACGGCACATAGGGTTGGGAACTGAAAATCACTCTCATTATAATCAGCACCAAATTGTCTGACTTGCAGGGATTGTTTGGCACTTGAATGGGGCAGAATGAAAAGATGTTTTGATCTACTGGCACATTTCTGCCAAACCAGGAGCAAGGTTGACAGTGCATGTTTTTGAGAGTTTACACCACAACCTCAGCTCCCAACACATGTGATTTACTCACCAACACATTTTATTGGTACCATACAGTTATTTATATCCTTCCATCCATCTATCCATTCAATCCTTTGTCTATAACGCTTATCAATGCAGGGTTGCGGACTGACATAGTAGTGGGGTACACCCTGCGCAGGTCGCCAGTCTATCGCAGAGCTGGCACATAGAGACGAACAAGGCACTCACACTCACATTCACACTACGGGCAATTTAGAGTCATCAATCCACATTTTGCACATGTCTTTGGAGTTTGGGAGGAAGATGCAGAACTAATGCAATGCTATTTGAGAGGCAACACACTGTCACACCCTACCGCCCCATAATTCACATGAATAATAATAATAAAGAATTAGATTGACAATCAGTACTTTTTACAAAAACATTGTCAAACCAAGATAACAAGGAGAGAAGATGTGTTTTGGTTGATTTTTGATTTTCCTTTGTTCTTCTCTGGTAAATGGTGGTGCTGTCAGGCCTTTGCCCTCTATTTTCTAGACAGAAGTGGGTACAATATGCCATTACACCATAACCACACTCTGGATGGTTGTTCATGCTGTGTCAGTTGTGCACTTAACCATAAATCGCAGCTCTGTGATGGGACTCTGTCCATGTAGCCTACCATTTAGCCTCACCACTTAGCCAGCCCTCAGCCAGTCCACTGTGATTAATTTTAGAGGGTTTTACCGAAACCCCACAGGATCACTTCAGTTAGGTTTGTGAAGCTATTTCCCTGACTCCTTGTCCGCCATGCTCTGGTGACTTTCAGTCGAATTTACATGAGGACTTTTCTTTTAAACAAGTATGTCTCTTTTTCCCTGTATTTCTATTTCTATTGTTTTTCTTCCTGTCCATCCCTGTCTTTGGGTTTGATTTCAGAGATGACTCCTAATCTTCTGTGGTGGTCAGAGAGGAGAAACCATACTGGGGTTCTCTTTTTTTTAGCATGCTGAAATAACCTTGATCACTCAGCTGCAGCAAAAATATTTCACACAGAATAGGAGACCTCATATCCCACTTCATTAGATCTCTCTTTTTTTTTTAAGACCACTAGGTTTCATCGAGCAAGGGCATTTCTTTACATCAACTACCAACAAACTATCTAGCAGGCCTAATTACTTTGTCAGTCAATAATATTTTCATCTGTTTCTGATTGTTAAAATAAGTAGTATCACATTTGAATTTGCTACAATACTTGAATCATAAAATTATAGTTTTAAAATAGAATCACAGATTATCAGGTATGTGCACTGGTTTGACGCACGCAGGTAAACAGACCTCTGTTGCTGCAGATTTTGCCATCTGGAGATGTGCATCTCCGCTTGCTCTCCCATGGGCTGATATCACACTGGAATTCACATTTGTCTCCATGCCAACCAGCAGCACAGTAACAGTTTCCACAGTAACACTGGCCATGGCCTGGAAGCAGATCAGAGCACACACGCAACAGTTGATCAGTTGGTGCCACCGATTGACAGTTGTTAAACAGATTTCACAGATTATTACTCATCTAAATGCACATTTAAGGGGGAGTATAATTAAAAAACAATCTAACTACATTTTACTTTTGAAACAATATTATTTTAGTCTATACAATTATTTGTTTTGCTCGACAAAATTGACAAATGAAGACAGCTGATTTCTCATAAAAGCTTGATAAGCAAACTCCATAATTTGTTTTTCAGAATTACGAAAGGCAAATTAACACAGACAAGCAGGCAATGGAAAACTTTGCTGAGCCCAGATTAGAATATAACACCATCAAATACAGGAGACACCACAGGTCATACCATGCTAATTTCCAATTAACCTTCATTTGCATGTTAGGCTGATGTCTTTTCTCATTTTCGAATTGTATAAAGGCCATTATGTTGATTTAGAGTCTGGCCATTCAGGGCTACATATGGGAAATAGTGTTTGTGTGAACCCGACTCTGTTCAGGATGTTTGATTATTACAGTAATCCTCTTTATTAATCCTCTTGTGTAGTGAGCGCTGGGTAAGTTAGCTAGATGGGAAATGCTAACTCTGTGAATAGGTTCAGAAAACTTAGCTGTCTTGTTTAAAAATGAAAACTCTACAAAACCTACTATTAAAATGTATTGAATATCTACATAATGCAAAACCATGAAAAGATTGCTGCCAAACTTAAGGCAAAAGGCTCTCTGTTGATGATCCATCTAGAGGACATAAGTGGGCTTTTATGACTAATGCAAATATCATTCACTTTTCAATTAAAGCCAATTAAGAGGCAGCCTAAACCCTGATACTGAACCTAGCATAGGAAACACACCGTGTTAGCATGTTGACAACTCGACAGGCCTGCTTTGCCTAGTTACTGTACGGTTGCTAAGCTACAATTGAACCATTGCTGTTCAGGGCAGAGGGAAGTCCACACTATAATCATCATCGAGACATCAATGGTCTCAAATTTTCAGACAGCAAATCAACAAATTGTGGCAGTTTTCCTTTAAGAAGTCATTTAAACTGAGAGCTACTGCAATTGGTTTGACAGCAGCCAACACATACACACATACAGTAGCCTAGGTCAGTCAAGACACAGTGACAAGGATAGGGCAGTCCTTGAATAGCCATATGAGATGAGGTGAGAGTTGAAGTCGCCAGGCATACCTCCACACACCTCTCCAGTGTCCTCATCCAGACACTCGCTGTCGTCACACTCACAAAATCGTCCTGTCACCAGACCCCTGTTGTCCTTATTGTTACACATGCAGCTTCCACAGTGGCAGGTGCCTATGAAAGATACCGGCTTTAGACACAGTTTAAGGTTAGCTTTGTGTTGTGTGCTCAGCTCTTGTCAGGTTGTGGATGCAGTGCACTTTAAGACCAGGAACCCGCCTTGCTTGCAGATGTGCACTGGGGGCACCGTCTGTGCATCATGTGCCAACAGTGCAGCATCTGACTACAATGGGTGGTGTAGGTGTATTTGTGTGTATGTGTCTGTCTGCTGGGGCTTTTAAAAATGATGCGCTATGGGGACAGAAGGCTAGACAACTACACGCTGAGAATAAATCTGCAATTTTACATGCTCAAACAGGCCACATACTGTAGATTATGCTTTCAGAGGGACACACAAGCTCACATGCAGACACACAAATACGCGTTTATCCTTCATTTAGCTGGAGGCATTGCAGGCCAGTGGTGAGGTTAAGCCCAGGTGGGTGAGGGGCTGTCAGTGTGTGGAAAACAACCTCGGCCCAGACATCACCTCACACTGTGAGTCTTCAGTGTGCTAATCCTTAATCATGTGTCCACAGAGATAAACATACAGACTGAGCCTGTGCGCATCAAACATGCTCTGGCTTTTGAGAGTCCAGACCAAAATGAATTATTAATGCTATTGTTACCTCAAGATGTCAAGCTTCTCAATGATGCTCATTCATACTTGAATTTATTAATTGATCTGTCTTCATATTGATTGATGTGTGTGAGAGCAGAGGTAGATGTCTGACTTATCTGAAAGAAGTGGACTTGACAGAGGATTACAAGTTATAGATAAAGGCATTGTTATAAAGATATTAAAGTGACAATTGACTATAGAATAATCACAATATTGGCTCCCTAAACTGAATAGGACAATACAAAAAAAAATCTTTGACTCTCTAACAAGAACACACATTTTCGGTTTTAATATCAGCAAATTTCCAACTTCCCTTCATAAAGCTTAGCCGAATACTACCACTACAAAGTATTTAAAATCACTTTAAATCATTAATTAGAACATATAAGCATGTAAAAATAGTGCAATATCAGAAAGGCAAAACATTGAAAATGCTTTTTAATGTAACTCTTATCTAGATATTGTGCATATGGCCGTGGCAACAGTGCTGGTTGTTTGTTTGACGCAGGATTGTGTGCATGATTGAGTATATTTTCTTGTGTGTGAGTATGTGCATGTGTGTTCATATTACCTTTGTTGGAGCAAACCACCCCCTGTGGATTCTTGCAGAGCTCTTTGCTCTTCTTGCTGGGTAGGTTACAGTCTTCCTGGAACTGGCAGGCATCTCCGAACCAGCCTTCGTCACACTCACATGTCCCACAGTCACAGTAGCCACGGTCTTAAGGGAAACACACACACACACACACACACCACATGCTGCTTATTTCCTCTGAAAAGTCTTCCCCTCACCAGTGCCTCAAATTGCCCTATACACACGAGGACATACCTTAGTGTTGTTTTAAATAAATGCGATGGCATTGCACGACTAGGAAAATATAGGAATGAGAGGTACAGGATTCATTGGCCCCTTGACTCTTAATTATTGTAACAGACCCACTGGACTCCCGAAGTGACTTCTTTTAATGGATGTGAAATATTTTGCATTTCCCTTGAGATGCATAAATGTACATGTAGTAAGCCAGCAGGCAGACAGTAACCATCCTTCCAAGCACTGATTGAGAGAAATACCTTATTGTGTTCAGGGTACATGTCACTATTTCTCATCGTTTGGATGGCCACAGTGAACAATATGAGAAACAGGAGGAATCGTATGATGCAAATGAGGGCAGTTGACAAGTTATTATAAATGTTGCTCCTGTTGCATTTAGCAGAGAGGGGCCTTGTATGTCACACTCAATCATTTTCCTGACTCGTTCATCATGTAAATGTGGTGTCCTTTTCAAGGACTATCCATCAGTCATTAACAGCAGGCAAGTCCCCTGTCTCTTCTCATTATCAATATGTCTCAGGGGACGCTCGGGAACAGTTGTAGAATATGGAAAGTGCACTTCAAGGAAAGCTACACCACAGAGATGCACTTCTGAGGAAAGTAGATTAATTAAAAAAAAAAACTAAAAAAAACTGCCAAATTGAGACAGTTGAGTATAACTGTACTTTCTGTGTGATGTCAAAGCAATGCAATTACATAACAATCCCTTTAGACTGTGCTTAATAGGACCTTCTTTGTAGAAATACACTTAAAATGAAAAAAAAAAATCAAACAATTCAAAATTTGTTTTTTCAGTGTTGGCAGATGTAGGTTAGAAAAATGATCTCATAAAGATAAACAGCCCTCTTTTATTTGCTCTATGCTGTACTGTAGATGTGTTTTCTTATCCAGATTTACTGTACCCCCCTTGGGTACTGACACTGTCAGACTGCATATTAAAGTCATACACATCAGAGACAAAGTTATTTCCAGTAGTGATTTCTTATTCTTGAAATACTGCAGCATTAAAAAATCTACTGTAGACCACAAACACTGTACATTTGTTACTATTCATGACTACACTCACCCAGATTTATGGGGATAATCTGGATAAGTTTAAAACATTCTTACTCTGAAATATCACTCAAGTTTTTTTTTTTTTTTTGTCATTTACCACACAACAACCCGCAAATAAAACAAAATTAGATTAAAGTGTTTCCAACTTAATTCAACAGACTATTACCAAGTCACTGCCACCCACTAGCCCCCATTAATCTCTGCTTGACAATCACTCTGACATATGAAACGGCCCCTTTGTGTCTGCAAGGCGAAAGTTTATGTGTGTGGGAAGGTGGCCGTCTGTTGACTGTTTATCTTCCCTAGTGCTCTGAGAGCTGTAATTCTGAGTGGCTTGGGGTGTCAGGGTCCTTCCTACACTCCTCAGATGGACACACACACCCAGCCAATCAGGTCCTGATCAGTCCACACAGACACATCCAATAACGGTTAGAGAGAGAGAGGCGACACATCAATGGCAGTAATAACATGTGATGTAGCGTTACCATGATTAAGTGCTGACAAGGAGAGGATAGTGACTCATGCAGCAAGCTAATTTGGGATTTGGATTTTGCTCACCCCTGTCTAATGATTAACCAGGTATAATGCATGCGTGCTGCATGTAATTCTCTCTCTGTGAATGGAAAAAACGTAAATCACAAACATTTGATATTCTGTAATTTCAATCATAACGCAAAACATACATCACATAATGTAAATCTAAAAACTCCCACAGACTGTATCTATATGCTCATTTATTACTTGCACTTGATGTTTCCTCTCCAAATGACATTTCCCCCACTTACTTTGTTTGGATCACATTCTCCATAACATGATACTCATTTCAGTGAGTAATTATTCCTTCTTGCTTTCCTCTCCCTGTGGGTTGTGGAGCGTGAAACGACAGCACGTCAGCGCATGTTTGGTGGAAAAGATCTAGGAGACACCTGTCTCAGGTAATAACTCATTCTCCGCGTGTGCTGTCCTCGGGATGAGGAACTCCCGCTTTCATCCTTCTAGCTTCTACAATTCTCCACCCAGGCATTTAATTGTCAACTTTAGTAGATTCATAACTTCATAATACCTTGAAAGACTTTTCTCCCCCCACTAGCTCTGGTCAGGATCACAGCTCAGTGCTTTAGATTATAGCCTGCGACTGGAAACATGAAGAATGGGAATAAGGTGCAAAGGATCTCAAACAGGCATATACTGTAGATGATATCTTAGTGGTTATGTTGTAAAGTAGGTTTACCTATGGGGTGCTCCATGACAGACTTTAAAAGCATAATGATAAAGAAACCACACTTGTGTCTTAAAAATAGCCTCAGCTGACAATCACCTGTGTATGACATAAATTAAAATATTACCACAGAATTAAGTTTTAAAATATTCCCTGATAGTAACTTCCTTGTTACCTAACTTCACACCATGTACCTATATGTGTGTACTGTATACTGTACAGGAACATCTGATTTAATTACCATCACATAACAAGAAATGTTGTAATCTAAAGCATTACGGATCACAGCGATGTAGAACAACTGCACCCTAACCTGTGGGTCAAATTTCCTTTTACTATTAGACTCTGGCAGACTTGAGAGGTTTTTTTTCTCCTTGCAGCCCACACTGCAATCATTAGGTGACTCACCACACAGACACACTGCCTTGCAAAGCTCAGAATATCTAAGTGAGAGCACATCAAAATATGTACCAGAAAAGAAAAAAAATGCAGCGATGGACAATTTAATGGGCTGTAATGGCTCAAGGACGGCATTCCACTGGGCCCTTATAAGCTGTTATTTTTCTTCTTTCTCTTTGGGAAATCAACAAAAAATCATTTATTAAACCTATTAGTCACTTTGGACAGACTACCATTAGTGAGTTATTCCTGTGATTAGTTTATATGATCTGTCTATAATGTGTCCGTATTGAAAGTAACTTCATAGGCTTATGTAATACTGATGGAAAATGCATCTGGAGGAGTTTGATTTGGAACAGCACCGGCCAAACTGGCTTCTTATGTGCTGTGCTGCTGACATAAAACCCCCTTGGGTGGGATCTTCTCTGACTCTGGCAGGGGGCACAGAGGCTAGGGGCTGAGCCAGGCAAAGAACAGAGGATCTGAAAACCCATAGCCTGAGAGAGAGAGAAAGTGAGCGAGAGGTAGAGAGGCTAAAAATATGTTCCGACAGAACCGAACGCCAAATCGACCATCCGTCAGGGCGTGGGGGAAAAGGTTTTTTACTCTTGCACTTCCACCTCCTCGTTTCAACTGCTCTTTTGAGATGGGATGGGAAGGACAGACATATGATAAAGTCAGAATGACGATCATAAAGCATCAGAAATTTACAGATTGTTCTGGACTGCAGACTTGCCTGGCTCTGTGCCTCAGTCCACAACAGTGGCAGAGGGGGGATGGTAGCAGTTGCCAGAGATATGGGGGAAACCACTGACTAGAGTTTGATCAAACATTTTGCTTTGCTGTATTAAGAGTCTTAGATAAAGAAAAAAAAATGTAAACGATTCATTTTGTTCCAATTAAGACTCAACTCGAAGATGGTTGCTCGCTAAGGGTTTCGGTCTTGATATAATGGTCCAATTCTACTCAATGCTGTAACAGTAATTACTAACAAGTTGATTACACAGTGTTTTATCAGTGGGACAATGCAAGCCTGCTGTGCTCTGGGCCACCCTCTGTGGCTCTGACAATGGAAAAAGACTATACAGTAAATCACAGAGAAGCAAAGCCTGTCTGAACCCAAACCAGAAGAAACCACTTTGCAAGGAGAGAGAGTAGGGGCGACAGAGAGAGAGAGCAGAAGCGAGGGCAGAGCGTTCGTACGTGGCTCATTCAATGAGGGAAGAAAAGAGTAGAAGGCTGTGAAAAACAGATGAGAAACTTTGGCAAGTTGACCTTCATTTATGACAACAGAGGAGTTGTTACAGAGGGTTAAATATCTGATTTGAAAACTTCAGCTTCAAAGCTTTTGTTTCTTGTGTTCTTGTGTTATTTTCAGAATGGGGCAGAGGAAGAGGGTTTAAACTGAGTGGAAAACAAACAGCAGACAGACATGACAGGAAGGTTTTTGCACAGTTGGTGAACAGATGTTAGTTCGGGTCATCAACCCGTTGCTCTCCTTCAATGTGGGATGTACCAGAGGAGGGAAAACACGACAGCAGCAGTATTTTTGCGAATCCTTAGAAAATAAACACATGAGTTGTTTTTTTTAAATACCTCAGATTTTCATGGGACATGTGCACTTTGCATTAAACACACAATTTATTCCAATTCCAGTGTTTGGGATCCTTGATGTCCTTAATATAGAAACACAAAAGTCTCATGTGTAGTTTGCACTATAGGTTTACATTTAGTGCTGCTGTTATTTGGTCATATTGATAGTCTGTAAGCTACCGGATAAAACATCGTAAGAATAAAAGGTCAAGGAGGCTGCTTTATTTTCCTCTAAACATCCCTAAAGAGAGCAGAAACATTTTGTATAAGCTTCTATACTGCCTCTGTCCCAGCATGCACCAGGCAAGACCACTCTGGGCATTTCTTTCCTGTGAGCATCTATACAGATAAGGACAGAGAGCTTCCAGTTCAGTTCACTTGCATGTCTATTGATTGCATCCATTAGAAACCCATGCAACAAAAGGAAAGACCATGCAATATCACATAAAGGACCAGGATCTTGGTCTTGGATCTCTTGCTCTGTGCTGACACTAGCATTTCCCATACAGCCCTATACACTAAAGGGATATAAGATAAATTGAATGTAACAAAATTGATTTATTTCACTCAGGCAGCAACACTGACAACTTTTCAACCTTTTAACCTGGATTTATCACATGTATCATCCCTGGTGTCGATGTCCAGCTCGACTTGTTGCGCTGACTGAGCGGATGGACATCTGCTAATTCAGATCTCGTGTATGTCTGATGACTGCCATCCTATAGGTAAAAGAACAAGTCAGTGCTGGAAAAGCTAATGTTCTTTGGAAAGGAAAACACACAGTTTATCCCTTAGGAGAAAAATCTATTGGATCTTATCAGTGGGCAGTTGTGAGAGACAGAGATAAGGGAGCCGCAGGGAAAGAAATTGGCTGCCCATCTTAGACAGCAGACCATGCATGCTGCATGGGCCATTGAGCAGTGGGGGGAGGGGAGCAAGAGTGGGGGGAATCTTCTCAATATGCTTTGAGTGTAATTGTTGGAGCCTGTATGCACATGGGCATATGACTGTGAGTATGTGAACGCTTTTGCATGTGTCTGCACATGAGTGTTGCACTGTAAGAATGAGCCTGTTTCTGTGTGTCTGTCAGTACGTGAGTATGTGTGTGTGTGTGTGTGTGTGTGTGTGTGTGTGTGTGTGTGTGTGTGTGTGTGTGTGTAGTGTGTGTCTGGGTGTGAAAACCCATTCCTCTTCTGATGTATCTAGGTTCCATTTGCAGAGCGTACCAGTGAGTGAAACCCCATTATCAGGCTGAAGCAGGGCCTTCTCACTCCAGACTGCTGAACCATAATGAGCTCCTCACAGCAGCCAACTTGTCTATCCAAATAAATCACTCTACCCCTCACATGCCCACATGCGCACACACACACACGCGCACACACACGCACACGCACACATATCTCCATTAGACCTGTTCTGGATTCACACATGACTCCATCAAACACTGACATCCTTAGTCCAGTGACCACAGAGGACACAAAGATGAGGATTTTTTCCCCTTTATATCAACATACGGGATCAGCCTGCAGGGAAAGCACCAAGTGTCCAAATCAAAACAATGCATTGAAAATAAATGATAAAGCTGACTGAAGGTTCAGATAGTAATCAACATGAGTAGTCTTTTTCACATACAAAAATATTACTGTAACTGTAGCAGTCTCAACAAAACAACATTACCAAACAATACACACACGGCTGCTAAAAAAGTAAAATAAAGTTGAATCTGCACCAAAGACACTGAACACAGTAGATTCGATGTAGGATTTACTGCAGGACTGTATTGTATTGGACTGCATTCATTTTCACAAGGCGCACCTAATAAATTAGTTTATCTGATTATGTCCAGCCAGCTCAATAAATAACCAACTTCTGCATTCTCTCCACAGAAACAGCCATTCATTGTCTCATTCTGTTCTCATAAATAGTTTGCAAAATGTTGTTGAGTGTGTGGATGTCCCCTCCAGCACTTGTAAAATTTCAGGCAACAGGCTAAGTTCAAAGCTGTGCCTCCCAGTGAAAGGGAATGCCTTGGTAGCGTTCTGTGAACCAACCAGCTGTCTATTACCACAGAAATCCTTTGAAGTGCTGCCAAGGTGATATGGGGTCTCAACACAATACCGCACCCATTGGATCCAGTAATAATGGAACGAACGCAGATGAAACCAAAATACTCTAAATCCTCCCAAAGTCTGTGAGTTACATGTTTATTTATTTGAAATTATATCAAAAGAGCTGGATATTAAAAGCTTAAATAAATTTAGTGGGTTTTTGGATTAAACCCTTAAGCTCTCTGTTCTCACAGCAACAAGCTGAAACATCAGCTCGAGTTTCCTTCGCTGTGTATACGTATAGACTCATATGTCATTGTCCACCTACCATTGCAGGTATTCCCATTATGCACAGCACAGACCCAGTCGTGGCATTCGCAGCGGGGCCCATAGAACCTCCCGGGCTCGGAGGCTGCACAGATGCAGATGCCGCAGTCACATTTGCCCCTCCCACTGCAGATCTTGCCATCAGGTGTCCGACAGCGGCGCAGAGACGACTCTGAGGACAGTTTACACAGGCCACCCACCTGTCTACGGAAAAAAAAGAAAGAGAGAAAGAAAGAAAGAAAGAAAGAAAGGTCAGTTCTTCAACAGCTTTGGAGACCTCCGAGGTCAAGGGTCAAGTGTGTTACCACCTGTGTCTGGTTGATTTACAAAACACCAGCTGAGAAAAAGTGTTGCCTAGTGTTGTGACCCATTCAAGATGTTATATCACGTAATAGTCCACCTACAAAATGATGCATTATAGATTCACTTTTAATCACACCATAGTGGTTGTTTGTACTAGCAGCGAATCAGTGGCAGTCGCACCAGGACTTGGTTGTTATGGTAGCAATGCCAAACAAATAGCAAAGGTTGTGGAACGGTCATGGATTGTTGGCTTTGGAAAAAGATCATGATTTGAGTGAAGTACCTCCTCAGGGTTAGAGAACCTTTGTCGTCATGGTTACAAGTGAGTGTGATGGGAGGGACACGGAAAAAAGAAACAACATTGTTTTCACACTACTAATACACAATGCTGTGTTCCCATCCATCCACCCAAACCTTGTCATAACACGGACTTTGCCGCTCTATGTGCTACTGTACTGTAGGCCTACATCACTGAAGGCATACACACACACACATGCAGACAAGCACACAGAATGTGAAGGATTAAGCTAACAAATCAAATTGTGTAGAAACAGCTTCACCGTACATGGAGTACCCTGCAGCAGCTGTTGCTGTGCTTCATTTTTACTCCATGGGGTCTCTCAGTGAGATTTGTTTCATTTGGGCGCTGTCTGACATTCTTTTTCTGTTGCTACCCATGCACTCTTGATGTTGGCCAGCTGTCCAGTTTGGGGAACAGTACTGTAGACACGTTTCAAACAATCAGCAGATAAAATGTTCCTGACACTCCCAGGAAAATCAAACACACAATGTGTGTGTTCCAGGTGTCACGGGGAGGTTTTTACAAGTTCAGTTTCACACATGCTTCACCCACTGATGGCTTTTCAAGCCTTGACCAAACTCCTCTGTCAAAGCTGCACACTGAATTTTAGATGTATTCACTGAACACTTTGAGCCATGGTCTTTTACAACAGGCCAACCAATGACTTTGTCTCTGCTCTCCACTACTTTCCACTCTCTGCTCCAGCCTCAGCTGATCTTCATTAGCATCGCTACATCTAGTGCGCAGCGCTCACACTGGTGCTGCCAGCTTTGTTTGGTCGGCAGGGTGATTTGACCTTAGCAACCTCAGGTAATGATATTCAGAAGACTGAGGATGATGAAGGTGAGGATCCCTCTCATTTCAGGCTTCATAATCTCACTTGCTTGAAAGCGGGGAATGTGCCTATACCTCCATTCTTTTACATTGGAAACCTGGAGTCTGCTTTTCGCCCTTCTATCTGCAGCTTTTTTCTGGGTTTAGTTAAGAAAGTGGGGCACGTTAAGTGCTGAAGGCCTGATTAACTGCTGATGCTGACAGCATCAGAGTATGAATTTACATGTTTGATGCAAAGTTAAACTGAAACCTACAGTAAAGGATGTGTTCCAAACTTCTTTATGACTCAAGAGACATCTGCTCGGTCATCTCATTTGTTTTCAGACTAATGAGATAAATAAAGAGGCACCAGAATACTGTGGCCTAAACCCCATATGGACACAAAAGTATTTTTTGTTTGCCCATCTAGTCTCAAAAAGTCCAACTATGTGTCTGTCAGTATCCAAATGAGTCATTCCTTTATAGCGAGACATCCATTAGTTTTTACTGTCCTTTGTTTGTGGCATAGACCTTGGCAAAGTAAATGAGCAGCCTGTGCTCTGTGCTGGTTCAACTGACCTGTCTGCTCATTCAGAGGGATAAATATAGTGGTATATGTAACACAAATCTATCTCTTGTACTTGAAAGCAACACATTTTATGTCTGGGACAGTGCAACTTCTTGCATTTTTCTCCTCTGTCACTGGGAAAGACAAAAAAATAAAAACACCCTGTGTATGCGCTCTAGTTCCTGGTCTGTGTTTTATAAGATAAGAAGAAATAAGACTTTATTCATCCCCTTAATGGGCAAATTTACAAATGACAAAATTACATTATAAAACAGCCTCTGTGAGAATGAGCAGGAGTTTGATGTTGATGTCACTCATTGCAGAGTGACAGGCAATCAATACTTAATATTCTACTCTAATCTAACGGAAAGCATTATCATAATAATAACAATCATCATCATCATCATCATCATCATTATAGCATAAATGAGTGTAGAGTATGAAAATATGAGAGCTGTTAATTGAGTGTAAAATAGAATTGCGTGTATGAACTGACTGAGCATCCCACGATTGGGGCTGTGACAAACCAAGTTGACAATAAAGTCCTAGAATCTGAGAAAATCCAATTAATGTCACTTCACAACAAAACTACAAATGTTTCTATGTCACCAAATCTGGCTAAACTGCCTTTCAATCATTTGGAATTGAAAATGGAGAATAGGTCGAATTAAAAGATGCAAATTGCCACAGTATACATTACTTTGCTTTGAACTGGTATTATAAAAAGTTGCATGAAATATCAAGAATGTATTATTCTAATCTGCTTTTTTTAAATCCACCTTTTCAACCTTAATACACCTTTTCAGCTGTACAAATATATGGGTTGCTTAGTTTATTTTAGTTTAGCTTAAAATAAGTTAATATGAAGAAATAATATCAAAGATTAACAGTCCCCAAAGAATATCATGTAACCGCTAATTTCATCCATGTGTTTGCTGGCACAGGGAGAATATGCCATCTCCACAGAACAGAAAAGCCCCAGGCCTGGGGTTCATACTCAGGGCAACATTGCTAAGCACTGCACTACTGTTTCAATTTCAGCATGCAACATATCAACATGTGTTTTTGCCCTGCAACAATACAAGTGGATATATAGCGTTGATAAGAGGGCAACGTGTGCGTTTAAAATTATAGGGATGACATACCGTTACTTTGGAGGTTTTTTAAATACAGGTGGAGCACTACAGCCTGAATCCTGCCTACTTTGTGTATGTTGTGTCGGTTAAGTGTTTCATGGACATATCATGTAGCATTCCTCATGTGTGCTCATAGAACTGAGCTTACAAAGCATAATTGCTGAACCACCTATGATTTTTCACACTGCCAGGTTGTTATGATGACATATTTAGTAAACAAACAGGGGGCGGGATTATTTGGATATGGACACATGTTATCGGCTGGAGTCTGAGGAACTGTTGCTTTTCTGTAGTAAAAAGCATGTGTACGTTTGCTACTGTTTGTTCAATAAATACAGTGCAGTGTCCAGAAAGACATACACAGTATAATCATTACGCAAGCATGGTGCACCTGCTTGGAGCAAACACCCCCTCTGCAGCTGAGTTAAGTTTAAATCCACATGGCAACATTTACAGTTCTGCTGACGGGGGCTCCGCCGTAAAAGGCCAAGATAAACAGAAATGAATCATTCACATTCATATTTTAACCAGTTCCAGGGACTGACTTCATGTCACTATTTCCATTTTCACGCTCGATTCCAAATGACTATAACACTTTTTGAAAAACTAATTTACAGCATTAGGGTTAGGTTTATAAGCATTGAAGTATTAAAAAGGTTACTATTTATGTTTCTTCAGCATAAATTAGGTTTTTGGATATTTAGATTTTGTTTGTTGCTCAGTAAAAGCTCTTCACATTCATAACCCTTGCTCCAGCCAAAATGTCACTTTAGCGTTTTTTACACCGAACCCATTACCATAAGAGCTGTCATAACATCATTATATTTAATTCCAGCTAAGTGTCCAAATGATAATAAATGAATGTCTGTAAGTTTTTAACAGTGCCATTTGCAATGTCAAATGTCGAAAATGAAGAAGAAGCAGACTTTTACCCTGTGACTCGGCATGCAGTGTTATGACATTTGGAAAAACAGCTTGAAAAAAAAACTGTGCAAAGAAACTGCAAGTGCAGACTACATGTATAGGCAATCCTAAACTTTTCCACATTGTGCTTTCCAAATGTTGACTTTGTCAGCAAAACTCTGCACCTCCCTCTTCCTTCTTGCTCTCCAGACTACCCCAAAATAAACAAGAGAAAACAAGGGCTGCGTGAAAACTCACCTCACCGATTGTAACAAAGTGTCCTCCACGGCAGAGAGCAGAATCAGAAACAACGGCACTAACATGGACTGTACCAAAACCTCAGTGTGCATGTTTAAATCCCACAGAAACCTGAAGTAAAGTAGCTTGAAGGAATTTCCCAATCTTGCTTCCCTTAAACAGACAGGACAGGAAGAGAGAGTGAGAGGGAGAAGAGAAGGAGAGAAAGAGAGAAAGAGCAGCAGGCTGGCCTGAACTGGCTCAATCCCTTCAGAGGCCAACAGTCCTCTCCATACAAGTGCCTTTGATTAGTCTTGACTCTCAGACACAGTCCTGGGCAGGAGCTAGAGTGGGGAAAACTGCCAAAATGAAAAGTTAAGTCACTCGTTTGAGATGTAATTAGAAGCAGACTTTTCTTTTTTTCCCACTTTTTCCCCCTCCGTTGTCCAGATGATTTCTCTGCGGTGCTGTAGTTTTGTTTCTATATTTCCTTTCGATGCTGTAAATATTATGCGAGAGCCAAAGTCAGTCCATGCCACTAATAGGCCTTTTCCCCAGAAGACAACTTGACATAATTGTCATAATAGGAAAAGCAC
The DNA here is from genome assembly GCF_045865225.1 of Trachurus japonicus. Classification (NCBI taxonomy): domain Eukaryota; kingdom Metazoa; phylum Chordata; class Actinopteri; order Carangiformes; family Carangidae; genus Trachurus; species Trachurus japonicus. The sequence continues at coordinate 21,608,279 of NC_140927.1, forward strand.
AGGTGTGAATATGATGGCTAAATCCCACTTAGCTGCTCTGAATTCAGGATCCAGTGCTATTGCACATGAAGGCTCTCTCACTCTGTCACTGTCAGAGCCAGTGACTGTGGTACTTGAATGGAAAAGATCAACTGCTGGAGTTATTACTTACAGATGTGTGCTTTTCCTACTGTGACAAGTCAAAACCACAACATACGATAGAGGATCAAACACAAAATGTTGCAAGAATAATTATACAAATTTTGGTCTGAATCTGATCTTAAAACATTTCCTGCTGTTTAATAACAGCTAAGGCATTGCAGTGCAACATGGACCAATGATTTGACCATGTGAGACTGCTTGTGGAACCATTGGAACAATATGCAAAATACCTTTGTTTGCTGTTACCCATAAACATTGAATGACTCATTGTTCAAGGCAAATGTCTGATGCTGGGCTTGTTCTGAGCTTTTTCAAAGCAGACATTTTGACATTGTAGCACAAAAGCACAGGTGTGATTAACAACAATGGCTGTATCCTGTCAGGTTTTGCCAGTTCTAAAGATCCTGTGTTGTGCATGATGGCTCACTGGGCTTTGTTAGTGGTATTAGATCTGCCTGCTCTGAAATGTCAAAATGTCTGCTGAGAGAAAGGCCTATTACTGACTGACACCGCCTGATTCATTCATGCTTTTTATTGCTGTGCTGATACCTTAATATGCTTCACCACCCCTCCTTCCTCTGCGCTGAGATGTAACATTCATGTGCAGTATGTGTTTGAGCTCCTTCAGTGAGCACAGGCACTTTTCTAAATGGTTGGTCAGTGATTTGACAAAAGTGCTTGATTTGGCAACACCGAATGTGTTTTTTTTTTCATTTTATCCTATAGGCTATATATATTTATTTAGAGTTGGAAGGCTGAGAAGCACAGATCAAACTCCATTCAACTGTTCACACGGTAAACTGCAAAAGTGGGATATTTCGTATATCCAAGCTAACAAATATATACTACTACAGTGAGTTTTATGTCTTAGATTGTTTCTTATATTAGCCTATATTCTACAAAATATCTGCTTTGATAAGATTTTCTTTGATAAGATGTCTTAACTGTAAGAACTGAGCTTTGAATTCATGTTTTCAACAATTCTGCATAAATAAAAGTTAAAGGATGTGACATATAAACCTATGTGCAGACAACTCCTATTTGCATTTGTTTGTACTCTGCACACAAACAGGTTGACAGCTCCTCAATGTCAGTGCAGAGAAAGATGATCATGTGTCTGTCTGATTAGCTTTTTCTTGACCTTAAAGTCGTGGATTTGATTCCCTTGTCGACAGAGATCACATCTGGCTGGCCCCCGTGTCACTCTCAAAATATTCTAGTTCAATAATTTTTTTGCTGTCAGGCACGTTTTTTCAATTAGTTTTTCCCCTTTCAGACAGCTGAACACACCACAGAAAAGTCCTAAAACAAATGTTTACAACAGGTGATCAAAAAAAGAAAAAGAAAAGAAAAAAAGATCAAAACTGCACTTTTTATATTTTAGTTTTCAGTAGAACAGTAGTAGGCCTACATGTCACATGTCATTTAGCCTATTTATTTATTTATTTATTTATTTATTTTTTAGATGTAAAGTCACATAATGTAGCCACCATTTGCATCATTGGCTAGAGTGGGAGGAGTTACCTGATATTGTGTTTAAATTGTCTGCCATAGACCCTGGCCAAAGGAAGAAAAAGTCTACACCAACTGCACAGAGCAGTAGCCTGGGATGGAAGTTGCACCTTTTTTTCTCTCACAGGGACTTTCACTGCCCTGAGTTGAGCTGTGCCCACCTGATCAATAATTTATAGAGACCTGGGCCACATGCATTCATAAGAAGATTGTTTCACTGTTTGCTTGTCTTTGTTTTGGGGAAACAAAAACAATAGCATCAACAATTTAAGAAATGAATAAAACATTCACAGATTAACATTTTGTAGTGATAAATGATACAGGAGAGCCCCAATTTCAGGACAGAATAAAAACATTTTTTTTTTTCTCCCAAAATATAGTGTTATATTTCTGTCGTAAGTGAGGTGGTAATCTGGCGATATTTGTCATTAAAACTTCAAACCAAGTGATGCATTTAGGAGACTGTTGTGATGCAGCATCAGCTGTGGGACCTTAATCTGTTACCATGGAGACGGCTGCTGCGCGCCTCCGCTGCAAGCGCTGGTGGTGCTGTGGATGTGATTTCAACCCTGCGCGCTCCCGCTATTCTCCCACACGATCCCAACACACACACCCGGAAAACAGCTGATGTCATGGACAGGACGCGACACGGTGGATAAGGGAAATCCTCCTCTCGTAAGTGATTCACTATGTTTTTCTTATTGTGCTCTCAGACCCTCGTCGTTTTCATGTCAGTGGACGTGCAGCTGTTGTGCTGCTTTGAGGATGCGGCTGACGTCTGGTGCAGCAGGACAGCTAGCATGTTGGCTTGTCCAGGAAGTAGAGGAGAGACTCATCCTCCGGAGCAGGCCTTGATATAAATATTAATATTGTCGTGTATTTGATTCAGAATCAGGTGGGCGACTTGCCCGGTAACACATGTAGCTTCCGTCAGGACCTGTGCTCGGCCACATTTTGTGTTTACCTCCTGTGTTTAGCTTGTTTTTGCTCAATGTAGCACTTGCTAGCTCTCATCCGTTTCCATAGTAACCTTGGCTCCGTGGATGTCATTCATTCATATTAAAGGATAAAGGCCTTCACCCCTTGACTGACATCCAGCTGTGTGAATCTTGTTACATAATATTATAAGGCATCTGATCAGTTTACTAAGATGATTGTTAGGGTTCAACAGCTGATCTGAAGCCTGCCAGGCCACAGTGGCTCTGTCATGGTGGGGCCTCCAGATATCCTAACTGCTACAATTAGGTTTGGTTTTCACAAAATTAAACAATATTGATTTTATTGATTTTGGTGAAGGTGATCTCTATAGCATCAATACTGTCTTCTGGGGTCTTTCCAATCTGAAGATGTGTCTGAAATGTGATTACAACACTGCAGCTGACAGTGTTTTGAATGTTGTTATGGGACAACAATCAAAAACGCAAATTGACAACATGAATGAAATGCAAGGCATGGCTTTGACAACCTCCTTATACAGATAGTCAGGCCTGGATGATACAATACTGATGTATCTATACACACAGTATAGATATTGACATGTTAGCAGTATTTATTTTATGTAAGGAATGGGTGAAATATGTGTAATATGAAATGCTATAGAGAATTATCACCTGATTTCATTAAACCTGTGACGTGTATGTCCATAGTAATAGGTTACATGTCACCTATACAGTTTACTTGGCAAATGTGTTTGCAAACACTCTAATCAAGTCGGCATGCCTCTGGCTGACTGGCTGACTCATTTTATCATTGTCTTGGTCTCCACCATGTCCTGGAGGAAACATCTGGCTAGTTGGCTCTTAAACTACAGCACCAAATGATCTGCCTGCTGCTGCTGCTGCTTGGTCTGTGTGCTGTGAAATCAAAAACAACACAACACAACACAACACAACACAACACAACACAACACAACACAACACAACACAACACAACACAACACACATAAAGACACTAAAAAGCTCTTTTGGAGTTACTGTGTTCTTAGTCGACACCATAAATTACACTTTTCACTTTTTACACCTCCATTGTTCATGTAATACTGATCAATGCAGCTTTTTATTAAATCAATAGAAATGAAAAGAGTGTTAACACATCTACCAAGCTTTCATATGTCTATTGTTGGTATACTATGGCAGTATCATCTTAAATTTCTTAAATAAGGAAACTTAAGCTAAGAAAGTTTGCAGCCTCCAACAAATACTCACACTTACAATTAATCTGCCCAGTGATCGCATCCTGCCCGTGAGGAACATGTCCTTTCTCCAAATGGGAAAGTAATTGCAGTCTTTGCCACCTATACTCCCACATAATAGCACTTAGACCCTGTAATTTTGTTTTCACTCTTCCTCATGTCTCCATCTGCATATGTTAAGTGTAGCAATTACACTGGGAAATTGCTTCTAACTACATGGGGTTTATAGGATGGACAGTTTCTTTTCTTGGCAAAACCATAAAAGGAAACAAGGGCGATACAGTTACTTTGTTCTGTCTGTAAGTAAGAGGTCTCTTTTCACTTTTCAAAAGTTGTACTTAAACATTTTTCTCATTAAGGTTCTGGCATTAGGTCATCTTAAAAATTCATTTCAGTCAGTTCAAATAATTGAAGGCTCAGATTTTCTTCAAGTCAGGTATTCTGTTTAACATAATGGTCGAGATAACAGCGACCTTTTCATTTCCTGTTATGATATGTGTACCCGACAAGGACTGTTCATTGTGACTGTTATTGAATTTCATTTTGTGATATTGGCATATTTCATTGAGGGGGAGGACATAAAATTACATAAGAGTCCTTTTCTTCAGATTGTTTGTGTTTGTGCTGATGGCACGACAATGAGCAGAGACGTCCACAGATTGAACCTGTACAGTATTTCATTCCTCAGGTGATACACTCTCGCTCTCTCACATTATTGAATTATATTTCAGTGCTGTTTTCAATACTTTTTCTCATTTTCTAACATACCAATGTAGCCATGCAGGTAGTTTTAGATGTATCTCCTGCTTTCACTAAATTGACGTAGCTATGCTAAGGTCTCCTCATGCACTATTGATGTCTGTCAGTTGTTGCTTTTGGATAAAAGCATCTGTTTAGTGAATAAATGTAAACACTGGGGTGATTTTTAGCTTCATCTCAGTAAATTGACATTGAATTGAGATTACCTTCTGGTGCTCATTTACATATATTTTTTATAGTAACGTAATTTTTTTTTTTCACTGCCACAGTGAAGAGAGAAAGGAAAGCAGGAACTGGGGTTGAACTGGAGATCACTGCTTTGGGCTATGACAGCACCACCTGTCCACCGAGCACCCTCTTTATATATATTTTTTTAACATAAATACCTCTGTGATGTGTAGTGTGATGTGTTGATTATCTAGAGTAAAATGGATAATTACCTCCCTGCATGGCTACATAACACTGGAGGTAAGAGAAAATATGTCTTTATATAAGTTGGGGGGACCAATTGAATTGCATTGCTATGTTCTGCAGCTGCACCTCGCAGCACCTGTGAATATGTTCTCTCACTCCTCTTTACTGCTCTTATGACTGCTACCATTCACTGACCGCTGCCGCAGGACCTCCAGGCCTTTAGGACATTCTCCATTTTGCATCTCTAGTCTCTCTCTCTGGTTGGTCTCTCCACCCCTCTGTGACCTGGGGATGAACGCACCAATGAGGAGCCTCACAGTGAGTCAACCTGGCCCTGCTCCACCCCATCTTCTTCCTCCACAACAGTGTGTCGCATATATGCCTTGATGTCAGACGTGGTGGGCATTCCTGTCTCTATGAGCGTACTGTAGATGTGGGTAGTGTACTGTAAACCATATGAGCCATAATGTTGACTAACTGTTGTGTGTTATTTACAGGGTATGCCTGATCGCATGTTATGTGCAGTGCTGGAGCAATTTCAGCTTTACTTTTCCCTTTGGTATGTGCGCTTTGTCTCCATTCAGAGTGTCATTTCTTCTTGTGTTCTTCTTAAGTTGAAACGGCCTGGACAGTTTTCTTTTTCTGCATACACACATGCACACAAACACACACACATACACACACACACACACACACACACAAACAGGGACATTCGCAGTTTAACACCAACTCACTGTACAGTAGGTTACACAGCTTAGTCTGCTGGCGCCTTGGTGTTCAATATGATGAAGATCATGTTTGATCTTTCCAAATGGTAAGTCACTGGAGCTGTTCCGATGTGAATACACTTGTCCTGTGTTTCATGTGTGCTACGTTGTGTATCACGATGGCCATTCAATAATGCAACACCTGTTTAATTAAGTGCACACCTCTGTTCTGGCAATTCAAGTCAGGGTAGTTAACTTACACATCACGGATCACTGAACCTAAATGCTACACCCAGAAGCCACATAGCATATTTCATACTATATTTACATATTGATTAACCTAATTTTTGAACGGTTCGCTTTTCAAGAACTGCACTGATGCTGATGTATGGCAAGTAAACAGCTTCATCTCTGAGCTGCGATAATTATACATTAAATTAATTTTAGTCAATATTCCACATGATTCAACAAAAAGTTGCACTACTGCTGCCCAGACTTGGATACAGCCAGAGTGTTCCCCTGTACCTCATTTAGCTTTGGTCACTGTGTGGTCCGCCTCCCTCTCTCTGTCAGATCCACTCTCTGTATAGCACGGCCAGCCCCAGCATGCTGAAGCGGAAACAGAGCTCACGGGTCGAGGCCCAGCCCATGACCGACTTTGGGCCGGATGAGACCCTCGCCGACAGCGCTGACATCTTCTGGATCAACAAACCAGTGAGTGCACTCCTCGAATGTGTGTAATGTTCTCAGCAGGTCTTAGTGGGTTTTTTGTCCAGTGGAAAAACAGGCCTCTGCTGTATTTGTCAAATATTTATTATTCAAGTGTTGGCTCCCTGTGCTGTTGTTAGAGCTACAGAGAAAAGCCTGAGAGAAGAGAGGAGATGTGAAATTACATTTGGATAGGTTTTGGTACTTAACCTAACTGAGGTCGGTGCAATGCCGTCGTATACGATGGCGGGGGTATTGTTTTACTCTTTCGCGTCTATCTCTGGGAAACCGAATAATAGCACTGTAATTCGTCTTTTTTATTTAAAGCCGGACACTTTGGCCTTTACAAAGAGTCCACTGGTGTGTCTGAGCTCACCCAGAAGCGGAGTAGTCCTGCCTCAAACATCCGTGTCCAATAGGAGACTTCCATAGCAGGATGGGCCAAAGTCCTATAAGAGACCTGTGCGCCTTAACACGATGTGCCAAATAATGTTAATTTACATCAAGATGGTTTCAGTGTTGCCTTGTATGATTGCGTTTATCGGAAAAACCAACCGTAAATGCAATAAATAATGCATCAATTACCATTTACGCATTTTACACAAGCTAAGACCAAGAAATGGGCCTCATACAGTATGGCCAGGGTGGGAACTGCTATAGAGTGTCTAAAAGAAAAGAAGAAAATTCTGTGTGTTTCCAACAAATATACAGTATGTGAAATTTATTTTCCGTTAATTATTTTCCTATCTTTTTCTGATCATATAGCTTTTTCTGCATTCATATGACCCAGGTTGTCCTAAAAAAAAGGGTGTCAATTACTTGATTGTGGGTCAAGGGTCAAATATGAGGCCTATAAAGCACACTTTGTTGTCGTTTCCTCTTTTGCAGTGGGTGCACACCCTGCTGCGGGCCTGTGCCATCATCAGCGTCATCTCTGTGTGCATGAACACCCCTAAAACATTTGAGCATTACCCTCCTCTGCAGTATGTGACATTCACGCTGGACACACTGCTCATGTTCCTCTACACCGCCGAGATGATCGCCAAGATGCACATCAGAGGAATCATCAAGGTACTTCCTGACAGCAGCCTGCAGCTTTATTAAAACAGATTGTCACATGAAGCATCGTACAAAAATCAAATTCCTGCAAGATTTAACAACAACAACAAAAACTGATTCCTTGCAAACTTTCTAAATCAGAGTACTGAAATATTTAACGTGAAATGCCACAAAGGAAACAAAAAGAAAATCTCTCACAGAAGACTTGTTTTTCAGACATTTCATGAATTTTAGCAAGTAAATAGTTTCAGCTGTTTTGCTTTGTTTTTGTCTGATGGCAAATTTAGATTGAATATGAGATGAATTAGATTTGTTTTGTTTTGTATTTATTTATTCATTTAGTTTTGTTTGTCCATGTGTGTTATTTTGTGTCTCCTAGCAGCAAATTTTCAAAAGTTGGGAATACATTTAGATGAAAGGGACATGGGAGGGAGTAGAACCAGTTATCTTAACTTTTCAATGCCAAAATGATGCACAAGGATGATTTTTGCACTAAAGCTGGATTTTCTTTTTTTGAAGCTAGTCCAGATTATCTTGATTTACTTCAATTATTAGGGTCATTGTCCTGCATGCAACATCTACTGCGTTTCAGCTAGTGGACAGCCACCCTGACATTATCCTGTAGGAAGCCTCGATAAACTTTGGAAGTCATTTTGCCCGCAATGATGGCAAACTGTCCAGGCCCTGAGACAACAAAAGTAGCCCCAAACCATGATGCTCCCTTCACTGTACCTCACCTTTGAGATGATGTTTACATGCTGGTATGCAATGCTATTTTTACACCATACGTACAAAAAATACAAAAAAAAAAAAAAAAATCAATTTAAATAAAAAACAGAAAATTGAATCTTAGTTTCAACACAAAACATTTTCCCATTAGTGTTGTGGAGTGGCAAACTTCAGGCCTGAAATGGAAAGCAAAGCAATTAATGCAGAAAACTAGGAAATTCCAAAGGGGTTCACATACTTTTTCTTGCAACTGTATATGCGCATTCAAACTTGCAGTATGTACAGTACATACTGGCATTAAATAGTAGAATGACGAACCCTTCATTAACCTGGAACGCAGCATTAGCCAAAACGACCGGATCGCTTACTTCTGCTTTAATGATACAGTATAAACAAACAACATGGAGACACTGCCCTGCAAGTGGTTAGAGGGAAGCCCAATGCATGCTGGTCCATAATCTAAGCCAGTTACAGTATCTTCAGAAGTATGGCCTTCATGTAGCGCTTCAGTTTTTTTTCTCCTGCTTAAACTGTACTTTACTTGTTGTATTGAGCTGTAGATTCAGATGAATCAACACAATTCAAATCAGAGGTGGACAGATAATATGTAGAAGCATCCAGGAACAGACAGCTGGCAGATGAAAGGCCCATAATTACTGCCATAAAAAGTGTGGACAGCTAAATTGGCAAATCAAGGATAACAGGCAGGGAGGCACAAGGGGACACAAATTTAGAATCACCAGTCATAAGAATAAAATCAAAACCTAAAAAAATTACAGTAATCGTCCGTCTCTCGATATTTTATTTATCTACTATGTTCAGTTCTTGGAGGCAGATAAAAGCTTCTCTTTGTGTTTGAAAAGGGAAATTATTTTCCTGTAGCCTTTCTGTGAATGTCAGGTAAAATCCAGCTTCTCTAAGTGATGCACACGTGACACATTTGAATTTCTGCTTTGGATTTCAAAGTGTGTCAGAGTGGATATATTCATCATGTCTATAACTGTATGATTGACACTCGGAAGTTGTATTTTGTAGCCAGCACTTTTAAAAAGTGCCTGCACAAAACAAACGCTTCACATTGCGTGGTGAAGTAATTGCATGCCTTTGTTCTTGTCAGTGTGTAATCAAACATGGTCCTTATCTGCAGAGTGTTGCAGAACACACCCTCCTATTTGCAGCCTTTCTTCCTGTGGAAGACTGACCACCTAGGAGCTCTCTCTCTTTGAGTGGTAATTAAATATGCCCATTTTTGCTGCCCTGGTGACATTTCAGTTTGTTCACACTTCAGGGCCTTTATACAGTAATTTTGTGTCTTATCATATCGAAAACATGGCTTTTCAAGTATTGCGGTCAGCCTTGTCAAATGGGTTCTGTAGTTTTCTGTTTGATGTTTTTCTTGAACATTGGTAGGTGATTACTTATATTCACATAGAGGCGTTTTTTTCCCACAGTAAAAGCTTTTTCTGTCAGAATCTCAGAAGATGATGGTTAGCACTTAATGCGGGCAATTTTCTGAACCGGTATTATGAAAGGACTGGTATTATGAAAGCCTTAAACTATCACTGGGTGTTTTTGAAGTTGGTGGAAATCACCAGCTTTCTCGAACAATATGGCCCTGGATAATGATAATGTTCAGATTCACTTCATTCGATCATGGTCATACCTCTCTCCTTGTTGCCCTGTTTTTTTTCTGTTCCTCTCCTAGGGGGATAACTCCTATGTGAAAGACCGCTGGTGTATGTTTGATGGATTCATGGTGTTCTTCATCTGGGTGTCGCTAGTGCTGCAGGTGAATTCCAATGTTATAATAACTTATTGAGGTTTTTGAATCTTATTGCCATTTTTGTTACTGACATAAAACAATGGAGCACAATAGTTGGTTTTTGTTCTGCATTGCTCTACTCCTCTTTGTTTTAGGTGTTTGAAATCGCAGAGCTCGTAGATCAGATGTCTCCTTGGGGAATGTTGAGAATTCCCAGAGCGCTCATCATGATCCGGGCCTTCAGGATCTACTTTCGCTTCGAGCTCCCTCGCTCCCGCATCACTAACATTCTCAAGTACAATACTGTCATCAACATTTCTCTTACATATGGTTGTACAATAACAGATCTGACACTGACACATGTCTTTCATCTTTTCTCTGCTTTGCAGGCGATCCGGGGAACAGATCTGGAGTGTATCTATCTTCCTGCTGTTTTTTCTCCTGCTCTATGGAATTCTGGGTGTCCAGATGTTTGGGACGTTCAACCACCACTGTGTTACCAACGATACAGAGAAAGAGTAAAATAGCGTTTTCTATTTAATGACACTATCGATGCATTTTTCTGTTGCTTCCACAAGGCTCTATTTCTGTTGATAGGTGATATCCTGTTTTAACAAGACATTTTTTAATTGTCAGAACTTTTAAGGAAAATGAAAATATAAACATTGTTTTAATAGGCTCTACACTAATTTCACGCAGACTCAATCACCAGCGATGGTGCAGGTCACAAGTTAAACTGTATTACCAGTCGTGGTATTATACAATCTGCTGTTGTGAAGTGCTACACAGAGGTTATATTTCAAGATCTGAAATTTAAAAAGGATCATGGCATCATCCCTTTGAATTGTGCTGAGCAGTAAGCCCTAAACTTGATATTTGAGTACCGGTATATTACATATACTTCTGGGCTCTTCCATCTCCATTTCTTTACAGTTTTTCTGACGTGTCAGTGAAAATCCATTCCATTCAGGAAGAAATGGTATAACAAAATCCATATCGTGAAGAAAATCTGCACTGGTGTGCTGCTTAAAGTTACTGTTCAGTTCATCTTTACCTTCACATTGCGGCCATTATGTGAATGGCTCTACTGTTACACAACGTTAATAGTGGTCTTATATCAAACTGGCATTAATCTGGTGCAGGGTGTGCAATACTGTGCTGTCTGTAGACCAGATGTTCAGAAGAGGTCCTGTCCTTCCCCCTGCACAGTGCCATGGTTGTACATTTAAGAAAGTAATGATGGGTCAGCCTGATCAGTCAGTATCTTTCCCCTGCTGAGCAGAGTCTGACAGGTCCTGACAGAATCCCATCTTTTGTGATCAGTTTGGTGTGACGGCCTAAGCAGCAGCCTCACCCAGTAAATTGGCCTTTTCTCTGTGCAGCTGCAGCGGCACAAATATCTTTCCATATCCAGTGTTCAGGAGCTGTTTTTGTCTGGGTTTACTGTGTTTATTGTTTCTATTACATTAATTTAGCAGGTTCATAGGCGGGAGCTCATGGCTGGAATACATTGCTTAATTGAGGCGTTAATGGTAAGCATGTTTTTTGCAAGAGGAAACAGGAAAACAGGAAACTTGTGGGCGGGTAGGGACACAGCATTGGCAGCGATGTGGGATTGTAGACGTGTAACAGTGCGTGCACATGTTGCTGCACAAGTAGATAATATATTCAAAACACATTTTTTTGTTTCAGTTGAGAATGATGATAATATGATGCAGAGAATAGGAATCCTTGTGGAGACAAAAGATTGGGGAAGTAACCATCATGATTAAAGCCCCAGGCTGCAGGGAGAGCTTACACTAATTATAATAATAAAAATTCCCTGCATTGTCCGGTCGTTGTATTAAGCTCACTCCCGCTCAACAGCCACCCCATCCATCTCTCCTTACTGATGTGTGCCTACGCACCCAGGGGACACTGCATATATTGACCGTTTTAGTAGAAGGAAAGATAGCACATTCTCTCATTCATGTACCAACGATACAAAAGTGGGGAGAGAGCGACACATCTAATTTGTTTGCTGTTGTGCTCCTCTTCCTAAATCCCTTATATATAGATATATACTTCTGCTGGGGTATTTTAGAAATATGTCACTCAGGGACTGATGTGTCTAATCTCTATCTGCCATATGCCCTTGGCACAAAGTCAAAGCTCCCTGGCTTTTCACACACAAGGGATTTGATGGAAATTGGGGAAAAAATAGCAGGGGAGAGGTTTTCTGATATGGATATTAGATGAAAATGGTTTTGGATTTGTGAACAAAGTAGGGCCTCTCCTTTGGATGTCAGGATTTATGCAATGACCTCCTTACTTTTTAACTCCAATGGAGCTGAATAACATGCACAGATGTATGCAGTAAGAATATGGTTGACATTTTTTTTTTTTTAACCTTTCTGTAAAGAATCAGGACTTTCTGTTATCTGTCGGACTTTGCAAACTCCACTTGAGGTGGACAGGAGCTGCTAACCGGACCTGAGACTTTTGACTTTCAGATTTACCAATGTATTTTGGTCAGATAAAGTTACAGATCCAGAAAACCAATCGTGAATATTTTCTTATCATAAATATGTTTTGATTTAGTTTTACTCACCTGATTATTAATATCATATTACTGGACATTTTGTCTCACGTGTTTAGGATCCATTTATCTCTTTGATTGATGAGTGATTTCTTTGATAAGACACATTGATATTATTCAGTGCAGTATAATTAGCTTAATTGGGATTCACCACTATACCTCTGATTGCCCTTTGTGATAGTGCAATAAATTATCCCCTCTGATTCTGTACCCCTTAATAAACAATTTGGATGAATGTCTGGGCAGGCAATTTGACAGCATTAATTTTCATTAGAGACCTCAAGCAGCTCCTGAATAACACCTGTGGCTAAAAGGCAGAAAGACAAGAAAGAGGAGAGGCAGGGCGCGATGCATCTCTGTACTCTGAATGTTTGAATCATAGACTCCTTACCACTTTTATTTTGAAAAACTGGGACCTTTAAGTTATTTCTTGTACAATCTTTGTTTTTATTTAGCTGTATTTTACCATTTATCTTTCTTATATTAGGCATTTGTTATATTTACCACCTACTGCAAACATTTAATCTAATAATCAAATACTGTTTCTTTTCTCTTTTGTCAGTAATGTGACATGGAACAGTTTGGCCATCCCAGACACCCACTGTTCCCCTGATGGAGAAGGCTACCAGTGTCCTTATGGCTTCAAATGTGTTGACCTGGAGGAGCTGGGTCTCAGCCGACAGGAGCTTGGTTACAGTGGCTTCAATGAACTTGGTATAAACTATACATACACATACAGCACATGTAACAATTTCACACATACTATACTGTATATGGGATGTGCATGATTTTTTAGAATTGTACATTTAATGCAACATAGAGACCAACAGAAGAAAAAAGTTACAGCCGTCTCTGGTCACTTGTTGAAATCCTTTTAAATATCTTCTCCCAAATGAATCGTCATGCCTGTAAATCTTCACTAAATTCTGTTGAGAAATGTGGGAGTATGGCACTGTGAGAGTGGTTTATATACCTTCAATGAGAAGCTGTGCCATTCGGCAGCACAGCTTTCTTATCAGCAGAGTGGTGCTTAAATCTAGTGTCAGTGCACAGTGTGCTGCACCTAATCTTTAGATAGCCATGAAGGAGACTGAGAGCTTCACAGTACACACTAACTTCATCTAGACATTATGCTGTGTACTTGAATACAACCCATTCAGTGCAATATACAGCCCAACTGTGTGGCTTAATGGTCTATCACCACAATTTCTAAAAATATGTGTAGCTTCTAGTGTGAAACTGCATTAAGTGCCCTGTAGAAAAATACAGATTTTATTGTTATGGATGATCTTATTTATAGCATTCTCGCTTTTTTATTCACATCCATGTGGAAGGAACAGGCTGTTCTCAAAAATACAATATCTGTGCTACGTACGTCAGTAACTATTTCTACTGTACCTCTTAAACTCATAGGCTCCATATGAGAACTGTTAAAGCTTGGAATAATGACATGTTGTGTTTACTTGTTTAACTGGGAAAGTCTGCTTGCTGCTTACCTGTTTAAGAGTGGTCAGGTACCAGCATTTGTTTTTTCTTGATGCAGACCACTCATTCTTTTCAACCATTAAATAAATAAGGAATGTCTCGGCAGATAAAATCTTTTGCCAAGTGTTAAAAGCCTACATAGTCATTTTCAGAGACTGTGTTAACCAGAAAGCAACCAAGAGTTTCATTTTTCATAGTTTGGCCAACCCACAGACTTTTACATCCATTAGCTTCATTTGACCACGTTTGTCGGCGACAGTGACAAAGACATGCATTAAAGAACTGTTCATCAGATTAATGAATCTGCCAAACAGTTATAATTCTAACTCTTGTCATTATGGAGATGGGAACCAGGAGGACGCAGGGGTTCTGAATTTTTTATCCTGGAAGTTGTCAGAATGTACATTCATTATAGATAAAAAGAGAAACTCAAGGTGTTGTCTTTTTGAAAGGCTCAGGCTGTGGGGAGCCATGGTAATTGGTGTGAGGTTCGCTGTCATCACTGTCTTAAGCAAAACCAAAGAAATGAACATCTGTCTGACTCCTGTGTCTCTCTTTGTTTAGGTACGAGTATCTTCACTGTGTATGAGGCTGCGTCACAGGAGGGTTGGGTGTTCCTTATGTACAGAGCCATTGACAGTTTCCCTCGCTGGCGCTCCTACTTCTACTTTATAACTCTCATTTTCTTCTTGGCGTGGCTTGTCAAGGTTAGGATCACACACACTCTCTCTCTCTCTCTCTCTTTAGTTCACTTTTCATAATACTTTTAGCACCTGGGGAGAGTTCAACACCAGTTGGACTTGGTTCATTTACATTCCCTAATCTTTCACCTACAGACATGAAATTTTCCCCCTATTAACAGAATATTCTCTGGCGAATGATAAAACATATATAACAGTGAAAGTAAATCACTTGGTCGTTTGTTTTTAAGTATCACACAACACTTTTCCTCTCTCACTGTCTCTATCTTTCTTTTGCAGAATGTGTTCATTGCCGTCATCATTGAGACATTTGCTGAAATCAGAGTGCAGTTTCAGCAAATGTGGGGGTCAAGGAGCAGCACCACCTCTACTGCTACCACACAGGTACAACCACCACACTTGCACATGCACAAGCTGACAAAGTGGTGCCACAAAATGTCACACTAAAAAACTACTTGGTCCAGAGTGAAAAAAAAAAAAAAATCTGTGTATTCATCAAGTTCAACTTAAGTTATAGGCGAATCGTAAAATAAAAATGTCCAAACGAGGGCTAACAGATCATCAGATGTCTGTTATTTTTAATAAATTGGTTGTCAGAGTATAAAAGATCAAATCTACCTTATTAGAAAACAGGCTAGATGAAAATAAGTTTTGGAATTTTAATAAAACAGATTAGGCAGATTTATTTGGCCAAGTGACACATGGGCACTTGGGACCTGGGAGATAAGATATATCGTCTCTATGGGAAGAGGAACATCTCCTCTAATCACAGCATCTGATCTGGAATCAAGTTGCCCAGGTACAAAACATTAAACTGGCGTTGCTGAGTATTTTAATGTATTGTTAGATCGAAATCTTCAATGTGTCAGTATCCTGGACAGATGGCTAACAAGACTGGTTTCTAACTGGTGAATTGGGCAGATCTATGCTGTGGTGGCAATCTGGGAAAGTCTAGTTCAGGCCCCTGCCCCTGCCATCTCCTAAGGGTTTTTCTCTGTGGTTGGAGAAACAAAACCCTTGTGTGGGCATAGCAGGGGAAAGACATTTTACAGACTCTGGAAGGAGACTCAGGAGTCAGGATCCAGCCAAGATTAGTGTCTGCTTTGGTGACTTCAGGATCACATTTCTGTCTTTTCAGGAGGGTATGTTGTGGTTCTGTTGGCTTCATGAGCGCAATTCCACCAGTCAGTGATTTATGGTTGGGTTTTAAAAAGCTTGGGTAAGTGTCAGAGCCTCCAGTCTGAGGCCATGGTATTCTGCTTGTAAATGGTAGATTCAGTGAGTTTTCATAAGTGAGGGCATGAAGAGACTGACAGGCAAATTAGTGCATCACAGGCACCTACACACTGTTGGTGAAGAGGGATATATTCAGACAGTGTATTATTGATCTACCAGTCAGTCTATGTTCCATCGACTCCTTAAGGTCTTGAGCTCTGGGGAGTGACTCAAAGTATATGATTGAAGAAATGAGCAGCTGGAATTACAGTTGACAGTTCTTGGAGGTTAATTCTATAAATGCCTGTAGATTTTTCACCATCACTTAGTCCAAACAGCACCCATTTAGGCTATTGATTTTTCTCCAGGTTTAACTATTTGGCTCTCTTGCAAATCTACTTTATGTTAGGAGAAGTTTTTTTTTTGGGGTCTTGATTAATGCTCAGATTTCTCTTGATAGCACAGGCATTTGATTGCCTCTCCCACACTTACAGTAGATGACTCTGGATAGACAAAGGCAGCTGGGAAGTGGATTTGAAGAGAGTAAATCAAGAGAGAGAAGAAAGAAAGAGTATGTTGTGAAATGTATGATTGATGATGACACTGCAGCAAAAAACTGGGAAGAGGCAGAAATTCTTCATTCAGAGGTGAATGTTAAGATTTAATACAACATGAGGTGTTGTGTATATATATCAGTATCCAATTAAAACATGTAACAATACATTTTGTACTATATAGAATCTGTGTGCATGGATCTGCAATTGTGTTTCGTTGATTGAAAAGAAAAGCTATCATTGGCCTGTCACTGGAGCATAGTGCTTCTAATAGTTATATCTCGATTGCATTTGTGAAGAATCCAAACTCCCTTTTAAACAAATTACATTTTTCAATCATAATGGAGTTGGCCTGACAAGCGGTCAAGTGTTTTCACTCCTCCTTTTCACTCAGTACTTAAAATGATGCTTCCTGAAAATAGGTTTAGTTTTAGTTAATTTATTCTGCACATAGAAACTGTCAAAAAATCATGGAATGAATACCTGTGGTTATTTCAGCCATGATGGTGCCTCTTCCATGCATATACCGCTATGACCTTGAAAACAATAAACCTTTCTTGCCATTATCATCATTAATTGTAATGACATCGTCATGCCCCAATCTTTATCTTAGAGGGTAAAAACTAATTAGCCACGGTGTAACACTTAACTGTCAATCACTGAGGCTGAAACAATACGCTCCCTTCTTTTGCTCCCCAGAGAGAGGGGAGGGGGGGCTGGTATAAGGTGGCCCCGGGAGACACAACCAATGCCACACTCCATGTATTGACTTTGCTATGCGGTGTCCAGATTATTGAGGTTTTTAATAGAGATTAGGCGGCAAACGACAATGGATTAATCCACTTTTGTTTCACAGGATCAGGTTCTTTCTTCCATATTTTGATGAGTGGAGCTTTAATTAAGGGCCGAACGTGAAGTTCAATTACCACTTTGGCCTGTCTGAAGTTGAATGATATAAGTCCCATGTGTTTGTCATCCAGGTTGTAAATACTGTTCTCTTTGCTGTGTCACATTAAAAACAATGTGATAAAAGATACAGACCGGACACCACGGTCTTGCTAGGATGTGATCAAATGTGACAGCGATGTGACAGGTATAAAACAAGGCTGAAAGAAAGGGAGAGAAGGGTATGTAGTTAAGGAGACGACAAACAACTGAGGCAGACTATTTATAACCTTTCTATATGGAAGTGGCAAGCAACTGCTTTTTAAATTTGCTTTATGAGGCAACTGGAATTACACATTTTTCGTGGAAACTTCACATTTTATTTGGTCCTCTGGTACATTTAGGTCAAATCTAAACCTAGACTTGCAGTATATGTCTGAAGCATTTCAGCTCATGACTTCAGTAGTTTTTACAAACACGTTCACCCAACTAGAGGATAAAGTGTCTGTCTGTCTGTCTGTCTGTCTGTCTGTCTGTCTGTCTGTCTGTCTGTCTAGTGACATCTGTTGATATTGGACTTCCATTTGGAGTTCAATTACTATGTTCCTCTTTTTTGATCAGCTGTTTGTTTGACATTCATGATAGTGAAGTCAGAATTACAATTAACCCAATGCAATCATTTCTGACTGAAAACATGAAAAACCTCATCTTAACTTTCTGTTTTGTGGCAAACTGGCTTTAAACCTCTAGTTACTGTATCTCCTCTATGAAGTTACGGCTTGATAAAATATGAAGTGAATGACATTGCACTTTGTCTTGATAGTCCCTGTGACCACGTTTTCACATTCATTCATTCATGTCTTGGGAGAATAATTGATATTCATGAGTGAGCCAGCTGCCTTGTGAATTTGAAAGTCTCTGCTGTGATATTGATTTGTTTTTTATTTTTATTTCTAGTGTGAAGTCCTTAGGCCTACATACTGTATTTAGTAACTATCCTGCTGTTTTGTGTGGATATGAAACTGTGCGCATGCTGCCTTCAGCTTTTTTTGTGGCCACAGATGTTTTGTGAAGATGTAGCCAAAGGGTAGATATGTGTGTGTTTTGAGTTTTGTTCAGTACTTTGAATGCTGTATAAGTTTTTATTTTCTGCACTGGTGACACCCAGAGCTGAAGGCATATTGTTTTCACATTGTCCATTCGTCCACACACACCTACTGTATATGTCCGGCCCATTGTCGTGGACATGTATCTCTGTAGTGCCTAAAAGGAACTTCTTCAAATCTGTCACAAACTTTCACTAGGACTTAATTATGTACTAAGTAGTTCTGTCATATCGCCATCATACCTTAAGGGAATTACTTTAAGATTGGTACAAATGTTCAATTGGAGTCATGGACAAGCTAATTAGAGTTTGGTAATGAAAAGTCAAAGGTCAAAGTCACAGGGACATGATATTGGCCTTGTGAATGCAACACCTTAAGAATCCCTTCAAATTTTGCACAGATGCCCACTTGGACTCGAGGACTAACAGACTAGATTTTGGTGGTCAAAGGTTCAAATTCAAGGTCAATGTGACCTCATGAAACACGTCACTTCAGACATTAATTAAAGTCATTAAAATTTTAGACAAAGGGTCAATATTTAATGTGATTCTAGATAAACAGGGATTTAACCTCAAACTAGACTGAGTGATGGGGGCATTAAAATCACAAGGCGGTAATTCTGGGTTTTGTGTGTGTGTTTTTTGCCCCTCATGTGCTGTCCTTGTGCCACAGATGTTCCATGAAGACGCTGCTGGGGGATGGCAGCTTGTAGCTGTGGACGTCAACAAACCACATGGCCGAGCGCCTGCCTGCCTCCAGGTAAACCACATAATTAATATGCTGCTGATGCTGTTGGTCGGTGTGAAGTCTCTCTCTCTCTCTCTCCCTCTCTCTCTCTCTTACACTTACACACATGATTTTTCATATAAAAGATATGGGTCTGTACAAAATAAACAGACATTTAAGAATTATAAACCCAAAATAAAATCTAATTGTTATTGTTAACATATACTGTATGGAAGCAACATGTTATACCAGAGGTATATTAATACACATTTCACTATGGGTATTTCTTATATATTATAAATGTCATATATCTAGAGGTTATAAATAATATAGACCCTTATTGTTAATGTATATGGCACCATCTATCTCGATGTGTATGTATTATATTTGAGTGTGTGTGTGTGTGTGTGTGTGTGTGCGCGAATCTTGCTCCATTCTTATTTAAATGTCTCTCTTGATGTTGAAGCGCTTTGAACTAATAGAGAATCAGTAAACCTCATCCATTTAACAAATGCCACATATGCATGCAGGTTCACCTCATTGTTTTCACATTTGTCTGGTCTTCAATGGCTGTGTCAAATGACTAAGTGATGGGATTTTAAATGAGGGAAGGCTCATGTTTGATGTGTAGAGGTGCACTAATGATGTCGCTCCAGTGATAGATGAGTTTTAAATGACATCTACATGATGGACGCCACTGTTGCCTCTTGGTTGGTGTGATCCAAATGGTTGGGCTTTAAAGATAAGTTGAAAGCAGCGGGCGACGCGTACAGCTGGCCCACTGTTGATAGCGTTGTGGTGTAAAAGCCTGGGCCCTTGCTGTGAGAGACTGCCAATCGAGTCCACAGCTATGAGAGGACAGCTAGCTGTCAACTCATGGAGGAAATACCGTTCCTGTGCTATGCTTGGAGGAGGCACACACACACACACACACACACACACACACACACACACACACACACACACACACACACACACACACACACACACACACAAACAAATATAACAAAGAAGAGGGCACAAATAAAAACAGAGAAATGGGGTGGAGAGAAAGGGCTAGAGGAGAGAGAAAAGAGAGAATGTGAAATATGCAGTATTCCCATTAAAGCAACTTGTCCCCTAGAGCCTCATCATCAGTTGGAAGAAAAATTTAGATAGAGGGATAACCAGAGGGATAAACATGGCCGACTTCCCTCTGAGCCCTGTGCTCCATTACACAGAACATCCAAAGACTGCTTCATCTGCCTCATTTGCTTCATACCAAAATAGCTATGATCCCAACAAGAAGACTGACTCCGTCTGACTTCATGAATGAAGAGTCAAAAGGTTGACTGAGCGTGGGACTAGGCCAAGTTGACATCACCAACACAGATGATACCATGAGAAATCCAGGATGTTCCACTTGCAGAAATGTTGAACCTGGCTTAACTTCTGTTGCAATACGACATCATCTAGCTATGCGATGCATTACCTAATGCATTCAAGCACATTTGTGGTTGATTACTATTACTATAAAAGAAATGACATAATCCTGCAGTACAGTGCACCTTGCAATAAGTGAAGTTTGAGGAAGGATTGCCATCGTGACAACTTTCTAGAATGAAAAAACTGTTTTTACAGCAGCGTTTTGGCAGCTGGGCTCTTACTGATTTCTCTCTGGTACCTTTGCTTTAACTCCCACACCAGTGCAGACCTTTGTGTCTTTTTTTTCTGTTTTATTAACACTGCAATGTTTGAAGTCTGAACAACAACGCCTTAAGGATGCAGACTGTGGGGCCGACCTTCTGTGAGACGGACCGAGTTACACAGTGTTTTAGTGGGTTGGATTGCAGGACAACTCACACCTCCATCACATGGATCGTTTGAGCTCTGGGCAATGGCCCAGAAAGTTTGATAGATGTCCCCTGTCACAGGGAGCCTAACACGTGAAAAGCACTGTAGAAGGAGCGAAATATAGAAAGGAACAATCATCTTATTGTTCGTTCTTCATAAATAACCCAGGGGAGTATATTTCACACCAAGACCAGTGTTACAGAAGGCATTTATTGCAATGCTGTGCCAGTGACTTAAGGTAGAGTGGTACAGTGTTGTGTTGACTCCACTTGTCTTTTGAATAAAATGAAGTATCATTCAAATGTTCCAATGTATGACTATGGTATGGGGTAAGGTAAAGATTGTTCCTTGGTTTAAAAATTGACAGGTTCAGTTTTGACAAATCATTTGATTTTAGTTGGGAGATTAGTGCTGTAATTACACTGACTGAGATAGCAAGATGGGTTAGGGTGTCTCCTTTGCCATTGGATGTTATTGGAAAAAAATATGTTTCATTTCACCTAAATATTTCCTGACTTAGCAGACAGTCTGTATTTGTCATAGTACCGTTACCACAGCCCAGTTACTGTAGTGATGAAATCTACTGTAGAAAGATGATGCATTTCCATTGTGTCACTGTTTTTTTTTCCTTTGCCGATAAATGTATTTTGTAGAAGATACCTTTACTGTTTATCATCTGTCATGGATGTTGTTCATTAGCCATTGCAGAGGTAACATTTATACAGATTGTATTGATTATATAACTGTGATGATGGCTGGATAATACAAGGCATGGAACTTCCAGTTTTTAGCTCTTTTTGCCTTTTGAAACCCAACTCATTCTGTGTGTGAGAAGTTGATTTGTTTTTCTTATTTGACCTCCTGAGATTTATTGGGTTGTTAAAAATTGCTTTCTTCTCAGGGGGGTTTGTGTTGTCAGCTTTCATGTCTGTCAGTTACAATGGCTTCTAAAGAAAAGAAATTTCAATCATTGAAAAACTCACTGAAGTACATGGATTGTTAATATTTGTGGTTATGTTTCATTTCACTGCATAAGCTACAAATAGGGGCATTGTGTGTAGATAGTGTAGAACACATGGTGAAAACTGCGTTTGGAAAGACAAACATTAAAACTGAAAATTATAAGAAAATCGGTCTTTGTCAATGAAAACTTTTTACAGCCACCCTCTAGGCTTTGGTTGTTATTTAAATGTCTGCCTACTTGAGCATTTAAAGTGTCAAGCGCGAGGCAAATAATAATCAAGTAGCGTAAAAGTTGAATAGTAATGAGAGTGACTATGACATGCATCAGCCAGTGCTTGATTGAAAAGGTGCCCATTGTGTTCGCTTGTCAATCACACACAGCATTTTTGTGGCATGTCAAGCCATCAAAGCACTCTGAAAATGTTTTGATTTTATGCTGGTGTCAGAAACTGGGAAATTTAACCCAGCTGTTCAAACCAAACCATGGCGGCCAGATCACAGAGAAGAGCTATAAATGAGACAAAGTTTAGTTGGAAAAGGTTCATCTTGTCTCAGTTGTACAGTTACCTCAGCCAAGGAGGTCTGTTGGTTTGTTTGTTTGTCAGATGGATTAGGCAGAAAGTACTCAACGGATTTGCACTGAACTCAGTAGACAGATGGGGAGTGGGCCAGAGAAGAACCTATACAATTTGGGGGCAGATCATGCTCAGTAATGAAGAATCTGGTTTTTCTTTCTCCAAACTTTAGTTTATGTCACTAGCGGAGGTCTGCACCCACTGGGTCTCTTCAGTCTTTTTTTTTTTTTAACCAATATTGACTCTAAGCATGTTGCAGTAGTTTAAACTGTATTCCCTTGCATCATATCGAGACAAGTACAGCTCACAATGTGGTTTGGTAGCTATTGAAAAGAACACTGAACAGAGTCTCTCCATCTAATTCAAAAACATAATCATGCACATTGTAGGTGGTAGTTCAATTTCATCATTTGCATTTTTGTAATGATTGGTATAGTCTACATTATATATTATGTATAATGTGTAATGTTTAGATAATAAATAAATAAATAAATCAAAACAAATTAAAGTAATTGAAATTGGATTTTACCTGTATATTCATATGTTAAGATAAATAAAGATAAAAGCATCATTTTGCTTAATCTAGAAACACTTGAGGTACCGGTTACAAATTACAGTATAAATGGCTTGAAAGCTAACCAGATACACTGACTGGAGGGTCATAGGAACATGGCATAGATAGGTGAGCACTGGTAGAAAATGTTGTGGGGAATGGAGCACATTTATCTGACTGTATGTGTTTAGAATGCCTTATGTTGCTGTTCTTTTTTTTCCAGCTATTTTTCTTCCCTGATGTTGCCACAGGTGGTGCGATATAGGGTGTGTCATATCATGGTGGTATCGCTTTTGATTAATGATGGATCTCCTCGGCTCTCTTTCTCTAAAGCCTCACCAAACACCTTATTTCATTGCTTTTTCACCCATATCAGAAGGGAGCAGAGCCAGCTGAGTAGACAGGTAGAGTGAAGACAGGCAGTGGAGATCCAGCCTGCAGGGCCATCTGCGAGTGCCGGGGAAGTGAAGTGTGAGTTTCTGTTCTGCTCTGTCTGGCTCCAGAGTAATTGGCCGTCAAATGATTAAAATGTTTCAGGGCTGGCAGGTGGGCGCTATCTCCATACAGGCGGCCTGTGTGTGTCCTCCTGTTTGTCTACTGGTAGCTCACCCAAACCTGTCGGCCTGTCCTTTAAACCACCTGCATGTGGCTGGTCCGGCCTTTGTCTCTCTCGCTATCAGCCTGTCGATCTGCCTGTTGACGCCTGTCCATTTGTGCATGTGCGTGTGTGTCGGTGTGGGTCTGTCTGGGTCCAACGGGCTGCAGCAGTTGGAGATAACACATAATTGATTAACCACCTGCTCTTTTTGGAGCCAGACAGGAAAGCTTCCTCTCCAGAAGGGCCGCAAACCAAAATAGCCATCAAAGCAGGGAGCACCTCCGTTTTCCTTTCCCACTCTGACAGTTGTTTTTTTCAATCTTTTTATTAACCTTACCGTGAAAATCCCTCATATAGTATTAATTTTGATTTTCTGCCACCCTAAGCCATCATTGTTGCAGTGTTTTCCTTGAAATTACCTGTTAGTAAGTGTGGCCAGTACAGTGACAGCTTTATTTTATTATTTTTTTGCAGGAGGTTCTCTTTTCTTTTACTATTTGTTGGCATCAATAAGTCTTCACTTAACAACAGTGACTCACTGTTCCTATGATGGCTTAAATCATGACCCTCTCTCCTGGCAAAAGACCACAATCAACAGAAAAGTAAACATACCAGTAGCCCTTTAATGTAGCCTTGCCTATAGTTAGTGTATTAGAAAAACAGGTTATATAGGGGTAAAGGATATCACCATGTGCCCGTTAAATATATAAATCCAACACATAAACTCCAGTTTACCCCCAATTTATAATCTTTACTCATCTGTTTCTGCACAGATTAAACAAATGATAATTACTAAATATATTGGATGGAGCCAGCACAGATGTATTTATGTGCACTTCAGCAGGATATTTATAATATAGAGTTGAGGTCTTTGAATCTGAATGCATGGATGTGCCATATGTGTTTGTAATTGTGAGCTGCATACAGTATGCCAGCTGGAATTTCACAGATTAACTGATAGTACATTCATTTATGTCAAAATGCTGTTACTGTCTCGTTTATCCACTGGATTTGTATTCCACTGATTGCTCTGTATCTGTTCACAGTATAGACTGATTTGTGGGTGATTTTGTGGGTTTCTCAGTTTTGCTCTCAGGGTAGAAGTATAGACCAGTTGAGGTTAATGAAGCATCCTGTTTCTTTCCCCGCAGACCTGGTCTACTAATTAGCCCCTTGTGCTCCGCAATGTCATAATTACACTGCAGACTGGAGCTTTGGCGGTTATAAGCAAAAATAGAGGGTGGCACTTTATCCAGGTGCACCCCACTGGAAAAACAAACAAACAAAAAAACTGAAAGGTATTTAAAATGCTAGGTTAAAATCAAGTACCTGGGGAATTTCAGCTCAAGAATAATCAAAACAGCTTTAAAGTGACCTCTAAGAAAGGGTAGGAGGGCCATAATAAATGGTACCTTCTAGGAACCCAAGAGGATCATGTGATTAATTTAGCATTACCTCTCTGGCAATGAGCAGTTAATGCTGCTTACTCGCCCTGTCTCAGCCCTCTGTCCACAGAGCTAAACAGAGTGATGGATAACCTAGTAGCTCACTGGGGGGTACTGAGGTCCAATGAATGGAACACCTTTCTGACCTCTCCCTCTGAAGCCAGAGGTTATTGATTCTCTGGAATCCTCCTTTTGCACCCCTTGGCACCGATCTTTGCCCTCTGGACCTTTACGGTGACACCACTCGTATCACTTCAAGGGTTCACGCACATACACACTGCGGGTCAAGGTTGAGGTCAGTCGGTCTCTGAGGAAGGAGAAGGAAGTCACAGAGAAAAGGGAAATTGGCTGACGAGAAAAAAAGAAGCATTGTGAGGAAAGAGAAGAAAAGAAAAGAAGAAGAGGTGGCAGTAGGACGTTACAGGATAGATATTTGTGTATAATGCGAAGAAAAAATCACCTGAAAGAGACAACTCCTTTGAGGTCAAAATTCTTTGACACAAGAATCAACTGTTTATTCAGTCTAGACAGCAATCAGCCAGATGCACTTTCAGTGATATATTCTGAAATGAAAAAAGCAAAAGTCTAGTAGGAGGAAGCCAGACAGGAAATTCACACAGGGGTGGCAAAGCACAGCAGATATTAAGAGTAGGAGCGTGCAGACGGGCAGACCATCATGTTTTATTAAGACCTGTTTTCCAGCCAGAGACATGAGTCAGCCTGTTCTAGTCAGAACTGTAATAAGTGAAGGGCTCCCATTTTGTTAGATCCCCAACCCAGCAAGATTTTACACACCCACTCCTTTAGCCAAAAGCTTTAGATCAAAATAACTCTTATGCTGATACCAAACTTAGCCACGATTTAACTGCTCACCAGTTTGACAGTAGATTTCAGAGTAGTATACTGTGCAGCAGAGGGGGAAAAAAAGGAAAAGAGTCTCGATCATTTGTTTATCTGTTGTCAACAAATTGCAGTGTAGAGACTGAAGGGATAAGTCAAGTGAAGCAGTGTGTAATCCCACTCCGTTTCTTCTTAATCTCGGTAAACAGGAGATGAAAAACTAGCAGGAGCTCATGCCAGAACATGGCCCAGTCTGTTGGTGACAATTCCTGTGTGAACACTCTTATATCCTGCCAGCTATGTGCACATGTGCTACACTCGTCCCTTGTACCAGTGTAAAAAGAGCATTTGTCCTCCTTGGCAGTCTGAGTGAACAGACGGAGCACGGGGAAGCAGTCATTTGTCTGTCAGTCTTCCTCTCTGTCTTGGTTGTGTTACAGTTGCAGACACTGGAAATTCTCCATCATACATATGTACATATAAGAGAGAGACAGTGGCTCATCTTTTATATATGTGACCGGTGTGGTTGTTATAGGCATGCCCCAGGTGAGTTTCAAACTCCGGTCTACCGCACCGCGGGCAACGATGCAAACCGCTTCACCAAGAGGTCAGTGACCACTTGGCAAGTGGGTTTGCACGTCTTTTATGGGTGAGTGAGTTTAACTTCAGTACCGCAAACCGCCACACGTCGTCACTTCTCCTCACTGGTACCTTGTGACTGTTGGTGGCTATACCCACGGACCTCCGTTACATATACACAGTTGAAAGTTGTTTTACTTCCTCAGTGAGAATGCCGATGATGTCACACTGACATAGAGAAAGACTTTGCTGCAGTTGACTGAGTATAGATTCGGTGGTAAAGAAGACAGTTTCCTAGACAAGAAGCCTGAAGGCTTGATTAAAAAACAGAAATGGGTGATGTATAATGTTTTATTTCTTCTCATATTTCTTGTTGTTTTACATTTTTTTTTATTCACAGTTTCCCAAAATACCAATTTCCATTCCACTGAAATGATGCCTTTTTTTATCTATAACACTATTTGCATATATAATCACTATTATACACACTCTGTTGCAGTCAAGAAAATAATAGATGGGTACATGCAGTATTTTGCAAAATGTAGCCTACCGTGTCATGTATTACAAACTAATCTCCGCTTCCCTATACAATGATACCCAGTGCTCCCTGGCTAAATGCCAGTGCTACATCTTAATGTGTGGCTTCTGCTTGCACATGTTGACTTCAACCTGTGTGTGTGTGTGTGTGTGTGTGTGTGTGCGTGTGTGTGTGCCTGTGCATAGTGAGCACCTGGTGTTTCAAAGAACCAGCCAGAGGCAACACAAATAAATAGCGTCCATCAAACAAGTGGCGAAGGGTTTCAGAGCAACACAAGCAAAGGAACATCAAACAGCAGGGGAGAGGCATCTTGTACCACTATTGATGCTGTTAAATTGATTCTGACATCTCCAGGCCCTATATGGTGTACCAGTGCCATCAGCTGCATTGGGAAAACTAGGCCATTTTGCCATTGGAACAACATGCACCTTGTTATCTGGTGAGGGCCACCACATCTTAAGTCATTTAGGGGAAAAAGGGAAAATGTGAGGTAAAGATTATAGGGTTATTTTGTAACCGAGTTGGATGGATGGATGGATTGTATCTCGAAATGACAGGAGGTTACAAATGCGCGCTGCTCTCCAGTTAGCTCACCAGCTTTTCTTAGCAGTGTGATTCCTAACAGCTGACAGAGAATATGGGCAAAGTCAGGACCTTGAGAAATTCAACCGTGTCATACGCACAAGCATGTACTTTCTGTTTTCTGTCAGTCTGCCTCTGTCTCTCTCACTCCCTCCCTCACACACATGCACATACGCACACTATCACACACACAAACACACCACTCTGTTCAGCCAAAACACCCATGGGGGAGAGCGTCTGGTTGCTGGAAATGTCAAACTGCTTTGTCACGTCCAATCTCAGTCAGGGAGCCTAACCGCTGTGTGCGGAGAGTGGGCATGTGTGCATGTTCTGCAAAAACACCCAACCTCAAGGCTATGAGTACTGTTGGTCTGGGGCTTTAAGGAATGGAGTGAATTCACATTTGTGTCATAGATTGTGTTTGATAAAAAAGGGGCAATTAGACAATAAGATAAGACAAAAAAAGGGCAGAAAATGTAATCATAAACACTCAAATAGTTACAAAAGCAAGAAAGTAGCTTTTCTTTTTTTTCTTTTTTAATAAAGTAAATGAATAGATGCACCTGTCTATATGTATTGTTGACCTATGGATTTTTTTGGGAGGAGTCTGTTGGGTGTGGTCGAGGATCCAACAGAACTCACTTTCAGGGCAATGAACATAGACTTGAAACATCAAAGGTTTCAATGTTGAATTTATATTCATATGTCATAGGCCAATATTGAATCGTTTTCAGTGTAGTTTTCATTGAAAGAGTAAGAAGACTATGAAACGTTATGTAGACAATGATGAATTTATCAGAAAACGTATCAGTACAGACATGCACTCCATAATGTATATGTTTTATATCGTTGAGCATTCAAAGAACATTTTGATGAATAACATTTTGAATATTGTATGTCCAGATCATATTTCCATATACACAAAATAATAATTGCAATTACATCACTGTCATTATGTCTGTGTGTGCTCTCAGTCATCCAGTCATGGTCATCATTAAGTGCTACAGTTGAAGGCAGCTTTTCGGTTCTTGAAGACGTTTCACCTCTAATCTGAAAGTTTCTTCAGTTTTGTTAGTGTTATAAGAGGTGAAATGTCTTCAAGTCCAGTTTCCGTCATCTCCAGCACTTAATGATTGTCGTCTAAAGCTAGAAGTGCAAACTCCAAAACCAGGTCTTGACCTTCTCTCAAGGTCCAAAACCAACAAAACCTTCAAACTTACAGACATAATAGGTACAGTAATGTGTAATCATCTTCTAAAAGAGCCAAAAAATGTTTCCTTATCTTCTTTGTCTGAGAGTGCCTTCCAAAAACACAATGATTTCAAATAACTGCTATGATTCATTAGTGTTTTCTAATCTGTCTCTCCTCTGTAATGTTCAGTCAGGCAACTAGAACTGTCTGGTTAAGGTTAAAGAAAGATTGTGGTTGCTATGTTAAGAGAAAACCAACACTGACAGCAAGGAAATTGTCTGTCGGACTCGGCAGTGGTTTCCCCTGTCAAAGTCACAAGCTTTGTTGGCTAAAGCATCCACCCTGACCTCTACTACAATATGATGCTACTTCTTCCGTAGCTCCTGATAGACAAAACTACAAAAGTACTTGTTTCTTTGTATGATTTTTATCTCTTTGTTTCTTTCAAACCAGTTCCTGAAACCAACAATACATCATGCATTTTATCCACAACTTCAACCAGATCATTTTATCGACTAATTCCATCACTTTACAAAACACCAAAAACAACAGCAGATAAGACTTTGAAAACTTTGTACAGTATGTGTATTTGTGTGTGGGAGGGTGGATGGCAGTGGTCCTGTTTTCCTGGGGCGAAGTTGATCTTTCCAGCAATGCTGCAAAAAAAAAAAAAAAACCTCTTCTCTTCATCTGGCTTAAAGTCCTTCCTCTTATTTTTCACGTTTTTTTTTTTTCAATCCTTCCTATTGCCAATCTCACATGCAAGTCTTTTTTTAGGGTGAGTGATTCTGCCCACTCACAAGCTGTTCCTTCTGCCACATATATGCAGTTCAAGGCTGTGATCACATCTGTCATATTGTCTCCAAAGGAATGCACAGTTATGTCTGTTTGTCTAAATGAGAAGTGCTATAACTTTTTTTTTTTTTGATGCACTTCACATTCTTTAATATCATAATTGTTTCCATCGTGTGACGTCGTTGTAGGCTTTCAATACCACTGTGATTCTCACAGGAAATAACATACATTTACCCACCCCCACCGCGTAGCGTTACCCGAACCCCCCCTCTACTTTTCCCTTCTTGTTTCCAACTGCCTGAATACACGCTGATTCTGCTGTCTGGGTGGATGTTTCTCCCAGCAGCCAATGAAAGGATCCTGATTGCTTTGAGTTTCCTGCTGTGTAGCTGCTGGCCCTCTTTGCCTATTTCCACCTCTTAATATACAATACAGTGTATGGTTAGCGCCGCCAGTAAGAGAGAACCCACACCTGTGGTACCACATGTACGTTCCTTCTGTCTTTTGAACATTTGACAGTCCATCATCTGTCCTCCAGCCTGTCTTCTCTGGAACCTGTAAATGTGGATTCATACTGTATTTGTGAATGTTTGCAGTGTCACAGCAGGGGATCAACTTTTTTGGGGGGTTTGGATACCTTGAGCCGTTTTGTAAATCATAATGCAGCACAAAATTAAAGCCAGTGAGAAACACAAAGGTGCACTTAAGGTTTGCAGAGACTCGCTCAACCATTAATTCAGTCATTAGCATCATCCTGTTGTTGGCGTGCACTGAACTTCCTGTTCTGTGCAGATGGGGAAAAGAAATTTACATGGAGGCAAAAGCAGATCTCATCAGCATGCTGAGTAATTCTCACTCAGTGGTGAGGATATACACTACAGTACCTGCCTTGTGTGTCTTATTCTGTCTGTCGGAGTCGTAACCTCCAATCAGACTTGAGATGATTTCTCTCAGACAGTGCTGTAATTTATCATCATGGTATTGCTGGCTCATATCCAAACCCAAATTTCCTCCTTTGCCCGTTGTGTGCAATTTACATTGATTGCAACTGAACACCACTCTGTTTCCACAGCAACTGATGCGGTCCTCTGTGTTCCACATGTTCATCCTGAGTATGGTGGCTGTGGACGTCATTGTTGCTGCTAGCAACTATTATAAAGGCGAGAACCATCGCAGGCACTATGACGAGTTTTACCTGGCAGAGGTGAGAGGTTTTTATTTATTTATTTATTTATTTTTA
Organism: Trachurus japonicus; assembly: GCF_045865225.1. Classification (NCBI taxonomy): domain Eukaryota; kingdom Metazoa; phylum Chordata; class Actinopteri; order Carangiformes; family Carangidae; genus Trachurus; species Trachurus japonicus. The sequence continues at coordinate 21,639,244 of NC_140927.1, forward strand.
TCTTTCCCTGCTTCTTCTTACAATTTTAAATGCCCTGCCTAAAATTACCCAGAGTTACACAGCACAAGATCATATTAAAAGAATAAATGTGATCCTTATTTATGCTAATGTTATAGTGTATTGTTAATCTGAAACTGCATACTATGAATGATATGGGGATTTAAGGATATAGGTAACAGTTTATAATCCACTCACCTTAATTGTTTTAACATGAACACACAAACACATGTGACACAGTGTGTGAGTGTGTGTCATGTTGGTGTGTTTGATGCCATCAGCATGCAGGTAGTAAAGTGAGGAGTGCGCCCACCTTCCCCACCCCCTTCGTACCTTTCTCTCTCTCACACACAGCTGAAAAGAGGAGATAAGAAAAGGGAAAAACCACACACAATATTACCTTTCCCCACTGCCTCCACCCATATCATACACTCATCGATCTGCAGATTTGTTCCAGTCTGTGTGAAGGCTGTGAGGAGAATATAGGAAATGGAGGCACTGGGTTTAGAGTTAAATGGAGAAGTGTACGCTTTATTGGTGAGGTGCCAATATTATTCTCTCCTCCTTGCTGTATTTCCACTGCTGGGAGGACAGTGGTGGAGGAAGTGCTCAGCCTCTAGTGATTTAATATTGTACTTACAAGAAGTTAGGAGACTACTATACTAAGAGACAGATTTAAAATCGACAAAGTCAAAATTGATGCTCAGATACCCTGATGCTCAGTCCCTGTTATGGGGTCGAGCGTGACGGACACAACATCCTGTACATTCACCGAGCGCTTTATTAGGAACACCATATTACTGGCAGAGCCTCCCCCTTGCTCTCAAAACGGCCTCAGTTCACAAAATATGCACAAAATGTTGGAAACTTTTCTTTGGGATTCAGCTCCATGCGGATATGACTGCTTCCCATCATTTATGTAAAATTATTAGCTGCGCTTTCATGCCGCCAGTTTCCTGTTCGACCACATCCCTAAGGTGCTCTGCTGGATTTAGATCTGTGGTATTAAAAGCACGATTTGGCCCAAAGTGCCAAGAGAAACATTCCCCACACCACTGCAGCACCACCACCACCACCACCACCACCAGCCTGGACTGTTGATCCAAGGCAGGACAGGTCCATGGATTCATGCTGCTGCTCCAAAATCTGACCCTCGGCAGAAATTCAGATTCACAGAACATACCTTTTTTTCCTTTTTTTTCCCCAGTTTTTGGAGAACCTGTGCCCACTGCAGCTGTGGTTTCTGTGAGACCCAACATGATCCACTGCTGTTGTAGCACTTAATCAACACTTTTAATGTGCTCTATAAATAGAAATTGACTGATTTGGATTGGATTGGACTGAACCAACCAACATTTGATAATATGTGCATACTGACATGTTCATCAACAGTTGTAAAGAGTGGTTATCTGAGTAAGAGCAACCTTTCTGTCAGGGCTGCTCTCCTCTGACCTCATCAACAAGGCGCTTGCGTCACCACTGTTCACTGGATGATTTTGGTTTTCGCACCATTCCGAGTAAAAACTCTGGAGACTGTTGTTGTGTGTGAAAATCCCAGGAGATCTGCAGTTTCCGAAGAACTCAAACCAGCCTGTCTGGCACCAACAAACATGTCAGACTCAAAGTCACTGAGATCACATTCTTTGTCCCCATTGTGACGATACATACGTTCGTACGTTGCACTGCTGCGACGTGATTGGATGTCTGGATGATTGCATCAATAGGCAGGTATACAGGTGTTCCTAATAAAGTGATCAGTGAAGTTCAAACAGGTAGCATCCTGCCCTCAGTGGCAAATGCTTGCTGAGAGGTCTAATACTGCTACATGTACAACAGTACAATTGGCTCCTTTCAGACTCTTAGAATATATTATTAAATATCTGTTTAGATTATTGATGGTTTGTTGTTATGGTGTAGCACAGTCTTGCAGTCTAATACAGCATTGTTCATTGTTGTATGACATAAAGTAAATGCCAACACTGATTTCCATCTTCTTCTTCCCATCACACCAGGTTGCGTTTACTGTCTTATTCGACCTGGAGGCTCTTCTGAAAATCTGGTGTCTCGGCTTCACTGGCTACATCAGCTCCTCCCTGCACAAGTTTGAATCTCTGCTGGTGGTGGGCACCACACTGCACATCTACCCTGACCTCTACCACTCCCAGTTTACCTACTTTCAGGTAAGGATATACAAATACTTATTTTTATGCCTTTACAAAAATGCATGATTGCATAGACATAAATAAGGTTTCTATACCTTTGTATTGTCAATATCAAACTGAATCATCCACACTTGAAGTTGTAATCACTGTGTCACATTTCTTAACTGTGATCATGCATTAATGAGCACAAATCAATCATATCACTGAGCTTCAGTGTGCAGTTCTCAGTCCCTCTGTTTGAGTCAGGGAGCTGGGAAAGTTCAGATTATTCTGAATTCCTCTGGCCTCACTACACATGTATCCGGCAGTGGTGGTCTACAGTGTTTTGTAGTGTAATATTCAGTTGAGAGAGTATGTGATCCAACATCCCCCAGAGTGTGGACTTTATTTTTTTACTTGCTACTGGTTTATAGCCACTTTTTCTATTCATGAAAAAAGAAACAGCTGTGTATGTTGTGGCAATGACCCACGTGGCAGTGGTGGCGTAATGCTGTCATTCAGGATTTAGGTATTGTGCTATGTTCAACGTTTAACCCTGTGACCTTCCTGTAGGTGGTATAGTGTAGCTGAAAGGCTCGGTGGACAGTTGATAGGAAAGGGCTTCTTGATGTGTCTGTAATGAGGCTTGACCAGGCAAGCTGCCCTGCTCCTGTCTGACTCTCTCAACAGCTGTCAGCCACACATGTGCAAGACTTACATTCGACCAAACACATATAAACACACATACTGTAGAAGCAGTCCACTGAATTCCTCTTCTTTGATGATTTACATTTCTTAATGCTTCTGGATTAAAACAATCATAAAAAACTTACTTCAGCCTATATCTCTACTATATGCCTTTCTATTTTCTAACACCTTTTTAATTAAAAAAAATAATTCTAATGAAATGCCTTCAGGGCTGTGCTGCAAGTTATATCTATTGGCTAAATATTTGTTACACTCCTTGCATCAAAAATGATGGTATAATAGGTATAGAGAAACATTATTATGGAAGAAAAGAAAAACCTGAAAGACAAAAACCACAACTATCTTTGTTTTATCTAAACTTGTTAGATAAATAGATCAGACCTATCTTGCTTACTACCTGAAATATTGAATCAGGGAATGGCGATTTCAGTTCTGTGAACCGATGTGATGCATATTTTAAAATAAAAAATCTAGCAGTAGCCTACACAAAATTTTACACTTTGCACTGGTATTTACTGTCTACGAATGGAAAAGAAGAGCTAATTTCTGGTAAATAATGTAGTGTTAACCATTAACAAAATTTGGCAACACATTACACTGGAAGTCCCATGAGTAAACAGGCAACATGTACAAAGCTTTGATTTCAAGGGATGACACTGATTTGACAGTTAAATCAGAAAATAAGAGAGAATTTATGGCATGTATTCATTTAAACTCATCTTTTACAAAGGATTTGATCTGAGCCATCCCATACAATAATGACAGCAAACATATTACACCCACACAGGGGTAGGCAGCAGGCAATGGAACATCTAAATTTAAAATATATATATTTTCTTGTTTCAACAAATACCCGGCTGGAAACAATGTTGGATGTACAGATAATAAGGTCTTCAGTAGTTTTTTTGTATTTGTAGCAGGGTCATATTCAAGTAGTTGTACTACACACATTCATATCAGTTTTTTTTTATTTTTTTAGTGAAACTAAACTCCACATGAAAGTATTTCTCTCTCACTCTGTCTGCTGATGTTTTTCCATGTAGGTCGTAGTTTAAACTGGTGACATTTAGTCATAAGTGATTAACCTTAAGGCTCTGAGCTGGATTCAGAATTGTGTCCTATAGGCACAGGAGGAGCAGCTAGGCTAAGCAATCATAGATCGTCTTTTTATTTATTTATTTAGTTACAGTACATCCAACCAGTGCTAAAGGTTAGCCTGACCAAATGTGTTTCAGTCTGGACAAAATGTCACAGGCTTTCGATCCCTACTTACAGCTCTACAGCTTTGACACACACATTCACTTGGCAGAATGATTTTTAATCAGCCAATGGAACCCACCTTGACACTTCTGTCTCTGTGTGTTCAGAATTACAATGACTTGAGTAGCAGCACAATTTAACAGTTCAGTCAATTTATTCATTCAGGGAGCCAGCCAATTGTATAATTTTTGGACATTTCTGGTAGGGATGCCTGATCCAATTCTGGTTATTGGTATGTGGCCAATATGGGTTTAAAATGCTGGATTGGATATCTGTGACACTGACAATGTGTCACATTAATTCAATTTTGTTGAATTTTGTTATGTTAAGCGTCGCTTTTGTCTTGCACGAGGTGGGAGCCAGAAGCACACATATGCAGCATGGCTGGAAAGCCTTTCTCTGCTAGCAGACACAAAGTTTTGATTCAGCCATGAAACGACATCCTGTCAATTATGTGTTTTCTTCTGCAGATCTGGCCCTGAGCCTGAGCTATGGCTAGGACAACCTCTGGTGGAAGTTATTTGTTTTGCACAATCATATCAAAGTGAACATAGTCAAGTAGTAGTTTGTTTAACATCATCGGTTTCCCTTGATTTACATACAATTGTCATATGATGTATGTGAAATATACAGTGAGGTAGTATGTTTTTGTCGTAATAATTTCCTAATTTAATATACATGGTTGTATATAATTTTTCAGAAACATTCTTCGTTTTATTCCTTTTATAAAGGTTAATTGTGGTTTAATTTTCACAGTGATATGTTTGGAAGAGGGTTAGTTTTGAGAAGATACATTATCCATCAAGAATAAATCACATTGTAACAATCATTTCCTGAGAATAAGTTAAAAAAAAACATATTTATTCCAACTTCATGGGCAACTGTGTATATGTTTAAGTCAGGCATGATAGCAATGTAAAAAAAAAAGGAAGTTAAAACAAAAAGGATCACTATCAGATCAGTCCTCGCCATGATATTGTAGTCATTGGTTGCCATGGTGGTATGTGACATTTGATAATGTTGTAAAACATTAGTATAATTATATAATCTATTTAGCTGTATTTATTTAATGGCCTCTATTTCAGTCCCTGATCTACCACTACTTTGCTGATCTTAGGCTGGAGACAAAAAGAAAACAAAAGCAATGAATGAGTTTTGCTGTTATGGTCTGGTGTCCTCTGTGAACTTCCTCTCTCATGCTTTGCTCTTATAGCCCCAGAGCTTGCATCTGTTATAAAATGGATAGTGGTCATCATGGTGTGTCAGGAGTAGAAGGTAGTGTCTTCCCGTCCCATCTGTCATCATGCTGTGAGAGTTATTACTGTATTTGTTTACTGTAGGTTCCCTTTTAGAGCAGCATCCCACGCTGGTCTCCCTTTTTTTTTTTTTTTTTTTTCTCTGCTGTGTATCAGGGGAATGAGCAGTAGCCATTCATTTGGCTTAGAGATGGATTCCAAAGAAAAACCTTTGGCCAGGGGCATCACAGTGCGAAGCTCGATCAATAGCCACTCTCTGGATCCCCGATCAAAGCCTGACCAAGATGCATTACCTTTTGGGGGTTGTTGTCACCACAAGCAATTTAGGGACTAAGCCTGTTGACAGAGCACAGTATCACTGCACCTTCACCACTGGGTGAAGATCAATGTTCTCCCTTTTAAAATCGATATGTAATCAATGTGCTCCTATATTTGCTTCCATATTTATTTTTAACTGTCTTTAGAACATCATCTCCTGCTTCCCTACTGTGGATTATCCTAGCAGAGGCCAAAAAATGCTCCCTGTTTAACAAAAGGTCACGCAACCGGTTTGTTTTCCCCCCTCAGGTGCTACGTGTGGTACGTTTGATAAAGATTTCCCCGGCGCTGGAGGACTTTGTCTATAAGATATTTGGTCCAGGTAAAAAACTCGGCAGCCTGGTGGTGTTCACGGCCAGCCTTCTCATTGTCATGTCGGCCATCAGCCTGCAGATGTTCTGCTTTGTGGAGGAGTTGGACCGTTTCACCACATTCCCCAGGGTAAGAATATGCTCATACTCACCCTGTCTTCAAGAGAATAATCTGAATCTGAAACAGCTCAAGAAAAATTAACATTGAAAATTTCTTTGGATATGATCATAGCATTGACGTCTTTTCGAGGTTAGGTTACATATCTTTATGATTTTTTTTTTCTTTGCTCAAATGAGTCACAGCTTGAAAATAAAAAATAAATCCTCTTCAGTCATCCTGTATCACCAGGCACAGGAGTATCTTAACATATTCTGTTTTTATCTGGATAGCTTTTCCTAAGCGTGATTCTGTTACAACAATCTCACCGTAATTACTCTGTTAATAGCTGGTGGGTTTTCCTGCTAGCTACCAGATATTATCATATTCTTCCTTACTCTGCTAAAATGCTGCAATTTGGACTACTTATACTCTCAATTTTATTCACTTTACAATTCGTACCCCCTTATGCAGTGCAGTTTATTTGAAAATAGATGAAGACAGCATCTTCAGGGAATCTCCTCTGCAAGAGCCAGCTAATTTTCAACAGTAGTTTTTTTCACCTCTGAGTAAACTGATCCAAACACACCTGGCGCGAAAAATGCCAAGATGATTTGTTCTCGGGGAAACGTGAAATGCAATTTAAACCTCAAGATGGAGGTAGTATATAAAATACACCACATAAAAATTTGGAATTGCATATGAGCGGCTCCAGAGGGACTCAACAGACAAGCAAATGGGGGCCCTCCAGATGTTGATGATGGGTTGCATGATGGGTCGACAGATGTGTGGAACCTCCTTTGATTTCTAAGTGCTCACGAGCTTCTTTCTCTCTCATTAGCCACATCTCTCCCTCCTCGCTTTTTTTTTTCCTCCTCTTCCAACATTTTACTGATCCCAGGCACAGCGGGACATGAAGGGTTGCTCATAAACAGATGCCACTTGTATGCTGCGTTACCCTGCTTCTTCTCTCTCTCTCTCTCTCTCTCTCCATTTCCATAATGCCTGCGCCTCACACACACACGCACGCATGTATACACACAGACGCTCACACATCATAGTTAATGATGTTTGGCGGTCTCCCCTTTGGGTAGACCTGTTGCTTGGGTTTATCTTTATCTGCAGTGACTGGGACATGGTAGCAGGTGGGAGTGGCTGGGATGGAGGGACGGAGGGAGGGAAGGAGGGTGGGGGGGCTGCTGCTGTCTAGAGGTGAGATTCTAAGGAGGAGGCGCAGGCGTGCCATTTGACTCCAGGGGCCACCGTGTCGCAGCTGGCTGTTCGCTACACCTTCATCTGACCTCTAGCAAGTAGATGAGATGGTCTGCAGAACAGAGGGAAGGGGGAAAAAAACCCTCTCCTTTCTTCCTTGTTTATGATTAAAAAACCTCATGAACACAGACTAGAACGAGATGGTCAGGAGGGGATACGTGCATCTGTGCAGCTGTGTGATATTTGCTCTCTTGTGAAACAGCATGGTTCAAATATCAAATCTGTCTGTTTTCCACTGTGCAATTTCCCTCTCTGCCTCTGCCCTCTCTTTCCCTTCTCTCCACAGCTTCCATTTGTGCACTCCGTTGCCCTTTCTTGCCTTATGCCTCTCTAACTTTCTGATGTTCTTTCCTCCCCCGTAGGCATTCATGTCCATGTTCCAGATCTTAACCCAGGAGGGCTGGGTAGATGTCATGGACCAGACCCTGGTAGCTGTAGGTCACATGTGGGCTCCGGTGGTCGCCATTTACTTCATCCTCTACCATCTGTTCGCTACCCTGGTGAGGATCTTACTGTGCTGCTTCCACTATAGAAGGCAGATAAGTTGAAGTGGTAGTGGCTTTTAGTAGATTACACATTTGCTGCAGTATTCTATTCAAGCTCCTATAACATTATCTTGGTCAGTAAAAGCAGGTTGGAGAAAGCAAGTGGCACAAGCATACACAGATTGTTTTCTTAATGCATTCAACCCTTCAGTGTTCCTTCAAGTGGTACATCTAATCACAGTTAATCAGACTTGCAGGCGTAAGAAGTGCTGACATTTCAGCATTTGGCCCTTTGATATGGGGGAGCCATCAGACAGAACAGACAGTCACTGGATGACTCACACCTCAACCCAGACAGACAGGATGTCTTCCAGGACAGAACAAGCAACAAATACAATTACTGAGCAGATGTTGTACTTTTGAAATAACTCTTATTTTATTATTGATTGCGATGGTAATCATGACATTGACATGCTGTATGTTCTCATGAGCTTCCTCTCCTTGCATTATAGATCCTGCTCAGTCTTTTTGTGGCTGTTATCCTGGACAATCTGGAGTTGGATGAAGACCTGAAAAAACTCAAACAGGTAAGACTATATGTGCAGAGAGTAAACTGACGCATAATCAGATTTATAACGGCAATGGATAATCAGCTCATTTATTTGCATATACAGCATTAAATGGTATGAGAGTATCATGCTGTGTCAGAGTTAGTGGTTACCTTGTGCAGCAAGTTCACTTTTTACTGCAAGAGTTCAACTTCAGCCCAGATAGGGTAAGTGCTGACAAATCTGCAAACGTCTCGCCACCTCAAGCAAGTTCTCGAGCCTTGCTAACACCTATTAAAACTAGGTGTTGCTAATTTAAAGTGAAAGGGCCTAATTTTCACCTAAGAAAGTAACTTTGGTGGAAAGTCTTAGGAGAGATTTGAGTCACCCTTGGTCTCTCCCTCCTACACAACATTCTCAGACTGAACCACTGAAGCTTGTTGATCAAAGTGTTAACAATCCAGTCTGTTTTTTACATTTAGAGCCTTCAAGTTGCCCTGTGTTTTAACCATTATCTATGTATAACTGAGCCACACACAACCTTATAAGTGGATTTTTTAATTTCTTTTTTTTTCAATGCAAGAACCACAAAGAAATTAACCAATTTGAAGGCAGCAATAGTTTCAGTATGTTGCTGTGGACAGCGTCAGCCTTTTCATGACATACTATTCTCAACTTTTATTGGTTTCTTTTTTAATATCTGGCCATTTCCCAGATGGTTAGTTTGTGCAGTTCAAATAGCTGTCGGTAAGCAGCATGGATGGGCCATGTATAATTGTCATGTAGTCTTTCTCATCTAAAATCTCTATTTAATTGCACAAATAAATAGTCAAAGTAGGAACAGTGAATATGCAAAGTATCAATACATTTGCTGTGTGAGGTGTGTGAGGTACTGATTCGTGTGCTTCCTGCAATTTCTGTCTGTTGTTTGCTGCTACATTTTGGAGGAGCAGGGTTGAATTATGTGGCCTCATGTGGGCAGGGCTTTGACTAATTTCTTCATTCTCACCTTGTTGGGGCTTTTCCCTAGAGGACTGTGTAAACGGGCAATTAACTTTAAAAAAAAACCTGAACCCTGTTGTGTGAAAAAGCTGGCACTTAACACACACAAACACGCACACACAAGGCCTTGGCTCTAGTTGCTGCTCAATGGGTGAACTTTAATAGGCGGTTTTTGTCATCAAATGCAAATGAAGTGTAGCTGCAGACACATTTCTGCAGGAAAGCCACTTTCTGAATGACTGCAGACAAGAGAATTGCATCCATACAATGCTTTTCCATAAATTAATTAATCAGCATGCTCCCAGAGACGCTGTACATTGTGTGGACACGTAGCTGGATGGCAAGTCTCAGCTTGCATGGACAGGTTATTTCCCACCCACAGCTGAGTGATTAGGCTCAGTGACTGTAAAATTGCCTATTTTACAGGTGCTTCAATCACGGGTACAGACTGGCTATAAATAGACCATAGATGCTGATCACCCTCCCACAAGAGAGGGCTTCTCTAAACATGGCACCAGCTCAATGACATGTCCAACCTTTCTATAAGAAATACACACGTGGGCTGTGAGAGATGAGAAACCAATTACTGTGTATGTGATGAAGCATCTTTGCCTGCTGTTTGATAAATGACTTCATTGAACTGGTAATGTTTGTGATTTGTCATTAATGTGACTTGTGTCCATGGCAAGCTCTTAAAAAAAGAGAAGAAGAAGAAGAGGGGAGGGATGGTGGGAGGGAGGGAAAATGACCGTACAGAGAAAATAGGTCTGTATTACCTAATGTGTTTCTTTTCATCTCCAAAACTTTGTTGTTTCAGTGAGTGGGGTGCGTATAGAGAGGATATCAATCAATATTTAGTGAGTGAGAGTTTGACACACAAAAACCACATGTGTATTCTCCTCCCTGGGACATTTTTTAATCGTTTCTACTTCACAGTTGGCTGAGCACACTGTGTTCAAATTATTTGGAAATAATGGAACAACAAATTGAAGCAGAATAAACTGCTCAGAGTGAGTTAATGCAAATTGTTAAAGTAGGGGATGTAGAGTTTGTGTATGTGTGCGTTTGGTTGGAAAGCAGAAGGATGCCGTACACATATTGATAATACAGGAAAGGTGTACTGTTGCATTGTTGGTGGCATTTATTACATTGTAGTTTTAGCTACAGTAATGTATCGAAGTGAGTGAGCAAATCAAAGCTGAAGTTACTGCTATGCTCAGCCTCGATTTCACGGCTACTGTGGAGCAAATTATGTTTTTGAAGTTGTTGGTGACATTATAGATCCCGCTCTAATATCCCATCCCCCATCGTGCTCCACGTGTGTCAGAAAATTAGTTTATAAAACCAGGCAAACATGTCAGCTCCCAATTGTATCTCGCTTCCACCCATGAAAGACTTAAGGCGCACAGGACGTGTGTGGTTGCAGGTGCGCCTGCAGCGTCTTTATGTGTGTTGTTCAGTGTGTACGTGTCACGTTGAAATGAAAATTCACATGTGCAGTCAAGCTTTAAGCGATAAGGCCCACCTGCACTGCACAATTATGCATGATGATAGTGAACAATTTTTCAAATTATCTATATATACCGTATTTTGGTGGGTGAATGCCAATGTCATGTTCTGTGCCACGTCCGTGAGATTCTTATTGCACAGTATTTTCTGACTTAAACATAAAAAATATGTATATAAATGTATATAAAAATATATCACAAAACACAATTTATAATTACAAGTTTACAACATATAATTAATTCATTTTGACTGACATACAGTATATGTCCCTATATCAAGAGTCATTGCCATATATGTCATGTCTAACTATGAAATAGCCATGGTAAAATTTGTGTATGTATAAATTCTGAAATAATGATGAATTTTCATATGGTATAAAATGATGCTTATAAATGAAAGTAACCTATAGGTTTTAAACAACATCTCATTCTAGCAACATGGTCTCAGACCCTTAAAGGACAATTCCAGGCGAATTCAACTCAGGGGTGTATTTTCATATCATTTTAGGTCTAAAAGAATGAATCTGAAGATTATCAGTTTAATCGCTCCTGTTTTGCGGTAGCTGCGTCTGTCCCCACATCGCCACGGCAGCAATGAATGGGAGTGGATGTAAGTTCCGCTGTTTAGGCTGTTTCCAGCCCTCAAAGCCGCATTTTTTTTCCACAGACAGCATCAGATGGCTACTCAAACATGCACCGAGAAGTTTATTTACTTCAAGCAAGCCGACGTGTTTGTAAAACTAGATCTAATTCAAAGTCTCCCGGAGTCTCGCGCGAGACCCAGTTGCCGTGCTCGGTGTATTCAGGTGCAGTGGGAAAAGCTACCGTTTGTGTCATAAACACAGGAATATCAACTCTTTACTTGCTTCAAGTAAAAACAACTTCTCGGCGCATCTTTGAGTAGCCATCTGACGCTGTATGTGGAAAAAAATGTACACTTCAAGCAAGTAAAGAGTTGATATTCCTGTGTTTATGACACAAGCGGTAGCTCCGACTGCGCCTGAATACACCAGCACTGCAACTTCGGGCTCGCGCGAGACTCCGGGAGACTTTGAATTAGATCGACTTTTACAAACATGTCGGCTTGCTTGAAGTAAATAAACTTCTCGGTGCATGTTTGAGTAGCCATCTGATGCTGTCTGTGGAAAAAAAATGCGGCTTTGAGGGCTGGAAACAGCCTAAACAGCGGAACTTACATCCACTCCCATTCATTGCTGCCATGGCGATGCACGGACAGACGCAACTACCGCAAAACAGGAGCGATTAAACTGAAAATCTTCAGATTCATTCTTTTAGACCTAAGATGATATGAAAATACACCCCTGAGTTGAATTCGCCTGGAATTGTCCTTTAAACCGTATCAACATATATTGACAGACTTTGTCAAGCATAAACATATATATTTTCATGTGTTAGACTTATTTCACTGTCTAAAAGGCTTAATAAACAGTTGTTACATCTTTTTTTATGCACATACATATATATTTCAGATTCAGAGTTGTATTTGCATATGGGACTCCTAGGAGCTTCCTCTCACATTAACAATGTTGTTTAGTCAGCAAAAAGTTTGACTGACCCCTGTGGGGATTCATTTTACTTTTAAGCATAAAAGGTCAGCGTCCTTACGTGCAATGAAATACAAGCCTTAGAGACCGCTGGCGTGCACAGAATCTAATTATGACTTAGGACTGGGAATAGAACTAATGTGGTTAATAAGAGCAACAACATAAACATGTAACTCCAACAGGCCCTGTAAGACCATACATCAACAGCTTTTACCTTGAGTTTCATCTTGATGAAATTAGTGGCAATATTTCTCAAACCCCACCCATTTGCTGTGATCTGCACTGTTATTGCCTATATGTGTGCTCAGTGGAGCATTAATGAAGCAGATGAGCGCGGATGGCAAGTTACCAGGCAACACTTTTTGATTTGATCGTCACAGTGTCGTCAGCAGGGAGGGTTTACATTTCCACCTGTCACTGCATGAGGGTAAGCTACTTTTTGCCAATGCCATAGCCAGATGTGTGTGTTTGTGTGGGGGCGGGAGAACTAGTGTATCTGTCCATGCTGTTGATTTGATGATGCAATCATCAATAAGGCATGTGGCTAAAAAAGAAAACATCTGTCATCGTTTGCATAGTGACTGCAGCCCAGCCTTTCAGGGGAATGAGTTGCATCTGTCAACCTCGACAGGACATTTGTCTCGATTTGGTTCTTTCAGTCTTTTTAAGGCTTGGAACTCTGGAAGAAGCACAGAGCCTTGTGGGTAGTCACACTACGATCAAGTAGATAAGTGTAAGCTTGCTATGCTTTGATATCAGGTTGCTTTAATGTTGTGTAATATGATATGATAAAGGTACTGAATATTTGCATTCAGCCTGAGAACAAGACAGTTAATATTAATAATAACAGGAAACTGGACGGGGCTGCAGCTAATGAACAACTGATTTATTATTCCACCTGATGAGCCAGGAGAACATAAGTGTCAGGAATTTCTTAAGCACACACACACACAAACACATGTGCGCATGCGCCAGTGTATGCTCCACTCATCAGTGTTGATTAGGATAATGCATTTATTGCGTGAAATTAGGTTTGCTCGAAATCTTTTAATGAAATGAAGCCAGGCACAGGAGAAAGGTAGACAGCAGAGGAAAACAGAGGTGAAGGGAGGAAGTTGAAACCCTCCCCACCACCACATCACCCTCCCTCCTCGACACATGTACACACAAACACACACACACATACTAAGATACACACATAAGTATTGGGACAATAATAATTATTACATACACAAACATCTAAGCGTCTTAGTTTAGTTTTAGGAGGAAAGGGATCATTGAAGGTTATTAGGACTTCATGGTTGAGAGGCTTGGATTTGTTTGCAGGTGACATAATATCAGGATTATGAGATCTTTGTAAGAGCAACACGGAACACCAAAGCCTGTAATGTGTTTTGGCCATTTGCAAAATGTTGTTTTTATAATTTTGTTCCTTGCCATGGGGGTAATGGTTCCACTTTTACTGGTTTGGTTTGTTTATTTATTGCAAAAAACAACAACAGAAAAACAGTACTGAATCAATCTGTACCAGAGGGATCAACAAGGAAAGAATTCATTATAATTTGGTGCAAATCCAGTTAAAGGAGCAGAATCAGGAATATTTTTTCATCGCTCTCATGAAAAGTCTAAAATTTTTCCTTTTTTGGACAGTTCTTCTAAAAATTATGCTTTGGCATTTAAAGATTCTACATATTTATGGTGTTGACATCCATGAGCTAATACAACATACGATTCAATGTGATTGTTTTTGAGAATTTAGGGGCACTTTATATACAGGATATGTTTATGGGCTTACCGTAGTTGCTTACGTAACTGTTGAATGGCCAGCTAAATTTGACAGCAACATATGAAAAGAACATTAAATAGAATAATGTAATAATTCTGAAGAGGGTGATATTTTTTAACTTCCTTTCCTTATCATGTAAGTGAAAACGCAGGGGATGATTCTTACTCTCTTTGAACTTATGTATGAACTTACACTGTAATCATCTTAGTTGACAATAATCATGAATCCACAGACATACAGCCAGACACACCCTTTTCCATCAGAGGAGAATGCCAAAAAGTGGCCCAATAGCTGTGTGTGATTTGAAATACAAGTTTGTCTATTGGATGCTGTTGCTGCCCATTATTGCTATGCCTTCATCTGTGCAGTCACAGGTCGGTGGGCTTTGTGATGGGAGAGACTGATGACCCATCTCCATCCAACAAATCACTCCTGCCCACGGAGCAGTGTCTGCAGGACCAGGGGGAGGTGCAGGGGAAGGGGAAAATGTTTATCCTGTGCCAGTAGATATCAACTAAATAGAAAAAGGTGTTTACCCCTAAGGGCAGGGATGATGATGATGATGATAATGTGTGTATTCGTGTTTGTATGGGTATGCATTGTCAGCTGTGATGAATCTGTGTGCGAGTGAGTACACACAGATTTCTGCATTTTTTTCCTGTGTGTTTGCGTTTAAAGTTGAAACGTCTGGCAATCAAACAGGTCCTCAGGCCAGGTGGATGAGTCATGAGGAACACATTTGGGAAATTGTTAAATAGGAGCAAAGTGAAAAGGTAGAAAGAGAGTGAGAAAGGCTAAAAGCTAACTCTCCTTCATCTACTGTCATAATACATGCAGACACAGACATTTGAGTCGTCTGCACATTGAGCTTTGAGACTTCTCACTCAGTCTTTGACGTTTTCTCTGTCCCTCTTTCAAAGTGTGCCAGATTCCAAGCAGGAAGCTGTGTGAGTTTTGAGTTTCTAGGGGACGTACAGTACAGTACTGTGTACGCTCTTGTGTGCACAATTATGTTTTCCACTCCACACATGCAACCTCCTGTCATATACTATAAACAGGCAATAACTTTGTGATGGCTGTGTTCAAGGACTTATAGGAAAGGTTGCAACCAGATCTGAATCCATTCATGTATGTGCACAGTAGGGCTGGGCAATATGACATTGAATCAATATTACAATTATTTATAAGTCTTACCTGGATTATGATTAATGAATAATGTCTTTATATTCAGTAGTGTGATCGTGTTCCAGGTGATTAAACAAATTCATGATGTTACCCTCGGGTCATCATTCATCATCACTGTCTTTTTGTTGTGACTGATTAGAGCCAATAAGGCGGGGAGGCAGGTGTTTGCGTCATTGTTTCCAGAAGTCTCTGTCTGTTCAGATGGAAAATACTAAATTGGGTCCAGCAGTGTTTCCAAAAACTTTCCATGCTGGGAGCTCAAAGATGCTAGGTGTAAACACAATGTTTGCACTACAGTAGCTTCATCCATATCAGCAGTTTTGCTTTTAGTGAACATGGTCTAATGTTAGGTGGAGGGGGGACAAGGTACTATTTTTAAGGGGGTAATTTATGAATGCAACTGAACTAAACTACATGAGCAAAATTAAACCAGTGGGAGGGTCTAAATTACTGATTTGTTGCTGCTGAACAATCCATGCCCTGTCTATGTATCTTCTAAATCTAGTGTATAGGTCTATAGGGCCATCATGTGGTATAAATAGAAGATGATGGATGACTGTGCTCTCAATATGTGAACAGTTTAACAGATAGTTGTGAGGGAGGGTCTGCCACCATATGTGCAACCTTAAAGAAACACAGGGTGAGGGTGTGATGTGGCACAGAGGTAATCAGATTCCTGCCCCCAGTGTGTCAGGCTTGTCAAAGCCGGGCGTGGAGAGACGCGTGGCAGTGACAGTGTGTGGTCGTCAGTTGAGTTGTGTCTATCTCCTTGTTCCACATTTGTCAGCCGAACGGAGTACGATGGGGCGTAGACTGCGAGAGATAAAACAGGAGAAGGAGGGGGCGGGTGAGGGAGATGGAGTGAGTGATAGAGGTGGAGGAAGAGATAAACATGTGGGAGGGGAGGAAGTGGAAGGAGAACGGGAGGAGAGGGATGTTTACTTTGGGCATAAATGAGGTTTAAGATGAGTGGTTACTGTTTCACGGTTGTGACAGGAACATACAGTGTCACCGTGGCAACAGAGACACGATAAGGGCTCTTCTCTCCAAATAACACCTGACTTTTCCCTCAATATTGATATATTGAGTGCACATATGGGGCGGTGTGTTTGTGCGTGTGCATTTTGTCAACTGTGTGCTCTGTACCGCAGCCACCTCATACCAGAGAATTTAGTTTGATCAAATGTGTTAAGGAGTGATTGTATTATGGCTTCCCACCAAGGATTTCATTATTTATGAATTAAACTAAAAGCCTGTCCTCCATTTATGTGATTTAATGGACCAAGGACTTTGGGGGATTTAGTGAAAGAGAAGAAAGGCGAGGGAGCAGAGGAGAAAAGAGCATACCCCTTGGAGAATCCCAATACAATGTGTTCTTATCTTTTGAATGTCACCTTCAGTTTTCTATTGGAAGACACTCCAGGCACTGTGCCCCTACCATGTTCTAAAACTAGCACGACACACACTAAACACTAAAATTACACAGGCACCGACACGCCCAAACACAGAAATAACGTCACCTGTGTGTCAAATTGACTCGTTACTGTACATTTTTAGTAATAAAATGCAAAAACTGTGGATTGCGGTAGAGGCTAATGTGAAAGCCCACTGTGGAATGATTAGCAGCCATTTAAAAGCATTTGGACTTGATGTGCATTCATTCCTAACATTAAAATCACATTGATTTTAATTCAACCAAATGTCTGTTAACAGCACAAGCAGCAGAAGACCTCACCTTTTTTATTTAACATTTTATCCTACATTGGTAGAGTGTAAGGGTTCGGCACCCTACAGGAGAGGCAGCAGGGAAGTTGGGGAGAGTGAAGGGAAGTGTGTGGCATGGGTTTTAACCACCAGGTTACCAGGCTGCCTCATCAGCACAAGACCTGAGCCCAGAGGCACACAGCTGGATGCTATATAGTTCTAGATATTGAGATAATGGTATTAAGAGCACTTGCTGTGGTTTTTGGTGTTGGAGGAGGCTATTAGAGCTTTATGGGCTGTGTGGCTTTACAGCAGCTCCTCACAACGGCTCATTACCCAGCTAATGAGAGGAGAAGGGTGACCCTGCTAACTCGCTCTCAGTTCTTTCCACCCCTGGGTATTACAGCTGGACTGGCCTGCGGCCAGGGGAACCCAACCAAGACTTAGCCGGATGTGGAGTGTAAATAGGTTATGTATGACAGGGGCCCACACATGATTTGCAATTTCTATGTACAAGGTTCCTTTTTACAGTTTATTTGTTGTCAGGTCGTGAATATGATCGTTGAGGGAGCACAGATTCACAACAAGAGAGAAACACACACTGGATGCTGGTGAAGGTTGTGTCAGTTTAATGCTATTTCATGATCACACAGACACACACATTCGTGGACAAATTCTCTCTTACACACGCGGCTGTTGTCTGGTCTTGTTGGTGAATGGCTCTGATGTCTGAATGGTAAAATGTAGAAGACTGTACTTAATCCTTGCAGGCGCTCGACAAGCTTGTGTGTGGGCAGCAGTTTTGTGGGCGGCTGTTCATCAGTTCCTCATTGTTACATTGGCTACTCTGGCAGATATTCATACTCTATGTTTGCATGCCTCTGGGACCCTTTCACAGGACCGATCGGAGAATTTCGAGCAATTGCACAGAGGGAAAACGAATATTCACATGGTCAATCACAAAGTGCTTGTGATATTTATCAGGCCTTGTGCTAAAATGCTGAAAATGACCAGACTGCTTGAGAGAGATGAAACGTTGTCCCTGTTATTTCTTGTTCAGCCGTATCAGTGGTTTCTAAGTTGTTAGCTCATAGTTGGAGGATCAGTTGTTGAAGGGATGTAAGGATGGAGCCGATAGCTTGAAATAAAGCTGTCATGACAGCTTGAGTATCCTCCATGTAATCATATTATATGGAAGTGTTACATGGAGGTATTAATACCAATCATTATGCAGGGTTTTACTTCTTTGCCCCTGCAAGAGATAAGCTTTTTCACTTTAAATGTTAAATACCCTTGCCCCCAGCTGTTTTTCACCCCTTCTTTATCCGACTCTTCACCTCCTTGTCTTAACTATAGCTTTGAGTGAATGTGGTCTCATGCTAATGGCTAGCATTAGTTTTTCTTCCCCTCGGCCTTGGTCAGGAAAGCTGTGGAAATCCTGGCCGGAAAGCTCCCTAGCTCAGCCGAGCCTGAAATTGGCTTGAATGGACGGGGAAGCAGTGGCAGGTCACCTGAATGGGTCTCAAGGCAAAACACATTAGTCTCGGCTCCGCTGTTACACCACTATACACTAAATCTCATCGGTGGCAAGCGGAGCAGCAGTTTTGATTTATCAACCACTGACTGTGACACAAAGGGAAACAGAGATGTTTTTCCGACACACACCAACAGACATACAGGTGGAACACACATACAACACACAACTGTCACATGCACACATACAGTACCTGTTGAAATACTGTTTGTTGTTAAATCTTGAACCTCAAACAGTTTTTTGGCCACTTTTGTGGCAGCAAATCAAACCTCCAACATGTTAGCAAACACTTACATATGGGAGATAGAAAGCAAAATTGTCAATTAGACAAAAGGCAAATGAAATCCAATTTAGCTCTTTTGGTCCCCATGATCTTGACAAAAGTATTTGTCTCTTTAGCCAGCTGTTCTGTAGCTATCTCTGCCTGTCGTTGCTGCATGGGTCGTGCATATTGGGTTACCTTTATCGCTAAAATAGACAGTCGATGAGAGCTGTGAGTGCCAACCAAAGCAGTGAAGCTGCAAAATATGAAGCCAAAACAATGAGCTGAAAGAGGCCAAAAATGCTTATTGTAGTAAAAAGCTGCGAGTAATCAAAGTACAACGTGATCCTTCTTACATGAGGTACAAGTGGTCATGTGATCCATTGTTGATAAAACATCGATTATAGATGGTTTAACTAGACTAACTGCATTATAAATATACAAATGTATCTACATAATGGATTATATTGTCCTGTGTGCACTTTGATAAAGCTAAAAGCAATTTGTCTTCCCTGATGCAGCAGCACATAAAACACAGAAATCAGTAGACAACAGATTTCACTGCTAAGTGCTCTGTTCCTCAGCTTGTGTCCAATGTGTGCTGGATTGATCCTCCATATTGATGAGACTGAGGGTCCAATGTGTTAGCACATACAGTTAATAGTGATCTATGGCATATTATTGGTGCACCCACTCACCAGGTGAACCTTTTATAGAAGCGGCCTTACATCATGTCATTTTTTAGGGGAACTATTTGTTTTGGTAGTACAGTGAATACTTATTGTTACATAGACCTCCTGGACATTAATTTCAATGAAGGGTGATAGCGCTTCATCAAACAAAAGCTTCTTAATGATCCACAGTACACTGAGCTCTGATTTGATTTCCCGGGGTGAATTGAAATTAAATTCAGTGCATCTTTTGCTTATTTCACAGCAGGTGGGTCCCCAGACGTGGCAGATACTGTAAATAAATAAACAGATAAATTGAAGTGCATGAATAAGCGCGCCTCAGTCAAACTACACTGGTCCATTTATGAGGAAATTGTTTTAATAGTATTTCATTTTTCAGTGTCTAAGTCAGTTCCTGTTCCCCGCCACTCTTCCTTTTCCATCTTTTGGTAAAAATAGATAAGTAATAGGAAGGAGAAATGTGAGATCAGTGAGGGAGAAAGAGGCAATGAGCATAATCTGAAGTTGTAACGAAGATTTCTGGGACCGGGACAGTCTTGTATAAAGAGATGTGGGCAGATCCTCACTCTGAAGGGGAAGAACAAATTCTCTGAGAGGTGGAGGATGAACACGAGAGAGGAACAAAGGGCAGTAGATGGCAGAGAAAGTTTTGCTGTAATGGGATACTGCTGCAGATAAGGCTGGAGAGCCTTGGCTAAACTGTACATCTCGCTGAGTTGGCCCAATTGATTAGGACCTTTGGGAACAGTAGGGGTCCATATTAATTCTGCACTGTATGTTTGTGTGTGTGTGTGTGTGTGTGTGTGTGTGTGTGTTTCGCTTGAGCATCCAAATGTACAGGTACTATTTGAGATGACTGCAGCACTTTCTACAACTTCACTGAGAACCGCAGCACAATAAAGTGGCTTGCAGTTTTTACTATCTGTTCTGTGTGGCTGCAGATACACTGTAAAAAAAAAAAAAAAAGTGTAAAACCCACTTTTCTATTTCTAATCACCCCTTAAGTTGTGTTTAATTATTATTTTTTATTTATTTCATTTCTCATTTATTTTACCCATTTCCCTCTGTTGACTTCTTTCTTTTACTTATTTTAGTCTCTGTTTCTGCTTCTTTCTCTCTTATCTTGCTATCTTGGGAGCCAGAATATAGACAGAAAGCCTAGGCAAGCAAATGCTGGTGCATAATTCCATCTTCACAGTATGCCACTCACCACTCACCCACTCAGGGCAAAAAAGAAACTCCCACACTTTAGTCTGCTCGAAAAAGAAAAACGGATAGACAGATTTCCATTCCCTCCCTTTGTCAAGTCTCTCCTTCCCCCGGCTGTTATCCCTCAAAAAACGGGAGGCTGTTCCAGTCATTCGGTCGCTCTCAGTCAGACAAGCATTGGCAGAAAATACCAATACAGGGGAACAGAATGGAGGGACGTTTTCATTGGTAGACGGGCACCATGACTGACAGAGAAACGTTCACCAAGCCCAGTCAATATGATTCACAGCGGTTGTCTGCTCTGAATGATAAGCTGCCATTCACCAATGCACCAAATGCAGTTCACTTCTAGACCTAATCTGCAATGCATCAGGGGTTATCTCCAGGCACCCAGACAGAGAATACCTGCAGGGGAATTTCAATCAGCCTCTGCCATATGTAATTAAATGGAAATAATTGGTTTCTTTCCTTTGTCATCTTTTTATTTCTCCAGCCTTGTGCCACAGTGCACAGGCCTGCACCCATGCACATTATTCTAACTGTCGCTACCTTTTCTTTTCTCCATTAACCACTCCAAAGTAATCTTTCTTTTTTCTTTTGTTGCTTTCTCCATTGTTTTCTAAAAGTAAGTGGGATCTCATCCTAAATGTGCTTGTGTGTACTGTGTGTGGTGTACGTGTGTCATAGGTAAGTGTGTTGCTGCCATCATCAGGCAGAAATATAAAGCTGCACTCTCTAGGCCAAAGTAAAAAAAACCTCTGCATTTGCTGTTGTTCTCTGCCAAAACTAGACTTGGTCTTGCGTTTTTCCTCTTTAATAATGATTTTTTTTTTTTAATTCCCAAGGTAATTTCATGTACTTCTCAAAATCCCAAGCCTTCCCACATCCCTAACTTAACTGTGTCTTTCTTTCCATTTGTAATCCCTCTCTTCTTTATTCTCAACACATGGCTGACTCTACCCCCTTTTTGCTGTATCTTATCCTGCTCTGCTGTTCTGTGCATGAACCGGCTCTCTCCCTCCCTCCCTCTGTTAGCTCAAGCAAAGTGAAGCCAATGCTGACACCAAAGAGAAGCTCCCTCTGCGACTCAGGATCTTTGAAAAGTTCCCCAACAGACCTCAGATGGTGAAGATCTCCAAGCTCCCGTCTGACTTCACTGTGCCCAGGATCAGGTACTGTCACAGGCAGACTCACATTTATTCTACATTTCATAAAGTTCAAATGGGAATCTAATTTTAGTGTAACACTTAGAGGGACAGTATGTAACTTATTTGGCTTTTTATTAGCAAAAATCAAATATTGCTTTCATATGTATTTACTGAAGTCTAATCACAATTGCATACAAATGAAAGCTGTCTCATAGCTTAGAATGAGTCGTTTACAAAGATATAGGTGGCTGGTGCACCCACCGGAGGCTGCCATTTTGCATCGCCATCTTTGAATATGGTACACGAAAGCGGACAAACTTGGCTCAAACGCTCTGTTGAGTGTCTGTAACTAGGCTTGTGCCCGAGGGATGATCAACGTTGTTGTTTTTTGTCCACTACAAAAGTGTTACCTGATTCATCTTGCATTTCTTACTTACCACCCCCACACCTAAACAGACCTACAGACATGACAAAATTAAAGAAAGATCTTTGATTAGCTTTGTTTAGTGTAGATTTGCAAGTTTACTGTGGGAACATTACACATCACATCAACAGCAGATGTTCTGCAGATATTTTAATGCTGTGACACTATTTAAGTAAAGTAGAAGGGAGAAACATTTGGGGCCTGTTCCCAGTAAGTGTAACAAGTTATATTGTGTAAGAGGGCCTTTTGTGTCTTATGCAGTGTTTAGCAGAGAGCAGTTTTTAGCAGGAGAGCTGAACTGTGTCCAACACAAAGGACCTCATAATCAATTTTATCATTTAGTTGCTGATTAGTGCACAGCTGGGTCCTTTGCTCTCTCAGAAATCCCCCTCTGCAGCCCATCTGCCAGGCTGCTTCTGCTGCAGCAAGTACCTCCAGTGACATATTCTGCAGCTGAATCTGAACCGAGATGGTTTGAAGATATACTGCACCACTGTGGTTATTCTTGCATCTTCAAGTATATAGATTTCTCCAGTTGGAAATCATGCATTAAAATTGATCACATTTGCCTGTACGTGTTGTTTGTTGTGTACTCTAGGGAGAGTTTTATGAAGCAGTTCATTGATCGACAGCAGCAGGATACCAGTTGTTTGTTCCGGCGTCTTCCCTCCGCCTCATCCTCCTCCTGTGACCACTCCAAACGATCAGCCATCGAAGACAACAAGTATATCGACCAAAAGGTACTCACACCGTTGTTCTTTAACTCACTCTGTCTCTTTTACCCCCCCAAACACACACACACACACACACACACACACACACACAGGAAGTGGGTATGAAGGTGATAACTCCATCGCCCTGACTAGACACCTAGTAGATAAACAAAAGCAATAAGAAATACACTAGCTGTAGAAAAAACTATGTGAAGGATAAGTCTGTCTGTCCGTGTGTGTGTGTGTGTGTGTGTGTGTGT
Source organism: Trachurus japonicus (assembly GCF_045865225.1). NCBI lineage: Eukaryota > Metazoa > Chordata > Actinopteri > Carangiformes > Carangidae > Trachurus > Trachurus japonicus. The sequence continues at coordinate 21,662,629 of NC_140927.1, forward strand.
GTGTGTGCGTGCATGTGTGCGTGAGTGTGAGTGCGTGTTTTGGATGATACACTCAATTTAATTCCCAGCTAATGTCCACACTCTATGTGCTCTCTCAGCTTCGCAGGTCAATATTTAGTATCCGAGCTCGTAACCTCCTGGAAAAAGAAACTACTATCAATAAAATCCTGCGGTAAGACACATCCTCTCCTCACTGTGTTCGCTGTGCAGGTCAAAAGACATCGACGTTAACAATAAGGAAAGGTTGCTGGTATAAAACTGCCGTATTTATGACCTGCTCCACAATGAAATCACATTGAAATACTGCTGAAAAAAAAAAAACAGGTTTAGAGAACCTAGATGCTCGAAAATCCAATTTTTAAAGGAGACGTTTGAAGATTTGCTATCGCTACATCAACAGATGTTTATATAATAGTCTAAGAAAGTGCTTCTTCAGACATTGTTATAGCCTATTTACAATACAAGAGATTATAATACATGAATTGGTACTGGTCAGAATTGGACTAGCTAGTTAGCTAGCTATGTAGCTACAGAAAAACTTAGCTCAATATAGTTTAGCTAACATAGCTCCTTTAATGAGAATGTGAAGTTACGTCACGCCGTGGGACGTTGGGCGCCATCTTTGGAGGATCGCGGATGTAAACACTTGCTCGTCTCCCTAAAAAAAGTTCCCCAAAGTCGCTTAAAAGTAATCATGGTGGGACAGTACTGCTGCGTAAAAAAATGCCACAGTAGTATGCACTAATACCAAAAACGAGATAGTTCACGATGTCTGGATAAGTCAGTGGAGGGAGTAAATCTGGGTCTTGAATCCAGTCCCCACTCTCTGTTTACGTTTGCGTTCCTCCAAAGATGGCGCTGACGTCCCACAACGCAAAGCGGCGTGACGTCAGCTTCACATTCTCTATATGCTGTATCTAGACGTATGCAGCTTTAATCTGCTGCTCTCTTATGGCCATTGGCTGTTTTCAAAAAAGTTTTGGTTGACAACATCCTTGGAGAGCATAACTTGATGTGTTTAGTATGCATCATCCACAGTCATTAAACCCTCCCAGTCTTTGTGTGGGTGAAACCAATATTGTCTATGCATAATAGATATAGCCCTGTGATAGACTGGCATCATGTCCAGGGTGTCTGTCTCCAGCCTTCGTCCAATGTCAGCTGGGATTGGTTCCACTTTGACGCGATAAGGATAAGTATAGGTATAAGTAATGGATGGATGGATATTAGACGCATCTCTGCTGTAACAGCTCTGGTATTGTTGCTTCTGTATTTCACACACGCGCGTCACACAAAGACACACACGCCGATCCACTTCAGACTCATTTACTCTGGCGATGAAGTAAATGGATAATTTGCTGTTCAGCATGGCAGAGCTGGCACTAAGTGTAGATTAGCTCGCCTGCACCGTGTCCAATCTGCCCCCCCCAACCACCGCCACCACCCCAACTCCCACACTGCCACCCCCACCCCCCCACACCCACCTTATTCTGTCAGTCTGAAAGATAGACAGCGTATTAGTAGTCATAACACGTTCTGTCTGGCCTGCCGTCTTTCACGCAAAAGCACAATTTGGCTCGCAGTCGCACCGACGTAGGCAAACATGCACACAGTCCAGCATAAGCAGGCACTCATTCATACACACTGGCAATAGCTATGTAATCACTCAGAGTCTTCGTAAATGACTAAATTACACATACTGACGTTGCCCACTGTATCAGTAGTGCATTGCATGGAGCCAGAAGCGCACACACACACACACACACACACATACACATACACTTAGTAATGAAATGACTGGAGTGACTCCCTGGATCACCACGTACTTGAATCCAGACTGAAGTAGGCAGGGGATGGTTTATCAGACAGGAATATGGACCAGATCCAGCTGTGTTTTAATTGCCAGCTGGTGCACTCACACACTGATATATTTAATCGCAATTATTGATCATGAGCAGAAAAAAGAAAAAAAAATATTGTGTTTGTGTTTTCCAGGGCTTGTACCAGACAGCGTATGCTAAGTGGATCATTTGAGGGCCAGCCAACCAAAGAGCGCTCCATACTCAGTGTCCAGCATCACATACGGCAAGAGCGCAGGTCTGTCAGAACACACAAACACATACACACACACATACAAGTGCAGTCTCACTGTGTGATACCTCTAGGCATTTTCTCTGATACTCTGCTTCTTTGTTATCTGCAGATCACTTAGACATGGTTCCACAAGTCAGAGGATCAGCCGAGGGAAGTCGCTGGAAACTCTCACCCAGGATGTGAGTTCACACACCCACACACACACACACTCACTCACTCACACACTGACAAATACAGCATACTGTGCTGGATACTTGTAGTAAACAATCTCAACATTTCATGTCTGCTCTTACACAGCATTCCAGTACTGTGCGCTACAGGAACGCCCAGAGAGAGGACAGTGAGATCAAGATGATCCAAGAAAAGAAAGAACAAGCTGAGATGAAAAGGTTTTCACACATAAAACGAGCCTCTGACATTGTAGAAAATTACCTACAAGTGAAGTGCGTCATCACTGCTTAGCTGCATCCTACTGTAACTAGTGTTTGTCTATATTTGTGTTTGTGTGGCCTATTTAGAAAAGTCCAGGAGGAGGAGTTGAGAGAAAACCATCCTTACTTTGATAAGCCTCTCTTCATTGTGGGTCGGGAGCACCGCTTCAGGAACTTTTGCAGGATGATTGTTCGAGCCCGCTTCAATGTGTAAGATCAGTCTTACATTTATAGTAATGTAAATTGTATATGCAGGCTTCACTCTGCAGCCTCTTACAGTACAGCAACAAGTGGTCACAAAATAAACACTGTGGACTTCAGAATAAGAAAAAAATTACTGCATATTAAAGAGTTAGATTTACCCCCTGTTGTGCAGCTTCGAAAAACTGCATATGGTATCTTTTTTTGTCAAAACGCTGACACTAATTTTCTCTGTATGAATTCATATCCAGATCCAAAACTGACCCCATAACAGGAGCAGTGAAGAACACCAAATACCACCAACTGTAGTAAGTGTGATGAATTATTGATTCCCTCACTCTCTATTGATCCACTCGCTCTACAGCGGCGGCACACTTATTATTTCTGTATCTTATTACCTGCCTGTTGTGCTTTCCTAAAAACTGTGGTAAGGAATGGAAAATTCTGAGATGAAGAGCTGTGAAATAGATTTCACCCATTATGCAACCTGATAGTAATTCAGTCAAGCACAGATTCTGATTATTAAAGCCAGAGGCAGTTCTTTGTATGAGATACTCTCTGTGCCGGAGGATTTTTTACTTAGATCCTACTGTAGAACAGATTAGACAGCTACACACACACACACACACACACACACAGATCTATTCTCTTACTTTCTGATATATCTCTCCTCACATAACCCCCTTCCCTCTTTTTCTGCAACTTGTTCTTCTTGAATTATGAGTATTTGCTGGTTTGCAAACCAAAAAGCTTTGCTGACCTACTTACTCTGAGCATACTTTTTCTCTGTGTAAAACAAAAAAAGAAAAAAGAACAATATTTATGTGTGTGTGTGTGTGTGTGTGTGTGTGTGTGTGTGTGTGTGCTTGCAGCGATCTTCTGGGCCTGGTCACCTACTTGGACTGGGTGATGATCGTAGTGACCATCTGCTCCTGCATCTCCATGATGTTTGAATCACCCTTCACTCGGGTCATGCACGTCCCCACGTTGCAGGTACTAAAAGCACATGGAGTGATCGCTGCATAAAAAAGCTCCATCGCCTGACATAGATGCTCTGCTGCTGTTAAAACCATAACGTCTGTTTCAGATTGGGGAGTACGTGTTTGTGATCTTTATGAGCATCGAGCTCAACCTGAAGATCATGGCCGACGGTCTGTTCTTCACCCCCACGGCTGTCATCAGAGACTTTGGAGGAGTCATGGACATCTTTATCTATCTTGTGAGAAACATCATCGAATTTAAGGCCATTTCATTTCAAGTCTAGTTGATATTGTTTTAATGGATGAATCATCCTAGAGGGCAGAGCAATCACATCTCATAGCAGCCAGTGACTAACTTCATTCAGTTTGATTGCCTCACTTATTCTATTCTGGGATGGAAAACAAAAGCTTGTTATTGTTGTATTTCTCTTCGTTTAACCTTTCCTCCCGGCTCTGCCGTGTGGCTGCTGCAGGTGAGTCTGATCTTTCTGTGCTGGCTGCCTCCTGACGTCCCTCCTGAGTCTGGGGCTCAGCTGCTGATGATGCTGCGCTGCCTGCGTCCGCTCAGGATCTTCAAGCTGGTACCCCAGATGAGGAAGGTGGTGCGGGAGGTTCTTAAAGGATTCAAGGAGATTTTCCTGGTCAGTGATAATGTGCAATTACACTGTGAATTTCTTCAGATATATATATATTTTTTACACGTAATATTTAGGTAGTGAGTAATTTACTCAGCCCCCAGATACAGAGAGAGGTTTCTACCTGCTAAAAATGAAAAAAATTGAAATTCATGTGACATGCTGATAATATGCACTACAGGCATCCTCTGACTTGCAAATAAAAGTAATTTTCACGGCATTTTTTAAATCTTATCTCTGACTGTATAATCTGAGAAATAGTCTCGGAAATAATGAGAATCTTCAGTGACCACATAATGAAGCATTAGCTGTGTTTGCCTTATCTGGCAGGTAGTTGTTTGTTTACATTACGCTTCAGTGCAGCATTAAAAAAAAAGGGGACTATCATGGCTTGAAATTTGCTGAGATAAGACTTGAAAGACTGTTCAGAAAATAGCAGTAAAAAAGCTTTGAAAAAGGAGGTTGAAAACGGTTGGCAGGAAAATGTCCATGATTCATTTCATATGGCAATATCGTTCAAGTAGGATTTGTACACAAATGCATCTTACTCTCCTTTATTGAATTGTGTAGTCTTTGCCAACTGAGGGCTTTGCTTACCTTTTACCTTCTCCTCCAGATTTTTATTATACAGTATTATCAGAAACTTTCCATAGTTTCTGGGTCTCACTGGGTCTGGCATGGATTTTCCTAGCTGTGTGTTCCTACGTCCACAGCTGCCTGCCATCCTCAGCTTGCGCTTTAATCTTTCAGGCTTGGATTATGTTGAACTGTCTGCCTTAAACTCTTGATTGATTCTCCTGCAGGTTTCCATTCTGCTCCTCACACTAATGCTGGTGTTCGCAAGCTTTGGAGTTCAACTGTTTGCCGGAAAGCTTGCCAAGTGCAACGACCCCCATATCCTTAAACGGGTACAGCAAGAAACATAATCTCCCTGCTAAACCTCCCCACTCCCACAGCACACTCCCTGCAGAGAACCACAAGCTGTATTAGTAGAAGGTGTTCCCCCAGTCAAATCAATAATTCAGCTTTTGTTATACACAAAAAAAGACTATTTATAGTAGTTTTTTTTTATAACAATTTGATTCTAATTTTTGTAATTTTGACTATTGTTCCTAATTATAATACAAACATAATACTCACAAAATTTCTTGGTGAGATCTGGACTTACTACAATGCTCCAATTTGAATTTGGAGAACACATCCTCAAATTATTAACACTTCTTAATGCTTCAATGTAAGAAGTTCTGATATGTTAGACAAAACCAAATACACAATGTCCATTATTGTGATGTTTTTGTACTCATTTACTGTATAACAGCATTGTAAAACAACTTCTCTGTCTGTGTGGTTGCTTACAGGAGGACTGTTACGGTATCTTCCGAATAAACGTCAGTGTTTCCAAAAACCTCAACCTGAAGCTCCGGCCCGGGGAGAAGAAGCCAGGTTTCTGGGTACCGAGAGTCTGGTACGACAGGGTGTTGTTTTATTACGCTTTGAATTAAGATTGAATTTTTTATGCTGCCGGTGACTGATATATCCGTTCTGTCCATCTCCAGGGCCAACCCTCGTAACTTTAACTTCGACAATGTAGGAAATGCCATGTTGGCTCTTTTTGAAGTGCTGTCACTCAAAGGCTGGGTGGAGGTCCGAGATGTCATAATTCATCGAGTCGGACCGGTACTGAACCTGATCTTGGCTTTCTAACACTATCCATCAAAGTGTCTCGTATTATATATCAGAACTGGAACTGACACTCAGCTCAGTTTATTTGCCTCTGTGCTTGCAGATCCATGGCATCTACATCCACGTTTTTGTGTTTCTGGGATGCATGATTGGACTCACTCTGTTCGTGGGAGTCGTCATCGCCAACTTCAATGAGAACAAGGTAACAGCCACACGTGCAAATACAACTTAAGTGTCACTGCAGGGCATATTTATTTTAGACCAGCAGACCGGTCAATACACCACCCTTCCAGATTTTAATGTGTTGTCCCATCACCAGGGGACTGCTCTGCTAACAGTGGACCAGAGGAGATGGGAGGATCTGAAGAGTCGACTGAAAATAGCTCAACCTCTCCACCTGCCCCCTCGCCCAGGTGCCGACGCTCATAATAAAACACAAACACATACAGACAATGCTTTGGAAATCGTTCTGTAGAGATGGAGCATCAAGCTCAACATCATGGAAGTCACGCCTTTGCCTCAGTCTCCTGATTGATCATGCGGCAGTGTGAGTGCGTGTGTGTGTGTGCCTGTGCATTGTTAAGCAGCACCTGTGTGATTAATCCATATTTAATAGTCCTTGTTTTTCATTGATCCCTCAGGGGATTCATCATGACACCTAAATGATGACTAGCAGTGGTAATGAAAAAACTGAATTGGAAGACAGATAATGCAAACGGCTCAAACACTGAATCATACCTGTCGCCCCCTTCCACTGGAAATGTATTTAACCAAATGAATTTCCACACCTCTGTTGAAGTAAACTAACATCTTTATTTACAGTCAGTTCACATTAATGGACAGGTAGTAACCGGATAAATGCTTTATACTGACTCTACTTAGATTTTACACACATTCTAACACTATTGATTTCAATTCATCATGGGAATATTGTACATTTAAACTGTTGGTCCTCCCTCTGTGATTAGGCTCGTGAGAACAGTTGAAGGCTGTGTGGGAAATCGCCTGTTGGCAGAGCTGAGGCTGAGAACTAACAGAAAATCAATGGCTCTGGTTTTAGTCAGCAGTACCGCTGCCACCAGCAGTATCAACCCGACTTTGATCCGCATCCAGAGGCCCTCGGCACCGGCACCACTCGCTCACTACTGGCAGATCATTACAGCGCGAGCCAGCCCTTACTCACTATGTCCTAGTACTTGCAAAAGCTGCCACAGTGGTCAGTAGTCATACAGTATGTAACCAGAGTGACTGCCTGTTGTTAAATCTCTGTTTTACATTCATTAGATATTAAAGTCCTGCTTTGAGGGGAACGCTAGGGACAACTGTGACAAGGACTTACAACTAGTGTCTCCTCTAACAAGGATAAACTATCACAGCTAACTTCAAGCTGGAAGAGTCACAGATGAACTGAACACAAACCTGAAACACAAGTGCATGTACAGTACAACAAACTGTTGAATCCAGGGAGGTGGAGGTGGGCCAATCACATCAGCAACCCATATCCATTTTAAAACCAAGCCTCAGTTTCCTAATGTACCTTCATTTGTATTATTGACCTTAGCTTGATACAGATGCATCAACAAGAATAAATGTGTGTTAAATCTGCAGCAGGATCACACTGATCATAACTCCCAAATGGTCCATGAGTGCCATCTGCAGGACACCAGGGTACACTGCCACTGATCTGACCACAGACCACTGTCTGATTGCTGACCTGATGAAACAAACACTGGCACTGTGCTTTTTTTTCTTCTTATACTGTATGCTTCACAAATGTAAGTAAATATGTTATTTTTCTGTAACTAACAGAGAACGGTGGTTTCCGGGCAAAGATGTATGACATTACTCAGCATCCCTTCTTCAAACGGGGCATTGCTGTGCTGGTGTTGGCACAGTCAGTGCTGCTGTCAGTCAAGGTAAAGCCTTACATCATTTCATTTTTTTTTTTTTTACTGATTGTCTGATTCTTCTATTTTATCGACTGTGGAATGTGCTACATAGGAAAATATCACACACCCACATGTGTGACTCTCTTTTCTCCAGTGGGATGTAGGTGATGATCAAGTAACATTTCCGCTCGCCACCATATCAGTGGTCTTCACCTTTATATTCGTCCTGGAGGTGAGCACGTCTTCCTGTCTGCTCATCCATCACTTATAAGGCTTTAATTTGATTGCTTCCTCTGGGTGTTCAAGTCTGTCTCTAATGTTAAGCCTTGATGCTGTTACCCAGGTGACCATGAAGCTGATAGCCATGTCTCCGGCGGGTTATTGGCAGAGCAGACGAAATCGTTACGACCTGCTGGTCACATCCCTGGGTGTAATCTGGATAGTGCTGCACTTTTCCTTGCTGGTTAGTAAAACACTGTTAAAGGAACATTTTTAGGAATTCTAATGTTAAGTATTCTAGCATATACAATATATGATAAAATGTATATTTGACATATTGCTTTCCCCTCTAGAATGCATATACCTACATGATGGGCACATGTGTGATTGTGTTCAGATTCTTCACAATATGTGGGAAGCATGTGAGTATGTTTTGCTGATAAAAACACATTTTCAGTCATATAATGTTTATTGTAATAATGACAACTGCGTCCGTCTGGGTGTGTTTCATGTAATAAGGTGACACTGAAGATGCTGCTGTTGACTGTGGTCGTCAGTATGTACAAGAGCTTCTTCATCATCGTGGGCATGTTTCTCCTTCTCCTCTGCTACGCATTTGCCGGTGTTGTTCTCTTTGGCACTGTGAAATATGGAGAGAACATTAACCGGTGAGATGTGTATTTCCTCTATAATGCTGATAATGAATGTGTTAAATCCACTAAAACACATCTCTGTAGAGTTGTCTGAATCTGTCTGTCTCCTCAAACTGCAGGCATGCCAACTTCTCCACAGCGGGGAAGGCTATAACTGTACTCTTCCGCATTGTTACAGGGGAAGATTGGAATAAAATCATGCATGACTGCATGGTAAGATGGACTGCAAGTCCGACACACGATCCCATAGACAATGAAGTAGACCATCTATTCCCAATCTGGCAAAGCACTGCGTATTATTTATATTTTATATTTTCCTGAAAGGGCTTTCACTCAATTTTCTGCTTATTCTCAGTACAATGGAGGTGAATGGATTTATTGTCAGTGGTTCTATCAGCAAAATTAACAGTGACTCTGGTTTATATAGCTTTAGGTACTTAGCAAACTTCACTGTCAGCAGTTCTCACCAGGTCTACTTTCTACCAAAGAAATGGCCTAAGTAAGTTTTTGTTATCACTGTGTAAAAACAAAATATGCATTTTTGTAATTTAGCATAAGTGACTCTTTACTGTAACATTTCAGGGAACACTTGTTTTATCACCCCTTGTTTTTCTGATTTCTTCTGTTCCCAGGTGCAGCCACCGTTCTGCACCCCAGATAAACTTCGATACTGGGAGACCGATTGTGGCAACTTAGCCGGAGCTCTTATATACTTCTGCTCTTTCTATGTCATCATAGCCTACATCATGCTCAACCTACTTGTTGGTAAGTCATATTGTTGGATGAAAGGTTTGTTCACACAGACATATTATGGAGGGCTAACCTCTAATTTAAGGCAAGCATTTACAGGAGAATCAATGAGAATCAGTGCAACCACCTCCTGAGTGACCAAACGTCATGTGACCATGTATTTGTAATAGCAACAAAACCATCACACAAAGTGATCTATAGTGTGCATTGTCTTGGTGTTATGCACTGTATCTTTATTATTCACTTTTTTATGGGTTGTAATCTAGTGTGGAAAGACACAGATGGTGAGCGATAAACCACAGATACTTAATAAGATCTACGACCCGACTCCTATGAGGAGCAGTCTTCATGAACAAGTGTCTCTAAATTCACACACAAACAGCGACATGAGGAAGATTTATGGTTGCATGAAAGATGAAATGGAGAATCAAGTAAAAATCTGTTGTGAAAGAGAGTCTTTGTGGCTTGAGACTCTGTAATGAAATTATTTATTCAAACAGCTTGGGTTTCAGTCAACCTGATATTATAATATCATGATTCATTCAGTCTCCCAGAAGCCGTGGCGGTTAACTCATAGCATAATAGAATAGATGTAACATTTCTAAAGGGCAGCAGAACAACTTGCATTTATTGCTACACGAACACAGATGATTGAAGCATTACACAATTAACATATACTGTATAAACATAGATATTGCCACTCTGGAAAATGTACATCTTTGAGTATTAATGTCACTGTCTGTCTCTGCAGCCATCATTGTGGAGAACTTCTCTCTGTTCTACTCCACCGAGGAGGACCAGCTGCTGAGCTATAATGACCTCAGGCACTTCCAAATCATCTGGAACATGGTGGATGACAAACGGGAGGTGAGAAATTAGCAGTGGGGAAGAGGATGAGCACACAGCGGAGGGGAGAGGACGACGATCATATGGCTATGAGCAAAGGATAATATAGAGAAGATAAAAGCTGCACAAAAGCTAATGAGAAGGGCTGAAGGGAACGGAGTTTGGCATTGAATAATAGGAGAGAAAGTAATTAGAACAGTGGGTGCTGGATTAAAAATGTAGACCCCCCTCCTATTTATCCATGATGTCATCTGGATGTGGCCTTTTTCTTCAATTCTTTGTACAAACACATGCAGTTATAACATATAGAAGCAGGAGCCAGTACATCCATTCAGTACATACTGTAGCTGGTTTGGTCCCGGCCCGTCCATATTCAGCTCTGCCTGTAATTATGTCTACCTGCGGTCTGACATCCCATTTCAAACCGAGCCCTCCCACCTCTGAAAAACCATAAAAAGGCCATTAAGGGTTTATACTCTCAAGCTCAAAAGAAAGCCAGCATGACTACAGGGTTTTAAAACGACCCTTTTATGATGAAAATCATTTTTATGCCTCGGTCCCGATGACAGACACGACCGGAGGCGTTACTGTACGTTTTCAGGTTGTCAGAAACGTCCTGCCATTCTTGTGATATCTCAGTAACACCTCGAGGGAATTTGTTCTGATTTGGCACAAACATTCACTTGAACTTAAGGATGAAGTGCTTAGAATTTGGTGGTCAAAGGTCAACACCCACAAAGAGATTTTTGGCCACAAAAACACAGATTCACATCCTTATTATGACACAATTTAACACACATATCTAACAGGAAGAAGTGGTGATGTTTTATATCCAAATGAGAGGTGAGGTCAAGCTCACTGTGACATAATCTTTTGAAAAAACTATTCTGGCCAAAATTCAATAGCATAACACAGGAAGTTGATTCTTGGCAGAGGTGGTTATTTCAAAAAAAAAAAAACTGTAAAAAAAAAAAAGCTGCAACTTGTTTTCTAATATTTGTAATATTTTGCTCGTAAACATAAATTGAGCTGTAACATATCGGGTCTAATTTATCAGTTTAAGATCCAAGTGTCAGGTCACAGACTTGATGACACCGTGACCTCTCCGACCGTCTCCCCAGGGCGTGATTCCGACGTCCAGGGTGAAGTTCCTGCTCCGTCTGCTCAGAGGCAGGTTGGAGGTGGACCTGGACAAAGACAAGCTGCTGTTTAAACACATGTGCTATGAGATGGAGCGACTTCACAGCGGAGGAGATGTGACCTTCCATGATGTGCTCAGGTGATGGTGGAGCAGCACGCACAGCTCACACACACACGCTCTTATACAGTGTGAAGATTAACGTGGAGTCAGTCACATCACAATTATGGATTTTGAAAAGTGTGTGTGTTTTTACTGATTTTTTCTTTTCTTTTTTTTTGATGTTAAGGAATTTTATATATTTTATATGTGTCTCTGTTTTGGCTGGATGTTTTAATATTTGGCTTACTGTTCATGTGTGTGTATGTGTGTGTGTGTGTGTGTGTGTAAACATACAGCATGCTCTCATATCGCTCAGTGGACATTAGAAAGTCTCTCCAGCTGGAGGAGCTGTTGGCCAGGGAACAGCTGGAGTACACCATTGAAGAGGAGGTTGCCAAGCAGACCATACGCATGTGGCTCAAGAAATGCCTCAAACGCATGCGGGCGGTTAGTCAGAAAACACACACAAACATTAGACACAGACATACAGTACACATACACACACACTGACCGCTCCGTGTCTGCGTGCGCTTATAGAAGCAGCAGCAGTCGTGTAGCATCATCCACAGCTTGAGAGTGAGCCAGCAGCAGGAGATGATCCGTTTCCTCAACCCCCCCAGCATCGAGACCACCGTGCCAAGTGAAGACCACAATACTAACAACCCAGACAACCCCTCGCAGCCTGAGGTAAAGCCCCACATACCTACCACGACTCCATACACACTCTCACCAGCTCACAGCTTGATGTACAGCAACCGCATCATACAATCTGCAGGTGTGCGGTTGCAATGGTGAAACAAAAGATGTCTCCTCTTTGTTTAGTTGAGTGGTCTCCAGCAGCTACTGAGCCCCACGTTGTCAGACAGAGGAGGCTACAGGCAGGACTCCTCAGACCTGGGGAAACGAAGGAAAGTGGGTCAGTGGCAGCTTCCTGCAGGTGTGTATGCTTATGTATGCCGCCTGTTGCAAGTCGTATGGCTCTGTTGAAGACGTTCTGTTAAACTGAATTCTAATGTGTGGAGATTATGGTAAGTACTGTAAACGCACTGTTGATGCAGTAGTGGAAAAATGTCGAGGTAGATTGTAATATGCGTGTGTCTGTTTATGTTGTGCGTGTTGTGTCAGGTCGCACGAGCGTCAAGTCCATGGTGTGTAAGATGAACCCTGCCAACGATGAGGCCTCCTCAGGGTCAGAGGTGAAGAAGTGGTGGACCCGTCAGCTGACTGTGGAGAGCGATGAGAGCGGCGACGACCTCATCGACATTTAGAGATGAGTCGCAGCGCGTCATGCAGCTTTTCAGAGACAAGCTGGAAGTCTTGCTGACTGAATCTAGTTGTTTTATCCCCCCACCCCCTCCCCGATCAAGGAAAACAAGGCTTTTTTTATGCATTTGTTTTATATTTTTTTAATATCCTGACTCAGAACTGTTCAGAAAGTTTAGGCTATTGTTCGCAGGACACCTGTGAGACTCCTGATGCAGCCGCCGCTGATCGCCATGTCGTACCTCTGGATCTGTTTTCACTTCCTTTCTCCCTTTATGTTTGCTGAGGTTCTCTATGCAGGCACACATGGTGTGATAGCAGACTATGGCAGGACAGTTCATGGACTGAGATGAACCCAGAAGCTGCTGCTTTATGTGTTTTCTACTGTTATCACGTCAGTGTTTGAAATCTATAATTGTGCTGATGCAGCTCCAATAATTTGTGACGTCCTTTCATGTCAGTGCTTTGTCTCAGTTCTTCTGTTCTAGTCCATGTTTTTGATAATGTCTCCGAAGTATTAATCGATTTTCTTAATCAGTATAAATATGAATTTTCTTATAGTCACTTTATACTTATGCCAGGACACTTGTTCTTGTTGGTGGAACAAGCAAATTGAAGCAACTTATAGATTTATGACTCTGAATGTAATATAAAGGTAAATCTATCTCATGTATTTGTGTGGAGTTAAAACATGAAATATTTTGTAAATTATTATAAATTCTAAGCTTTATCAAGTATTCAATTATTCTAATAAAGGCCTATACTGCTTAGGCATTTACGAGCAAACATATGTTTAGTTTTAATTTCCTTTGCATTACATAACTCTGTTGGAAATAATCATAATGTTACTGTACGTATCCTGGCTGTCCAGTGAACATCATGTATCTGTGGTGACTGAGGTTCGGGAAGGAGAGCAGGTGATCAGTGGCTCGATCCCGTGGCTCGATATTGAACCTGGCATTGCCCCTGATGGCTGTGATCAGAGATCAGTGTATGAGTGTGATGTATGAATGGATGAATGTGGCAAGTATTGTAAAGCAGTTTGAGTGGACGATAAGCCTGTAAAAGTACAGTCCATTTATCTCTAAATTTTATGATTCATAAATTGCATGTCCTTTATGGGCTGAGAGACTTGTGATGTTACAGAAACTTTTAAAACACTCATTAGCCGAGCTTATGTTTTAGAGAAGAATGGTTTTCACATTACAGAGTTGCATGCATCCATGTGGAAAACAAATTACTGAACGCTAATAACTAAACTTTATCTATGTTTGAATTTATAGGACACATTTAGCAAATGTATGAATTCACTTTAAACCCAGAAATCCCTTGGTTAAGCTTTTTTTTTCCTATTGGGATCATTTATATGCTGATTATAGTCCACTTTGGTCTGTGCAGCCTGTTTTACCTGAGTCAGCACTGATTTGGCTGTTCCATTATTCCCTCAGAGAAAACACCAATCCCACAGTCACGACCTGTTTTTACTCAGTAATTCAGTTCAATTTATGGTTGATTTAATTACCCCTCTGTGAGTAAAAGAAAACACAGAATTGGACTAACGAAGAGGGGGCCTGAGTGGACAGATGCTGTTTAATGATTCTCCTCATACACATCTGCTCGGATCAGACACTCAGTGCCATCCCAAGCCCTTCTCTGGATAACACTGCCCTCTCCTGGATACATGCTGAGCTGCCCTGATAAGAACTCAAATTTTTCTCACCATGAGGTCCAAACTTTGTTCTTTACTCTTTTTTTATATTATTGTGTGTAGCTATGACTCAATCAAGTGACTCAATCCTAGCAATTCCTGGTGCGTATTTGTTTGTTCATATGTTTCCTATAGGAATACTTTACATTCTACGTTTTTTTTCTTTCCTCCTCCTTAACATACTGCTCTCCTGTTGAGTCATTCCTCACCCCGGTGTCCAGCACTTCCCTCCATTTCACCGCAATGACCGATGATGACAGTCCTGTCATCTGCCATCAGCAGCTTGCTGTGGATCTAGATGAGCTCAGTTTCCATCTGGTCCATCCAGGTCAGCGTGAGTCGGCCGTTCACAGAATGAAATGTAGTGGATCCAGTAGACAGGCACTGTGAGTACATCACACACACACACAAACACAAAGGTGCGTATATTAGCATCTCATTTTATCCCTTGTGTTCCTTGATCATGTATTTCTCTCTAGTTAATTCGCCAGACAATTACTCTGGGTTAGTTTTGAGCTAATTGACTAATGCACTCACATTCATACCACCGGCTGCAGCAAAAGCATTTCCCCTTAACAAGGGCCCTTGTTAGACACAGAATTAGCCCATTAAATGAGACAGGGTCTTCATTTGTCCATTCAAAAGCCCAAGTTTCACAGTTGATGGAGTGTGTATGGGGTTGACTGGATAATGAACGTGGGGGGAAAGCAGAGAGAGAGAGAGTGCAGAGAATCAGCTGCCTGTGGGACACCTACTTGCTCTATAGAAATCATGACTTACTCACACATTCCAGTCCCTCGATGACTGAGTGCTCCCCCCCAAACATATGGTCCTGTAGGGAAACAGTGTGACACCAGCCCTCTTGCCAATCAACTGTCTTTAATTTATCTTTTCTCACTCTTTCTTCTCCTCAGCCATCGCCTCTTAAGCTCCACTTAGCTCAGAACTAGCTCATCAAAGGGCTTTTTTCTCTTTTTTCTCATTTTCGCCCTGTGTGGTAGAACACTTTTTTGTCTTTTAATTGCCTCTGCATCACACTGGCTCTTGCGGGGCCTGTTGTTTTTACCCTCTCTATTGTAATTTGCCCATCTCTCCCTTATGCATGTCCACTGCTTATTTAGGACCTAATTGAGGCACTTTGGTAATTGAGGAGGAAGTTCTTAAGAGCAGAGGGAGTAGAAGAGTGTCTGTGAGTCAAGATTACCTGTAATTAAAGTACATGATGGCTTTGATGGCTTGGTCCCCTCCTGGTGAGATGTCGCTTTTAAACCCTGGAAACATCCGTAGCAGTACAAGACCAGCACACACAGGCTGCATGCAAATGACAGACAGAGAAGAACTTCTCACATAAAATGACACATACGTACAGACATATGTATAAGCACATACATACTGTACATACATCACATCCCCAGTGCAGTTGTTGATGGCTCTCCACATAGCTTATTAAAACCTGGTCGTGGAGGAGAAAGAGCAGGAAATTAGATGTAATTTAGAGCACACTTGTCACCCTCCTCCAGAAAGTCTGAATTCATATCTCTGAGGCTTCACACAGAGACAATGTGACCAGTCTGATTATTAACCAGAATGAAGTGTGATTGCGCTTGAATGTGCAAATACATGCTGCTTCCAGACGTAAGTGGTTAAATTCATCCTGAACTTTTGATGTGATTCATCACTGAGTCTCGACACCTTCTCTGAAGAGCAAATAAGAAAGAAAGAAAAAAGAAAGAAAAGAAAAAAGATCTTCAACGTCCATTTCGCTTTTCTTGACTGCAGCTCCTGTCCATTCGCTTCACTGCAGCAACTGAAGAAAAAAGTTAGACACATTTTCACAAGGTGCACTAAAACAAAGGGGCATAGACATCCTCCTTCACTCAAAACGCACCATAAAGATACGAGTCCAGACCACAGAGCAGAGGCCCAGTCATGTGCGCTTTAACAGTAAAGACTGATTAGAGTAAATATGAGGTGAAACGGGGTAAAAGCTTTCTCTCACTCAGCTCTTCATGGCTATTGTCCCTCCTAGACGTCATTGAGAGTGTCTGTCTGCAGGGTCGAGCAATTAAAGGAGCACAGACAGGGGTCAAAGCAGGGTGAGCCTCATAAGGAAGCCATTGTTCCTCAAGGCCAAAATGCCATTTCAGAAGATGCACGGGATAAAACACGGAATGTACATTGGCACAGCACTGACTGGTCATTTATCCTTTTGAAGAGTGATGCAGCTTTTGAATGATGCGTCTTCTCGTGTGTGTTTTTCATGAAGAATATTGCATTTTTATAATTTCACTTGCATCTGGCTCTTCGTTTCAGACCTGCGTTGTGAATCTTTTTCCTCCACTGCGCACATTCTTAGCCTCATAAATAAGGTGGCGGCAGTGCAAATTAGCCGCCTGTATCTCATGTCAACATCCACCCCAGGTCTGAGCCCGATCCTGTCCCTGTGTTTTGAAACAGATGGCTACTACTACAATAAAAAAGTAGCAAATTATTTTAGCAGCAGGCGGCAAAAGCAATTAACAACTGGCATAATGTGTTGATTAAAATCCATTCCAGTTTCAGTGAAGGGAGAAAGAAACTCTAATTTTCCACTCAGTCAGCTGGCATACATCCACTGCTCCGCTTATCCTGACCTTGACCTGGCCACAGCTGTCGTTCACTTAGGACCAAGAGCTGATTCTTTGACCTCATTATGTTGTCGGTAACAGTCTTGCTGCTGATTTCTTTGGCTTTTAGTTAGAATTCAGTGCTTCAAGAGTTCCTGTTTTCTCCACGTGGGAAAGAAATTTCTGTGTGAAATTAAACTACTATTTAACTCAGTTTAAACTCAAATTCAGCCTCAGTCTCAGCATTTTTAAAGCCTTCATTTTGCCGCTTTGTAATCTCCACAACTGATCTGGGACAGGGGCTCTTTTCTGCCTAATTAGAACAAAAGTCTCATCTTTTTTTCAGTTCCATTTAAAAGCCTGTTTCATGCTTGAAATGCATCCTTTAGATTTAGACTTCGAGTCTGACACCGCGGCTCCTTTGTAAATATGATGAATGCAGGAAGTCATTTTCAGGCCTTTACCTCATGTACCTCATCAACAGCCGTCAATTGCCACCCCACTGAACAGTCAGCACCAAGTGAGAGGCTGCACTTTGTCTTTGAGCCAAAAAATCTCATTTTCACTAAACACCTAATCAGTCCCATTCATCTGGCTCTGGTTCCCCAGTTCCCCAGTTCTACACCTGGCTGTGGAGTCTTTAATTACTGAGAGACAGGCTTTGTCTGATCCGGAGCCAAGATTGGAATATGAGCATCAAATTCGGAAGGAAATCATACAGGCTCAAACCAATTCAATTACCCACCAATCAAAGTAGAAAGGCCTGTAATTGCAGTGAAAGGGTAACAATGAGAACCTCCGCTTCAGTCCGAGCATTGATGGTATTATTAGCAAGGAATAATGCTTACCTGCAGGGGGTGCTATGCTCAAACTATTAAATTTCACTGCGGCGAGCAATCTTACAGATCACAGGAAAGCTTTTCTTTTTCTATTTTTTTTTTTATGTGACTATAGCCCTCGGTGAGACATTACCTTTTAATTTCATGTTTTTAACTCTGCTATTATGTCAAATTGTGCATGAATATGGTGTTTCTGAGCAGAAAGTGGATGTGACATTATGAAAAGATGGAGCATTCAGACTGTAATGTGAGTTAGAAAAATACTATTGTAATACCACTTTTACACTATAAAAGAAGTAGCAGGGAAGTAAAGGAAAGAAAATTCCACTTAAGACCAAGCTATCAAAAAGATCTAGTTATAGTTACTCGTGATTATTTTTCCCCAAACCTTTGTTAAATTCTGGGATACATCCATGTCTGTCTGGTGCTGCGTTGCTACTCCAATATCAAGTCTGTGCATTGTGGGAGTTTGTCTGCAGAGCAAACAAACAAATAGCAATACAACATCACATGCTACAGCAGGTCAAACTAAACAAGTCTGGTTCTCAGAGTCTGTCTGAGTGGTGCACAGGAACATTGTGAGTTCACACAAAAGAACAACATGCGTCCCTCTCAGATCAGTGAGGAAACATACGTCGCTTCTTATTCAGAGATGAAAGGCTGCCTTTAATTTCACTCAGTCAGTCAGTCTCCACCTGCTCACATTTCCCTCCCCTTCCACAGTGAATTGTGAATGATTTTAATATGTATTTGTCATCTGCTCCCCCCCTCGTCTTCCCACTGCATCCAACGTAGTCATTTCAAGCCTTAGACCTAGAGATGTATAAAAGCCCAGACAGAGAAATGGAATTGCGATGACAGAGGCAGAGAAATATAGAAAGCTGCAGCTGGATGACAGAACAACACCCCACCCTCCCTTTCTCCATCCATGGCTGCAGAATGGGATAGTTTGGGACAACTCAGGTACAAACTGACAACTTCAATTTTGCTTTCCCTTTGGTTCTTCTCTTTTTGTCTGGCTACATTTGAAGATTGCCAATCACGACATCAAAAGAGAACGCTGCTGTTGTATAGTTTGTTTTCCGAATGTAACCTTTCGCTGCTCTGCAGTCATTCTCCATTTCTCAGATTCCAAAAAATTCTAACTCATGTACGGGGAATGTGCACACACATAGACACACACACACATACACACATGGATACATGTACAAAGAGGAAACAAACAAAATCAAACAGCATCAAACAGTATCAAAGTGAACATCAGTGTCCTTCATGGATTGTGTGATGTTACAGATTATTTTCTGCCTGGCTTGGCACAGCTCTGATTTTTAAGACAGTGTAGATCTGATTTGAAAATAAGATTTTGATATTTGGCATGCCAACTTCACAGCAATTAATTTCACACCAGGGACAGGACTTGAGACAGGATGGGAAAAACACACCTTAATGGCTGGTCAGAAAAATATTGGGATAAATGTGTTTACTTATTTTAATTATCAAAGCAAACATAATTAACACCCCTCCCCCTCCCCCCTCCCCAGTTTATTTGGATGGTATCTGTAGGCCTCAGCATTTTCTGTACTGTATCATGCTCTGGAAACAGTTAAGAAACGGAATAGACAAGTCAGTAAGTGCACCGTCAAATGGTTTGTAGAGCTTGACCAGATCCTTGAGGATGAAGTTACAGTATAGTCTTCACCCTGCCAGAAGCGTGCCTCTCCAGTGTCCACACAATTCATTATTACTGATGTGGCTCTGTAGGGAGTCCATCTCTGCAGACACACACTTGTGCTCACACACAGAACACAGAAGCTACGAGGTTAGCAGAATATTGTGTGGGTCGACTACTAACTTGGTGCATAGTGTACATGAATGACTTAGGGCAGTAGTGAGAAGTAATGGAGGCCAAAGGATGCATAGTCACTGGAGCTGCACTGACAAACACACATATATGCAGCTTTATCTTTGCCTCAATTGCTTTAACAAATGTTAATGAACTAAAATCATTTCATGGGCTCCTACCCTGAGCAGAAATTTGCACACGCTTGGTTCTGAGTATTTTCCATCTTTATTTACTGACTCTGAATTAGCAAAGGCAGAAACAGTGATGATGCAGCGCAGATATAATTAACACCCTCTCTGGTACTTTTTCATGTTTTACTGTTTTACAACATTGCATCACAGGGGGTTTATGAAGCAGGAGCAAACTCTTTGATATAAAATGAACAAAAAAACTCTACAAATGAATACAAAGTATGTTCAAATAAAAGAAAAAACTACAAGCAGCAATAAGCAGACACTCCTGCAAAATTCAGAGGCAGTCGCAGAAATTAAAGCAGCCATGAATTGTGTGCTGGAAACCACCCTCATGGTTTAAGATTTCCTGTGCCATGTGGCAGCAGATAAGACACATTGTCACATGTTTGTTTGTATTCTTCAATCAGGACTCAAACACATAAAGTTTGGAGTAGTTTGGACAATGCATACTGGAGTTATAATATCACTTCCTGTATCGTGAGTTAAATAAAACTATGAAACCCAAAGAGGAAATCAGCAAAATCAAGAATGGTGTAAAATGAAACATACATCACAAAGACTAAAGGAGACAGGAAGCAGATGAGGAAGCACATGTTAACAGAGTAGCATGGGATGGCTGTAGTTATCTGTGGTTGCGTGAGGTGCTTACTGATGCTGGTGCTACAGATACTGTACAGACTACAGATATGTGTCGAATCCCAGAACTCAATGGTGAAAAGCTAAGTTAAGTTAGTTGTTTTTTTACTAGCTGTTTTTGTTTTTGAATGAGGACAGATACAAACAAGACAAGACACAAATCCATTTGAATAAATAACTCTGAATAGAACAATATAGGAAAAATGAGGTCCAATCAACAACCACAAAAAAACAACCAACATCAACAACTAGAAATTAATGAATGAAATTAATTTGTAATGCTATAGACAAACAACTTGTACCAGAAATACCACTGTGGTGTTTAGCAGCTTTAACAGAAGCAACTTGGGAATATTTTTTTTCCACGGGAATAAAACATGAAAAAGTCGATTGGAATCGGGGTAATGGATACTTTTTATAGGCGTAGTCTATAAATGTTTTTTTATTTTTTATTTTAATGCTCGTTGTAATGTCTCTGATGTATTCCCACTGCATCTCATTGTTACTGTTATTGATGAAGACTGTGAAATGAAACATCATTTTACATTAAAGATGCTTTAGGACACAACCCACAGTTGTAAAATCAACACGATGAAGCACCAAAAACAAGCTCACACCACCTAACAAGCAATGCTCTAAAGTCCTGGCCAAATTCATTATAATTTTAACAATGGCTGTGTCATGTGAGAATAACTAAACGTATTGTAGGAAATGAACTCTAATTAGAATATATATTGAAGAATTAGGGCTGCCTTTTAGGAAAAAAGAACGGTACTTATTTTGTGCTAAACAAGGCTAAAAAGAAATTAATCAAAAATGATCCTGAAAGCAGTGATCATCAGTGCCCCATCTTTTATAAATAATAATGGGAAAACATTTTCTTCTGTCCTTTCCCCTTGTCCTACAACATCAGGAGGAGCCATACCTACACAGCATGACGACTTTTTGACTGTATTGGAGAAGGGCACGACTTCTACCGCATCTATCACTCTGCATGGGCCGAAGTTGCAAACTGTGTTCTCAAGTTCGTATCAGTCCCTAGTTTTTCTATCAGAATGTATGACTTCAGAGTCTTCCTCCTCTTTTTCTTCAGTTGTAATGTCGGAGTCACAAGCACAAGAACTGCCACAGGAGACAGAATGACAACTTTACTTTGACACTTACAGTAAGAATAAATGCAGCGCTGCATTACAATGAAGAAACCATTTCCTTCATGCTGTGTGAGAGATGGAAACAGCAGAATCAGAGTTGAAAGTGTAAGAGTGAAAAGACTCCTTTCATGTAATGTGGCAGTAACATTAGGATTTAAACAAAGATTTGCTCCCGTGTACGGTAACAGCCGACTGCAGGCTAAACGCTTTCTCGACCGCTCTTAACACTAATGATTCATAAAGCCTCACTGCCACCTCAACTTGACAAATGGCAAATGTCAGCGGCATATTCTCCTGGTAGGCATAATTTTATTAAGTGCAAATATCACTGTGCTCCTTAGGAGACACTCAAAGGTTAGACCAACAGCTGTAGCAGTTTCATGTGTATTAGCCGGGATTTTGCAGCAAGTCAGGCTCCCCTGAGTTGATGGACACAACCAGTCAAGCATGAGGACGGATGCTCTAAATGCAATAAGGAGAAGCTCAGGCTAAGATCATGTTTATTTAAAAGCCCTGGACAATAACCTAATGGGGGACAGTAAGGCAAGGGGGAGGAGAGAGGGAGGAAAACAGTAAAGAGAAGAAGGAGAGAGAGGATGGGGAAAGAGAGAGAAAATGAGACTGGTGGCATATAGAGGGGTAGATCATTTTTTCCTTTTATTGGCTGTGGTAATTTGTTGACTCACTCATCCATGCAGAGTCTTTATGTTTAATGCAGGCCTCCAGAGGGGAAGGGAGAAAAAAGGAGGGGTGTAGGAAATGGAAAGACAGGCAATAGGGGGTT
This sequence comes from Trachurus japonicus, assembly GCF_045865225.1. NCBI lineage: Eukaryota > Metazoa > Chordata > Actinopteri > Carangiformes > Carangidae > Trachurus > Trachurus japonicus. Next base: position 21,685,274 of record NC_140927.1, read on the forward strand.
AGGGGGTACCCTGAGAGAATAGCCTCCACCTCTTAGTGTGAAAGACAGAGGTGGATGAATGTCAACCCCTAAAGTGGGCCTCACATGCTAATGGGGATTTCATATTGGCCTGACTGTGCTCAATACACCTGCCAAATAATTGATGGAAATACTCTAAAGATCAATGTCTACAATTCCGGCTAAAGACCAGTTTGACCTTACAGGTGGTGAGTATGTATAAACTAAACATTATTTATGGCTAATTCAAACAGGAAAAGTGGTTAATTTAATTAATTAAACCATTCTGTAGGATTTCTTATACGTATTAAACTGCATCTAATTGATGAATAAAGAAACTCATCGGGCAGGTTCTCCTTAACTCCCAGTTCAATGTCATCCAGCTGTCAGAAGCATGTCTAGGCTTTGACATGTACTGTGGTCTGACACCCATCATCCTCACCCAGCTGTTACTGGCATGCCTGCCCTGCCCTGGCCCTCAGAAGGGTCATACCCATGTGGACAAACATTGGTGGCCCACTGCTGGCAACGGCCCCCCGCGAGTCCCATTTACAGAGAGGGTTACTACTGTCTGCTCTACTTAGAGACCTGTGAACATCACCCTATCCTTAACAGCCACTGACTAAGACTGAAGCCTGTAAGATATCGTATTTTTAGTGTAGTTTAGTGTAGAGTCATACTGTGAGGTTTCGTAGTAAATAAGTGTTAAAATGTGTAAGTTTTCGAAAACTGTGGCAGATATTCAGATCTACTTAGAAAAAGTTGTGGAAGATACGAGTAGCGAAACTGAACAGGATGTTGACAGCACATGCTGGGTTTGAGCACTGAATAGCTTATAACACTATATGCATGCACAACAACCGTGAACTTACCTAGGCGGTTACCTGGAGGAGCTGTAAGTGAGAACGCTAATGTCTGAATCAGTTGGACCAGGCATTAAATGGACTTTAATCAGCTGGCTCTCCAATGCGAAGTCTGTGTAGTAAAGCAGGGGAAATAGAGAAAACAAAGTGTCCCTCCTAAAACAGGACTGTCTCTTTCTGTCAGGGCCAATGCTAATATCAATTGATAAGTCTGTTGTGTGCTATGTGTGTGAAAGGGCAGCTCCATAGTAGCAGGTTCAGATCTGCATCTGGATGTGTAGGTTTGACCAAGCTAGTCCGTCACTGGAACTGACAAATTACCAAAATCAAACCAAGAACCAAAGTACATTTTGGATTTGTTATTCAACTGTATCTGAGGAAGGTTTTTGGTGGAACACATCTGTGGTTATTTCACTGCTCTAGAACAGTATTGAAACACTTTGCAGACACACTTCTGTATCTAAATGCTAGAGCTGCATGAATGGTCATGTGATATACATTTTTGGGTGAGTTATATCGTATGAACTGAGATCAGATGTGATACCTAGATTTAAAACTGGCATGTAGCTTAAGTTTTACTCTTTTCAACTCGTCAATATGTCAATGATATTGATCCTTGCTGCAGCTTGTGCTTGTAATCCAGTAAATGATGAACACAGTGAGTAAATAAAACACTTCAACACTTCCTGCAGTGGAGTGGGTCTAATTGTAGCGAAGTAGAAAACAAATGGTTTGGGTGGCAGATCATCAACTGTTCCAGCACAAATAATAACCACTGCATTGTTATTATTAGTGCCACAATTATACAACAGAAATCAGCATTAATGGTCTGTAATGCCTTGTTAAGCACTGTGGTGCTGTTCTTCAAATCCCTAATAAAAAGCAGAATGTTACCACTACAACTGCTTTGACACAGTCTTGCATCGTATTAATTTACAAACAAATATGAGATTAACATTTAACACTCTTTTTCTTTACTTTCATCTATTTTTGGGGGCCCGCTTTGATGGTTTACAACTCCTTGTTTTACATGCTAGAGATGTTACATTTCTACAATCAAGCATCTCTTGGGTATAGGATGCGATAAATAAAAGCCTGGAGCCATATCTCCAGCTAAAGAAACTGATGTTCATCTCATAAAGGAATCAGCGGACTGTTCCATACACCCTGCTGCCTAAAATAGCACGTCTCTGGAGCACGATGTACACGATGTGCAAAACATCTGCGCCCCTCTATGAACCGTCCCCAGTGTTCAGTGAATTCCGCCTCTGGAGCATGAGTATGCACACAAACACACACACATACCAAGGCCAAGATGTATTTCCACCACCCAGCTGGTCTGTGCTGGAGCTCCTTAGGGTGTCTTTAGGGCTTGTGTCTACTGTAAATGTGTATGTGCACACATGCATTTGTGCATTTGTGTGTATGCATGCGCACGTATCCACGTGCAAAATCCCCAGCCACTTCCCAGTATCACTCCTCAGCACTCTCTCTCCACCAGCACTGTCATAAGATAATGTGACAGGGTGTCAATCAAACCGGGGCCTGGGGTGCCATGGCGACAAGAGGGTTTTTGGCGGAACACTTTTGTGAGCAACACCAGGGAGAAGGCAACAGCAGGGGCTGCAGTACAGAACAAATCAACTTAACCACTGCCAGGTCTCACACATCTCTTCTCCTGTTTTTTTTGTTTTTTGTTTTTTTTCCCCCAACAATTCCCCTCCGGCCACTCGATTCATCCATCCATTCTCCTGGTCTAAATCCTGACCCCTGTAAGACACGGCTCAGTGGGGGTCGCATGCAGACAAAATGTTCTGCCATCCCCTGAGAGAGTCAACCCTGGCATCTAGTGGATGACCTGAGTATCCATCCTGTCTCTGTGCCCAGGGGCCTACGCTGTACAGTAGGCTAGCTGGATGCTGCCACTCTTCCACCCTGAGCTGTGATGTGTTATGATGGCTCCGTCACTCTGGAAGGCAGGGCCACAGACACCTGTGGAGGCACCGGGTAAAGATGATAGAATCAGACAGGACTTAATCTCTGGATCTGTCCGGGAGGACGGTTGAGGGCTGCAGGTGTTGGAGATTTGTTGAAGTTGTTGAATATGTGGTTTTGAGTTGTTGTTATTTGTTGTTATTAGGTTGTTTTTAACTAGATTTAAAAGTACATTCTTCCTTATTATGGATATGTTAGTGAGTTTGATATTCATACCTGACTTTCCTGTTTCCTCAGTTTTTTCTTTTATCTACACTTAAAGAGGAACTAAGTAGGATTATTCCTGTGGCTATGCTACATTTTTACCTTAATTAAAAAGCTCCGGAGTAATTGTGAAAGTTAACTACATGACTTGTGACTTCTTACGACCTCTCGTCTCTGTGGCACTGCGATACAAACGCACTCCGTAACCCATAATCTTTTGTTTATGACGCTTAAGACTACACAGATATACACATCTTAGCATTGTAATATAATGTTATCCATTGCTCCATGAATTGATTTTTCACCGGGGTGAAAAATCAGGAGGGTTAGAAAAACAACAGAAAAGCGACCAGACTTGCATAGTTCCTCTTTGAATCTCCAATTCTAAACCTTTCTGACCCTAACCCCTAATGGCAAACCTTGACGCTAATCCTAATCTTTAAAAATGAAATATCACTTCCAAGAACACTTCAGTGGTAGTTCCCTAGGAGAAGACAAAAACCATGCATTCAGTCATGCAGGTTTCATTATATATATGGAAAACAAAGGTAAACAACAATATGTCATACTATACTGACTTTTGGTCCAGAGAATCTTTTGGAGTACAGCCTGATGGAAACAGCAGGCCTTGTCCCCAAGTAATATGGATGTGACATTTGTGGCATTTACAGTATATCGTGTTATTGAACAAACAACACGAGTAATCTGAGGAGGAGAGTGAGCGCAAATGTGTAGCTATGCCATCACAGCAACATTTAAAAACAATGAGAACAGACAATGCCTGCCTGCAGAGGTTCTCAATGGTTACTACGTGATGGACACTGGTCTCCTGGGTGCTCGTCTTGATGTGAGAGCCCTTATCATACAGGATCACCATTCCTCCGGCCTCATGTAGAGAACAAAAGAGTCCTTCACCACCAGCTATCTAAAAAAGTGCAGAGAACTACACTTACACACACACACACCAGTGGTTGAATTCAGTGTGTATGAAGCAGAATCTATTTTAACCCAGATGTAAGGAATGACAGAGGGAATCATTAAATATGGGACCTGCATGAAATATGGCTTTTATGCCCATTTCGTGAGCCACAAAGGAATGTGAACACAAATTAGTGTGCAGTCATGCCTTCATGCCTTCTAGAAGCACACTGGGATTGTGTTTTGTTTTACTCCAGCTGCTTTTAGATTGACCCTTGATTTTAAAAACAAACACAACACAAATACACAGAAACAGGTTCTCAGTCAGTATAGCACCATAGTGGATTCAGGCTAATTTCATAATTCAAATATATATCTAGTATCATGTGTCATTCTCATTCTCTCTGAATGCAGACATTTAATAAATTACTGTGACAGGTGTTGCAATATAGGTTAATTGTAAGAAGATACATTATTTACATAGGCCTACATACATTTTTTATGGATATATGTTTATAACATATTTGAGATACTGAGTAAAATTTGTATAATTTTATATATGTTTTAATATGTACACATATTGCATATATGGCTAGTCAATAGGCCTATACTTTGCATACATATATGACATTTGCATAATGGGAGATACAGCACAATCAAAAAGTCTACACTTTATGAAATACAATAAGACTTATCTTCATTTCTTGCTGAAAGGGAAAAGACTGTTTAGAATAAAAGAAACTGCAATGACCAATTTCCCCTGTCTCTGCGGTCTTTGAAAAGACTGTGAAAGTTATCTCTGACACGTTGGCAGCCTAATGAAGCTGCAAACTTTTTTTTTCTGCAGAAAATAATACTTCACTTAGAGTTTGTCGCACATCTTCTTTAAGAACAAATTGACTTTGTTTTACCATAAGATGCTTACTTTGCACTTAGGCATCATTATTATAATATGTCATCTCATCCCTTTTTTTTTCTGTAGGCAATGGATATTAGCCGCCATCTTAGCTCTTTAAGTGATAGTTTCTTTGCTCCTGCCTGCTGTGTTTCGCCTCATTAATGCAAGCTATTCTCCATCACTATCCTCTGCAAAGGGACTCTCCTCATTCGGGCCGCAGAACTCTGACAAGGATGAAATTACTTATGGCTTTCACACCTAATTAAAGTGTAGATGGCTCACCTTCAGTAAAGTTGACTGTATTGATGTCATTCTTTTACAAGACAAGGCTTTGACTGTAAGTAGCGGCACATAGGGTCCTGTACGTGGTGCTTTTGAGGATATTTCTCAGGTAGTCCTCCAGTGGGATCTGTCAGACAGAGTCCAGCTGTTTTTGGCTCAGCTGTAGACTGCCTACATAGCCTAATTACAGGACCGGAAGTACCACGCTAATATAAATATTACTGTAAATAAAGGTTGCAGTGAGGATTTTAATTTAGCTGCATTGCATGATGCCTTCAGAAGCATTTAAGAAAAAATGAAAAATGACATAACCGCTCTTTGAAAGTTGAAATACTGCATCATTAAAGTTTTAGGAGCTTGCAGCGTTCAGTATGTGGGCTACCTCTCCTCTTCCTTTAAAGATTAGTGTTGGATGTGCCCACTATCCACCGTCTTGGGAAAAAAAAAAGATAAGAAGAACAGCATTTTGTTAAATTTGAGACTCAGAGTAGCAACGATGTTTGTTTTACCACACTCTGCAAGATTTAATTCGGCTGGAAGTTGTTTTTTTTTCTTGAAAACCTTCAGTGGGCTTGTTATATAAATGAATTTCCACTGTCTGCGCGAACATGCTGCATTTTTCCAAGCTGCTGAACAGAAGGAAATGAGAGACAGAGCTGAGGAGAAATTGAGTATCCTCAGCTGAGAAATGAACACTCAGGGATACAGACAAGTGATGCGTAAAAATAGGTTCCTTGCTTAATGCCAGTTTTTGAACGTGTATCTGTGTGTGTATGTTTTGTGGGCTTCTGCTCATTCTTGTGTGTGTGTGTTGGACAAAAGGCGAGTAAATTAGCAGTTCTTACATGCAGGTTGGCAGGGGAAGCTTTAGAAGAGCCTTGAACATCAGCAGCAACTGATGAAGACCTTGGAAGTGCATGAAACGCCGTTTGATTTCCCACGTGAAGTCCCCGTGGCACAGCTCAATTGTGAAGAGATTTGGATTCAGCACCTTTGAGGGGAGCATTTCAAAAGGAGACGGTTCAGCTCCACTGCATCAATAGTCGCTTCCAAGAACTTTAGAAGGGATGAAACACACATAACGATACAGTACTGTCTTTAAGTTTGGCAAGTGTGATAATAGGAAACTTTTGATCAGAAAAGGTGAAGCTTAGAGCTTTATCCAAATAATGAGTGAAGAGCGCTTTTTAAAGCGGTTCAGACAGGGCGTGTGACAAGTGATGACTCACTACCTGGTTTACAGTCAATTATATCTAACTCACCTTTGTTGTAGATGTCTGTTCCACCTCTGGCACCAAGACAAAAATAGGAATGTTTTCCAAGAACGGTGACTTTAATGGAGGGGGAAAGTTGAACAAAAGGAATGGTTCTCGCTTCTAGAAAAAGCAACAAAGGTTTTTGTAAACACAATAGGGAATAGGTTGCACTGCAGCACGTTGGAATAAAAAAAAAGGGAGAAGCTTCTGGTTTGTATGATTCTGTTTGACTGGCCTTGTGCTTTGCCATCACAGCATCAGGCAAAATAATCAAGTAATCAAGCCTGGGTCACCATACAAAAGGCTCATGACAGAATAGGTCCAACACTTGATTGATAACATCATCACATATCTATATTATAGAGATATACACCCTTTATCAAGACAGTCATTAAAAGGACACATTCAGACCTGTATTTGACCACTTTGCCCAGTCCTCTAAAACATGTGAATATGGCTTAATAAGAAAACAACTTGTTTGTGTAATGTAATTGCATTTTGGTCCCTTTGTAGTGGAAGTTCTTTACTTATAATAAACTCAGGTTGTCACATTGAACATACATGCACTGGACTTGTGATCAAATGTCATGGAATTAACTAGATGGAAATATTAATATGAGGAGATCTAAAGTGACCATTAAATGTGAGAAAAAGTGATTGAAATCACATAGACCATCAGAATAATATTGCTGACAGTCTTTTGGATGTGTTATTTAAGATTTGATGTCCTTTGTAATAGACATAAAAAAAAAACAAAAACAAAAAAAACTCCTTACTTCATTAATCATTACAGTATAGATAACATTCTGTGGGCATTATGTACACAAACTGATTCGTCCTCCACTTTCTGTACGGTCTGTTTTCATAGTGATTGTCTACTTACTGTAATAACCAGACAGAAGTCAAATCAATGTATTTTCATAATCTAAGGCTAATAAATATTTGATGTCTGAGGTCTGAAAAGAATAAACACATTTTACTTTGAGACATTATTACCATTTTTTATTGAATACATATTTTTTTTCCAGATAAGTATACGCTTTAAAATGATGTAATATTTCATTTCTTAGTAGCCTGTGTTTCACATATCTTTGCCTTTCATCAGTAATTTTGTTTTTTCTTAATAAGTCTTTGGATGATATCCTTGTGCATCACCCACTGTGATCAGAGAAAAGAAAACTGTGCCAAATGTGATTAACAGCTAATGATAAAAAACACATGCAGGCTGCATCACTCATCTCAGGACCTTGCGTGATGCTCAGCCATTTCTTTACTTTCACGCCATTTGACCCTGACCTTTCCTATCTGCTGTGACTCTCTGTCAGGCTGCACGCAATCAATGTCTGTCCCCTTCTGTGTGATCACAAAAACAGTGGACCCTCCCTGACAGGGTCTCCACTGGCAGCCCTGTCTCCCTGCATTTGGGCCACTAGATCTTCCATTGGTGATACTGCAACATCCTCCCTCATTATCTCCTCCACTCTGCCCAGCCCACTGGAATTGATGTTAATAACATGAATTCCAACTGACTGACATGGGTGAAGAACCAGGAGATGAAATCCATACTTCATGCATTTTGCATGGGGTGGTAATTAGGCAATATTGGGGGTATTAAATGTTTCTGCAGAAGTATCCATGTTCCAAAATCAAACCCAGATGTAAAAAAGAAAATTGAGTAGATTAAGAATAATGGGTATGTTCTGATCAGATTTGAACAATTTTCTGAGAGAACATATCAACAACAAAGGTAAATGAAGATGATTTCTTTTCACCAACCAATTGCATCCTTCAAAACCTGAAGCTTAACCAGATGGTTAGCACCAACTGTATTTGACTGTGCAGATAAGGGTGATGTTTTGAAGCACGGCCTTAATTATGTGTGCTTTCTTGCTCAATAAGTGTCTGCTTCTCTAACCAACCTTGAGACCCATTTTAAAGGTCTGAGAATGTGCCCTTGACAATTGTCCCCCCCCTCGCCTCTCGTCACCCTGGGCCCCTGGCTCTGGCCATTAAGGAGATTCCTTGTCTTCCCTAAGCAATGACAGGTGAAATGGAGCACAAAATCCCAAAGCCTGCTGTGGGCCTCTCCACAACCTCAGCACCTCTAATTCTTACAGACACTCGTCTTTATATTAACACTTCTTTCTCCTATCCTATGACAGACAGATTACCCGTGTTTGACATATCGGCTGCACAATCTATGACAGAAAAATACAGCGGCAAGTAAAGCATTCGGAATTGCTTTGTTTTCCATTCTGTCTGTCTCCATTAAACTAATAAAGCAAGCATACACTGTGTTAGATTATTAATCTTCAGTGTCTTTATTGAACAAACCCATTCAACGTTGATGGAAAAAAGAAAGTGCAGCCTTGGATTTGCTAACTGATCAAAGCGCTATTAACCTCAAAGAAACACTTCCAACAGCTGAAGATGATCTCCTATATAGCAGAAGTGCTTCATCTGAATATCTCATGGAGGCCATTCCACCTCACCTCATGACCTCTTACTGGGCCACTCCAAAAGGCCGATTTTGCTGGTTTGCAGTCATTCTGTGATAGATTTACTTTGCTATACCACTCCTACACAGAGCTTAAGCAGGAAGACTGTCACAATGACTTTATCCTTTAAAATATCTTGAGGAACTTCTGAATTATTTTTTCCCTTCAGCGACAGGCACATGTGTGGATGAGGTATAGATAAGTCTCTTCGGCATGGTTTTGCACTGATTTATTGATCTGATGTTATATCTGTTCTGCAAAAGGCAAATGAGGGTGGACAGTCAACACCAGGATTATAACTTCATGTCAAAGGCTGAGCCAACAGAGTCGGTAAGAAAAGGGAAAAGAAGAAAGTCAATGGGGTAGAGAAAGAGATTATAGAAACTTTTTACGCAAGACATTTCAATCAACATAGGCCTACAAGTCCGTTCTATATTCAAGTGTCCCACTAACATCTAGCCAAAATAGAGTCCAGCCAACAATTAGTAGGCTACTATAGTTTACTGTGCATATTTATAATGTAACACTGAAATATAATCTGTGAGCAGTTTTTTTTTTTTCTGTTTCACACCCTTATGAAATAGGGGGAAAAACATGCAACAAAACACAAGAACAGCCCACATAAGTAAGATGTCTTCAGCAAAAAAAAAAAAAAACAATCCAGAGATTGATGCTTCAAAGTCATGTGTAAATTATTCCAGAGGAATAACAAACTTTCCAAGCATTTCTCAGTGTGAACCTGCCCCCATTTCTTTGGGATATATGAAGAAAGTGGTCGAGGGGATTTGATCCTCATCTTAAGCCCCGAGGTTCATAACTGTCAGTCAGTCGGTGAGTTCTTTATTCTGTGTAAAAGAGCGATCAATTCATGAGGTTGCACTGCATCATGTGCGCTCCTTCTCCTTCAGTAGTTCATACCCACTTTACGCTCCACACAGCATCACGTCGGCTATTGGCTGAAAACGAGCACGTGGTGGTGACGTCAGACGGGAAGTGCTGGAGCCCGAGCGTGTATGTGTTTGTTTACAGCCTGTGAGACTCTCCGTCTGCACCTCGCCGCCGGGAGCGATATCTATATACGAATGAAAAGCGTCACAGTTTTGGGCGAAGTATTAAAATTACGCCGCGCTTATGACCTACACATCGTCTCCCGGTCGTCTGTCATGTTTTTATACCGTGTGTGAAGGGAATAGCACCCGCTAACCTATCAAGACATGCTAAAGTCACGCTTCACTAGCTTGCTAAATTCCAGGGCACCCTTCACGCTGCACCGACATGTAACCGTCTGTGACAGTGTCATTATTTTCACCTGACTGACACGTCGGTTTTGCAGGTACGCTACTCGCTTCTTTTTTCTTGCTTTTTTTTTTAGCGAGTGAAACGTTTACTCTTGCTCAGTAGCCTGCTGGCAGAAGAAGCTAACATGGGAGTCACACAGACAGGGTGACCTCTCACAACAGCATGTCTCTCACAAGATAAGGTATGAATCCACCCAGTGTGTAAAGACTGTGATTTTATTATTAATACGGCTATATACTGTTTCCCTGCAGCTGTTTACAGCCCATAATCTAGATAGTAACAATAGATATGGTTCTGTCTGCCTGCACTCCTCCTCCTGTTGATACAGAATGACCAAAGAGCAGGTGCATCATGGCATTGTCTGAAGTTTATTGGGATCGCCATATACCCTTGCCAAAGCTTGCTCCGGTCCAGGCCAGGCTCACAGTTGCCCTGGTGGCACTCCTGTGCTTCATAAACAGTTATGACGGGGAGTTTGTGTTTGATGATTCGGAAGCAATCATCAACAACAAGGTACTTCAATGTCACAAACACTGCTGCAGTGACACTGACATTTCCTCCTTGTGTTGCCAAATTAATCCACTTTATAAAATTGCATCAGCAGATTGGCATCCCGCACAGGTTAGTTTGGTGTTGCTGGCATCGGTCTAACTTTGCATTTCTGTTGCAGGACTTGAAACCAACAACACCCCTGAACAACATCTGGACCAATGACTTCTGGGGAAGCAACCTGAGCAGTAACTCTAGTCACAAATCCTACCGACCTCTCACTGTCCTTACATTTAGGTAAGGGATCCCATTTACTGCATGAACTCACACTCACGCAGTGTTATATACATGTAGCACCTACATCAAGCCACTTTAACTCCTTTCCCTCACCATCCTGTTCATTTATTCACCCCTTGTGTTCACAGGCTGAACTACCTCTTGGCAGGAGGTCTGCACCCTGTCGGCTTCCATGTGCTGAACATTGTCCTTCATGCCGTCATATCCGCCCTTATGATTGATGTTTTTGCTATACTGATTGGTGGATTGGCCTACGATGAGAACAATCGGATTTTGAACCACGCTCCCAAGACTTCTTTGCTTGCTGCCCTCTTCTTTGCTGCACACCCAGTCCACACAGAAAGTGTAAGCAGATTTTAAAATCCTTCCTGATAAACTCAGCAAACAGAAACAATAGTGGTAGTTTTGACTTGAGTGTGTGTACAATTTTGGGTAACAGCAAATGCATGCTCCCGATTATGCAAGATTTCAAATTGCATAATTGTGTCCTAATTAGAAAATGCTCTGAGAGAGCAACAACAGCTATTTAATGAAAAACAACATTCCTTTTTTTAATATAGTGCGTCAAATCCTAGGCCAGATCTGCTATTTTTAAAGGTGTGACAAATCTAAAATTGGCAGTGAATGTGACCTTTTCTGAAAACATTCCACCTTTCACAGAGTAATGATGAGTAAAGTTGAAAGTAAATATGGAAAGTTTTGGGTGAGCTTCAATAAGAAAATATCTCTTCTCAGCAGTGTAACAGAACAAATGAGCAAAAGTGTCCAAATGTTGCCCACTTCAATTATTTTTCCTTCCTTAAACTTGCACATATCTTTTTCTCAGAGTGGCCTTTCATACTTTTGACACAGTGGGCGATGTTTCTACATGTTCACTCAGTGAGATGTCAGTGAGATAGTTGTATAAAATGCTTAAGAGTAGTCAGAGTAGTCAGACACTTTAGGTACAATCTGCTCTTGTTATTCTCTATAATATATCTGTACAATGTGAGGAGATGCATGCCAATTGGCATTTTGACAACTGCATCGCATTTAGGCTGAAATGCACCTGAAGAAAAATGGATTATACTGATATTTTTCATCCAACTTGATAGAATATTACATTGGTCATATTATGCTTGCACTGAGTCATGCACAGTGGCTGTACGGTGACCTGCACAGATATTTGTGTCTCAGCACCTGTACTTGTTGTGATTTTGGGCCATGAATACAAACTTTTCTTAACAAGGTGGATCCCTAAAGCAGCACATCATGGCATCTTGACATACCAGTCCAGAGGTTTTAAAACAAATCATGCAGTGGTTCCATGCCAGGAACAAAAGCCCTGTCTCAGCTGGGAGTGCAGGGCCAAGGTACGCGTTGGTAGCATGGCCTGACTATTAGCTGTGTTGGGTTGCTTATTGACCTGCCAGCGTATGTGTGTTTGTCTGTAAAGCCTGGCTGGAAGGCAGCTATTCCCCCTCTCCATTCTCTTTAATCATGCAGGGCAAGGACTGGGTGAGCCCTTGGGGGTGGGAGGCAGGCAGACTGTTGGCTAAGGCCTGCTGTATGTATCAAAGCAGACAACCCCAGGATGCCAACCATACTGTACCCACACACTATATACAACACACAAACCAAGAGGTCACGCTGCTAATGAGTCATTCTTCCTGCCTCTGTTAATAAGCCATTCCGTTATAAATCCATTTGTAACTGGATGCTCAATGCAAAACAGAATATGATGCGATACAAAATGCAAACATAAACAAAAAAGAAACAGATGCATACATCATCATAATGCTGTTTCTGTATTAATGTTTTAGAAAGTTTTTTTTTTCTGTTTTCATTCTGCCTCATGTTTCACATCTTTCATCCTCTCGCTGTGTGTCTCTCTCCCCTCTCCATCTCAATAAGGTGGCTGGTATAGTGGGTCGAGCAGACCTTTTATGCGCTCTGTTCTTCCAGCTCTCTTTTCTCACCTACTGCAAAGCTTTCAACCGAGGTATGTATCTGACACAGCTCAAAGTATTACTCTTCATGTGTACTGCCACACTGCACTGTGCACAGGATTGCCCATCTGTGCTGATGAATATAGCGGCAACATCAGACATTGTGTAGCTGCTTCTTTTTTTTCTTTTTTCTTTTTTTTTTTAACACACCTGTTTGAAAACCTGCATTTGAAGCCTCACATGTCTATAACCACTGGCTCTTGGCTTTGTGTTCTCAGGGAGAGACAAAGATGGCAGGTTTTCTGTCCAGTGGGTTCTGGTCAGCCTCTCGCTCTGTGCTGCAGCGATGCTCTGCAAAGAACAAGGCATCACAGTCTTGGTAGGAAGTCTTTTTTGTAAAGCCATTTAGCAGTGTGTTGATGATTTCATTACATCATAGTAACAATGGTAAACGATCACCAGTGATGCAAGATAAATACTCATGTGTTTAACACACTCTAAAGACAATTGACTTTTATTTCATGTACGTGAAAAACATAAAAGTCTCATGTACAATAGGATTCATTTTGTTGCTGACCTATATAAAATTTTAAATACCATTTCTTCCTCCTTCTCTATGTATTTTCCTCCAGGGTGTGAATGCAGCCTTTGATGTCCTCCTGATCTGTAATGTTAATGTGTATGAACTCAGCCAGAGGCTACTCCTTAGGAAGAATCCACTCGATGTGAGTTACAGTTTATACACCCTCCCCCTCCTTTCTGTCATAAATTATGCACTCCCCTGTATGATTAATGTCGCATCACATATATTGTTTAGGCAAAGCAACATGGATCCCCGTGCTTTGTGATGATGAACCGGTGCTGGGCTTGCCAGTGGCTTAACAAGGGGTGGATTTTTATTTGTTGTGACAAGTCGTCTTATTTCCGTCTTTTTCTCTGACAGGTGAGTGAGTTGTTGCGAACGGGTCTCCTTACACGATTTGCTCTCATGGGTCTTGGAGGACTCTCAATGCTCTATGCACGCTGGAGGATCATGGGAACAGGACCACCAGCATTCACCGAAGTAGACAACCCTGCCTCATTTGCAGAAAATATATTTCTTAGAGTGAGTAAGACTTCATTTCCTTGAATTATTAAGACTGTTTGGATCTAAGCTGCTGTAAATGTACCGAAGTGTATTCAATTTGTACGTAGTTTAAATCCAGTTAAACATCTGATATCTAATCATTTTTTAAATGCAATGATTGACTTTGATTCTGAACTTGAAACGCTGTCCTGCCCTCCTCTTTCCCTACTCTCCTCCGTTCCTCACCCCTCCTGCTCTCCTTTGATTGGCAGATAGTGAACTATAATTACTACTACTCTCTGAATGCCTGGCTGCTGCTGTGTCCCTGGTGGCTGTGTTTTGATTGGTCCATGGGCTGTGTGCCTCTCATTAAGTCAGCCACTGATTGGAGGATGGTGTGGCTGCTGCTGCTCTGGTGCATCCTGATAGGCTTGATAAGCCAAGCCTTATGCTCGCAGGACAGCCAGAGGAGGAGGTAAGCAAGCACAGCCATCTCGCACTCACTGTAGATGAGATGAAGCACATGTTGGCCTCTACAGACTCTCACATGATTATGAAAATTGTATCATATCCACTGCAGTGTGACCACAGCACCACGTCTCGATTGCTGTTAGAGGAGTTTTTAAAATTCTCTGCTGGTTTTAGAGACAGAGTGTGTGTGTAAAGTTTCCTGAGTAAAGGATGGTTTATAGAGTCCACATTTCATCAGATCACATTCCTTCTTTATACAGTGACAGGCTTGACTTTTAAATTGTAATATGCATATGTGTATATAATCCCAAGCCTTTTTCTCTCCTTGCTAGGACGCTGACCCTGGGTCTGGTGCTGCTGGTGGTCCCTTTTCTGCCAGCCTGTAACATTTTTTTCAGGGTGGGCTTCGTCATCGCTGAGAGAGTGCTCTACCTGTCTTCAGCTGGCTACTGCCTACTGCTGGCCTACTCCCTGGGACACTGCTGCTACCGCTGGACCAAATACAGGGTATACCAAAAAGATCACGCCAAAATAAGAGCTGCCACATGGTGCTGACGAACCCGCGATGAGCACTCGGTTTCCAGCATAGATACAACCTGGTGACCTTTCTATTTCTACAGCCAATGGGGTCACACTGTCCTCACTGGTTCGTCTTTTTATTTAGCCACCTGTTTATGCAGCTTTGATGCCTCAGTAGTTCAGTGATGCAGACTAACAGACATGAGAGATGACTAATGACTCACCTATAAAGGGATGATAGCAGCAGGTGGTGTTCGTGTGTTACAGGTACATTTGCAGGCTATTAACTCTCACTCTGAGAAAATGTATTTATTTGAGGTTAAGGGTTATAATGTGCTGAGAGTACATGGCTGTTAAATGTCTTTTTTTTTTCTTCTTCTTTTTTTTTATCTTCCACGTTGCAGAGGCTGCTGTGTGTGTCGGTGCTTTTACTGTTGTGTGTGTATGTAGCTCGCTGTGCTCTCCGCAGTCACCAGTGGCGGTCGGAGCAAAGCCTTTTCACCAGTGCCCTGCCTGTCTGTCCACTCAATGCCAAGGTAGATCCTTGTTTTGTTTTGTTTTGTTTTGTGTGTTTGTTTGTTTGCCTGCCGCTTTGCAGCACACGTCAGCACAGGCTCGTTGTCTACACGTGGAAAAATAAATTGCAGCCGGTTGTAGTCACACTCGGATGCATCTTGTCTTTGTGACTGATTACGCAGGTCCACTACAATGTAGGCAAGAACCTGGCTGACAGAGGGAACACCACTGCTGCCATCAGATATTACAGAGAGGCAGTCAGGTATGTCTCCCCCACATGTGTCTGGCAATCCAGTCAGCTGCTAACAAATGAGCAAGGGGTTGACTTTGTGTTGCCTGTTTTCTGTGGCTCCCAGGCTGCATCCTACCTACGTCCACGCCATGAACAACCTGGGCAACATCCTGAAGGAGAGGAATGAGCTGATCGAGGCCGAGCAGCTTTTGTCTAAAGCTGTTTCTATCCAGTACGTCGTCCCACACACGGGAGTAACACACTGATGATGATTTAATGTCGGTGCTTCCAACACTGAAAAGCTCCTGCTGATGGTATTTAATCTGTGCAGGTCTGACTTTGCCGCTGCTTGGATGAACCTGGGAATAGTTCAGAACAGCTTGCAGAAGTTTGAGGAAGCGGAGAAGAGCTACTGGAACGCCATCCGCTTCCGGAAAAAATACCCAGACTGCTATTATAACCTGGGACGCTTGGTGAGTGGAACCCCAGGGTGTTAAACTGTGTTAAGCAGGTGTAAAGAGACAGTATGCAAATAAGGCTTAAGGTCACATTTGCACTTCTCCATAAACTGAGTTGAGGGAGAAAGAAAAAAAGCTACTGTAGAATGGTTTATTTTATACTGATACTATTCAAGACGGGCTATCCATATTATTGTTTGTCTCTTTGCATGACAGTACGCTGACCAGAACAGACATGTGGATGCCCTGAACGCATGGAGGAACGCAACGGTGCTGAAGCCCGACCACAGCCTGGCTTGGAACAACATGGTCATTCTGCTGGACAACACTGGTAGCAACAAAATACACACAGAGATACTGTAAACACTACAAATAAAAAACAAATATTACTCGTTGTAGCAATGTGGCCGCTTTGCCAAAAAATAAAAAATAAAATAACAACTACATCCCAGAACTTGGTTAAATTGACTGGCAAGTCTTTTACAGTTTTTCTCAGTCGCTTTGCTACATTTCTCAAATCATCCTCGACATTGTGTATGGATAAGACGGTCAAATTGCTTAGTCATGTTGTCAATATAACAGTGTACTATGGAGGGATGTTCTGATGTAAACGTTTTGATGTCAATTATTGTAAATTAGTGTATGTGGGAGATTGTTTGCAAAAGACTGGACAAGATTCACATTTACACATTTATTGTTTGTACTGTAATTTGACAGACCATGTCATGTCGATACAGAAAGGAAAAGACAGAACTGCATAGTACAAAAAAACCAAAAGTAGAAATGTGAACATAGGACTTCTTCTTCTTCTCTGGCTGTTGACCCAGTCCAATCCCTTGTCCTTCTTGTCAGACATTGTAACATCGTGTTGTGCTCCGGCTATATACCGTACTTGCCAGTTGATGCCAGTTGAGACCTTTAAGCTATTTCAGAAAACTGGTTGATCATTTTGCTTCACCCATTTCCCTTCGTTAGAGAAAGTCAAGACTCACCTGGGAGCAATTTACCAATTCAGGACAGATTTAGGAAAAAAGTCAAATGGAAATGTATAGAAATATGCTTGACATTTTAAAACAATTTGTTCAACCATTTTGCATGTAAAGACTTATGTGATGAACTAATGCCTAAATGTTGTGCGGGGTGAGACTATTCAACATAGACCCATTATAATACATTTTGATCAACATGACATAAGCAATTGATAATCTAGGATCATTTGCATGCATGTACCAAATCAAATCAAATCAAATAGCCTTTATTGCCATTGCAACAATATATATTTGCGATGCCACGTCTATTCCAGGGCTAAAAGGACATCATCAAAGACACACACGCATACTCACACAAAAAAGAAATGACTACAATCATACAAATAGTAAAAAGTACAGTCATACAGTTAGTAAAAATCAATATTTTAAGTAGAAGCCTATAAAAAAAAATATCATTTGAATGGATGTACCAAAGCATTTGCAACTTGTTCAAAGAAATGAGAAACTTCTTTTTTGATGTGCACAAGTGACAAAATGATGTGAAGATTGAACAAGTAGTTTTGAGAATTTCAATTCTGAGAAAAGTACCAAAGCGACTAAGAAAAACTGTAATACACAGACTACAAAATACATTTGATGTTTTATTATGTTTTAAAGATATTTTCATTTAATTCATATTTAATATAATAGAAAATAATACATACTAATAATATTTATCTATTTCTGAATGAATGATTCTTATGAGTCACTTTACTTTCAAAGGACTCTCTGTCCCGGGTGCAGTTTGTCTCAGCATTGACAGCCAAGAAACACAGCATTGTTATTTTGGAAAGGCAGGAAATCTAAATGGCCAACAAGATTAGACCGGAAGAGCAGGAATCAGCAATGCTTGAAATTTATGTATTAAAGCTTTGTGTTGTGAGTTTTGAAGGCACTCTTCCCTGCCGTGTGGAGAATGCTCTGATTTCCAAACGCTCGAGCCGTTTTGTCAGAAGCCGCTCCCGTGGGGGCGGAGTCTCCCAGGAGGGCACTGGAACTGTCCAATCAGGGCGCAGTGTGTTCCTGATCAAACGTGGGCAAGCACAGCCAGAACAGCGCCCCCTCAGAGTTCCCCCCACTGCATTTGTTCCCCAAATCTGACAGAAATAATTCTACCCCTCTCCCCAGCTCCCCGCCAAACACACACACAAAAAAAGAGAGAAAAGAAGAACAATAGGTGTCATTTTCAAATGGCAAGGAAATGGGAATATTCTTTTCTCTTTGGTGTTCGCACCCCCCCTCTTTTGTTTTGATCATTACACAAACAAAAGGCAGAATCAGTGTAGATTCAGGCGGATGCGCTCAGGCACAGTCACACATTTAGTCGCATGTTGGCAAGCTGTGTCTGAAGGGCACAGGCCATGACTCAGGACATGACTGTCATTGTCTGTCTGACTGTCTATCTGTCTGTCTCTCTCTCTTTCTTTCTCTCTCTCTGTCTCTCTACCTTCCTTCCTTTCTCTTTCTCCATTTCTGGCCAGACATCAGACGTGTCTGTGACAGAGATCAATAACCCAGTGGGCCTTGTGTTCAACCTTAATTAGGAGACTAAACCGCTCCTCCATGTGTGGAGAAGGAAAAACTCTGCTCTAGACACTGCTGACAAATAAAGCAAGCGGTCAGACTCTCTGTGTACCAGCTGTTATTACCAGTGTATCTCTGGCGTTAGGTTTTTAACTGTGTCTGAATGTTAACGCACAAATTTGTTAGCATATGTGTTGCTTACCATAATCTGTAGATTTCCACAGAAAAAAGATGAGCGTGGTAAACTGTGTGTGCATTACAAAAAATGAATGTGTTTTGTGTTTGTTTCTTCTGTCTTTGAGGTAACTTGGGTCAAGCAGAGTTGATCGGCCGAGAGGCGCTGAAGCTCCTCCCTAACGACCACACGATCATGTTTTCATTGGCTAATGTCCTGGGGAAATTACAGAAATACAAGGTCAGTTTGCATATTATAAACATTTCAAGTCAGATTTTTTTTTTGTGTGTGTGCATTTTGGTGATTTTATTCCTGCCATGATCCTCCCTGTTTGCCATACAATAGGACTTTCACAGATAATTCTGTGTTTTTTTGTTTGTTTGTTTGGATGTTTATTTTGTTTTCTTTCCTCAGGAGTCAGAGGGCTTCTTCCTTCACGCTCTTCGAATCAACCCAAATGCTGCCAGTTGCCATGGCAATTTAGGTAAGGCTTCTGTTTCTTTGCTTAGAGCACTATGTTTACACAACTGATGAGAGATCCTAAACACTCACAAGCCAAAAAAATAATTGTGCGTGTTAGCAGAGGCAATATTTTGCCGCCTACCTGCCCTGAATTGAATGCGCTAAATGAATGGGAATTAAAATGGTTGCTGCTTCTCAGCTTGAAGAGCGTTTTCTGTTTTTCCTCAGCTGTGCTGTATCATCGCTGGGGGAAGCTGGAGCTGGCAAAGAAACACTATGAGCTGTCTCTAAAGTTGGACCCCGAGGCTCCTGGGACCAGAGACAACTACAACATGCTGCGACGCAAACTGGACCAGCTTAAACGCAGCGCACCCTGAGGGAGCCTACAGGGACCCCTGCCTGCCGTAAAACAAATTTTTCCATTGTTCCACTTGGTATGATTTTATCTCACTAATTCTGGCTTTGTACCATTTTGAAATAAAGACCAAGATCTGTGTATCGGGCTCTTGTTTTGCTTTTTTTGTTTTTTTTTAAACACTTGCTCATCTCTTAAAACGAGAAAATGCAGATTTACAATTTGATTTTTTTGTAATTTAAACTCTTTATAACAAATGTTTTTCACAAGACTGCTTGTGTATCAGGTATCTAATTGTGGGGCAGGTGTGCTGGATGCTGGTGCTGGTTACATGGCCGTCTGCACCGCGCTGTTTTGTTGCCCCATATGAAGGCCATGTGGAACTGATCCTCGGTGAACCCCGTCCTCTTTTCATCTCTGACCCTGTGTTGTGTCAGCTGGACAGAGCACCATGCATGTGTGGCTCCAAAGAATCTGTTGTAAAATTTATTTGGGTTGGCCTCCTGTCAGGAGACACGAATGTTCCTATACTCAAAAGCCGCTATAGTTCAGACCAAGAGCCAAAACCTTCATGGTCTGTACATGCACAAGAAAACACAGCATAGTCTTTATACTCAAGCAGCAGGGAAAACACAGCACACTGACTATCTGTGAGAGGCATCAGCTGGTAAGTGTTGACCACTGGTGGGATGATGTGGTTATCATGTTTGTTTTTAATACCCATCTCTTTGTTCCTGAGTGGGATGGCACTCTGAGGTTCAAAACCTCCTTTGCCTCCCCTCTCCCCTTGTAGCCTCTGTAGTTAATAGGAGAAAGGTGTTTGTGCTGAGAAGTTTTTCTGAAGTGTCCAAGAGGAGACGAGGGGTCAGCTGAGACAGGAAACCCGCGGCCGGTGCTGTATGAAAACAGCTCTATAGCACAGAGCCTTCAAAGGGAGATGGGGATGATCTCCCCGGGGACTATGCATGCACACACACACATATATACTCGCACACGGGGCCCTGCTCCTCTTGAAGAACGCTGCCGAGGGAAAAGGCGACCCCAGTGTGAAACATCAGTCAACAAGTATGCACCCGGGGTCAAAGTTCATTGCACTTCTATTTTTTCACCTGCTTCCTACAGCTTGCAGGAAACTTTTGAAGCTCTGGCAGGTTGGTATGGCTTTGCTTTAGGGGCCGCTAAGTTTGTTTACTCATACAGTACAATACTCCAGTTGATGCTTTGATGCTTGGAAGATGTAACTGATATGCACATGGTGGGGTGGGTGGGAGGGGGCGGTGCCACAGCTCACACGACCATCAGTGTCCTCTGTATGCGACCTCCCTAAATATGCAACTAATAACGCATGATGAAATTTCCTTCTTGCTCCGGCTCCGTTTTTTATTTTTGCTGCTTTGATGTAAGGACTCGCTGGTAGATAGATGTGAAACCATAACAAATAGCTTGTGCACGCTCGCAGTATTGTTTAGTTAAAGATTAAACCTGTTTCAACAAGGCTCATGTAAAGGTCAAAATGGTGAAAGGGCTTCATGCTATGGAGCCAATGCAGACAGAATAAGATCAAAAAGGTTTTCATACTGACATTCAAGACTGCAAGCCTTTGCTTCATATTATTTTTCGTCATGCAGTGTAACATGCAGCGCTGCAGACGTTGGACTGGCTACAATACCATCAGCTATTCGCTTTATGTACTTATGGATCCTTTCTTTACTTGCTGTGTGATCCCTTTTTTTCGGTGCCTGCAGCTGACTGTCTAGCTGCACAGCTGTGCTGGCACATCAGTGGGGGAGTCCACTTTTATCATAATCATTCTTTGAGTACCTTTCATTATCATAAAATATGTGAGTATTAAAGGGATGGACTCACCGGCCCTGCCAACATCTTCATTATCCATTCTGACTGACAAAAACCTGCTGTCCTAGGGAGTGACATTAATAAAAGATGGGATACTACTGCCTTATGAAGTCCTTCCCTTGTTCTCTGGGTTTTCACTGTACACCTTTTACCTGCTTGGATGCTCCATCACAATGATAATGAAATCAGCTCCCAGGTGGGGTCCTTTCTTGTGTTCCATTAATCACACCGATGAGTTTTGATCAGTGTAATCAATGGATTCAGGAGAATCGTGTCTGATTGTTCACAGCCAAAACCACTCACAAATCTGTTATACTAAATTCAACAAGGCATTTTGTTTTGATTGTCACAGAACTTAAAAAAAATAAAACATTGTCATCCTTTTGTTGCAGCAGAATATTCAATAGAAGAACAAGAAGCAGGGGAGCACTAATTTGAACCCACTGAGGGTGTTTTGGAACAGCAGGTGTGCTATTTTGCATCTGATAAGCAGCAACCCCCCAACAAAATAGAGAAACACAGGGCTTATCAAAAAACTGCTACATGGAAATATAGCAGCAGTGTGAGTACGTGCGTGATGGTCACACTGAGAGCGGGTGACTGGGGTTTGCAGGAACGGGGTCTTTTTGATTGACATTTTGGGAGGTAAAGACAACACTGTGTCTAATGTGAGCGGTGTTATTGTACTTCATGATAAGCAAAGACACGCACGCAGGCCCTCGAACATACCGTTTGTTTATACGAATGTCTTTGACGGAGTTCTCATCAATCTGACAGGATGTGATCAAGGGCAGTCCTGTGATGTGTCTGCTGGGCCTCTGTAGGGCCCTCACTGTCCCTCCCTCTCGCCCCCCTCCCCAAAAAACCACAACAATCCTAATGGGCTCTGATGGGCACCTCCATCTTGCCTGTCTAATTGATGTAAATACTGTGCATTTGAACCCACTGTCCTTCCCACCATCCCGGTCTGCCCCTCCCTCTGTTTCTTATAACAGTAGGGGTCAGAGGTTAGGCTGACTGAATGATCATTAGAATGGCAGTCCTTATTAGAGGAGCAGCTTGTCTGACACCCCATCCGCATCCCAGAGAGGGACCCACCCTGTCCGCTTCATCTAGATCAGATTACATGACACGACCTCAGAACAGATACTACCAGTGCACTACAACACTGTAGGCCACTAGGGCACGGTGGCATTTTCCGAGGGGTCCCCTCGCCTGTCACAGCGCCTCTCTGACACCACTCTGTCCGTCTGGCTTGGATGCACTCTGTCATTTTAAGGAGGGCTACTGTCAGTGGGTATTGGGACTGTCGCGTCTACATGCCCTGGCATTTTCAGTGGCGTTCTCTGTAACGGAGCATCCAACCATCCTCTTGAGAGCCCGTGATGTCGCGGCCAATGATTAATAGTTAGAGATGGGCTATAAAATGTCCAGTGTGGCCAGATGCTAGCCAGGGCTTTGCTGAACTGATATAATGGACCTAGTCTGCCAATTTGGCTCCCTTACAAAGGCTGGAAGTTCCCCAAGATTGATTCTGTTTCTATGTAGCGGTGCCCTGGGGGCTGAATGTTGAGGATGCACTCTTGTGAAAAATGTTGTGGTGTATTATCTTCAGTTGAGAAAAGCACTACGAATGATCATGGATATAACAAGATGGCAAATATACTCACTGACATTTGCATGCAACAGTGGAAATTTAAGCTGATTTATGATCATTTTGTCATTTCTTAAGTCAAGGAAAAACTCGCTGGAAAGGAAGGGTGGGTGGGGTGGGGTGGGGGGGGCCTGGGATAATTTGCAGCAGGAGCCCTCTGAGGCTGTTTTGCAAAACAAAACGAACCAGCTAGACCCTTATTGAAAAATATAGTGCAGTGAGACGGAAATTTATTAACTGGCACCAGTTAATGTGTGCATTATTCATTTCTGGTGAGCATGAAAAATGATCTAAAGAGGTTTGAAATTGCAGACGCGCAGGCTGACTGCACAGTGGCTGGGCTCGCTGGTTCGTTTCATCCTCGTGCGGGGGTGTTTGGGCAGAGAGGTGGAGGGACAGAGGGATGGAGGATGGAGGGGAGGAGTGCAAGCCCCTTTCTGGACAGTAGGGCTTTCCAGTAACAGCTGTGCTTCTCTCACGAGGGGGCGGCAGCAGCACTGGGAGAGAGGCTGCTTGGGACAGATGGACCGGCCCAGCACCACCTCCCCTCTCACCTCCCACCGCCGCTTCTCTTATTAAAAATACATCTCTACCACTATTAATGTGTGTAGATTAGTGCATGTATATGTGCACATGTATTGTATAGAGCGTTGTGAGCTGTATTTAAGGTTTTGCCCATGCATGGGGCCACTTCCGTAAGATTTCCCCCCTTCGTTTCATTTTTCTTTTCCCTCCACGCTCGTTTTGCTCTCTTGTCCTCTTGCTTTTGAATCCCCCTCTGTCTCTCATCCTGCCATTCTGTCTATCTCTGACTTTCTTCTTCTCCTTCTTCTCTCCACCACTGCTACAGTAGGAGGTGGTGGGCAGGAGTCGGTGCCAGTGGCATATGGCTTTCCACTGTGCTAAACATTCATACAAAAGACAGGCCCATCAGTCATGGCTGTGGCCGGATGAGGGGAGAGAGCAGGCCTCTGATGAATGGTGTTTAGGACTTACCTGCTGTTAAAACATTAACTCCAAAACACCAGCTCCCCGAAGCACGCACAACGTTAAGAACTGTATAATATGGTGAATTACGACCCTCGTGAGCACACATCATGTACGCCAGGTTATAGCAAATAATAAATATGCTTCTTAAACCCCTTGCACAGAACCCTGGGTCAGGCCTTCATAGACCAATTAATGCAGAGCATCTGCTGTATAGAGGGAGCATGCTAAAGAACTTCTGAGCCATTTTATGCAATTTAATAAAGGAGAAGAACTGCTTCCTGCTTGCTCCAGTAGCTCTCATTGCTGGTGTAAGCATGGAATAGGTCTCCTCGATTAGACCAAATTAATCCATTCTTCAGGGATTCTTTTTCTGGTTCTATGGTGAAACTGGCGCGCCTTTGTTCTTCCTTGAGCCCCGGTGTTTTTTCTGCCAAATTTAACAGAAGGCTCGGAGGGTAACAGGGGTCCAACCCAGTATCACCTTCTGGAGCAGAGCAACTAGCAGAGAAAGACAATCAGCCTGAACCCTGCTGTCTCCAGCACAAAGTGAAAAGACTCTAATTGGGCTTTTTTACGCTGCATTTTCCTGCAGGATTGCTGGATCATGAAAAAGCAATTAAACCTCAGAGCTGCAATTCATTCATTCTTATTTCTGTCCTTTCATTGGAAAGAGATAAATTTGAGATCACTTATGCGAGACAAGACTTATGCTTCTTTTTTCTGTGATTTCTTTTCTTTTTTTCCTCTGGTTTTCACAGTCAGAGAGATGAGCTGATGGCTTAAAAGATGCTTTAAACTAGTTGGACAAATGAAAAATTATAAGAAAATTATAATTCTTTATTAAATCATCTCATCTCTGGGGTACCTTTGTAAATCTGAAAAGGAGATCCCTAAAATTCAACCATAGACTTACCTTAAAAATCCTCACACAAATTGTGACAGGACTGTAGTTCTCAGTCTTGCATCTAGGGGCAGCGCTGCCCACAAAACCATGACCTCAGGGACTGCAGGGAGAGTCCCCCAAAAATATTCAGGACATGTCATCTTAATAATGTTCATTTTACCAATATGGACCTAAGGATGAAGAGGTTAAAGGTCAGTGATGAACACATAAAAGCATGAGGGAACAACCTCTCAATATGTTTTTTTCTTTTTTCTTGAGTGGCTATTTCTGACAGTGTGTGAGTGAATGAGTTCAGACCTGCTGTGATTTTCTAATATATATGCTTGTTGTGGTCCAAGATTTTTTAGGGAAAAAAATAACTCAAATAAAAATAATGATTGATGGGTTAAAATATTACATTGTTAATATGGACAAATACAGTAGGTATTTTGAAAGATGATTTGAATAGCAGCATGAAATTATCCCCCCTCCCCCTTCAAAATAAGAGGAATGTCATCATCCACCTGAAACAATTATTTTCTTAACAGATAATTTGACTATTTGTTTTTTGCAGAAACTAGAATCCAGGGAAGCCTTAATGAAAGTATTACTGGCTGCATTGAAAAGCAAAGAAATGAATGAATACATATAATAAAAACAGAAATCCTGAGGGCTTCTGCAAAAATCAAGAGAATTAAAATGTCATTATTAGAGCTATCTAATTTATTCTTAAACAAACAAACAACGAAAACATGCAGAGTCCAAGTAAATGAATCTGTCTCAATTACTGATAATTATTGGGAAAAAATATATATACTATCAGCACTGAGTAATTATTTCCAGGTTTGCAAATTAAAACCTAAACTTGGTGAATTAAAATAGAAAACAATTTAAAACCAAAAACTAAATAGTTAAAAAAAATATGTAAAAGTATATCAAAGCCATATGATTTATTTACCATTATGTCGTATTTAAATATTCAAAATTACATCATGTCCAACCACAGATAAATGTGGTTTAATGATTCTAAATTAGGACATTCATGAATAATATTTACACATCACTGACTTACCTTTAATTATTTTTCAATATATTCTTAATTTGTTTTATTATTGTTATCATTATTATTTTATTTTGTGGCCATGTAGGTGTTTTCTCAGTTTTTAAACAGCCTCTAGGTAATAACTCATAATTAGAGACACACTAGATCACCACCAGCAATTGGCCCCATTTTCAATCCAAGCATTGTTAACCAAGCGCATAACTATCTCATAACTCCAAATGTTCCAGTCCGCGGAGTCCATACATTGTAAATTAGGTCTGTTAATGTACTCTACTCTGCTCCCAGACACAGAGAGGGACAGTGGTGGGTGTAACCACACACACACACTCTCTCTCTTTCTCTCTCTATCTCTCTCTCTCTCTCTCACTCCCACTCTCTCACACACACACATAGACTATGTTGTTGGCTTTGCATGCACTTTTGTTTTCCCACCATGCACAAAGTGATCAACTATCACACCCCAGACGGTGAGATGTCAACATGAAATACCTTCATTTGCATCAGCTTTAAAACCGGCCTGACTTCTTGTTATGCCAGCGACCCACCAGTGCCTCCATAAAATTCACTTTAGCCACGGGGGTCCTGAGACCTTGCTAAATACTGCCCCAATACTGCTGTCAACAGTGCGTCAATCACATGACAAATCCTTCTGATTAAACAGAGCTTCACTGGCTGCTGCACAATGCACTGGACTCAAATGAATTAAGTTTGGATGCGTCTGTGCAACAGAATTATGTCATGATGATTTTGTTTTTTGTTTTTTTAAAACACATTTTTATATACTAGGCACATTTCACATTACGGAAATTAAAGATTAAACTGTAAAAGCTTCGTGTCAAACATTTGTAAAAATCTATGTGTGCAATCTCCAGATTTGATCATTTAATGTTTGCATATTTAATTTGTTTATGCAAATATACAGTTTCACTAAATGGACAAATAAGTTGAATAGTTAAAATAAATTTGTTGTTTTTGGATCAGTTTAAAATCCTTCAAATAAGTTTTTGTTTAATGTAGCAGATATATCCTTTTCACAGGTTTATTTTGAAATATATATATATTTTTTTTAATTAAGACAACTTCTACAACTTCTCTTGATTATTAATGAGCAGAATGGAGATGTAAATCATTCTTTTGGGAGGCAGTGAGTGGGTGCATCATACAAATCAAGCTGCCTTGCTAAGAGCATCTAAGCAGCCTGCAAAAGCCTCAGACAGACAGCTGAATAAAAGGCGACTCAAAAGACAGGCTGTAGTAAGATAAGAGGCAACATCTAATCTGACTCGGATAGCTGATACAGCCCTGCCACATCTAAATCCTAGAGGTTTGGTCTGAAGAGGAAGGATTTAACTTAAACCCCTTTCAACGTGCTAAATGTGTTTTTGTAATTAAACCCATACAATTAACACTGACAAGCACAGGTCACAGAGAGCACAGCTCCTCTGTTCAAATGGATCTCCACAAGTGAAAAGGGACAGAGAAAGAGGACCAGAGGAAGAGAGATGAGGGGAAGAGGGGAAGATAAAGGGCAAGAGAGAGAAAGAAAGAGGGAGAGGGAGAGGGAGAGAGAGAGAGCACATGCTGCCACACCACACAAAGTTACAAAAGCTGCTGGAGTGGGAGTGAGAGAGAGAGAGAGAACGAGAGAGAAAGGAAGCAGTGAATGAGTGAGGGGTGAGGTGGGGAGAAGAGGGAAGAGAGAGAGGCACCTTCATTGAAGCCGTATGGATTTCATCATTCAGGCTATATAGTGCTCTGCAAGTTAACCTCCAGACCACAGTGTTTATTCTGGGACTGTGTTCCAGATCTGCGGGGATATCCAGTTCCCCGACATCAAAGACACAGAGCTGTTAGAGCAAAGCTTTTAGCTGCTCCTCAAAGCCCGACATTAAGTGAATTTGAGCAGCTGTGGCAATGTGTGACAATATTTTCACTATAAATACAGCTCCACATGGCAATTGGACAGCAATAAAAACAAAATCCAGATGCATTGATTGAGAGAGAGAGAGAGAAAAAAATGTAAATGCACAGTGACATTTAGGGAAAATGAGGAAATGTTACAACCTTTTAAGATTTAAAATAAAGGATGACCGAATAATGAATGGTAGTAATGAATATAATCATGTCCAATAGTATGATTTTATTGCATCTCTTAACGACGCAGGGAATCAAAAGTAGTCCAAAAAAAAAATAGACGAATGAAATGAAATGTGAAATGCTGTGTGTCTGATTTGAGCAAATAATCCACAGCATTAATCAGTCATGACAGGTTCAAGAAGAAAAGCAACAGTCTGTGAAAGTCTGTGTTGTAAAAGTATGTTCTCCGAGCCTTACAGTGAATAATACACCACTGTCATAGCGTCACATTATTCATTCAGAAAGATGATTTTGATTAGGTAAACTTATATGTTACAGCATCAGTTTTGCACTTTGGCTCCTGCAGCCATGTGAATGTGTAAGGAGATTTTTCAGTGTGATTCTGCATTCATGGATTACATTTAAATCAAATGCATTTTATATTTATGCACAAATATGTTCCTTCATATTGAAATATTTCTTTGTATCTGTTTAGTAAAAAAACTCCTTTATTTACATGTGAATTGCCTTGTCAGAATAAATGTTGCAAAGAACTTTCGTCTGGCTTTGAAGCCCACTAATTTGACTCACATCAGTAGGATGTAAAAAAACAAACTGTTTTATCTTTGCCTACCTTGAAAAAAAACCCACACACAACAGAGGATGTGATTGATCTATCTTTTCTGCAATTCCTTCTTTCAGCATCCATGATGTGTAACATAAAATAAAAGACTCAGGTAATTGTAAGTGAAGCTGACAACACCTTTTTTTAAAGAGCACACAGTTAATAATCTGCCCAACCAGCCATGAAATCATAATGGATCTCATTCAGGGGCCACTACGATGGTCCACTCATTATTGTGGAACCATTGAAAACATTGGTACTTCTACTGCTGCCAGCGCCGCATTAGAGGATTTAATAGAGTGAAGTGAGGCCTGCAAACTGAAAATGAAAGAAATTCTCTCATCAATCTTATTGTTGACTCAATTATCTTTCTAATTATAATTAGGGTTCACTGCTGCTCTACATTTTAATCCCTAAATGTTTTTTTTATTGTTATTATTATTTAACCAATCTGTCTCTTTTCAGATTAATACATTATACACTGTCAGTCTCAGTAAGTGGGTCCTGGACCTTCCCATTTATGTTTTTTTCTCCTTTGCACAAACAAGTGCACAGTTAAAAATATATACATTTTTTAAATTGAAGTAGCCTACTAGACATCGATATACAGAATGAAATCTGAATAAAGTTTGACAAATTAAGTTTGAAATGGCAAATTGACAAATTGAGTTTGAAAGTGTATTTCTCTATTTTCTTTTCTGGAGACAGTTTCTGCACATCTCTACACAAACAGCCAAGAGCTGCGCTGCTGCCATGATCTTGGTGGATTCTTAGTGTGTGACCCATGTCACGGGCCTCATGGCCTGATGGACACAGCTGTCCTGCCGCAGGCAAAAAAGAACAAGGAGGGATGGCGGGAAAAGATACAGACAGGAAAGAGGAGAAGGAGAGAGAGGGAGGGCAAGCATTTGTATGTGTGTGTGTGTGTGTGTGTGTGTGTGAGTGCGTGCGCGGTGGCAGTGTTGATTGTCCTCTGGCACTTTCTGGGGCATGTGCCCACTCAGCATGGCATCCCGCTTATTCAGCACCCCACGAAAAAACTCCACATAACACACAAAGTAAAGTCACACAAACGCTTGTGACACAGAAGGAAACAGCACCTCACATGTTGCTGACCGTCGCGCCCACATAGAGCAACACAGACACAGTTGGCAGGTAACACCAAGGCACATGAAACCTCACACAGGTACTGAAGGGATCGAGCGGGCAACAGCAACAGCAACATGAACATGAAACACAGTTGGCAGAGTCGCCGGACGCCATAAAGGAAGGCACACAAATATCCCATGGGGACATCCGTATCCTAAACAATGGAATGAGCAGAAATGCCACAGGACTTGGCTGAGGAAGTCTGAGAAACAAGGTAACGGTCCGCACCGAACTGGACCGAGATCAGAACTTGTCAGATTTTTATTATAAGTGGAGACACTTTTATTTGCAGGCAAGAGAAAAGTGGAGACGAAAACAAACTCAGCTTTATTTTTAGAGTTTTTACGTCACATTTGTATCTATTTTGTGATCTGGACACATACAGTAGTACATCATGACATAGCAGAGATATATTCATTTTTAATTACAGTTTGTGTCACACAATTTTACAAAATACAATGCCATATCAAACAACCCAGCAGCTGACTGTCTATATGATCTAATATATTCTCCTCAGCTCCACAGTGAGCTGTTGGCGTCTTGCTAAGGCCCTGATCAACCTCAGACAGGGCCTCACCGAGCAGGCAGGGCTGGACAGGGCTGGGGAGGCACAGAGCGCATGTTAGGAACAGAGGAAAGAGCCACTCGGACTGGAGGAGAGCCACATGTGCCGGGCCGCGGAGAGAGACTCTGACACTGCTCACGCTGTCAACACGCTGACATATACATACGCAAACATTGGTGTGGCGGTACAGACACGCACGCAGACACACACCAGTGCACATACACACTGCAGGGCCAAGCCAATTAACACCCTGCCACAGCACAGATCATATTCAGAGCAGTGGTGGAACAGGAGGGCATATGTGGATAATCATACATGCAAATGAGACGAACAAGGAAAGGCATCGAAATTCTGGCAGCAACTCGTGACAACACCTCAAAGTAGAGCCTCCAACCACTTATCAAAGATGTATATTGTTGCGTAACACCATTTGCATAATCTCATTGATAGCATTTATTTATGAAGGTTAACCCCGACTGAACCAAACAAGTGGCAACACTAAGGTACCAGTCTTGCCAATGTATCAGATACGTTCACGCTCCCACTTATCTGTCTGAGATTCATTGATTGCTAGTTACGGAAAAGACATATTTCTGTAAAAAATGACATTAAAATCACAAAAATGAAAGATGGAGCAAGTGAAGGTCTCAGGTGCAAAACCATTCTCTCTTCTTCTTCTTGTTCTTCTTCTTCTTCCTCTCTTCTTCCCCTGAAGTTTGACTCCAAAACCAGAAGATGGCAACATACCTCTGGCTGAGACACCAGCCCTGCCTCGCTGCTCCTTTACTTATTTATGCATTCACATGTTCACCTAGTGCTTCATTTATTTATTTATTTGTTTATTTGTTTATTTATTTATTCATTTACTTGCACCGCAATACAAACATTATAAGTCTTGAAGAGAGGAGCAGGTAAATATAGTGAATTATTCACTAGGCTCCTGACTTGACTACTGGTGGTTAGGCAAGATAAAAGCCAAGGCACACAAATCCCTACAGTTGGACTTGAGTGTGTGCTGTGCGCGGAGGTGTGTGTGTGTGTGTGTGTATGTGACTTTGGGTATATTCAGGTAGGTGAAGGGAGATGATGATGGATGGACAATGTAGAGGTGCAGATTTTTTCTTTTTAAACATTCAGTACAGTTGTGGAGAATGGTTCACTATTCCTCTCTGATTTTCCTCTTCTCCACCTCGTCCTCCTCTTCACTGTGTCACGTTAATTACAAAAATAAACGGATGGAGACCACTACAGGGTTTTAACCCCAAAAGGCAAAGATGTCAACGTCAGCTCTGACTTGTGCAGAGAGCGCGGCTGCCTTTCCAACAGCAGCTTCGTGCAGAAGAAGAGACACAACAGTGTGAATGGTAAATGAGTCTCTTTTCTACAGTAGAGATTCCCCCACCATACGACAAGAGCTGATCCACTTCACCCACTACTCACAGCAACGACTGTCACTTCAAACAGACTGCGCTGAGATGAGTTTATTTACCATGGTAAACAATTTAATATTTGATGTACAGTACAGTGAGCAACCCGCCCCTCATTGGTTTCCCCCCCCCCTCTCCTCTGTTTGCTTTTGTGTGTGTGTGTGTGTGTGTGTGTGTGTGTGTGTGTGTGTGCGTGTGCATGTGTGTGCTGGCATAGTCGGCGGGGCTACATGAGGCAACGAGAGCATTTGAGTGCATGCATAATCTTTGAGAGAGATGACGATGAAGAAAACATACTGGCTGCTAAGCGAACACTTTGAAATAGTGATATAGATGCTCACCGTGCGTCATCATTGTTTATTCATTTTTATGCCTTTTGAAAAAAAATAGATTTAAAAAAATAAATCTGTGCAATAGTCATGAAAAAAATATTTTAAGTGTCAGCTCATGTTTTGTTTTTTTTCCTCTCTTCAAATTTCATCTTTTCTGGAGCTGTGTTTTTTTGGTTTTATCTGCTCCTAATAACACCCACTGTGTAGGCTTGTACCATCAATAGCTTTCCAGTGAAGTAGAAAGAAGACAATAAATAAGTAAAGAAGAACAAACAGAAATGTTTGACTTGAAAATGAATGCTCTGAGCACCGCAACATAACATTAACTAACGTTTGGTGAAATCTTAATCTGTATGGTTTGACAACAGCGAAGGTAAAAGGCAAAACATGTTTTTTACAGTGTGAATAAACCAGCCCAATAATTAGATTTTTTTTTTCTTTAACACATAATTTTTGGGCAATGCAAGAATACTGGAATCTATTTACAACATCAAACACATCACTGCGTACAGATTGCTCATTGAATCCTATTTATTTTTTATGCCTCTTGATAGTATTGACACAGAGATGAGAGTTATGTAAGCGCTACAGTCATCAATAGGCATTCATCTGAAAGAAATTCCACATCAACATCAAACTGTACAGTTGTATTAAATCTCTGTGCTGAAGGAGGGGGGGCGGCGGGCGACGGAGGGGGGGTGGGGTGGTGGGGCCGCGGGGTCCGTGCCAAGACGGCCCATGAGGGCAATGTGGCACGACCAAGAGGAAAGAGCCAGTTGGATGGCTGAAGTGTAAGAGCTGGGAGCAGAACAATTACAGCAGTCACTTACCATCACAGTGTCTGGTTGAGGCAATGGCACAGCAGGACGCCGCAGGGCAAGAATGAAGCTTTCATCCAGCTGGTATCACAAGATCAAGCTGGTCATGCCAGAAATGACAAAACAATATGCTGAGCCCACTAAAAGGTTTTAAACATGTTTTTTTTCTGTTTAATAATTGAAACTTACAAATTAGAGATAGAAAGGATTCATCTGTGGTTCACAGTTATGTTAAAGGAGATTAAAGATCTACTGTAAAAAAAAAAAAAAAAAAAAAAAAGATGATACCATCTACTTCTCTTTTATCTTGTCTCTTTTTCAACCGGATTCGTCTCATCCTCAACATGTGTCATTTGGCATCTGTCACGGTTTTCAGGAAGGTCCAATAGCAGACATGACAAACATTAAAAGACCAACACGGCTGATATTTTGTCAGCTTTCAAAATAAAATGTAACATTGTACAGCTAACGAAATACTTCAGGTCCAGATGGAGAATGTGACTGGAGTGAAAAAAAAGAAGAAGAAAGAAAAAGAAAAAAAAAACTTGACTACATGTGCCAAAATAACCACCCACAGACATGGGATGGGCATTCAAACACATGGACCTACACAGATGTAAACATATAACATATCTGCATGCAAACACACCCAAACACATGCACACACACACATACACAAGAGCTGAGGCAGCTGACCGCATCTGCCCCTCGTCCTCAGGTTCAGTGGTGGCGACTCCTGCAGCCTCACCTCCCCCTATCACGTCTGATTCTCCTGGTAGGATCCATCATCTGGCTGGCAGTCTGGGTGCCAGTCAGCCTCTTCCCAGGGGAATCCCAGGCGATGGGAGCTGGGAGGCACTGGGCTGAAGCCTCCCCAGCCTCGGCAGCAGCTGTGTGGGAGACGGAGAGAGGTGCGGCACAGATGTGAGAGTCTGGAGCCAACAGAAGGTATGGCTGATTTCAACGTCGGCCATATTTGTTATTCCACCTTTTCCTGGGAGGAAGAAGCAGGCCCTTGATCTGGCTCACAGCTAAACACTTAGCTTTTGTTCCTGAGATGAATAACTGCAAGGAGAACGAGGCGTGAGGGAAAACTAGATAGAAAAGGAAAAAAAAAAAAAAGACTTGGGGCCAGAGGAGAAATCCGGTGACCAAGTGCAGAGTGAGGTTGGTCATTTTATTCCCTGCTGGGCCCATATTACGGAACCAGAGCCTGTGAGCCGTGACACACCTTTCCCTTTGCTGCGGTTCCTTGAAGCCACCGACAAACTTACACTACATCATACGCCCCTGTCAGAAACATAACAGAGCAATTATATACCCATTTATACATCTTACGTAATCTATGCAGTTTCTAGTGTGAAGTCTACGTGAAATTAAATTTGTATAAACAGAAAATAAGTTTGGATTTTTTTTTTTTAAAGAATAATTGTCTTTAATGACAGAAATGTCTACCTCTCCTGTTACATTTACTAAGGGTGGGAAGGGATTCTGCCCACCATAAACAAACTTGCTCTGCTGACTCTCTGTGGACCCATGTGATGAATAGTACCAGTCAAAAATCATCGCTAACGCTCATAACCAGATTTTCACAGGGAATTTTGCACAACTTCATTTCATAGTAACACTATCCACCTTGTAAAAATGAACACCCTCTTCTAACAGCACAAGTGAGAAATGGGATAGTCTTCCCACTGAGTTCCCAGATGTAGGATTGCCATTGTATTCACACACCCGGTGTTAGCCCAAGACGGCACCCTCAAATACAGCTCTGTCTTGGCTTTGCAGAAAAAACAAGACTGTGATATGGAAGAGGTGGCAGTGTGAAGCTGTCAGTACAAAATGCTTGTTTATACTAGAATAACCCCCAAAAAGCGCAATTTGATTCGAAATCTGACAGCCTCTTCTCGCATTGCATTTAAAAACCATTGTCCTAATAAATATTTGAGTTCCCATGATGTGCCAAATGCTGGAAAACACTCTGCGTGTGTGCGTGCATGTGTGTGTGCAGTACAGCGGAGCAGAGTACATCTGCAGTAGCAAGGAAACAGGCTGTTAGCATACAGCTTTGACAACTCCATCAGGCCAGTCTCAAGGTAGCTGTCAATCACAACAAATCATCTCATCCCTCAGCGCTGCGAGGACTTCTCTCCACTACTACACACATGACAGGCCCCTACAGCTCTATTTACCCATGCACACCCTCCTGGTGCCAGTGGATTTGTAATTAGAAAACAGGAAAAGAGAAAAGAGTCGTGGGGGTAGGTGGTAAAAGTAAGTCAGTAACAAGTTTTGGATACAAAGCAAGTGAATGGTGCCTTTTCACCAGCGACGTTGGCATTTGAAGGGCGGGTTGGCACTTGCGTGGCGGCAGTGCATTGAAAAGCGAAGGCATTTTCATTCATTCTCCTACTTAGGGGACAATTTGAGCGTGTGTGTGCATGTGTTCATGTGTGTGAGAAGGGGGGGGAGTAGGGGTGTCACACGCACACACAGTCCTGATTTGCAAGACTCATTTTCAGTTATCTATAATTAGATTAATGTGGTGATGGCATAGCACAAAGCCAGGCCCACTCCACTTCCATCTGAGAGCATATGAATTAGGGAATAAACACTTCTCTCTATTCCAGGCAGAGAAAGTGGTGGTGTGAGTGTTTAGCATACCCTTTATGATGGGGAAAGATGTTAATTGTGTGCCATTACCTCTAAACTGTTTGCTTGTTGTATTAATCACTGTGCTAATTGATGCAGAAATGAAATTGTTGCCACAGGCGAGGAAGGGAGTGAACCAGAGTCAGGGATGGCAGATAAAAGATTATCGTGGTAAACATATGGAGATGGCACCGCTTTGAAAGACTGCTCTATATGCCCACCAGCACCACATGGGATGATGAGTGGGGTGCCATTGGCAGCACAATGCAAGGTTTATGCAGAATGAAAACAAAGCATATTGGTAGGTTTGTCTACATATTTAGCAGAAGACAATAACTTACTGTAGACAGGTTATTGTGTGATAATCTAGACCCCACTATAATTGAATTCACATCATAAAATAAACATTGGCCTGTGGCAAACTGTGATTGTGGCATCTGTGTCACATGCTCATATGCTGCCTTCAAATTAGAGTCGCCATGCACACAGTATGCAATCATACAGCACATACTGACAGCTGAATTATCGTGGCCTTTTTTTTTCCAATTCCAAAGATGGTGAAAGATAATTCGGTTCTGAATTTAATCTCATCATCTTTAGAAATTAAAAATCATATACAATGTAAAATGAATAAGGAATTTTTTAACTGACCTATAGCACATTTCATATTTGGTGAAGTTTGAAGCCAGGGGCGTCACACTCGGGGCGATAGTGGGACTAACTACGTCTGCCCCCAAAGAAGACGCTTGGAATGGACTTAAAAGCTCAGTAAAAAGCTTGGAGCCTCCCGGGAGCTCTTCCTTCTCTGAAAGTAGTGCAGTGGTGCAGGGTTAAGTCTACTCCAGCAATAGGGATGGACACAGGTAGTTCATCTACAAACTTGGTACTGGTGCTGAACTTCAAGGTAATCATGTCTTCGCCATACCCTGAAGAAGTTAAATAGAAAAAAAAGAAAGAAAGAAAAGCTGGATGAGAAAAGACAAAAAAGCATGGAAATAAGTGATACCAAAAAGGAAAATAAATCGCTCAAAAATCACATTTCATTTCGAATATCATTTGATATGCACTATAGATTGACAACAATCATTAGTTCAATGATAAATTAAGCTGGTCTGCCCTCATTTTCAGACATAGCTACAGTGAGAGGATCAGAAGCAGGTCACCATTACCATTATCACCACTAAGCCATAATAAAGACCTCAACAACCATGAGGGAAATAATATTCTATACTGTCCTCTAACGCTCATACAGTAACAGTGTTGCATAGTAATACTGTGGAAAAGAGAGCAGAAATATGCCGAGATGAATTTTACATCTTTCGAATAATGACTACAGATCTTTGTTGTTATTTGTACATAAATGAGAATGGATGCAATTACCAAGAAGCAGAGGGAGGGGTCACTGTTATTTCTCATGCACAGGACCCAGAATTCTGTGCTTACGCCCCTGCTCCGAAACTTTATACATTTCACCTTTTCGGGGGACAAATTCAAAATCAAAGAATTTCCAAAAGTTTTCTGTGTGAGATTCAGCAGGTAAACGGATATGCAGGTGCCAACTTAGAGAGGCACAGGGGTTTTAATGTGTGGCTTGTGTGCCTCATTGCCTTACTAACCTCCAGTGTGTGTGCACGGGATAAACAGAGGCAGCCATTTAAAGAACCATAAGTCCATAAGGAGCAGGCAGTGAATGAAGAGATTCAGAGCGAGCTTCAGAGGCCCTCACCAGTGGACCAGCCACTGCCTCTAAACCCGCTGTGTTTTTGTATGCAGATTCCCCTTGTCAGAATTCATTTATTCAAAGGGAGTTATCGGCGAGAGCGGGTTATGAGACAAAAATAGTGGCATTCACATTCGTCTTGAAAAACATTTGGAATGCTAATGCCATGAGAACATGCCATTTATGTGCTTGTGTTTGCGTAAGAATCTGATCCAGCGCTCCGTTGGTTTGCCGGCCAAAAGGCGCAGTTCACGTAGAAAGGAGGGCACAGATACTGCTTACAGGGTTCAATGAATCTAAATCTGCTCTTGGGGAACTTCTTTTTTTTATTGCTGGGAACATTTGCTACTGGAACTCACCATATGCCGCCTGCAGCAGTTTGATCCTGTAGCAAGAGGCTAAAAAATCTATATTTTTTTTAAAGGGTCATTAGATCATTCTGATCGCAGCCAATGTTCATTCAATTGCACCCTTGTTTATCAAAATAGATGTCCTCGGTGATGATGACAAAATTGCCCATCCTAAACTAAGAAACGATAAATCTCCAGCATTTCACAATAGCCTGAACCATGGCGTCACTATCTTGTTCTCTCTGTGTTTCTCTCCCTCTCCCCCGCTTTCTTTTGCTCTGCACAGGTGGTAGGAGCTTTCTGGTAGAGTCTTTCTCATTCCTTTTTGTTCCCCTCCAATTGCTCTGATCGGGAGCTGTTGATGATGATGACAGTTCTGGCTGTCCATTGATTTGCTGTGGCCCCTAGTCGCGAGTTCACAGCAGATGACACTCTTCCTTTGGCTTTAATTAGAGCTGCCCCATCTTCTCTTCTTCCCTGCCCTGGATGTGGTTCGACACATGAACACAAAAAGCTCCTACACACAAAACTCCCCGCTAGGAAACAGCCAACACTCGCTGACTGGAGCTAGTATTTAGTGTCTTGACTACAAACCCGCGTGGTCAAGAAAGGATTTTGTTTGTAGCATTATAAAGAAACAAAGACAAGGGATGCTTATCATTGTATTCCAGCCTAGAGACACGAACATGAACCTATTAATGCACATGTGCAACAACACATACACACTCTGCCTGTTCATTATCCTGATCTATACAAGTCTAGTCTTAAAATTACTATTAAACCAGTGGGGATGGGAAATTTTATTTTATTCAATTTTATTCATCATTTTATCACCCAAGAGGCAATGCCCTCTCTGCTGTGCCAGGATATACATGGGCCTCATCTTACCATCTGTCCCAGACATGAGCCACTTCAGACCCCGGTGGGAAAGATGGGGAGGGAAGAAAGGGGGACAGAGAATCCCTGGTCTGGCCAGGGGTTATTATCTCAGTGGTCATGGGTCCTTGCACATATTTCATGGTTGCTCTCAGGGTGTCTTCTCACAGCCATTAGCAGACCAGATTCATTTAAAGCACTTGTGGGTCACTTGTGGCCTGGACGTTTCTTTGCTGTGCCAAAAAAGCAAATGAGATAAATAAGATGAGGTCTGAGGGGCCATTCAATTATGTTTGGTGCGTTTAGCACGTTTAGGTCTCCTCAACCTCTGTTAAGCTGATTTGCGTTGGATGCAGGAAATTAATGATTTCAATTATTTTTGTGATTTCTACTCCTTTTTTATGCATCAAACATTTCTTTCTTTACCTGCACAGGCAGGAGAAATTGAGCATACATCACCTGTGTGAAACAAAGCAAAACAAAATATTGCAGTTCCTGTTGCAACTTTTGCTCTTAATTTGTATTCCAAGCAGGTGAGAGTGTTAATGAGGTTCACAGTGGCATTAACTAGTTGGCTTGCAGGCTTCCTTTGTCTCTCTATGACAGTTCATCTTCAGAGATATAGCCTACTATTGACTAATTATTTCTTCATACAGCGCTGCATCTCATCCGGCCATATCAGGGTCAGGGGCTGTCACACGACAACAGTTGCTGTGGTGTGTTTTAATACGCATTTTGATATAAAACATGGGACATAAGGCTTTGTTGACGCTAGTGTGTTAAGGCCAATTGAAAATCCAGATGGCTGAAGATACCCCTGTACTGTAAGGGAGGGAATAATGCTTAAGATAACAGTAAATGAAACATGAGGAACCTTACAGTACCTCTTCATGATTATCCTGTCAAGCTATGATCTGATCTACCCTCCTGAAAAGCTTGGCCTGATCACTTTGGTCTGTGGACGATACAACACAGACAGACACACACACACACAGATCTTAAAACATGTGCTCAGATACAGTATGTAGTAATGCTAAAATCAACATGCTTGACTGCATGCTTGCAGACAAGCACATAATCAATGCAGTCATACAGCAGGGCTGACCAGTGGGGGGGCATGACCTGACAGGTGACCCATGTATGTCTCCACTAGTGCCAGAGCATGCCTGTGAGTGTGTGTATGTGTGTGTGTGTGTCTATCAGAGTGAAAGTCAGCTGGTCATCCATGCGAGCATAGTATATTTCAGTTTACAAGTTTAGCAGGCTCAGTGCACAGTACTACACTGACAATTTACAGTAAACTGCATCATGTTCTCCCACTAATTAACCGTCATAGCAGCTCAGCTCCGATAGCCCCAGACCTCTGTATCAAACCTCCCCCTGCCCACAACAGCCTAAGTTTAGAGCTGAGGACCCCCTAATGACAGTAGTAGAGCACAGAGTGGAAGTCCTGTCATAAAGCCAATCAGGGGAGTCCTTGTTGAGCCTCATAAATCTCCCACTTCGAAGGGTTACTGGGAGGTCTGGGAAGTGAAGATTTCCCACTTATTATTGCCAGGAAACCCCAGACAACCTTCCCCTTAACTGAGGTCACGCAAGGTTATGACCTTTGGACAATCATCATTGTTGTTTCAGTAACTATGGCAATCAAGCACCGCAGTGATGTGACATTCACACCGTCTGTTATGCACATCCACAGATCATGTCAGTCTTTATATAGTCCTAGAAAAATATCATTTACTCACTGTATGATTCATTTTCCTTTCAGCATGTTAAGCATTTAACTGCTGGAAGAAAATACGTAGATGTATTCATTGTTATGTCTTCAAGGAACTCATCAGCAGAAATAATACAAGCTTTGTTTTAGCTGTTATTGTCTCGACATGCAATTATATGAATGGACACCCATTTGCGTATTGGCTCAGTATATCTATGTGTTGGTGTGTGTGTGCTTGTGTGTGTGTGTGTTTGAAGACGTTGTGTTCAAAGCCCTCGAAAAGCTTTGTGCCAATGTTCCTGCAGACACCTTAACAGGCATGAGACACATTTCCAGTGGGACACCAACCATCCCTTTCTATCGCAGCGGAGAGCAATGCTCCAGTGCCAGCCTGGTGCCATCAGCACAGGGATAAGCTTTTTGACAGAACATCGACAGGCTTTCAGAGTCTCCCGAGGCCATTCCAGACCTGAGAGGATCAGCAGGCCTCCAACAAGTGGTCTTCAGGGCAGCACAGGCTCTCATACTGTGAGGGTCTCTGACAACTGAACCACAAGCAAGTAAGTGACAGGAGCCAAGCACCAATTAAAAACTGTATCAAAGGCCGCGCCGGTTTCCACAGAATTTTGTATTCAGTGCTATCATTTCAGTTTGTACCAAAATGTGACACAACACGTTGTTGTTTTTTTTAATGGCTAGAACACCATTTTAAAGGTGCCAACCAGTGTTGTGTGGTGTAAAAATAAACATTACAATAAGAAGACACAAGTGAGACATAAAGCTTAACTGGGTGAAAATATTTTTGAAAAATATTCTGATGATTGCATTTGTTTTAGAGAGACCCATTTAAAAACCACCTGCACCAAAAAATTCAAATCAAAGAATAAATAAAGCACACCTTTCACCTCTAGTACTTAAAAAGTTTCCCCCAAAAATATCAAAAACGTCTTTTTATGACTTCTGTTCCACTCCTAGTTCTTGTAACAGCCATATAGGCCATGCCAAATGTGCCCAGAAATAAGCTGGGCCTCCCCACTGTCTCTGAGATTGCCCACCCAGGAGTCTGGCACACGCCACAGCGAGCAGGAGGCCCTCTGGATTACAGTAATACACACTATCTCATAATGGAAAGCTGCCGTGCACATTTCCCTCTCTCCGCCCTCATTGTCCACACTACCAACTGCACAATCAGGATATGAGACTGTGATTGCACCCGTTAGCATCTGTGAGCTTGCTGGTGTGCTGCCCCCTGCGCCCCCACCCCCCCCGCCTCCTTTTTCTGGGTTAGGAACTGTTTGGCTCCTAAAAGGTAAAACAATCAGTAAAAAAAATAAAATTAAAAATAGGTGCTATTCTGCCAATACCTGTGTCATGACATGCGAAACTTCAACTGTAAACTAAAACTAGCTAAAAATACTTTGAACTCTTCAACACTGAGTGGCTTGATTAATTTCAGACAGCAGAGGTCACGGGTCATAAGGAAACAATGGCATGAGCATACATAACCTGAGATACTAACATGGTTAAATAAACAGTCAGGCTTGGCCTGTTTCGACCCGCCACACTGCAGACAAACTCCGCCACTTTCCCTCTCACCCTGTAATCACCAGGAGCTGTAATTAATAGGGAGGCTGACCCACGGTTCAGGGCAGTGGAGTGGACAGCCAGACAAAGTTGAAAGCCATTAAGAGGAAAGAGAGGTTGAGGGGAAGAGAGAGCCACCCAGTCCTCCCTAGGTGGCTAACAAAGGTGCAGGTGGGGCAGGGGGAGCAGAGGTAGACCACCAGGTTACCTCAGACTGTTCCTAATTGCACCGTAGAGGTAATTTACTCCACTAAGTAGCTTGCCTACAAACCCCGTTGGTGCGTGCACGCTAATCAGGCTTGATGCTCCGAACAATGGGCCATGTGCGCCTCTGAGTGTTGTGGGAGGAGTAGCGGTAACCAGTAGACCACCACTGATCAACGTGGACGAGATGTTTCAAAAGGACACAAAAGCTCTGAATGGGGAAGAACATGAGGAGAGGCCTGGGGCAGACAGACGGACGGGGAAGGGTCCGCTAAAGTTGTGGACTGGCACGTCCTCAGACCTGTATTTATCCAGGAGGTTCAAGAGGATAAAGGCGGATACAGTGACATTAGGACAGGCATACAACAGATGCTTTCTCACACATGGACAAAGAGGATTTGAGGACATTAACAAACCACAAGTCTCAGATATCCACTTTATTAAAATTATTATTACTGGCCTTTCACTTTCATTTGCTGCTCAGGCCACTGTATTGTGTTTCATTGAAGTACTTCAAAAACTTCAGTGTCTACTTCAGTAGACAAAAACATAATAAACGTATAGTAAAAACAGTCTTCAAGAGGACTACCTTTGACACTGAAGACGATGTTTGTGTTAGCAGTTTCTGCTAACCGCTAACGTCTAAATCACAGTAATGTAACGTTGTTGCCACTGATGCTCGTCCTTGTGGCTTGTAGAGGTGTTAACCAGCACATTTTCTAGCCATCAAGGCTTATATAACATAACATAATAAAACAATTTGTCCTCATTAGAGCAGCACTGCCCCCCACTACACAGGAGCTTTGTTGTTCTTTCGTATGATATATATATATATATATATGTACATCGCTAACAAGCCAATCAGGCCTGCCAACAGAAGTAGTGGAAGCACAGACAGCCATTAAAGGCCCGGCCCCAGCTACAAAAACAAAACCTATCCACCTGAGACCACAGAGGGACAGGATGCAGGCTACTTATAGCAACCCAAAACCAACCCACAAGAATAGCAGGAAAAACGACTCGGTATGGGAGCTGCACCAAGGCTTTTGAAGTGCGCCACCTCTAAACTATTCTAATACACCACCCCGGCATCTTTGAAGGCAGGTTATCCTCCATGGCCGTGTGTCCTGTTGTGGACGAATTGTTTCCTCTTTCAGTTTGCCTTTATTTCCCCGTAGAAACTGACACTGTTTTATTGTTCTCCTGGGCCACACTGTTGATCTAGGGGAGCGCAAGTGGGAGAGGACCGCTCGCTGTTCTCCTGTTGGTCAGGGAGGACAGTGAGTTAGTCACACAGGTGATGCAGGCGGTGGTTATCCCAGCAGAATCTGCAGAAGGATGACCCCCCACTCACTGCTGCCATTTCCTCTATCCCCAAGGTTGTGACCTCACAATGCCCTCTCGCCTAAGAATGGACCATTAGAGTAATTAATCAGTCAGTGGTCAGTGATGTCATTGCACAAACATGTCACAAAGTATGGGCAGAACTGTGACATATTTTGTTGTTTTTGCTGCCGCTGCCGATGGTTCTGCTCGTAAAACACTCCAGATTTACGGTGAGGGAACATGCACCTGTCACCACAAGCACGGCACAAAGAAAAAAAACACAGACTTTCAAAAGAAACTGTGAAGTAAACGCATCATGCCTGAATTTAAGGTACAATTAATAGCTAATTCATCGTCGTGAGGCAGTACATTGGTTTCACTGCTGACAGAATAGGCCCTAAAAGGTAATAAAATATAAATAAAGTGTTGCTTTTATTACACTCCAACAAAATGCACCATACTCCCGGGGAAAGTAATAGAGGTGATGCTGCATGCTCTACAAAAATGTGTATTATACATAAAGAAAAGATGTTTTCACCTCGCTGCCAAGAGCATCGTGACTGAGTATTATCTGTGTAATCTGAGACAGAGGTACAGTACATGTGCTTGCCCTGTCTCCTGTGGAGA
The DNA here is from genome assembly GCF_045865225.1 of Trachurus japonicus. Taxonomy (NCBI): domain Eukaryota; kingdom Metazoa; phylum Chordata; class Actinopteri; order Carangiformes; family Carangidae; genus Trachurus; species Trachurus japonicus. Next base: position 21,729,496 of record NC_140927.1, read on the forward strand.
AGGAGAGCTCATTTTAACACTCAATATCAGGGAATCTAATTGCACCTACAAATCGTTCCTTTTGGCTTAGGTCTGTGAAACACGTCTATGGCAAATAGTGTCATATCAGAGCCCTATCAGACTCATTACAGGCACCGTTTCAGAGGCTTAGACGCACATCAGCAACAGAGTGACACAGAGTCTGATTTACCGTCTGCAGGAGGTTTATGTTCGGCATAATCCAGAAACAAAAAATGATTTTGAATAGTTTGTGTAAAAACAATTAAATTGATATAATTAGTGTTTACAACTATTATTTTTCATATTCTAATATTCTTTTATTTTCTTTATTTATATTTTCATATTAAACAGTCAGACTGTGTTAATCAGTCACATACTGTTTTAGCATTTTTCCAGTTTAATTATCTACGGTAAGTCAGTTTTCTCATTCCTCCGTTTTTGTTTATATTTGGCTTTATTTTCATAATGATAATTCAGGCTAAGAAGAGAGGGTAGTCTCTTGCCTATTTTATTTGACTCTGCACTGTGACGCCTGTGGCCGGAGCGAGGGACGACTTGTGAGTGACACTGAATGAGGAAGGCAAAAGCCGTATTTCAAAAGCTCTGAATACACAACGAACTGTAAAATTCTTTAAAAGACTGAATAACTGACATCTGCACAAAAGGCTTTCCCCATCATGGTGCAGTAAGATTTCATTTAAATTTAACCAGTGAGTGTTTTTGATGCAGTGAGAGCTCACTCACCGCTCACTTAAAACTGTTCCAATACACTATAGGCATCACCCTCACCCTCCTCTCGTACACTATGGCCAGAGAAAGCTCTGGTATTTCCTCTGAGGAGTCTGCTAACGTGCAGACCAGCACTGATTCTTCTCAGTGCACAGGCACTGGAACAAAGTGCAGTCTGAATGCTCACTAGAGCCAAAAATATCATATTTGATTTGGATAAAAGGTTAATATGTCTCACCTCTAGCAGCTATGGTGTTTACATTCAGCACAGACACTGATTGGTCTTTTATGATTAATTTCCGTTGCCTCATCTGAGAAGCCACTTCCACTTTTTCCAGTGTTTCTCCTTTGTTCACATGCACGTCTCCCATGAGTGTCCTAAGACATGCAGTCCTACAATCAAAACATTAAATGCATTATTTTTTTCCTTCACAACTATCACATAGAAAACATGCAGATACTGAATAGTCCATAGATTCTATCTGAGAGTTTTGGGCTCACACTTTTCTTAGTCTAGCTCTCAAAGAGTATTTAATGTCTGCACTGGAAAGACATTAAAGCGAAGGGAGAGTGAGAGAGAATTGCAACTGTGGTGTGCAGAATCATTGAAAATTTCCCATCTTTACACAGTGGCCTGTTGGACAATCTGTCATACTTAGTGCAGCAGATCAAGACTCTAAGCCGCTCTAAGAGTAGCAGTAGTCAGTCTTTCACCATATTACAACAGTTCTTCAATAAAAGGATTTCTTTTCTACAGAAAGCTTTTCTTTTATCCAGCATGTCTGGCTAGGAGAAAAAAATTACAGCGAGTGCAATGTGCATAGAAATCTGCTCCAATCTGTTCCTGATGCAGTAAATAACAGGCGAGATGGAACAGAACAGACTGTCTTGAAAAGCTGTTAATTTTCATATATTTGTGTGAACTTTTATTTTGATGCATCATGCTGAAAAATGTTTTTATTAGCTGTCTCGAGGATTTTTTTTCTAAGGACACATCAGAATATGGAGCTGCTGTTTCGCCATCTGAAACACAGCACTGGTGTGCACGGAAAAACTATGGGGAAAATCTGTCATTGCATGACTCCTAACCTTTGTGCAGATAAATTTTGCTTCAGTACTTGTTGGGCAGCAAATTGTCAGTCATGTAAATTAAGAGAACTAAACAACAGAACTTAAGCTAATGGAGTATTGCTTGCAGTAATGACAAGAGATGAGAATAATGGATTGTTAGTTTGCTTCATAATGATGCTAGATATCCGGGGACGTGTAGATAGGCACATTAGAAGTCAAAGACTGTTCCAGAATAATAGGAAGGCTCAGAGATAATGTACTCGCACAAGGGGGCCTCGACATTAGCAACAGCCCAGCAGGACTCGGCTTGCACGTGTGCCAATGACGCATTAAATCCCTCAATGACAAAAGATACAAGAAAGGTAACTCTGTAGGCATATTGTTTTGCCACCATCATACACCCGACACCATACTGTATACATGCAAGTAACACGCAGGGATGTTGAGGTGGTTAGTAATTGCATAGAGCAGGAAAGAGCAAGAAAGAAGTGGAAAATCACATGTTAATGTTCATCCTTTACTCTAGATTGTCTGAAAGCACAAAACAGGAGAAAATGACTGATAGAAATTATTTGTCACCATTTTGAAACAATTATTTTTTTTTAAAACAAATAAATAAAAGAATAAAAAAGCTACTTACGAGAGTCAAGAATCTTTAATCAGCCCTCACTGTGATGAAAGCACAGCTCCAGCATGAACCTAGCAAGATGAAAACAGGAATAAGACAAAAGAACAAAAGTACAGATGATATTAACTTCTGCTCAAATGAGCACAGTGGGAGAGCACACAAAGTATTTAGCACCGTTATTTCTGTCTTTTGATGTTGTTTGTCAAATCACAGCATCTACTGCAGTATTTAGTGGCCTAAACCTCGATCTTCCCTGATGGCACGAGTGCAGGGCGAGTGTAATGGTGGCCCTCTTCCTTCATTAGATATTAATTTATTCATTACATGTTAACTCTGGTAGACCTTGGAAGGAGATTCCAGGTGACTCTTCTTCATTTGGTCCCCACTGCTCGCCACTGGGCCCGGGAAAATCACAGTAATGCCACACAGTTGGGGAAGTGGAGAGCAAATTATTCAGCTCCATAGAGAGGGACTCTGTGGTAAACACACGGTGGGACGCTTGTGCTGTCATAATTAAATCTTCAAATCCAGGGTGCTTCCATTTTAGTACACAAACATGCGGTTTGGTAAACACCAGCGAGCAGAGGCCCTGAACGATTATGGTATGTGCATGAGAAAAAAAAGTACATACCCAATACTACATTCATGTTGTAAGTAGACAAATGCAAAAATGCACTGTGTAAATACAAAGGATTCAAGTTTTTTTTGTCAAAGATCATTTTTATTAGCTTCTCCTTTTATTTATTTCGTTTTCACATTGGATAAATATGAATAATTCTTGAATGCAGAAAAAGAGCGTCAGTAATCGGGGAATGGAGGGAGAGTAAAGGGTGGAGACTTTGTAACTTCCTCATACGAGAGCAAAAGAGCTCTCAATCTTCAACCGAGCCGTGCCAGATCAGAAAAGCATCAATCCCGGCTTCTCTCAGTGGCCCGTCAATGGGGGAAAATCCCCAGTGAACAAGCAGCCTGGCTAATCCACAGCTAAATGACACCTCCAGACACTAATGCCCAGACTGACCACAGAAGCAATCCGCGGCGACTCCTCCACACATATACCCACTGATGCTTTTCAGCTCAGGGAACTTAAAAGGGCTGGGGCTGTCTCTGTCTCTCTGTGTGCCACCTGCTTAGCATCCCCGCGCTGCAAGCTGCTATAGAGAGACATCTCCGGCAGAGGAGAAAGGCCCATTGTGTCCAGACGCCTTTGAGGGCATTGTTCTGCTTCACTGAGGCCAGGCCGACATCTGCACCATTCACACTGAAGGAAGTTGTAATCACTCCCCTGCTCTTAGCTCTGTGGCTCCAACTTCATACCAAGAAGGCTTGTGAAGTTGGGCCTGTGGTAAACACCAAGGCGAGAGGAGGGGGGCAGTGGGTGTATAGGATTTGGAAGGGTGGCTGTTTTTGTTGAGAGGCATCAGTTTAAATAGAAACTCTTACATACCCCCATACAGGCCCCCTGATCCCTACCCTCCCTTCCAACCCCCAACTCACCCAAGTACACTCGCTCTCTACAATACAAAGCTGGCAACTGATTTACAGAGTTACCACTCCATCAAAAGCACTGATTAACTGCTTGTCTTTCACAAGTAGGGCAAAAGATTTCAAATGTGTCCGCGTGTAAAGTATAAAAATGTGCAGCCGCTGCGTTTTCAAAATGCTCCTTTGCTCTCTTTTCATGAGTAAAAAAGAAAGAAATGGGGAGGGGAAAAAAAGAGGCAGTGAAAGGCAGGATTGTTTCAGTGGTCAAGTTGAGAAAGGGTTTTGTGTAGTTTTCATTTACATATAATTACACTTTAATGGAAGTCTGACTAGTGTGGGGTAAGAGGCTGGCCACGCGGGCGGCTGGGGAGACCCCCTATGATACAGGATGACAAGCTGTAGCGCAAACTCCATCTCCGGCTAATTAAACGAATCAATTAAGAGACTATTGTTGTAACTGTGTAACTGATGTTCTGTAGTGGTGAAAATGGTCCCTTGGGGAGGTCTTCCAACCATATTAAAAACCCTATCCTCTACATCTCCATCTGATACCAATATAGACACTTATTTGCGCCTTGCTGTCATGTCATTGGAGGCGGGCACATTATGGAAATTGAAACGGAGGGGTTGAGGGGAGCAGGACTGAGCTCAGTGTGAAGCGGCGAGGTTCACTTCCCATCACCCTCCAAGGAGAACTCGCTTCAGCAAACTCCAAAGTCCCTCAAAGTTCCCTAATAGCAGAGCTAGAGCAAGCACACCCAGCTGTGTGCATCCAGTCACTAGGTAAGGGTCGCGCAATTAGCATACTCCTCCCTGCCAGGCGAGTCGCATTGATGCAGATAAATTATCATATTAGATTTACCCTCCTCAGTTCAACTGATTGGCTCCCAAATTGTTTTAGATGGCCGTCATTAATCCTTAGCATAGGCTAAGTGCTTTGGCTTCAGATCTGATTGCGTAGAGGCGCCTGGGGTCAAATTAACAGAATACTAATGTCTGAACTCTATCTCATTTGCAGTGTCAGGATGCTGCTTCTATTATAGGAAACAGGAAAGAGTCAATTGCCATTTATCTAATGTAGGATTTGGAAACTCTCAAGACGATAATTGAGGTCCAAGGTACGAGCAGAGATGATGTTATCAAGTCAGCTCTTTCTCAGTAATTGCTATACAGTTTATATATATATAAATATATATAAATGTACTGTATGTGTGTGTGTATGTGAGAGAAAGAGAGGGAAAGATAGCTAAGAAATTATCAAAGTATACCAAAGCATATAAGAGTTTCAAAGACAGCCAGAAAAAATGTGATACATCCATTGCAGCAACTATTATTTATATTTTTCCCCTATGTATTCTAATGAGCGGGATCACGTTTCAGCTGTAAAAAGATGAAACAAAATAGTGTTACTGTTCAGAGAAATTGAATATATTACACATTTCTGCTTGGATAACAACCCCACCCACCACCTCCACCCCACCCCAGCAGCTTCTGACTATGCCTGTGTGCAGGGAGACTGACAGATTTATGAACAGAGCAAATCTGAGGACTTGACGGAGGGTCCAGTGGATCCGTGTCACTCCTTTGTCTTTGTAAGCTGACCCTGTTTGTTTAAGGCCCACAGTGCTGGCACCACATGAGTGGAACGGTGCTGCCTTGGCGCCTCAGCCGTCCCGGCTCCTGTGGCCAAAGTCAGCACTGGCATGTCGTTGGGACCTTCTGATGGAGATCAAGGGATTATCCCCCATCTCTCACACACACACACACACACACACACTGAGAAATCACATTCATTATATTTACACTAATGTGTACCCCGTACACCCAGAAAATCTCAAACAACACAGACTGAAACATAGTCTTGAGTGCCTTTTGTCGTCCAACTGCACAGACAAGTCACACAGAGCCCAGAGAGGAGCAATCTGAGCAGGGGCATCAGATTCCTTAAGAAGCAGGTGATAATGTCTGAGTCTGGGGCCGTCTAAAACAGCACAGACACAGTAGCCTATAGATGAAATATCAGTCATTACCCAGATCCCAGACAAAAATACACCAGGGGGTCTCTGCATTGAGATTGTAGGTGCACAAAACACACACACACACCATGCAGCCACACAAGAGTTGTTTTACATGTGACTTTTTTTTATCAAGTTAATGAAAACATATTCATTACATTTTTATCCTTGCATCAGTTAAAATATCGCATTATGTCAGTCTTCTCCAAACAGATCTTTAATGTGTTACTGTACCTCCAGTGGTGTCTAGTCAAAGGTTTTATGTTGCAAGGTTTTACTGCTATCTCATTGTTATGTGAAATAACAGTACCAACACTGTGATAAAATATCTTGTGTTTTGTGTTTCTTCAGTTGTGGTAGTTTGCTGTGTTTATTGAATACACTGGGGTATAAAGAGAGTATAAAGCTGAATACAGCATGAACAGGCTGAACACATAAAAACATGAAGAGCGACCTACACAGATGATTAATACAATATCTAAAGAAAAAGACGTGGCAGTGCTGGCTCTCTGTGGTGCGGCAAATAATAATAGGAACGGGAAAAAAGTAACAGAAAATAATGAGATAATGTCAGAATCACAACTTGAACAAAAGTACATTTAAACAGTCTGTAAAGGGCATTTCCTCCCAGCTGTGTTGCCGAGGTCTGGAACTACATTCATTGTCCTTCACCTGGCTTCAACTGCATGAGCACATCTATGTGTGTGTTTAGGTGTGTTTCTTTCTTTTTGCCTCCCAAGTCTCTCTCCCCGCCTCCCTCATACCTGTCATCTGGCAAGGCTAACCCCTGGTAGCTCCCCGCCAAATGCGCACACGTACACACTCGCACACACACGTTGTAAATCCCCGCCAAATGCCCGCCCTTCCAGCCCCCTCACACGGCAGCCGGTGTCAGCGAATCAGCTGAACCGTCTCCGCCCCGAGAATAACCCCATGACAGACAGCCCTAGTGGCCTCCCCTTGTCAACGCAGCCTGCCCGCCAAAGCTGACAGCCAGGGCACAGGGTGGACAGGCTACTGTACGCAGGAGTTTACACTGGGTTGGGCCCGGAGAGGATGGGCCCTGGGGTAAGGATAGAAGAGGGAATGGTGATATAAGTAGAGATGGGATATAGCCGGGGATGCGGATAGGGGTTATGTGAGTACAAAGGCAGGGCCAGAAAAGAAGATAGGGCTTATCATGATGCTAAAGCTATACAATAAGGGTATATGAGCAGGGTTTATGATGGGAAATGGGAATATAAGGCCTGGTCTTGAAACTTTCTTCAAGCCGGGTTCTCTTTTCACTCTACAGCTTGGAATAAAAAAGAGAAAAAATAAAATAAAGAGCTCCAATACATCAGGAAACAGGGATTATAATTGCAGAGGTCAGCTCCTGTCAAGGTTACTGCAGCATTTGGTGTATAGCACTTGGCTGGCAGAGTTGAGTGGTCAGTCCCTGCAGGGTGAAGAGTGGAAGGTTCGGTTTGGCCCACAGCCTGAAGACTGTCATTCTTCTATCCTCTCTACAACAATTCAGATAAGAGGCAGACTACTCTTACTTCTCCTCTGACAAGCCCTCATAAGGAACCCTTACACATTCAAAGCAAAAGTGGAAAAAGAAAATCATGTTGCATGATGTTTTTGTTGTGTTTTGACAGATAGTTGACGTCCCATTTATATTTAATAATTTGGCTCAGCTTGAGAATCATTCTGCATTGGAAAAAAAAAGAGGCATGGAGGAACATTATGATGCATTTGTTTCAAAAGTGGGACATGGGTGACAAGACAAAAATAAGAACAACGACTTCATCTTCCCAAGTCTCTCTGTCATGTGGATGATGATTCCCTTTCTAGCTGCTTCTACCAACTGAGCACACATGTGCACGCAAGACGCACATACATATAAAATTATTCATTTTGATTGATGATTTCTTAATCAAGGCATGCATATACCATGTGGTAAGATGACTTCTCATCCCAGTTTGAAAATGTCTCATCTTTTACTGGGTTGCTTATCACTTCAGTAGCGAGCAATGAAACAATGTGCAGCCCTGCAGCGAAATAAGGAGCACATCCAGTCTCTGAATGGTAATTCTTTTACATAAGAACAAGAGGGGATATTGATATTCTGTTATACTGGTATTATTTTAGGTTAGATAACGCTAACTAGATGGTTGCTTAAAAGCAGCTGTGATGAAATCATGTTTGTACCCTTTGATCATTTTTTTACTAACTGTGCTAGCAGCTGCACTCCACATTTACCATAAGAATAAGAACAGCAAGGCTTCTTAGATGAAGACCCCAAAGTATGTTTTTTTCAGGGAGGCATTACAGTAATTCTTGTTTGTTGTTGGGGGTTTCTGAGAACTTGCCCTGTCTGAGCCTTCCCTAACAATACTGTTAGAAGAAAAAGGGCAGGAAGTGTGTCACAGGCATATACAGTATAAAAGCAGTATAAAAGACTGAGCAGCACGAGGCTTCGTAATATAGAGCTGCTGCTGAAGACGGCGCTTCAAATACAGATGTAAAATCAAAGGGGAAATCACTTATCGTGACTGACATGGTTTTTATCTGCAGAATATGGATATGTAGGTCTGCGCTAAGCTGACTGCAAACCTGCGACCCAGGAAGCATAAAGATAGAAGAGTGGGAGAAAGATGGTGATTCACTGCTTACTGTATGAAGCTACCACACATTCACACACGCACAGAAATACACATAAACACATGCATGCATGACCACGATCACGTATGCCCACTGCAACGCAACACACACACACACACACACCAACTGTGTAGATAAAAAGGGATCGTCACATGACAGATTCCCAGCAGATTGTACACGCAGAGATCTTAGGTCTTAGCTTCTGTGCCTTTTGACTTGAAGCACATACAGAAAGAGTGCACCCTCACAAACACTGGCTGCAACCAAAATTAAAATTCAGGATCAGGATCTTATGCTCAGTCAAGACATATCTCAATTTTCAAGGTGCAAAAAAAAAGAAAAGAAAAACCAAAAAAAATCTTTCTCAGAGATGATGTAAGTTATATTTGAGGAGTTATTTCACCGAGGTTCCTTTGAAGCTTTCCTTGCTAGTGAGCTTTGAAATAAATCCCAGTGCTCCTAATGAAGCCATCAGATAGATAGATAGATAGATAGATAGATAGATAGATAGATAGATAGATAGATAGATAGATAGATAGATAGATAGATAGATAGATAGATAGATAGATAGATAGATAGATAGATAGATAGATAGATAGATAGATAGATAGATAGATAAAGAACAATCATGCCTTTTTGAGTCTATCCAGTAAAGTCCTGATTCTTCCAAAAGTCTTGACACAAATCTCTTAATCCCTTCGATGTTTATGTGAAATGGTGCCACAACAGTGGTGAGACCAACCAGGCTGCTTCACTGAACTCTATATTTGGCAGAGGGATGGCATTTACCTGGATTTTATCTCTGAAAACCCTAGATCCTCCCGCTGTCAGCACGAGTGTAACAGCGACCCGTGACTGTAATTCTAGCATCAATCATTCCTTTGTTGAGCTTTTAATGAATATGCCCCGGGAAGTTGCGTCCCTTAACTTATGAAGGACTGAGAGTGAGAGGAGCATAAGGTTTGGGCAAGCAAGGCAGAGCAGAGAGCAGTGGGACTACACGGCTTAAGCCAAATACATATTTATGAGTAGCATCCACCCACAAGCCTGACTTTTCAAACCCAGCCAAGCTCAGGCAGGCATGCAGGCACACAAGCTGGGCCAGAACAGGGCAGGCTGATTGGGCCAGAATCGGCAGGGGTTTGGGTCTCCACTCAACTTTGTTTACGTACTATTGTGTCCTCTTCTTCCTGTGCCGTTCCAATTATTTGGCTGTATGCAGAAATACAGAAAATAAATATTGTAGCTCCTGCAACCTTTTCTGTAACGGGTGTTAAGGTGGGCGGGAACGGGGGATGAAAGAAGAGTCGACGGAGGATCTTGGAGAACTTTTTTTTTTTCCAGCGGATTGCGAAGGTGTTCATCCTTCGAATATATATTCTTTTAACCACAGACTTTCCCCTATTCCTGCTGATATTTCTCCTCCCTGTGATCTTTTGACCTTTTCCTCTTCTTCAAGGTCATTGGGTGAGTGCTTAAGATCTGGAAGAAGCAGCCATGTGCTCTGATAGCAGCGACCTGGTGGAGCAGTGCAGTGGATCGGTTATCGACTGGGGCCCATCCAGTATGGCTGCAACCACCACAGTTTGGTCTCCTTCACCCACTTCTTCAAGGCTGCCTTTAATCTCTCCCTGTGCCTCCCAGTCCACCCCTTTGATGTGGTGATGCCCTTCCTTCACTTACTCAATATTTGATCTATCTCACTTCATACTGCTAAATCCAGTTGAAGTAGATTCACATAGACAGGGTCCTCCCTCTCTTCTTCTAGCTTTTCCTCGTCTTTCGTACTCCTCTCTCATGTTGAACAAAATGACCACCTAAACCGACAACCGAAAATCGCTTTTCCCCCCGTCATGAAACAAGGAGCCGAAGTTAGTGTTAATTGATAGAGGAGTCAATTGCGTCCGCCTCGAAACAAAGTACGTATGGACTCGGATGGACGTGTAAACAGGTTGAAATCCACGCTGCTCCTGTGCACAGAGCTCTCTCTCCCTCACACACACACACACATGCACAAACACATTGCTATGTCTTAATAAAAGTCAACCAGCTGCTGTGCTCCCACCCACCATGTTAAGCCAGAGGTGTAAGTATCAACTCTCATCTCCTCCCTGCCTGCACCCACAGACGAGCCTACGAAATAGAAACAAGATACAGAATTACTGCCTGTTTACTTCAACTGGAGACCTAACACATGTTGTGTGGGAAGATAGACTTTGTTGTCAGCATGAGAAAGAAAAAGAGAAGGAAAAAAAAAAGAGCCCTGGCTGTATTTCCATAAACATAACAGATGTTTCACAATATAACAGAGCGAATTCTGAAAGCATGCAGTCCCTATCACACAGCTCACAGGCCACTGTTGACTGGCTGTGTGTATATAATTGCTGTCTCTTTATGGTGCGCAGTAGTCGGTGTCAGAGAGTGACCCCGCGGCCCATTCCCAAGTCTTCTCTTCGTCAGGATGGCGAGGAGACATCTACCATATGGCCTAGCCTTCTGCATCCTTGTCCCTGCATAATCACAAGACCAATACTGTATGCAGGGCAACAATTCAACTGAAAAAAAAAAACCACACACACACAACAGAGCCTCTGTAAGAACACATCCTATACACTGAGAGAGGCAAGTGAGCTTTCCATTGTGTCTTGATGGTTTGAATAGACCTGCTCTGTGCCAATTATGATGAAGAAAAGCCCAAACTCAAACAGACAACCGTAAAGAAAACAACAAACAAGCCCCAGATTTGTTTCAGTCATGACTCGGTTCAGTGAGGCACTCTCCCTCCTACTTAACAGCAATCAGAGATTCCTTATTACAGAACAGAGGGTTTGTGTAACACTGAACTCAAACCCTCTACTATTCTGTGCCACATTAGTTCCACTTAGTTGGGTCCCAATGACCTATTCAATGTAAATGCACTGAGCAATAATGAGTGGCGGGCTGCAGCGGTCCTTTAATGGGTGAGTACGTCCAGGGAGAGTGAAATGACAAGGCAGAAACAGAGGGAGAGGGGTTCAAGGCCTTTCAGGATGCGGGTGTTTAAGCAGGGTAATGATGGGAAAGTAAAGGACTTTAAAGGAATAATTAGGGCTAGATAAGAAGAAGGCCAACCATGTCTCAACAGACACACCTTCAGACTCATTAAATAAAAGCAGTGTCAGTCTACCATTAGGGGCACACGGGGTGACTGGTGGTTTTCTAAACTCTGATTTCAACAATAGACAACAGAGAGCGAGAGAGACGAAGGGGAAGAAAGCGTCTCTGTTACTGTAATGACAACAGGATAGCCTCAAAGGTAGAAAGACCCGCGAATCAGCCCGAGTCACGCCTCAAAGCTACCCGCACTGTTTTGATTTTTAAAAAACGCCGTTTACGCAAGAAAGGACTCAAATTAATGAGTGAGGTGAACAAATGAGAGCATCAGAGACATATTAATGACTTAGGTGTTAAGAGGAGTGTGACAGTCTCTTCTTTTCTTCAGCTCAATTTGGCAAGAGGAGGTGTTGAGGGAAACAGGCTTTTGACATAGTGCCATGTCGGCAGCCAGAGAGTGTTAGAAGAACTTGACTCAATCTGTTACGCTCTGGGACCGCCTCTCTTAATACTGTTTTTGCTTAATGGCCCGAGGTGTGCGTACGTCTGCACTGTGTGTGGAAGAGAGGGTTCATCTATCTTTTTCTCATTTTGTGCATGCACGTGAGCGTGTGTGTATATGTGTGTGTATGTGTATGCAAATGTTTGTTTTGTTTGTATTTGGTGATGAGGGTGTACCTGTAGGTCCTTAGGGTGTTGTTTGATGCTAGGTAGCACCTGCAGATGCCAAGTTCAACTCACTGGACTCTCTTGTTTCCTCTCCCTCCTCTCTCTTCTCTCTCTCTCGCCCTCCTCTCTCTCTCTCTCTCCTTCTCTCTCCCTCTCTCTCTCTTTCATACACCTCCCGTCTCTCTCCCCATCAGAATCCCCTTGTAGAAGCCAGGAGACAGGACTGTTACCTCTGAGACAGACACCAAGCAGATCTCAGGTTGAGCTCCCTGTTACCATGCGGCAGCCATTGGAAACAGATGGTCTCCAAACAGCCTGTCATGTTTACTGCTGCTGCCATAAAAGACAAGAGTCCAACAACACACTCCCTCAGGAGCCCCACGGGATCGCACAGGGGCCCGCAAACAGCTGCCTGGGAGTGAGGGTGGAGGGTGGAGGGGGCTGCAGCATTGGCCCACGTATGGACACACGCACTCACACCTTCAACTGACTCCTACCTTAACTACCATCCAAATGCCTCTATTATCAAACACTCACACACACACTCGCTCTCTCTCACACACACACACACCTACATAGTGACACAAACAGCCAGGCGCGCACTCCAAATGTCCTCCGCCAACCCGTCCGGACATGCTACATTTACTGCAATTAAACAAGCATGCCATTTGAATATCTGATGACACCTTGCAACCTGCTCCATGGGCTCTGAATATAATGGTGTCCCTGTGGAGCCCGGGAGAAATTGTCCATGTCACAGTTAATGAAGGGAATTTGCATTGTTATCTCAATTAAGGGCAGTGGAATAATGAAGCTCACTTCTGAATTAGTTAATCGACAAAAACTTGTACAAATGTGTTTGCATGGCCCATAGGTATGGCCCGCAGCTAATGTATATTCTTCAGGGTTAGCAGGGTTACGTCAGACGGAGGTTGGGGGGGGGGCAGACGGTAATGAGGCAGGTGCTACCGGACACTTCTCTTCCTCTCCTCGGGAGTCGAGATGCTACTCTGACCTCCCAACGCCTCATCCTCCGTCTCTTCCTCCCTGTCTCGCTCACACCACGTCTCCCTCACCTCTCTCCATTAGCTCTCTCCCCAGTGCCCCAGTCTTTCACTCACACGCCACATCAAATACACACGAACCACCAGAAACAGGTAGCAGATTGGAGATACAAACCCAGGTGCTTTGCCCCCACCACATCCACCCTCCTTCTCCATCCACTCCTCCTCTTCCCTCAGGACATCAACTCTGACCCTATAGCTCAACTTTTTGTATACAGATACCAGTAGACGGTAAGTGATAAAAGAAGGGGAAAAAAATGCTCAGGGAAAAAAAGAAAATATCTATTTTCTGTGAGTATTGTCAAGTGCAAAAAAAAAAAATCTCAGCTTTGGCACAAGAGGATAATGTTGAGTTTGGGCTTCTCCATTGATCTGCTGTGACAGTTTAAGTGGCTGCTTTGGTTCGGTGTGAGAGGAGTGTATTCTTGTGTTGAAGTGTGTGTTTGTAGAGAGTGACTAACGGCCATCACTAAAGGCTCGCACAAGTGCTCTCCTGCGCTGGGGGCCTCAAATGGCCAATGAATTATTTATAACAGCAAGGACATGAGTTGATGTCAGGGTAGAGGAGGGGTGGCACACAGACACAAACACCCATACACACACACACACATATTACACACTAGCTCACAAACAAACACAGTCTTAAACACACACGTGCATGTACACACACACACACACAGTATGGCCTCTGAAGGGGGTCAGTGTGCCAGACTGGCACAGGCTAAGCAGACAGCTCATAGTCAAAGTGCGCTGTGGGACAGTGGGGAGAGGAGGACCGGTCAGAGGGGAAATGGAGGGTTTCATTGCTGTTCTCTGCTCAATCTACTAACTACTGGAGCTCAAGGGAACGGAAGAAAAGGAGGACACAAATAAACCACGACTCCATGTCAAAGAGCCTGTTACAGCAACAGCACAGACAAGTATCATAACACTTGCCCATCTCCCCATGAGGATTAAAATACACTTTGAAAAATGAAAGACATAAATAAGAAAAGTGTAAATTTAACGGAAGGGTTATATATCTTATAATGTAAAGTCTATGACATAACACATCTGTGTCACTCATGACAGACATTCTGTCTTGATAGCTTCAGGATAAAAGCATCATTACTGTGAAAACTATCTGGTAGCTATAAATTGTGGCCCTTATGATAATACAAGCTTTACTGTAATATTTGCTTAATTCATCGGTTGAACATTTTAATTTTGCAGTAGTTGCAGTAGCAAATAACATTACAATTCTTTAATTAAAAAAAAGAAAAAAACATGGCCAGAGATGGCAACATTTATTTTCTCTTCCTCCACCCTCCCTTTAAGCTTCTGGTATAGCTGGCACTGAAGGCATGTGTGTGCATAATAAAGACTGGAAAGTGAAGGAGAAAAAAAAAACTTTCACACAATTACTGTTGAATTATAGCAGATTAAGATACCCTCAGCATATTTCTGGACTAAATCCTTCAGTATCAGAACTGACATATCTGAATATAACAAGAGGGATTAAGCCAAACTCCTGCCTAGTCTGTATCTCTCGCTCTCAAAACACAGACTCACACACGCAGAATTATAATGTTAATCTATGAAGTCATGGTAAACCCAGAGATCGGTGGTACATGTGATAACTTGTGCAAACAGTGACACTGAATTTTCTAAATTAAAAAGCTCTTTTCCGCTATATAAAATGGACTGTTTAATTATAGGGGGTGCAAAAACCTAAGCTATAGGTTTAGGCCCAATCTGCTATGCTTCCAGATTTTCTTTTCTCTTCATTTCATGTTAAAAGGACATTTTGGTCTAATGCTGCCCAAAATGTACTTTCTTCTGCATGACGTGAACAAAATAGTGAAGCTGTTTTTATTTCTCTGCCCATCCTCAGTTTGTCAATAACATGTTTGCTTTCTTTTTTTGTGTGTCAAAAGTTTGCACTCCTGAAACACCCTGTGGATGGTAGAGGTCAAAGGAGACTAACTCCACTGCTTGGAGCAGATATGAAATACACATTGGACTTTCAAGTGAAACATAAATCCACAACCCAACCTGCCTTGTGTCAACAGTCCAGGCTGCTGCTGGTGGTGTGATGGTGTAGGAAATGTTTTCTCTTTATTTGGGGGCCTCAATACTGATCAGTTATGGTTTGAATAAACAGTATATCTGAGAATTGTTGCTGACTATCACAATTTGGCTTCTTCCAGCAGGAAAATGTATCATGTCACAATGCAAATCATTCCAAACTGGTTCTCTGACCATGACAATGAGTTCAGTGAACTTCAGTTGCCTCCCCAGTCACCAGATCTGAATCCAATAGAGCACCACAGGGATGTGGTAGAATGGGAGACAAGCAGAATGAATGTGGAGCTGAAAAATCTGCAGAAATTATATGATTCATGAAGCAAAGTCTCAAAGGAATGTTTCCAACATGTTGTGGAATCCATGCTACAAAGAGCTGGGGCTGTTTTGAGAACAAAGAGAGGATCTGCCAGTGTTAGTATGGTTTTTTGGTTTTTATGTTGAGATTCAGTCATTTAGATGTGTTTCTCCCAAATTCCAATTAATATCTGACGCTTGTCGTCAGACCAGAACAAAATCTAATCATGTTCATCATATTGGAGGGATAAAGAGAGGGGGAAGAGGAGGACATGAAGGCAGGAAGAAGTGAAAGGGAGGGCACAAAGGAAGAACATCAACTCCAGGGTTCAATGAGGGTTAAGTCCAAAACAAAACAAAGTGAATGTGGATGTCAGTAATAAAAGCTTCATTAAAAGGTCAAAGGATCGAGAGGTCACTTAGGCGGATTCTCCCCACCTCTGAATTGTCTCCCTCATTCCCTGCAACACTGGAGCCGCGTCCCAGCAGCCTCTCTGCTCTGATGCAACATGGCATCTTAAAACAAGCAGTTTACATTAAAAGGTCAGCTGGGGGAGGGCACCGCGCTGAATCTGTGGGCTTGAGATGAAGAGGGCATCTGAGCAACAACAACATTCAAAGACACAAAAACACACACACACACATACTTGCAAACACACACACAGATCATCTTGTCTGTATCTCTCTCTTTTTCCCTTTACGACAAGCATTCATAGGCTATATACAATAGGTAGATGCATACATACTGTGCATGCAAGCACCCCCACACACAAATACACAAAATTTCACTATCTGTTTCTCACAAAGCACTAGAGATATACCCAAACACGTGTTCAAATACCAAAGAAGCACAGACTTGCCTCTAAAAGGTTAGTGAAATCCAAAAATCTACAAGAGCAGAGTTTAAATGTTAAACAGTTTCCGACGCAGGCAAAGTTTGATTTCCATAAGTGCATAGAAGTCACAGAGAAGGTGAACCTAACATGCTGAGGATAAGAAAAATAATAGCCTATACAACCTAAATGAACATGACCTGGGATGTACTTGTAAGAAAACAAAATGTACAATTACGGCTTTTATTAATTAACCAAGTTTTAATGAATTTTATAATGAGTTGTGTAAAATACTGTAGATGCAGTTGCAAGGTTGAATATCTATATGTGCTTTAATTACGTGTGTATGCGTGTGTGTATGCGTGCCTGTGTGTGTACGCATGTAACTGCGTTCGACTGCAGTTTGTGTTCCTCGGCTGCTTCCTCCTCTGACACTCAGCCACAGTGAACGGCTGCTTGATTAATTCTGATCCACTTAATTAGAAAGCTGACGATTTCCCAAGTGAATACTGATAACACGGGAAACTGCTGTCATTGACTGTTATTGACTGATGGGTTCATTAAGACTGCGGGAACATGATTGTTGAGCGGAAACTTTTCTTGCCTTAAATGATGAATAAATAAACAAAAACCACGACAAAAAACCTCCAAACAATGAAAACTTCCCAGTGATGCATTTGCTGGTTTTGGGCAGATCATCACTACACATAACACACATCCAGCATACAGTAGATGTCGTGTCACAACACTGTATACATGAGATATAAAGTGAGAGATAGCTGTTATTCTCTCGCAAGCTTATGTGCTAAATCTGTATGAGCGAAGTTCAGCGACAAAGCCGAAGGTGTGCATGTGTGTGTGTGTATATGTGCTAAATTCAGAGTTAAAGCAACAAACATGCCGAGCATGCGTGTGTTTAAGTGTGACTGTATGTGCTCACGTGTACAATGAATGATTATTTTAGATGAACACATGTACGTGTAAGTGTGTGCGTGTGTGTGAGAGCATCAGCAGGAAGTTTTGTCAGCTGCAAAATGTGCAGGTGTAACTTCTTTCAGATGCTTTCACGGCTGATGAGAGAGACAAACGTTCCCATATACACTGCAAGCTAGTGTAAATTTGACAGAAACACGCAGAGATGCAAATATGCACGATCACACTGCTGAAAAAGTCAAAGTTATGGAAGTAATGTTTGGAGAAGAAAAACAGGAAAGCAAACACACGTATCCTTTTTCATGTGGTTATCAACATGTTTCCATCGTGTTCGGGACGCAGCAGAAAAAGCAGAGACCTTTTCTGTGATGTGAAGTGAGATATCATGTTAAGAAGGATTGAAATGCAGAGAGAGTGAGAGGAAGATGGACAGGCCAATAGTGAGAGTATGTGAGGAATGTGTGTGAGGAGGCGTGAGGGCTGTGGATGGATGTGTCGGGAGTGTAGGGGGGCCAGAGGGCACTCTTTCCCCCTGTGGAGTTCTCTCCAGTAGGATAGACAGTGATAGTATGGACCCCCGATCTCCAGCCCCGCCAACAATATCTGCATGTCCAACTCCTGCTGATTACCAGCGACTCCGCTAAACAATGCCTTAATTCTCCATGCTCGCACCCTCTTACTCTCGGCATCTGTCTCTCTCCTGGTTTGTTTCTGTTTCTCTCCCTCCAACGCAAGGCCTCTTTTTTTTTTTTTTACTTTCTTTGTCATGAATGCATGCACAGATCAGGAGAAACTTAGTGACAGCTCTGTCAGGGGCAGGCGACGTGTATTTTCCTCCCTCCTCAAAAAATAACGTGTAGTATGTGGAAGATGTGGCTCCAGCAGTTAAAACAGGATTAACCAGGGATGAGTGACATGTCGTCTAAAAATCTACTGCCAAAGTCAGAGTAGAAAGATTTAGCAGATCATAATAATTCATCATTCTAATTTGAATGTCTGTCTGCTTCACTATAGGGGCACAAATGCATACATACTCCCTAAGTGAATTGGTTACAGGCCCCTTGTCTCCTACACACATCTCACACAAATCAACTTAGCCAATATTGAAAAGTCCTGATTATGCATAATTCTGATATATTGCTTTGGTTCATTAGGAAAAAGCACAGAAACCAGAAATATGATCTATTTCTGTGTTGCTCCCTTTGCCATTTTGGTAGCTCCCACTCACTTCTACAAAAACCCATTAAACGTGAACCTTGTACATAAGCATGCATAGAAACAGACACGTGCACACGTTTTTGCACAAAAAAAAATAAATGTGCAAAAACTTGGGGGAGGTCAGGTTTGGCATCAGGTTCCTACGTTATAAGTTTTTTATTTGGCAAATTTAGGCCACATATGAATCTGGGGGGAAGCAAACCGTATCGTTCCCATCTGAGAGAGGTCGTTTGCATTGCTCGACATTCACTGTGCTTCCCACAACCCTACAGTTGCACCCCGACCTCCTTTGAAGTCAGCTAGAATTACTTATGACACAATAAGCTGCAACAATGAAGCAACAAAAGAGAGAGAGAATTTAAAGGGCATCGCTCTTTACCAAACTCCACCCAAAACAACGCCACAAACTCTCAAGTAGACATCGATTTTGACCTGTTTTACTGTAGCTGCCTGAGAGGCAACCGTCCAAAAAGGGGCTTGCAGGTGGCAAATTTTTCCATCATTGAAATGTGGATTTCAGTTTGGTAACTGAAAGTGCATGATAGTGTTTTTAATATGCTCTCCAATGATTAACATCTCAGTGTAATCCAGGCTTGGCAGAGGGACTTAACCAGAGCTTCCACACTGGCTCTGGGCCAGGCTGGCGCTGTGACTTGTCTTCCCACAGACAGAGGGATGAGCCTGGGATGGGATGGGAGATGTGGGGGCCTGGATGGACTGGCTGCAGACACAATACTGGCACCGTGACAACAGACACTGATCAAGACTAATCTCACACTCCCAAGAACAAATATACATGTGCACATAATGTATGTAATCTATATTTATTAACTCTACTTTAATGTATTCTGTTGTCTAAAATACTGCTCATTGTTAGCTTTCCATAAAAAGAAAAAAAAATGTTCATAAACTAAAAAATAAAAACACATTATACCACCATCTAGCATGTTGTGTAAACTACAATGATGAGTTTTATATATAGAAGAGAAAGAAAGAATCTTGAATTGCTTACTAGCCTATATATACCAAAAAACCACAGTCAACTTTCCATTCAGCTACCCTGGAACCCATCGTTGTCAGACCGTGCCCCTTACATGGCAATTATTGCCCTAATCAAAAAGGCTTATGTATATTTTAACAAAATCTTGTCAATGCAGATTCCCTGGTTTCTTGTATCTATATTTGACCAGTTGGTTACGAGAACGAGGGAGACATTTGGACATAAAACACTGTTAATAGTCAGAGCATCATTAAGGGATCTTTCCTCATAACTGGCTTCACGGGGGGCAGAGGAATGATCAAGAATAATGTGCGGTGCTTTGTAGCCACCCAGGTCACAGCCTGCATACAAATCCGCAATAAGGAGGAGAGGCAGGGAAGGAGGGAAGGCCAGGGAGGAGGTGGGGTGGGGGGTCTCAAACAGTGGGTGGGTTTGAGAGTGGAAGGGAGAAAGAGAGAGAGAGAGAGAGAGAGAGAGAGAGAGGGTGAGGATAACCGATCTCAATAAGGCGGGTCATTTCTGTGTAGCAAGTTCAGAGATTCTGTGGGTCCTTGTCAGGAAGAGGTGGAGGGAGGTAAAGGGGAGGGGAGGCTATTTGGGAGAGTTGGGGGAGAGGTAACAGGATAGAGAGGGGGAGTCTTGCAGGCTGAGGCCCAAAGCTGTATTCAGTGGGGGTAGGCTGCTCCAGCTCCAACACTACTACAAAGCTGGACTCCTAGGGTTCATGAATAAGGCGAGGAAATGATCAGAAAAAAAGGGAAAAGAACCCTGAGAGATGTTTAGACAGATGGCCCACTTAAAACGATGCAAGGACACAGAGAGAGAAAAGTGGTTTTAATGAAACTTCAGATTCGGCAAATAATTGATCTTTATTTCCCCCCCTCAAAATCCCAGCAGAAAGGTGAGAGTAAATTTGATGTGTTACAAGTGCCTTTCCAACTGACATTAAAAGATACGGGTTGCTTTAAATCCTTTAGATTGAATTAAATTGACATCATGAGAAGGGGCTGGAAGAGAGGGAGCGGGGAGGGCAAACAAAAAAGGAGAGAGGCAGGGAATCAAATGGAGGACGTTCAGAAAAGAGCTGTGGCGCCAAAGAAAATAGATAGCAGGGGACTTCTCTCCTCCTCCAGTCGTTCACTGAGAGCCTTTGAGGAGGAACATGCTAGTCAGTATTTTTAGAAATTTCATTTGATGGGATTCTGGCAAACATTTCTGCTCTGGGCCTCAGATGTAATATCAAATGTTACTTGCTAGGGACAAGATGATGTTTTATGAATTTAGTGAGCATGAATTATTAATGGCTAAACAGCTATGAAATATCTAAAATGTGCAACTAATTATTTGATGCGGAAGACAGAGGAAAAAAAAGGTATTGCTTTTGTGATTCCATCAAATTAATGCTGATTATTTGACCATATCAAACCTTCACACTTGAGTTCTCTCATAAGGGAAAAAAGCCAGAGGAGATTTCAAAGGTTCTCGGTTACATGGCAGCAGCTTATTGAAGGGTTTTGAATAGAGGAGTAAATAAGGTATGAGGTGTAGTGCATGGATACAGTGTAGTATATACAGAAAAGTGGCATACAGAAAATTACCAGGGCTACAGTTTAGAAAGAAAGAACAAGAGAGCCTCCCGGGGTGAGCTTCACCATATTAATGTAGCACAGTGTAGGTACGCTGCCAACCCACTACCTATCCCTTATAATCATAATCCATTTCCACTGCTATTGTCCTCCATGGAAAAGGCTCGCTCCATGAGATCACCAAATGAGTGAGAGAGAAAGAAGGAGAAAGAGCAATAACAGTGTGGAAATACTGTATGTGTGTGTGTGTGTGTGTGTGTGTGTGTGTGTGTGTGTGTGTGTGCGTGTGTGTATGTGGAAGGGGGGGGGGCTCTCACCAACTGAATGCCTATTAGAAAGTCCCCCTGAAACCAACCTGCCTATCCCACCCACAGTCTCCCCTCGGCCTCACCCAAACCTGCCGAGGCCTAATCATACGCTTGGATTTCTCTCAGATGACATGACCATAGCATTTGGGCTGTAGCAGTCAAACCACTCCACCTCTAGAACATGGAATTAGATTTAGGATGGCGATGAAGCCCAAAACAGCTTGATTCAGGGCCTGTGTTCCAGTCTTAACTCGACGTTTTGAGCCGTGTTTATTAACCCCTTTTACTGTTTTTTTTGTGTGCAGGGTTTTGTGTGTGTGTATGTGTGTTCACATGTTTGCCCAAAGGCCCGTCTGCCCTGCTCAGGGTCTCATTACTGAGTGAGTGAGCAGTAGCTGTTCTGCTTGGCCGACGAAGGGAGCAAAGAGATAGGCCTCAGAAAATGGGTTTTTCTGGATTTTGATTAATCAGATTTTGTGTTTCTCGGTCAGGAAAATCAAATCAAAACACGGAGGATGGACTTTAAAATTTGAGAAATTTTGGCACCACTCAAGTATAACAAAGGTGTATCAGTACATGTAAAAGAAGAAGAAACTATGAATTAAATTGATTAAATAGAATGAGCGTGAAAATATTACTATTATAATAAAAATACTTTTTGTTTTGTTTTCTTGAAGAAACAGAGGGAAAAATAGAAACAGCCTCTTGTGAATGGTCTCAAGACACCACGGTGTGTGTGTGATCATGTGTGTGTCTTCTTATCTATATAGGAGGGGACAGTGTTCACCTAGACCCGAACACACTGACCTTTCCAAGTGTCCTGTGATTATTATAGCCTGCCATTACTGCAAACACTCCAAGTGAGCACATTGTACTGTTGACACACACACACACAAACACCACTGTGGCCTCAACAGCTCACCAGCATTGATTTTCACTTAGTCTTACAGGTCCAGCATACACCTCTAACCCCCTACCATCCACAATATTTACCTAGTTGTCAACAGGGGATACCCTATTGTCAGGGTGGTATGGTGACAGAAAGGTGTACAATGTGGCTGAGAGGCCTCTCCTTTGACATCTGTGCTACTTCTATTCAAACAGGCACCGTGGGGGAGCCGCATATGAGATGCCCTCTTCATTTATGTGTTCCTTCTCCGTCTCCATCCACCTGCCCATATAACTGCTCTATTTCACCTGTCCTCGCCTCTCTCCGTCTATTGTCACTGTCTCTCTGTAGGTCGGGTCGTTTGTTGGCAATACAAGCTGCCTTTCACAATGAACTGTAATATCTTCAGATGACCTCAACAGCCACAAACACAATCATCGCTGAGATTAGAATCAACACATCTACTTCCTCTGAAGTCTTTGAAAAAGCTTATTGTAATTTTTTCGCCATTGCCACATGGCCAACGTTAGCAGTAACACCTGTTTACGTACGAGTCTACAAGAAACATTGAAACTAATTCAGACTCAAACTTAATTACTTTGTTTCAGCAAAGTAAACCCCTTGTTTTTCCTCTATTTCTATCAATTGTTATTTTACTACTGAAGATAGCGTGCTAACCCGCTAGCTACCGCTAAACTGGCCTGTAGACATTCCAGTCTTCCTTGAAAAAGTAGAGCTCCTCAGAGGATGTATGATAAACTCTTTTCTTGTGCACATACTTATGTCTGAAGCCTTTTGTTAAGTAAAAAGCTTTAAAAACAACTTCTTTGAAAGTATGAGCTGAAAGTAAAACACAAAATATTTTACAGGAGAGGCACATCCAAGGCAAAGTCAGCCAACCTGAGAGGTTATAATCATTCCAGTATAGGCTCCAAAGTGATGGATGCTGTTGGAAGAAAGATGGAGGTCTGGGGCCAGACACTCTCCAGGTGGTTACCAGAGAAAAGCCCAAACCTTGTGCAGGAATTCAAGGGGTCAAAGGTCAACCTGCAGGGGACAGGTAAAGTGACAAGACACTTGGCTTCAAAAAAAAAAGAAAAAGAAACACATGCTTTTGCATATACTGTAATGCAAACCCATGAAACTGCACAGGCGTAACACATACATGTGCGCACACGCCCACACACTACACACACAGACATGCACACACACACAACAGTAGGGTGCTGTCTCAGACTGCTGGTGTCTCCCAGTCAGAGAGTCAATCAATGGAAAACAAAGAAAAGAGAGAGGTTTTAATCCCTTCTTCCATCCACTCCCTCACCTGTTTGTGCAGAACAAGACGCGCTCTCAGTGTTGCGGCAGGTAATATTCAATATTACAGCAACTGTCTTATTTGAATATTCATGGATGGCACATTTCCAAGTCCAGCGGTGAAGGAGAAACACGGGCTACAGAGCAGATTAAAAGCAGGAGTCAAAGTCCTGGGGAGGAAGGGAGGAAGGGTGGAAGGGGGTGGGGGGGTGGCGGGGGTTTCAGATTTTAATGCATGGTCAGAACCAGGCATCATTGATTTCAACACTAAGTGAAGGACAAGGAGTGCAGCGCTCGATTCCAAATCAATGACACAGTCCAAAATGTCTGCCTTGCCGAGTGCAAGTTTCTCAGATTAGTGTGCAAAATGCCGAGTGGCACAAATTTTGTCAGACACACATATGACGAAGCTGCTAGGACAACACGGGAGAAGAATGCAGTCAGTCAGATGAACACTCCAACTCAACCAGACAGTCCTATCCCCTGTGATGTATATCATTTTTGTTTTCCTTCCCATCATTTTAAAGGAGATGGAAAAAAAACAAAAAGCTTGCCTATGAATTCGCATGGCATATGCAAAGGAGCACCACTTACGGGGATCCTATAGAGACCAAAGCAGTGGGTGTGATGGACTAATTAAGTAGGGCCTGTGTACTCAGACATCAATAGGTTCCATTAGACTGCACATAGCTTCTATAATGGCACATCCATGCCCAATCATAGAGGGAATACTGCTGATTACACACCTGCACATTTGCACACATTTAAACACATGCAACGCTGAAATGATCTATAGCTGTAAATCTGCATTAAGATAATTTCTTAACTTCTTGTGCACCAGAAACCCTGTAGAGAAACACACATATACACACAAAGAAAAATATTTTCTTACATTTTAATATATCTGACACTCCGATTAAAGTAGTTGTTGCTGCTTGTATACTTATTTGAATCAATAAAATTGCAAAAACATGAAACCGAGGTGAAGGGTGTGAGTCAATTTACTCTTTTGAACGGTTAAAGAGTTGGAAAAAGAGATGTTGCACCAAGAGAAAGAAAAGGGAAACCTCCGAGTGTTGTCCGAGCGAAGGTGCGAGCAGAAATTAAAATGTTTCATATCGAGCTATACGAAATGAATTGGGCGAGGCTAGAGGAGAGAAAAGAAAAATCAATGGATCTCCGGCTGTGGTGAAAGGGACGGCATCACGAATGGGATTTGCCAGTGGGGCACAGCAGCTGCCAAATAACCTAGAGCTAAAGAATTACAATAATACTGATGAAGTGTGTGAGGGCTTTTAGAGGCATTGCTGGAAAATTGCTCTGATGGAGGCATAACAATGCTGTCTAATTCAACTGCCCTCTCTACTGCTCTGAAAAGGCACAACAAGAGATGTAAAACTACATTCTGAAACCGCTAAAGACAGAAAGAAAGAAAGACAGAGTGAGACAGAGGTGGGTTTTCTTTTCTCTATTATTCTCCTGCGTGATGCATTGATAAACGGTTTTTACATCATCATCTTTCACCCTTCCCCAATATATAACTCCCTCTATCCACCCCACCACTGTTCTTATTATGCCAACTGTATAAGTGTTGATGGAGAGAGAGGAGGAAAGCAAAATGTAACAATAGTAAGCCACTGCATTACATTTTGAGCATGTATCTGTAAAGAAAAAAAGCAATGGAGGAAGGAGGGAGAGAGAAGATGGGGTGAATAAAAAGATGAGAGGAACAAGCTCCCATCATCTATTTTTATGCTGCATTTAATTTACATTTTCTTTTTGCTGCCGATAAAAGCGGACAGGGAACACAAGGACGATGACACCCAGAGAGTTCCCTGGGTCAGGGGGCAGCAGTTAACCTGTCAGAAGCAGAGTACTGATTAGAATAAATCTACACACTCACTAGAGGTCAGCTCCGGCCTCTGCTTCCGATCTGATCCACCACTCTGTGTGTCTCTGTGTGTGTGTGTGTGTCTGTGTGCTCACATGCATGCCAGTGTTTTCACAGAATGAGAAGATGTGAATGAAAGCATGAATGCATATTAGTGTGACTGTGTGTGCATGGGTGTTTGCTTTTGTATTATTTTTTCATATTAATGCACTGTACTTATCAGGTGAACATGGCAACAGACCAGTCAATGGATATTTGTCCTTTTTTAGTCATACTGATATTTTCAGGTTAGTATCAACTCTTAGATTGGTCACCATGATATCACCTTTTGTGTACATGTACAACTTTTTTCTTTCTAAAACACTGTTTTATGGTTGTATTGTTTTTTCATTCACACACACTTTGTGATGATGAATATCTTCTTCTGTTTTCTATTACTTTTTAAATTAAAAATCTTATTCTACTCTATTATAGCAGAAGTAGCAATAGTTGTCATAACAGTCCACCAGCAGCTGTTTATGCTAAGTCTTCACTGCCTCTAGAAACTGACAACTACAAAAATGTAAACCACTGGGCTGTTGTCCACGTCTCCTCTTTAATGTGAGTAGAAGGGGAGGGCCCGCTCTGTGGGATGGAAATCTAACGCACATAAACACTAGACTTCATCTCTGGGGCTCAGAGGGCAAGACCCTGCGGCCCTCTTACAGAGGATGAAAGAGCTATCCCTGAATAAAAGAGTAAGGCTGCCAGTGTACACATACGCGCACGCTGCCAGATGCGTGCACAGACACAGAATACCTCATATGAAGAGCTGGAGGCTATCACAGTGTGAGCTACCATGTGGGATGTTTCTGGGCCCACACCTATGGAGGGTGTAAAGCTGAATACGTAGGGTGAAGTGAGGTTACCCGCTGGAGAAGTGAGAGCCCAGGTTTGTAAACTCTCCATTATTAATTCATCTCCATCAACAGATAGTAAATGAAGATATTTGCTTTACTTCATCTCTTATTTTCATACTTTTTTCAACAGTGAAAGCTGAGAGATGCAGTTTTTCATTTACATTTGAAACATTTGGGGATTAAGCACAACAATTGAATCAGCTTCCTTTCTTTAATTGCCACCCTTGCGAGCAACACATGCTAATGAGTACAAGGGTCATCCACTGCATCCAGACAAAACACGGAACAAATATTTCTGTGTGCCTTGAATTTCCATTTATCAGAGGCCACTAACAAGCAATCTTCACACATTTGCATGTCATCTGTTTGCAGACACTATCCGCTGATGGCCTCGCTATCAATACAAAAACTGTTCTCGCCTCCAATTTCCATATTTTCAGGCATAAGCCATGAGCATTTTTTAAATTTTCATAACCAGCTTTATCAATTTGTAAAGGTTGTAGATGCTTCAGCACTGCCAGGCACAGCTTTATAATAGTGTGTATTGAACTAATT
The DNA here is from genome assembly GCF_045865225.1 of Trachurus japonicus. Lineage (NCBI taxonomy): Eukaryota > Metazoa > Chordata > Actinopteri > Carangiformes > Carangidae > Trachurus > Trachurus japonicus. Next base: position 21,756,683 of record NC_140927.1, read on the forward strand.
GGCCAGGGATTGCAAGAAAAGTAATCTAACACAGTTTATTTCAAGGTGAAAACTCTGAGTCTCTACAATAAAAACAGTCATTAAAACTGTCAAAACCATAACTGGAGAGCCGAGAGGCAAACATCATCAATCATTTCTGCTGGTTTCCTGAAGGAAGTGACATGCGGTGGTGTTGCAGACAAGACAAACACACACTCTCACAGGTGGCTGACACAAACACCCAAGCAGATCTGTATAGAGCTTGCTTGATACTGTTGAACTGTATACATTCTGCTTTCCTCCCTGACAGAGAATTGTTGCTGCAGTCGCCTCAAATTCATGTCGGCTACAATGGATGATGACGAATCAACAAAAAAGTCACAGAAGAAATGTCTCAAGTCCCACAGTGGAAACCACATCTCCATTGTCCAAGCGGCATCCTCAGAATATTCAGACGTTGATACTACGACAGCTCAGAGGAGAAAAGTAGATGTTGCCTTCTTTTCCTGTGGTTGAGTCATTTCTATATTTCTATCTCCATCTAGCCATTCTGGAAAAAGTTCCCTCATATCTGTGTGTATCTTTATTTCATGGAGCCCATCTTCTCGCTGTAATCTTAGATCAGAAGACGTACAGTATATCTGCTATCTACAATATATGTCTGTCCCTGGCGTACAGACAGAGATGTGAAAGAATGCTTTCATGTGTTCTGCTCCTGCTACTTGAAATAGTCTGCAGCACAAAATCATACTGAAGAACATGACTCAATCCATGGCATCATAACCTCTCTATCTACTTTTGTTTATTATGTGCCCTTATGATGCTGCCATCCAGACCAGGTACCCCACTTGAGAATGAGGTTGCTGTCCTCAGTGGGATTTATCTGGTTGAGTAAAGGTTAATTAAAATTGAACTGATAAAATATGATAAATAGAACGAAATAAAATGCTTTTATGTTATATTATTGTCCTCTTTGAAGCTGGGTAGAATATCACTTTGAATTTGTCATTAACTTTAAACCTTCAGGTTGAATCTTTGACACGCACACATTGAATGTGAACCCCCTGAATTGCCAAAATGTTCCTGCAGGTCGAGCAGCCTGAAAGCACGTGGGCTTGAGCACAATGGTGACAATAGTAATTATGATAAGAAAAATGTAAATCGTTATCATGAATGATTATAATAATTTAAGATTGGAGGGAAAGTCTCATGATTATACATGAGGTACCACGTCGCTCTGATCTGCCTTTCTTAAATGCATAATAAGCTAAAATTGCTATGAAAGTCCTAAATGAGGCAGGTGCCTATGCAGCAGGAGCACACAATGCCCACAGGTATCTCCTGTCTTTTTCTTTGTGTGAGTCAGCCAGAGAGATCAGTGGTGTCAGAACTATCAGGCCCCAGCCTCAACAGAAGGGGGGGTCAGGTCAGGGGAACTCTTTCTTCCTCTGACCTATTGTTCTTCCTCAGTTTGAAAACACAGCGCAGCTCTTTCATCTGCGGCTCTGCACCCAGAGAAACAGGAAGTGTCTGCATCACAGACTCCATCCATCATCTCCAGCCAAAAGACCAGTCACATTTATAGACTTTTGACTCTCATTGTTATCCACTTCTAACATGACTGACCCATGCCATTACTTATGGCCGTATGAACACCAACATGATAATCCAACTCTCCTAAATTGACATATTGTGCATTTCCTGTTTCCGCTGCTGTTAATTGGTCGCCATGGTTTGATAGCAACATGACAAGTGCTTGAATCAGATCTAAGTGAAGTCTTCCCTCTGGAGCTCGACTGGAGCAGCCTTCTCAGACAGGCTTAATTCTCCTCATCGCTCCTTCACCCAGCTCCAGGCCAACTCTAATAGCAATCAATGAAGTCCCAGACACAATGGCTAATTCAATTTCCCTGGACCAGTTTTCTCATCAGGGCTCAAGGTCCTGTCCCCAGCTGATAGGGCCCCAGAACATATCTGGAAGAGTGAGGATTTATCCAGGCCGTCAGCCACCCTTCTGTAATAGACACAGATAACCGGATTGTTAGAGGAGGAGGGAGAGCAGAGTGAGGTGAGGACCAGCTCACCTGCCTGCATGCCCTAAGTGGGGCCCTTACTCCCAGCGGCGAGATACATCCCTCTCCCCTGTCTACCATCCCTTCCCTCTCCTCCTCTATTAAAAAAAGAAACCTAATCAAGAGACTTCTACTCCCACTTCGCTGCCTTCAATGAGATTTCAAAGACTTAGGGCAAAAAGGGCGAGAAAAAAAAAGAAGGAAGGAAGAGACCTAGAAGTAGGTGGAGGAGCGCGGCGCTTGTCTGAGGGGGGCCAAGGGGAGATTAACATCTGTGTGGCTTCGGTTCACTTACCTGGGGTTCCCAGATGATTCCCTGGGTGCAAAATGGTGCGTATCCCAAACGGCAAAAAAAGTGAGAGAAGAGAGGATAAGAAGAGAGGCGGCACCCTCCTCTGGCTGTCTGACAGCTGGTGACCCATGGGGGCAGAGGTTTGAGGAGACGGGATCAAAGGCAGGCGGAAAAGGAGAGAGAAACAGTATGTGAACAAATATAGGGAGAAAAAAGATAGTCAATGATTTCTCTCTGTCTCCTTCGATCTTTGCCTCCTTTTTTTCCCCTCCCCTCTCTCTTTGCTCGGCCTTTCAGCTCTCCTGGACAGTAACCTGCGGTCCACACCAGTCATAGTAAATAATACAAGGCTGGAGTGAGGCCTAAGTGCGCAACAATCTCCTACATGCACTGGGACAACAGAGTAAACAATACAAACATCAGAGACACAACAGCCCTCAGGCTCTGCATTCTGGCTCTCACACAGCCTCTGTGAAGTGTGTGTGTGTGTGAGAGAGAGAGTGATTGTGTGCGTGCACGAGGTTTTCCTCTTCTTTTTCTTCTCCTTTTTTTTCTTTTTGCGTGTACATGCACGTTCAAATGTCATGTTCAGCAGTGTGAAAGCAGATATACTCGCATCTCCAGCACCATTCGGGATCCCCGGTGAGAAGACACCTGATGGCAGATGCTGCAGTCTGATGGCAACTGAATTATCCAAACACACCAAACCATTACCTCTATCTAACTCTGTGTAGGTGCACACACACATGCCATATACACACAGACACACACGCGTAGGCTACACACAAAGATCCAGGTGTCCACGCGCATGCACATACATATGCTCACAGACACACACATCCTTAGCATCATCATCATTTTAGACGCAGACTGTCCAAACCAGCTCTTTAAGAAAAAAAAAACTGAAAGAAATTTCAGCCTGAATTCAGCATGCATGAAAACAAGCAAAGGCAAATCCATCCTTTTACAACAAAGGAACTGGTCAGTAAAACCAACAGAAACACTGATTTCCATTCCTAATGCATCAGACATGGTGGGGAGATGTTATTTCTGAGGTCTTGAATGGCGTGCCGGCAGTTGTCATCTGTCTGCTGTACAGCGAGTTAAAGCCGCCATGGCAGCCCCAGTCCAGACTGGTGTACAATGAGCTGGATGCCAGCCAAAATGTCTCCTCTCCAAACATCACACATTTCAGACGGCCCTTTCAACTCGCACAGGGTGGCGGGAAGGCCAAATCCACAGAAAGAAAGAAAAAAATAATAAAAGAGGGATAATTCAATTTCTTACGAGCGTGAAATAACAGTTAAGAGGCTGGAAATTTACGGAAACATTGCAGAAATTTTCCACGTAGACATCTGAGCTGAAACAATGCACATCGACGTGATTAATGGAAATGTCAGATAATTGTTTTCCTCGCAGCATTTCATTATTCTGTGTCCCCTCTCAAAAGCCCGAACTAAAGCAAAGAATTCATAAAATATGTAATTTAGCGCTGACCTTTGGCAGAGTTCAGCAGGTCCCCATCTGTGTGTGAGGAGCAGAGAGGAGCAGAGAAAGAGAAGAATGATGACCCCTTTAACAGCTTGCCTGCGACTACCTGCTGATCCAAAAACACTGGCCAGACATGAAGCCCCTGCATAGTCAAAGGATCAAACACGGCAAGAGAATACTGCTTATTTCAGAGAGGGAGAGGGGGGGGGGGGGTTGGGGTGGTGGTGGCGCTGGGTGCGGGGGGGTTCCAGTGGTACATTTTGTGCTACTTTGGCCGCTAGGGAAAGGAGGGGAGAGTGGGTGGTGGGGTGTGTATGTGTATGTGTATGTGTATGTGTATGTGTATGTACGGGGGAGTGGGGGGTAGATGTAGACAGTGAGGAGGACAGGAAGAGCCACAACTGTGCTCAGAAAAATAAGACAAGAGAATGCTAATGGGCTCATGCCGCCATTAGGGGTAACCCATAGGCCTACCTCAACTGCTGGGGGAAGAAGGAAAAACTACAAAAAACTGTGCTGTTTGAAGCCTAATCCCCTTTTACATTCTTAATTAGGAAACAACAAGCCATAAGCCCCTTTGTTGTGGTGACCCACACGTACTAAACGCCCATTGTGTGTGGGTGTGTTAAGATCTGAGGAGGAAAAATCTCGAACGAACACAGCCATCCTGAAAACACATCACCGTATGAGGTCATTTAGTTGTTCAAGCAATTTGCTCTTTGAGTGGCTGAGATGAATTTGTACTTTGCAATCATTGTATTTAATGAAATTGTATGACTGGGTGATTGACTGGAGGGAAAACATGGACACAGCCTCGCCTCCTAAGAGGCAGATTTGCAGCAATTGCGTTTAAGCATGTTGTCCAATCGTAAATCAATACGTGGTAACTGGAGCTATTCACAGATATGTAGATGTTTGTTTGTCGATAAGCGACAGGGTATATGATCTAAATATCATAGACTGTGTTTGCAATAAATAAATATGGTCACTTCTTTTTTGTTTAAAGATTCACTAAGTTCCTTTATTAATAATGTGTGTGTTTCTCTGCTCAGCCACTCATCACACACGTGTCCTCACCTCATCTTCTCCCAGTACGGGCCTTGCCACTGCATAAACACACACCACTAAATTTATGTGTTCTCACAAGCACACGCACACATACACACACACAGAAGCAGCTGGGGAACACGGTGGTGGCTGACGTGAAATGCCCACAGTGGCTCCAGAGGGATTAATTTCTCCCACTTTATTTGTTTTTTATTTTTACTGCATAGAAAGCAACGAGGGAAGCAGTGGCACAGCAAACAGGATGTAGTAGTGAGTGGGTCCCTCCTGTGGTTTCTAATGTCTCATGCTGATCTCTACGTTAAGATGACTGAGTCTGCTGTGATATACAGTGTGTAGCATTATTCTCCCTCCAGTATATAGTACAGTACAGTGAAGGCAGACACCGCTCACTGTTTGGGTCTAAAGTGACTAAAAAGGGCACTTTACTTATGAGAACAGATGCACTGTAGAACTGCAGCGGTTTCTTATATTTATAAAATGAAAAGAAAAAACTCTGTATGTGCAGCTGCACTGATATAAGTGTGTATAACCTTGCATGTTGGCTGTTATTCAGACAATTTTAAATGCAATTTACACACAGTTCTTGTTTAATTTGAGTATAACTCTGAGTATGCTGTAAGCATGTAGGTGTTTCAAATTGAATATACAATGTGAGGGTGAAGCTGATGGGTTTCTGTAACAGTTGTTTGTTTGTGTGACTTTTTAAATTTTATGTTTTGTTGACAATGATTCTACTTCCACATAGTTTGGAGTCCGACAGAGTCCACGACTTCAAGTCTATTTCTTTTTATTCAAAATGAAAATGTAGGAGAATATTTAGGTGGTGACCCACATCTTTGCATTATACTGAGTACAATGTATGAAAAAGACCACACAGCTTTGTTACCAAACCAAATGTAATGGAATGTTCAAGGTTTCATATACAGAGCTATGCATGAAGAAACAAATGGTTCAGAAGATGGATCTTACTTTTTATCACTCTACACATCTGTTACCTTTGAAAATCAAATGTTGAACATCAAGTTATTACGCAGTTCAAGTTGTGGAAAACAATGATGTATCAAGCTAATAAAGATATTTTAAGTGTGTTTTTGATGTTTTAGAGAGCAGGGATAATGTCTTGTTTTATCATTCATATCATATATCTTTTTTTTATTTCTTAAGAAAGTTATAAAGTGGGACTAAATGACTGAAAATACCTGTATGCGTGTGTGTTTGTTAATATTTAATGACCTTTTATATGCAGGATAGGATCTAGGGTCAGTCACCCCTTTTAGAGACAGACACAATAGGTATATTACCATCTTCAAAACAAAACATTTTTATTTATATAATTTTTTAAAAAAAATGCTCTGAAATCAGAGGAGCATAATGTGGAACAGGATGTGGAATTGTGGATAAATACGACCAAATCAGTGGAACTTAATCTGGGTCCCAGTGTCACCCAGGATGAGCTTGACCTCCTTTTTATTCCATCCAGAGATATTTTTGTACTTTCTTAAGCCATATTCCTCCTCCCTCACAGTGAGAGCCTCACTCTGGCTATCTCATATGGGACGAATGAAAGTCATACTTACACATACAGTACAGTGCAAGCACGCGTGTGTGCACTCTGCATCACTTTGCAGGGCTGTCACAGAGTCAGAGCTGATGAGCAGCGTGAGTGAAGGAAGGTGAGGAAGGAGCACGATAAACACTGGTGTCTAATAGAACCGATCTCATCTACACAAGAGCCGAGACGTGAGATGAGCATCAGGCAAAGCAAAAACATCAATTATGCACAATAGAATAAAATCCACTCTCATCAGCAGAGCATTTAGCTTTTGCAAGAAAAAGGCATTCTCTCAAATTAAATTTATAATGTCCATTCATTGTCGTGATTGTCCGTGTTTTAATTTCCAGCTAATTTCCAGCTAACTGGCAAAATGATATTCAATTAGTTAATTAAGTATGATCCAGCTGCGTGCCATCTCTCCACACCAGGGGCTGTCTCCCCGTGGGCCGCTGGTTTAAGCCTCTCCGCACTAATTATCACACTGACATTATCAGGCTGTACCTGGCGTTCTCCGTTACCTTAAGCACTGCACCATGATGGGCTGCTACGATTGCATCACATTAAAGGACAATGAGCCATATAGAGTCTGAATATATATGAAGCATGATGGGCAATTAGCTTAAGTTAAGTGAAACACATTTCATACTTATAAAGACTGTGTAATTCTTTTGAAACAATCTTCTTTTAAGTGAGGAGGTGAAACAAATACTGTTATAATGACATCTAAAATAAACTTCTATTGAACTTTTATATAATTGATTTTCTTCATGCGCCTGGATTAATGTTCGTGCTTTATATTTCAAAATAAATATACGATGGCTGCAAAGTATAAATATAAAAAACAAACATGGCAGCTTTGAGACAATGATTGTGTTTGCTATTATATGGAGATTCAAAGGGCTGCTATAATTAACCACAAAGCGATATCCTGTGTGCTGTAATAATACGTCCTATAAATGACCACACACACAAAAACACCCACACGCCTCTTCTATAAACAGGGACGAGTGGACAAGCATTTGAGTGGCTGCTCTTCTTCAATTAACTGAGCGCTATAAGCTGAATTTTTTATGGGGTTGCTTCTGTTTGGATGGAAATACCTAATTAAAAACACTTAGGGACCCAAGACAGTACACATACAGTGTGTCCAGCCCACCCATGTCTACCTGACAACTGACAGCCCAATCTGATAAAGGCTGACTGGAGGAGGGGCCTCCGCCGGCCATCCACGGCAGGCCAAAAGTGATCACCATGGCGATGGGTAATTACAGCTGTCAACGCATCCTCCATCCTGCTGGCACCAGTTTGATTGCGCCCGGCAACAATGATAGACAAGCTTAGCATGCAGCCTACAGACCGCCAATCACGTCCCTCTCTGCTCCATTTAGCTGACATGCAACATTCACATGGCCACACAACACAGGCCCGTCATGGCATCCCAGCCCAGTTTTAATTGTTTCTCTCTCCCTCTTCTTTTATTCCCAGCCTCAGCCTCCTCCCTCTGTTCCCTCCTCTGTTCTCCCGTCTCCCTCTCCTCTCCCTCTCTCATGCGGACAGCTCAGAAGTGCAAGTGTTATTACATGAAACTCCCGCTGTAGCATTAATTGAAGGGAGATATGGTGGGACAAAAACGACAGGGGGTAGAGCATGTCCATTATCACTCCTGCTTTCAACAGGTCTCACATTTGGAAACTGCAAATTGCAAAAACTTGCAAGGGCAAAATGTTTGACATTATTTGATCTGCAACCATATGGTGCTGGCAGGGAGGGGGGCAAACACAAAAATAGATAAATAAGTAAACAAGAGGAGACTGAAATACAGGCAATGTGATAGGAAATGTGGCCACAGAGAGCAAACAAATAAAGAAAACAATTATCTTTGGGGTGTAATTAATGAGGGGTTTTGCTTGCAAGAGAGTATGTCAAGTGCTCTCCCCTTGGTCTCTCTTGCTAACTTCTCCTCCTGGTAGCCTCTCCTCTGCCATGCCCTTGCCTCCTATCCTATGGCTGACAGTGACAATAGCCATACTGTGGATGCTAAACAGCCTATTGTGACGTCTGGGAGGCAGAGCTACAAGTTCACATTGAGAAAAACATAGTCTTCCTGCTAGCATTGTGACGGTTGATTTAAGTTAGCCGTATTAATGAAGTCAAGTGTAACTGGACAGGGCTGACTCCAGCTCCCATATCCTCTCTTAATTACCTGGCTTTGTCTCGGCATGCTCGTCCTTAATCTGACCTAATGTGGCTATTAACTGAACTTGAAAACAATCAAAACAGCAATTAGCAAGAACAGGCCAGGAATGATGAATTCTCAAATTAATGCCGCAAAATTGTTCCTCAGAACAGAGTGCGCACTGAAAGTAAGAGAGAAAGAAAGAAAAGGAAAAAAGAAAAAAGAACAAATCATATTACTGTAAAGGAGCAAAAATCCTTTATCATTTGCAATAAAATGAGCCTTCAGCAAAAGAATGAAATAAAAATATCACATCAAAGGTCATGTTTGAATAGAGATTCTTATCTCCCCACATTCTCTGAGTAAGACTGCAGCACTTTGTGACACTGGCCAAAGCATTTTAAAGCACAGAAAGAGTTTTTCTGCCTTTTTCCACCTTCCTATACATCTTCAAGGAGGTCTTGTTTAAGCCTGTAAATTCCTTGAAAGTGGATGAAATTAGGATCTGCCTATTCCGGTTACAGTCCCGGCATGGTACTGACAAAAACAGATGAGTGTTTCTCCTGAGGGAGAGGATTGTGGGTATGGAACCAGTTAGCACTGCCTGTTATTGCAGCTGATCATAAAAGGCTATGTGCATGGGAATTCCACTGTAAAAACTGGAAAATGTTTGTTCCTATAAAAACATGTTAATGCAAAACAGTTAGGCGAAGGACTAACCTTAACCACAGTTAATAAGGTCATAAAATAGGAACATTTAATTGTCCGCAGTGTGTTAATTAATGTGATGCATTTCTAAACATATGCTGCTTAGAAAAATAGATTTCATCCAGATGCACTTAAAAAAAACAGATTCATTTGGAAATTTACTTGTAAGGCTAAGAAAACATAAAATAAATAAATAAAATCCACTTTATATTAAAAACAACAGTTTGATCAGCAACATGCTGAAACAAATTCACATAAAAAGCATTTTGTCTTTTCATATCTTTGACTCAATGCACGACTGAATAGATGCTGGAATATCACATTTTATAATCAGTGAGTTACCAGAATCAAAACGTGTCTTTGAAAAGAAAAGCATTTGATTTGCTCTGAGTAAACTAAACCCTGACAGTGGGCAGCGGACAGGAAAGCAAATCCTTACTGATGTTTGATTGAATTCAGGCACCTCCTCTCTCTGGCCCCCCAATGCTGCTTCAATCCACCAATGGGACGCAGGCAAGCGGATTAGCAGGAATCCTGAGAGGAAGTTTAAACAAGAGGAAACATTAAATTTGAAATAAAACACAGGAAACAGGGTTAACTGCAACTCCTCCCAGTCAGTGCCAGTGGCAGGGCTATTTTTTGCCCAATTATCCTTGGTTAACGGGATTAATTACTCTAACTTCTCTTTCTTTTCTTCCCCTCCAAGCAAACGGGCAATAAATCCTTCTCGGTGCTACACAGTCTGAGAGGGCCACTCTAATTAGCATAACAAGTTACAAAATCATTACGGCCTTAAAGTGCTTACAGAGAAAACAACATCAGAAGAGCACAGGATGCAGGATGGGATTTAGGAGGGCTATTTAATTGAATAAAAATGTTTGCCGAGGTGGGAAGAAGGGGTAAACACAACAGTGGTGACGCAAGGGGAGGGCAGGAGCACAAACTGAGGGCCACGACTCCACAGGACTAACTCTGGTATGTCTTATATACAAACACGCATGCACCCAAAACAGCAGATGAGAAACAGGACTCGTTTGTGTTAGTCACACACAGACTTTCAGAAATTCAAATAAGGAAAAGGTTGTTTTGTTGTTGTTGTTGATGCTTTTCAAATCATTTCTCTTCCCTTAATCACCAGAGGACATTGGGTTGTATCTATTTGTCGTTTTCTGGAGGTTTTTGGGCAACGTCTTTAAACATGCGGCACAGAAAATCCACCGCAGTTCTGGGACTATTTGCTCACCATCCACCACCTTGTGCCAAAAGCCCACACCGCAGAGTCTGAGGGCAAAAACAGCCGTTTTCTAGCCAACCTGTTTAGCATGAGTCCCACCCAGTCGTCTGCTTTCACTAACCTGTCCTGACAAGTACCCAGATTAACGTAATCTTATATCAGTGCAGAGGAGCAGAAGAGAGCAGATGGACCCCCTGTGCCCCCCTCTCCCACCCCACCCACCCTCCACCCAACACTAGCACACTCAAAACACACACACACACTCATGCGAGCACAGGCAAATGCAAACTGTCTCCCTCATAAACACACACGCTCATACACACACACACATATTACAGACTTAGCTGCAGAGTGCTTAGCATGCAAAACCTGGGCCCCAGCCACAGCAATTAATGTTCTCCCAGCAAATTGCCACAGCTTTGGATGATGCTGTTAGGGGAATGTTACCCTGTATCTTCATATGCTGAGTGCCTCGGCGAACACTGCGGTCCTGCTGGCGTGCGAGTGTGCCAGTGCAGTCATTTTGACATAAGCAAAAATTCATTCATTTGCAAATAAAAAATAATAATAATAATCAAAAAAATATATATATATTAATGGACAAGTAATTGAATAAGAAACTGAACAAGAGACTGCAGGCTGGGGAATTGAATTTGGTATTTCTAACACTTGTCATCTGCCATGTCGAAGTGAGCTTATCTTTTTACAGTTTCCATGGTAAATCTCAACAACTTTGCTAAACTGAACAGATGGGCTTGCTAATTAGCAGCGCTCAGGCTGTAAGTTTGTTTATAAAGAGAGAAAGGGTTCCAGACATCTTGACACATTTTATTAACATATCATACCTTAAAGCTATGCTTCTTGATACCCACCAGGCTCTTTAGCTAAATGCACACACACAAACACACACACAGACATGCTAACACACGCACTTTCACACATGCACACACACTCTTATATAAACATGCCCATGTGCGTCAGTGCACACACATACACTGTACACACCAGGGAAACAATAAAAGTCAGCCTTGCGAAACGGAACACCCTGTATGTACGCTCATGAATATGCACAATTAACTCTGTGTGTGTGTGTGCAAGTCTTTACAGGAGTGTAACGGCACATTTTGCACATGAGCGTGCGTTCCCTGTATAAATATGTGTGTATGTGAGAGATGGTGTTTGTTTACGAGGGTGTCACTGTCGTGTATCATGCGTCCATGTCCTTGGCAGGGCAGTGGCATGCTTCTCTCTCCACCGGGCCTCCTCCTAAATTCGCCCCCTGTAGTTTTGTCAGCTTTCACTTTTGTGTGTCAGGACACCGACACTAGATGATGTCCCGAGCCGACATGGCCCGTGAGCTCCCAGGGGGCCTCGGAGTATTCACAGAGCGGGGATGGGATGGACCGTGACTCTGTTGGTGCCGTGTAAGCCTCCTGCCGGGCCCCACTTAGGACAAGGGCCACATCATGGCACCCACCCACCACGCTGATGCAGTCAGATGTGAAAAACTGAGAGAAGGACTCAGACGTGGACGATAGCAGAGGAATGGAGCGCGGTATTCAGAGAGAAAAAAATCTATCACCGATGCCCGATGATACTGCGATAATTTCCTCCCTCTTTTCCACACACTCATGCCCACAGACGTACCATGGCCCAGTGTTTTCGGCAGACACATATTGCTATGGTGATCTTGGTTAAGAGGCTTACATTCGGCCCATGCTGATGGTTGCTGGGGGACACTCCCATTGCCATGGTGATGGCTGCTGGGAGGACACTCACATTGCCATGGTGATGATGGCAGGAGCCAGGCATGCCAACCAATGAGATGATGGATAGATGCCATGCAGAAGGCGAGGGGGAAAACGTGACTAGAATGCCCACTTGTCATGTCTACTGTCAAGGAGACTTTTCATAAATTATATCTTCACATATTTGCAACAAACAGCTTTCCTGCAGAGACATCTTTCTGCTTTCATTATTGTTAAAATGATGATTTAATTTTTAGAAAGCAGGGGCTGGGATATCTAATAATATATCTACAGTAAATCTATTTAAAATAAACACGGGGCAAATGTAGAGGCTACCTTAAATATTACAAAAGAAAACAGAGCAGATTACACATTTAAGATTGCAGATGACATGAATTATGGATGGGGAACATGCGAAGAAGGAGCTTCAAAGTCAAAGCATGTGGAGATGCAAAATACATCAGAGAAAAACACAGATTTGCTTATTGGTTGTACAAGGTTGGATCATATTTATGTGTGAAGTATGTACGCCGTCTAATTTCACATTCCACCAGTAACAATAACACCACCGGAGCAAAGGCAAAGGCAGCGGCAATCTGGTGATTTAGCTCCAGATATCGGTTCAAGCCATTTTGCCTGCCTCCCAGTAGAGGGAGGCTGGGGCTGGGTTGAGGGCCAGTGGGACGGGGCTGGGAATCAAGGGACTGAGGCTGCCTGAAGGCATGGCCCCGGTCCAAATCTGGCCCAGCATAAACCACTACCCAGAGTTGTTGTGCGAGAATGCTCGTGTGAATGTGTGGAACAGAAGAGACAGGGGTGGAGCAAGGCCGTGTTCTCGCTGGACTGAATCCTTTTCCACACACAGATATATATATATATACACACCTCTCACCTGTCTTCTCCCCCCTACTGTGCTGCTTTTTTTTTCTTCCTCCGAGATGGAGGCTTCTGTATGCCTGAAAATGCTGATCCCCCATAAAGCAACAGGCCAGCACCTAAAAGGTCAGCCACAACAGCCCATAGAAATATCTCATCCAGCTTTGCCACTAATACTTTAAACCCGATCAAATGCATACACACACAAGAATGCACAGATCGCCACATGTTGCTTGTCTTTTCTGTGTCATGAGAGGCTGTAAATCTCTCAGCCAATAAGAATCAGCACTGAGTGTTATCACTGACCCTCAGGCAATGGGACTTTATAAAACCCACACTAACTGGACAAACAGCCGTGTGTGTGTGTGTATGTGTGCCACTGCATCGACAAACTAGACCCCTTCAGCTTAGAAGGGGGCGCTGTACCTTTGACTGCCTTCATTTTGCTTAAGTTGACAGTTCAGCTAAGATAAAAGATTTACCTTTCTGACTGAGACAGCGCCACACAATACACGAGAGAAAGAAGGTGTTTAAAAGGCATTGAGGCGTGTGTCATATCTACAAATCTGTCTCTGCATGGGCCAGAGCACCTGCAGCTCACCTACTATCTCATATGGCAGAGAAACACCCCCTCCAGCATCCATACCAAGTTACACATACCGTAGAAGTGACAAATGGAGACAATGCATTTGTTTGTTTGTTTGTTTTGGAGTATGTTACATATGATATACTGAGTGGCCTGCACTTTCCATTTGTCACCAAACACACTGCAAACATCTATGGGACACAGCAGGATGAATACCACGACAGCTTGGATGCAATGAGACCATCCACAACAAATGCAGTTATGATTTTCTACATTTCAACCACATGGAAATCCAGTTATTGTCCAAAATGAAATAACTCAGACTATTTGAAGTTGATTTTGCATTTCCCAACAATACTACTTTTACCATAAAAATAAATTACATATTATATAATGACATAAAATCAGCAAAAAAGGACATATATGTACTGGACAAGACAGTTGACTCTGACTGCTGTATTTGTAATTCTTTTGTGATTTTGTTTTTTGACTTCCACACACACAGGAGCCTTAGGGAGCTCTATGTGTGGATTACACCTTAAAAGACACTCCCAAACGGGCCCAGCCCCTGAGGAGGCCAATAGAGAGCCGTGTTACCAAAGTCCCCGCAGAGACAACAAGCCATGTGAAGTGTGAAACCTCTCGCCAACACGGATTTAAGATTTCAGAAACATACATCAGTAAGAATGGAAATATTTAGAGCGAAAGAAGAGAACGAAGGCAGAGAGAGAAAGAATGGACAGACTGCTGTTTGACAAATATTGTGAGACGTGGTGGAGGGGTGGTGGTGTTTTCATTGCTGACATCAACATAAATTTTCCTGGCGCGGCTCTCCTTGCCCAGCGTGGGCTCAGCACTGGGAAACTGGAGAGGAAATTCTCCGAGCCGCAAGGGAGTGGAATCAAAGAGCCGTGGCTCCGAGACCTCTGACACACTGAACTCCTCGCTGACCCCAGAACTCTCTTTTGCTCTCTCTCTCTCTCTCTCTCTCTCTCTCTCTCTCTCACACACACACACACAGTTACATGCGCAGACACACACATATAACTGCACAGATACATCACTTCCAAGACCATTTGGGATCAATGCTCATCACTGCTCACAAGCACATCCGTTCCTGCCATAGAGGACGGTGTTTGTCCCTGCGTTGCTCTGGCGAACACCGGCCTGCAACAGAACTGTGTGGCGTTCAGTGGTGGACCAAAAGGTTCAACAAACCCTGTCTGAGGAGCCTCATTAAAACTTGACAGACACACACACACACACACAGATGTGCAGGCATGTATGCTTGAGTTAATGATGATGTAATTAGTCCTGATATCCTTGAAATGCTGGGCTTCAGGAAGCGGGGATATGCTTCATGTCATGTGCAGCATTTTGAGTGTGAATGTGTGCATGTGTGAGCACACTATGCCTTCAGGTTTGCTGGAGACTGTACAATGAACTTGATGGCCACTCGATTCTATGCCACAGTGAGTAGGCTTTCCAGCCCAGCTCCTCCGAAAAGAAGCACACGCACAATGACTGCCATAATGAGGAACTCTTCCACGCCATCACACAAACACACAATCTGACAATTTGAGCAGGTGTGGTGGGTAACTACCGCAAACACCGAAGGCATTTTTGAGAGATGGATTGGTATTGGTGTGTGTGTGTGTGTGTGTGTGTGTGTGTGTGTGTGTGTGTGTGTGTGTGTGTGTGTGTGTGTGTGTGTGTATGTGCCTATATGAGAGTGTGGGTCCTTGCTAAAGCTCCATGCCTGGATCCAACAACCATTCATGTTCGGGCACCAGGTGAAAGAGGGTGCAGCTGGCTCGTCCTGAATGAATGGTCTTCCCTCTGACCCCTGTGAGTGTAGGGAAGGTTGGGGGAAGTGGGGAGGGGGAGGTTGCACGTGCACACACACTTGTGTGTGTGTGTATAGATAGAGTCCAGGGTGTGGGAGGGCATGAGTGGACAAAGCGACTTTCAGATGCCACCACAAAAACACATCATCAGTTTGAGAGGAAGGGCACAGAGGTGAAGGAAAGAAAAGGTTTACAACGCTGCTCAACCATGGCAACTTGTTCAAACCTCCTTTTTTCCCCTGTGTGGAGCAGTGTCGCCCCACCACCCACTCAATGGGACACAGACAAGACTCTCTGAGGCTGGAGAGGGTTTTAGTCTCAGTGCTGTCAGTGCAATTGGAGGTAAATTAAGTATTCAGCATTTAATATTAGTCAATTACTGTATGTTTGAATTCCAAATGGTTGTTGATCTTCCCTGATAAACGGCGATGGCCTTCTGGTGTTGCTCTGCTTTACATGTGTCACCTATCAGACAAGCAACACTGTCCCCAATCAGAGCTCAGAGCAGACGCTGGGGCCCGACGAGGTCTGTCAAAGTGTGCAGGCTGTTATAATCCACTCTGCTGGAAGTCTCCTCTGTAGGCGTATGTGCGTGTGTGTGTCTGGAACAGTGGGCACGATAAGCCACAACAAGATAAAAGCTGGCTTGAACAATGATGTAATAGATTTCCACAGATTTTCTGGGAGGTCGGTGAAGTCAGACCTGAATGAAGCTGAGGCCCCCATCACGCTCCGACCGTCCGCCTTCCCTCCACTGCAGCAGCGTAACTGTGATAGGCAGCTACAGGATTAGCCGGCGCAATAGATTTGACGCTTTCACTTATCCATCAATATGATTTTTTTTTTTTTTTTACAGTTCCCCGGTCGTAGCCTGCTCTCCCTGCCTCAGCATATCTTTTTGATCCTTACTTCTCTATATCGGTAAACACTTGTTCTCCCCTACCATCAAGGAGGGAAGAGGAGAGTGACTAGAGGACTCCAAATAATGCAATTAAACACTGACCGCAGGGTTCAGTGCTGCTTATCAATACACCCAGCAGGAGGGCAAAGACCAGCTCAAATCAGGGCTTCAGCTGTCTACTCTATGGAGACAGGCATTTTATTAGACCACGGCAATATCCCTCAAAATTCATCTTTCTATCTGCACAGTGAAAATGAAAAGAGAAAGAAAGAAAGAAAGAAAGAAAGAAAGAAAGAAAGAAAGAAAGAAAGAAAGAAAGAAAGAAAGAAAGAAAGAAAGAAAGAAAGAAAGAAAGAAAGAAAGGGAATAGCGAAGTGCCGGCTAACACATTATCCATAGGTGTGCTGTAGGGGCTGTACTCCCTGCTCAGCGGTGAGGACAGGTGTGCTGTTCAACACGTTTCTACCCTCTCTGCTCTGTTTCACTGTCGGCACAGCTGACCTCCACAGGAGGCTTGTCTGTAGCAGAGCCAGATTGAGAGCTAGCACACCAGCGTGGGAGCCCACAGAGCACATGAACCGGGCCTGAACCAGGCCTCTGCCGCGCACTGAAGCTCCCAGCCCCGCCTATTCCTGCCACCCCTCGGTCAACCACTGACAAACGCTGGGGCCTCGCCCTGGTTCTATGGGTTTTCCAACCTGGACACCAGGCACCAAGAGGATAAACCCACTTATACATAATAAACATTGGCCCCAGGGCCCGGTGTGTGATCTCATTATGCATGCGTGTCCTCTGTAGAAAGAAATGTGACAGACTGCAGTGAGGAAATGTGTGCCGGGGAGGGTGGCGTGTGTGGCGAGCTGCAAGGGTGCCAAACAGAGTGGTACACAACAGCAGCATGAACCCTCTCCTGCCCAGTGTGTGATGCTCTACTGGCCCTCCCTCATCTGCATAATGAAAATTTGCACCGATAAGGATGGTTAAACTGACACGAGGCCTAATCAGGAGGAATGACTGTCTTTGGACCACAGGGATCCAATGGTGGAAAGAAGCTGTGGGAAGATGGAGACAGAAGAATTGTGGAGCCAAAAGGGCAGGGCAAACATTGGCAAGAGTCTGGACTTCCACAAATCTGCAAAAATAAAAAGAGAGGATTGAGTCATTGATAAAAGGGGGGATTTTTCTTTTTTCAACAACAAAGCCAGATTGGATTGTTGAGTGATTCTAAACAAACAGAGATGGGGAGTTTAGTAAACAGAGCCAAGCACTTAAGGCACATGAAAAGCAGTAAAGCCCTGGCGAGGCGGTCCGGCTGCTTCGGTGCTCTGCAGCCTGAGGAATCAATGGGAGTGGGGAGAGGGGGCATTCCCAGACAACTGACTGACTGACTGACTGACTGACTGACTAGGGAGACAAGGGAGGACCGTGCAGGAGAAGGCGATAGATAGAGAGAAGAACCGTCATACAGGAAGGACTGGAAGCAGCGTGATGGGACAGTTAAGTCCAGGCCATCCCGTGCAGACCAGGGTGGGCCTCAGAGAGGGAAAATAAGCAGCGGTTCAACAGCAGTCTTCTGCTATCTGCAGCTGGACAAATGGACTATTGAGACAGGTGGACAGCATACGGACCAGAAACACACACACATTGATGGACTGGCAGTGTTATCCAAATACACGATTGTGAGGTGGACTCATGACACCTTCTCACATGTGGCTGAAAAGGGCTCCAGTGACGAAAACACAAAAAAGTCATTCTATTTAGCCGATAATGAAACAGTTGAATTCATATGAACCACCATTCTTTCTTTTTTTGGAATGTCAGTCAGGGTAGATCTAGCTTAGGTACTGTAGAGGACATACAAAGCCTAGAGTATACGTATAACAGCCAAAGCAATTAGCCAAACAGGGGCTCATGGAGGTGGGCTTTGATCACAGGACTGTGAAATATTTATGAAGAGATGTGATACATGAAATGAGCTCTGAGAATGAGTATCTGTGGGGGTCCGAAAAGGAGCTTCCCTTAGAGGGACCTTCAGGGAAGGACAACTGCTCGAACACACAGTGGGTTACAGTGGGCCCATTTCCAACTCAAAATGAAGGGCAGGAGGGACTGGGCAGGCCTAAAATGGCGGCCTAGTTTCCGAGGCAGAGAGTGGGGAGATCGGGAGATAATCCACGGTTTGGAACGGGAGTGGAGGCGGCCATGGTGCCGGTGTGAGCCATGTTTTGGTGGGATGGGGAGGGGGAGGTGGGTAGTGAGCGGTGTTCTTAGCTGACGTGCTCAGTTCCACTTGGTTCCACTCAGACAGAGCGCAGGAGTTTTAACACACTCAAGCATGCGCTAATTAAAAATCCACACTCTGCATCATAGCTGCAGCAATCAATACTCTTGATTAACTCATCTATACATCACTCGCAGCACAGAGTAGACTAAGCCAGTCAGCAAAAACAACTATTTTCACTTTTAATTGTTACATTAATTCGCCTGTGCCGTTCCACAGAAATACTGTTTATATATAATTCAAACTCCATCATCATCTACCAATTTCTTCACCTGCCTCAATCACCACAATCATTACGACTTGCTCCATTTCCCTTCCTCTCAAATTGCAACTCATCTTGTGGTGTAAATGATATACATTTCACCTGTTATCAATGCTAACCAGGTTCGTGGATCGCTGCACATGACACATTGCTCCCCTTCCGAATTAATTTACCCTGAGAGGCTTGAACAATGGGAATAGTTTTATTCTCTAGCCCTGGTAATAATCAAACTGCCCCCTGGAATATTTTCACACTTCAGCTTGGTGGGGAACTTGGGATTCTTAATGCAGCTCCTGCTTCTTTAGGAAGTGCTAATTTGATAACATATCAAAGGGGGAAAAGGCTTATTAATATTTCCTGTGACTTTTGATATAGTAGGAGTTGGAGTTAAAAAAAAAAAATTCCAGTAGGGTTATTTACATTTGATTTTGTTGGTTTGCCACTTACTCAAATTAAAAGCACACTTGTCAAACACAGAACTTATAAAGCATTGTATATAAAAGGGAAAGAAGAATGTAAGTTTAATTTTCTGTGCCATTTGAGAGAGGACAAAGAAAATTGTTTTAGCTCTCTTCCTGTTGTAGGTTTTCAGTGTGGGCATGTTAAAGACTGGAGATTTACCTGCTTGCCTATTGTACAACTTTAAGTAATGTCAGATTAACAGAGACTCAAAGTCACTCATTTAAATGTTGAATGACACACAGTGATGGACTAGCGGGCCGTTGCCAAAGTGACACAGTTAAATTTTATATAACTTATACCATGTCCACATTGCATTACATCTTGGTGCTGCCAACCCGCTCCTGTGGAATTTATTCTTAGCTGCAGTGCAGGAAAATGACTCTTCCCCTTGGTTAACAGGTAGCAGCTGAGAGCCATCCCATTACGAAGACAGAAAAATATGTCAAAATGAGTCGAAAAGCACTTAAAGCACCAGACGAGGGTTAACCTGCTGAGACCAAATGGAACAACCACATCTTTTAAGATTATGGCAGTAAAACACAGTTTGGTTGTTAGCTAACCAAATGAAGAGGTAGAGAAACAATGCACTGTTTTTGGCACTGCAGTACAAACTGAGTTTTTGTGTGTGTGTGTGTGTGTGTGTGTGTGTGTGTGTGTGTGTGTGTGTGTGTGTGTGTGTGTGTGTGTGTGTGTGTGTGTGCTGAAGTTGTAAGCTGCGTGGCCCCGGCCCTCGCTCAGTCTCTCTCTCCTGTTGATAGTTCAGCCCGAGACGGGGCCCCCAGCCCGGGCTTCCCGTGCCCCTGGCCAGACCAGCTGTCCTCAAAGCAGGCCTGAAGCGCTTCTCTGCTGTTTGTTGGGAGAAAGTAGAGCCTTGAACGTGACCCTCCAACCAGCTTTTATTCTCAGTTCACGCAAACCCCCCCACCCACCCCACCCCTTATGTCCCTCTCTTTATTTAACCCTGACTATTTGCTGAGTTTCTGCTAAAAATCCAATTAGGTTAATTTGAAACAGTCCTGGTGAGAGAACTTTATCCTTTTGGTGCAGAGATAACTAACTTAATTAAGAGCAGACCTCTACCTCCGTCCTCTTTGAGTCTGGAAATTAAGATAAGAAAAAGAAAACTTGTCAGAGATTAGGCCTGAGATTAGATTCCTAAAGCAAACACAGGAGAGGAGGCTTCATCCTTAAATGCATTCAAATTGTTTAGTGCTCTTTTACAGTAACACCAGATTTTCACAGCCGCCAGTAACACTGGAGGGACACCAGGTAAATGTGATATAATAATGCAAAAATAATAAGAATAAGGATGAAATGTAAAAGAAGACTTTGAGAAGAGACAGAGAAAACAGAGGCACAGAGAGAGCAATGTGATTAGACCACCTGTGAAAGTCGACCATGATTGATTGTGTTTTTATAGAAACTCTTTAAAGGTGCTGCAACATGTGAAGCAACATAGGGGTTGTTCTGTTCAGCTGAAGGAAACACACTCACATATACACACACACACACACACACACACACACACACACACACACACACACACACACACACAGACAGTAAACACAAACAACAGGCCTGCTGAGTTTAGTTTACTCCTATCAGCTGGCTCTGGCCAACCACGCAGACCACCCCGACTCCTCAACTCCTCACTCACTCTCATATTGGGACAGAAGAGGGGGGTAGGGGTGGTGGGGGGTGAAGGGTGTAGGGATTTGGATGGATGGGGGGATGGGTGGAGCTCGGTGAAGGGTTTGAAGAGAGGAGGGGAAGGGGAAGGGGAGGGGGGTTCCAACAAATTAAAACCCAATCAATGTGAATCTCTCGGCCCGGTCAAAGCCCCTTTTCCAGCTAAAGCCTTTTTCCCCAAGCCCCCACCTCATCGCCCTTTCCAGTCAGCCCTCTGTGTCACCCCCACCCCCCAAGCGCATATACCCAATCCAATGCCCTCCACACCCCCTCCTCCCCCTGACCCACACTCACCCACCACTGTCACTGAGCACTGACTTAAGGCACTGGCCTCTATTTCCCCCATTTCACACTAGTTACATCTCAGAATTACAACACAGTGAGGATTAATCACCAAACGACAACATGCAGTAAAACCAACATGATTGTAACCATTACGTTTTTAAAAAAAATAAATTCTAGACATATATTCAGATGTGTATATGAAGATGTGCAGGCAGGTACGTGTACTGCTTCTGTAAGAGCAGCACAAATTTTAAAATAAAACATTTCAATATGAGACAACACTGTCCTAATATTTACAGGCAGCACTGCACAATATTATGCACTCACAAGCATGCATTCAAACACACACTCACATGCACACACACACACACACACACACACACACACACACACACACACACACACACACACACACACACACGTACATGCCACCTGCTGAAGCAGAGATGGAGAGAGTCCTTTCTGGCTGAAGCCGAACAGTGGGGAACAATTAAACCAAAGACATGCCTTTGATCACTTGGTCATGAGAACATGACAGGTGACCATATGGCTAATAAAATGTAAATGACAGTCAGTGCTTAAAACTCTAAGCGGACTGCAACAGGAAATAGAGAAGAAAATAAAGAGACGTTGTCTAATAGCTTTACTTTTCCATGCCTGAAGTGTTACTAGGGCTCATTTTAATAAAGTTAAAATGTCCAGTTTTGCTTTATAATCTAAGTTTAACCAAAAAGACCTCTTATGTGAATTATGACAACCTTTCTGCATGTGTGAGTGTGTGCAGACAAGCACACAAGGAATATGAGCAGTCATGCACAGACCAAAAATAAATAAATGAATGACAGATAAATGCATAAAACACACACATGCACATGATCATTAGACGTTTATAGCGGGATGGGCAGACAAGAAAGAAGGGGAGACTGAGTAACAGTCAGCCGCCACAAACAATCACTAGCAGATGCTGTTGATGTTGTTACCGAACTGGCACAGGGGTGAGAGAATGGAAGGTGAGGTCACATACATATTTGTGGCAGGATGCAGGAGAATGGACCTACTGTGTAATGTGATGGGATGGAGAGACGGGTAACGCTGGCACACGCAAACAAGCACGCAACACCCCAGCCCCCCCCTTCTCGACATTCACACACATACACACGCATACACACACACTCGTACATGCACAGGCACACACAGAGCTCTGAGAATGAGCTAAGGCCCAGAGGCAGTTTCCATCTAGTAGCAGCAGGGGGAGCAGCTCCACTATTGTTATGACTGGAACCAGGCCCAGGGCACTGGGCTGGGGAGTGTGAGCTCAAATACTGTGTTTGTGTTTGTGAAGGGGTGTAAGTATGTGCATGCATGGTGGAGGGCAGGAAGGAGTGATGGGTTCAGGAATAAAACAGTAGCACACTACACAGTGTAGAGTGTAGCGTGCTACTGTTTCCATGACCACTCTTTCCTGTCTTTTTTTAATCACTTTTTGGAACACTTAAAATCTGGATAAATAAATAAAAAAAACAGAAAGAAGCCTAAAAAACAAAATGCAAAACTTGATAAGTATATGTTTCTCTTCAGGTGTAATTTCTACAATAAAAGATGTGCATGTTAAACTTAGCAGGTATATTGTAAGCAAGGCTGTAAACTGAATATAAATGAAAGCTTGTGTTAAAAGCATAACGCTGCTAGGATTCTATGTTTTTATATACACAACAAATCTCCCGGAAGCTAACAATGATGTTTTCCTGGGTTGTTTAGCAGCTGCTTTTGTGCTTCAGAAATCTGCAGTCACCATGGCCATGCACCACAGCATAGTTTATCCTGAATTACTGCATTGTGGTGTGGCTGCATGTTTGGTCTCAGGAGTAGCTCCTCGTTGAGCAGATGTCAGCAAGCGTTGTGTTGAGAGGAATAAACAACACTCTCTTCCTTGTCTTCCTATATCAAGCTTTGTAATTTTTTTCACCACCCTAACATAATGCCACAATATCCTGCAAAGAAACATCTGCATGGACATATTGAAATAAATGAAGTAAATACACAGACTGGAAATATTTGTCATACATTAAAGGAATAAATAGAAGTTTGGGTTGTATTCACAGTCTGATTGCTGCTACCACTCACCAACAGTTTTCATACAGACTATTTCAGCAGACAGTGTTTCCAATATTGTGGATTATCCAGAGTAATGAGGACATTGCCTCTGGACAGATGTGTTAATACGTTTTTAATGCTTAGAGAGCCTTAAAGAAAAGTACATCCATTCAGGTAGAAGCAGGAAAGAAGGTATTTTACAAGCAGATCAATTTAGGTTAAAATGATTTTTCACAGGGGTAAAGTTGATGTTTTTATTCTGTAATTTGGGTAAAACAATCTTTTAATAAATTCTGCACTGGTCTGTTAACACAATACCAAACGCTCACAAGTGGCTTTGACTAGCAAAAGAATGGAAAGCTGGACGTATTTAGAAAGTGAGCACATTGTTACTGCACGACAACTTTGCTCATTGTGTGTCTCTTTGTGTTGTTAACAGACGGCATGTGAAAGATATCTACTGTGTTTGATTACGCTAATTCCCGTTGTGTGTGTGCGTGTGTGTTGTGTGTGTGTCTCACACAACCATCACCCACTTGTGTGCTCGTACTCTTTGTCTCCTCCTTCACAGTTGTGTGAGGACACTCATGGTTAATGGCTGTTAACAGCACAAGTGTTAAAGCATCCAAATGTGGACAATTAAAGAGCCGCCCTGCCACCAAAAGACGGATGACTGCTGTTGGTCCGGAGAGGAGAGCGCTTTTATTCAACGGCTCACACTTTCTTTTCTTATGCAATGTCTCCAGGTGAAAGCAGAGTTTAAGAGGCCACTTCACCTCAAGGGCTGTTACTGGGCTCACTGAAAACACACACACACAAATATACATGTGTATATGCAAAAATACGCACATGCAGCCACTGTCAGATATTTTTTTACTACAATTGGTAAAAGTGTAAAGCGTTTTCTTGTATTCTGTTTTTTGAAAGCTATGTTTACAATAGGAGGTCTTCACACTAAAAGTCCTTCTTGCTTTCCACTTACTTGCTGAAGCCACCGGGGAGATGGAAGTTAGAGGAAATAGTTTGAGTGAAATTGATGGCAGGTGACATCACATAGAGTCTGACTGAAACGTTGAAACACAGCCCCATCAATCTCCTCTTTCTTTTTCGCAATCACTCTCTCCTCCCTGCTGAACAACAGACCTGAGTCATTTGCCACTGGCCTTCTACCTATATATGTGTGTGTGTGTGTCTTCTTTTACCTCCAACAGGACCCATCACCTTGTCCACTCCAGCAAACCCAAGCCGGGCTGACCTTGGCTTTTCCATCAACGATTAATTCTGAGTCTTTCTGTCTATCTTTCCTTCAAAGCCTTCATCTCTCAACATTGTCTCCCACCGTTTGAGTTGTGTACGCCTGAGCGTGCGTATGTGTGTGTGTATAGTCTCCCATGGTTAGGAGAGCGTGTGTGTGTGTGTGTGTGTGTGTCAGGTCCAGTGAAGGTGACACCTTATGCCTCGTGCCGAGATAATGAAGGCTTTAACTTTACAACTCAAGCATATCAGATTGCAGCACCGCAGTCCCTCAGACACGCGCCCACAACATGAGTGATCTGAATGGGTCGCCACCCTCCATTTCATGTGCACTGAGCGGTGTGCACTGTAAAATCTGCCAAAAGGCCTCATCATCATAACCATCGCTTATTTCGGAGTGGGCTTCAGGATTGGGTTCAGTGAGACATATCACAGTACACATGCTCGCGCAGAAATACACACTCTTCAAGGAGGGCAGGCAAAAAGGGGGTTGCATACTGTTTACCAACTGTTAGGGCAGCCGGAGGCGGGGAAAAAAACGGCACTGTGTGCATAACCTCAGAACATGTGAGAGTCAAGGTGTCAAAAATCATTCACGTACCTCACAACTGGGCTAATGTGGTGAAGAGAGGAAGAAAAAAAAAACATCCCTCCTAAATTCCCTCACTGCCTCTCTTCTATGCTTTCTCCTCAACTCACCTTTCCTCCCCCTTTCATTCAGGAAGGGTTCTTTCCATAATAAAAGGAACCTGTGGAACTAATCCTTGCAAATCTCCTGTGCTTTCTGTCCTATACCTCCAGGCAACACAGCACACTGAAATCCTCCATTTGCATGCCTAAACTGCACTAACTGTGAATAAACCCTTTTAGCTGCTAATGTAATAACATCTCCATTTCAGGAAAGGAGCAGGGGGTTAGCCAGCCCTCAGAGATTCAAGCAAACTCACCCCTCTCTCCCTCCTCTCGCCTACCCCTCTCTCTTTTCCCCCTCTCATCCCTTCTCCTCTGCAGTACAATAGGCCTGGCATACAGATGCATCCAGCAGCCCCTGCTATATCAGCCACATCTAGTTAGGGTCAGCTTTGGAAATGGAAGTGGAGTCCTGATTACAAGCAGATAAGCAAGAACACACACACACACACACACAAACAGACAAGCTGCCTTCCAGCTTCACTTCACCTTGGCTGGATTGTAAATGACAGGATTAGAAATGAACATGAGATCAGAGCACAATTTATATTTTTAATGTCTATTTCCTTTTAAACAACAGCTAAAAGATAAGAAATGAGTGAAATTCACACTAATAGTATCTTTTTAAAAAAGAAAAACTTGATCTCTCAATTGAAGCTCTGCTCTGATAATCCTCATAAGCTCGTACACAAATAGCCTAATAAAAAAAAAGTCTTGAGGCGTCAATGAATTTCAGGGAGAGAAATACACTCGTAGTATTTCATGTTATTTTACCGAATCTAATTGGCTACGACTGCTCTCCATTTCTTTGCAGCAGTAACCCACAGAACCCTATCACTGCTTTTCATCTCTGAGTGAATTACATTAACGCCACTAAGAAGTGCAGAGGCCACGGAGCACGTTCGCCTTCCTTTACCACACACAGATAAACTCACACACAGACACGTAGAGTTACGCGGCATTATTTTCCACAGTCATATCAAGATGGGGGTCAGAATACATTACGAGCTCTCGTTCCTCGTGCCTCAGAGCAGGCTGCAAGAGATGCCAAGATATCACTTTAATTGTCCAATTACATGGAATATAGTTGTTCCCGCCCGCCCTGAACTAGGTACTCCTCCCCAAAATCTGTTTTTCTTTTTTTTTTTTTTGCTGTTTTTCGAGAGATCAGTTTGGTTGTTGCTGTTGCAGGGATTTTTTTCTCTCTCTTTCTTCTTCTTCTTTTGTGAATTAGGGCTTGAACGGGAGACATTGCTCACGTTTCCCCCTCTGAGAGCTGGCGTTCACTACCTCACAGAGTTCACATGAATAATATTAACATCAAAGAGAATTTCTTGGAACCCATCTGATCAAGCTGTATCATACATCGCTGTGACATGCCTATAACACATCCCTCCTGTCTCTCTCTTTCCTCTTATCTCTCTCTCTCTCTCTTCCACACACACACACACACACACACACATACTGTATATCCTGACACGCCTAACATACATTGGTATTCTCCTTGTGTAAGAGGGAGATCCAGTTACTTCAAAGGACCCATTTCCACTACTACTACTACTACTTACTGATACAACACTGATAAGACATCAATGCTGAATGCAAGCGCTGCTGCCATGGTGCACTCAGTCAAATGCACACAGCACAGGCAAAATTGAGCAATATAACCTATATGTTGAAACATCTATCACACATATTGTTTGCACCAAATGTATTCTGCTGACCCATTTTCTCTCCATTCATCCAGCTGAGCGTTTCTTTTTTTTTTTTTTTACTCTTCTTATTCAAATTCACTTGCAGGAGCCATGACAAAAGCATCCACCTGCTTCTGTGTATTACGGTGCAACAAAACACACGCTGTACTACCGTGCATACCTGCACATAGGCTACATACTGGAGACAAATCCACGCAGACGGGAAAACACATCTCGGCGGTACACGACGAGAGAGATGACTGGAAAATGATTACTCTTGATGTTTGATGACTAAATAAATAAACGCTCACTACATGCAGAAGAGGGATGAGAAAACGCTGTGGGGGGAATCAGCTTGCAGCTCTGCCACTCATCCAACCAACCGACCAACCAAACAACCAACCAAATGCCAAGCAAAGCCCCCGAAAAAACACACATGAAAAAGATGAACTTATTGAGGTCTCTATTTCCATGGCAACACAGAATAGTTTTGATGATGTTCCTTCCCAGTCGGCAGGCAGGGCTTGGCCGAATCACGGCACAGATTGGTGCTCCGTGGCTTGTTACTAAGGGCGGGTTGAAAACGTGCAGGGGGAGAGAGAGAGAGAGAGAGAGAGAGAGAGAGAGAGAGAGAGAGAGAGAGAGAGAGAGAGAGAGAGAGAGAGAGAGAGAGAGAGAGAGAGAGAGAGAGAGGCGCAGATGGTTGGAAGAATTGCCACTTTGAAGAAAACCCCAACCCACACTCACAACTGGGTTCTACAATATTGATTTGAATGGGTGGAAGGGAAGAAAACCTAGTGGCCTATGAATAAGTAAGTATTGGATAATATGGGCTAAATCAAACGACATTCAAACTGAATAGGATATGTGTTCTCAATGATGCAGAGGTCCAGTGCGTCTTTCTCTCTACATGAGGGCACAGCAAACTATGGTACTGAACAGTCCTGTCAAGCCTCCTCATGTCATGACTCTAATATGCTCCAACTCAAAAGCACAGAATAGAGAGAGACAGAACAGCAAAAAGAAAAACCAAGACAGATCAAACGTCACTGCCGAACGAATCTCAATCTCATTTAAATGAACTAAACTTCTTTGCTCAAACCACTTACGAATGTGAAAATCACAGAGCTCACACCGCTATACTACAACTCACTGCTGCAATGACTGCTGGCTATTTTTTTTTTCTTTTCAAGCTTTTAAAATCTTAATTACAAATTTCCTCACAACACTTGAGAGGCCCCAGTTCTTTTTTGGATAAAAAACACACAATCATCAGGGGTTTTAATTTACCCAGCAGGAGAAGTTGTGCTAAATACCATCTATTTGAAAAGAGTAAATCCAAGAAACTTCTACATCTCTCCCCCCCACCCCTCTTTCTCTGTAATTTCGCTCATCTCCTCTTTTCCCTTTGCAAAGAGCAGCTCTGTGAACTGCAGGAAACAGCAAGAGAACGAAGGGCCCCGCCAGGCCGCGGCTAGCTGTGATTCGTGTTCGACATGACCACACTGCTGTTTAGACAGACGCAGCTGAAGACGCCGGGTTGATAGCATGGCATCATTTACACGAGCACAAGGTCCCACACACCGTCCCTCTGTTATCTCCCCTTCCCCTCACCTTTTCTGATGCCGCCCCCCTCTTTTCACTTCGACCCCACAACCCTAAATCCCCCTAGCACACGGCGACATGGCAGACAGGCCGCCACGCAGACAGGTGACCGTAAACAATTAATCAACATGGTGACACCTCTACATCTGCCAGGCCCAACATGGGGAGGGGAGCTGTCAGCTACCAAAACAAAGCAGCCCTCAACACACACACACTCAAACACACACACACATACAATCACGGTGAGTGGCTGAGTAGCTCATAAAGAGTGTCACTCACACAATGTAAGAGCTTGTAGATATAAAATATTTACCCAAGACACTGGAGAGGCAGAGACAGCTTTAAACAAGTCATTTCTTTTATCGCCTCAGTTTCATGGCCATGTTGTCGGAAAATGTGCAGTTGGGAAAATGCTTGTGTTAAGCCACATGAGTGATTTCAGATCATTTTCCATTTACATCATTACACACATTTTCCATCCAGAGCAATCAAAGTCAGCAGAATCTTAAATAATTAAAATGAAAAAGAAAACCATATAATTGCAGGTGCAATGCACCCTTTGCCTTTTTATCACAAAAAGTACTGATTTGGTTTTCAAAACATAAAAAAATAAAAGAAACTGCATAGCCTACATACGTAAGATGGTTCAAGGCAAGGCAATTTAATTTGTATAGCCAATTTTTTACAAACAGTTTGTCTCAAAGGGCTTTACATATAACATCCTCTGCCCTTAGACCCTCACATTGACTGAGGAAAAACTCCCAGGAAAACCCTTTTAACAGGGAAAAAACTGGAGAAACCTCAGAGTGAGCAGTATGGTTCATTTTAGTTTGTTGGAGCTAAAGGAGCTAGGCTAATTGTAAGTTTTGCAATTACAGCATTAAAATTAACAACTGCTTACATAACAGACAGATCAGAAGACAAGAGAAGAAATGTTGCTGTTTCTGTGTCAAACTACTCCCTGTAGGCTACTCACCAAAAGCTTTTTCCAGCAATTACAAGCAACCCTCTTGTGTTACTTTTATTTCCATCACCACTTTTCTTCGGCCAAACTTAGCATGCTAACCAGCTAGCTTGTTTGTTTCTTATTAAAAGTAGCCGGTAACTGTGGGGTCCAGTCTGTCTTAATCTTCTGTTATATAATAATGAGTGAAGTTCTCAACAAGAAGCTCCATTATGTGTCAATACTAACATTTGATATGTAGCCTAGTAGGCTATTAGCAAATATATCCTACAGCTCCTTTGAATTTAATTTTCCTAATTGTAAGATAGGCTCCTCACTGATATTTGTGTTTTCTGCAAGTGACTTTAAGATTAAATCTAGATCTTAATTGATAAATTGTGAACTGTCTTGGGGCAAACATTTAATGGCATCATCAGCTTCAATCCTACACCCAGTAAACAATTCCAAATTGTGTGAAAAAACATATATTGCATTTTTTTTCTTTGAAACTTTGCATCTTAATATTCCAGCCTCCTAGATCTGGCTTATCTGTGACAATGTTTCAATGAACCATCAGCATTTAAAAAAAAAAATGAATTCACTTTTTGTGAGAGTTTGAAAAGCCCAATTTTAGCAGCTCGTGAGAAAATGCTTTCAGTTTTTAATTGATCCAACGGGTGGATGTGTCTGTTATCTCCTACAATTGCTTCTCAGTGTCAAGGATGTTTTTCTTGCTATGCCACCATTGTTTTAATCCACCCCCAACGATCCCCACCTCCCCACCCCCCATGCCCTGAAATCATCCTGCAGGCCAGGGAACAGAGCTGAGTGGCATATTCATATGAATGAGTGGAGCAAACAGGTGATGAATGTCAGAGCCGCTGGTGGCCTATTGTCACCAGGGACAAGGACAATATGAGGGGGAGATGGAGAGGTCAACACTGGGATGTGTGCTGCTAAAGTTTAAGCCATATGACTTGTGCCATCCATCAGCATTAGCACATTAAAATAGGGCAACAGCTCCCCAGGCTATGATGAATTCACTTATGTGCACATGTGCAAAACAGCTTTTTTACATTGACTTCTAAGACAGAACAACCCTGTAATGTAATTGTACAATACTTGTAGACAAAATGTGTATTGATGCAATTTCTGAGCAAAAGTTGGTGATATTTTTGTGAAATGTATTATTTTAGTTGGATGTTGTTTACATGAAGATGGAGAAGGGAAGAGTGTGCCTGTGCACAAACACTCCTGGGGATTCTAATAACAATGCTGCAGTCCTGGGGAGCCACAGAGCTGCTAGAGCTGTCAGGCCTTTTGTTTCAAGGGGCCACTCATTACATTACAATCCCAAAGATAAGGTTCCTTCAGGGGGTACAGAGAGCCATGAAGGAAGTGGGATTGTTCCTCACTCCATGCACACCTCTGTGTTTTCACAAACCTACTACACACTCTTCAGAGATGAACAGAGTTTTTAAAAAGGATTAATGCTTACAATAAGAAGATGTAGACAAATGGCAGTGCTCACCTGGTGTGGGGTGGAAGGGAGGAGAAAAGAAGAGGAGGAGAAGAGAAAGAGGGGGGAAAAAGTTGGGTTTAGATTAACCCTGGCATTTCCATAAAGGTAATCATTAAGCTACCAGTAGGAAACTTGTGGGATGAAGGCTGAAAGCAAAACACAAAGCTGTTATTTTATTTTGTTTGCTCTTTACAGAATGGCCATCAGTTTGAGGGGGAGGTGAAATGTACAGTGGGGGAGATGTTTACGATGGTTTTGGCTTTTTGGGGGGCTTGTTTGGTGTTCAGGTTTGACTGCTTCTCACACATCAAATTGAAGTAAAGTGTAACATGTGAATGTTGTGACAAATGAGACGCACATGACAGAGAGCAGAAGTAGGTGCGAATTGGGAAGTGTAAGGAAGGCATCCCTGGGGAAAGTGTGTGAGAGTGTATATATAAACACACACACTCTCACACACAGACACTCACATATATAAGTCTCTATGCGACTCTCAGAATACATTCACTTTACGATCCGCCATGGACACAATGGTACATAAAGTACATGAAAGGTTATCAGTGGCAGGTACCTCAGCTGTCAGAAGGGAAAAGCTAATGATTTAACCATGATATTAATGAATGGAAGGTGTCCTAGATAGATTTATGTTTTAATTTGTTTTTCAGCAAATAGATATGTTCAGTGGTATCATTTTTCAATTCAAGATGAGTTGATAGCTTCTCTGGTATTTTCATGTATTTATAAATGGTTTTCATGCCTTACTATCCCCTGAGTTTTCCTCTTTAAAAAAAAAAAACTACCACCGCTCCCTTTGTTTTTCGCAACTGTTTCCAAATTACTCTCTTTCTTTCCCCTTTCACCAAATTCAGTGGGCTTGTTCTGGGAATTTCAACATTATATTTGTTGTTGTTGTTTGCCAATTTTACACTGCAAGTCAATCATTCTGGTAAACCAGTCACAGCGGTAAATGAGACCTGACTGTCCATGCACTGGAAAATTCTCTAGTAATGATTGATGCATGTTTTAAAGTGTTATATTGTATTTTTGTGTATTGTTTTTAATATATTTCATTCATAGGTTATGTGTTTTCAAAATTTGGTTAGGCTGACTCAAAGTGATAGTTACAGGGTCATCAGAAAGGCCTAGAGCCACTGGAACCATCAAGTACACATGGCGGCTGCCAAAAGTTTTGGTTTTCATTTTGCTGCACATTAACAGGTAAGAGCAGACACACTGCCTGCGTGACATGCATTTCACAGATTATGGCTGCTTCACATGATCTATAAATTTAATTTCTTGCATATTTTTCACATATGCATTTCATGTTTCCAGGTAAAAGTAAATATACAATGGGGAAAATAAATATTTGATCCCCTTGATATGATGATATTACTTCTGGATGTTTTGTTGATATTCTGCCTCTCTCCGTTAAGATGAACTTACGATAAAGCTATAGGCCATCCATTTCTTTGTGGGGGAGCAAACTTACAAAATCAATCACCCCTGTACGTGCATCTCTGTAGTAGTTAAGCATCGTCAGCCGCTAGCATCAAAACTTGCACTATACAAACAGTATGTTTCATAAGTGTGCATTTGCATTGGAGTAAAGCAGTTCAGTGATTGAGAAAAAGGAAATGGCTATTTGTCAGTAAAATTTGGTAGTTCATATATTTGAAACAAAGCATGCACGACGATTGAACAGCTTTTTCCAGAAAGCTCAGTGGTTTCGATACCGGTCGCTTCTGAGAGGGTGCTGGTTCAAATCTACTGCAGGTAAGACGTAATATATATTTTTTATCTTTTTTTTTTAATCTAGGAAGCCACTAGAGTCCATCTAGGGAGCTGCAGGTCATGTGAATTCTATTTTTTCTAGGACACACTTATCTGTTACATCATAGTCGGCGGCTATGCACACAGAAATATAATGAAGCTCAAGTTTACCCTTGTACCGCCACACATCTTTACTCAACCTGTGCAAAAGGAATGATCACACCACGAGGGCAAACCGGTCTTGTGAAGTTATTTATCTGTTTGAACTAAACTGAGGTGCAGGGAAATGAATAAAACCAAAAAAACAAATCTGCATTTAAAACAACTGTGGTCATTAAGAAGTCCGGTCTGTAATGAAAGAGGTTGAAGAAACTAGCGTGGTGATCCCACTCCCTCAGAGAAACCTGACTACACTTTCATCACCTCGCTGTGCCTTTCTCTCTCTGGTCTTTTAATGTCACAAAAATGCTAGCAAGACCATATTTTAAGCAAAGATTAAAAGATGAACATGGATTTTAGAAATGTTTGATATCAGGTCTAGTCGGTTTTGCATCTGCTTGGGGCTCAGTATGTGAACTCTCTCTCTTAGCGGGGATAAAACTGTGCATAAATATATCCAATGTTAAAAATATGAATAAAAACATAAAAAGGTTTTTTTTTCACAAGTATATTGGTAATTTCATTATTCTGGGATATATAATGATCCCTCAAATACTCATACTACAGCTTTTATTGCTTTGTTTTTCACATGCTCCATTCACTCCTACTAAAGCATTTGCCCACTGAGGCTCTTGATGGGAAAATGTTCTGTTCTATACACAAATGTACAGTACATGGTTAAATTCGCCTCTTTCTGTCGGTCGTCACTCTCAAATTTTGTATGTTAAACAAAAAGTGCACGTTATTCAGTGATAAATGTGTGGGCCTGCCACTTTTCTCTGCACTTCAGCTCTACTTGTACGATCATATAAGTTGTCAAATTGCCCATACAAAAATAATTGGTCCTCCTCCATGTACAATGACCCTTGTGTTTTGTGCATGTGCGTGGGCAAGCACACACGTGAATGCATGTATGTGTGCAAATCAAGTTTTCACCCTGACAATCACAGCTTTAATTAAATTAAAGCAAAGGTGTTAAAGCTGTTGATTGTCAGTCTGAGCGGGCGAGGAGCACATAATACAATGCATATCAATGCAGCCATGAGTGACTGCAGTCCCCCAGGTGTCAGCCAAATGAGTGTGAATATTCAGCTTTTTCCCCTCCACTTAACTCTCATTTCACTCTGATGACATTTTATTAGCCTTCCCTTGGCAGTGCTGGCGGGTAAGCGATCCACGCAAAAACAGATTATTTGTACTGTTCATTCTATTCAAATACAAAAAGATGCAAATACAGAACAAAACCAACAAACTTAAAAAAAAAAAAAAAAGGAAAAGAAACTGCTCTGGCTCATTTGGGTTTTCACTTTTTTTGTGACAGTTAAAATCACATACAGTAGATGTAGTTGTAAATAACATGGATCTATTCTAATCAGCATAATTGTAGGGCTAAAATGAAGACATCCATGATGTGAGGAGATGAACTCTCCTCCCACCTCCTCCCGTCCATTATTTTTTTCCATGTCCGACCAGATCTGAATTCGCTCCTGATGGCCACTCCCCCCCTCAGTCGAACTATTCTTTCCTCTGAGCTGCATATCGATTCAAATGAAAACAAGTTGCCAATCCAAATAAACACCATGTCAAGGAGTCATCCAAGCAGACAGAAATATCTGCCCAGCATGATACCATAGGGCGGAAAAACCACAGGGGGACTGGTGCTCCTGACCTCACAGGGGGTCCACAGAGGCTTGAGAGGAGTAGCCTATGTGTGCGTGTGTGTGTGGACGTATGCGTACACTCATATGTGCATGGGTGCACATATGAGTGGCTAATCATGTGTGGGCGTGTGACTCTATTCAAGACATTTATCTGGTCAATAAGTGTGACCGCTGCCATTGCAGCCCCTGTATACTGTACTGCAAGCAAATCTGAAAATGCTCTAATAGAAGTAGAAATGACCATCCAACAACATCTATTTATAATATAACCTAATGTGATGATTTCTCTGTTGTTATGACATTGTGTTTAAAGCAGATTTATTAGCACCAGTCAAAAGATCTAGTATTTTAGTATTTCGTTTTGAAAGTACTTAAAATCAACCTCCTAGAAATGACATACTGTATAGACAACTGATTTGTTTTGCCATTTACTCTTTTGGCCCAGATTATGTTCACAGATAAAGTTCTTCTACCTTAGAGCTGTCATATTAATGTACTATAATGGCATGCTGTTCGGTTTGCACTTTGTTTAGGGATTGGTAAAGGTCACGAGTCATGCCACAAAAGTGTCTTCAACCAAGACAATCTGTTGCCAGTGAACATTTGCTGGTATGTAGCTTTAGTTCAGTTTGTGAATTGGCAGATTTGATATTTGTAACATGCAACAGAGAAGTGTCACACAAGCAGCTTCTCAGAAAACATATTTGCATTCTTTGTTGCAGATCAGTAGCACAGAGTTGTGAGCTTTGGAAACTGCTTGTGTAACAAAATAATCCAAGCTCAAAAGGTCTGCTGAGCTCTCTGGAGCTTTGAGGTGAGATTATTATGTTACATGAGACGACTGTTATTTCTGTTCTACACTGAAGGCAAGGTGTAGGGCAAGATGCAAGCATTCATCGCTAACAAGTCATTTCAGGGACTTTGGAGCGGGCTGAGGGAACCCCCTCGGTGCATTGTAAAATAAAATTCAAAATGTCTTAGCATGCCTCAAAGTGGACCATCCTTGAAGGCAACAATTTGAATCCAACAGCAGCCGCTTCCTGTGCTCCCCACTTCAGTAATGATGATTTGGGGTTAGCGCACAAGGAAGCTCCCTTAAGGAACCTAGGGAACTTGTGACCTCTACTTGTGTCCTGATGTGGTCCCCCCCGGGCCCCGTGGAGCAGAAGGACCACAATAATCGGTTGGACCCCACTGAGTGTGAGCATAGCCACAGTGCACCAGGGTCAGGAAGAAGGACAGGCAGACCTAGCAGTCCACAGGGCAAAGGGGAATGTGCGGGGGGTGAGTGCCAAGGCCCTCATGGTGTTTTTAAGGTCATGCTAATTGCCACGGATGTACAGCATGCCTTCAGTTAGCCCTGACTCTGCTGAGGAGGAGGGGGCGGAGGATCGGGGGTTGAGAAGGTGGTGGTACAGGTGTGGACCTTTAATTAAATACCACTGCAAAGGTTAATGCATAGAACCGGGAACTCCAGCCACCGTTAAGTGGAGGACATTTAAACACAGCCGAGAATATGCCCCACACTGTGAAAGTGTGTGTGTGTGTGCATGAGGATATGAGTGAAATCAGAGATGGAAGAGAAGGTGAAAATTAAAAAAAAGTTCAAAGTTGAGTCGCTGATATAGCAAAATAATGGAAAAGTCGACAAATTACACGGAAATAGAAATTCATTAGATCTATTAGGAGCTGAAGAAAAGATCCGGTGCAGGTGAAATTAATAGGACTGCAGCACGCATGCTCTCGGCAGCATCATCAACTAATTTCATCCCCTGTAAAGTGTGAACTCTGGCATCTGTAAGATTTTCACAAATATATTAGAAGCTATATTAAGAGGTATTGTCGCTCCATTAATATCCTTAAACACTTTGTGCGTGTGTGGGTGCATGCGTGTGTGTGTGTGACCCTTGATAATTAGTACCATCTGCCATATTGGAACACCTCTGGATAGACAGGTTATCTTCACACAAGCAAGACGGACAATCTGACGCGACTTTTCCTGCTACTGACGAACACAAGAGCGATGAGAATGAGAGGAATAAATGAGAGAGGAGGCGAGGAAGAGGTTGACTTAATTATTTTTCATACCTGCTCTTTGAATTCTAATTCTACGGTGCTTTATTGGCATGACAGTGCGAGATAAAAAAACAGCATTGCCGAAAGCAGAAAAACAGAATTTCTAGT
Organism: Trachurus japonicus; assembly: GCF_045865225.1. Taxonomy (NCBI): domain Eukaryota; kingdom Metazoa; phylum Chordata; class Actinopteri; order Carangiformes; family Carangidae; genus Trachurus; species Trachurus japonicus. The sequence continues at coordinate 21,793,771 of NC_140927.1, forward strand.
TTATTAAATGAAAAAAATGCAACATTAAGCACAAGAACACTGCATATACTCATTAATTACATATTTTGAGTATATTTCAGTGCCTGTGTTGCTCCTCACTGTCCCACAAGTTTCATCATTAGCTAGAAATTTGAGAATATAGAACTTGTGTTTCATTGAATGATTTATATTGTGGGAGAGAGTGCATCTGTCTCAGTCACCTCTGTTGAACAGTGCCCACATCTTTCGTTTGGTTTACCACGATTTTTTGTGATAGTTTTCAATTTTGCAGTTTGTGGTCACCGAGCCTCCAGGATCTGACTCTGCTCTCTAGCTCGAGCTGGGTTTTCTGCAGAAGGGTTTGCTCAGGATAGAGGCGATTTTTGGTCTGTGCATGTTTCCATTGAATCATGTGTAATGAATAAAACTGGGATTCTTATTTTTCCCCGCACAATATTGTTCCAATTAAACGTGCTAACAGATTTCTATCAGTCTGGAACTAGCTCCCTGGGGTACGATAGGACAGGTGGCGCAACTTGGATGCGAAAAAAGTGTTTCCATTTCCCGCTTTTTGCGCAATATTACTTCTCTTGCAAGCATATAGTTCTGACTGCTTTCAAATTTCTACTTGTTTTTAGGTTCAAATTGCACATTAACCAGGTTAATGGAAACACGTCTTCTGACAGTTCAGAGATATTCTGCCAATTCTTCGTCTCTGTTTAGGGATAGATAACATCCTAATCTATTTCCTGGGCTTTTAGTTTCTTCTCTCCAGTGTTTACGTTGTGCTGTAATGTGGTTAACTCTGATTTGTGTTTGGACAGCAGTGTTGTTGTGAGACTGATCAGTGTGTTAGTCTCATCACCACCTGGCATAGGGGACTTTTCCTGGGTTGAGCTCTTTGGGTTTGATGGGCTGTGGAATGGAGGTTGTCTGGGGGATTTAAGGTGAGGGGAAAAAAGTGAGTGCTCTCTTGAATGTTACTTGTTTTCTCCATTTTCTCCAAAAGCATGTTGTCATTACATGCATGGCAAAGACGCACGCAAATACACACTCTGTAAGAGGTTCACAGCTGTGTGTGGTGCCCACCGAAATTAAAATTAGTCAAAAAAAGAAAAAGAATGTCAGACCCCCATTACAATTTTGGCTCCAAATCAGCAGCAGAATTAAGAAGAGTCGCTCGTACACAAACGCAGCCACACACATAACTTGCTCCTCAGAGTCGCCACCAGGAAACTGCAGACTGGAAAAAAAGAGCTTAGGGACCGTTGCAGCGAAGCAAAGATATACACAAAGCCAAAGAATACACACAGCCCAAATCCACCAATTCAAATATGTCCTCCTCAGAGAGAGAGAGAGAGAGCACTCTTTTTGATCTCACATCTCAAATTAGACAAAACACACACATCTTATTGTCTTGATATAACGGCTTTGCATGAAAAAGCCCAAACAAAAAACACTGTCCTTGCAAGAATTCCACATGCAGCACTCGTTGCGGTTTGCGGAGCAGTGTCGAATCTCTGCAGTGCATAAGCCACAGTGCATGATGAACTGTGATGAGGCCGTGGAGAGCGGCCAACCGGTGGTTTTGGTTACTCCAAACTACCCAAACATGCCATTAGGCTTTCACTCAAAGCACTAATTGGGTATTCATGTGGCGTTTTGTTTGTTTATCACCATGTTACCACTGCAAGTCTTGGTTCAACACATCTCATTTTCATCCTCGACATGAAAGCCAGAGACAGTGGAATTTTTGCACTGTATTTCAGCCACGGAGCATAATCTCAGTTAACACAAGCCGGTCTCAGTTCGTTTTTGTTTTTTTTTTGCTTTGAATTACCACCCGCAGTGGTTTTGTTGTCCCCCCACTCCCTCCCCTCCTCTCCAACACCATCCCCCCTCTATGTTTTGTTAAATAATTTATTCTGCCTTTAAAATTCACTCAGAATATATACCTTTTTGCATGCAGAGGAGAGAGAGGGTGGGTGGGAAGGAGATGGCGAATGTGTGCTGGTGTGGTGAGAAGGTGGCAGTGGTGATGTGGTCACAGGATTGCAGCAGGGTTTTTAAAAAAATGAATGGAGAGACATGGATTACAATCTGCATACATTCTCTTGAGTCATCACTGTTGATAGCTCATTTTAAACCACAGTTGGCAAACAGTCATATTGTATCTCCCCTTTACACTGCCATGATGTCGGTCGCTCTCTCTCTCTCTCTCCCTATTACCTTCTATCCACTCTCAAGAAAAACCTTGCCCACTTTTCTTCCAACAGGAGAGTGCAGCTATATCACCGTGACCACTGATCGCGGATCAAGACTTTTTTTTTTTGAAAGCTTCCTTATTCTCGGTTTCAGTGTTGACAGTCCATATCCCATATTGCACATCTCCTTCCCCTTCACTTCTATCAGTCTCCTTCTCTCTCCCCACTGTTCCCTTTCTGCCACAGCCATGTTTCTTGACTGTTTCCAGGGTTTTGAGTTTGGGGTATGTCTAAGCCGCTGCCCGGCTGAGAGCTGAATCTGGCCTCTTTCAGACTCACAGCTTGTGCTCGCCTCTATACTCCTCCTCCACCTCCTCCTTCGCCTCCTCCTCCTCCCGTCGCCTCCTACTCCTCCTCAGCTTCCATGTTGTGGCAGCCACAAGAGGCTTTTGGGAGCGGGCCAATCCGAGCAACCATTGCCGCCATTTTCCCCTCCAACTACTGAACATAATGTCCATCGCACACCATGCACTTCTCAAATAAGGACTTCCAATGCTATTTTAAAAATGGATAGCTCTTGTTTTGAGCTTTGAGGGCTAAACCTGCAGCTGTTGCAAACATGAGACGGCACGGGGTAAAATAAAAGCTCTACTGTTATGATGACAAGTGCTTTTTTCCCATGTATTTCAGTGAGTCTGTATTATTTTTGCTTTAACAGATATCAGTCTGTTATCAATATAACAGAAATGTTATTCTATCTGTGTTATCTTCAAGAGACCCACAGGAAAGTTAATCTCATCTCTGCTTGAGTGATATTCTGGTAATAGATCTTTTCCTTGGAGAGGATGAAGCAGTATTCTATTGATCCCTGCCAAAAAAGCTTGTTGACAATACGCAGACAAGCCCCTCTCAGACATTTGTGGTAATCTGATCAGTTTAGCAAGTGTTTATCTGACATGAATGCCGTCAGACAAACATAACTTATTGTCATTTAGTACTTGTGCTCTGTCAGCTGTTCTGTCTCTGAGAAGTTGTGTTTCTATACAACAAAACAGCGACAGAGAAAATATCTTGCTGGAGAAATAACTGTTGGCTTGGGTGGAGGGTGGATGTACAGAGTGCACGACCAGAGAACAGGGCTCTGGTTGTGGTTAGACAATAAATTATTTTGGTTAGGTTGGTTTGGAAAATACTGTGGTTTGGGTTAAAGCAACATGTTGTGGCTGATGCTCTGTCCACACTATTACATTTTCATTTGATTCACACCTAAAAATGCATACATTCATGAGCAATCATGTACACTGGGTATGCATAAGCCAGTGGAGAGGAAGCAGACTGTCTACTCTGCAGTTGATCAGTTGTAAAAAAAATTATATAAACAAAGAAAAGCAAAGACAGCTGCAGTGTTAAAATACATTATTTAACTGCACAAAACAACAAGCTCCACCAACTTATGTAGCAAACTTATGTAGCAAGGAGTCACTGTGAATTCCCTATATTTATAAAAGAGCATAATATACCTTTTCCTAAGTGCCGAGTGCCTAAACATGACCACAAAACAGCATTTTGTCACCATAAATGGACATCATGCCACAAGTTTTGATCATTGGTGCAAACTGAACTGATGCAGTCTCATTTCTTAAACAACCAGGTCGGAAGACACATCCTATAGTCATGGAAAAGATGTTAAACTGTTTCAGAAGGGTCAAATTATTGGCATGCATCAAGCAAATTAAACATCTAAGGAGATTGCTGAGACTATGAAACCGTCCAACGCATTATTAAAAACTGGAGGGATAGTCGGGAACCATCATCTTCAAGGAAGGAATGTAGTCCAATGTGACCACAGAGTCCAGACCTTAACCCCATTGAGAATCTTTGAAAAATGAATGCAACTCTGGACGGAAATAAATGTTGTGACATTGCAGAAGCTTATCGAAGCAATGCCACAGTGAATACGTGCCGTAATCAAAGCTAAAGGCGGTCCAACGAAATATTAGAGTGTGTGACTTTTTTTTTGGACGGGCAGTGTATTTGTGACTTTGGCCAAATTAGTAAATTAACATTTTCTTATTATGCAAACAGATCACATAATCCAGTCTGAGTGAGAATTTGTGCAGAATTAAATTATTGCTGCAGTGTAGTCGTCTAGAATGTGCAGCGTTTCAGGAGACTGGTTTGCCGTCAGATATTAGAAAACATGCGGCAGAACTCATCCTCTAATGAGAATGATGAAATTGATGCAAAGGTATATGATCAGATTCACAATGAGGAGAGGGGGCGAACCTCCCTAAACCTCACAACGGCCACAAATTAAGTCTTTGACGACAAAAGAAGTTAGAAAAATAAACTTGTAAAAGCAGAGAACAGTCTTCCTCCTTGCCATCATAACATTTTTAACCCCCTGCTGTTCCCTCTCTCTGCTCCCTGCTTCCTCTCGTGCACGAGGTGCCAAAACTTGCTCAAGCACACAGCTCTCTCCATAAATGTGCTGTCATGTCTGAATGAAGCCAAAGGAACGTTAATGTAGAAGTCACCTGTGTCGGAATGACAAAAGGCCTTCACTTCAACAGATGGATGCCAGCAATGTGAGAGTGTGAGGAGGACTCAGCTGACATTTGATGCGCTACTTGGCAGGAAGTAGGAAGTTTCACTCGCAGCTCAAGATCTGAGCTCCTGAACAGAAAAAGAACAGCTTTTTGAGTGAAAACCAAAAGATCTCTTGAATTCACTCATTTTCACTTCATTTAGCCACCCTTGCCTCACATTCTGGTTGCTGCTAGCTATTTGAAAAATTAGTTTCCTGATTTATGTTGGATTTACAAGGGGAAAAAAATCATTCTGGAATTTAATTTGGTTTAAGCACATGCACGTGTGAAGTGAATTGAACAGCGGGACCACACAGATGTGCAACACAGTCAAGAGAGGGAAGAGGGGGAGGACGATGACTGTATGATCTCACATATGTCACAAAAGATGCTAACGTGAAAAAAAAAATCTCGTCTCTGATAAGTGTGAAAGCAATGTGTTTTTTACTACATCTAGAAAGAACTAGGGGAGCCTTTTAATGGTTACACACTCATCTCCTCTCCACACTTATATCAACTGCTGTTTCCTCCCAATTAACAGAGTTTGTGGAGCAGAGGAGGCCTCTTGCCATTTACACCACACATGGATCAGCTCCGACAAACTCAGCTGCCTCTCCTTGTAGTCACACAAAGTTCCCCCAGCAAGTATACATATCCAGTGCACCAGAGTGTGTCCATTGGTCATCTTAGCTCCTCCTGGCTGCTGATATTGTTTATACATGCAGATTGAAGAAGCAACATTCAGATGCTGCTCTGTGCTGGCACCCTGGGCAGATTCGTATAATTAAATGAATTGACTCAAAGGGATGTGATGAATATCCCAACACAGTGTCAGGTCAGGCTTGCTCACAAATTAAAGCCAGGGGCCAAAGAAGGTAAACATGAATTTATCTGAAGTAGAAAAGCAGAGGAATGCATTCAGGACCCAGCCTACGTTTCATTAATGATATTTATTCTTGCATGCTATGGAATAACTTGACTCGGTTTGTCTCTGTCAGAAAACAACTTGCCTCCTGTGTCTTTGTTCCAATTTCAGCTCTGAAATATGCATCTGTTATGTTTCACAGTGTTGTTTTTTTTACGGAAAATATCATTTTCAGAGTCATTTACACCTGAATTTATTTATTGTTTTTTTTTTCTTTTCAACCCCAATATGTATGAAACATGTAACCGTGATCCTGCGTGCCTTTCGCACATGGTGAGAAAACATATAGGCTGCGCGAACAAACATAAACGCTGCAGTTGTAATTCACAAAACAAGCAGCACCTGCATGCATCCTATCTGCCGCATATGCACACAAACACAAACAAATATACCTGAGGAGCATGTGGTGGTAAAACTGGCAGCTAATTAAGTGACAGACAACAACACACGGGGGAGGCATATTCTGGGAATCCTAGCATCAACTCCATCAGAGCAGCAGCAGCAGCAGCATGGAGTGTAGATAGGAGCCTCATAAGCCACTTGTTGTCGAGTTGTCGTGTGCTACAGCAGCTTCCCCTTAAACTCCAATAACAAAGTTATTTCTCACCATGAAGTCTCAACAGCTCTGTCTCCTATAAATCGTGTTTATATACGTATTAATTTGCAAAGGCAAGGCAGAAGAGTTTCACCTTGATTACATTTAACTTTAATGGAACTAATGGTTTATATTCACCAAGTATAATTATAGGTAGCCTATCAGTAGCATGGTCAGACCGTTTCTTCCAGCAGATACATTGCCACCATAAAGTAACTGGGGCAACAGTTTTGTTGTGTGAATGTATTTTGTAGGAGACAGAGTTGGACCGAGCATCGTCCGCCGTCCAGGCTCACTGAGGATTTTCTCTGGCACAGTAGCATGTTGTGCTAAATGCTAAAATTAGCATACTTGCAATGCTATTGCTACCATGCTGAGGTTTAGTGGGCATCTTACTTGTTTTGTTTTTGTTAGTTTTTTTTTTCAAAATCATGCTAGCATGCGAAATAATTATCACTCGTCACAAAGTAGAGCTAGGGCTGATAAGGAGAGGAAACTTTGACAAATCGAGAGAGGACATAAACATGTGTCAGGTAGCCATACAGATGGTTCACTAAATTAACCAAACATTTGGGTTCATCTTCTGGAGAGCATGATTGTTAAACAAGAGAGCCTTTTACTTTGGACAACAGTAGGCTATTGGACAGAGCTATCTACGGACTAATACCACCATATGATATTTAGGCCTAAATCTAATTGCTATTATACAACTCTACAGTGCCTGCAAACATAATGCATTACTGACCAAACAATACAAAACAAACTCCTCACTGACTCTTATTAATTGAACACAGAAAAGTAGGCTACAGTTAAGTGGGATGAAAAAAGAAACCAAAAGCGAAGTTCAATGTGACGTATCACAAACTAGTTTGCTTACTTCTTCTCTTCCCATCTGAATAAGTTCCCAGATTCAATTCAGTATAATTAATTCACTACATTAAATCAAATGTGGTCGAGTCGATACAAAGGGGTTTGCATGAGAAATGTGATTAGCTTGCAGATGACACCTCGATTCCTGACACCATGCCAACTACACACTTGAGCCTCACAGTAGCCGTGGTTGAATAAAATGACCCGACGCTGCAGTGTGTTCTGGAGTCTGATTGATAATGACCCCTTCTGTGAGGGTAAACTGCTGCTCCATCTGTGGCTGGGAACAAAAGCCGAGCAGCCCACCACCATCCTCTAAAACTTTGTGCTCTACCACAAAAATAAATTTGCATTGTGGGCTCAATGATTGGTCGTGTATTGTCATGTAAATACTCTTTTACATACACATGAATCCAAATCCAACAACAGGTAAATTGTCCAATTCCACTGCTCCTCCAGTTTTGCATAGCTTGTTATTTAGAAAGCATCTACATTAGAAATGCTTTGACGTGTTCAGGTTACGAACCACTTGAAGTACTTCTAGGTTACTGTCTATTGTTCAAGCCATGCGATTCCCTATATTCAGCCTGGCCCTGTAGTTCAGTGGAGAGGTGTAGAAATGCAACTAGCGATTGCGCATCTCCATCCTAGACTTGTGAACCCCCATACTGTAAGTGTCCCATTAACAGTTCCTCTAGGAGATGGGCGAGATTGACTCTCAAAAGCTTTTCCTTTTGTGTTTCTAATGTGTGCCGCTATTGTTAACTTAGCTAGAAGGTAGCAAGGCAATCAAAACAATCAGCCATTCACGTGAAATTAGGAAGTGGAGGGGGAAAAAAGCCTCGATAAAGGAAGCAAATGCACCATGCTCGTCACAATAACAAAAAAAGAGGGAAAAAAACCCCAGAAAAATGCAATCAGGCACGGTATGAAAAATAATGAAACCGTTTTAAGCATGCACAGGTCTGGCCAGAAGGTTGTTGTTTATAACGTTAAACTGAAGAGGCTTGGAACAACTCTATTGTGCGTTAGGCATGCCTCTTATTGGTGAACAGAATCCCTGCATGTCAAGCAGAGGTGGGGCACTGTCCCTAGAGTCCACTATCACAGCAGGTTAACCTGGCACTGCTTTTCTAAGGACTGATTGCCAGGCCCCCCGCAGCTCGAGGTAAACCGACAATTTTCCATCAGCAGGGAACGTGGCTTTATTAGTAAAAGTGGAGGGGGGTGGTGGGAGGTAAGAGAAAAAAAAGTGAAATCAAGTTTACAGTGTATTTGCAGTTGTTACGTAGGAGGGCAATAAAGTATGGTAGCAGACCTCAATCCTGAAATTGATTTTTATATCATGACGTGTGGTTAACTAATTTCAGATTACAACCGATGAAGATTGAATTTTATGCAACCTTTAAATAAGAGAATGAAGCATAAATAACAATATGACTCCCAACCCAAAAACCAAAACACAGATTTCATGGAGACGTTTTTAACAAATCTGAGCTCTGGGGCCTCATCCACAGGAGCGAAACAGTCTGTATCTAAGGACTTAGTTTAATGTGACGCAGCATCTCATCATGCACAGACTTTCTGACAGGGAGGAAAACATTCACCTGGATAAAAAAGAAGAAAAAAAAACTGCAGCCCTTATCAGAGATGAGACAGACTCTGTGAACAGCAAATCAATACCATCCCCAGGCTGTGAATTTAAGAAGGGCCAAAACTCCACCGAAGATATTATATTTCTAAACAAAACTCTAGTAAATCTACAAACAAACACAGATTGTGCTGCTATCTGGGTGAGGAGGGGGGGAAAGGAACAACTTAGAGGGCAAACAAGCAGTGCCTTATGGTTTTCAAGGTCTCCATTTGTTTTTCCATGTTCTACTGTCAGGTGCGGAGAGAGGAGAGAGCAGTGGAGAGAATGGCGAGCCATAGAGGGTTAAAAGGCCGTGGCTGGGATTATAGCACAAGTAAGGACCCCATACTGTGGCTTGACATGCCTACCAGCTTACAGTGCATTTTTCTCTGACAATGCAGGGTCACACACGGTCAGAAAGCATGAAATGTTTTCACACACATGTTGAAAGACAAGTGAAATGCTCAATGTTAAAGAGCCTCCTTCCCCAAAGGTTATATCTGATAGTAATATGCCTCTTTTTTTGAATAACAAAGTCATGTTACAAAGTCAAAATCAAAATTGTGGTAAAGGCATTTTTTATTCCTTCCACGCTTGTGACGTCTGACCCGAAAGGACACTGCAACATGCTCATCTATTAGCTGGGAAGTTATGAGTTCAGCGTGCATGACATACAAGACAAGTGTGAAAGAGTCCCACTAACCCACTCCTCAGTGCCTTTAAAATGATTCTACAAGAAAAACTATATGTACAAAGACCATGACTGTCTCTTCCCTGCTAATGAGAGGCCACTGTGCGTGAGGACATAGTGAGGGCCGGGTGGTAGTTACTGATCAGCATGGGAGCTAGCTAATCCTGCCACTGATGAACTCATCTGTCTGTCTGTCCACTCCACCCTCAGACATGTGCTAACATGCCATAATCGTCATAATTCTACTCCTGCCCTGGGCTCTGCCACCTCAGTCACCTGATTAGGGCCTAAGTCCCAAAGGTATCAGTGGTGGAGCTTTAATAGTAATTCCACTCTTAGCTTCACACCACCTCTGTCTATATAGCTTTTCCATTAAGTATGTCATATCTTAAGCTGTGCGTACGGCACGGGGATGGGGAGGGGGGCTGTTATTGTGACAGATACTCTATGTGCATCTGACAAAAACAAGGATGCTTCTCCATGTGTCATCTGCAGCGCTCCCTGATGCAGCATACGACTGTCTTTTATCAACAGCCAGCAATGACACTTTCCAAATATTTAACACTTGGGGGAATTTCTCATTCAGTGTGAGTGCATTTAAACAGCAATCTGTTTACCCTAAAGAAAAAAAAAGGACCCATCCTCCAAAATCTCGTTGTTTTTTTTGTTTTTTTTTCCACCAGCCGTGAAAATATCTGTCATGAATACCACTCTTTTCATGTAATTCCCCATCTTCCTGCTTCACTGTACGCTGCTGTCAACAGTGTGTCTGATTTATGTCTCAAGTGTTGGTGGGACAGGGGCTCCCGCACGGCACTCCTGGACCAGGAAGAGGGGGAGTTCCAGTGGGGCAGGCGAAGCCTCACTCCCCCCTCCTCTCCGGCTCTGGAGATGCGAGGTGGGGAGTAAACCTAACCAACACTACAGAAACAGGGGCGCTGCACACCCATCAACGCCTCCTTTGCAGGTGAGTGGAGAAAAACAGGAGATGGGAGGGGATGTCAGTCCGCAGCAGAGCAACCGCAAAGAGCCGCGCGTGAGGCACTTTTTGGAGTCATGTTTATATTCATGTTCTGCAAGACAAATATGGATCCTTCAAAAATATATGCACCAACCTGACACTGAGAAGAGTAGAAGCACACTGACAAACGCGTGGCACCCTGACACTCTTTACACTTCTTATCACTCGTGCACACACATGCAGACAAACACAACACACACCACAATCCATCAGTATGATGCCACTCATGTTTTTTGGCCTATACTCTCTGGCCTTTCTCCTACAACAAATTACTAACTTAGAAAACTAAACTGAAGAGAACTTCTACGATGAATCAAACTGAAGTTACTTGTTTACACCTGCCTCCTAACAACTAAAGAAGCAGGTACGTGAAAATATTACAGCTTTCTTGAGGAAAATGTAAGAACCTGACAACTTTTATCAACATATATATAGTGACTTTGTTTTTCCCTGGGGCCCAAAGGAGGTTAGGTTTTACATTTCAGAGCCAAATGGCAGGGATTACATGTGTGGGCTGGGGGTGTAAGAAAAGCAACAGCTTTGCATAAGAATATGCAATCAGCTGCAGGAGAAGAGAAATGCAACAAAGCAAAACACTTTCATGAGAGGATTCACATTTGAAATGCAACCTGCTGCACTTTTTTTGTGAATTGCATATAGCTAAATGAAAGAATGATAACCCTCCTCCTACAAACTACGACCTTTAATATGCAGTGTGGAGCATTAGACAGTGGAAAACACTGCCACAATCTGTTAGATTGCCTGCGAATGAATCAATGGCATCAATGAGAAATACACAAAAAAACACCCCGAATCTAACAGGACTGGAGTGGACCGAGCATTGACATGTCAAGTGCTAACTGACTGCCTGTCAATACACTCACTGACCAGAAAGGTCTCTTACTGTCAAGGGACTGCGAGGAATAAGGCAGAGATGGGAGAGGGAAAAAAATGGAGGTGAAAGTCAATCAAATTAGCTCCTTCCAGCCCACTAAACTCAAGAAGTGGAGGTAAGCAACCAGAGCCTCTTCTGAGAGAACTGACAATGTCTGTGGGGTGCAATCTGAGCAGCACCCCCGCAGAGAGAGGCCAGCACTGATAAACCTCCGAGAAAAGCCTGACTTCTTCACTTTCACAGAAAAAACAGAATATTTAGGGAAAATATCAAAAGAAAAAAGTGGAAATACAATCAATAGCCCATATTCAGTACAGTGACCAAATGCTGGTTTTGATTGAAATGCTGGAAGAAAAAACTAAAATAAAGTGCGGATTTGCATGTGACAAAGCCAACACCAGTGTGTTATTTGTTTGTCTCCTCTGGTGAATGGAACCCTCTGGAGAGAAGCAGACAGTGAAAATGCTGTTAAGATCAGAGTGATAATGACTTACTGAATAAGAGTCTGCATCACGGGGACTGCAACTGGTTTGATCCCTGTCCTCTTTCATTTCTGTCTCATTAGATAAACCTGTGGAAGTCAGACAGCCTTTTACCACCGATGTGTTTTAAGACATTAAACATGCAACACAGTCATGTCACAACACATCAGAAATTAAATCATCTCAAAGTGGAGGGGAATTTACTGGGGGAAAAAAAAAAACCTCTCTATCTTCCTTTAGATTAAGCCGGTGTCAAGGGTTGTCTTGTAAGATTTGAGAAAAAAAAAAATATAATACATTTTTCTTTTTTAGAAAAGTAACTGAAAAGAAGAGCAGGTGACAGATGGGAGGCTAGTGCGTATGTGTTAGTGTGTGTGTGTGTGTGTGTGTGTGTGGGGGGGGGGGGTATGCAGAGGGCATATTCAGCTCATTCCCGTGTCATGTCAGATAAATCTGTTTGAATATGAGCTGTGACTTTTGTTTTCTGATCACTCCTGAATTGACTGTGAGTGACAGCAGAAGAGAGGGGGGAGAGGAGGGGAGGGGGATGGGGAGGGAGGGGGAGGAGGGGGCATGAACACTCGGTTAACTGGCATCAATTGTTTTCCAAAAAAGAAAAAAAAGAAAAAATTACAGTCATTCAAAAACTTTTCTGATCTGTCACCACGCATGTTCAGACAGAGATCAAGCTCGGAGATGATTGGTAACGACTTCCTGATTACGTTTCCACGTCTTTATACCTTCTTTTTTAGCAGTGACCTTTTCAGTTTGTTGTCATTGTCGGTGGGAAGTGAATCAAATGAGCTGTGCAACTCGGATAATCACAAAAATCACAAATGTCCTCATTTGATGTGGCTACCTGTCTGTTTTGATAAAGACTTTCAGAGTAACATCTCACAGATGATGTGGTTTGGTTTTTCACTGTGATCAGTGCAGTTTCACACAGCACAGAACAAACCAGTTTTGGTGTCACATTCATGTCTCTTACATTTATTTTTGTCTTTTCTTGCTTTTAAACCTAAAGTTAAAAAAAAATATTAATGAAAGTTCCATGTCTATTTTTCTGATGGTGGTATTTCTAATTGTCCTGGAGCAATGGATTTGTAATTCAGTTTTCAGTTATTTCCAATATAAACTATATTAGTTTGGTCCATGTTGTTGAACTTGACTATGAGCTGGACCTGACATTGACTTTGTTTCAGCCTCATCTGAGGTGATCTTAATGACGGAGAACGCGCCGCAGAGTTTTCCATCATGAGCGTAAAATATGAAAAGCAAAATGGCCACAAGGTATGTTCCATTACTTGCCAGCATTCCCATAAAACAGAAAACACACACTCACACACTCACTCACTCACTCTCTCCCTCTCTCTCTCTCTCTCTCTCACACACACCACCCAGTCACCTTTCTACACAGTGTCCCCCAGGGCACAGCTCTGGTCTGTTTGAAGATCAAAGGAGCTGCGGTAAAACAGCATGTTTACAGGTGTTGGGAAATTGAAAATTTCCTTGGCTGAGTGTGGTTTTGAATGGAAAAGGAAGTGTATGATGGTGTGTGTGTGTGTGTGTGTGTGTGTGTGTGTGTGTGTGAGTGTTGGTGTCTGTGTGAGGCGGGAGTTACGACAGTATACACATTCCACATACAGTATGCATAAACCAAAAGAAAGTATTATAATTACAATAAGAAGGGGAAATATGGTATGATATAAAAGGGGGGTGGATGGGCCAGTGTGTGCCTGGTTGGTTTTGTATTGAAAATTGGCCTTTGATGGTACAGATGCTCCTGTCTTGAAGAGTTTTGGCTGCAGCAGAAAAAAGTTACCTGAAAAACGCTTCCTTAACTGCACATTACCCATTGTGGCAAATAAACAGAATTGGCAAGGTGTTGTGTAGGAGCCATATTGAGAACCTCCCTGCAAAAGCAACAGCAGGGGAGGATGCTGAGTTTGTGAGGGATTAGTTGAATTCTAACACTTTTTGGAGGGAGACCACAACAATAAGAACACCTCAGTCAAGCTCAAGTATGTCATTTACTCTGCACCTCTCCACTTTGTGTTTCTCTGTGTGCATGAGAGGACCAGTCATGCCAAGCTTTCTGCATGAAAGGGAGAGTGTTTAGCTTTTGAGGCTATTTGTGCTTCTGACTCTGTAGTGTTTGTGTCCGATGGGAGGTGCCTGCGCCAGCTTCCTTAAAGGAGAAGGGGGTTTTGTTTGTTTCTCCGCCGTGCCAGGAGAAGTGACAGCCATTCCGGCTCTTTCACAGAAACACATTCATCTGTGTGAGAAAAGGCGGCCGCTGAACTCAGATGAAAGGGCCATGGGGGCTGCGTTGCACAGGAAAAGGCAGACTGTACATCTACTTCAGTACAAACACAACATAAGCCATGTCACAGACAGACAGACCGACAGACAGACGGACAGAGGGGGGGTGATTCTGAGAAAGATGAAGACAAAAAGAAATAAAGACAGAAATAAAGAAGAAAGAAAGAAAGAAAGACAGATATAAAGAAGAAAGAAAGAAAGAAAGAAAGAAAGAAAGAAAGAAAGAAAGAAAGAAAGAAAGAAAGAAAGAAAGAAAGAAAGAAAGAAAGAAAGAAAGAAATTCATATAAAGATATAAATGAAACATTTTCATTAGTTAATAATGTGTTGATATACAGTATGTTAAAGTTATAGCATCAATATGGGCCACAGTGATCTCTGGACTCACAGTCAAGGGCCTGTCACAAAAGCCTCCATGAATATTACAACACCATAATAAACAACTGACATAATCATTATATTCAAATCTGTTTGTCGATCAAGTTTCATTCACATCAGGCCTCAAAAACCTACATGTCCTTTAAGATCTGTGCAACTTGAATATATTAAATTGCATTTAGCCTGTTATGGTTTAATTATTTGTTTTTGTTCCATTTTGAATATTGAATCAATAATTTAATGAAATGTTTGGAGAGATCTGGTGGTGGGGTGAGGAGGGGGCGAGGTGCTGGGTGTGGGTGTAGTTTGGGGGGTGAGACAGGCCCCGCTGTTTGAAGTGGTGACACCAGCCTGACTATAAATAACACAGGGCCGGCGAGCGGACACGTTCATTTCATTAGAGCAGTTGAAATTCAATTAGAGGATATTGCGTTTGTTTTAAAAGTTTTCTCTCCAAACAGTCCCGCCGATAAACTCTGAGTGCTGTCTGTGTTATTTCTACTGAGGAGGAGGAGGCCGGAGTGGGGAGTCTCGCGTGGACAAACGAAACTGTTTTTTTTTTTTTTAAAGAAGAGAAAAAAAAGACACGAAATTACACGGAACTGTGGGTGTGGACTCTCTAAACCCTATATAAAAATAAAAGATATTGATACTTATTTTATTATGAAATACACAGGCCTACAAACAGCTGTGATACAATATATAACATCTATAACACGAGACATAAGCTATTTTACATTAAAACAACAAATAAGCGTATTTAGAAGAAAAAGGCAAGAGTTTATGAACATTGTTTTACAAAATATTTATTCCATACTTATTTATTTTAGTTATAGGTTTAAATTTAGTAAAGAAAAAAAAATTGTTTAGACTTCTACAAACTTGTGCTTTTACTTATAAAGACGGGGAATAATGCTCATAACCACAGGGAGTTACAGTTGTGATGCATTAGAAATAGTTATTTATTGATTGATTGGTTTGTTGATTCAAAATTAATTATTCAAGTGAGTAGCAGCAAGTTATTCATTTATTTACAGTAGTCTTGTTTCAGGCGCTCTAACTTCAAATGCCGGAAATCATTATAATGTGCCTTATGACGCTTGAAATCTTTAGTTGAGTCAGTTGTCTGACTAATCAGCAAAGCTTTCGTAGCAAATGCTTCTCAATTAACCTTAACTTTAATACATATGGAGGGAAAAAACAATTATGTTATTTAATATGATGGATTCTAAATGAGTCAGAGCAGTAATGGAGGCTCCACAGCTGCTGCTGCTGCTGCTTTGTTTATAGTTTTATTTGTGCAGCGCTTGAGGCAGAGAGAGGGATATTTATTTATGCAAAAATACACAATTTATTTCAATAACACACTAATATAGATTTTTCTTTCTTTTTTTTTCTTCTTCTTCTTGGTTACGAGGAGAAAGAAGCCAGAAGTTAACTGTGCACAATTTGTGTGCGCGCGCGCGTGTGTGTGTGTGTGTGTGTGTGTGTGTGTGTGTGTGTGTGTGTGTGTGAGAGAGTGAGAGAGAGAGAGAGAGAGAGAGAGAGAGAGAGAGAGAGAGATGAAGCAGCAGCAGATGAGTCCACCTGAATTGATTGACAGCTCTAATGTGTTGTCGTGGTTTCGCATCAACAAGTGGAGCCGAGGACCCGCAAAAAAAAAAGAAAAGAAAAAAAGAAAAAGAAAAAAAAAGCCACCTAGGCGCGCGCTGTAGGGCATCACTTGAACGCACCGACTTGATTTCACTCCCTGGAGGCCTCAACTATTACCGCGTCCTCGCTGCAGCCCTGTCTCCCGCACTCTCACTGCAGCTTCCAGCTTCACCCCAATTAACACAGAGACCATTAGAGCTCGCACGGTGAGGCGCAGACTGCAGCGAGGCACCCTTTACACTATGTTGTCCCAAATATCGACGCGCTGCCCCTGTCAACTGCTGTTGGTCATAAATGTGTCCCCAAATACGGCCTATGGCAGACCACCCTCATCTGTCTCTCTCTCTCACTGTATCTCTGTGTGTCTCTCTCTCACACACACTCACACAAACGGGGGCGTAACATTAATCATCCTATAGTAGTAAATAACGTTTCTGACACAAAGTGGGTGATTCAATAAGTAAATATTTGTCACTGGTGTAATTTGCTCCCACTCCGCTACATGAACACACACACACCACGTCTTATAATAATAACAATAAAAATGTGTTTTGAGAGGAATCCCTGTACGTAGTGAATCCAGGTTTTAAAAAATCTTTCATTTTAATGTAAAAGAGAAAAAAAACGACATATTCCCTGATGGTTTCCACTTTGAAAGTGAATTGAATCCAGCGGCTGAGAGGAAGAGGTGTCAGATAAGGAGAGACAACGGCCTGGCTGTTCAGAGACGAGGTTTTAACTCCATATGCACCAATCGTGCGTTTTTGTGTTGTTCATTATGCATCCAGTTATTACTGTTGTTGTTATTACTATTATCATTATCATTCAAATAAAATGTGGATAAGCAGCTTTTACGCATGGGTCGCTCTGATTGCGCAAAGTTCCTCCTGAACTTTCTAGTTCAACTAGAAAAATCTCACACAAAAAAAAAACGCAGAGCAGGTGGAGCTGTGTTTTCTTACAGTGGAGTTGTATCTGTACAGTGTAGTCAACAATAGTACAAGGAGGAGGAGGAGAAGAAGAGGAAGGGGAAAAAAAACGCTTCCTCCTCCGCGGATCAATATCAGCGCAGCAGGAGTCGAACAGGAACCGGCATCGACACACTGTGCGGAGTTGACCTTTCCCACTCCCCACAGGTCATACCTTCCTCCGCCGGAGAGGTCACCGGGCCAGGCCGCTGAAGGGGCCGTAAGGAGGTGATTTCAAGTGCTAAATAAGCTGCATATAAACCAATAATTCTCCCATGGTCCTCTGGCACAGAGATACCCCCGCTTCAGTGAATGCACTTTTCTCTTTTGCCTAAAAAAAAAAGAGTTTACCCTTTTTTGATTGTCTGATAATGAAGTGTACCATGGGAAACTAAAACATACTTATCCCAGGTATTTATCAAGGAAGAAAACATCATTTTTAGTAGGTTCTAAGTGATTTTAATTGATCCCACTGCCTGCTTGTAATCAGCATCACTTCCCCGGAGATCCCAGCACCTTCTCTTTTATTTACTACACCAGTGTGTGAGCAGCTCGTATAACAGGAGACAGCAGCAGCTCAGACACGCAAACAGACACGCCAACAGACAGACCGACTGACAGAAGAGTGCCACTTGCTGCTGCTGCAGCTGCAGCGGAGAGCCGGCCTGCAGCGATATCCACCATCACTAACAAGTCCCACTACGTGTTGTGCTGTTTCTCAACATCCATGAAGCATGACTCATATAACAATAATGACAGCAAGTTATTCACACAGAAGCACGCGCTCTTAGCAGAGACCAGAGGCTCCCCAAAAAACAACAACACACAAGCAGCTGATAAACACTTAACTTCTTTTTTTCCCTCCACCCCTTTGTCTTATTTAATACATCTTAAAGGCTATAGCGTTAATTCAGGCCACACTCGGACTGTGGTGTTTCTTCTTCAAAGAGCCTCAGATCTGTGTAAGGCGCTATAAAAGTTCACTAACAGTCATGTGTGCATTATCTCCAGTCAGAGCACTGCAATAGCGGCAAATTAAAAACAAACACATCCGAAGAAACGTTTCTTCGTCGTTTTCTCCCAGTTCCAAACCATAAACAGACCAAACGAATCAACAGGACCACGGGAAACAAACGGCCACCTCCTATACGAACAGGTCAGGCCTCCAACTATAGAGCACGGACAAGAGAGACAGACAGAGAGAGAGAGAGACAGGGGTCTGAGCACAAGTCAAGTTCAAGTTCACCACGGCTGCACTCACACTCCTGTGCAGTAAAGTGTGCAGCCCGAGTGGAGGAGGAGAGGGTAGAGGTAGTGGAGGGTGGTGGTGGTGGTGGGGGAGGGTTGAATTTACGGGCTGTTTTCAAATAAACTCAGTAACTCAGCTGGGAAATTATAAAGTGACCAGATAAGATTTATGGAAGAGAAGAGCCATGGCAGCACGGGCAGAGTGCTGTGTGAAAGAATGAAAATAGCCTATACTCTCAAGGAGTTTTATTCATTTAAATTCAAATAACAATAGTAATAAATGAATAAAACTCAAAAGCAGATCACGCCTAATTATTATGAAGTCAATTCCTCCTCCTGCTTGAGTTTCAATAAACTTCTAAATGCCCACACACACATACACTCTAACACACTCTAACACACACATACACACACAGCTCAAATAAATTCCCAAATCTCTTGTTTATTTGCAGCACTACAGCAGCCACACTGTGGAGGGGCCTGGAAGCATGCTCTGCAAAGCCTGGGCTAAATAAAAAAAACACCACAATGTTCTCAAAGCCTAAATATAATAATTAAGCGCTTAAAGATTTAACCACGAGGAGTTAGAACGTTTTTTGGTTTCTTCCTAAGAATGTGAGATTAATTTTACAACAGGCTACACCTCCCAAAACAAATCTCAACTCACTAAACTGCAGGGGCACAAACACAATTTGATTTTGTTTTTCCTTTTAAAAAAAAATAAGGGATGAAAAAGCAAAGAAATACTTAGCACTTGCAACACCTTTTATTATATTTGTATGCAGTAAAATTCTTATCACAATAAGGAAGAAAACACCTCTTAAAACTTTGAACAAAAGCACATAACGAAACAACTGCCCATGTTAAGCTCGTAATTGTACATATTTATAGTAAAGAAACATTCTTTATAAATACTGTTTCATCTGTAGCAAGTAAATACCATAATTTAATTACAAATGGATAAATATGGCAGTTGATATTTACAAAAAAAAGGATTGGGAGGGGAGGGAGGGGAGGGGGGTTGTAGTTACAGAAAAAATCGAACGGCACAACGTTTATTTTCCTCACAATCTTTCCAGATAGTATTTCACAATTCAAAACTTGCAAAGCACAAAACATCACAAGTTAAGCCCAGCAAACTAAAATATACATTCACAAGCATAATATTGTGGTCTGTTTGGAGTTAAATGTTAACTTTGGCACTCTTTCCAGTTTATAGGTGTTTAGTATAGTACAATCAATTTGCCTTAAGATCACAATATTCAACATTATAGTACAATTTTATCGTAATATGTGCACTAAAAGTCCAGTTAGAGAAATAGCTACCATTGAAGGAACATCTATACACCAAAGACTGACAAGCTATCACAACCAATGGGAAAGTGGGCTTTTAGTAATTATTTACAATATGAAATACACCTCGACTATGATACATATTTTCCTCTGTTGGTAATCCTCATCTTCCCTGGTGAACCAAAAAATAACAAAATAGAAAATAAACAAATGTTTGTGTGCCTCTCGTGTGCACGTGTCCCACAAAAAAAAAGGAGAAAAAAAAGGAAAGGAAAATCTCCTGCTGGATGTTGTTCCAGTGCTGTGAAGTGAGTGTGTGTTGCTTCATTTTTCGTCTTAAGTCCTACACATACCATTCACTGAAATTGGAGGATAGGCCACTGTGGCTGGTGGTGTTGTGGACGGCTGAGGCTGGGGACATAGTGGTGTTGCTTTGGGTCTCGGTGGTGGGAGACACCAGGCCTGGAGGTGTGGAAGATTCATACCCAGAGCTGGCTGCTGGTGATGAGTCTGATGCTGGTGGGGACGCTTCGTGGACCTGGGGTTGGGAGAAATTCACAAAACAAAAAAATTAGGTATTTAAAATCTGACACACACTGCATAAACAGGCATAAATAAAACGTTTGTGTGAAATTAAACATTTAAAAACCACACAACAAGTCTACTAACATGTGTGTTTCATATATGCAGGCCTGGTTTAGACATAGAGCATTCAGCACACAATTCCTGGCTGGAGGTATTTACCTTCATGTGTTTTCTTAGGGAGCTGGGATGTGTGTAGGACTTGTCACACATTTTGCAGAGATAAGGCTTGTCCGACGTGTGAACGTGCATGTGTTTCTTTCGGTCGCTGCTGTTTGCAAACCTTCTGTCGCAGCCTTCAAACTCACACTGGAAGGGCTTCTCTCCTACAGGAAATAAAAAATAAAAACAACAGGAAGAAAACAGTCAGGTATTTGACTAGGAGACGCCTCGGGCAGAATGTGTTAACAACAAGGAGCTGAAAGGCTAAAAAAAATAAATAAAATACGAATAGCAAAAGTTGAGTGTAGGAAGAAAAAAAATAAATCACAGCAATTACAATTTTACTACAACTTTCTAAAACTCACATTATCACTGTAGCTGTTGTGAAAGTTGGAGCGCATTTCTTTTCTTTTTTTGTTAAATGCATGGAGGGAGTTCCTACATCTTATTTAGCCTAAATAATGCGCATAGTGATTTGGAGAGGGGGTGGGTGGGAGAGAATAGGGGAGGGGGGGTGGGTGTGATGGTGGTGGACAAGGCCGTCCTCGGTAGGCCCTATACAGAAGGCGTACCATTTGCTGGGAGACAATAAAAATCTAATTAGCACCTGACCAATTCCGTGGCGCGGCACCATCATGTATCCCCCAAGAATATAGGTCCAAATGTGAAAGGCTGGTAATGGCCCTGTCTAGCACCTTATAGCTGCTGTCACAGGGACGCAGCACTAAACAAAAGGCGCATAAACACTACTACTATCACTACTACTATTACTACTACTATAGCTTCTGCTGCTGCTGCTGCTGGGAGCTGTGCTGTGCTGGATCTACACACACACACACGGGCTATAATACAGAAAGAAATCCACACACACTTATATTACCATCTCGTGCCAAAGTCATTAAAAAATCTATGTGAAGTGTCAGCTATCCCGAAGCAAGCGACATTAAAACCAACTGAGGCTGATTTACTACCATTGCAGTTCCACGGTGCATGCACGCAACGCGCTCTCACACTCCCCTTTGACCCATTTTAAAGTTTGCCCCCCACCGCCCCCCACCTCTCCCCAACAATAAAACATCTTACACACGTTGTTAATGCGTTTGGAGGAAGAAAAAAAGAAATATATAATGTTTTACATGAGAAGAGCTGTTAAAAAAAATCTGAGCTGCCGTGCAGCCGTCTAAGTGCAGAAGATGAACCGTTCCACTATCCCAAACTAATTTACTCTCCTCTGGATGTGCTCCTAAATCTACTCAATCTGTTTTGACTTTCTTACTATCTACTTTAGCTGCCTAAAATAGCCGCTTGATAATCAGATCTCCGTTTGTGTTTGTCCAGGCAGGAGAGGCACAAATAAAAATGCACATGCACGCTACAGTAAAAGCAATAACAGTGTCCTTGCTATTTGTGTTGAATAAATAATAATAAAGACAATAATATAATAAAGCTTTCACAGCGTTGTGATAATTACCTGTATGTGTTCTCTTGTGTATCTTCAAGTTTTCCGACCGTGCGAAGACCTTTCCACAGCCGGGGAACGGGCATGGAAAAGGCTTCTCCCCGGTGTGCACCCGAATGTGGTTAACCAGTTTGTATTTCGCCTTGAACGGTTTGCTCTCCCGGGCGCAGTCCTCCCAGAAGCAGACGTGGTTGGTCTGCTCTGGTCCACCGACATGCTCCACCGAGACGTGCGTGACCAACTCGTGCATGGTGCTAAAAGTTTTGTTGCAAGACTTCTTTGGGTTGCTGAGCTGCTCGGGGTCGATCCACTTGCAGATGAGCTCCTGCTTGATGCACTGCTGCCTCATGTAGCGGAAAAAGGCACCGGGGTGGTGATGGGCTGCCATGTTCATCCCCATGTTCATATTCATGGAGCCGTACTGGTTGTGGAGCTGCGCCGCCGAGTAGGGGTCGGTCCTCGGGCTGGAAACCTGGTGGTACTGGTCGGAGCGTCCGAAAACTTCTCCCGGTAGTCCGAGCCTCATTTGCCCGTTCAGGACATTCGGGGATCCGTGGGACCCATGCTGGTCGTGGATCCCGGGGAATAAAATGTGGCCTTGTGTGTCTGTGTGGGAGTGATGAAGGGATCCCGCCGTGGGGCCAAAAATAGTATGTTGGCTGCTCGCCGGAGAGGATTCTCCGAAGCCACGACTACGAAAGAGAAAGTCCCTGGTGGAGTTGAAAGGAGAGCTTGCATACGACGTGACATGAGCGGCGTGAGCCCCCAGAGCCGCAGCGGGGTAGCCCGGCGCCTGGGTGGTGAAGGCAGAGCTCTGTCCCGGGGAGAGATCATGGTTCAGCTTAAACGCACCCATGTGTGCGGAGTCTACAAAGCTATTTTGTGCCAAACTCAAGTCTCTCTCCTGCATCTCGCTCGCTGAGTGATGCCTGGCAAATGAGCCCACTCCCAGTCCGGGGAACTGGTGACCAGCATCCAGTAACATTATTACAGAAAGCAAAAAATCTTTTCGTTGAAATCAGCGCAGGGCTCGTATAGGCTACAGCGAATAAGTTAAAGAAAGAAAGAAAAAAAAATCAAATGTTGATGCTGGTGCGCAACGATTCAACTCCCAACCTTGGAAACACCATATCAGGTGTGGTTCAAAACGCTGCTCCGATCATGAGGAAGGAAAAAAAAAATCAGCTTGGCTTAGCGAAGACTGGGTTTTTACTTCTAGTTAAGTTGTGACTGAAAAATCCAAATGTAACGAAGTGAAGAGTTTCCTCGTGTCCTCTCCTCTGGACCGCGACTGGTTGCGTTAAAAAATTGCACTCGAAGAATTAAATAATTATCTTACTAGGTGTCCTCTGCGCACACAGAGCGAGAGTAGTCGGAGCATCTCAAAAAATCGCTGTTCCGATTGGGTATGTATTTATTTCTGTGGGCTCGCCTGTGTTTATCGCGGAGGGTCCCTGTTTCTCCGTGGACTGGCTCTACCTCCTCTTCCGCCCCCTTTAACTGGAGCCCGTTCATTCATTCCTCGCAGCCTCATTGGCCACTGCGCCTCATCAATCCCAGGTGCCCCTCCAATGGCAGGTAGCGCTTTGGCGACTTAATAGCGCAACGCCATTTTCCACAAATAATTACCGCCTACTTTTAGGAGAACATTTGGAGGAGGAGGAGGAGGAGGAGGTGGTGGTGGAGGAAGAGGAGGGGAGGGTGTGCAGGCGAAAAGGAGCACGACAAGAGAGAGGAGCGAACATGTTTCTGTTGTTTATGTTCTGCTGATGCCAAGTTGTGGCACGAAGAGAGGAAAGAAATATGACATTTGATGAGATATAATAATAAAGTAGGAATATTTACGCAAGTAGGGAAATTGTGTTTGTATCTTAAGGAACTGTTGTGTTATACACTTGATTTAAATATAACACAACAGCTTCAGGTATTTTACACTTGTAAACCAAAAGTTGCATCATGTTTTTACTACATTATAACCTGTAGCCGTGATAATAAATATAGTAGTTAGTAACAACGAGCTATCAGCTATAATGACACTGCACTAACGCAAAATGTTTAGTGCGCATGTCAGCATAACTGCATAACCGCAGGAGATATGTCAAATTATATAAAGGCGTCTGTTTTCTCTTATTGAGTCCAATACACGACCAGGATGTTCAGTTATTTTATCTACTTTCAGAGTGTAACCACTGAGGGCGACGTGAAGCACTGTGGGTAAAAGCGTGGAGGAATAGTTTTCAGTTTTAATGTAATAATCCTAAATAGTGTTGTTTTTTTAAATTTATCATTTGTTTTTGAATAATGAGCTGAAACGTCTATGTTAAATTTGAGCATAAATTGTAATAAATTGCTCCATTAGTAGATCTCAAGTGACGACAGACCATAATAGTCTATGTCTGAATGAAGATGTAGTCAAATCTGACAAAACTCTTGAGCCACTTCATTATTCACAACTAAAAAAAAAAAAAAAGCACGTGTCTCTCTCTCTCCTCTGTATGTGTGTGTGTGTGTGTGTGTGTGTGTGTGTGTGTGTGTGTGTGTGTGTGTCTCCATATGGAGTCCAGTGGTTTCTCACTGGCTGTAGAACCACAACTGGGCCTTTAGCGGCGAGGCTCGCTCCAGTGGCTCACACTGGCAGCCACCAGTGGTTGTTGGTTCTCTTTAATGGTTCCATATGTTGCTGGTTCTGCTTCCTCGGTGGTTCTCACATCCACCGCACCAATTAAATGACATGTTATGGCGGTGAACTGCCGCTCAGATCCGAGTAAATCATTAGTGACCCGTAAGGTCGAGCCTCCACTGAACTCCCAATAATAAAGTTTGAGCAATAAAAGTCATGTCTTCAGTCAGATATTGAGTTAGAGCGGTATGCTGCTCTATATGCTTTGTTACTATCCCCCAGAGGAAACAATAGGTTGCGCCCATATAATCTTATAACATTTTCTTCATGGGATTTCCTCTTTGGTTCCCACACAGGCACAAACAAATAAGAGGGAAGTCATTTTCTTTTTAAAAAACACACGGATTCGCTTCATTTTCTGGCAACTTTCCATCACAAGCAGGCACTGAATCTGCGTTCAAATGGAAGGGGGGGACTATTTATACATTGAGGCCATATAAACCACAGCTGCTCATTCAAGTACAAGTCAAAGGAAGTTTACTTACATTTTCACCAAATGGAGATCCCAGCAGCTCTCCCCGCTCTGCGCCTCTGCCAGCTCTCCGCTGCTCCGGACTGTAAACGACACATACCGTTGAAGGCGCAGGGAAACGTTTTAAAAACTTTTTTTCTCCTTCTTCCTTTTTTTAATAGTGTGTCTCTTAGCTCGGATTGGGACAGGCTGAGCGTTGTGTGCCATTCTTCCAAGTCTATTTCGACCCGCACCACAGGAAACGCAGGAGCTGATCCAAGTTCAAAGTCACGTCTGCCGACCCCTATAAGAAGTTCTTTATTTCTCTCTGGAAAAAAAAACACAAAACCTTCCCCAGATAGGGAAAAAAGCGATAGAGAATTAAAAAGGAAAAAAAAAATCAATCGGGTAGAGGCACATGGCTGCGGGTTTCCCCTCTGTGTGCTGAAGAAAAGGGGGTCTAGCCTATTGAAAATCCCCCAAAGATCAGTATTTCAACAGGTTTTAGGAGCAGCAGACATGGCTTATAAACATGTAAAATATAAATCATATAAAATATTACTCAGGGTGTGATCTCTGTGTGTGGGGGGGGGCTTGACAGGTTGATTTACGCAGCACAGATTATCAATAAAGTCAATGGTGTTGATCACATAAAGGCGCCTGCATGGCCTGTCACTGTGTGTTCCTATGGGGGCCACGGGCATATTTCTCCACTCTGTTATCTGTCAATATCAATATGTTGACACACTGGAAGGTTTACTTGTGTGGCTGCCGTGACCTTGTGTTTCATGGGTGTTTGACATCTGACCCGTTAAGACCACATATGTTGCCCCCTTGACTCCTTTTGGTAAAATAACCCTGTTTATGACAAAGCGTCTTTGTTTTAGAGAGGGAGAGAGGGAGAAAGAGAGAGAGAGAGGAAGAGAGAGAGAGAGGGAGAGGTAGGAGTAAGACGTCCCCCTATTTCGTCTGAGGCATCATCAGCTATAGGTTATTTGGAAACCTATAAGTCAGTAGTTGGAGTTTCTGTTTATTGCATTATTTGTAATAATTTTTTTAAAAAGGGTTTTAGGTTATAAGGTTTGTGACATTAAAAACTAGTGGGGGAAAAAGTTATTATTAGATATATTAATTTGTGTTAATTCTGTGGGTGTTTGGATCAGGTCACTTTTCATTCAGTGTGAATGAAATCAGAGGTCCTTCAATAAATTATAAACAATTCACCCACTGCTCCTCTGAGGTTTAGGGAGTTTCCAGAAGCTGCTCTGCACCAGCGCATATTTTATTTTGAAAAATAAAAAATAAAAAATCACAGACACAACAGGACACTCATTGGATTGTGAGTCTTTTGTAATGAGTTTAATTTCAAATTCAGTTAAAAACACAAATGTCACATAAATGTGCCATTTGAGCAAAAAAAGTTGTTAATAACCCATAAACTGAGAAATAATCTCAACACTTGTAAAGAAAGAATTGAAACAATGGCGTTTGGATGGAAATTGACATTTTTTCTTTTGATTTTTTTTTTTAACAATGGGAATATGATTTGAAAAGTTTTGCCATAAAACGTCTTTGCCTCAGTTTCTTCTCAGCAAGTTCATAAATCACTTTAAGTGCGTGCAACAGGCACAGGACATGTAACCCCGCCAGCTTTATAAGATGGAATTCAAATATTACTGTTTCTACTGTGTTGTACACTTTTTGTGTTGTCTTATATTTGAAGTTTAATTATTTTCTTTACTCCAGCTCCTTCAGGTTAGAAAATCTTCGCAAGTGAAGATGAGGTGTTGGTTTGCAGTTTGAGCTCAGCTATCACAGATCGATAGGAAAGGTGTCTCTGAATGAAGACATATCAATGACAGATCCACGTCCTGCTGTCAACAGGGACCATTCAAACGGCGTGACCCCGTCATATGACGTGGGCTTAAATGGAGTTTAACAAGTGTGTGTATGTGTATGTGTGTGTGCCAGCCTCACTGCACAGATCATAGAAAATGATTATTAATGTGTAGTGAATTTCCTGGGGAAAAAATATCATAAATCCACGACACCTTAAGAGGAGCTGCCAAGAAATCCACTTAAATAAAAGACACATGACGCTGTAATACTGTTGTCTTGGTTCACTGTTGAGCGTTTATGGCTCTAGCAATGGTTTGTCTTGTGTTGTAATGTGTGTGAGCCAAGGCTTCAATTATTTTAATGGGAATTTTTTATTGAGGAATTATGAAAAATGTCTAAACAAATAAAAATTTAAGACACGTTTTATTGTTTTTCCCATCTTGAGCATTATGATTCGGAATGACAGCCTACAATACCCCAAAACCCCACTGAGAGCTTCTTTAAGTGCAGTGGTGATATGAGCATATTTAAACCAGCATATGGAGAGTATGGATCATATGATAACCGCTTTGGGGAGAATTAGTTTAAATGAAAAACATCTGAAAAACTGAAAAGTAGATGCAAAATTTGTCCTTGAGTGTTTTTATTCAATTCTTCTTATGCGTGTTTTTTCTGTATTTCTTTTTTTTTCCTTCAGGAAAACACTATGTTTAATTTAGTAATACACTGCTTCACAGGTGCGCACTTGTTATTTTACATTTTCCTGTCAGATCATGTTGTGTCTCGTGTTGTCCAGATGCGTCCACGCGTTAACTACAAAATGTCCAAAATAGCAAATAAATTAACTTTTGAGTCGACGTCTTTCCCCCACGTCCACACATGGCCCACATGTTTTACACACATCCGTGCACCTACGCCGCGCTTCATTCTCTGTCCCTCTCCTTCCTCTCCCTCTCTCTTTTTTTTCCCCCTTTGGTGGCGTCAAATCAACACTGAGACACTTGGACAAAGCAGAAGCAGAGATGACCGAGCGTGCGCCCGTCTGATAGAGCTGACATTTCGGTCATCCACACGCACCAGCAGCGGTAAACAGAAAGCCGCACAAACAGAACTGCCGGTAACTCTGTGAGTACAACTTTTTGGAGTCAACAGCGATAAAGAGAGTGAGGGGGCGGAACCCTGCTGAGCCCCTGCGCTGAACGACAGCCAATCGCTTCGTTCTCCTAACTGCCAGTCACCGAAATCCGTCCAATACCCGCAGTGCCATTTCTAAACTGTATTCCCCACTGTGTCCTCCAACTGTTGTATGTTCTGCCAATCGCTTGAGGACAGAGTGGGAAAAGGAGCAAGCAGAGTTAGAAGCCGGACAAAAGAACTTATAGACCCCTTATATACATATTTTCCTAATGTTTTAGAGAGCGTGGTGTGGTGAAAAACAATTGCGGTGAGTGCGGATGGACTTGTCAGTGTAGTTATGGAACCCCCTTTAAGCAAGAGGAATCCAGCGATAAGATTAGCGGATTTGGCAGCGACTCAACCCCTTCCTCATCAGAATATGACAGGCTTCCCGGGGCTAGGGGGGCATCACCCTCTCTCCCACCATGCCCACCTCCACCCTGGGGAGCTGGGCAACGACCCCGGAGTGGCACTCACTCCATTTGGACCAGAGCACATGGCACAGACAAATGCTCTCAAACTTAGCCCATCTCAGCACATTCAGAGCCATCCCGAAGCCCAGACCGCGGCATCTTTCACTTCTGCTCAGACCACAGTTGGTTTCCCCGTGGCTCACCCCCACTCAGGCTACTCAAGCAGCAGGGACTTCATCCTCAGGAGAGAACTCTCAGCCTCTGCTATGCATGCACTTGGCGACCAGCATAGTTCCGCCTCCTCCCCTCATCACCATGGCATGTTCATCTCCCCAACAGGTGCTTATGGGCACACGGAAAGTGGGGCCCATTCACTTTTTACTGGACTTCACGACCAGGCGTCCCCAGGTGCCCACCACCATGCCCTCAACGGGCAGATGCGCCTGGGTATACCGGGGGACATCTACGGCAGGCCAGAGCACTTCGGGCACAGGCCAGAGCACTATGGACCCTCTTCTCTCCACAGCTACAACTCCATGAACCTCAATGTGAACATCGCTTCTGCTCCTCATGGAGCGGCGGGGGCGTTTTTAAGATACATGCGGCAGCCCATAAAGCAAGAGCTAATCTGCAAATGGATTGACCAGGAGCAAAGTCAGAAGAAGCCCTGCTCTAAAACTTACAGCACCATGCACGAGCTGGTCAACCACGTCACGGTGGAGCATGTCGGGGGACCGGAGCAGAGCACCCACGTCTGTTATTGGGAAGAATGTCCACGGGAAGGAAAGGCTTTCAAAGCGAAGTACAAACTGATCAATCACATCCGAGTTCATACGGGAGAAAAGCCCTTCCCGTGTCCTTTCCCAGGTTGTGGAAAAGTGTTCGCTCGATCGGAGAATTTAAAGATTCACAAGAGGACTCACACAGGTCAGTGCTTGTATAATTGTGTAAAACTTGCATTCTGAGAGAAAAAAAAATGTTACTTGATCGCAGGGCATTACAGTCATCCGAGGCGACCTCGTTTTACCACTCACGTCCTTAAAAAAGGATGGACAGTGGTGCGATCGTGCGTAATTGTGCGCAAAAGCGAGCAAAACGCTGTTTTATTCGGTGACGCATTCGCACAGCGAGTAAAACGTGTTTCATTTCCTTTCTTAAAAATAAACTTTTTTTCTTACTCGCCGAGACGCCTGCAGTAGGCGTGAGAGGATTAGGGCATATGATTTGTAAAACGTGCTTACGTACATGCAGGGCAGCGCTAGAACACGCGTAAATGTAATTATCTGCAGGCGTATAGGACGTCCACGCAAAATCTCGCTTGATTCATCGAGATGTCCGCGCACATGGCTCGTCAGATCTTTACATACGTCGGGTTTAGTGCGTCTGAGCACTGGTTTACTGGTAAGAGCGTGAGCTACAGGCTGCAACCCCCCCGTGCACTATCAGAGGAGACTTGTAATCCATCCGGGTATAGCGTGCAACCAAAACAACTGCGTCCTGGTCAAATGTTGGACAGAGTTGCAGAGTATAGTGAGTCAGACAGTGAGAAGACTAACTTAACAATAGGTTAAAATTCCCCAGATGGGTTTACCCTGAGAGAGGTTTTTGTTGTTATCATCCTGACTGATGGTCCTGTTTTGGCTAAATAAAAAAAATAAAAAATAGACCAGTTCTGGACTTGTGCCACAGACAGGTAGATGCAGTAGATGGATGGATGGATAGATAGAAAGGCCTCTACACCTCAGTGAATGACGTGAAATCCCGAGGGAAATCAATAAGTCATCTACCAAAAACACAAGTCATCAGAAAAGCACTTATTGTTTATGATTTTTTGACAACGTGCACACTCCACTTCAATCCAACATTTTATATGCGTGAGCCATATGCAGGCTATAAATCTGAGAAAAACATGTTTTTCAATGAACAGTGTGTGTGTGTGTGTGTGTGTGTGTGTGTGTGTGTGTGTGTGTGTGTGTGTGTGTGTGTGTGTGTGTGTGTGTGTGTGTGTGTGTGTGTGTGTTAAGTTATAGCAAGAGTCCACCACAGTACATAAACGGCTCCTGGTGGTCTCTCCTGAGTACCCCCCTCCCTTGCCTCTCTCTCTCTCTGTCTGTCTGTCTCTCTCTCTCCCTCCACACACACACACAAACATACATGTAAACCAGAAGGCCTAGAGGCATGTTACACGTGTTCACGCAGGAAAATGCTTTGGACAAGTGGGTGTGGAGCACTGGCTCTGCTCTGTGGCACAGCTACATGTTTAGTGAATAAGCTGAGGAAGGTGCACAGAGCAGCTAATGAGGAACCGGCCTCATGTTGTATTGTACTGAAGGTTGGTATGAGCTGTGGGTCAGGAAGTTACATGAGGTGACTGCAAGGAGGCAGATGGGGAGAATTGATTCTTGTTTCTGATCACGTGATGTATGTGTGTGTGTGTTATAGTTTCTTTAATGCAGTGACATCACCGCAAGTGACACTGACTGACTCCATCTCTTCCTCTCTTGTCTTTTTACAACAACAGGAGAAAAACCCTTCAAGTGCGAGTTCGACGGCTGCGACAGAAAATTCGCCAACAGCAGCGACCGGAAGAAGCACTCTCACGTCCACACCAGCGACAAGCCTTACTACTGCAAAGTCCGCGGCTGTGACAAATCCTACACGCACCCGAGCTCGCTGCGGAAGCACATGAAAGTGCACTGCAAGTCCCCGCCGCCCCCTTCCACCACCAACGTCACCTACATATCCCCCACAAACCCTCTCGGAGACCCCCTATCGCCCGGCTCCGAGGCGGCGCACAGGAACCGCTCCGCCGCGAACCTCTCCCCTCAGGTCACCAACCTCAACGAGTGGTACGTGTGCCAGGGGAGCGGAGGACCCAACCACCTCCACACCCCCTCCAGCGACGTGCCAACGTCTGAGTCGGACGATGAGGACTCTTTCAGAAATTCAGACCCGAGGACAATGCTCTGATGCCCCCCTCTCCTCTCCACCACCAACCACCTTCATACCCCCCTCCCCTCATATACTACACTCCGTTTACGACCACGTGACTGTCACAAACTTGTCATCTCCAGTTGACCCATTAAAAAAAGTCTGTAGATCCATGCCGGCCCGTGCGCCAGGGGTATTGATCAG
Source organism: Trachurus japonicus (assembly GCF_045865225.1). Classification (NCBI taxonomy): domain Eukaryota; kingdom Metazoa; phylum Chordata; class Actinopteri; order Carangiformes; family Carangidae; genus Trachurus; species Trachurus japonicus. Next base: position 21,825,412 of record NC_140927.1, read on the forward strand.
TTAGTTCCACTGTAGTGTTATCAAACGACTGTGCTAAACGCAGCTAATACGCATTTACTGTGGATGCAACGGAGGCCAAATTACACGAGGGATAAATGCCTCTGATGTGACCCCTGACCTATGTGGAGAAATATAAACTCATAAAACATTTAAAGTGACATTAGAACTGAAATTAAGAGGTTAAAAAAAATCCCAATTTGAAAAGGCATGTTTTTCCAAAAGTGAGCCCATTTCTAATTGTATTGTTATTATTATTTTTGTACAAAAAGCAATATGCAAGGGTTTAATCTGCTGCATGTCTAAAGACTCAACTGGTGTTCTGAGGTGACATCTTTCATGTGACCTCCCATCATCCCCTTGCAGTTTAATAACTGGGCTGCTATCAATCACTGTCAAATTCCCAGACATTTAAGGAAAAATGAATGGTACTGCTTTTAACACCACAAATCAAATGGCAATACAGTTAATGGACAGAATCTAGTGGCTCCAGCTGAGGCTTTATTCCCCCTCCTTTTTTTTTTTTTTTTTTTTAATTAATTTCATATCATGTAATTGCTCTAAGATGTGGTACAAACTTTGCTCAACCATTAAGGAAAAGAAGAAAAAAAAAACGGAGGCAAACATCTGGGTGTCCTAAGGGTTCTCATTTACCTTTTCAGATTTATACAATACATGTGTTTGGATGGAATTTTGTAATATTTAAGAACTATTTAAGACTATATTTTATGAACAATACACAAGTGTTATGCTCGTTAAAGAGTACGAGTAAGTCCCATGAGACCCTAAATGTCTACACTGACAGGCTTTGACCCTGTAGGATTTGTATATATGTAACTGTACTGATGCTTGTGAATGTTGTGTAGTTTTAATTACGAAAAAAAAAATGTCGTTTTGTACATTGTAATTTATTTGCTGGTATCAATGTTGTACTGGAATTACAGAAACACCAAAGAATAATAATATCAGTTTTGGTGATGCGTAGGACCCTGCTGATGTTTTTCTTTTTGTTTATTTGTTTCCAAACTTTTTGTTTTGTTTTTTAAATTTCAGAATATTTTTTTTAATTGTGTTCTGTAAAAGACGAAAACATTTACTTGAATAGGCTGTGTATTGTGAAAAGTCCCTTTCTTGCATGCCTTTTGTAGTGATCTGTCTTTTCTCTTTGAGGTGCATGGTGCCGTTGGACATGATGGATAAAAAATAAGAAAAGAAAATATGAATCAGCAATGATTGTGCAGACCCTTGATGTTCAAAATTAAATTTACAATATAATTTTATTTTTTATTATTATGTTTTTGCTAAAACTTACCAGGACATAACAAGTGTCAGTTTGTTATAATGTATGAGTGAATTTGATTAATAAGGGTTTTTGGACAACAGGAAATTTACAATATAAGGATGGACTGTTCATAGAGGCCTATATTAATTCAGCTGGTGACTTTTTGAGATTACTACTTTTTTGTAAACTGTAAATCTTAGGAAGCTGTACCTTTCTTGTCAAATGACAATTTTTTTAAAATGTGAACTGTAAATAAGAGTCAACAAAACATCAATGTCAGTGTCACTTCAAATGAAATAAGAAAAAAAAAAAAAGTAGAAGCAGCTCTGTTCACTTCTTATCACTGACATTTTATAGAAAAAAAATAGCCAGTGTTATCTCAGAGACGGACCTGACGGGCCAAGGATAGAAGCTTGGTATAAACTAATCACTGAGCTAATGGGAAAACTTATAGCCCCCTGATGGCGCTACCACTGAAAGGCGCGACAGCACAAAGCAGCCGAGGCATGAATCATTCATGGGAAAAATAAAAGATAAAAAGATATCACACAATAAGCAAAGCCTTGTATAGAGTGTATAAAACAAGTTCCCCCTCTTATTTCCACCATTAAAACGCACAAGCTCACTTTCAAAGAGTTGCCTGTCCGGTCTATAGAATTAAAATTGACCAACGCGAGTCCTACACCACTTCAAAGGCTGCAGGCTCCTGCGAGGAAGGCTGGCCGCTTTGACACTCTTCATGGTGCGTTAGGATTTCTATGGCAATTGGGCAGTGAGACGCTCACATCTGAATATGTCTACTTGGGAAAAACACACACACAGAGAGACACATAAGCTACACACACTAAACAGCCACTTACATGTGTTATAATAAAGGCACAGGATGCACCCTCTCCAGAAAAAACCTGTGTTACCACAAAAGCATCGCTTGGCAGGTAGATGACACACGAGCTCCAGAGGAGAGCCCGGCTACATTTGGCTGGTGCAAGAAAAACAAACAACAAACAAAACAAAACACATTATTATTCTGAGCTTCCACGCTGCATCTATTAGGACCCACTTGACTCAGGTCAAACTGGAGGAAGCTGGGACCGTGGCCATGGAAAAAAGAAAAGAGAAAAAAAAGTGCACACATACACACTCCTCCTCAGAAGTGGAGTGCGAACAATCTCAAATATGAGCCTGATTTTCACAAGAAGCACTTTGCAGCAGCGCGAAGAGGCTTCAATGAAAGACAACAAATACAGGGGCCTTCATCAATTTTACAGCTGCCCTCTGAGGATGTCTTACAGCAAAAAAGAAACACTCAATCTGCTGCTTCATTCAAAGTCCGTGGGCCTCCCCTCGTTTTGTGCGTGGACTTTTATATAGGCAGCGAGGGCCTGAAGAGGAGCCTGCTCTTGTGTTGTGTAAAAGGTCCCTGTTTGGAAACAAGTGCTCAATGAATGTTGCAAAATAAACACGACGAAAAATAACCAGAGACAGTTCCTTCGACATTAAAGAGGAGGGGGACTTAATAAAAAGGAGTGAAGCAGTCACCCTTCAGTGAGAAACGCTTTGAAGTAGAACTTATTATCTGAGAAATACTTTTTGGTTGTCCTAACGACGCTGCTGAATGGGAAAGGCACTCCTTTGTCAGCGATTTGTTCTCCTTTAGTGGGATGCCCGTGGAAATCACTTACATGGGCCACCTTAACATACTGCCTGCAAATCAGTAACTGGCAGAGTCAGACATGCAGACGCCACTTTGGAGAGGACAAAGCAAAAAGTCGCAGTGAAAACGCCGCAGCCTCTCAATTGCGGCCTTTAAAGGGGTTGAATGATAATTTCTCAGACGAGCGTAGAGCCAAAACAAATGCTGTCTTGTCAGACTTTACAAGCATTATCCATCTCCTGAATGCTGCTGGCACAATGCGCACGAAAAGTGGGCTTGTGAAGTGATCATCTTTTTTTTTTTTTGGTAACAAAAGTTAAAGAGTCTCTGTGTTTAAAAAAAAAGAGGAGGAAGAAGAAAAGAAAAAGGAAAACGCACGTCATTTGATCCAAGCACCTGCGCATGGACACGGCAGTGCGCTTGGCTCACCTTGACAGCAACAGAAAAGTGGTCAATTATTGGAAAGGGGGAAAGGGGGGGAAATAAGATGGGAGGATGAGGAGGAGTGTGGGGTGTTTATTGATTTATTTATTTATTTATTTTTTTACATATGATTTAACTAAAGTTTGAATAATTGTGAACGACAAAACAGGTGTGGAGAAGGGACACAAGTCTGGACATCAAATATAGCAGAACAGCAGCACCTTGTGACAGCTTTACACTCCTAAATCTTACAAATCAAACTTCTCCTGATCGTAAATGTGACAAGTGAAGAGAAGGAGTTGACTCAGAGACCGAAGGGAATACTGCTGGAGTGTGACTAAATTCACCTTTGGCATATTTAATCTCATTTACTAAAGTTACATCACAATATGAGTCCAGAGGAGGCCTTTCTTTAAAAAGGGGGAACATTTCCCTTATAGCTTGTAGTTGCCTTTACACGTCATCAGGAAATTCCAGGTAAGATTTTACTGCTGCTTTTCACTTTACCTCTTTTATAAAAAAGGAGTTAAAAGTTAAGAAAACAAGAGTTTAATGATAGTATAGGTGTCAAAGTTTTCTATGAAGCCAAACAGTGACGAAGTGTGACGTTTCTACATAATCAAGTCATACATTTATATATTTAATGCCCAATCTCTTAAATCAAAGTTCGTCTTTACCACAGACTCAAACACCTGTTTGTCTACTACAAAGCCTACACGTTTTCCCCCCAGTGTTCAGACTATTTTTCTTTCAAACACACCGCCACGTATTTGCCGTCCAGGCACTCTGCCAGCTCTTTCTAACCTGGCTACAATCTAAAGTTTCATGATCAAGTCAGAAAACAACACGGTTCCTTTTGCTGTTGCACCTCTCCCGGTTAACTCGACACTCTCTGCCTTCAGAGCAGTTTTTTTTCTCCTTCTCTTTTCCACCCCTCTTTCTTCCAGTGGGAGCAAAGCGCACACACTCAGCCCTGCTCTCTGCTCTGCTCCGCGAACAGCCAGTATAGACTGTAAAGTACATGTACTCCAGCCTGCAGGGGACAATTCAGCACTAAAAAGTTAAAAAGGAGCGACTCTAAACTTGTGTATTTTTTTCCCAGGAGGTGAAGACTCCCTCCTCCTCCCCTCCCCCTGGTTCGTGGACTGTGGAAGCTGAAAGGAGGGGAACTGGAAATTCTTTGTCCGGTTTTACTACTCGGGCTGTCGGACGTGTGCAGGGGGAACATCGCTCCTCTCCAGCCCAACTTCAGCAGCTGTGGTTTCACCTATTAGCCCCGGTGTCTTTCCCAGAGGAGTGCGGGAGTTAAACATCTGACAATGCGCGCGCCGGGGGGTCACTCGACTGACCTGTACTTGGTTTTAGTTTCATAGGAGCTTCATTAAATCAATTACCCAGTGAGCACATCAGGATTTTTGTATTTTTTCTTTTTTAATAACTCAAATGTGTGTGTTTTTTTTTGGTCCTCCTTCGCGTTCTTGCAACATTTACTGGAAGTGGTGTCTTGCAGGTTCAGGCGCTTCTGCAATTAAATGTAATCATAACCTGCATAACTCTGCAGTGTGTTGTGGAGGAATATGCTTTATTCTAGCTCTGAAATATTTCTGAACTTTCTAGTCCCAGCAGCTATGGAGCAGTTTCTCCATGTCCCCTTGTTAGAAATTCCTAAAAGTGTTGCTTTCATTTAATTGATAAAGTTTAATGACAAAAAAAATGATATGTGTGTTGCACAGGAGTTAAGGCATGACTAAAATATTGTTAAAAAATATACACCAAAAAAACAGCTGCGGATTGGCCTCTAAATTTGTGTTTTTAATGTAAAATGTAAATGAACAGAAAAGAGCTTCATGAAAAACATGGAACATGGCAATAACAGGTGTTAACATGTAGGCAAAGTGTGTACAGAACAGCTCTAGAATATTTAATATAGAATATATAATAGCATCTGATACTTTTTCAATCAAATGTAATCTGTTATTCTGACTTAGTTTTTTAATAGAAATGGATTTCTTTTGGTTCTCTCTGAAAATAAGCACTTTATCTTGTCCTATAATGAGCTGATAATCTGTGACAGTGTTTGGATTGAACTGTAAAGTGTTTCGAGAACGTGTTTATGGCGATTTTGCACTTTTGCACAATAAATTGAATTGGCATGACAGTTTAGCAAGTCATAATTATAAAATAAAAACACACCATTCTGGGGATCGGGTTACTTCACGTGTATCGCGGCTACTTTACAGTCATGCACTGCTACTCAGAAGAGGCATGATACATCACTCAGAAACTGACATAATATCTGGTGGCTCAGTAACATCTGTGGGGGTAGAGACTTGGTGCCGGTCCAAAGCCCCATCCCAGGACTGGGAGCCACTCCAAGGCAGTAGGTGAGGAGAGCAAGGTCGTCCACGGACAACCGCATGAGCCAGGCCCTGCTACCTGGCCCTTATATAGCCCACCAGCCAGAAAGTAGAAACTAAAGTGCAGATAAGCGTGAGCACGCTGCCCCAGTAGTCTCTTACTGAATGACAGGGCTTTCCTAAAAGCCTCTAAATGCAGGATGTAGGCTTCAGCGTACTTGGAAACTAGGGGCAGAGCGGGTGGAGGGAAATGGTGAACTATATACTCCATCAAAGAGAACCAGATGGACTTTGTAGTGTAGGATATTTTGATTTGTGCCCAGGGATGCTACTGCTCACAAGGTACTTTCGACTGAATCAAAGAAACAGTTTCATCTCTGGCACATGAAGAACGTCCTGTTTGACTCTAAATGTTTCAGTTAGTTTAGAAGAGGCTTTTTTTTTTTTTTTTACAGCTGTGGGAAGAGATCCAAAATCTGAGCTGTATTTGTGCCATAGCAAGCAGACATATCAGCTCCATGATATAGTCTACTTTTCACGTTATTATTGCAAATATATTGATAATTATATCTAAAGAAATCAACACTGATCTGATATTTTTGTCCCACTTTAGTTTATATTATAACATTCGCCAATATAATCCCAGGTGATTCAATTTAAATCCCATGTATGCACTTCCTTCTCAACCCAACATATCTTAAGAACCTATCTATGATTGATCACAAATGATTTCAAAAGCATAGTGCCAGTCCACCGTTTTTAATCCACCCCCACTCTGCGTCTCCTTTCTCACAATAACTCTCTCCATTGTGGCCAAGAGATTGGAATCAGTGCCAGATTTTGTGCAGAACTATCGCGTCCACAACATCAGAGAGCTGACCCCGAACGCATCTGGTTTTATTGTGGAAAAGGTCAGTATTTAGTGAGTGGGGGGAAATCATTCTATCACAGCTGGGGAGAGAGGATGGGGTGGCGTTTTTGGGAAAAAAAGGGTTATGTCCAGGTAAAGAGAGAGGGAAGATGGGCGGAGTGGACTCGAGAATCAGTCTTGGTCATAAAAGACGAGACAAGAGGCCATCTGTGCCAACAGCAGATAAGACTCCTGCTCCTTCTCCGCCAACACCTGAATGTCTTGACATAGTGGAGCCACTGTACGTTCATCACGGGCAAACTGGTGAAGTTGGTTACCAATCATCCCCAGCTTTCAGTCTCCCTGTAGGAGCTCTAATCCAATGTGATAAACCAGTGCACCAGCAGTAAAGCATCCACTGTGGAGGCACCACTGCCTCCTCAACCATGCAGAGCCAAGACCTCCCTCTGACTTCATGGAGGTGCCTGCGTGGATCCTGGACATCACAGGCCTCACACCCATTCTCTTCTAACAGACTTGGGTTTGGCCATGACAGATATGGTGCTGAACAAGCAGAAGAAAATGTGGTGTCTTGATGCTTCCAACTGACCCGGGATAAGCCAGAAAGGAAATATGGCTGGATAGGCAATGAGATTGAGATATGGGGTCTCCATCTGACCGGTGGCTTCAAAGAGATGTGGTTTTGGTCTGCTGAGGCCCCAAGATGAGGCTTAAGACATAAATGATTGAATACCAAGATGACCTATGGTATTAATGGTGTCCAGGACGCACCTCTCCATCCACTTTTCCATTTCTTACTTTGCTTTGTGCGGCAGCGGAGACGTTTGGCCTTGAGTGGTGTTGATGAAACAATGTTCAAGAAACAGAAATGTTGATGCAAAACATGTTGAATCGAAGAAATCACAATCTGAGCTGCAGAATTATCAAAGCCAGGCTCTGTTTTTTTTTTTTTTTCCTAACTTGCTGTGAAGATACTGATGACAGCCATAATGTGTCTGCTTGTCCCTCAGGACACTTAGCTCTGGACTGTCCCAATCACAAGACTAATTGTATAATTAGGCCAGCTCCGTTGGGGACGGGCACCTTTTAGCCCTTTGCAGACATTTGCCATGGTAAATGACAGTATATCTCACAAACCATCAAAGCTTATCCATCTTAGTGACACTAAACCTTGAGAGATGGCGATATTTTATTAACATGACTGATAGTTCAGCAGAAATGCAAAATACAGGCTACGGCTCTCAAGAGAGGGGTATTTATCACATAATGTGTGGTAATTACAAATGTCCAGCGTTTTACATAAGCTGCTCTGCTTGGTTTCAACAGCATTAGTTATTTTGGGTTAGGTGTGGGAGTCTGTAATTTTACATTTTTATAGCAGGTGGTTTGGAATATAAACTCTTTTCCATCTGGCTGGAAAGAGGACCAGGCAGCAGATTAAGTATTCATCACTTCAGTGGGAGGCTGCAGCAGTTGTGGTGCCTTTCTATCAGAAGTGAATTGGTCCTGAGGAGAACTGCGAGGGCCCAACCTCCGGAACAGACACGGAGACTGCTTATTTCCCTACTACAGCCCCCTCCTTAGATTTTCAGCATCGCCGTGCACATCATTATCGTTGTCAAAAAAGTTGTGCGCGCATTATGAACTGTTGGTTGATGGGGGTGGTGGTGTTGATGCAGGGGGGTATGGCAAGCGCTGCCCCGAGGCAGGGGGAGAGAGAGTTGAGGGGGTTAGCAGAGAGAGAGAGAGAGAGAGAGAGAGAGAGAGAGAGAGAGAGAGAGAGAGAGAGAGAGATGGGGGGCCGGGGGGACGCGCAGGTGTCTGTGCCTCAATTTTGACCGGCCGTGGCGAGGTTAGGACACTTCTCCATCCAGGAGGGCCCCCATAGGTGCCCTCATTACGCAGGCCCCTGTAGCACCGAGCCGCGCGCGCATGGAGAGGAGAGGTGCGACTCCTCGCGCTCAAAATGAACCTCTCCCACCTGGCCTCTGTCTGTCTGTCACAGCTCCTATAGGGAAGACTCCTAAATATGAATTATAATAAGCATAATAATAACAACCCCGTGGTTACTGGAATACTGAGTGGGTGTCGGTAATGGCGCATTATTATTAGAGCCAGTTAAGGCGAGTTATCCACGTGACAGGTCACAGGAACTGAGTCATCACTTTAAAAGTATGAAATTAAGTTTGTTTTGTTTTTTTTCTTGTCTCAACAGTCACAGACTCAGCTCCAATGAGAGTTTAAAAACCGCCACATTTCGCTCTCCATAATCCTCTCAGATCACCTCTCTCTGCGGTGGTTATGATGCACGCGCTGCAGCAGAAGAGCCTATGTTAAAGTTTCACCCAAAAACTTCCACGCTGCACACTGTGACCGAGATTCAAAGGGCAAGTGGTGCTTCATTAACCGTATCCCCATTTACCTCAGATCCCCCCTGAGTCTCAGAGAGAGCGGATTAATGTCAATTACCTGTCATTTCGCAACACCTACAATATGTTACGTCGGCTCGGCTTTAAAGGAGCACGTGGCAATTATTTTATTTATTTATTTATCAATCAATCAATCAATCCATAAAGACTTTTATTCGCAACGAGATAATATTTAAAGAGAATAATGATGTTAATTTAATTCTTAGCCTACTTATTAAGGATTTTGAAGGTTGTTGTTTTTTTTAGACGTTTCTGCTCTAATGACAGTTTGACGTCACAAAAATGAAAGGGACTGACAGTGTTTATGTATGTGTATGTGTAGTAGGGGGTGGGGGGTTAGGGAGGATGGGGAAAACTGAGCACCGGATGTTATCTGTCATTATTTATAAAAGGCGCAGGCCCTAATCTGCTTACACCATTGAAACAAACGACTAATTAGCCACACTTTGAAGCTCCAAAATTTGTGTATAATTGTTTCCCCAAATCCCATTTAGCAAGCTGCTTGGATTACAACATAGTCTGAACTATTCAACACACAGAAAATAAATAAATAATGAACAGACCCCTGGATGTCATTTGTTTATGTTGACTTCCTTCTGACACCAAATAATAACTGTCGGCAGCTCAGTGAAGGTGATTCCTCTTTAAAAAGACCTTAAATGAATGGGCTTTGATACACATGATGACCGCACTAAGAAAGAAAAAAAAAGCCACAGCAACCGGACAAAGAAAACAGCATCCAGCTCGAGGACCAATGAGGGGTTTCTTTCACTTTTCAATCACTTTTAGTCGTGCCCGGGATTAAGAGAGGGCTCTTGACTCTCTCTTTCACACAAAACCAAGAGTGCTTGTCAGCAACTTGAAGGAAAAAAGAGGAGAATAATACGTGAGTCCAGGGTTATCGTGTTTAATTGGATTAGATGGTGTCATGTTGGAAGTCCGGACAAACAAGAGATAGACGGCGGGGATAAATGCGTCCTGATCCAACTCCAAATATCTCAGAAAACTAATAATTGTAAAGATTTTGAAAGTGTTTTATTAAGCTTTTTAACCCTCCTTTTGCTCCCACCTATCTGAATCATAGAAACAGGATAGTTCATATGTCCCTAACATGAAAATAAATAAATAACTAAAATACTTTAGTGAATCTGAGGTTGAACTCTGTGTCTCTTTAGAGGTTTGTATTGTTGGGCTTGTGTTGTTGGCTGTGCGCTGCGCTCATCTGTGCGTCAAGCAGCGGCAGCAATAACAAGGTGCGCGCAGCTGTGTGTGCAGGTGCGCGGCCTCCACCTGCTCAACGGCACAGAGAGAGGGAGAGGGAGAGGGAGGGGGGAGAGAAAGAGAGAGAGGGGGAAGGAGGGGAGGCCGGGGCCAGATCAAAAGCTTTAGTTTTCGATTGTGCGGTGAATGAAATGGGGAAATTATCGCCGAAGTCACATCGGTGTGTGGTTCACATTCATCAGCCTCACTGTGAGTGGAACAAAAAAAAAAGAAAGAAAGAAAAAGCAGAAGCGGGTTGACACCAACTTTTAGACATGTTCAGGACCAAAACGGATGCAGGTGTAAAGTTGAAGAGGAATCACGTGCAGTTTTAATAGTATTTAGATTTAAGTTTTATTTCTTTTTGCACTGTGACGCACTCTGTTTACGCGCTATTAAAAAAAATAAAAAGTTGGGAAACGCTCCAACAGAGTTATCTGGTGTTTGACACGATTTAAACGTGTCTACAAGGTGCAAATACAAAGGAAGAATAAATATTAAGTGCAGCAGGACAAACATGTTCTAATATTTACAACCTTCCTCAGTCGAACATTTGTTCACCTGAATGACATTTTGTTTGCAGCATCTTCATTTGGGTTTGGATTTAGATTTCACCGCCCAATCAGCTGCTTGCCCGGAGGCAGGTGTGAGATTTGTGCATCGCCTGTTTGGCCTGCCCTCAGACTCAGACCTGTTCACTTTACGAGGTGCTGCTCCTTCTCGTTTCTGCCTCAAACTGTCTGTGAGAGCCGCGTAAACTTTCTACCCGCCCGTCGTCTCGTCTCGTCTGGTGCGTTCAGGGACAACGACGGGACAGATGAACAAGACTGGAGCCTCCAAGTCTCTCATATATAGGCTACTGTAGGTTCAGCTCCGGCGTTTCAATTGAAATGGGGCGTCACCGAATATTTGAGTTCATTAAGTCCAAGAAATAGCTAAAATAATAAACTTCGGCTGCAGTGAAGCTGAAAAGCAGAAACAGGAGGAACTTTTTTCTTTCTTTTTTTTTTTTTTTTAAGAAAAGAGTCAAGTCTGACGACAGATGGACACTTGAGGTACAAGAAAGAAAGAAAAAAAGTTGCACAGACTTTTTGTCGCTGTGTAACGAGTCTCATTACCATGCCACCACCACCACCCCCTCCACCCCCATCACCTCCTCCCACCTTCTTCTCGACACCCTTTCCTCACTCCTGCCAACAGCAGACAAAGCGGGCGGGTTTTTTTTTTCTTCTTTTTTTTTAGTGGTCTCCGTCGGGGCCGGTGAGCCTTTGATCTGGGCCCCGTTAAGGAGAAGGGAGTCTGGGGGGAGAGAGAGTCAGGCCGAGAGGAGGGCTGTGGAGGAAGGTAAAGTCACCTCAAAATATTCTAGCTACTTTTACCCCCAGACAGACAACATGCGGTACAAGTTCTTAGTTTGCAAACAGGACAACGACTCAACACCTTCACAAGGCGACACGTTGCAAGACTTTTAAAAAAAGAAGTCTATTTTATCATCAGGCTGCATCATGTTCCCTTCATCCACAGTAGATCCGCCAGGTAAACACACCCAGACAGTCTGGACCTCCAAGAGCTGAACTCTGCAAGAGAGCTTTCAAACACACAGGCTTCAACATCCTCGGCACAGGGACGGAGGAGGAGGAGGAGGAGGGGAGGTTCAAAAATGAAAACCCAAGGTATAGGCGCCCCCCACCCCTCGCCCGCCCATCACCCTTCAGGACAGGCAGGCCTGTGGCAGGTGGGCTGCTGCTGCTGCCACAGCACCATCATATCTGTATGATAGGTCCAGAATGAAATATTGTGCAAATCTTCAGCAGGAGGGGGAGAAAAATGTAGGAAATATATTTTGGTCAGAAAAAAATGTTATTATTCAGCTCTACATCATGATCACAGGCCGACATAGGTGCGTTTGGACGTGCTGCATCAAAAAGACTCGTGAATAAAAGTGAGGAAAGGGGTAATAAAAAAAAATAAAATTAAAAAGTTGAGGGTTTAACATCTCTGATCCTGATCCACTCCATGCAGCTCTGTCCCCTCCGACTGACGGAGACACTCAGACAAAAGGTCTCCTCAAATGAAGTTAGTAATGGTCCACATGTGCCAGATCACTCATGCAGCACAGACAGGCCGCGGTGAATTTTATATCATGCAAACGACGTGAATTAAAAAAAAAAGAAAGAAAGAAAAAGAAAAAAGGAGGGAGGCTGGACACGCGGCTGTCATCAGTGGATGAATACAAAGGTTTCCAGAGGGGAAAATATCAAACACATATTCCTCTGACATGCAGGATAAAATAGCTGGTAGGTAATAACTGGGAACGCTAGCCTGTCAACGCACAAGAGAAATAAAAGTAAAAAGGTAAAAGATTTTTTTTTCTGTGTATTTTTCCTTTATTAATTTCACAGTGAATTCCTCATTCATGTCCCAGCCGGTCAAAAACACAATATGGCTCATTTTACTCTCAAATTACATTAAAAAAAGGAAAAAAGAAGAAGGTGCAATTTTTTTTTCTCCCTCTATCTGAATTATTTTACATTTATTTTAAAAATCTGAACCGACAGGCTGCTTATCTAGGAAGAAAGTAAAAGATCCCTTTTCTTTATCTTTTTAAAGTGTTTTTTTTCCCTTCATATTATTATTATTATTATTATTAAGATTGCAATAACTGATAAAGAAGAAAACATTTTTGTTTTGTGCCTGAGGGCCATGAAATGCTGAAATTTAACAACTGATTATTATGGTACTGTCCCCATTTTCTCAGCAGATGGAAACCACTCTGAAAATGTTCTGATTTATTTAAAACATCGTTCCTAAATATTGAAACAGAGTTAATTAGTGTAAACTAAATGTTTTATGTTGATCAGCTCTGCACACACATTTGTATTTCAAGACTTTTTTTTTGCTAATGGCTCTGCACTTCTCAAACTGTGCTGCAGCTCCAATAACGAGGTATATTATTGCTTTAGAATAATCTTTTGCTGCAATTAGTTTGTCATATATTGTCATTAGAAGTCTATTAAAACATCAAGTCATTATTTGGGAATCCCCGGGCGGGGAATTAGAATAAAACCATCTTTGCCACACGGGTCCCATTTAGATTAATGGAAAAATATGTAAAACATTTCGTTTTAATTTTCCTCTGACAGTGTTTTGCATACATGCATTTTCTCCGCCTGCCGCTGTCCCTCATAATTTATGAAAGCAATCTCGACCAGCACATTACCGGGCTATGAAGTACTGCTCGCAGCCTAATTGATTCCCGTCACAATTTTGTGAGGTTATAATCGTGTTAATTGTAATTTACTCTCTGAGGGAATACCGGAGAGATGTGTTTAAATAAAACCGCCACGCGGACTCTTGAAGATTGTATCAGTTCCACACATAATAGAAATGTCATGTAGAATTACACAGCGGTGGCAGACAGGGATGCATTCCCCTAATCTACACAGATGTCACTGGAATCATGTACTTTATTATCATTATCACAGTTATTATTATAACTATTGTTATTGTTATCATTATGATTGTTATTATTCCCCAATTGTTTTCTGAATTGCAGATGTGTCAAGGTGCAACGAACGAAGAGTAAAATGAGCTCTGAAGACCAGAGGACAGAGTTGGCTTCACCTTTATCCAGAGAGGGGGAGGGGTTAAAAAGGCGTGGATGGAGGTGGAAATCAAATAAGTGCAAGATTATTGGGTGGAACGAGAGAGAGAGAAAAAAAGATGTTAGCAGCGTATGTGGCATATAAACACTGAGAGGATGTAGTGTTTTGTTCAAAACGTGGACAGGCCAAATTATTTTTTTTCTCCTAATCATAAGAAGAGTTTTTTTTTCATATGCATGATGCCCCGAGCTGCTCCCTCTGCTTTGAGATCTCCCTGTGTGTGTGTGGGTGTGTGTCTGTTTGTGGTGGTGGGGGCACCTGTTGGTGCAGAGCAGCTTAGGAAAGCCAGTCCCATCAGACTGGCCTCCTACAGTCACCTGCTATGGACGTTCACAACCACGTGAATGTCAATGAGTCTCTGCAGCCTCTCTTCACTGAGCACTGACTCTTTATTATGTTATTTATATTTGAGGGGTTAGAACTTTAAAATCTAAAAAATGACTCCTTATTGTTATTAGTATTAGTATTGGTATCAGCATTAGTTATGGTATTAGTATTAAATATTGACATTCTTTAAAAAATGAAAAGACAGGAGCAGTTTTGCTTTAATTTGAAATGATTTCCCATTATAAACAGCTCAAATCTACATTTAATTATTTGACTGACAGAACTTGAAAGAATTACAGTTGCAAAAATAAATGATAAATTATTTAAATTTCAAAAAGTCACAGTAAAGTTCAACCTGCACAGTTTCCTTTAATGGTAAAGCAAACCAAAACAGCATATATTATGATTTCAATAATCAGCACGCACAACTCACAGTCTACAAATTTTTATAACCGGCAAGCAGTCGAGGCAATTCTTTTAAATATTTTACCACTGAAGTCATCCGAGTTCATGATACGGCATCGACCCTGCAGACCGTCAGAGAGCGGCTCTGCCCAGATAACCGTCTGTGGTTTCATTTAATTAAAGTCGTCCATGACAGCAGTTTTATCCACTGACCTCGGGGTGTAATAGTAGTTTTGGGTGGAAAAACAAACAAACAAGCCAAATTTAAATTCACAACAGAAAGAGAAAAAAAAAGTGAGCCAGGGGTGAGAGGAACATGTGGCCAAATGCCAAAGAGACGGCTTACTGTTCGAGTCTTTGGCCCGGCGCAGGAGTGGTTTTCGATCTTTTTGTCTGGCCTGGCCTGGCACAGACCACAGTCCTGCCCCAGACACAATAGATCATACAGTAGGTGAGAGAGGGAAAGAGGGAGCGAGAGAGAGAGAGAGAGAGGGAGAGAGATGAGTGGATGAGGTGGGTAGGGGAGAGGTATGGTGCCTTTCATTACCATGGTCACCAATGGCACTATTAACCATTCAACACCCCCCCAATTATCCTCCCATCCACAGTCAGAGAGACAAAGACTCGGTCCTGGTCTGCTGGAGCAACATGGCCTCTAATCTGTCTCACTCCGACATCACACCCACTTCACTGTCTCTGGAAGTCAGATGTGCACAGGCGCTCCACAGAGCCCCATTGTTAACTTTCATTTGTGACAGTACAACAAACTACTTTACTGAACCCGCTCGGGAGGTCGTTTCCTATGAATGCTGCCGTTTATCAATGCTGATAAAATGAAGCCAGAGACAAGTAGAAACAACAGCTTGAAAACCAGAGTTAAAGTGGTCGCTGTAAATGAGAGATCAGGTGGTAAATCCTGCTGCAGCACATGTACGTGTGTGTGTGTGTGTGTGTGTGTGTGTGCTGTGTTTATTTTACGTACAGGTCATGGTGCGTCCAGCGCCACACGCCTTCTCCATCAAGACCACAGGCTCACAGCAGAGTGAGATGCGTGTCTTTACTAAGGAGACGGACACAAAAAAACGCTAAATTGTGAGTTTACGCACTTCCATCTGTGGGCTTTTGTTTTTTTTGTGTGTGTTTTTTTCTCCACTGAGAGGGACTTTGATGTTTGTGAGTCAGGCCCTGGGCAGGGGGCTGAGGCCTGACTGGAAGACTGGGGGCTGCAGTGAATGGAGCCACAACAGTGGCTTGTTGTGTTTGTTTACCCTTTCGCCCAGCTGCCTGGACCGTGGAGATGCAAGAGCATTCATCACCACCTAGGAGAGATGGGAGGCATGGGCTAACACACACACACACACTCAGTCACACACACATACAGGAGGAGTGACATGATGGCGCACACACACTGCAGAGATTGCCAAGAAAGTGTCCACCCAGGGCAATAATCCTCCACACACTCGGTTTCCGAAGGTTTGCTGTTGTTCCTCACTATGTGCAGAGTTTGTTTTGTTGAACGCATCCTGGGGCACAGTGACAGTAAAACCTCACTGCCACTGCCAGGACATATTCATTTAATGAACGGATTTCAACAACGATTAAAAACTTAAATTAAAAACCAAACATTTCCACTGTTCTCTCGCGTCTGGACACAATTCCTTAAATTCTACTCTGTGTCATGAGAACCTGCAGGATTTCTGTTTTTCCCCTTTTGTCCCCGTAGTTCCTCTTGTTTTCCTCTCCGGATTCTTCCTCATTTCTCTGGCACGGCGGACGAGAGCGTGATGATGTTCTGCGCCTGCTTCAGCGAGGGCATGTCAATCATGCTGCCGCGGAAGGTGAATGCACCCTGAACAGAGAGAGAGAGAGAGAGAGAGGAACATTAGACCAGACATTCACACTAAAGGCACTTTGACTTTTTTTGCAGATACAGTTTGTTAATTACTGTGTGACAACCATAACATACCACCTCATTAGGGAATCCATAGCACATGGGATGTAGCATAAAATGTGTTAATTTCTGACTTTTAATGTTGCTTTTTAATCAGTCACACTATATGAAGCCGATCTGTTACTGACAGCAGACAGGATACTGTAGAAGTAAAAGATACTAAATAGAGAACATGTTTGAATTATAACATCTTGTGGAATAAAACACCACCCTGAGACACCAGGTAAAGAGTTGTTTAACAGTGCTACAACTCTATTTCTTTTGAAAAAAAAAAAAATAAATAAAAAATCACCAAAACGTCAAGTCAAAAATATTGTCAGTGTCTGGAGGTGAGAATTATGAAAAGCAAACACCTGTCGTGTTTTAAGACAAAGAGACTGACCCTGTATACTGTTCAAACCATTACACATACACAAACATAGAAAGACACACACACGCACACACACACCATGGCAGAGGGATGGGTAGGATATGAATCCCTCGGGCGATGCTTAGTCGGAGCAGCCCTGGCAGGGAGAGAGGTGTGGGCAGATTGTGTATTACCTCAGCAGATAGCCCACAGAGCTCAACACACAGGATCCAACCATGCACTAAATTAGGAACAATAATATTGTACACTTAATTTGCCCAACCCCCCAACCCACCCCCCCATCCCAAACACACACACACACACACACACACACACACACACACACACACACACGTCCTATGATGTCTCTGAGAGTCACCCAGGGGTGTACAGTATGTATTCTTTGGAACTACAGAGGTGTGTGAGAGGATACACAAAGGAACAGTCTGAGTCTCAGAGCGGAGAAAGACCGCTGTCATCTCCACACACACACACTCACACACAGTTCTGCATACAAAATAAATCCAGTGGACTATTCAGGCTCTCCCCCTCCTGAAATTTGTGACAAAAGAGAAATATTTTGTGAAGTCAACAACGTGAGTCTAACAGACTTCAATGAATGAATGTCACATTAAAAAAAGAAGATGTTGGAGCCTCAGTAAAATGACAAGAAACCTCCAGTAAGTAACTGCTAAAAGACATTTTGATCTTTGCATACAAAATTTAATTTAAGCCAAATAATAAAATCCCCTTTAAAGTTATACAGTTATATCCTTTTTTGTCTTGTGGTATGTTCAGGAATTCTCTCAACAACAAGAAAATTTGGTTATTTCAGAACAAAATTTTATTGTGAGTGAGAAACTAAAATCCATTCTTAAATTGTAAAATAATTTGACTTTTGGTAGAAAAGTATTAGTTAGTTATTACCTTGCCCTCCTTCTGGTGTTGGTCAAAAGCAGCAATCAGCTCTTTGGCCCACTGGACCCTCTCCTGACTGGGGGAGAACTCCTCCTGCACAGCCTGAATCTGCCCTGGATGGATCACCTGTTTACCTACACACACACACACACACACACACAAATTTAAATTTACAAAATTTAAATTTTTACTCGTTGACAGAGTTATTTATTGACCTTCCTTATTAAAACTGTTCTGCACAGAACTGGATGGAAAAAATAAAAAGTCTGAGCTTTGCAAGACAGACTGCTGCTGCTGCTGCTGCTTCTGCTGCTGCTGCTGCTTTGCTGTGAGAGAGACGATGACAACAACACACAGAGAAATGAAACAGGAGTAACAGGAAATGCACCATGTGTGTGTTGTATATATGTGTCAGTATGTTCAGAGCCACTGACGTGAGTCACGGGAACATCGTGACATCATGAAGGAGATCGAGTGTCTCCTCTCTCCTTGCAGCGCTGCTGTCACTGAGGGCTCTGAGACGCTTAGTTACACTTCTATGTGTGTACACACACACCCACACACACACAAGCTGCCAAGTGTATCACTTTTAAAATGGCAAGGGGAACACACAAAGCTAGACACCAGTAATTCAAGTAATATTGATAAATACACAATGAACAATCTGAACATATTACATTCAAATATCATCACCTTTTTTCTATAAACACATTTCTATATTGGTTCTGTATGTATATAGTACACAGGTGTATTTATGCAGTTGCACACCTTTCGTCAGACAGTTTCAGACATGACATCTTGTATCCAATTGAAACAGAAGCCCAACATGGACTTAAGGCTCTGGTACAATCCCCCCAACCCCCCAACCCCCCCAATCCCCCTCAGTTAAATGTGGGCGAACGCCACAGACATAATCCCGTGTACATTTGCAGATCAAACTTGTAGTGATAAGTTAAGGTTATGAAACGTCTGGTGAGAACGACGGCTCAGCAGCAGCCAGCAGGAACTCGACACTTTAGGGCTTAGCTCTGTCGCCGACAACAAATCCTTCAAGGTGGCTGAGCAGGCGGGCTGCACGGGCAAAAAGAAGAAGAAGGAAAAAAAAATTGGCCCAGGAGAGAGGAGGAGAGGAGGAGAGGAGGAGAGGCAAGGAGGGGAGAGGAGGAGAAGAGGAGAGGAGAGAGGAGGCGAGACAGGAAGGAAAGGGAGGAGGAGGAGGAGGAGAGAATCCACTCCCTTCATCCAGCTACGCTCACCCCAGTTAACCTCAGAAAAACACACACCACAGTTACACAATCAACACACTGTAGTTAAGTGCTCCAGCAATTACTGTCAAGAGAACATAATTCATAAACGGCAATTTATAATAAATAGATACCTTTAAGGGATGCGAGCACACTACGAAATATGTTCAAGAGCCGGTGTGTGTCTACGTGTGTGTGTGTCGTGTGTGTGTGTGCATGATTGCTAATGCGCGTTTGTTTGTGTGAAGCAGACGGACTGTAACTGCACATTTTCTGTTGGACAAACAGCCTGAGGACTCCCCAGGGCCACACTGAAGATGAGTGTGAGAGTGTGTGTATGCATGCATGTGTACAGTCTTGGACAAATGTGTACGATTTGTGTATGTGTTGCTTCTGTATTTAAATTCCAAAAGGATTTTGTTATTCCTACTGTTTTCGAATTCTGTTTCAATGCAACAACCTCAGTGTGTTTGTGCATGTCTAGTGTTTGTGTATACACTGCATTCTGTGAGGACTGAGGCAAGAGGAGTGTGTATTCCCTCCTCTGCCACCTGTTTTACTTCTGGGCTAAAGACAGGAGCATGTTTCTACACTGACACTAGCAGGTTTAAATATACTGTAAGGGGGTCTCTTTGTGTGTGTGTGTGTGTGTGTGTGTGTGTGTGTGTCAGTGTAGGACAACAGGAGAATGACAGAGCGAAGAAACAAACAGGGTGATTCAGGTGCCCTCCAGTTACAACCCATTGGTTCCCTTAAAATGCATCATTCATGCCCTCCAGCCAATCCCGGCCTGCCATGTGGTGCTGGCATCTCATTGGAGGATTGCTATTTAGCAAAGTGCTCTCAGGCGAATGATGGGCAGGGTCCCGGGGATGCAAGTGAAACACGGTCCCTGAAAGCAGAGAATTTTGTGGAACCGTTTTGATATTTTTGGTGGGAGGCAAACAAATCTACTGGGATCGTTAGGTCAAACACACACACACACACACACACAGTCGACAGTTGACAAAACGAGCTGCCTATGAAGTGAAGATGCTGCTCTATTAAATCCCTTAATTAATTACAGTGCCCCTCAACAGATCTGATGTCAGTGTTTTGCAGGATTTTGCCTTCACACCGTCCCGTTGGCCAGGTGCTTGTGTTTCACCAGTGCGTTCTGCGCTCGGTGCTAATGGGTGCTGTATGCGGCTTAGGTAGTGCCAAGGTCAATTACTGCACAGGTAGAAGCTTTTGGCTGCACCTTATTATTGCTTAAGCACACTCGGGCCAGTAATAGCTCCTAAGATTATACTGCACAGAGTGCCCATGGCTTGTAAGCCACTAATCCAGTGATTTGAATGGTGCTTTCCATATCAAATCTAACCCATTTATTTCATCAAGCGGCTGCTTCCCTTCATTAGCTTTTACCACATGTAAACATCGCTGTGTGCTCTCTTTGATCAACTTCTATTTGCACAAGTACGAGCAAAACAAAACACTGCATTTAAAATATTTGCCTACATTTTTTTTAGAAACCCCCCCCTGTGCCGAACATATCAAGCAAACTGCCACGCTTTTATTTGGTTAAAAAAAAATACCGTTATAGAACTGCAAAAGGACAAACAGAGCTGAGTAAATACTGACGTAAACACACACACACAAGCCTGCAACACCAGAGAATAGAGGTGGCAAATGGGGTCATCTGGAAAATCAGAGAGAGTCACCTACAAGATGTTTGGACGATGTGAAGTGCAGGTAACACGTGTGTCTGGGCCGCTGCAGCATGGAGAGTGTGCTCAGGGATTTTAGGCTTTTGAGCCAAGTGTTTGTTTTCTCCATTTCTTTCTGTTGTGAGAGCTGACGAACGCCTGACGCTGTTGTGTTCTCCATTGATAAAAAAAAAAAGAAAAAAGGAAAAAAAAGCATCTTATTTTGAAATTATCAATTGTCAATGGGTGAAAATATGCAGAGCAAATGCACTGCCTCTTCTCCAATGGAGGACTGAGTCAAATGTCCACTTTGGGAAAGGCAGTCTTGCCTTCTGTGGTCTGTTCATGCAGCTGGTGGGGCGCGCACACACACACACACACACACATTCTGAAAGCGTTGCCTGGCTACAGACACACACAGCGCGCTGTTAAAGTAGATGCTACCACACTTTGCTAATAACTCCCTTTAATCATACTTGCACACGCTTACGCATTTGCATACGAGCAGGTATGAACACACACCAGAGTGCAGACATACAGACACAAAACCGCTCATGGCAGGCACAGCAGAAATGTCAGACCAGCATTTAAGCACTGCTGTGTTCACAATTCACTTCAGCAGCACTGAAAGTGCTCAAAAAAAAAAAAAAAAGAAGACAAAGACAAGCAGCCACAGGCACAATGGTCATTTTAAAGTCAGCTCGTCAATACAATGGGCAGTAAAAGTGCATAAATTTCAAATTAAAAGCCAGGATATGTTCCACACTCGACCAGTTTTTCGAAGCAACATTTTAAAATTTGTCAGCCAGCTCATTTTCTATTCTCATCTGAAGCAAACTGACAGTGTCACAGAGGGGAACGAGGAGTGAAAAGTGTCAGATTGTGGGAAAGAAAGTTGAGGGAAGGAGTCACCGTGCCGCATTTACAACGCAGACTGACAGACTGGAAAACAAATAAGGCAACAGCAAAGGAGAGTGATGTGGAGCAGCAGCTGCAGAAATCAGAGGACAGACATGTTCAGATCAGGCACGTTCCAGGTGCAGACAGTGAGGAAATTCACCTGTGAAGCCCATGAGAGCTCCCTCTCTGGCCTGCCGCCTCAGCCCCTCCACGTCTTTGTAGTCGATGTAGACCAGGTCGATAGCCTGCAGCCCGAACGCTTTGGTGGTCACGACCACCTTCTGCCTGGCGTAAAGAAGCTCCCTGGCATCCTTAGTCCGCGTGGCACCTGAGGAGAAAAAAAAAGGAAAAAAGATGCCGTTACACACAGCATGTACGCGATGTTGCACATCAGTCATGACCTCGCCTGATGTTCAAAGAAGTAAGGTGAGGAATTACACTGACGTACATTACATCAGCCTCTCTTGTTCTCACGATAAAGTCAGTTTTGACATTTGGATATCTCCTTCTTACATCAGAGACTTTGTAAACCTTTTCTATGTCATTGCCAGGGAAAATACCTGATGGTTGCCTCTGATATGTGCTGATAAAGAAAGAAGAAAAGGAAGTGGTTCTTCAAGTCCATCTTATCTATTATGTCTGTATGAGCAGCACGCCTAATTTTGCATTATGTTTCACATATCTACAAACAAAAATACTTAATTTGTAACCACTTTACCTGCAGTCCTATAATCTTTTGGCTATGAAATATTTGGATTTTACTAGTCAGTATAAACTGTTGGTCTAGGCTCAAAGAGAGGACGTTAAACAGAAGGTGGAACAGGTACCTATGCTGGCACAGAAGTCATCCGAGCCAAACACCACACCGTCATGGTGAAGACCAGCCTTGGGAGCGAGTCGACGGATTTCCTCGCATACCGCCTGGAGAGAAGAGACGTACATTAGCATAATACAGACTGACGAAAGTGACACGGACGCAAAGAGGGAGAGAAATGTTGGGACATCTTGGCACACGTACTGCTGAGTAAATCTAATTATACTATGGTGGTTCAAACAAACCTGGGCTTCCTTTGTAGGCAGAAAAAGCATCGTGAACAGACGTGATCACACTAAATTCTCTCTAACAAACATGCCAATAAATCCACGTCCATCACACACTAACCTCACTCCAGCTTCATTTACATGAAGAGTCATATGAATGTACCAGACCGCTAAAGCTACCACCAGCAGGCAGATACATGATGGATACATGAAAGCAAAGTAAAACACCCAAGACACGTTGTTATGAAGGGCTGGTATCGAACCTCCGTACTTTTTGAATATCACAGCAGTAAAGTTTTTACCTGGAAGTGCAGGAAGCTGTGTAAGTCGTACTTTTAGCTTTGTTTGCTCATTTGACAATCACATATCACCAGATTTAAATGTTATTTTGACTCGTATGAGATGTGTTGTTATTATTATTACAGACTGTAAACAGAGTTAAATTACACATCATTTTGCTGTGATCATTTTGTTCATGGTTTTAAAAAGAGACATCGATATCGTGCATGTAGAGAAAAATGCCAAACGATAACAAGCCCTTCTGCTGAGGTAAGCTACTGGTCCCAATTACTATCCAGTCAGGAATGCAAAATAAAAAAAAAATAATAATAAATTAAATTAAATAAAAATAATAAATCTGGAATGTGATTGTCTGTGGTGAAGAGTGTGAGACAATAAGAACACGTCTCCTGCTTTTGTTGGCCTCCAAATTAATTTCACCACTAGCTGTGCCAGAGCGATTTTTTTTTTTTTCATGCTTGTAACCTGGGGTTCAGTCTGGGCAAAGATACAGTGTGTTCTCAAGAAAAGCACACAGAGGCAGCCCCCTGTCATCAAAACACACAGGCACAAACACACACACACACATACACGCGTGCGCACTCA
The DNA here is from genome assembly GCF_045865225.1 of Trachurus japonicus. Taxonomy (NCBI): domain Eukaryota; kingdom Metazoa; phylum Chordata; class Actinopteri; order Carangiformes; family Carangidae; genus Trachurus; species Trachurus japonicus. The sequence continues at coordinate 21,849,058 of NC_140927.1, forward strand.
ACGACCACAAACACAGACGCAGAATTAGAGTGGGGGAACTAAAAGACGAATCAAAAGAAGGAAGGACAGCTTGTTTCTCCCCAAATGCCCAAAACCATGCCCTTTTCCCCATGTAGCTGAAGGTCGTGCTGCACTATAACAGCAACTGCTTTGATGCTTGCCAAAATATCATTAAGAACTTTTCCACTATGATGATATTAAAACAGTTCTAATTAAAAAATGTCAGCGTGTCTGGAAAGGGATAGAGAGAGAGACACACACACACACACACACACACACACACACAGACACAGACAGACAGACACAGAGAAAAAGGAAACAAAAAAAATAAAAGAGGCTCAAAAGGCTCATTTTGAGAGACTGTCCGAAGGCTTTGAATCCCTTTCATTTTGGACACGTGGAGTGCTCGGCTTCGCTGATGGAGTCTTTAATCTAAAGTGAACAATGGAGAAAACAGCAAAATGTCTTACGCAGGCAGTTTTTTGGGGGGTTTGTTTGTAATTTACCTTAAAATTGAGCAGGCCCACAGCGGTTTCCACAAAGGTGACCAGGCGAATGGGTTCTGTCAGTGCCCGTCCTTTCAAGTTGTGCTGAAACCTGTCAACAAACTTAACACACAAGGACAATCCCGTGCGCAGCTCATTAACAACACCCACTGATTCTGTGAATAGGAAACAATAAAAGCCCCAAAATAACCACAATGAATTAATTTGTTCTTACTACTTTGTGCAATCACAGTTCATTAGATGTCTGTGCGTTGCTGGGGCACATATATTCTCTGTGGCGTTTGGCTGTATAATAAAAACAGCTTTTCCGGCTTAGGATCAGCTTGAATCCCGTTTGATAATGGTCTTGAAGAAAACACAGTGATTTGGGGGATTGTATTTCTGTACAAGTTCCTGCATTTCTTTTTGTGCTAAAGTGTCAGTGCTGCCCTCGGTGGCTTAAATCAACATTATTATAGTTATATGAAGGAGAAAAAAGGGGAAACTCACACTGAGATACTGAGCTATTTTGTCAAAGTGAATTTAAAAACTTGAGGGGAAAGAAATGTTGAGCGGTAATGATGGTAAACGATATGACACGTTTTTCAAAATCCACTGTGGGGTAGGGACAGACCGAGGAGGAGGGAAAGGATCTTATTGTTCAAAAAAACTCACTTTTGATATGAATCTTGACACCTTTATTACCTACACTGTTCCCACTGCACTCCTTATTCAGAGACACAGCTATGAGGGTTCAAATAGCAGGAAAAGCGAGCACAGGAGAGCAGCAACAAAAGCCGGTGAAATGAAATATTTTACATTATCACCAGGGTTCCCCCCCATCGTCTGAAGTCTTCTGCTCTACCTTCCGTCTGAGGCTCTGCGCAGCTACAGCGAGAGCTCCCCCGAGAGAGAGCGCACACATGTAAATGCACAAGCACATGCATACACACACACACACACACGGCAAACCCAAGAAGAAACAAAAAACGCAAAAAAAAGGAAGAAGAAACAAGATTTGGGATGTCTGTGAGAGTGTTTTACTCCAACATTATTCTGTTTTGTGCGCGCGCCCCCCCCCCACTCCTCCCCTCTTCCTCCATGGTAGGGAACAAGGAGACTGGAGCAACAATCAGAGTGTGATGTGACACTTTGCTGAGGCCTTTATTCTGCATGACTCCTGCTAATATGCAAGCTCACCTAAGTAGGGCTTTAAAACCAAGTTTAATTCTTTGAAGACCAAAGCATTCCAATTTTTTCCAACAGACCAGTTCACAGCTAGCCCTGGACTGCCAGTGGGGTAGCCCAAATTCCTAAATCTATCATCTGGAAACACACAAAAGCCCCCTTCGTTAGATATTTCCTTTCAAAGCCAGTCCAAAAAAAAAAACAAGAAAGAAAAAAAAGAGGAGTTAAAAAAAGCTCAGAGTAGAAATGTCTAACTCCATGTCCCCCCTTCCTCTCCTTTCTCTCACTCCCTCTTTGACACACCAGGAAAAAGACAGATATAAATAACCTCAGGTACAGCACTGCTATTTTTCTAAATGAAGAGCAAAATAACCCCCGTGCTCGCACTCACCACTCTTGTTCTCGAAACTGAAAGAGTGGGCCTCCATTGAAGGATTTCAAAAAATAGGGGCAATTTTAATCATCTCTCCATTCAATCTCAGTTGGATAAATCATATCTGAGAGATTTGCATAAATACAAACCATCAAAGACTTTTCATCTTCAAAGAGGTTTTCAAGACCCAATAGGCTTTGTACTGTAATCATCTGAGGTCACAACCCTGTGGGAGCAAGGCTGCTATGGCAACATAAAAACTAACGCTGGGGGCTTAGCATAATACTACCCCCCCCCCTTTTCTCCCCTCCTTCGCAAACACAGGAAAGGGTGGTGTGGTGTGGTGTGGTGTGGTGGTGGTGGTGGGGTGTCCGAGAAGGAGTGTGAAAAGAGGGTGAAGATAAACCTATTTCTGTGACAGAGGAAACTAGGTGTATATGGGCCGTTGCGGGGGGAAACCTAGCTGATGTTACACACAGAGATTACCACCACTACACTGAGCCACGCAAACCCTAACAGGGCCGCGGCGAGCCCAGCCGACTGTTTAGATTCTGCTGAAGGAAAACAAACGACGGCTCAATGCAGCACCACCGGCTAAAAAGCCTCCGAGGCTCTTTGATTACATGTTTCTGTCCTTCTGCTGTATTCTCCTCTTCGGCTATTATACACTTTGAGGGCCTGATTTACACTGCATAAGAGCTGCTATAGTCCTCGGCCATTGTTCTTCTGGCGCATACAGCACCCATTAGCTGTCAATGGCTCCCAAAACTAGGACCCTTTAAAGATGTTATTCACTACTGAATTGAAAAAGAGAAAAGGAAAAGAAAAAAGAAGAAATAACACCTCTTCTTGCCATTCAGAGCCACGCTACAAACAAGCCCTCTGTCAATTTCACCACCCAATCATGAAAAGAGAAGGAGGGAGAGATGGAGCTGGAGAAAGGAGGCTATAGTGGGACAAGTTTCAATTAATTTTCTTCAAAAGGGGGCCAGATTAAATGTTTCCGGCCTGCTGAAGTGTTCATTTCACAGAGGGGAAGCGGAGAAAGGGATGAGGGGAGGGGACAGGAGGAGGAGTAGAGGAGGAGGAGCAGGACAGGGTGCGATTCTTTTGGTCCCAGTGCACACCAAATAGTGTGGTGGGCAAAGAATGCACATGGCTCCGAATCTGTGTGAGAATTGTCCTCAGACAAAGGAGGGAGTTACGCCTGTTATAGCCCAATAAGGCCTGTCAGTCACACAAGGGCTGGGGGAGAAGGGAAAGGCAGAGCTGAAGATTTCCACACAAAGGGAAACAAGCAAGTCCATCTTTTAGCAACAAATCAGTCTGGAGGCTCCTGTGCTAATATCAATAAAAAAATAAAAAAAAGAGTAGAAAAATAAACAAGTGAGGGATTTACTGCGCGGCCTTACAAGAGCGGAAAAAAATCAAACACATGCTTACAACACTGACAACATGAATACAAACACACAGAACACAAAGATACAATTAAACGGGCACACACGAAAGAATCAAGGTCTGGACGTCCAGAAACTTGACTTTGTTTCAGGAGCACACATGCACCTGCTGAAGTAGAAACACACACACACTTCCAAAAAACACGCTGTAAACCCAACGCCAAAACAGTTTTACAGCACACTTAAGAGGGGAAACATGCCAACTGGAAGGTCTGACTTGAAGAAACTTAACATTTAAAGTGTTTCTTTGCCACAAGGCGCTGGTACTAGAAGACGGGGTTGGGGGGTGGGGGTCCAGCTAAGCAATTATCCTCATTTTCAAGCTCTCAACATGTTCACTGTGACGTCCAGCATAGTAATAACAATAATCATAATTATATAAGTGTGATATTTAAAAAAAAATAAAAAACAAAAACAATTAATAATGCAGATCTTAAGTGCCATGTTTTAAGTGAGGGGAAAGCAGCACAAGGAGAAAAGGCTGAGCCCAAGGAGAGAATTAGTGAACACCTGTCAGCAATTACACAAGGAAGAAAGAAAGGGCAGCAGGAAATAGACGTGTTCTAATTAAAACCACTAGTTAAAAACTTCCTGCTCCTGCCCAGGACCATGTCTGAGTGGATATTATGTGGATATATTTTATGATACGCACATAAATGTATGTACATGTGGGAGACTGTATGTGTCCTCATGTGGACAAGACACCCCTCCATCACCACCGATTGCCTCTCTCCTTCTCTGTGACCTCTAAAAAAAAACAACAACAAATCTTAATTTCTCCTCTCCCTTAATCAGCAACAACTGTATTCACGCACACTCAACAGTAAAGCAGGCTGACAGCAACCTGGTTCCTCGCGGTGAGCGAACCATATGGAGCTGATCGGAAAGGAGCGCATTAATGATGTCACTGTCTCCTGACCTTTCGGGACCTGACATCCGTACAGCGCCCCTTTATAGAAAGCCAGAGGGATGGCCAAGCCCAGACAAACACCTCTTAACTAGGGAGCAGGCGCAAGTTACTATGGACAAATTGCAAATGGTAGTTTATAAGAAAACAAAAGGGGAGGAAGACACACAGCAAGAGTGCTAAATCAGTTTGTGATACGTCTGTGTGGTCTTTCTCTTACACATGACCTCTTGATCTTGTAAAACAAGCGGACAGTTGAAAAACATCTTTAGAATAATGAAGAATGGATTTTTATTAATTAAATTCGCCTGTCTGGGCTGAGTACTTTTAACAGTGATTCAATTAATTCATAGCCACAACATGACACTGTTCAAGACAGTCTCCAGTAAGTTCAGCAGTGGCAAAAGGCACCTTTGTGTTGTTACAGAAAGCTATCGGGCTTCTGAAGCTAATCCGAAGAAATGTCATCCGCTTCTTGTGCCGCAGCCAAGAAAAACACTCGGTCTGTCCCTGAGTCCTGCCTCGGGGATCGATTCCCACTTTTACTGGGAAATGTATGGAAAAGTTTGTTATGATTGCTTTGAAGATTTCCGTGGGTTTCCCATTACTGTATAAGAGCAGCACTGTGTTTTCTTAAAAGACACCCAGAAGCGAAAGAGAGAAAAGTCTTGCTGTGTATTTTTAGTCTAATGTAGTTATTTTCATGTATGTTTTTTTAAATGTTTTGTGTTATTTTTTCTCATTCTGCGTACCAAGAATTGTACCTTACCCACTGCACCTCCTCCGTGTCTTCCACTTTGGGTAACATCATGGCAGGAGGGAGAACCTCAGCCTGCAGGATGACCTGCAGGTCAGCTTCAGCTAAGCCACTGGACACCGAGTTCACCCTCACACACTTCTCTGTCCTGCCCAGATCCAGTTCTGCAAGCATCCTGGGAATGGTCTCTCTGGCTTCACTCTGCAGCACAAAAACATCACATAGACAGAAATGATTATTGAATGCAACAAATTCAGTCTGAAATAACTAATAAGTGCAGTTTTGTTCAGTGTAAGACCATGTAACAACTGCAGGAATAATAAACCACAAAAATGTATTAATAATGACAAAAACTCAATCTCAACTCAATCAAGAGAGATTGTGTGCATTTACAAAAAATACATGAATACAAATCAATACCACCAAACAATAATAATTCAAGAAGAATGCAATTTCCGTCAAGGAATTGTCCCTACATTAGTAATATTGTCCATTAAGCATGATCATAAAAATAAACACATCATTACAGACACAAACTCTACATAATAAATGTGGGAAATTGACAAAACATACATCAATCTGGAATAAATTACATCAGGATGTAACACGAGTTTATTAAAAAAAAAAGGCACAGTAATCACACGTCTGCACTTTCCCTTGACAGGCAGCTCATCTATACACAGTATATCACAAATCAACCAAACAGAGGCTGCACACTCAACCTTGTTCTCTCAACGAAGGCATTGTATGAGGCGAGCATGAAGAGAGATGAGGAGGATGAAAAAAAAGAGGAGAAAAAAAAAATCAAAGAGAAGCCCACAGTCCCAACTTCTATCAGTAACACAGTAGCACACGCCGCTTTATTCAAACCAGATGCTGGGCTACAGGAATGGAAAGAAAGAGGGATAGAATGGGAAGAGAAGTCTAGCTAGTGAGAGGAGAGAGGCTCTCTGGAAGAAATGTGGTCCGAGTTAAGCAGCATGAGGAAATGGTAGCTTAGGAGTTGTCAGGTCAGATCAGAGGCTGGAGCCTTTGAGTGCTTGTATGTGTGTTCGGAGATGCTCAGATTGAGATGTTTTTCCCTCCTGATGCCATTTATGTTACTGAAAAAAATCCCCTTGAATATGAATACTCCTACAATAATGGTAGATGAGGTTTTCTAGATGTGTATTCACAAATTAAAATGTAGTTATTTAAAATATGGCACCAGTGAATTGTGTCAAATGTGTGCATCATGCTTGATGAGAAATTACAAATACACTGCATTTGCTACCAAACTAACTGATCACTGTAGTAGTGCTTGTGTGTGGGAAACAGAAACCCACAGACAGATACAACATGTAGAGCCCATAGATCACAATCTCTTGTAAAAACTCAAAGTGGACTACAGTCGACCTAGGTTCAGTTCTATTAGATCTTATGGGGACCCCTCAAGGGTCACGGGACAGCTTCTGAGACAAAACAGCCCCTGCTCTGATCTCCTGGAATGCAGAACTGTACTTGATATTATGAACACCCCTTCAGTATCAATAAAATATGGTATCAAAGTACATATCAAAGATTTGCTCGGATTTAATAGGGGTCACGGGCGGGCTGGGCTGCTGTGTGTCATCTGCGTCTCCCCCGTTCCCTCATTGAAAGCGACGCGAGGGATTGTCGCACCGTATGATGAGTGCACTGTGATCCTTGACTCTTACTCAGGTTTTGCTGGAACCTCTCTCTTACCGTGGCTCTCATAAGCCCAGATAGACCCGTAACTGTATCGTGGTAACTTGAAACGGATGGAGCGATTTACGCAGCCATAATTCACTATTCATAAACCTGCTACTTGGTGGATAAAATTCGGGCCCCCGTCAACTCTGCAGTTCATGGTTACTGGAGAAAATTGATATGTGAGGAGCCGCTGGCTGCTTCATGTGCCAGGGAGTCACACTGATCCCTGACCAAACTAAATAAATAGTGATCCAAGTGATCAAAAAGCATGGTTTATAACATTTGCAGATCAAATAGACTGGAGAGAGTCGAGTCTCCAGCTCAAGCATCTGCCTGACATATCGGCGAGCCTGCATGTATAAAATTCTTTTAATGTGACCACAAACCGCTCATTGCAAGGATTGTCTCCTTTTGCGACAGCGTTTCTGAAAACATGACACCAGGTACGGCTGAGGAGAGATAGCCAGGTCACTGTGCACTATCCTTTCTTTTATCTCTCCTTCTCTCTAAAGTGAGAGAGAGATTATTCTGCCAGACACCTTGACCCCTATGGGCTCCGCTACTCCAAGCTTGAATAAAGCCCTTTGAAAAGGAGATATTTTACATTAATGGACAGCCATCCAACAAGTTGCTTCAAAGCTCCCTCCCCAATCACCTGGTGTCCCACGGAGAGCGTGCCCTAACGTCAGCTCCATCTCCTCTTTGATTCCCTCCATCATCCTCATCATTAGAGGCTGACACATGGGCGGGCGGGCGGGCGAGCAGTCGGCCGAGTGGGCAGGGCCCGTCGAACGCATATATGCACACATGAAGCTTTTCAAGTGCAGAAAGCCTGACCTTCCAGGAGAGCGAGGGCAGCTCCTTAACACACAGCCTGAGTCTTGACGCTCAGGATCCTACCGAGTGCTGTGTATATGTGACCCAGCATGGCTGCTGCCTTGTAGACACCACATCAGACCGGAGCATCCAAACTGATGTGTGTACAGGCCACAGCGGGACCACCTTCCTCTCCAGCATCAGATCATGGACGTCCAGCTTGGCCGCCACGCCGCTTTAAACAAGCAACGTCAAACATCGCCTCTGGACAGACTGTGGGTGTAGACTCGCACTCCATGTCCCTTCATTCAATTTGAATTAGATCTCAGTACAGTGGTAGTTGTTATGTACTGTATATGCAGGGTAGAAATTGGGGTACAAAACAAAAGAAAACATGCATGACATAGCATTTTTAGGGAGACCATAAAACAACCTGGGTTGTTTGTTTTTTTTCTAGTAAAATAATGATTGTACATAAATCAATAGTCTAGGAACTGGAAGCATAAATTAAGATAATTTACAATATTAATAAGTCATTGTCATTCAGTATTTCTGCTGCTGACAGCTGTGGGTCTAGATTCTCAAAAAACAACTTGTATGTAGCGTACATCACGTATTCCATCACTGACATACAGCCTCCAACCCGTGGTATGCTGTACCTTTTATTCTGAATATGTATAGATGTATATATGTGTGTGCGGTTTAGAGGAAAAAGAGTGGGAGATCATGAGTCACAATGAACACACTTGTTTTCCCCCTCATTTTTTTTTTTTTTTTTTTACCTTTTGAGAGCTGGCGTTTTGCACCCTGCTGTGCGACTTGCGATGCCATTTAAAATGAGCTGCAGACTATTGCAGGTGATGGCTGCCTGCCTGAAGTGCGACTGTGTATGCATTTGTTCATCTGCCTTTGTCAGTATGTGTGTGTGTCGGTGTGTGTGTGTGTGTGTGTCTGTGTGGTAGCAAGCTTCAAGTTATCGTGGATGGGTTTTGACAAGTGACGTGCTGCACTCCAGAAAGCTGGAGTGAGATGACTGACTAATTCAGGCTAGGTTGATAACTGAGATGTAGCAGAAAGAGATTCAGGCGTTCGCTCTGTCAGCTGGAAACACACTGTGTTATCTGCTATCCTGTCAGGGCAGACAACAAGATATAACTAGCAGGACAGAGAAGCAGGGATTTGTAAATCATTGAAACCTGCTTGTCATAGTTGGTCAAAACTGACAGACTGAGCTGGAAAAACAGCTAGTTATTACACAGTACTTATACACTTTAATTAGCCATGAAAAGATCTCATTAGAGCGGTTTAGTTACACTTCATCATCACAAGCTGCATGGCAATGTTTTCAGGGAATAAATTCCCAAGGCTTTGTATCCATTTTGGAGAGAAAATGGAAGCGCTAAGTCTTACTGTTCCCGTCTGGACTCACTAAAGGAAGACTAACTACAATTATTTTTGTGTTTCTGCATTGGTTTTGTTACTTTTGTTAATTTTTTTGCTAAAATTTAAGCATGTTCTTTTATTATTAAGCTATGTATGTAAGTGACTTACATTAGGTTTTGAAGACTGTTGCTGGTAGTGAGAGGTGATCTGCAGTCCTAGCTTTGGTTGAAATTAATGTTCATCTGAGTTTATGTGCATTAGATGAGAAAAAAAAACTCTTAATTTGCTAAATAAAAAGCTTCAACAACTTCTGTGTCTTTACATTTAAATGTAATTGTACACAACATACATGATCATATCATTGAAATACCATTCAACAGATTTGAGAGCAGTAATGTGGCTAGGCCAACCATATGGCAGAGGCGGCTGCTGCATCATAAAACTGTTTGTATTTCGAAAATGTTAATGCAGCACAAACAACCATTTAAAATGTGCTAAGACACAAGACGCAGTCTCATGTAACCTAATAATCTGTTACATTGCTCTAGAGGCAGAGCATTCATTTGCTCCGTAAAGCCGTAATGTGGGAATAAAAAAAAGTCTGGGCAGATGCTTGTGAGGATGGATGTCTTTCCCAGTTGCCTGGAACTGACTCATCCTGGAGTCACAATCGGTTCATGTGGCCAAGGTGCTAATAAGGTGAAGAAAGTGTGAAAACAAAATAAACAAAAGCTGCACCTTTTCACAAAGGCCTGCGCAATGAATGCTACTTTTTTCTGTTAAAAATAAAAAAAATTGAGGACTTTAAACCTGTTTTATTGCCTTTCTTTCTTTCTTTCTTTCTTTTAACTTTATCTTAATGTTTTGATGTGATTTACAAAATCAAACTTAATTTATCTCTTCTCCTCCGTATATTGTGTTAGTAACAGAAATGAATTTGAAAGTGGTTTCAGATAGCTGGTTGGGGTCTGGTGACCTTAATTTTCTGTCTATCTGTGCATACATTTCTTGCTAAGTAAGAGATATAGTGTTGCCCCCATACAACCACATCTGCTCCATTCCTCTCCTCCTCCTCCTCCCTTTCTTTCATGTTTTCCTCTCCTCGTCACCTTCTCCATCATCACTCCTCCTACTAGGGTTACTCTCCAAGTGTTGGGTGTGTTGCGCAGCCCACGTAGCAGCACGGAGCGGTGCGGACTGTGGCCCTGCCAGTGAAAACACAAGGGTGTAACAGGATAATGAGAGAGGGAGAGAGAGGACCTTTCTGTTCTCCATGTCTCAGCACTTTCTGATCCCTCGCTCAGCCTCAATCCTCACCCCTCGCCCACAGTATCTGGGGCTGCTGCAGGAGTGCACGTTTCAAAAGACAATCGAAAGACCTGAGAAAGACGAAATATAATCTGCGAAATCTACGACCTGTATTGACAAAAAGACACACATGAGAAATCTTTTTTTTCCACAGTCCCTTAAATGCCTCCTGTCTTTAAAAACCAGACAAGACCTCCTCCCTGCTTAAGCAATGAATGCTAATCACTGCACTGTCAACACTCTCCTCTGCACCCTGACCTCACGTTCGCCTCCAGCACCCTCCCCAAAGGACTCAAATGATACCCGACACATGACACTTAAAGCAACATTATGCAACTATTTCACCTTAAAATCACAGCTTCAAAATCATTTGGATGGTACACCGACTTCCCACGGCGTGTCCTAAATCCCTGTTCTTTTGCACTTAACTTGGGTTGAGCAGATAATATCTCCCGTGAGAATTGTGTAACTCTTTGCAGCACAATGTCACACTCCACCAACTCAAGTGTGGGACTTCACCCGGCTATAAAAAGAAAAATGTGAAAGAGACTGGCACTCACAAAAATCTAGATGCTATAGGAGCTAATGTTTTCATTCAGATTAGCTTGATGCTGATTTAAAAAGGGTAACTATAAAGTCTGGTCGCTTTTAACCCTCCTCCCTCCCCCACCTGGCCATGTGCATTTGTTTTCAACGAAGGCAGCGAGAAGGCAATCCATGGAGCGGTGGTTATATAACATATATATACGTTTTACATTGAGTATATTTGTGTAGTCTTATCTGTCATAAACAAGAGATTAAGGATTATGGGGTGTGCTTGTGTTGTGGTGGCACCGAGACAAGAGCTGGGACAACAGGTTGGAGACGCTGATCTTGCAAGGTTGGTTTTCGGCCAAGAGATGCTAATGGAAAGGCAGAGAGCCTCCATTCTCCCCGTAACAAGTCATTTAACCATCACAATTACTCCGAAGATCTTTAATACATTAATATTTTAAATTTAATAAAAAGGTTAAAAAAAATCTTGCATATTTCCTCCTTTACATAATGCATGGTGTGATGGCTGGTTTTGCTCCGAGATTATGATTTTTCAGTTGTTGTCCTTGCAATTGATAGGCTTTTATTTTCTGTACATGTTAACTTCTGGAGGTATTCTACTTCCAGTATCGGATTCAGCTTAACAAGAGCCAGCGACCTCTATTTTCCACCTGTGGCTGCAGTGGCCATTGCTGCCACTGCTAAGAAAAAAAAGTTTACACAGCTTTGCTTTAACGCACACACACACACACACTCACACACATCTACTGTGACAGACAGTAGAGTTTGGAATGGAAGGTCTTTCTGATCTGGCTGGAACGGGGTCTATTTTCTGGCTGAGCAGCTCACATCCCACTTGTGAGTCTTGGCAGCCTGACTGGGAGTTTCTCTCAGGTCTCCTGGGTCCTCTGAGGTGTTGAGCACAAAAGTAAATGAGTGCACACACACACACACTTACGCACACCCACCCACTTGTATATGCAGCGATGTAAATACACACACACACGCACTCATACGGACACACACTACATATGAATGTTCAGTATTCATAATTCAAGTGGCTAACATTATTTCCCAGGAGTTCATTCTGTCAAGAGTTTAGTCATTTGAATCCACTTAAATGGAGATCAGCTCTTTTCAGTGTCCTCTGGCATAACACAGTGAGCACTGAACTGAGGTCATGTATCAGTTGACAGTTGGCTGCATAATTTATGTTAAGTTGAAAATCTCTGGTGTCAGACACAGTTCATGCATAGACCATGGCCCACGTATTGACTGTGCTACATCTGAATAAAAGGAAATGGACTGTAATAATGTCATCCACTCTGGTTGCATTGAAGAGCAGCTGAGTGAAGAACAGAGGGGTGAATCTCTGGACCAGAGGTTGATGGTGTTACTAAGGGAGGGACAAAACAAAGAGCGTAGAAGATAATAAAATAAGAAAAAAAGGAAGAAAAATATCAATGAACAAAACAAAACAACAACAACAAAAAAAAAACACCCGGATGCCTTTTTGGGAGAAGAACTAAAAAAAATGTTTTCTATAGTGAGATGAGATCAGCTAAAATGGACAGATGTGAATTTTATGCATCATCAGCATTTCTTGTATAAGCAGTTACAGTTACTGTAAAACAACAAGAGATGCTACCAATACCTTCCATCCCAGTGCAAAATACCTGTTAGACATATACTACTACTACTACTACTACTACTACTACTACTACTACCACTACCACTACCACTACTACCACTACTACTACTACTACTACTACTACATGATTTCTGTGAGTTTTATCTAAAGTCTGTCTGTCAGCTTCCTTTGCTGCATTTTTCAGGCTGAAGTTTATGTTACCAGATTTGACATGTAAGATGTTGATAGTTATCGGTGCTTTTGGAGTCTAATATGTTCATTAGCGTCTGTGACACACACTATACTTGTGTTGCAGGTACCAGCTGTATTTGTATTTATTTGTTTATTTAGATGGGACAGTGCACATTGATGAACATACAAGTATGTAAATATGCCGGATTGTAAATTCCATCCGTAGTCCCATTTACAAAAAGACAGTTGAAAACAACACAACAATACATATAATAGAAAAGAAAGAAAGAACCAACAATGGGGAAGAGGAAGAAGAACACTAGAGTAGAGTATTACTGTTAATTATTGAAGCGCATAAAAATGAGTGAAATCTCACCTAAACCTAATTTGTGTAACTTTTCTAAAAGAAATTTGAATGAATAAAAATAATATCAAATTTGTGCAGTAATGATTGTTTTATTGTGTTGATCAGTATCAACAGTCAACAGAGGTTATTTGTGTTAGTTAATAGTGTTTATAACTCGTGAATTCATTTAGATTTTGCTACCAAATGGCCCTGGTTGTGTAACGCGACGACCCAGGATGCTGGTGTGTCATACTTGAGTGATGTACAGTTTGCGGTCAACTGTGACACGTTGTGTATGTGCTTGCATGCTTGTGTGTGTATATATATATATATGTGTGTGTGTGTGTGAGCCTGTGTGTGTACGTGTGCAGACTTAACTGTGTCCGTGTGTGTGTGTGTGTGTGCGCAAGTTTGTGTTCTGCATGTCTTGTGTGCTTGTGTGCATTTGCAGGCGCGTGCTGGTGTGCGAGAGGTGCTCCCCGTCGTGTCGGCCGCGCCACCATGCCATCTGGAGAGGAAATCGAGTGTGAAGTACAGTATAGTTTGGGACCAAGCTCCGTGGCAGTGGCTCAGCAGTTAGTTCATTAGTTCCAAACTTCCAGGGATTAGGAGAGAATCTCTACGGCAGGGAGGCGGGGGGGAGTCAGGGAGGATGGAGGGACCCATGTGGGGAAGAGAGAGGGAGAGACAGAAACACCAGGAGGAATACTGGACCATAGGGCACTAAGAGGCAGGGAGAGAACATGAGAGAGAGAGATAAACAATCTTAACCCCGAGGACCCTGGAGAGGGGAGACGAGAGAGAGAGAGAGGGACAATGAAAGAACAAGACGGTAAGGGAGAGAGGAGGAGAGAGGACAGGTGTAGCCGTCAGTTCCGCTCCGGGGTTTCAACCTGCCCTCCCTCTTCCTCCACCCCACTGATCATACAGATATGATGATATGTGTAAGAGTGTTAGAGCAGTCAGCCTTGTCTTCCCTCCCCTCTCTCCTCCTCATTCTCTCCCCTCTGGGTCCGTGGTGACAGTTAGCAAGCTCTGGGAGGCTTCTACCCTTTACTCCCTTTCTCATCTCCCTGTCTCTTAAGCAGCCAGCATCACTGCCAAGATGGAGCGCAGACATTTTTTTGGAGTCAAAGCGGCAGGCAATTAAAGCGGGCACTCCCGGATTTCAATTTCCAAGAGGAGGGGGTGGACTGACCTTCGTCGCGTACCTTTTTTGTCATGAATATCCTTCCCTGTTTTAAGGTGAAGGTGAAAAATAATGAAAAGAATACATTAATGAACGCATAACAGGAGGGTGGGTTTGGGCAGTGGCCCTATTTAAGGCCCATCCATGCGTACCCACTAACTAAGCTCATGTATTCACCTAACCTATTGTTGCCTTCGCCACAACAGTAGCGGAGGATGGCATTTAAAGAGAGCTCAGTCTCTGCTCTGCTCCCGTTCTCTCACCAAAGAAAGCACCAGACATGCATTAAGACTCCATTGTTGAAGGTCTGGCATCCCTTGGCAAACACACGGTGCCGACTGTGCGGTTGTCATGGTGAATATAATCACAGCTACAGTATACACTGTAGAAAATGTTACGATTTTAACATTGTGGTGTTTTGCTCAACGAGTTTTATACCTCCCTTAAAAATGTCTTCATTTGGCCCATTTAATAATATTTTTGCTTGAATTAACATAGAAATAAAATTGGATTTGCTGTTAAGACATGTTGTTGACATGATGTCCCGAATCTGGCATAATAGAGGGTAAGTTAGTTGTAATGTAATTTAAAGCTTAAAAATCGTGAAAGTGGGGGCAACGTTTAGCTCAGTGGGTGCCCCATATGCAGAGGCTATGGTCCTCGCTGCAGCCGGCTCAGGATCGAAACCCCACTTGGGTGACCCTTTGCTGCACGTCATGCCCCCTCTCTCTGCCTCCCCATTTCCTCTCACTCTTGACTATACTATAAAACTAAAAGAGGCAAAAAGTCCCCCCTCCAAAAAAAATTTTGTGAAAAAAAATAGCGTGAAACATAAGAAATTTCACCGCATTTGTCAACAGCTCTATTAATTAAAATAGAAGTTTGTGTCAGGCTTGGGTGAGATTGACAACACAAATATAGAGCTGTTATATTTCTAGATGAGCCTTTACACCTCGTTCATCAGGATATTAAATGTCAGACGTGTATTTCCTCAACAATGATAAATCATGTGCAGCAGCTATTAATACACATTTCAATTCCTGCACCTCATATTTTGTATCTCCAACAGGAGCACAATAAAACACACATTGCAAAATTCTCAATATTCTGCCAATACAGCTTTCAAGTAAATAATGCCAAATGCAATGGGGGGGGGGGGGGGGTCACAAATCCTTAGTAAATATCCCTTGTGTATCTAATGAATAAGAAACAAAATGAATAATGCAACAATTATTGTGCCAAATTGATTTCAAAACTTGGCAATTAGTATCCAAAACAAATGTCTTAGTGGTACAAGCAACCTACACACACACACACACACACACACACATACACATACACATACACATTGAGGCACACACCAGAAACACTGTTTATCCAACAGGAAAAAAAATAATCTTAAGGGAAGGTATAACTACACAACAACCCCCATGGATTTCCAATTGCCACATGGAGGAAGAAGCTGAGAGTGTGGGAAGCGAAGAAAGGATGCCAGTAGGAAAGGTGCATTTTGTTATTGAGTAAATAACTAATTTCTATATTACACAGTATGACCTAGCAAACACATAATAGGTTACAGGATTTTTTTTTTCTCACTCTGTCAGACTCTATGGTGGCAATGAATGGCTGAAATCAGTTCTGTTGTCATGTTTTATACAATGTAGTACAAATGTAGCTGGCTCAGTCAAGAAGGAATTATTATAATTATTTTAACGCAGGAAACTGAGCCATTTCCTCATATTTAGTGGCGGTATTACAGCGGTTCACTCAGAATGCTACAGTGCTAGCATGGAGGGAAGTAGCAAACCAGCTGAGAGAAACTGGGCTTCCCTGTAACTAATGTAATTTTACCCCTTTATCTTTAATAGCACATGGCTGGATACTATGCTCTACAGGAACAACCTGCCAGTGCTAATGAAGAAAATAAATCATACTGTATTCAAAATTCTTTTCCTTTTCTTTTTTCCAAACTCAAAGTTGAAAATCATTTTTCGACTACGGTGTGAAATGAGTGGGCTGGTGAATGAAATAAGTGGATTGAAGCAGGAAACTTTAGTTGAAATGAGACAGAGACATAAACCTGTCACATGCTGAGAGCTCAAGAGTCCGACGTCTGAATTCTCCTCAAGCCTGAATGGCTGCTTCAGTGCTGCATTCCTCTCCACATTTCCCCCTCTCTCTCTCTTAAAAAAAACAACTAATAAAGACAAGAAGCTCCGACATCCACCAGTCTCCATCGCGGGGTCACAGTTTTTTAGCCTGTCAGTCACACAGGGCATCATCTCATTGTCTTTGTCTGCTACAGGAACGGCCTCCAGCCATATCAATCATCTTTATTATCATGACTTAAAAACCTTTGTTAGTTAACTTTTTACCCAGGCCCCTTCTTTATCCCATTCTCCAATCACAATTTCATGGGCAGTTCAGGAGGGCCAATGGGGAGGTCGAGTGGGCGGGAGGAGAATGCTTTTAACCTGCTGCATCTGGTGCTTTCCCGCTGCTCACCCAGTGGGACGTGGTCACCTTGTTTTAAAGGACTCTGATAGGGGGGGAACCACTGCCTTTATACCACCATAATGGGGTGAAATGTGCTTGTTTTAAACATGTCACTTAGGTAGTTTCCTTTCAGTGATTAAGACCTAGCACCTGTCTGGAGGAGGAGGGAGCTGGAATTAAAATCATTCTGGATCAAACAGCTGTGCGTGCGTGTGTGTGTCCTTCCTTCCTGGCGCTCTGTTTCATTCATGTGTGTCAGTGTGTGTGTCTCTGTACCTTTTTGCTGAGGGCTACGCCGTCCTCGCAGTCCAAGACGGCGCAGTCGACATCCAGCGAGGCCAGTTTCCTCAATTTTCGCTCATCATTGCCAGGGCAATAGAGAACGGCCCTGCGGGGGACGTAGCGCAGCGAGGAGCCTGCGGAGTGGTGGTGAGGACGCCATGCTTCAGCGTGTAACCGCCAGGCTGTGGGCAGGAGCCAGCCGCTCTCCCTTTCAACACAAACATATACATACATAAGCACACACACAGACATGTATTCATGTACACAACACTCGGGCAAGGGGGCACAATGAATGCACAAGCATATGTCTCTGGTGCATTTATGACACATGAACAGTATCAACAGTAAGGGCAAAGAATAATTAAAGGTTGTTGCTGCATTTATCTTAAAAAATAATATATACAGTGTTTATATATCACGCATGAAGATCCAGGAGGAGGAAGCCACATCCTCCAGACTATAGTGAAAGTCTGGAAACGTTTCATTTTGAGAGTTCTGTTTGCCCTTCAGCTGCTCATTGAAGTGGATGAGAGACGCTGACCTGTGCTTTGGCGCTCTTTGGTGAGAACAAACTCACCCAAACACTGAGCCACTCATATGCTAATGCTGCCACACTGCTGAATATCCAGGCAGGACAGAGAGTGAATGAGTAGGAGTAGCAGCAGTGGTTGGAGCTGAGTCATGGAAAATTTTAAGTTTGGAGAAAGAAAACAACAACAACAACAACAACAACAACAACAACAGTCTTTTCCAAAGCTCATAGTCCATACCTTTGTCCTTGCTATGAAAACTATTGATGACATCTGACTAAATTGAAGGGTTCTGCTCTTTTAGTCAAATAAATAACCACATGGAAAAACATGCATGATAAATGCAGAAACTTTAAGATGTAATTGTGATTTAAAATGTTATTCACAAAATGCACAATTGTAAAATGAATGAAGATGACTAAAATGGTAATACAATTATCTAAGACTGCTTTCAGGATTGATTTTACTTCGCTCCCCCCCCCCATCAGATTCTGAAATAAAATGAATGCTGGAATATTTCACTAAAAAGGGAAAATTATGGCTTCATCTACTAAGGCCTTCACTTTTTTGCATTTAAAAGTGTGTTAAAACAATTCTTACCCAGTAAAACCCCCCACACTATAACTTAAGAGAAAGTACATTATGTATTTCTCCATTGTTGTGTATGTCTTCTCTTTTCTCTAGATGATGCTCCAGCATTGCAAATACCACACCACAAATCTGGTTCTGGTGGCGTTTCTTTTTTCACATTTACTTGTTATCACACTACGAAGTATTTCACTGACTAATACTTGCTCATCATCACATCCAAAGGTCATAAGACACGCAGCAGTCTCGGCCTGTGTACCGCCCAGTACATGCGGCATGCGCATACACCCACTCGACTGTGTGCACTGTGCACCACCAATAATCACAATCACTGCACGCACATCTTAATTGTTTGCCTCAGTCAATCTGGCTTCTGAAACAATTGGTCCAAATGAATAGCTACTGTAAATGTTTAGGATCAGATATGTGAAATTACAGTGGGAAACAGCATCTCCCACCGCTAACTCGCGCTGGGCATCAGAAGCCCTCGGAGGGACCGTACTGCAAAGAGAAAGAGAGGAAGAGGGGGGTATTCCTCCTATTAAAGAAGGGGGGTGATTAGCTCCTTTTTACAGAGAAAAAGACAAGAAAAGAGAATAAAGTCACTTCAATAGCCACTTAATCCTGTCAACTACGCTTCCACATGCCCTCAAGTGCCAATAAGGCCTAATCTAAACTGAGGTGTAGTGGTTGGAGCAGGCAGTTCAAACCAATTCAAGTTGTTTCCAGCTTCCAGGTACCCAGAGCCTATTAGAGATGGGGGGACAGTCATCACAAAAGGCTTGTGGAGACAACATGGTAATGGTCGGAGGAAGGACTATGGCACACCACCATGCTACCAGCAAATACGTAGATTTTAGGAGCAAAAAGCTACAGGAGATGGAAAAATGGTAAACAGAAAAAGAGGAAAATAGTGGGTAAGGGGACGGTCAGTGCCGAGTCAGTGCCGAGTGGTAGGGGGCAGGGGGGGGGGTGGGGGGGGTTGTTGAGAATCTAAATGAAAATCAGTCTATTCTGTGCATATACGGCTCAGGGGGGGAAATGTTACAAGGCCACTTTAAGTGCCCACTTAAAAGACAAATATAGCATAATATAACCGAAGTACAAAAAGATGGAGGCTGTAATTTAAGAGTAGCTTCCATTATAAAAGGAGAAAGGGTGGAGAGGAAGTGAAGATGCCTCGATGATGGTTGGAGACGGTACACGAGAAGCAGAGGTCAGAAACAGAGGCCAACATCAGCATCTCTATCCTCCCATCTTAAACAAGACTGCCGAGATAAAACTGAGCCTCTCAATTCTACTGACAGTAACATCAATCATGATGTAGAGAGCAGGATTTGTCACTACATGGACGGCTACTGGTAAATCTTGATTCAATCAAGGCGATGTTGGACTAATCTACATAATGGAAAAGATAACATACCACCTAAGACTACAGGAAGCTCAGCTCGAAAGAAAAACGGATGACATGGACAACATTCAAGACCACGGGAAAGACTTGATTGATTAGAAGAAAACAGGATAATGGACAGGTTGTTAAGAATGTAACTCCCACATGTTTGTATTTGTTCTTGTACTTATTTGTCTAAATGTTGGTTTTATATACTTTTATGAAGGAAAAACTCTCAATAAAAACTAAAGCAACAAAAAAGATGATGTTGAGCTGAAGAACCAGAATTTTGGCTGGAACTTAACAGCTGTTTTCATTATCATAATCTCACAGTTATTACACTGCTGATTATCCTCTCAATTAAATCAATCATTGTTTGGCCAATGGGGGAAAATAGTGAAACCCCCCTGCATACTAGTTTCCTCACAATAAAAAGGTGACACTGTTTGAAATGCATGGATATTCTGTTCACAGCACTTTGACACTACACACACTGACGAAGACTGATTGTCGAAACCGGTCTGTAGTAGTTGCCTGTACCAGTGAGGCAAAAAGACATCAGAAAGACACTGAGTGTTGCCGGCTTTTTGTTATTTTTAAACTGTTTACTAGCCGAGCACCTCCTGACTGCTTCTTTTTCTTTTTGAGTGTGCGCTCTCTTCCTTTTTTGGATATTCTGTTCACTCTGATAAAAAAAGCATTAGCTTTATCTCTTGAGAAATGACTTTAAAGGGACAATGAGGAGTTTTAGAAAGCGAAGTGTTTTCATACATTCCTTAAGAATGAAAGTCAGAGGTTCGAAGACGATCAGATACCGTCGTAGTTCCGACCATAAACGGCGATTCGGCGGCGTTATTCTCATGACCCGCCAAGCAGCGTCCATAAGGAAACGCTGGTCGGCTCGCCCAGCATTTCCACCATTAATTAAAATAACAAAATAACGATAGAGACAAAACGATATATTTATCGAAAATGGAGCCATTAACAAGTGTGGGTAGCGTAGATTCATCCACATTAACGTGCAACTTTTTTATAACCAAATAGAAACTCCTCGTTGTCCCTTTAATGATTAACCAGTTATCAATACAGATGCAGAATATGTAGTTCGGTGAAGCAATTATTCGGCTTATCGTTTCACTTTTGCTTCACATAAAAGTGTGTTATGTTACACTTGCCACACCAGTAGACATTTTACATTCACTTTTGCAATGTCTTCGGTAATATGCTGCTGCTTACATTACTAGGTTGCAAAAAGCTAAAGAAAAAAACGTAAAAACATTAAATATTTCACCACCGTGAGTTCTTTGTGATTATTGGAAAGAACTAAAGAAGTCATTTTAACAGTGGAAAGTCGCATTTAGTTTATTTTCAACTGTGTTTGGTCAAAATCATAATCTGCTAAAACAATTTTTTATATTAATTTACTTTTCATTAGATTAATCTGGCTCTGGTTTTAGTTTAACAAATTATACATAAAAAGGCAGACCTGGTGGCTATATAAAAAATATAATTAATTTTCCCATAAAACCCCCAAAGGAGCTGCTCGTACGGTCAAGTAACCATTAACATCACAATCCAGTGGGGATCTATAGGGATCGTCGTCACATACACACATCACTTCCATGCAATCTGGAAATTTTTATTTACACCATTCGACATCTGGTTGACATTTTCCCATTATTAAATCACTATATACGCTTGTGTTCTATACGTTTAACAGTCCGCAAAGCGCCATATGCACCTATGTTACCAATTTCTTTTCCTCTTCTCTCTCCTTATTTCTTTCTTTTCTGTTTTTTACATGAAAGGTTATGATAACACGGGGTTGTGTGGCTATATTAGCAGCTGTAAAGTGGTGGGTGCTGGCCACAGTGACAACATTTACTGGTCTGAGATCAGAGGTAAGTGTGTGTTAGTGGGTTTATATGGTGCTGGATGGGACTGGTTCTCATTAGCTGGGAGGCAGCAGCAGCAGACCCAGGCCTAGTGGCACTGAGGAGGGGGAGGAGGGAGAGGGGTGGGGGTGATGAGGGAGGCTGGAATGTGGTGAGAGGGTGGTGAGCTCCGTGTTACACTAGACATGGGCCTTACTGAGTCATGCATATTAAGTTTTCCAGACCCAACAGTACGGTGTGTGTCATATCTGGACCTGCTGTCCAACGAGTAATTAATGTGAACATCCAAAAAGAACATTGTTCTGCAGCAGCAGCCGTCGCTCCACGCTGGCCCGAGCAGAGTTTCTTTACATGCAGATTTGCATCCGTCTCTTCCCCGACACCAGAGAGCGTCTTGGACAAAGCAGTTCACAGGTATAGAAGTATCAACTGATCTTCAATTCAGCAGAATAGCCCTGTGATGATCTGACACCCACCGTCAGAGTCTCTGTAGTGCCTAACTACAATAAATCTGCCTTGAACCGCGTATCCTTGAACTCCACATCTTATCTTCGCCACTCTCAGACAACTATGTGACTGATGTACACTTTTGCCACGTTCAGCTCCTGTTTCCGCTAAGTTTCATCTCCTTATCTGTGAAATCCCCCTTCATGCAATTCAGACAGGGTCACCGATATTTCTCGAGTTAACAGGTCGCTGAGAAATGACGGATTACGGGAGGAACAGACGCACACCAAACTTTGGTGCTGCTTCAGATTACGCTTCTTTTGTGAGCTTTTTTCCTAGAAAACAGCAAGTAGCTCCATGATAAATTCGCACATGTATGAATGAGATCATCCAGATTTGTCATTAAAATGTTCCTACGGCTGAATGACCATATTAAAAATGTAGTTTTATGCTCTTGCCTGACAAATGCTTCACTACTGCATCTGTAGTTTTGGCATCATGTACGGTCACTAGTGTCCCTGCGGGCTGGACACTTGTATGTGAATGACTCCATAATTAAACTAGCTAACAAACTAACTAAAATGCCAAACACTAGACGTCATGGCTGCGGCATAAAACATATTAAACTGTGGTCCATATTTCACTTGACATGAGGTGACCGATTGTGGCCTGGCACAAGATACTGTATTACAAACAGCCGTAGTAATTGCTTCATTATCATGACGTGATGATTACCATTTCCTGTAACTCTGCTGGCCTCCACCTGGCAGCATAATAGCCTAATTCAGGTGGTAATATTCATCCTACCACATGAATTACAGCAGATAACAAGTGGCCCACTTGAAAACAGGCCCCGACGATAGCCTCCCTCTAAATATGTAGATTTCCACAATTATCTCCAGTGTGGCGGCGCCGGCAGAAGCTGTGTCTAAAATGCACAAAATTAAAGATCTGTGTTTCTACCCCATGATAATCAGCGACTTCTTAATATGCAAACTACATTCTGAGGTCTGCGGTGCTTAAGATTCCTGATTAAATTTGGTGGAAATAAAGATGAATAAAGAGTAGGGAGGAAATCGATATTGCTGAAGCGCTGACGGGCCCTTTGTGTGGAGAAAGCTGTCTGCAGGTGGGAAATAAAATGGTCAAAAAGTCATCAATATTTACCTAGCCTCATGTCCACCTGCCTGTCTGACACTTTTTTTTTTTTTGGTTTGTTTTTGAGAATGAAAAAGAGAGCTGAAGCATTCTCCGCACGCAGTCTTCCTCACAGCGTGATGCTGTATCTGTATGTTTTTTTTCCCCCTTTTTCACACTGCCTCAGGTCTGAGGACACAATTGGACGGCATAGAAATGCTGAAAAATTAAGCAGAGACACCCAAGACAGGGAAAGGAAGGAATCAAACACTTTTCCTCGACTTCTTCTCTTTCTCCTGCCCCCCTGCTTTCCCTGCTTGCCCTCCAGCAAATTGAAGCCTGGGATGAGCAATCCACTCCTCTCCAGATTAGATCGAGGGGGGGCTGCAGAGTGTTGGTGGGTTGGCCTCTCTTTGACTAGGAGGAGCAGGACAAACAATAGCACACTGGACCTGTTAACATTTTGTTGATGATAACTGTACTAACTGTAAAAAAACAAAAAACAACTGAGAATGAAGACCAGACTCAAATTTGCCCCTGAGCAGTTAACAAAGCAGCAGCAGCCCATCACCATTAGAGGCAACATGTGCTGTTCACGTGTCCCTTTGTCATCATAAAGGTGTAACACACCGCCCCTACATGCAGAGGAGATCATAATTTATCCCTCTTAGTCTCCACCCATTTAACTAAAGTTCAGCATTTCACGTTTGGCACGAAGATTGGAGCATGAATGTTTTTTACTTCCTCAGATTATTTCGCCTCATGTCTTCCTTTTCCTGGCTATAAAAAGCTAATTCCAGGGACAGTGTTTCTCACCATCAACAAAACCCCTTACTCATCCATCCCATCCACGCCTTCTCCCCCTTTCCTGTCTCATTAGTTTGGGTTTTATGCCTTAATCTACACAATGAGGATGAAGTCATGGCGGTTATCTTCAGCAGCCAATGTCTGTCTACCTGTAATCCTCCTCAAAGTCCCCGGCTTTCTCCCAGCTCACAAATCGGCACACAATGCCTTTATGCAAGGCCTTTGCCGTAATGCCCAGAGACGACTGCAGACTTTTTTTCCCCCCTCCGTTCCTCCCCCCTCCATCCCTCATCCCTCCACATAAAACTAGTTAAATCCCACTCCTCCTTAGAAGGACCGAGATGTCTTCATCTAGGTCTCAGGACAGGGAAATGTCAGAGTGTAAAAGACATAAGGGCTTTTTTTTCTGCAGGCGTCACTAGCAGGTCTTGATGACTGACAGTTGTCACTCCCTCTCTCTCTGTCTGTCTGTCACGGAAGAAAACCTGATAAATCCCTAAGTCAGTTGTGACCACTGAGTAGCTGGTACAGAAACTAATCTAATCTAATCTGAAATAAATACATTTAATATAAATGCAGTTCCAATTACCGGTAGATGTTTGCAGATAATAAACTTTACATGACAGTTCAAAGGGGAGAAAAAAATCAATGAATTTATCTTTAAAAGTTAATTGAGAGGGGAACTTAAAAAGGTCAAACAAGTCACTCCATTGGAGGAGGGCATAAGGGGGTTAGCTTTTAACTTAGCATTTTTATTGACTCTGGCAAAACAAAATGAGCGGGCTCTGTAGGATTGTGCACTCTGCATTGGCCATTCAGGCCTTCAGAGCCCCATTGTAGTACTTTGAAGAGAATGAAAGGAAACCCCACTGGTGGAAATGCAGTGGAACAGCCCCACAACAGGCCACAACTGTTCCCTTATGCATGAAAGGCAGGGACATAAAAGACAAGATGGACTTCTGAGGTAGGGCCAAAAACAAAGGCAACAAAAGTGCTGATCACGAGGGGATGACACGACTCGTCTCGGCAGAAGGAGCAGGGAGAAAAGGGCCAGGGGACAATAGCACTCCCGGCCAAATGACATGTTGAAGAATTGAAAAATCCACACAAGAAGTGTCTTCTCAATTCACTAAACCCACAAGAGCTGGGTGACTGTCGGCTGGACCCTGGTCAGCGCGAGGGGGGCGGACAATAACAGCCCACAGCTTTTCTCCCTCTAACTTTCTTTCCCAAATCTTTTCCCTGTTTTGGCAAACAACTTGGCAAAGGGCAGAGACGGACTGGGGTGACGGCTTTAGTCTGCACACACCAAACCGAAACCAAACCAAACCTAATCAAAGCATGGTGGGTTCCGCTCCCGCAGCTTCCGTTTTGATCTGTTGGCTGTCTGTGTGTCTGATCTGTTTCTGTTTGTGCCCTACACACAATTATGCTACTGCATAACCTCCATGGAAACAGTCGGACGAACAAAAACATGTTTGCTCTCATTCAAAAAGCATCCTTCCTTTTTAGCCGCACAGCGTAATGGCTGCTGATATTTCAGCCAGTGTCTCAGAAGTCACACTAAATAACACTGCGTTAATAAGAACGCTTCCTGCCGCTTTCTCTCCCCGTTGGCTTCTGGGCTGAGAGCAACTGTGTGCTTCTGATTTCCCGTTGTGGGGAAATAAGTATGACGAAGCGCATACACCGCATGTTTCTGTACGCAATACCTTAAATCGATGGTTAGTCTTAATATAAAATCTATTCATAGATGTTCCATGCACTCTGGAGAGGAATCTGTGTGAAACGATGGCAATTTAAGGAACCAGCTATATTTTGCTTACATTAATAAATCGTTTTTCACACAAATCTCATGCACTGTATGGAGAAAGTTTTTTTTTTTGTGAATGATGAACCTACAGACACCTTTAATGTAAGAGCTGGGAGTCATTGTTCACCCACATGCTGAACTGTGGCGCTCCACAGGTAAAGGTCCTCCTCCTCCGATAGCCTGAGGCCTATATCCCACAATTCTTCACACATACCCACGGGCCCTTTCACTGGCCATCACCCTGTCTGATTAATGGATCGATGTGGTAATTGATTAGTGAAGAGGAGGTGGGAATAAGAACATAGGTCAAACGTCAATAATGTCCCCCTGACAAAAGGTGGAAGACGTAAAATGTACCAGTGATAGCCTGCAGCCAGACCTCTACCCATCAAAGCCCTGGCAGGACTAACATAAAGGCCCCGGCCCATTCTCCGGTCTGCCCTGCCCTCCCTCCCCAGCGCTCCTTTTCTCTTGGTAATGCTGTCTGTTAAAGTGACAGGAACCATTCTGGGGGCTGCTTGTCAGCTCACCTTCATAAAACAAGCCGTAAAGCAGCAAATAACAGGCTTATATGGCTTCATTATACCAGCTATGCAGGATCACAGCCCTGGGCTGAGGGGTGAGTTGGAGGGAGAGAGGGGCAGGGGGGCCGTGCTGGTAGCGGAGAGGCGGGGAGAAAGTTGGCAGGACGGCCTGGTTCTCGTGGAGGTTTGTTGTCCCAGCGGCTGTCACCATGTCCATGTTTGCTCAGGATAGAGGACCACTTGACCTCCTTCAACCCTGTATTCCCCCGAAATCCCAAACAGGACAAAACAAAGAGGTTTGACTCACTTTTGGAGACACTGTGACAGTTCAGTCTAATGAGGAATTTCTTAACCATATAACTCACCTCACACTCGTTTGTGATGATTTTGAATCTGTGCCCTGCTACATTTAAAATACAACGCCAGAGTTAAAAGATTCATTTTGAGCTTCCTGACATATCATCCATAACCAAGAACAAAACCCATGATGGTGTATCCGAGCAGTTAAAAAATGAGGAGAGCAGGGCCAGATGGGGCATGCATCTGCGACAGTAAACCTTTGGCCGTGGCAGTGCCGGACGTGAGAAAGATTCTCATTTATTTCATGCAAATATCTTTGGGTCGTTTCACAACCTGACAGTGGGGGTTGCAAGGTGGTCATTATCTCAGGTTGTGTCTCCCAAACATTTCCCCACCCTGTTTTTTCCAGAGTCAGCCGCGGGAGCCTGGCAAAGGAGTCAGCACTCAGAGAAGCAACAGAAACAGAAGCAGCAGCAGCAACAGAAGCGAATGTGAGCACTTGTGTGCTTACTGGTCTGTGGCACAAATAAGGCAAAGCCCCGGCCGTACAACACAACTTGTGGCATTTCCCCGCACACACAAACACTTCCTCGCTTCAAATGGAAATTCAGCCCTTTCCCGGGGTTAACATCTTCAAAAGTTGTTTTAAAAGAGCAACATGTACCATAGAGAATCATCTGGTGTGCTGCATATATGATGCATACTTATTATCCTACATATGAAATGACAAGGGCTCCCATTAAGGTTCAAAGCCTCAACAGGAACTATAAATAGGCTGTTGATATTAGCAAGTCAAATACGCAGCATAAAGCTTCCACAACATCTGGTAGCCAAGCTTACACTATGTGCACCAAAGTAACTGTCCCTTTATGTGCTTATCTGTCATGTGCCCGGTCCCAGTCGTGTTGAGATCAGTCACTTATCTCTTTAGCAAGGCTGCGAGGCAGCGGTACAAGCGCCATCACTGTGATCATTGTATAGTTAATTGTCACCTCCATCAACATTAGCACTCTCTAACATGCTTAACAGAGGGGGCAAAGAAAGGGGGAGCTGACTGCACGCTCTATTCTGAGACTGACACTTGTTCTCTGAGGGGCGGTTTTCGGTGTCAGGATTACAGTGCATGGGAGAAAGGAGGCGGAGGAGAGGAGGGGAGCCTTCTCCACAACTCATGTCACCGGGGTCTGTCTGTCTGTAACGGCAGCAGAGGGAGGAAGAGAGGAGGAGAGACAGGGAGCCGGGGAGGATTGATGGGTGTTTACTTTTGAGCAGTCTCTCAACCAATGACAGAGCAAAGAGACCAGCATGGACTGGGACTATCTTCCCTTGACAGTCTGTCATGGGATAACTAATTAACCCCCCACCTATTACGGCTGGTGATACAAACTCTGACCATATAGCCCCATGCCTTATATATAGGCCTTGTGGGATATAAACACCACATCAAAAACACACAGGAGGTTGGGAAGGACTCAGCGTACAGACAGTAACACACACACACACAGCTTGCGCGTGCACACGCTTGGCAGAAGGCCAGATGGATTCAAATGTGTCACCATCGAACCATATGGATACACACATCCGAGCCTAATCTGACAAACACTGCAGCACACACATGCATATTCTGGCCTGCACACGGACACACATATCCGGACTGTAAAAACAGCATTGCCATCTTGAGCCCCCTGGATCACTGGGGCCATCTGACACTGTGGAGCGCTGAATGCATTAAGACTGGCAAGGTGGCTGCACTTTCCATCTCAGCTAGCACAGTTACATAACCCTCCATGATATGAATGCATTAACAGTATTAGTTCTGCAGGTGAGAACACTTCTCTCTGCTGACGAACGATAACCGCCACACATTTACATACATGCGGGGAAACATGTTGCTGCAAGATGTCAAACCTACTTCCATTAAGTTAATTATCTGAGGTAAAACAACTGCTGATGCACCTGCAAAGCTGACTGTAAACAAACAAACAAAAAAATCAACACTTCCACTCAATTTGGAGTCCAAGCGGAGGAGACGATGTCGAGTTGATTCCACAAGTGTCAAGGAATCTCTCATGGGAATAAAAAGGAGAATGGAAAGAGGACAATAATAATATGGGGAGCTGAGATAGGATAAAACATTAGTTAAGTTAAAGGTGGAAAAAGCAAACGCAAACAAGGAATGGAAAGGCGTGGTTGTACGGGCACTGGGCACAAAAAGCAGAGAAAAAGTGTCATAACATCCACTACATGGGACAATCTGTGCCTGGACACGGATATGACTGGAACAGTACATCAGTCAGTAGATCAGATTATTAGGATATTTGGCCCACGATGTGATATGTACTACGTCTGGTCTCTTGCCCCCACCAACCCCACCCACGCGGGCCCAAACACAAACACGCCCCCGTACCCCTCCTCGGACGGCAGGGGAAAAAAAAAAAAAGTCTGACAGATGGGTGTACTGGAAAGATCCACTCAGGAGACCAAAAGATACTAAGGCACTGTCTGTCCAACATTTGGATTTGGAGGAAAAACTACAACAAGAGGAAAACAGGACAGAGAAAAAAGGGACATCTGTGGCATTTGTCTTATTTCCTCTCTTGTGGGACATGATGTGTCATGAGTGAGCACAGAGTCTTTTGGATCATATTCCTTTTAATTAATGGACTTCCCCACCCCCTTACCCCAACACACACCCACAAATATACACACACACACACACACTAACACACACACACCATTCACACCCCTGCTCACAGGTCTTCATCCCTTCCCTGCAAGTTGCCTGTGCCCCCAAGTGGCCAAACATGATAACTGCATCTATTTTACAAATGAATCTGTTTAAAACTTGTGAAACAGCCCGGGCTGCTTCAGGAGGCAGAGCCACTGAGAATTCAAATTTCTGAAAAATTTACTTTCAAGCTTAAGCCTCTAACACCCCTGTAGCATTATTATATTTAGCAAGCGCTGACTACAAAAAAAGATCCTCCTGTGACCCGTTCACATTCACAAAACAAACTTAACTATACTTTTTTAAAAATGACTGCAAGTAGGGCTGAATGGAGATTTCTCTCAAAAGAAGTGAGGATTACTCTTCTTTCATGGTCGAGTGCTCCAGATCAACGCGGCCTCTTCACAATGTGAGTGAATAGAGGTGCTCCTGAATGCGTAAAAATCAACTCTGTCAATTTTAGTGAGTTACAATATGGCAGAATAATATATAGTTCATTCCCCTCTATATAAAATCTGAAATTTTCCTTTTTTTTGTCAATTCTTGGTGGTAAATAAATGCCACATGAACAAGTCATGATTACTACCACAGTCCGATTTCGATTGGGGTATAACAAGACGTATAGAGAAATCACCATTCATGTACGTCATCACTGAACAGTAAGAGTTATTAAGGAGGAATTTTAAATAATAAAGCTGATGCTCCCTATAGGGTTTAAATGACAGACGCTTCATTCTCCTAACCAACGGGGATGCCTTTTGCCCTCGACTTCTGCCCAGCCCCAAGCCTTTAATTAAGACTGGCTTAGACCCGATTGATCCTGACACACCAGGAAGTTTCTTGAATATGTGACCATGGAAGTATTATATAGGCCACAACCCCCCCCACCCACCCACAGCAGCCCACAGCGCCTACCCACACCCCACATGAAAAGGACTGTAAGCTGAAAACCCTTCTAGTTGGTTACCAGACTGAGGTATGCCTACACATTCTCCATTAACCCTTCACTACTATAATCTCATCTACAGTCAATCAAATTTTTTTCTTAATTATTATACACACAGAGACAAAGACGCAATTCCTGCACTGTGTGTTTGGACTTGCCACCGAATAGCCTGACAGTTTATCCATTATTAAGTCATGTAAAATCGTATCTGTATCTTAGTTTCAGACCTCATCAAACTTGGCTATGGCTCTGTTATGTCGATTATGATGGGGGGGGGATACAGCAAGTCGTCTCCACAACAACACACCACATCATTAAAGCAACAACACATTTCCTGTAGCAAAAAGCAGTGATGCAAATAGGAAGCTGGGACTGTCAGATTGTTGGAGCTCTGTGTGCTGCGGGTGTTGTGCACCACATGGAGAGAATTCTTGTACTGGCTTTCACCACAACACAGCCACTGATGAGTCAGTGAGCCCCATGAAAGTGCAAGAGCTTCACAAACACCGTCCTCGCATCACTGTGTCCAGGACTCCCTTGGACCAGAACTGTTTGATATTGTTCATACAATGTTACAAATACAGGACAGAAAGAAAAAAATATGTGGGACTGATTTGTTTAATAGCTGGGGGGGGGTTGGGATAACACCTTATTGTAAGGTGGAAAAAAACAAAAAACGATTTGTCTGTTTACCAGCACCTGACTCTTTGTCAACAACTTATTTTATTAAACTGCCAAAATGCCAAGTGAATGCAAATTCTGGACAAGCCAGCCTGTCTCCTCACAGTATGACAGAGGTTCCACATGACAACCTGAGGGGGCTCGGCAGGTCCGAGGGGAGGGGTGAGGTGATGCACTTGAGAGGAGAGGGGTTTACAGTTAAAGATCTGCTGCAACCAGCCAAGCTGTTATACCTTTAGGTTTGGAGTCTGGACACAATAAAAAGCCTACACTTGTCCAATCTAATGCAAGCAAATACAACAGCTTTTCAGTAATTACTCCATTGGGAGAATATCAAATATTTGGAAATCTACCAAAACCACACAATGTTGTGGTAGAAACAGACCTGGATCAGCTAATGTGTCCCGACCCATTCACATCAATAGAGAACATGCTTCCTGGGAAAAATAACATTGATGTCAATGGGTCTGTGACCCCTTCTCCAAACTTGGGCCCACTGAAGCTCTGAGTTACTTCAGTCAATGGTACAAACCATAAAATTACTGTAATAACACTATTTCAATGTGACATTAGCTTTAAAATTGTTCTTTTTATCCCAACATTATTGTATTGTATTGAAATTATGGCACCAGTGACCACGAGGGTTGAATTCCTGTTCGACAGCTCCAAAAAAGAGCTGACAAATGTTGGTCTAATGGTGAAATCCCTAAGCTCCAACGGCTGATAGCAAACCCTAATGATGGCGTGTTAGTAGATGAAACATCCAGAAACATAAACACGGCCGCATGGTGGAAAGTGACAGGCAAAGAGCAGGACCCTCACCTTGGCCTGTATTGGGTGTGGTGGAGGTGGTGGTGGGCAATAAACAGTGCCCCTTCCTTCCCTTTCTGGGAGGATCATGGAAACTAAGCTCAGCGTCACATTTTCTACTTGCCTGGCACTGACTCATTTCAGAACAAGCTTGATAATGTATTTAAAAAACATTGATCAACATCTACTAGGCTGTCAATCAAGAGGGTTAAAGAAACAACTAACTACAACATATTACTTAGTTGTGCTACAGCAGATGTGCACCAGTCAAGTTTCACTTAAAACCAGGTTAATGGGCTCTGGGTGAACCTGTAGAGTAAGTGCTAATTAACTATTCCAATCTGACCTCTTTGTAATTGTGACTGTAATCTGTGGCTGAAAGCGCTGAGACTAACTGCTGGTGCTCACCAGTATGTTGTTATTGTAACCTTGTAAGTACCACATTTTACCATCCTATTTACCCTTTTAAGCCACAGCAGCACCTTTCACTTTGTGAAGGATGTAAAGCGTGAAAGCCACAATATAGGCTAATTGTGGCTTTCCATCTGTGCCCTGGTAAAACATATTATCAATTGAAAATATCATATATGTTATGTTATTTCCACACTCCACACTGAGATCTGTGAAAAACCTGAATGTGGTTCTGAACAGTCTACAGGATTATTGGGCTAATGTAGAATTACTTGGAAAAAACGTGGTAGGAGCGCACACCAGAATTGAAGAGGAGCTGACAGCCGGACCAAAAACAGTGAAAGGAGAAAAAAGCAGTCGCTCGACTCTAATGTAGAATTACAACATCTAGTTACCATAAACATACGCCAAGTTATTAAAAGCTATTTTCATTCCTTTAAGCCATACAAACAAGGATTTAAGTGTAAATCTTGAGCTAATGCACTTTTAATAATGTGTCTGAGATAAAGAAAAAAAATAAGCACCAGATCATCCACCAAAGCATTAGCTACCAAAACTCTACAATATAAAAGAAACATTGCAAAATCCTGGTGTTTTTCAGACTCATTTTCACAACTGTGGCCTTTTGAGTCTAATAGATCAGTTTCACATTTTTGACTTTGGTTGTTGAGATTCAGGAAACGCGACTCAGGCGAAACATCGCATATCAGGGTAGAACACCACTTGTCTTCTAGAATGTTCACAGATATTGCGTCAAATGCATGTTTCTGAGATCAGCCCCCGTAACTAACTGCATAGGGGTGTACTTCCTGGAAAACCACCGAGCTAGTTGTTTAGTTATTATTCTTTAATTATGGTAAAACATACAAAAAAGTGAGTATAAGGACCACAGGATGAATGTGCAAAAATAGTGATAACTGCAACAAAAGATGAGGCTGAGGGGCCCCAAGTATGCTGACTCAAATGTGAGTTGAAAGGGGGGTTCACTCAACAATCATAGGCAAAGGGCATTGAGCTGACAACAACACTGGCACTGACATTATTCTGAGTGGCCATGAAACGCAACAAAAACGCAACATCAAGGTCAAAAAATCCAGAGTACAGTCACACTGACCCGTTTCTGAAATGCAGATAGCGACAGCAGGCATCGGGTACAGGAAGTCATTAAGATGATTCCATTTGGAGTTAGTAAAAAGGTTTCCTGAGCAGAATGCAGAATGGGTGTTGGCATATTGTTAGTGGAAACGCCTGCTGATTGACACAGGGCATTGACGGTTGACATGCTGCAGACTGTTTTGACTGGAGTGCAGCCTAATGACCAAAGTGTTTTTGAAATGTTATGATATGGAAATGTTTATTAATCCACACCAAAAAAAAAAAAAAAGAGCTGTCGTTTTAGAAATACTAATGCCTCAGACACCAAATGAGGAGGAGATTCTGAGTCATGTGGTAAAGATACCCACAAATGTTTTGAGTTGAAATGTGGATCTCTTACATCTCAAAAACTTGGAGCTCAGAGAAGTAAAAGAAATCCGGCCGAGTTTTCCCTTCACTTTAGCACCTGGCTGCTGGCTTTGTCCCTCTGTAGAGGGCCTGTAGTAAAGCTGGACTTCAAAAGAGCCTTATCGCCGTCACGTTTTCTCAGAAGAGAACACAGTAATGGAGACCGGATGCACAGGCTTACACTAGGTTAGGCTAACACAAGCAGAGGAGTGAAGAAATGCTTTGAATGCAGCCTTGTAAAGGGAAGAGCTCCCGTTTAGGCCTCCTGACCTTCCCACTCCACTTCCTTCCCGAGAACTAAAGGAATGCTGCGTCAGGTTTTATAAATTAGTAGGGACGTGCATTTTAGCTTTCCTCTCTACAGTGAGATTTTCAGGAGTCTTTTTTTTATTGTTTTTTCCCCAGTGATGTGAACACATGCAAACAAGTCAGAATCAAATGAATGGAATTAAGAGAAGCCACAGCTGTAATCTCTGACATAGTATGTTTAACTCAATGCTAATTTTGTTATTTCTGCTTTTTCTACATTGAATTCTAACACCCTCTAGAGCTGCAGCAATTAGTCAATTGACAAAAAGTTGAATCTGCAACCACTCATATGTATTTTATAGTTCAATAAAAGTGTTGTAAACTATGATGGTGACGTCTTCTGAAATGTGAGACTTTGCCTTTTTTGTATAGTAACTTTAATATTTCAGCTTTCAACTTATATTTTCAATTGCGATAGTCGGTACAGAGCAAGGAGATGATGCTCTGGAGACTTGTTATGTTCTTAGAAACGGTCACATAAATAAACCTGAACTTGAAACTAGAGTGTTCTCTGAGGTAACACTGCCAAGCAAAGCATTAAAAGTGCAGTGTGGCCACTTATGACTGATGATTTTGTTCATGTTAAGACCTTTTGTCTTGTTTGCAAATAATCACAAGTATCACAAGGGCAGGTACACATTGTGCTCTGAACTCTGTTTACATCTTACACATTATGGAATAAAAACACAAAGAGAAAACATAAAATAAAAATAAAAATGTATTCATGTATTTTATTCCTTCCTCTACATGTCTTGTACAGCTCTCATCCCTCCTTTGCTATGGCTAACTCAGCCTAACACAAGGTCCCAACTTTGACTGTGGCTTCATCCTGTATTTTCCAATTATCACCTTTTAAAGGCCAGCTGGGTGCATTCCAAACCATCAGGGGGCAATTCCATTTGCATTGCTCTGAGACAAAGTCATGCCCAAGTACTTTCATGCTAAAGTTCATAGCAGACAAGTCTAAAAGGACACTATAGCTTTAGCTAAAAAGTCACAACCGTAGAGTACATTCAGCTAGATGAAAAACACCAAACTAAGGGTTAGGGTCTTTTCCTCCCCTTTTTAAATTCCTTGTAGAAACAGAAAAAGAACTTGAAAATATATGAGAGATTTGAGAAAAGTTGTTGCAGAACTTTTCCCCCGGCTTTAAGGTAACAAGTTTGCTTAACAGGACACGGCGAGCAGTTTGTGCCAGACTTTCTCATTTAAGACTGATCGATGTGACGATCCTTTGAGTGCTCGGCTCTGTTTACAGTTTCAGCTAATTAATGCTGATTTTATTCTTCTTCTTTTTCATTAACTTGGTTTTTAAGCAGCTCCAGGAATATTTTACATCTAGTTTATTTAGGTCAATTTCGTTTGCCCATTGAAATTCCACACAATCAAAGGGCACTGAAATGACCATTGCGTGTGTATGTGTGTGTTGTTTGGAGGGACGGGAGGAGGGAGGGAGGGGGGGGAGTAACTGTTCCATTTACTTTGCACATTAATGAGCGCTGCCTTCTCTGCCTGCCTTTAGGCTCTCTTTCTTAATGCTGGAGCTGTTCACTAGTGTAAACCTGTGTTTGATTTCTCCTCTCCTCTCCCTCTCGGACTGCATATAGCAGCATTTAGCTGTGAATTAATTTTCATGTTTGGATATACCCTGCTGAGGTGTGATGCCGGTGGTGCATAATCAAAATCTGCAACACTACATATGGGTAGATAGGCCTTGTGGGTATTTTCACAGTGCAGATCTGTAGCTGGGTGGGGGGAAATTAAAAGCAGAGAGAGAGAGAGAAAGAGGGGTCAACGGCCAACAGAGGAAACAGAAGTCAGTGACAGGACAAAGGGGCATTTACCACAAAAGAATAAATCTGTTGTCTTATCGAGGAGTATGGAGAAGAGGATACCTTTTTATGCAGCGTGTTGTGCAGTGTGTGAGATAATGTGCATGTCTGTGGCTATGGGACAAGACACGCACCCACAGCCACAGCTCAAACACCAGCAGCCCTTAACATGGTGTGTCTAATGCTCCTATTTAGTGTTTGGGGTGCAACGGCGCGTGGCCTGAGGTTTTTGGGAGGGGAGCGTGGATAGCACCTAGCCTGACAGCTGTGCCCCAAACCGGAGACAAAAGCCTGAGGAAGTACCGCATCATCGAAGACGGGACTAAAAGGCACGGCAGTTTTGCTTGTGGTCTGGCCTCTACTGCTCTCTGATTCAATGCACGGTCCTACTTTTCATGGTTAATGTGGCCCAATAGCCAACGCCGCCTTGAAAAAAGAAAGGAAAAAAAGCAAAAAAACGTGAGCTTAAACTGGGAAGAACATCTTTAAACAAATTCTACTATAAAAAGGTCCAAGGCATCACGTGGCGCATTCGGATCAAACGCAGAAACATAAACTACTAATTCATAACAGTCTTTATTTCAAACAAACACAAACAGAGAGAACATAGGCCACCTTTTGTGCAGCAGCCTTTTCAATGGAGTTTATTTGTAATCCTTTGATAGGTGGGAGTCTCTTTGTCAATCGGTGTACATCAAAGATAAGCTAACTTACCACGCTGCTTGTGCTTGTGTTTTTGTGTGTGAGGGAGTGTGTGTGCCTGTGTGTGTGCGTAAGTGTGTCTGTGTGTCTGTGTGTATTCTTGGCTTTAACAGCACAGCAAGACATGTTTTTAATCTATTGATTTAATAAGCTTAGGTAGCATGCTGTTGGCTAAACAAACGTACGAGTTGTGGGCATATAGGTGACACATCTTCAGTCTAAAAACCTGATGTGTTTGATGAATAGCTAATGGAATTTACATGACAGAGGGAAGCCTACCTTTCTGCTAAGAACACAGATTGTACTACAGCTGATGCATTTTCATGAACACAGATTCTTTGACTAATAATTTCCTTAATAATTTCTTAGTTGTTTAATCAGTGCATGGACACACACTGGGACAAACATCTGGTGCATACAGGAATGAGAATACACAGCAAGTGACCAAAAAAATCTGAAGTCGGGAAGGAACAAGTTAAAATTCAAATTAAATCCACCAAGTATTTAGCACCCAGGGTCAATTTTCATCTTTATTACCATATGCCGAATTGCCTCCATTCATAGACGCAAAAGAGATAATAATTACTTGTTTGTTGCCACATCAGCCATTAGGTGATAATTAGGCCAAGGTGAGAATTTTAACTGTTTTAAATGGGTTCTTTGATCTCAACGCATATTCCCAGTGAGATTAAAAGCCAAACAAACCACTGTAAAACTGGATGTCATTTTTTTAATATGTAGTTCTTCCCCTGATGGTTGAGTCTTAGACAGAGCAATGGTGAATTGTTAGAGGTGATAAATTTCCTTTTATGTTTCATGACTGTGCTGGTTTTGGTGTGAATAGATACTGACTGTGTGCTTTACTTGGAGCCGCGCACAGCTGATGAAACATAAGTAAATGTGAACTGCTGATCAAGAGGTGCTCACAAAAGGGTGGTGCAGCCATTCCTGGCATCCATATCAATGACTAGCCTTGTTATAAAATGGAAAACCAAATATTTAGAATTACATTTGACAGCAAAATAGGAAAACTATCCATCCCTCGCATAATGGAACTTCCCTTATTACACCCCTGTGTCCTCACATTCACACAGGCACAGACGTCAGGGGATTGAAGTGGCTCAAAAATATCCACTGGTTTAAATTAGACCTGTGTGTGTGTGTGTGTGTGTGTGTGAGAGTTTGTGTGTGTGTGGTGCTTGGATGGTGGGTTGAACAGGAGGACTGGGCAGGTTTCTGACCTCCCATGGGCGCAGCAGACAGAGTGCAGCAGTGTCAGCTCACTAAAACAACAGCAATGTGCGTAACAGTGGGTATTTCACAAAAGAGAACCACAAACAAGCTTTTTTTTTTTTTTTTTTTAAATACAACCTGCTAACACTAACACGAACTAAACCCAACCATGTTGATTATAAGTATTAATTTGGGTGTAAATTTTGAATTTCTACAATAATGTTTTTATAAGGTCAGCAACCAGACTTAACTTTATCCACAATTCTGAAACCCACTGAGAGCAGAAAAAATCCTGCAAGGAGCTGTTTCAGTGTGGGCGTGTTCACTTTGAGTGACAGGACAGGTCCATTAGTCTGAAGGCTGAGAAGATGCCAACAATGAGCTTCATCCTATCAGACTATAAAGGTTGTTTGTTCCTACATGTATTAAGACTCGCAGGATACGGCACCTTTACCAGACCCTTTGTCATCATAGTTACAATAATAAAACATGCTTTGTGTACCCGAAATACATTGTGATGGCTACAATAATAAACACATTGTTAAGCATTTGGTTCAGTTAGGTTTAAAGGGATAGTTCAAAATTTTGGCAAATTGGCCCATTGCCATAATCCCTATATTTCTGATGAGTTTGATGAGGGAAACCATGAAATCCCATGTAGCCCTGAGCCTTCCGGCTCGGCTCTGCCGTTCTAAAAATAGCTTGCATCGACAATTAAAGGAAACGAACCTCCTAAAACTATAGGGATTATTTCAATTTGTCAATTTGCTAAAATGTTGAACTATCCCTTTAAGGAAAGATGTTCACTATTTGCACATCAGAAACGCCGAATATACACACCTAACTTCCATCGCTTTCTCTCATAATTACATAATTTTGCCACAAGAGGTCGCCAATAACTATTGTGTAAGTCTTATCGCAATAAGCCGTTAACATACAGCCTTAGTGGCGTTAGCAGAAAGTTATGACTAACAGCTATAATGGTTATTATGTAACTGTTTGTTGACCTCAAAACTTCAAATTCACAGCTGCTTTGTCAACAAAACCAAATTCCCTGGAATAAATCAAATGTTTGAGAAGGAGGAGCTGAATATTCAGTTGTGACTTGAGCACAATGTAAAAACGTAGATAGGGATGGTCTTGCACAGGGCCAAGTGATATTACCACATGCCTGGTTAAAGCTTGTTCTCAGCAATTACATGGCACCAGTGAAAAGGTGAGGGGGGAAAAAAGAGTCGGGTAGAAGGCTGCTGAAGAGAAGATATGCATCATGCAGCGAGCCTCTCTAAGGGACTGTGTAACATTAAAAATCCAAGCGCACTATTATCTGAACGAAACGTAAGAAAATCTAAATATTTTATCAGATCCGTTCACAGGCAACAAGAGGTATCTCTCCTGTAACTTTCTCACCGTTTCCCTTTGCCTCTCCCTCAGCAACAGGAGGAGGATGAGAGCTGTATAAATAAAGTTTGTTGTTGGTGTTAAATGACAGTGCTCATTTACATTACATTAGGAAAAATAAACAACAAATGACTGCTGACACCTAACACAGCTGACACATTGTAAACCCGGTCTTCATTCCATTCCACGTTTTGATCCAGGACGCTGGTACATACAGTCGTTACAAAGAGTCTTGGCATGTTGAAAAAGAGCAGACTCTCCTATAGTGAGAGTGGCTGGGTCCTTAGAGGGCATTAGTACAGGCTTTATCTTGTTGTGCCAGACAGTTCAGTAGTAAACACCCTGGCAAAGGGCCTCGTAGTAAACTCTGATGGAGCTGCACTACAGAGCCCGAGAGTTGTAGCCATCCTGGCATGGAGATATGGGTCATTCTGGGCTGTCCTCTCGCTCACCCCGGCACCAGAGCCCAAACCCTGATGAGATTAGCTGGCCAGCCAGGCGCTCAGTGGTGGTAAAACACAAACACCACTGATTACGTGAACATTAAAGTCAGATCCCCTCACACTTCAGCTCGGATCCCCTTGTGCAGGGTCACGATCGGGTTAGTGTAATGACTGCGTCGCCGTCCCCCGCCACCCCCCGCACTATATACGGCAGGACTACCTCCGTCTTGGCACACGGCGTGGACCCTGACAGATAGTAAACAAACACATAATTATCCTGTGATTAGAGCTGACGTCACCCGAGAAGCGTGCTCAGACTTTCAGTGCGTTAAGAAGGTGACGGCGACAGAGGTGGCTCCCTGAGAATCCTCCAAACTGCTTTAAACTGAGAAACTGTGTTTGCGTGGGACCTTCTTCTGTTCATATTGCAATGGAAATATGACAGGAAACGGGCTGATCCTTCCAGTGACTGTAGCTTTTGGGTGGTAGGTCAGTGAATTCAGAGCCTTGGCCACTGCTATTCTGTGTTAAATCGCTGCTAGAAATGGGATTAGGCAGGTTGGAATGCCAGGGTAATCACTCATTCAGCAGCAGCCAGAAGAAAAGGCCTCCTTAAGGAGAAGGGGTGGGTTTTATATAGCTATGAGCTTTGATTACTGCTCCGTCTTAAAACCGCATCCGATGAGTAAAGACATGCACTGGTCCTCCCCCACATTTACTGGGTGAGTCGCCCTCCTGGGTTCCTGTAAATAAGTGATGTCACAGCGCTTAATGATGCCCAGACTAGACTCAGCGAGGTCCTGAAAACAACATAGTACCAGCTTCATCACCACTGCAAGCACGCTGCCTAACCGTCATGTCAACAAAGAATTAGTTTTGCGCATTTCATCCCATTTCTCTGTGGGATTGCCAATGATGCAGTTGAAGTACAGAGTGGCGAACAAGATCAAGGGTGTTCTCTCTTATTCTATGAAGCCAGTAAAGTTCACCCTTGGGGGGGAGAAGAAAACAATGTCCTTATCAGTGGATCGACTGCTCTGTCGCTAATGAAGATGTTCAGATGGAGAGCACAAAGATAGAGCAAAAGACACTTTCCCTGGGCTTACTCCTGTTCCCCTCTGACGCAGACTGGTAGTGACAGTTGTTTCCAGTTGCTACATATAAAGGGCCCATCATAAAGCCTGGCTAGAGGAAACAGGATAAGCGCTTGAGCCAAGGCAGTAAAAAGCTCTCTGGGAACTTGAAAGCCACACAAATGAAGTCTGCATCTGCCATCTGGAAACAATAAACAAACAAAACCCAGCAGCCAAACAAACACCACGAAAGGCAGAAGGGGGGAGAGACAGAGAGAGAGCGAGAGAGAAAGACAGAGAGACCGACAGACAGACAGACAGACAGACAGAGAGAAAGAGAGAGAGAGAGATGGAAACAGTGATTGAGAGTGTGAGTGAGTGATAGGGAGAGGAGGGTGTCAATGTTACAAACGTGTGCAGCATGCATCATTAGCAGACACTGATGGGAAGACAGACACAGAGACAACCCTTTGTATAAAATCTCCTTTGATGCTGGGGAGATGGCCCTGCTGTTTGAATGTGTGTGGTACCACTGAAACCTGGTTCTAATGAAGTGTAGTGCTAACAGGAGGCCGCCTGTCTGCAACTTGTGCCAGTGATGTGATGAGAAGTTATAAGCCACTTCCAAATATGGCAAGATACCAAACGCAACCAGCCAACTCTTCCCTGCAAGCCAAGATAAATCGGAAAATTTGATTTGTCTTTATTTTTAGAATTTCAGAGAGAAGTCGCATCACAGTTGTCCTGTTTTCAGCGGAGTGCTCGGTGCGTTACTAATCATCGAGCTGTCCAATATGGACCGGCCGGTGAGAAGTTTTCGTACTGTGCAGAGGCTGCAAAATACTGGAGATCAGAGGAGGAATATAAAGACGAGATCAATTACACTACAGAAACTACTGAAGCTGAACACATGCACACAGTAAGGATCCTCCGGCTCCTTTACATAACTGCCACCATCATATTTGCATTGCAAGAGCCCAGTTTTACACTGATTTCTACAGCAGACAGGAGTGTACAGGAGTGTTACATATCATTGTAAGTAAACTTGTTATGCTGACATGACCCTTAAATGCTTATACTACTACTTAGAATAGCATTATATATACACACACACTAACTTTTTAAAGACAAGATGTCTCTCTAAGCAGTATCACTTTATTATGCAATCTCATTTGATATTGTGAACTGGCTTCTCTGCAGAGTGACTCAGCGACAGTGTGCAACTATTTAAAAAAAGAGAGAGAGAGGGGAAAAAAGAGAAAAAGACAAAGCTTCAGCTGGTACAAGAACAAGCATCCCAAGTTACTCTCAAAGCAAAGGCCTCATCTCCAGGTGCATTATCAACACTGACCCCGAGGGGTTAAACCAAGAACTGCAGCCACGTGGCCACAACATTGACTGATGGGACAGTCCCACCTATAGGTTTTTTTTATATGGTTAAGGGCAAGAACTCAGAAACTCTGTCACACTCCCACTCCCTGACAAAATGTACCCCACTCACCCCTAACCATAGACTTAACCATCCCAACTAAAGGCCTAACCCGACCCCAACTCTAACCAGAAACCTTAAAAACCTGAGTCTGAACCCTTAAACAATCCTTTTCTTTAGTGAGAACTGTCCAAAATGTCCCCTCTTGCCCAAAATGTTGTATATCCATAACTCCGACTGGTCCTCACAAAGATAGAAGTGAGCATGCGCAAAACACACACACAGACGCACACAAACACACACGCACACACCCCTGCTGCG
Organism: Trachurus japonicus; assembly: GCF_045865225.1. Lineage (NCBI taxonomy): Eukaryota > Metazoa > Chordata > Actinopteri > Carangiformes > Carangidae > Trachurus > Trachurus japonicus. The sequence continues at coordinate 21,891,367 of NC_140927.1, forward strand.
CCTGGTTAACAAACACTCCGCTATAAAAGCAGGCCTCTTACTCATTAGGATGCTGTGTATCAGACAGGAAATGCTGGGTAAATTACACCTCATCGCCCTGAAACTAGCTGACCATCACCATGGCAATGAGCCAACCTCAGTGCCGTGAGAAGACCAAAAGCACCAACGTGGCAGAGGGAAAGCAACCGGGACAACGCGCAGTTTCCCCCCCTAATAACTGATGAAAATGTAATCCTACAGGTTCCTGGGGAGTAAAGTGAACTTAAATCTTTATCTAGTTAAACAGCCAAAAAGAAGTTCCTTCTGGCTTTTTGACAGAAGTGGGGACTACAAACCTGGAAGCAATATCCTGCCCACACACGCAACTCTCGACTGCTACCTCATTAATACTACATGCTGCAGACCAACACACTATTTATTAGGAATTGTTTACCTACAGTAAGTGCTCCAATATAGTTCAATAAATGGATCAACAAAGGTTTTAACCTGTCAAGACAACCAATAGAGTATTGGGTGGTCCCTCTGGGGAGGTCCCAGCGTAATATTTTAAAACTATTTGAATTGCTGGCAAAACAGATCATGATTATCATATGTAAGAAAAAAAAAAAAAGATGCTTTGGCAACCACGCTGCAGAAACCAATGATGACCATGATAAGAGTGATTTACACACTTTGTGTAAAAAGAAGTGTAACCAAACACTTGTATTTCAAATTTTTTGGACGCCGAGCATCGGTCTTAAAAAGGATCATTTCATCACAACACTTGTATTGGCTTAGATCGGTTTAAAAAAAAAAAAAGAAGAGGTAACACAAGTTCCCGATTTGTGTTATCATTACAAACAGAGGATATTTCCCCAGCTTCTCATTCAATCCGACCACCACGCTCAAGCTCTAAACCACATAAACCACCCGTTAGCCAAGTCCACCCCACGTTTCTAGAACAAAATTCTTTTGTTGCATTGTTCACACATTCCTCCCGGGCCGTGTTTATACAGATGCGATTCCATGTGCGCGCTGGGGTTTAAGAAGTCCTGCTCCCCAATCCCGAAGATGTGCTGTTGATCAAAGGCTTCAGTGCTGGAGCAGGGGACACTTGTTTTGGTTGTTTTTTTTCCCTTCCTCTTCTATGGGGATACAGAGTAACAGATCCATCTGTTGGCCGTATGGATCCACCTTGGTCAGCGCTGGGACAAGTGTAGGCCTCTCTTCCCTGCCACCACACACACACACACACGCTCCCCCCACCGACCACGTTTACTCAGCTGGTCTCCACGCCAGTTACCAGAGTTTTGTTTTCACACAGCAACATGTGTTAACTTAATGCTCTGTAACAGATTTCAAAGGCAAGATTAGCTGGGTCAACAACAGGTAATAGAGCGATTTATTGATTCATTGGCTCAAAAGAAGCAACGTGCAGAAAAAAAGAAAAAAACATTAAAAAGTACCTCAGTAGGTAGTGGTAATCAGATCCACAGACAATCATGGATGTCGCGGTGTAGCTTACGTGAATCCCATCATGTATAGTATTTCACATTCAGCTTGACCCTGATCCTCCTTTTAAAATGTGAGACTAGATATTTCACACATAGTATAGGCCTAAACAAAAACGTGAAAAAAAACTTTTAAAAAATCTAAACCTTCGTGCCGTGAGGTCATGGCCGAGACCGTCTTCAGTAAAACATTAGATAAATCATTAAATGCTTCTTTTAAAAAAAGCCATAAAGCTCAGGGTGTGGGGTTACTTGACCAACCTGCTCACCCTCCTCTAGCTACAGAATTTGGTTACACAGTCTCCATGGTTGTTTTCTTGCTTGATTGGATTATGGCCACACACCTAAAGCTCGGCTTCCACCAACCAATCAATGAGGAAATGAGGTGTCAGCACACTGGTGTTTATTCAACACTCATTTATTTTTCTTCCAGAAGCCAAACCCGGCTCGACCGCAGAAGACACCAGATGAGTGGAGGGATTTTCTTTAAAAGAGACTGCTAATTTCTAATAGCATTACTGAAAGGAAGTGTGTGTCATACAAGAGTTAATTATGTTATGACAAATAATCTGCTAAGTTTTATTTCATTTCCTCCAATCGCATTACAACTGGTATTATAGGACAGTTTTCAATTCCAAATTTACTATGAAAAGACCAATGCTTTCAACATTTCACTTTACAACAAATCATTTATAATATTATAACCATGCATTAACATCCAGTCTTGTCTTGGCTCTGATCTCTTTTACAAGACGGAGCTTTTAAACTTCAGGCTGTGCATCCATATGACCAAGCTAAAAGGAACTAGTAATGGGAAGACACCAGGAAGTCAGTAATGCTTCCAGTCAGCATGAAGTGCCATCAAAATAAAATCTGCACAGTAGCTGCTGCTTTAAAACAACTGGAGCAATTGAAAATTCCCCTGCCAATTTATGCCAAATGCCACTTTATAAACATTTTAGCTTGACTGCCAAGTGTCTGCACTGCTTTATGCCCCTTCTCTTAATTGAAAACGTTATAGGGGTGCATTACACTTGGGGGTTTTATAAGCTGTGCTATAAAGCCCTAGCAGGCCCTGAGAGAGGAAACTGCCCATTAACTTATAAGGTCCAGGCCTTGGCTCTCTTAATTGACAACCTCTAGGCTACTTTCATCACTTGTCGACTTCATAGCAGCAGTCAATGCTTCCTCCAGGATGCTGTTGCATCTTTGACACGAGGGTGTTTGTGACAAAGAGCAGTCTGCCGCCAATGCCAGGGCGAGGGCTCTAGGCTGTCCATAAAACAAGCACACACATTCCTCCCCTAGTTCCAGCCATCTGAGAAGGCTGCATTTAACCATGTAGGTACTGCTGCTCAGTGAGACCAGCCAAAATTAAATATGAACGTTATTGTAATAGCAGATTTTTTTTTTTTTTAATGCCAAAGCTGCAAACCAGTCTCTACATCACAAATTGTAACCATTTGTAAAACTCCAAATATTGGAGCTTTTATTTTATTTAAAAAAAACACTGCAAAATGTAGCTAGAAAAAATGTAAGAAGGCAAATTAAAAGACGGGTTGCTGAAAATGAGAAAAATATCTTACTTCCAATCAATTCAGGCCGTCACCACGAGCACAGACACACACTCACACACTAGCGTGACAGTCACTTCACACTCTAATTTGGCAGGATCGTCAGCTTCATGCCTCTGGAAATTCATGGACCTCGAATTAGAGCCACATGTCACATTGTTGTTGACCAGTTCAGACACATTACTCGAACACTCAACTCAGTTACATTCTTTGTAACTAAAACTTTGTCACACACACAAAAAACAAAAAATTCCCAACCAGCCACTGTCAGTCCAACAATCACTGACTGACATTACACTGTAATTGCATAGGTCAGTGTGCTGCATGCACAGGGCACAAGGGAGTCCCAACATCCCATATGCCATTTTCAACAGATTCAATCATGGAAGAGCTACTGTAGATGTGCATAAAGAAACCAAATTTTGCTTTTTTAAGTGGACACAAACAGCAAGCCAACAGGACCTAAATGAAGCAATCTGCTGTCTTTACATACAGCCAGTCCCGAACAGCAAAAATTCTAGTGTTACCAATTTCCAGTAGTGTTTGTAAATGCACCATCCTGCTCAGTGCCACACTGTCACAGAGAGCAGTGCCAAACCTCCAATAGCTGACACATCCACCCAATCATCCAATGCTATTTTGGACTGTATGAAGTTTCCAATTGTACTTCTTGTCGTACCAAAATGTATAAAGGTAGAGCAGAATTAAACAGTTAAGCATTTGTCACTAATTTTCATTTCCAGAAATGCCCATAAGATTATTATGCGTGTACGTTTTTATATCTTGGTATTCCTAAAAGGGGAACTCCAGTGATTCATTGGTTCAATTAGATGAAGTTGAAGGACTTGAAACAGATTTAAAAACGAATAGTCAAAAATCAAAGCATCAAAGGCTATATCCTGACATTTAGTCCTTCATATGAGTCAATCTTCTCCGACCGATTAAGTACACTGCTGACCTTTGCTTCTAGTTACAGGCATGACTCGTGTCACGGACCTGTGTTTGTTTCAGTAGTTGAGTCACTTTAATGCTAGCATTAGTTCAAATCTCACATGTAAGCAATACATTTAACCTTCATCATAATAATCATTCAAACAAGTGTTTGATCATAAACAAAAAGTCAGCTGGGGCCTGAAGTTATATAAACATTAGATACTGTTGAAAATAAGAAGAAGAAAAATGAGAGCACAATGTTCCAACTTTTGAATGGTTGAAAATGTGTGGGTGTGAAGAGGTGATCTCTGGTGGAACAACAAAAGCAAGAAAACTTGTAGCTGCACTGAACGGTCACCATGACAGACTGCCAACACTCTTGAAATATAATTATATCAAAATGAAAACAATAAATATCACATGAATGTGTATATCTGGAACAAACTCCCAGAAACCTGCAGGTCTGCCAGAACCCTCAGTGCCTTTAAATCAACATTGAAGACTTTCATGTTTGCCGACGCCTTTCATTAACTGCACTGTAACATTATTCTGTCATTTTATATCTTTTTTACTATGTTTTAGTTGTTCTGTCTCCCTTTCTGTTTTACTTATTTTTATATCTGTTTTAATTCTTTCTCTTGTCTGATTTTAAAAACTAATGTTTGCTTTTATGTTATTATTATGCTAATATGTAAAGCCTTGAGTTGTCTTGTTGCGGAAATGTGCTATACAAATTGCCTTGCCTTGCCTCGCCTCGTCTCGCCTTGCCTTTAGAACATGTTAATCTGAGGATACCAGTCAATATAGGAGACTGAGGCCTTTGGAGTTAAAATAAACCCAATAGACTACAACATCAAACCCCAAAGTGACCACGAAGTGCCTCTCTCAATCACTTAAAAACTGAAAATTATAACTTAAACAAGTGCAAGAGTCACAACAAAGAACAAAATCCAGACACTCAAAACTGATGACATTGCTTGTAATAAGTGAAATGTTACCATAAGGTGTCGCCAGCATCTTCAGTAACATCTCAATCATACAGTCAGAACAGAAAGTTGTGCCTTCCTGGACTTCTGGCTTAACAGTGCACGTTGCCAGGCAACCGAAAGAGGTTGGTACAGCTGCTGATGCTCTGCACAAGTACTGAGCGGATGGAGAGGAAACCACAAACTGCCATTAGGCTTGGGCGTAACCTCCTTTTTCATGACCTCTTTCAAGTAACTGTCACACCTATGACACTTTGGTGAACTAATAGGTCTAATGCCTACTACCTGGAATAGATAGGCCTATAGGCTGAAAGCTGAGAATGCAGCTAATGCAAAATAAAAATAAAAGGAGGTATTAACCTGTGCAATCCAGTCAAAGGGTAAAGGTTTCTCCTATAGCCTAGAACATATAGATGCAGCAGATGTAATCATCCAGGCTTTCTGTCAAGAAGAAGACAGGAAGCCTTTTTGCTTACTCAGGCTTTACTTGGCAGTGTTTTGGGAGAGCTAATCTCCACTGTGCTGATTATTCAATCAGATGTTGCACATGAAGCACAGATGTAAAGGCAATTTGTGAGCCACCATAGACAAGCACTTCAGCCAACATGTTTTTGTCTTAAAGCAGAAGTAAGCGATATTTTTGTGTTAATATAAGTCTTAAATAGTTATATCTTCCGACAGCAATCACTTACATAGAGTGTTTGGTGTGAAACACGGGTCTCTCAGTCCCTCTGCTCTGCTGTAAGCCGAGGAGAAAACTTTTCTCGTATCCTACAATTTTTATCCAATGAGGAGAGAGAACGGCATGAAGGGCTGTGGTGCAGCCAAGGGATGCGAGTGAATGCGGTGACGTAGGGACGAGGACTGTTATGGTGCGTTCAAGGCAGCCCATAACTCGTGTTTTTCCGACCTTTGAAGTTGTACCAGTTCGATCTGGTACGAGTTCACGGGTCGGAAGTTACGAGTGGCCATTATAGTGACTTTCACAGGTAAAACAGGTCGGAAAAACACAAGTGGATTGCCTGGAATGCTACAAAGTCGTAAGTTGTGACTTGAAGCTCCTAATTTACGGTTTCAAAAGCCGGCCTGGAACGCAGCATTAGCCAAAACGACCGGAACGCTTACTTCTGCTTTAAACTGACTTGACTGTTTCTATTTTGTGCATTCAGCATTTTGCATTTTGCAAGAAACAAAACAAAAACAAAACACATTAAACAAATATAAATATGCATATTAATGTAAAACATTTGTTTCTGGCATTTATAAAGGTGATATATTTCTCATCTGTCTGGTGTGGTGTTAGACTTAACTAGGGTGAAGTCAGGTAAAATGGGCCACTTTTTGGTAAACGACTAATAAGACCATCAAAAACGCTATGCATGAAATCCATTGATATTCTTAAAAATCGACATAGGTCTCTTAAATGTTTCTGTGTGAAAAAAAAATTAAAAAGTATAATTATTTTGGAATTATGAGAGTTAAAGTATCGGGATATTCCCTCTCGAGGTACGATGAAGGTTCAGGTAAAATGGGCCAGCCGTTCAGTTAAATTGGGCCAAGAGAGAACAACACAGTAATTTTAGCAGAAATCATTAAAATTTTAATAATTAATTGACACTACTACTAAACTACAACACTAAACTTAACATTAACAGTAAAAACATAAGAGGTTGAAGACATTTTTTAATCTTAAAATGCATTTTAAAATTACATGATCATGTTGTTGCTATGCTCTTTGTTAACTGACTATGTTATAGGCTCTTTTACTGTGTGTGTATGTGTGTGTGTGGCATTATAGATGCCATTTTTTCCCCCACAGTGCTAATGGCACCATGAGTGGCACTGACCAACCTTGGATATATATCTAACTTTGAACATGTTTTGCACCTTCAATTTCTGTGTAACTTCAGTGTAAGACTGTGTTTTGTATGTGGCCCATTTTAGCTGAAATGCATGGCTCAATTTACCATGATGCATTAAGGTAAATTGAGCCACCCACAAAAAATGCATTTAAATTAAAAATAAGTAAGCTTAGCAAGAATTTTGCATTCTATCCAATGGGGGGAATCACAATGTGTATTATAAATCACATTTTTTATTGTAGATCTGTTTTTTTACGGAGTTATCAACCTTATCAGTTTCAAGTGAAATTTGTTTGCCAGGCCACTTTTCGCACACTTCTCCTCAGCAGGCTGGATATAAAGCATTGTCCCACCCAAAACAGCAACCAGAGACCACTCAAATCAATTGTTTTTTGTCAAGTACAGTTGTAGCAACAATTTGAAATCATTTACAGTCATTGCCTGTTAAAACTTAAAAAGCTAGGAGGCTCAAACCTTAACTGGCTCATTTTACCTGATGGCCCAATTTACCTGATGTCACCCTAGGTAGAGCAGGGTGATTTGAGTTTGTCTATGAGCGCCTCCTCTGAGGGTTTAGGTTTCTGATTGACACACAATCAGACCTACCACAGGTGTGTAGTCTAGGTTTTGTAGCTAGGTAAAAGTGATAAAGGTGAGCACTGAAATGGAATGAACAAATGGTCAAATTCAGACTACGAAGTTTGGGTATTTCAGGAGAAGCAAACTTAAACAGCCACTAACACCACAATCCTTAGAAAGACAGTGCAATAACATATTGGCTGACTGACATCCAACCATGGAGCCCCGTTTTTCTAGTGTAGTTTGCTAGCTTAGCAGTGGTAATGACAGCTCTGAGTTGTGTTGCTAATAAAGTTGAATAAAATAAAATAAAAACTGATGGACTGTGCTGGAGCAGAGCCATAGAGTTATAGGAATCGCTCTGTGCTGGAGGCATGGCTGAGGGGGGTAACTGTGTAGTAACTGGGTCAATACAAAATCACATAATTCCTAAGGGCTAATTTAATGACACAGTTTCTGAATACAGGTGTGTGTGTGTGTGTTTCTCAGTGGAAGGTAGGCTATATAAATCTCATTTTCTATAATATGAAACCTTAAGCTACTACAATTGGCTCAGTATGGAGGTGGAAATTGTCTGTTTTGTCCTACAAACTGAAATTCAATTCAACTCGAAATTTATTTCCAAAAAGCACCATCGTGTATCTTTTATGTAGGGGATGTATTATGATGTAGAAAGCAGAATTAACGTCAAACCTTGTTCAGAGACACTACAGTTCTCTGTGTGTGTTTATCTCCACAACATTTACAGGGTTGCTAAACTCCCTCAACAACAACTAGCAAACAAGTAGCGTGAATCCCTTCACGTTTCACGAACAAGTCGCATTTGACCGACAGCTGCAAGCGGTACACGAGGAGAAATTTCCCCAGCCGAGTTTCCCCCCAACAACAGTCAGACTACATTTCGAGAAGGAGAGGTATTAGAAACAAAACAAAGTGACTCACTGTGGGAGAAGTCGTTTCACCGCTCTGGTTATGTGCGCCGCCATGTTTCCTTCGATGACGCGCCGAAAAGAGCGAGCGGCGATTGGCTGTGTAAATGGGTTCCTGTTGCAGTCCGAGTGCTGTGATTGGCCACAGCGCAGACAGGGGGCGGGTTCTGCGAGGCCTGCGCGCACATGGGAAGGTAAACAGAGAAGAGGCAGTGGGGCGGTGCTGTTGTGAGGAGAGGAGAGGAGGGGCAGCAGAGGGAGAAGGCGACTGTGAGGAAGAAATTACCCACATATTCATGATACAGTTTGTCGTAAATGATTATGTCAAAGAAGTAAAATAAATTACTTAATAGAAATGAATACAATTGGTAAACAATGATTCATCAGGATTATTATGTGTGATATATTATTGATTGTCACAGATGGCCTCGGCCTACAATGACTCTGGTGTCCTTCTGCTATACCAGACAGAAGGAGCAGAGACAGGCTGAGGCTTGCAAGGGAGAAAAACGGCAGGAATAAAAGGAAAGAGAGAAGAGAGATCTGAGCACAAGGCACGTCACCCCGGGAGTTCTCTCTCACAGCAGTGGTGAATTACTACCACTACCATCAGCCAGGTCCAAGTGTGGTGCACAAATGACACGCAATATTTGCCATGATTAAGTCAGCAGGGGATTTGCTCCAAATGTCAGAACTCAGAACAGCCATTGGCCTGTGGGTGTATTTAAATGTTGAATGTGCTGCTGGACTTACTGTATTCTGTCGTGGTTGTGGAGCCAAATGAATTAGGTGGCAGACCTTGAGTAAAAGAAGAAAAAAAGAAAAGAGGAAAAGTGTTAAATCCATGATGACCATTTCTTGGTCTTGCTTTATTGAGAAGTTTTCTGCCCTGACATCACTTTTCATATCAAAGAAAAACTGTAATTTCCCCCATTTCTGCATAGGCCATAAAGTGTGCATTCATGGCTGAGTGAATTCAATTAAATAATACGGTGTTTCCCTCCCAAAGGCTCACAGGATAGATTTACGGGATCGTAATATCTTTGACAAAATAGTAGGGGAAAACATGGTTCTTGTACACAAATTACTGCTATTAAAATTTGATCTTTGTCTGGTGTTTGTGGTTATTTTAAATTACTGCTAAATGGGCCCTAAAAATGATTGATTTTAAGCTCTCCATGTAGGAAACATCAGTCTATGGTTGAACTGCCCACAGTTCATAGACATATGCTACCTAACAACGGGTCATGTGTGGACAATGCTTCATTTTTAAGGGTCACAGACCAAAGATGTTGCACCACTAATATGATTATTTGCTATTATTTACTATCCAGTTATTTTTTTCTTTATATACCCAACAGATACTATTCACTCCTCCCAAATAACAGTGACTTGTGATCCTCCTTGCTCACAACATCTGAAATGACCTATGCAGATAGGTCACTCTTATTTCTTTTAGACAATAAATCACAAATACATCTCATTATGCTCCTCTGGTGATCTCTCTATCTCTCTGATCAGGTAAGAAATCTTGGACTTTTTCCAATATAGATTTTCCTCCTAAACAAAGAGGGCTTATGTGCACATCATTTCTACATGGGATAAAAAAAAAAATGCAATGGAGTTGGAAAATTCCATCCATGGGTTACTTGGAAACTACTTCTTTCCCTCCCCCTTCCGTTCATCGAACACAATTGTTGTCTACTAATCCAGTTTTGATAGCATTTGGCACACTTTCTTTGGATCACAGCAAGATGCTCAACTTCCATTCTGGTCTCCCCTAGGAACCTCTGAGCCCAAGAAAGCAGCCGACACCAGGTCGCGCCAGAGCAGGGGGGTTCTCTGTGTCCTCATAAAGCACAGAAAATTATTTTTTGATTCAAGTCGCCCCTCGCCCCTTGCCACATGCGCACACACACACACACACACACACACACACACACACACACACACACACACACACACACACACACACACACACACACACACACACACACACACACACACACACACACACACACACACAAGATCATCAGTCTGGCAGCTAATTCCAGATATATGCTGAATATGTGTTTATTCTTGTCAATCTGTTATGTTGTTAAATATTGCAGTCACCTAATGACCCCCCTGTAAGGCAATAGAATATAAAATATTATGTCAAAGGCAAAAAGCTTTTGCCTTTGTCCCCCCTCTGTACACCCTGATCCAAATGGACAATGCATCACTAGGCCTTGATGCCTCAGAAGTCTGGGTTCATTAAAATCTTGAACGAGTGCCAAAGCTGTAGTCATAGATAAAAGGAATATGAAAGGATAACGAAATTTATGGATGGCAAGTCACCACCTCACCCTGGCATTTATAATAAACAAATGGTTTCTGTTTCCAATTTAAATTTCTCATTATACTGTGACTTTTGGAAAATGTGTTTTGATTTACCAACATTTTATCTGAAAAACTGTATAATTGATTAGATTTACATGGCTCTGATTTTAATGCTGATCGCCTGCCTTCCTCAACAGCCCCCACTACCCCCAGCCCAACACTCACCAAAAAAAGAATGATCTGAACAGCTCCTGAGGCACATTAACATCATATAAAACAAACCTACATATCAAACAGTTTTTTTCTGATAAAATAATTGGCTTTAACCAGCATAGAATCCAATTCATCCCTTTGAAAGAAACTTCTGTGAGGGCACCAAAAAAAAAAAAAAAAAAAGAGAGAGAGAATGGTGAGATAGACTTCACAGCCCGAGTGAGATGGACATCAATGCAGTGTGCCGGCAATGGCTATATTAACCCATGGCTAAATCCCATCACACAAATGTCAGTGTATCCGTTATGAAACCATGACATTTAGATCCAAGGTCTCCATTGTGGTTTTAGAGGGAGCTGATGTTTGTCCATTCTTTGCATCCCTCAGACCTGCTCACACAGCCAACTGTACTCTCAGCACTAAAAGGTTAAAGAGCAGAAGAGTTTATCTATCTAATTTTATTGCATAACGCATTATGTGGTGTATATAAATATATATATTAATGAAAGCACATTTTTAATTTTCCTTCTTGAATATTGTTAATATTTGAAAAAAATGACTTCTATAATCCATATAAAATATGGCAAAAGCATGTCCACAAATAATAAAGACTTGTTAAGACTGGTTAATACCAATAACACAATTTGGCAAAAAGCAATGGGTATTCTGAAATCTTTATTTAATAATTTGGGATTAATTATTTAAATCTTTTTTTTTTTGTTAAAATAGTTAAAGATTATGTATGTATGAATACACATATCTTAAAAAATATTACATACAGCTGTTGATATATAGCTATTATTTTGTTAAAGTTGTTAAAAGCCTCCCACCCATTTTATAACAGTATGTGCTCGGCAGCTGCTATTACCTCCAGTGTGATGATGTTGAGACCTGACAACATTTGACTAACTCCTTACCCTGTATTTCCTCCCCTAACATCATCACTATCACCACAACACACCAGGACAGGCCCAATCTGACACATCACGACCACTCTCGAGTCATGTGTAATGAGGAGCAAAAGCCACATTCAAGAACAGGACAATGTGTCATAAAGCCCTCATGTTAAGAGCGCAACACCTATAAGCCACTTGGCTGAGGATCACGAGATGTTTAATTATTGCCTCCTTACATTAGCTTGGATCCCCCCCCCCTCCCTCGGGCACCAGTTTGGGGGTATACGGTTGTGGGGTGGTGGGGAAGAGAGGGGGGCGAGACTGGTGGAGATGTGGTGAAGAGGAATGAAAAAACCCTTCATTACCAGATCTCTCTCTCTCTTTCTCTCTATCGCTCTTTTTCCTACCAATGGCAGTCCAGATCAGGAATTACAAATGATATCATGACAATTTTTCACGCTCTTCAAACCAGTGATGTTTTACCGACTCATTTGCTATGATACCTTGTTACGGATCCAGCTGTGAATCAGGGACGTGTCATGGGGCTAGAAGCCCACCTCCTGCTGAGCTTGGCCAATGACCTGGAAGGCAATAGGGGATGCCAGTGCCTGCAGCATGTGCTGCACTGACAAAGCAGCAGGGCACCGTCAAAAACCCTCTCATACAAACTTTGCAGATCACTCCGTTTTTAACAGATGAGTAAGCACTGGTGCTGACTTTTTTTTTCTCTGCCCTTACACAAGGTTTATGGATTTCTCTTCGCGAGTCTGTGGCTCTGGTTGACGCGTAGCAAAAACCCTTGCCCACAAGGGGAATAGTGCAGTGGTGGATGTGGGGTAGAAGGATGTAGATCGCATGTGGCAGGGTCACTGCGCAGGTTAAGCAACAATTCAGTTGAGTGCCTGTAAAGGAAGTGGAGTATGGTTGGAAAAGACCAGCACACCAGCTAGAGAGGCCACACAATCCAGATTAAACTTTGGCCTTGGAACAGAAATTACAACATCCCCTCAACCGGCTCTGCCGTGTCTGTTTACAGACTTTAATATGGGCACTTTTTAAAAAAACACTCCTTAGAGATATTTCCTCAAAAACACACCAGTCCCAGACAATAAGGTGTAATCCACTGAGACAAAGTAGCAACTTAATCCATTCATTAATTTTTGCATTCTTCAACAGGAATTCAATGAGGTTAAGGTTGTTTGGGTTTCCAGATGAGAGCCCTCACGCAATCCCAGGCCCCGATGACTTCTGCATTACTAGAATGATGCGGCCGGGACTGATGGAGCTGAGAGTGTCAGGAGACATTAGCCTTTACAGGCCAAAGCTGGTGGACAAAAAATGACTGTGCCCCCTGACCCAACCCACCGTCAAGTTACTGACCCAGCAATCATGAGAGAAACAGAGAGAGAGAGAGAGGGAGGGAAAGAGAGAGGAGGGAGGACAGGGGCGATACTTACAAAAGAAGGTATTATGTTAAAAAAAAATTGAAAATTAAAGATGAATATGTATTTACAGTGTGAGGGAACAAGACAAATATTGAGCCTCTGACTTTTCTGCATGTTACCCAAATCACAGGAAATGGTTTTAAGGGCTTTTTTTCCCGTTCGGTTCACTCTGATTCCCCCTTTCTCACTTCATTTAACTGAATTAATGAGCAGGTCCAGCCAGACTTAAGAATATTAACATCTTGGGCATCTGTTATTTTGTTGAGTGATTGAGCCTCTGTCATTTAGTCATTGTGAATGGATGCCTTTTTTCTTTTCTTTTCTTTTCTTTTTATAACAAATAAAGGTGTTTATTTGGGTTGCATTTAAATGGAGACAAAACATGAGCTGCAGGAAAGTTGCAGGACGCAAAAGTGCAAAGACTCCATCATGGGGTGTTTTGTCGGATGCAACTTTATGAATGAATGTCCCCCCATAGTACTCGCAGCACACTGACGCGGAACAAACGCAGTGGGGATGGTGGCCTCGTAACGCGACACTGGCAGATCGAGAAACACCTACATCAGAGAGGACCTAAAGCTGTGTACACACGGTTCACCTCAGGACAGATCTGCTTACAGCACAATGTCAATGTTGGACTCCCTCTGTGCACTCTGTTGAATGCACCTCTGTGATGGTACAGTAAACAGTGTTCTCATGGCGTGCTGTGGGCTATATCATACAGGATACAGTATTGTGGCAGTAAATCCAGCGTTTTCATTTAACGCCGAAACTCAGCGGCGAGAGTAGCATACGCCTGCTTATTTCCATATGCTGTACATCCCATCTGATTTATGAAATGATATGAATTCATTCATTATTCATATTGGTTGCGAGGTTATTACCATTTTCCCATCAGGCTTGCCACTGACACTATAAACATTATGAAATCACAGTTCGCCCAAGGCATTGCTGCCGCTGTGAAAAGTGGTCACAATTGACTAGTTAGCATGGGCACGCAGTACACTGGAGACAAGCACTAAATGCCATACAAGTGACCCGTGAATTTTTAATACAAGCAAAGTGGTGACAATAAGACAAGTGACAAGGGGGGGAAAAAACGACAGCAGAACTGAATATTACCGAGGCATGCCCTGTTTTAAAACTTGAGGTTATCACTCAGCTTTAAGCGGCACAGGAGCTGCAGCGATTTCCCGCCACGTCCCTCAGTCTCAACGCCGTCCAGGTCCAAAGCGTGCTGCTGTCCCACCAGGACCCAACGTGCAATCAGCAGGGCCCCATTTGTCGATGTCCCACTTTGATTATAAAGCTAAATTCTTTTTGCAGTGAATAAGAATTTCACACCACAGCAGACTTAGTTGTAAGCTAATTTGTCACAGGCTTATCAAGGCCTATTCATCACTGATCTAGTAATTACCAGAATGAGCTACAGGATAACCCCCCTTTGTCGCCCTCTTTCTCCCCCCAGCGATGGTCAGCCTGTAAAACCAGGATGTGTTGGCACCTTTATGATATAAATACTCACACACCCTGGGCATAAGAAAGCTGTCAACAGAACATTTGTTTTCCATTTTTCACCACCCAAAGCACTTCAAGCTGAGGAGGAAAAAAGGAGACAAGGCGTTAAAAATGTTCCGCAACACTAACTATTTTGCCCCTTGGTGAATTTTGGTGCTTAAACAGATGGGGCTTGAATCGGTTCCCTTTTATTTAGTGCGAAAGGAACGTCCGAACTTCCGTTCAGAGCGCTCACATCCACACATGCTTGGTTGCGGTTGGCACATGCAGATTTAAAAGGAACAAACAGTGCATTCACATACGCTTGATTGTGGATGCGTGCTGACACATCCATCTTGCACACACACACACACACACACATGAAGCAGCTGCTATCACTGCTCTCTCTTAATGCCCATTCATCACTATACTTGAACAACACAAGTGCATGTCAAGTGAACTGAAAGACAAGGGATGTCAGAGGTGCGTGATTTGACCCACGCATGGAAGTAAGCTGTTATGAGCCCCCCGTCCACCGTACCGTAAATAGATCAAAGCACATCTGTTTCTGTGTCCAGCAGCCACACATCTATAATTGCAAACTGGCCTTAATGGCTTAGAGCGACCCATCAGATGCTAAACTGTTTGGACACAGGAGATGCTAAAGCATATGAACGGAGTGCTACCATCAATAATCACTGGACAGGGAATTCTCTGGAGCCACAGTGGCGGCTGTCTGGTCTCTAGTGGACTGAAATAGATATCACAACTTCAGCCCAGGGAGGGAGGTCCTGAGGGGCCAGAGCTGACCACACAGCTGGGATTGAGGAGCAAGGGGTTGACCAGTGGTCAGAGGCAAGGGATACCACTGGGGGTCGAAGATAGGTGTGTGTGTGGGGGGAGTTGGTTAAGTATTCAGAGGCATGTTATGGCTGAAGATTGTGCAAAAAAAAAAAAGAAGTGTTTATCAGTGTAGCAGAGTGCCGAACTAAAGGAACTTGTTTTTAGGAAACAGAGAGAAGCCCAGGACAGTTAATAGTTTCAAATGAGGTCTGGGAGAGTCCGAGCTGGTCTTGGCTGAATGGAGTAAGCACTGAGTGACGAGAGAAGCCTCAAGTTGGCCAGTTGTCACAGTGTGACACTGATTCGGCCTAATGAGCGTAGTGCTGTCACCACACATCTGCCTCTCATTCACTTGTAGAATCTGGCAGACTCAGAACCTGCTGGAGTCACTGCTAGATGCTGGAACTGGAGACGCTGCCACCTCACTGCAGCAGCCCTGGCTGCCAGAGTACGAGGGACCCAGCAAAACTAACTTATTCATCAAAGCGTAGAGACAAACGGAACAACAAAGACACACAAACATGTCTTGTCATGCACCTATGATAAAGAGTGAAAACGAAGCTGAGGGAAAAAAAAGTTTGAATTACTTTTTTTATTTTTTTATCATATCTTAACTTGGTAACATCATAATGTTTGTCCTGCTGCTCAGCTTAATATAGTGTGAAAATAAACCATATTTCTATAACATTTTGCTTGTATTTACCTGCATTTGTTTGTAACTGCAAATATATCACATTATTTCTTCCACACAATACATATTTCTTGTAATTTCGTTATCTTTTTTAGGACTAACTCAGTCATTAAACCTAATTTGCTGATGAGTGGGACTGCTGCATGTCACAGTTACATGATGTGTAAGTTCTAACTCAAATGACAGCTCTTGCATTGGTTTATAATAACAAATGCCACATTGTTTTTGACTCACTCGATGTAATTCAATAGATGAAATGTTACAGTAATGACACTGGAGTGTATGTGGTGGATATTAGCCTCGCCGCTGATCAGAAGAGACAAGAAGACATTGAGAAAGACTGTATGTCCTTTAAGGTGATAATGATGATTAGGTCGTGGTGTCTCTGATCTGCAGAGGACAGCAGTCCTCCCATCTGTCCTGACTCTGAGGGCGTCTCTGCAGACGGAGCAGCTACACATAAATTCCTCATGGGCACCCTCCTGGAAAATAGCACAAAGGTTTACTAAACATCAATGTGGCGGTGGCACCAATTATTGTTAATATACATCAAATAGCCTCAGCCGAGTCCAAGAAACAGACTGATCACTCCAATGACGGCAACTGTCAGTCTACTCCCCAATGAAGAGAGCTGTTGAAATAATTAGTCCATGCCCTGTGAATAAAACAATAATGCAACAGCAGAGATGACATTCAAAATATGCACATCGCCTCAGATGACCTGAAAACCTGCCACGCCGTCGACCGTGGACACATCTTCAAACGCAGCCCAAGCCACTGGCCACAGATGAATACCGGCTTTGTTTAAGTATAGTATGTACATATTGGGGGTATAACATCAGTGGAGAGGAACAGTGACCAAACACAGCAGTTTGCTAGGATGTCTTTTGTTTAACCTTATGTTCACGAGTTCTGATCTTTACGCACTGTGGTCACGAAGCAACGTGTTAGGGATCTGCTGCTGTTTCAGCTTCAGTAGATTTGAAAACAGAGTGAAACACCTGCCTTATTTATTTTCTTTAAAGCTTAACACGCTTTGCAATGGACAGAATACAGTTGACTGTACAGTGAAGGAATAACATCAGAAAAAAAGATATAGATGATAAAAAAAGAAGAAATAAAAGCCACTGCTGGACCAAGACATAACAGAGGTCAAAGGTCAGAGCTCAGAGCTTTTTTTTTGTGGATTCTGAAAATGAGAGCTGAAAAGACAGGAAAAAAGAAACACACAAAACCACACTACAAAAGGACAGTTGTCTGAGCATACTATTCATTCATTTTAAAGTTCCTGAACAAGTCACACTAACAGCCCCAGGGGTGCTGTACTGACCTCTGACCTCTGATTCACCTACAGAGGGGGTTGGAGTTAGGCTGACAGGAGGATCAATAATTCGTCACTTTATCTTTTTTTAAATAACAAAGCAATCTGGAGCTGGTGCGAGCGAGTCATCTGCATGTGTCTGCTGTGTGTGTATTTTGCTCTGGCTGCGATCACGACTATCAGGGGTTTGTTTGTGCTGAGCACAGTTTCAGCCCCCTTTTCATTATTCAGTATTTAACCGCTCAAAAAGCAGCGCTGAATATGCACGGCTTCATATTGGTTCATTTGTTCAGTAAATGAGCTGCATGCATGTAGGATCATGAGTGTTTTGTTTAGCAATATGAAGAATCCTAAGCTGCTGTATCTCTGTGGATGTTACTGTAATCACACAATAAATGTGTGTGCCAGTGCCAGTGTGTGTGCATCGTATACATATAGTGTTGTAGAGAGAGAGTATATATAGAGTGCACTGTCTGTAATTGTTCTAGTCAAGTCTGATATTTTTTGAATATTAGCTTTAAAAAATGTCTGATTTAAAAGTTACACTCATGTTTTGTTGACTTAAAGCAAAGCCACGAATTAATCATTTTCCATTTTGCACATTTTCAATATACACCCACTCATAATTCCTTCAGAAGCAAAAGCCAATTCATTTTTTTATTTACACACGGAGTGACATGATTTGTAAAAACAGCACTAAAGACTTCAGGAAATAACTTTTCAAAACCGATTGTTCTTTAAAGCTATTTTAATCATCAGATGACAGCAACACTGTGTTTTGCTTTTTGCTAGGGGTGTATAAGCTTAAATGCTTTCCAATAAGAATTGGTGTGTTCATTGTCAAAGTTGCAACAAAGCTTTTTTTCTTGTCCCAAAGTGTTTGATATAATGCCCCCCCAAAAACCCTGGAGCAACGTCTGAGGCAGCCTATTAAAAATGATGCCTCTGGCACCGACGATCAGACCACTAAAAGTCACTGAACTCAATCACTTTTCAAGTTGCAGCAGTGGAGAAAAGCACTGAATCCCTCACTGGTCACAGGCCAATGAGAGCGCACGTGTGTGTGTGTGTGCTCTGGTGAGGAGGTGTGTATGTGTGTGTGGCGAGCCCATTACACCAATGAGTTTATGTACCATGAGAGTTTCGAAGAGAAGGATGGCATTCACAACATGGTGATGGGTGTGAAGTCACAGACAGTTCAAAGGGACACCAGGCCCAGAGAGCTGGTGTGTGTTTTTCACAACCAGCAACACTACACATGGCAGATTAGGAAAGATGCAATATGAAAGGAGTGGGAGTGTAGATGCCATCCACAAACACCTGTGACAGCATATAGAGACAGTTCCTGTGACAGCCTCAGTCAGTCAGTCAGTGACTTCCCCTCTTCATCTCATTGCCCTCTTTTGATACTTTCACATATATCAAATGAGGCGTGCAGGGAGGAGCAACGCACTTGCCTTGGTGGAGCGACGGGTTTAAAGGTGTTAGTTGCAAAACAACAAGTAGCTCATCAGTAGTAAAGGTGACAAGCGTGAAGCAAAGTGTGAACGGAGAGTCTTCACGCGAGCGTGGTGGAGCGAGGGACAGGCCCTGAGCAGGGCAGGGCAGCGGCTGATGCATGGTGGGAGATGGTGATGATGAGAACAGACACGAGCCACATGAGGCCCCCTGACAATGCAGGAGTCCCCTGCGGTATGTCCAGCAGTATACTTATGCACAAACACACACGCACACACAGATGCACAAATGCACACGTGCACACAAGCACGCAATTTTAACACTACTAGACTTACTTTGTAAAAAAAAAAAAAAAATAGGAAAATGCCAAAAGTATACCACAGAAATGTGAAAATTGAAAGAAAAAATTATTAAATCCTGAACCAATTTTGAATTTTGCTCTCTGCTTTAAACAGTGCCAGATTATTTTCTCTGATTTGTAATGATTGCACACCCTCTAGTGGTGACATGTTTAATAGCTGGTAACTCCATAAAGGATGTACAGTATGGATGGACGGATGCCACTGCAACTATATACATTATGTACTTTGTATTTTGTTTGGGTTTGTTTGATTTGTCTTTTTTTGGTCTTTCTATGTGTAAAAATATCAGTGTTACTAAAAAGGCCTCTTCCATCTGTGCACACACCATCACCGCTCCTATTTAGCTGCTGAACGGATCGACAGCAACACGACAAAGCTGGCTTGAAAAACGAGACTTAAATTTAAACTGTGTGGGGGAAGTTTCATACGCAATTCATTTTGGCAGCGAAAAACATCCCAAATTTGGTTAGGCACCATTTGTGGAACCATGCTGGCTATTCCACACATGTAGACACCAGAAGTCGTTCCCAGTTTACCTCACCAACACACCACTGGTCCCCCTCCACCATGAGGGTGCCTTTAAAACGATATGCCTTCTGGGGTGTTCTTTTATGGGCTGTAGTTTCACCATTGACGATTGTATAATTCTCTTCAAATCAGTTTGTTCACCCCCTCCTCCACCCCCTTCCTACCCTCCCTTCTTTTTTTCAGCCCACCCCTGACTTAACAACCAGAAAAAGGTCACATTTCTGAGAAGTGACTTCCATGCATGTTCCATGCTGGGTCGTCACTTTCAATTTCCTAAGACCTTTCATGTCACACACCCATCAACCCAGAAAACTACAAACACACTACTACACACTACCACGTGCGCCGCTCTAACTTTTTCATGGCACTAGTGTGATATAAGAATTAGCATGCTGTAAGAAATTAATAATAGAATTTTTAGCAACTGATTTGAATTTGATTAAGACAGAAAGCACAGAATCATACACATCCAAAATAAAGCCTATGTTTTATTTTTGAGGTCAACAGGAAGGTGAGAGTCAATGGTGTAGCTGTTTCATAAATTCTGATATTCACAGTTAAAGTCACTTATGTGTGTGGGCACTGCTAAAGCAGATTTAGGGGAGTAAGCGGGGGTCATGCATGAGCAGAAGTGATCATCTCCTTCTTTCCATGTCCTCTCGTGCTCCTGCAGTACTTAACACCGAGAGACCCTCAGGGCACCCCGGCGAGCGCTCAACAAACGACTGTCTTTTCCTTTCCCAGCGCAGCGTTCAGATGGTACGAGATGTTTAACTCTGTGCGCAAAATTAATGGAGCATGAAATGTAGGCCTGAAGTGCAGCAGGCTCCGAACCTGCAGGTGACATTGTCTACATGAAGCCCTTATTGTGACCTAAGCGAGCTGTATTATAACCGCATTTGACTGGTGACAATTAGTGACCTTTTGCCTATCCAGCAGCCATCCATTTCAATTACACCAGCCTGGAAGCCTTTGGTGGGCAATCAAAGATGAGATACTGTAGCCACTGTGCTTCTACTGTACTTCTACTGTCGGCCTGGTAACAAAGCTGAACCGCTTATCTTGTATTAATTTCATGTGATTCTGCATAGCACTGGAAGATGTGTTGTACAAAATTCATATTTTGATAAGATTATATTTGATCATTTTATGTATTATCTTCTTCTTTGTCCATAGCTGATAACAGATCAGTTGTGAGAATGGCAATGCTTTAGATTATACATCAAAACAAAGTATTAGCACAGTACTCAATGGGTATACCGAGGTAAATAGTGGACAAAGATGAGGGTTAACTGCAGATTTAAAGATACATTATACTGTTAATATTACTACTTAGGAACCTCATGCAGTGTAGTTATTATTAAAGGGAAACAAGGCAGGAAACTTTGAGAAAATCCAACAGCTAATTTGATATGGCACCGAAATTAGTTTAAAAACATGGAGTACTTCACTATAGTGTTGTTTCTGGGGAACTCACAAACCTTTAGCTTATACAGAGAGGAAGTATGTGGTTGTAATTCTAGCTTTAGAATAGGTGCATGTTTAAAATGAGAATAAAACAATGGGTGACAGTTGTGCAGTTCTGAGATCAAATGTCAGATTGATTTGATGATGTCACCAAGGGGAACCAGTATTGGATGGGATGGTATCGTACCAAAAACCAATCTGCTTTTTTAAACATTATTTTTTTATTTTAGTTTTTAGGTTTTTGTGACAGACGTTACTTTTTAGTGATAAAGTCTGGGGTATGTTGGTGTTAAAATAACATGGTCCCCTGTGCCACTGCATCTACATGGTATGTGGGTTGTTAAATGAAGCACTGTCCTGCTTCACCCTATTTTTTCCCCAAGCAAAAACATACACCCAAAGTAAATATTGGCTACGGTTGGAGGTTGTAATATTTATGTACATGCATAATTACACAGTAAGTTTGTCAGTACTTCAAACACTATCCAACAGAAAACAAAGTATATCCATCTGAATGTGAGGACAGATGTCACACTGTAAATAAGATGTAGCTGTTCAAGGTTTTCAGAGCTGGAGTGCATCCTAATGTATATCAGTGTGTTGTTGTGAGTGACAGTTCCCTTATGGTGAGTTACATATTATGAAAGCATTTTGTCAGCATGTGCATGTCATTAAACATGTTCTGGGTAAGGCAGTCTCCCCAAAACATCTTTGTCATTTCTTTTCTGTTCTTGATATGTCCAGTTTGTACTTTATTGTCACCACGGGATTTTATTCACAGAGATCTTCAGGTTGTAATCTCATGCATTTTGCAACATGCAAACCAAATGGAGTGTGTTTTGTTTGCTGCTGCACACGTTGCTTAGAGCAGAGGTATATGTCGCCACATTGTTACCACCGTGACTATTCTCAGAATCTAACACCATGTGCCTTTTTCAGTTGAGATTGTACACGTTTTTTAATCTTTTTCAGTGGTTGAGTTATATGTAGATGTGACATTCTTCAAACTGTTAGTGATTCATGCACACATCACAGCATTTTGACAGTTTTTTTTTTCACAGGCACCAGAAATGTTTCAGCTTCCTCCTATATCTTCCATCAGCTCCACCTCAGGTCTGCCTGCTTTCACCTCAGCTACACAGAGCACAAGCTTGAGAAACCTCAGACACAGGAACATAATATAAAGCCTGACAGTCTATCACTTTATCTAACCTTTATAAAAATAAAAAAAAGAAGCATGCTGCACGCACTGCAAGCACTGGTGCAAATAACCTGAATAACCTGTACACACATCTACTGTGTTATTAACCTGAAGCCACTGTAATAACATGTTACTGACATGTAATTGTCACATGCACGTCATGCATTTAACATCTATAGGTAGACAGTTGTTGGACATGATCATGAATTTGTGTGTGGAGGACAGAAAACACACTTGAATGGATGCAGAAAAGAAACATAAGCACAGCACACACAGACAAAAGAGACACAAAGAGGTCAGACGGTCTATTCAGAGGGAAGATGAGGTGTATAATTGTCCAGTGTAAGAAAAAAAGACATTGTAATGGGTGTGTGCATGTGAGCCACTTGTGCTTATAATATATCATCACATCACATGTGACAGTGGTCCAAATGGAACAGTAAAAATCTGTAATAACATAAGGCACAAAGGCCTCTGCGGGATTTTAGATATTAGAGACACTTTTGTCCAGATCAACTTCATGTGCACATGCATTTAACATGAATGGGTAGACATCCGTTTAGCAGATTATCATGGATCTATGTGTGGAAGACAGAAAACACACTGGAATTGATAGAGAAAAGAAACATTAACACAAGGCGCACACAGACACAGAGAAAGAGGTCAGAAGGTCTGTTCATTTATCAAGATGGGTTTTCTGCTAAAAGCTGTGGGTATAATTGTCTAGTGTACTCAAAAGACACTTGTGCTTATTATATGCTGTCAACAACATCACATGTGATACAGTTGTTCAAATGGAAAATTAAATATCTGCACCATGCACCTATTATATAAAAAAAAAGTCACATTAATAATCAGTTTGTATGGGTTTGTTGTAGTGGATATTTTAATATGATTTATAGGAGCTTCATGCAGCTTCACTAGTGATTGTCAGGCTTTTTATAAGGATTAAATGCATAGAGATGTATGAACAAAATGCAGATATGAAAGAATAGACGGGGGGGGGGGGGGTGTAAAAAAGCCAACACAGGGGGCTGTGCGTCTCACATGTTTTAAAGCTGCCAGTCAACGAGACCTTCTGGGGCCCTGGGGTTTAAGTGTGCCAAACATGATGTCAAGAGGGAGAGGTGGGATTTGAACACTTCCTTCAACTTTTTCATTGTGATTTCAACAAAACGCAGCTCAGTTTACAACCACAGCCAGGAGACTCAGCATCACTACTAGTGAATTAACTTGGCTTTTGTGTCTCATTGTGTAAGTAGGACTCTATACTCTTTATGGTGATCTTTATTTATGACTCACAGGAAGGGATTGTCCCCCTGCTTGTGCACACTTGTATGCTGCATGTGAATGATTTATAATTCACAGTGTGACCTTTTTTTTTCTTCTTTTTTTCTTTCCATCAGAATGACAGGTGGGATGGCTGTTGATAACATCACCGTGGACTCATCTGAAAACTCTCCAAACCAGAGCAGCTGCGACGTGTTTGTGTACCAGAGAGCTGCAGTGGTCCTTTTCCCTATTTTCTACTCTGTGGTTTTCATAATCAGTGCGTGCGGCAACAGCTTGGTTCTCTATGTGATCTGCCAGAGGAAGCAGAAGTTCAACTCCACCTCCATCTATCTGGTCAACCTCGCGCTCTCCGACACCCTCTTCACACTGACTTTGCCGGGAAGAATTATCTACTACATCCGTCACTTTGATTGGCCGTTTGGTGACCTTCTCTGCAGACTGACCACGCTGCTCTTCTTTGCAAACACATACGCAGGTAACACCACTGCTTCTGTTGCCAACACGTCACCATATATCTTAGTGTGACTCACTCTTTGGCTACCCACTTTTATTTTTCCACTTTGAGCGATGCATGTGATAGGTGTCCATATTTGCATAGGTCAAGATAAGAGAGTGGGAGGTGTGGGATGGTGGATACATCTTCTATCTGCATTTGTTTTGGTAATCTGTTCTGTATGGGCTATGCATAAACTGTGTAACTGCATGTTTCCACCAGGTATTGGGTTCATGACCTGCATCAGCCTGGACAGATATCTGGCCATGGTGCATCCCCACCAGCTGCAGTGTTTACGGAGCGTCAGGGTTGTTCGTCGGGTCTGCTGCCTGGTCTGGGCTCTGGTATCCGTGCAGATAGCGCCCCTGCTGTTCCGCAGCATGCTGCACGAGCGGCAGGACAGACGAACCTGCATGGAGTACTTCAACTTCGAGGGCTCCCGCTTCACCCCGTATCTCCTCCTCCTGGCTTGTGTCATCTCCTTCTGCGGCCCGCTCATCGTCATCATGGGCTGCTACGCCAAGATCAACCTGAAGCTGCGAGCCACCGCCAAGCAGAACTCCGTGACGGGCCGGTCCAGGAGGAACCACAGAGCCAACACCATCATCCTCCTCATCCTCCTCACCTTTATCGTATGCTTCAGCCCTTACCACCTCAACGTCATGCAGTTCATGTCCAGAAAGATAAACCACCAGCCCGCCTGTGAGGAACTGAGGTCATTCAAGATGTCTTTACAGGTAGGAGATGTTTCAATTAGTTATAATTTTAAACTTTCCACTTCAGTTTCCCTCTTCACACTTCACACACCCACTCTCTCTATAGATTACAGTTTCACTAATGAACTTCAACTGCTGCTTGGACCCAGTCATCTACTTCTTTGCCATCAAGACCTACAAGAAGCGGGTGATGAGCCTCTTTAAGGACTATCTCTACACTTCCGGTGCCTCCTCCAAAGTGACAGCTGAGAACAGCAGCAGCAACACCTGAGACAAACCACAGCTGAGCTTACAAGAGATATGTTACCAACCAAATTTGTCACAGATAGTTTGCTCTGGAAAAAACGTCCAAAATGAGCCTGTTTCAGTTTCTTATTTCAATGTTTTCTTAAGAAATGACTGGCAGGTCTTTCATTACCACAGTTGTGTATGTACATATGTAGGAGAAATTCAAATTTGTGCTCCTCCAGTTCTCAAAAGTACCTTCTGCTTGTTTAAGTCTTGTTTGTATAATACATATTGCTCCTTACTTTGTTTTTCTTTCAACATGATGATGCTTCTTTTTTATTATTATTCTTGTTTCCTTTCTTGTTAATATCCGAGTGCCAGGGTTGTTTGTGCAGTCACAGAGGTGTTACAGTATATAGCAGAGTCAGACATTATTGTTTTTCAGTATTTAAATGGACTTGCACTTCTATAGCGCTTTCCTTGTCTCTTGTCTTGGACCACCATACAGCGTGAGGCACAGCGCAGGGACTAACCATTCAAACACATTCATACACCCAATGGACGCATTGGGGGGCAAGTGGGGTTCAGTGTCTTGACATGTTGACTGGAGGAGCCTGTCTATCACTGCCTGTCTTTGTTGCCTTGCCTGTATGCCTGTATGTCTGAAAAGCTGTATGTTAACCCTGCCTGTCTCTATGTCTGTATAGCTGTGCTTATATGCTATCATCCCTTTAACCAGCCCTCTTTCTTTCACAGCCCCCTTCCCCTCTCCTTCAAGATGCTTGTGCTTTTTGTCAGGCCATCACTGTAAATAAGAACTTGTAAATGATCTGCCTGGTTAAATAAAGGTAAAATAAAAATCGAACCACTGACCTTCTGGTTAGTGGATGACCCAATGACCTTCTGAGCCACAGCCGCGCCCATTTGTGTCACAGGAGTTTGTTTAGTTGCGTGCTTGAGTGTGTGAATGTGTGTGTGTGTGTGTGTTTGTGTGCGAAAGGTTAAAGGAAGTGTCTTAGCCTAGACAAATAAGCTAAGCTTGTTTTTTTTTTTCTCAATCTCTGTGTGTAAATGCAACTTTCACTTCCTTCAAGTAGAATAACACATGTGTATCAAGTCCTGAGGCAAAAAATTTGAGTCTAGCAAAATTGTGTATAAATGTAATTGATTTGTTACTGGAAATATGAGCTATTATTATAAAAAATCTGCTGTGCCCTCCTGCTGTCAAATACATTATTCCTCTGAACGCAGGAGGATTTCATATTTTTGATTTTGCAAGAACTATGGGTATGCCAGTACGAGGACGTGCCACGCATCGCTCCCTCTCATACCCACATCTGTCTTGTGTGTGGGAGTACAGAGATAAAGTACCAGCACCACTTCCTCACCCACCTTTCCTGCTCCCCCTCACAGGCCTCATTCCTCCTGGGTCCTACATCTTGTGGTGGAGCTGCTGTATGTGTGTGTGCGTGCGAGTGTGTGTGTGTGTGTGTGTCTCACTCGAACAGGTGCAGGTTGTCTGTTTATAGTGCAGAGTCCCATATTTAAATTTAACCTTTATCATTTCCTGGGTTTTTGGAAAAGCTGCCCTGTGATCTGACATCGAAAGAAATAGTTATGAAGAAGTATTAAACTGATTTGAATATTTACTGGTGTGTGGTGTGTGCACTCAGAATACACACAAGCACAAATAAATACAACAAATTACATAGATTATTAATTTTGGGGCCTTGGGAGTCAGCAAATAATATAAATATAAACTTGTTTAGAAAGCTGGATGTAATTCACCTACTGATTGCAATTATTTGAGCTGACTGCAATCATTTTGGGTAAACGTTAGAATTGTTTCCATTTGTTTGTATAAAAACAGCTGCAAGAAACTAACAGAAATGTCATATTTCCATCACTGTGTCCTTGTCTTTTTCCATCGTTTGTGGTTTGACTAGTCCTCTAAATTAGTGTTTCTCAACCTTGGGTCGGGACCCCATGTGGGGTCACCTGAAATTCAAATGGGGTCCCCTGAAATGTCCAGTAGCTAATTGATAAAAACAAATTACTGATAAAAAATATTGTTTTAATTTATTATTATTCTTTTTAAAATTATGATTAAAAACACCACACTGTTTTCTATAGTTTAACTTTCTTGAATATAAATTGAGCATCTTGATTGATGGCCGCGATCACATGGGGTCGCCAAAAATTTGTGCAAATGGGGTCACGAGCCAAAAAAGGTTAGGAACCACTGCTCTAAATGACATCACCCGTCCCCCTCTTCTTCTGCTATGGTTTAATGACACTTGAGTGGAGCGCAGCAAACTGTTTATCTGGAGGCGTTTTATTTCTAACATTTGAACATTTTGTCTATTGACATCTATTGACATTAGCATCATGGATTTAGTTGCAAAGCCAACAAATGGCTCTTCCTCTTCTTCCTCATAAGGTGTGTGTGTATTATTAAACTATGTTTAGGCTTATACTACAGTCAATAATGGCATAAAATAATCAGAAAAAGACTATTAAATCATTAATCGCAAATATTTGTATGGCAATTAATTTCAAAAAAATTAATCATCAACTAAAATTTCATGATTGTGACAGCCCTATCACCTACTACTACTAAAATCTGCCTGAGCTGTGAAGGTGGTGGTGTGGTATAAGGGTTAATATTAAGATATAAAGGCACTGCAGTGATCTCGTCTGGATGACAGAAACGCAGTAATGGGGGTGTCAACATCTGGCAGAGGGGAAAATGCCAATGTGTAGGCTAAATGTCTCTTTAATTTGGGTATTTCCATTACATGCTTGATTATACTGTACTTCCACTATTTTCTACTCATTTGTTTGACTGACATTTGTCTGATCACTGGTTCCTGAAAATGCAAGTTGCACTTTTAGAAGATGAACAATGTGACTGCATGGTATTGGCCGTGTGGGTGAAGCTCAATGAGCCTAAAAACACTGGCACACACTCACCTGGCAGTTTATTACAGAGGTATTACAGTACCTAGTTGATACTGATACACTATTAAAACAGTCGTGCAACAAAAGGCTCAATTGTTTGAGGGAGGAACTGATTCAACTGTATGATAATTTTATGATGTTGTTGAACTGTGGCAGTGTAACAACAACAGTGTGACAAACATATGAACAGGCAGTAATTGCTTTACACATCAAACCTCAGGCTCTTTAGCTGCTGAGATTTTCCATTATGTTCACCTCTAACTTAGTGTGTTGTTTTCAGCAGGTTGGGGAGCATACAGGGCTTTTTCCTTTGTGAAAACAGCTGAATTGTGGCTGAAAACAACACTGGTGACAGTGGTGAGAGTGAGTCAACACAGTACCATCGTACACAGGCCTACGGTAAAACTGAAAGAAGTGAACAAGAAGCTAAAAAAGGCCAGAGTAATGATTCTCTGTGGATTGGTCACTATGAACACAGTCAAAACAGTTAATATACAAAGACTGAATAGAGCAGAACGCTACAATGGTACCGTGGTTAAGAAAGTTTCTTAAGATCAGGTTGATTGGTAGCTCTGAATAAACATGTGATGATCATGTCTTAGACCTGCAGCTAAATTTTACTACTATAAAAGTAAAAAAAAAAAAAAAGACATATTATGAACACAGCCCTAGATGTGATCTTCTTAGTGTTGTGGACTGTAGGAGTTATAAACACAGCTGATGCTTAGTGGTCTTTGAAAATAATGCGAGTACTGTATGTTTGGTTTATTATAATGTCACTATCACATTGATACAGACATTAATGTTAGCTTAGCCTTAGTCTTTAGCTGGGTCCGTCACTTTTTGAGTGGCTCTTCAGATGTTTCTCACATTCTCTCATGCCTAACAGACATAAAAACATGGATGTCAAACAACTTTCTCCAGCTAAATGAATCAAAAACAGAAGTAATCCTTTTCACTCCATCCAGCTCTAGCACCTCCATTCCCGACAGTCTCCCCTCTACTCTCTGTATCCAGAATGAGGCTCGCAACCTTGGTGTCATTCTCGACTCACAGCTATCATTTGACTCACAAGTAACCAAGGTAGTACAATCCTGTTTTAGGCAGCTAAGACAGCTAACGAGGATCCGCTCCTTCCTCTGTTCCGTCAACCTGGAGAAGGTTGTCCATGTTTTTATATCATCTAGACTTGACTACTGTAACGCTCTGTATGCTGGGATCAGTAAGGGAAACATCTGCAGACTGAAACTCATTCAAAATGCAGCTGCCAGGCTTTTAACAGGTAGTAAGAGAAGTGACCACATAAGCCATAGTGACCACATAATGACCTGTGAGTTTTAGAATTGATTTTAAGGTTTTACCAACTGTTTTTATAGCCCTAAATGGTCAGGCCCCTGCCTACATCTGTGATTTGCTTTTACCATACGAGCCTGACCGCTGCCTGAGATCCGCCGGTGCTGCCCTGCTTACGGTTCCAAGGTCCCGTCTTGTCACCAAAGCTGTGAAACACCCTGCCTGGCGATCTCAGGCAGGCGAGCTCAGTGGCTTCTTTTAAATCTCTTCTTAAAACTCACTTTTATCGATTAGCCTTCTCTTAATTTTGTTTTAATTTTGTTTAATCATTATTGTATGATTACTTTGTTGTGGGTGGGTGATTTTATAATTTTACAGTAAGTCCAATTTTATTTCTCTGGTGGTTTTATTATGTTGTTGCCAGGAAATTGTATTTGACCCGTTTTGTTTCTGTTGTTATTGTACAGCACCTTGTAACTTGTTTTTGAAAGGTGCTATATAAATAAAGTTATTATTATTTTTTGTGTCCCCAGAAACATTTGATGTGTTATCAAAATGAATCTGAATTTGCATCTTTGCACATGTTTTCTCTTAAGTTGAAGTATGTTGTGCCCTCGGGTCCACGTCTACCGTACCAAACACTATCAATACCTGAACACAATTTGCCATGACTGTGATTTTTGCAGAGTCGCCAACATCCTGCATTAGAAAGGTTAGACACTGAAATATGATCTGTTCATCTCATCTATGTGGGAAACTGCACTTTCCATTTCACATCGAAAAAGGTGCAAAAACAATGCTGATCTCAAGCGCAATCGGTTGAATCAATCCATGTTCAATCAAAGAGCCACCCACAAACCATTGAAACCAATCAAGTTTCTTTTAAATCGAACGTATCAAAGTTCTCGCGAAAAACAAGATAACACTGTGTACAGAGTCTGTTGTCTGTGTTCAGTGCCCTTTCGATAGGAGTTGACTTTTTTTAATCGATGACGCACAACCACAAGATTTTGTTTGGACAGCCACATTTCCACTTCCTCACCATCAATAAATAACAGTGTCATCATTTCACACCTTCTCCTTCCGTCACCCACTAATCCCCTTTTTCACGCTGACACATTACATGGCCCAGTTCTGCTTTTTCTGTGCTGCCCCTCATGTCATTAATGTTTACCTTCAGAATCGTCCTAATTACGTACGTAGCAATGTAAATGAGAAGTCACTTTTAAAAGCAAAACAAACTTAAATTGTCAGATCAACCTCCAGTCAGGCCCTGAATGTTGCCTGTGCTTTACTTCATGTGCACTTTAAAATGTAAATCTGATTTAAGTTTATTCTACATAGGAATTTGTTGTTGTTGTTTTATTTTTTTGTATTTTTCAGTGCATTTACATCAAAACATCTACACATGTAAATTTGCCATCAGAATATCGTATTATCGAAATATTCTGAGCAGCGTCAGATTTATTCAGTTACGACTGTCAACACTTTTAACGCGGTGTCAACAATTTTTGTGAAATTACTGATAAACTTCAGTGCTTACACAAGAAATAAGGACACATGTGGTTGTAGCTAATCACCTAAAACATGACGTGCTTCAACTATGTGGTTATAATGCACTCTGATAACATTTATCTGGTTGTTTGCCATTTTAATTCTCAACAGGAAACAGGATGTTTGCTATTATCCCCACAGAATTACTGATTGACAGCAACAATTACATATCTGTCAGGAGATGTTTCTGTTTGCTCTGTTCAGGAGAAGTTGTTCAGATGGTGCAATATCATCACATCAGTAGGTTTCCAATCTGGGTTAATAAGCTTCATCAGCTTCAAACTTCTTCTTTTTTTAAGAAATATATATACTTATGTAACATTTATGTTGACTTGTGGGGAAAAAAATCCACCCCAATTTATGTTTTTCGTGCTATTTCCTCTTGTTTAAACCTTTTGTAAACCTCAACCTCACCTGCTGGTTGATGGGACAGGAAACTCAACCTCAGCATCACAATCAAACATGTTACAGGATGGTGCTAGTCTCTATTTTCCCTATTGTCAACAGTGTCAGCACTACCTTGGTTCACTTATTTAACAGCATAAGCAGAGTACTGCATATCCTTTTAGGTGGGGTGGTTCATAGTAAGATGTAGCATAATTGCAGATTGGGATGTTGATATTCAAATAAAAGACCATATTTGTCTGGTTATCTTCTTTGTGTTCTTTGTACTTTCTGTTGCCATTGGATTCTGACTAGTTTCTAAAGACAGAACCATTGGAAATGCATGTACAGTCTTGCAACATGGTATGAATTGACAGATGTACAACTGTAGTTTCTGTTTGTGGCTTTTGGTTTGGTTTTGGTATGAATACTAGTACTTTGAGTTAACCAAACTAACCAATGCGCTGTGTCAGGTTAACTACTGTATGCAGTTTTTTTGGCACACGACTAAAACCGCTACACACAACAAACTGCTTTCTTTTTCACAACGTCTAACAATTATAATCTTTTAAATAGAGTTTAGATGATGAACATGGACTATCAAGCTACAGCATCTGTTTCAGGGCTGCAGTCATAATGTAGTTGGGCAACAGGGACAAAACTGCTTTTCAGACTTTGCCGTCGCCTGCAGCCATGTTGAATTTACTCAGAGGAGAATTTGCCTCTGAAAAAGTAGCTAAGACATTGTTGCCATCCTGTGACTTCCTGGGTTACAACATAACACAACACTGTGTACTGTAAACAAGTTCTAAATGCAAATCTTTGACCTCTTTTTTTCTGCTTTACTCCGCAGTGAGATATCTGAACCTCAGCAGTTGCAGTACTCTGCTCTCACCAGGAGAGAGAACTGTTCCTCTGAGAAGAAGCGCTCCTCGATTCTCTGCACACAGGAAAATAATGAGAATTGTCCCAGTGTGATATTTTAAATGCTGTCCAATGTCCATATCTGCCTCCAAATTGTTGTAGGGTCTTGTTATTTGAAATTCTAACATGATTTTGACGACCAAATTCAGTTTTGAACAAATTTTTTAAAAGTAAGTTTCAGCAGCAATGAGTGGAATAATGACAACAACATTCATTACAACACATCCTCTGTTGTAATTGGAGCCCATTTCCACTGATCCACAGTAAAAAAAGAACAAAAAGGTCAAGTTGCATAAACTCTGAGATATCAACAGTGCAGCTGCAAAGTTGGATTGTGATAGTTTTACTTTGTTCAGAGCGCATCGACTAAGTGGACCCTCATACTAATCCTTAACCCTCTACTACTGTAACAACAGCCCACAGCACATGGTCTAAAGAACGTGGCACACATGTCTCAAGACAGCACCGTGCCAACAATGTGCCTAACCACACCTCATTCTAAGACCAGTATGCTCATGGGCGCTAAGATGAGCACAAGTGTATGTACTATTTAAAAACGTGGGCTGTGGGGACGATGGTAAAATAGCAAATGCATTGGTCTGGTGCAGTGCTTAAATGTGAATGCAATGAGTGAGAGCCACTATTGTATAAAGTGTTTGTTTTGTTTTTGTTTTTACTGTAAGCTCGAATCATTTGCTGAAATATAACACCCACATGTTTACATATCAGCAGCAGTGTCTCTGATTCTCTGCTGACAGAAGTGTCACACGGTAACACCCTTGCAACTTTGACAAATCTCAATGTTGACGTTAACTTTCAGGTCATCGTCAGATTTTTCTTTTATGTTCTAGAGTGCAGAGCCAGCACATCATGTGTCATTGTCTACAGTATATGCTTTTATTGGACTGTATGTTACAAAACACAACTTTTGCCCTATACTTCTGCTTTTGAGACTGACAGTGAAAATTGGAGTAAAATACAAACAGAAAATATCATAAAACAGTTATTTTACATAATCTAAAAATCTAGAAGCACTCTAGTCACTGCATTCAAGAAGCAATGATAAACGTTTGTGCGACAGAAAAAAAAAAGTTGCACTCCAGAAAACACATATTCTCTGAGTCCGTTGTCTTCTGAGTCATATTACTATTCTACACTCAAATGTGATCAATACAGACAAGTGTTTTAAAATTCCAGTCAGATGTAATTTTTGTTACTCAACCTATCTTTTTTTTTCTAAAGAAGCAGAACAACCACAGAAGTTTCCTGTACCACTGTTGCAATCTTATCTCGACTGTGTACTGAAAAAACAGTGATGACACCTGCTATCACACTATTAGACGCACCATTCACCCGCACGTAGACAGCACTATTTTGTACCATTTTTGGTATCAGTGGCAATAAAGCGAAAAAAGAAAAAAAAATGTTTTCGATTTCTTTCTTTTTTTTTACTTGAAAAGGTCAAATTATATTTATATCCCACATTTACACATTGGTACCTCAAAGCAAAGATTCACTGCATGCAACCCCCACACAGTGTTCAGACTGAAAGTCCTGACAACAGCTGAGAAACCATATCAGAGAGACTTGGAAATGCACAGATGGGGGAAAAAAAAAACTAAACTAAACAAAAACAGAATACACAAGCAAAGCAACACGTCTCTTCAACTCTTCATCCACCTCTTGTATAAACCACCTGGCCAGCAGCATGATGATGAGAGCATCAGTTACAGGCTACACCAGTGCCATAAGATACCTCAACGGGGAACAGCTAAAGAGGATTTCCTCTTGAAGTTTCTTTTTGTCGATGTCCTTATGCACAGGATGTATATGAACCACTGATGAGTATCAAATTCTCTGCAGCAGTGCTCCTATCTCACAGCCCAAATCCACAGTCGTAAGTTCATGTTAAAGTTTTATATTTATCATTATTATTATGTTATTATTGTTTGACATCTCTGTTTGAAAATATCCAAATATCAGGAGGAGGAGAGTGTGAGGACATTACAAGTTTCATTTTCTTTGGTATTCAGCTCCATTGTCCTCTATGAATAGCCATGGCAGAATACCATGCCTGTTGTCTGTCAGCGATGGGTGTGATCTGGTCGTCTGAAGCCCAGTGAGTCAGACCCACAAGGCCAGGCCATGAGGAAGTTACTCTGCTTCCTCTGCTTGTTTTGAACAAAGGAAGGTGGTGGTCAATACTGTTTAACACTTGTGAGTACATTTTATTTGTTATTTGCAGCATTGAACATATGGGCGCATGCTTTACATTCCTCACAGTCCGATGTCTCTTGCACCTGTTGCATTGTCTTGATTTCAGCCTGGGAGTCAATATTGAGCATGTTCATTCATCAAGATAAATGTACAGGTGCTTGACCGCCATCTGCCACGATGCAATTTTTTTTCACAGTGCATATCCAGAGGGCTGAAGATGTTTTTTTTAAATGCAGAGCGGTAACCTTGTACCCAAAAAAGGGCGGGAGTGATTAGAACGTGTGAAACCCACAGGAAAACAGTCAGTGTACAAAACTACTGTGTGTGTGTGTACTGTAGACATGTGTGAGGCAATACTGTGAAAAAATGTTGCTGACTTTTGGCTGCACTAT
This sequence comes from Trachurus japonicus, assembly GCF_045865225.1. Taxonomy (NCBI): domain Eukaryota; kingdom Metazoa; phylum Chordata; class Actinopteri; order Carangiformes; family Carangidae; genus Trachurus; species Trachurus japonicus. The sequence continues at coordinate 21,926,419 of NC_140927.1, forward strand.
TATCTTTTTTGTGTTTCTCTAAATCGATATGATAACAAGAGGGTGACATGTTTGTTTTTTTGCAATCGTATTCTCTCTGGTTTCTTTTTTCTTGACCACATTTTACATCTCCACTCGTCTCTGATCTCACCTCCAAAGCATCATTTACGTTTTTACCCTGTGCCTCTGCTCTTACACCAAAAAACGTTCGCGTGCAGAGGGCTTTTAACTACGAGACCCTCTCACCACAGAAACTAACAGTGGATTTTTGGGGCAGGAAAGTTTCATGACAGATACCTACAATCACCTCTCTGATACATGAGTGGGATGAATGACGCTTCAAAGCACCTGATCACAGGAGAAATCTTTGTTTGGATCGAAATTATTCAGAACTGTAGCTCTAGGTTTTTTTTTTTTTTTTAAAGTCATTCTGTGCCATACACAGCAAAACAAAAGGTGCTTCTTCACAGTGGAGGGGAGTTCCTCATTTTGTTGCCAATCATCTGATTCTTCTCAAAGGGAAATTTCATTGACGGGAAAATCATGAAAATTTTGAAGTCGGGATCATTTGAGAGAATTGTGACACTATTTTTAAGCAGAAAAAAAAGAAAAGAAAAAGAGAGAGAAGTATAGTGTATAGTGTAGTAAAGAAGTATTGGTAAAACTGGTTAGTCAAAGGTATCGGCTGCAGCCACATCCTCTCATGAGCACATGGCACACAGCGTGCTGTATGAAACTTAGATTTTCTTTTCCTGAGATATGTCACAGATGTCTCAACCCTCCCCCCTCCTCCAGATGTTGATCAATCACTAAACCCAAACGAACTATTACATACATCACACACACATCAGTTTGGCGTCACATGACGTCTTTGCTTCTTTCTTTCCTCTTTTCTTCTCCGTCTCGTCTACTTTTTGGCTGCAATCAGTTGAGTGTTTCAAAACTGTGTGCGGGGAGGCGAGAGTTAGAAAAGGTTTAGCAAAAAAGTGAGAGAGGCAGAGAGACACAAACACATGCTCAGAGTGTGTGTGTGTGTGTGTGTGTGTGTGTGTGTGTGTGTGTGTGTGTGTGTGTGTGTGTGTCAAAGAGAGAGAGAGAGAGAGAGAGAGAGAGACAACTACAACAGGATATTTTGTCACCATGGTTACTGGCAGTCGATACGGATCTTGAGTTCTGTATGTCATGCTGTTCTCTCTCAGCCCAGCGTGGTTGTAGTGCTGTCAGGACAGCTCCTGTAACTGAGATAAACTTTGCAAAAGAAGTTTCATCTGCTCTGGATTAATGTGGCTTCAGTAAATCTCAGAAGAAACATATTCCACCTGTGAGGTAAGACCTTCAAGTATAGTATACACTGTATACTGGATAATGCATACGGTAGACTCAGGCGTGGATGTGTGTTTTGCATTTTAACATGTTCTGAATTTACGTTATAGAAAAATGTGCTTTATTTTTGAGTGACAGACTAAAAATTGTATAATTATTTTTAATTTTTTGAATGGCAAATCATGATCACTCCTTTACAGTAGTTTAAAGATGATGATAACTGGATTACATAATGATGTTGGCAGATTATTGGGGAAGATTCTCAGCTACAAATATATCAAAATATTAAGAAAGCAATCACAGTTGTGGAAAATCACTTTTATAACTGTTTGCGTCCCATTGGAAAAGTATGTTTTAGATTAATAAGAAAGGGCGTTTTGGAAAATAGCGTTGTTGTTGCGCATGTATGTGACCCAAATACCCCCGCTTGTGCCAATTGGGCCAGGAAATGTGTGTTTCTCCACTGCACAAGGAGATGGCCACAGCGGGACCACGTTTATAATTTCAGCTCAAACAATATGACTTTCCTACTGTTAAGGCAGTGGACCCTGGGGAGGCAGACTTCCTCATTTACAAGGCCGTGTGTCTCAACACCACGTTGTTTTGCAGTCTAAGTGTGAGAGTTTTGCAGCTGTGCTCAGAATCACGGTAAGGCTGGTATTGTTCACAGACTTCCTTCATGTCACTTTTAGGTACAAACATAATTTAAGAAAAAAAACTTCCATGTCCTGTGAGTCAGATACTGTATGTACACCAGTGGGTGAGGGCTCTAATACTGTAGTAAATGTATCTTTATCACCATCTTAGTCAAGTTGGAAATTTGCACTCACAATGATCACTTTTTTGAGTTACGTCTCCATGGTGTTGTGTCTTTGTGTGTCAAAGTCCAGAGCAAAACAAGAAGTAAATTTGCGTTGCCCAATGGTGAGTAGTAGAAAAGTTTAGGTGCTTTACAGCTTCAGATGCTTTTCACTTTCACATTTTGTTTTGTTTGCGGTAGTGGTGGTGGAGATGGAGGTGGTGGTGGGGTGGTTAGCCCCGTATGACGGCTCTAGGATCCCCAGGTCTGTCTTTGTGGTCTCTGTGTGTGGAGTTTGTTTGTTCTCCATGTGCCAGCGTGGGTTGTCTCTGAGTTCTCCAACTTCCTCCCACAGTCCAAAGACACGGACACTAGGTTGATCGGTAGCTCTACACATAGGTCACATAGGTGTGAATGTGACACCTGTTGTGTCTACACAGGCCCTGGTTGGTGAAAGAGCAAACGTGGACTTTCAGCCCTGCTGTGCTCATAAACAACCACAAGGGGGAACCAAACACCACAAAAACAACATTGGCCTGTGTCACACTACTTGTCTGAGAAAGTCCACTTAAAGATACCATGAGGAGTTTGCTTTTGGTTATAAAAGAGTCTCATATTAATGTGGATGAATCTACATTACCCACACTTGTTAATGGGTAAAACTTTTGAGAAATATATTGTTTTGTCTTTATAGTTACTTTGATATTATTATTTAGTGGTCGACTCGCTGAACATTTCCTGGTTTCCTGGTTTCCCGAACGCTGCCCGGCGGGTCATGGGAATAACACCACCAGGCAGCGACTTTCGTTCTTGATTAATGAAACCATTCTTGGTAAATGCTCTCACTTTCGTCCGTCTTGTGCCGGTCCAAGAATTTCACCGTGCGCATGGACGCTCATGGGAAATGTAGTGTGAAAACACTTCCGCTTTCCGCAAGTCCTCGTAGTCACTTTAACATTAGTTAGGTTTGGTGACACAAATAAAATTAAAGTAACAGCATCCTTTGTCATTGTTGAGAAATTTTATATAAGAACAACCTCCTCTAACAATATAAGTGTTTCCCACAGGATTTTAGGAGACCATGGCGACAGCGGTGGGGGTGGGGCAGGTGACTGCGATAATTTGAATACGATTTAGCACATTTAGCATTTATTAGCGGTCCAGTGCGACCTGTCCAGGGGCCCATGTTTGTGTGTACGTGCATGTGTGTGTGTGCGCCCACAGACAAGAGATAGAGCAGGAGGAGGGGTTGACTGACAGAGATGAGATGGTGAAACACTGTTAAAAAAAACACAATATAAATATAGTGTATATTGTGAGAGACTATGGCGGACCCAAATGAGACTGTGGTGGGCCGCCATACACTTGTTAATTAATGGGAAACACAATTACTGACAATATTTTTTCTCTTCTGCTATTGTCTGGAAAGGAGTAATGAGAAATGCTGTAACTTATTTTACTTCCTTATTGAAAGTCATGACTTGAACATTGTGTATTGTACCAGAGTTGCACTTAACTAGTTTCATTTCAACACAGACAAAGACATTTGATTGCTTTTTTTCATATTTTTTTCACACATCTGATTGGGTTTCCTGTTTATGTGAAATCCACAGAAAACCAAACCAAAAGAAAAAAAAAAGAGTTGTACATCCCCCACACTGACGGGTTTTATTTTCTTTTTTGCAGTTGCTGGTTCCTTAGTTATCATGATGGGCTCTACCACTGTCCCTGTGACCTTGACCACCACAACCAACAGCAGTGGCCCTACCTGTGACACCCTGTACGCCCACCGGGATTATGCCAGGGTCCTCATGCCCATATTCTACTGCGCCGTGTTCATTGTGGGACTGCTCGGTAACTGCCTCGCTCTCCACGTCATCCGTCCCAATCTGAAGAAGATGAACTCCACCACCTTGTACTCTCTCAACCTGGTCATCTCCGACATCCTTTTCACGCTGTCCCTGCCTCTGAGGATTTTCTACTACGCTTTGGGCTTCCACTGGCCGCTGGGTGAGTTGCTGTGTAAGTTCTCGGGTCTCATCTTCTACATCAACACCTACGCGGGGGTCAATTTCATGACCTGCCTCAGCGTAGATCGGTTCATCGCCGTGGTGTTGCCTCTGCGCTTTGGTCGCTTCAGGAAGATCAGCAACGTCCGCTACATTTGCATCGGAGTGTGGGTGCTGGTCCTGGTGCAGACCCTACCCCTCGTTGGCATGCCTATGACCAACGAGGAAAAGGATGGCTATATAACCTGTATGGAATACCCCAACTTTGAGAATGTCCCCCATATTGCCACTATACTGATTGGCGCGGTCATGCTGGGTTATGTCATTCCTCTGTTGACAATCCTGGTGTGCTATTCAGTCCTGTGCTCCAAACTCCACTTCACAGCCAAGAAAAACCATTTGACGGACAAGTCCGGTCGCAGCCGCAAAGCCATCGGCGTGATCTGCTGTGTGTCCCTGGTGTTTATAATCTGTTACAGCCCTTATCACATTGACCTCTTGCAGTACATGATACGCAAGCTGGTGTCGGACCCTGACTGTGCTCAGCTCACCGCCTTTCAGGTGTCGCTGCACATCACGGTGTGTCTGATGAACCTCAACTCCTCCCTGGATCCATTCATCTACTTCTTCGCTTGCAAGGGCTACAAGAGGAAACTCAAGAGGATGCTGAGACTACCAGTCAGCGTCTCCTTCTCCAGCGCAGTGAGGACTTCACCTGAAGGCTCCTCTAAAGATATGCTTGATGGCAACAGGATCCAACTCAACAGTACAACTCTAGGTTCAACTGGTGGAAGACACTCAGATAAGAAATTAAAGGAGAATGGTCACACAGGAGACTCGCAGTAGATGTGAGACACTTTTTTTATGTTCTCAATGGGCCTACTTCCTTATTGTCTCAGATGAGTTACAGTAATATGAATGTTGAAATGAACTTATGTCATGTCATCATGGACTCCAAGCAGCCGCTCAGTGTTGGGACCCATTGGAGACCAGCTCTATTGGACCAGGTTAATTTACACAAGAGAAGAACATGAACAAAATTTTAACAAGGAAAATGAAGCATCTTTTCTGTTTGTGTTTGCTCAACAAAATTGGTCAATTGCACAGGAACTCCAAAGTTATTGAAGCTAAAGCAAGAATGATACTTTTGGGTGATACTTTTTTTTTTCTTTTTTAAAGCATGTTCATGTCCTGCCAGTAAACTGGTGAGCTAGAGCACAGCGGACAGTCAATGGATGAAGAGCTGAAAGAAACGCTGGTGAACATCTACACATGTGGTCAGACAACGACCTTACAACTGAGTACGTCCACACACACACAGTGTTACTTTTAGGAAGTGAGACGTTTAAGTGGAAGTAGAGACTCACAATCAGACTCACAATCAGACTCACATTCGCAAGTTTCAGTTCTGCATGTAGTTGTAAAACTGATAAACTGCGCATTCATTACTGCTGCTACTTCAGCATTCATTGCGTTATGCTACAACTGGACATGAATAATGATGTAATTGTGTTCAAATGCTTGTGGATTGAGCTGCTTTTGGAGACCTTAAGAGTAAAAGTTGTCGGTTTGAATGTTGTTTCCTTTGTCCAGAATTCTCTTGGCACATTGAATAGTTGCAGTTTGTATAAAATGTGGGATTCTGTCTTTATTTTGGGATTAGGATTTTTTGGCGCTGTAATTCCACCCGTGTTATCCACTGATGAACCCGTGTGAAAAGTCACATATGACAATAATTCTATATGAATGTGCAAGTATGTAGTAATCCTAAAATAAAGATGATAATGTAACCTATACCACAAATTTCATGAAGCTCAGTGTTGCATGCAAAGTTGCATTGAAATTGCCTGAACAGGATATACTGCAGTTTCACAGGCTTCCTTTTCATTCTGTTGATATGTGGAGAGGTGGGGTGAAGATCTGAGATTCAACCCAAATTCTAAAAAAACAAAACAAACTTTTAAGTGTTGGCTTTGAGGTTATGAAGTTTTAGAGTTTACCTTACTACAGGTACAAAATGTTTTACTTCTGTTTATGTAGTTAAGAGTTAAGAAACGAAAATCTGTATGTATTAACTTATTTGTTTGGAGGCATCTTATTTTAACAATACCTTTTTACTTGAATAATATATTGGTATGCATTGTTTTTACTTCAAATCAGAGATAAGACCATGACTCAGAGACACTTATAAAAATATGCATAATCCTCATGCTGGGAAACATATAGATTAATATGATAAACAGATTTCTGAGAACTGTAATTCCGACAACCACACGAATAAAAACAGATTATATGCATAGATTACAAAACAATTAGACATTGTTAGGGTAAATGGTTAAGGTTACCAGATCACACTTGGTTTGGGGTTAGTTGGTCTTTGGCAGGGTGATGACTCTCTGATGAGATGATTCATTTAATTACTTTCATAACCCGGTTATTTCCAAAACTTTTGAAAGTGACTGGAGAGCAAAATAGAAAACAATATTCATCTCAACGGCTCTTCACACATCATTTCATTCATACATCCGGCAGAACGCTACCAGACACCAGCTCAGCAGCATTGATTTCATTATGTCACAGCAAAGTGCAGCAGCAAAGCCACTTCCAAGGCATGAGCAAAACCACGGGGCCAACATGTGCCTTCAGTTAACACAACCCAGAGGAGAAAGCACTCAAACAATTTACAACAGAAGTTATTTCTCCCCATGGTTACTGTCCTTTTTTGTTACACAATGATTTTAAAATGTGATGAAGGTAATTTAAGTCCTCAGTTGTGGGAAGTTTGTTTGACGTCCCAGCTCAGCACAAACAAAAGAGTCTGAGGAGCAGTGGCCAGAAATTAATTATCAGCTCTTTGATAATACAAATAATACTGAGATATACTATTTGGCAACCAATCATAAGCTATTTGAACTTACTTTTTTCTTTCAAAGGGCTGGACACAACAATGTATCCACACCTCTGAAATCTGAATGTATCAGAGGCATCAATACTCAATATTTTAATCGTCTGATTGTGTCCTAAAAAACCCCCATAGTTCTACTTCTCTTTTTGTCAGATGACTTTAAGTCCTCCTTCACTCATGTGTTTTCCTTTTTGTTATTTGACTTGAACTTTCAGTGAATGACGCACGGGATGTTGATGTGAATTTGACATTGAGGTTGTTTTTATTCTTCTGATGAAGCAGGAGAGTTTCTCAGTGCTTTCCTTCAAGTATAAACTTCCTCATGCTTATGTATGAACACAGTTTTGGGGTTTATGATGGTCTAAAATGTAACGTACACAGACGTGAACCCAGTGCAGACACTGTACACTGACAACAGATTTTTCATCTTGTGTCCAGTTGTGAACTTATGAAAAACTTTGAATAGAACAATATTTGCATATTCATATATTATGTATTTTTCAATGAGATGGAAAGAATAGATGTAATTTTAGGATTTTTAACCAGAGAATGCACCATCTCAAACACAGTTTATTATTCGCATATCATATTTATTAGGGATGCACGATAACTGCTGTTTTCCACCTATGCCGATAACTTCCTGCTTTTCATTACTGATGCCGATGCCAATTACCATTAACATTAATACTTTATACCTTAGGTTAAGAAAGGCTAAGATGTAGTGAGTAAAGATGAATCATCTCTGCCTCTGACTTAACAAAATAATATGACCAACATCACTGTTGCGTCAAAAACAAGAACAGTTATGACTCTTCAAAAATCATCTTAGGGGGAAACAGCAATGTTGGCTAAATATAATTGGCTCTTGTAAAAAAGTTAGTTATTGTGCATCCCTAATATCTAGCTATATATCTTTAAACATATTTGGAGGTGATCTTTAATTTCTACTTTGATAACATGATTCAATGCTCGTCTGTACTATAAATACATAATCTAAGTTTTAAGTCGAAAACATTGAACGATTTCACAAATAACACAACAGCTGCTACATAAAACGTTATCCAATAAATCCATGTGTTTCGAAAGTCCTGGTATTATTGCAATGAGTAAAAATTTGATTGTTTCAAAGACACAAATGGCTGTTGGGCAGAATCAGTGTTGTAGTGTTTATTTGGAGCCACTAGAGGGCAGTGTAAAACAGGGTAAAGTGGTGATGGTGAAGGAGGTGAAATAGGCTTGTCACAGACATTTTACACTTTTTACTTTCAATATTGACAGGCAAGACAAAAGAGGGTCAATTAATCATTTTATTAACACTGTTCTTTTGATTGTTTGTTTTGTAACCGTGGATGAGTACAAAAGAGTGTAAACTTTTATTCTAGGGAACAACAAAAAATAGAATGCAGCGTTGTGTACATCTGTGGGTAAAACTGCACCTCCACTATTTATAGGATATAGTTTAAAATGGATTTATTACCGAGTGGGGAACTTACAGAGGCAACCACATGACAAGTATCAAGGAGAGGAAAACATCACACAGACTGTTGTCATAACAACATATTGCAATGAACACAAAGTACCATCTGGTAGGAGATTTTTAAGACACATCGAGAGGACAAGCCAATAGATAATTATTTCACAGGAATAAGAATTCGACTGAACGAGCAGCTGAAAATTCCTCGGGTAAAAATACCGTGGCCGCTGTGGAAAAAAAGGGTTCAGGATCACATCGGAGCTGACCAAATGGCAAATCTGATTCATCACAACAACACGTGTGACAAAGAGACAGAACCGTTCGTGTGAGAAGTCAGATGTCACAAAGAAGAAATGATAGAAGTCGTGGGAAAGTAGGGTTTTCTTCCTGTTTCTCAAGATCTGTTAAGGGAGTGAAAAACCACCATGATAAGCTATCAAGGGGGAAGAAGTTTTGATTACACAATGTTCTTTGAGCCAAATGTCCTAATTCATAGTTGTTACCGGCTCACACTCGCATTAATCATCACACACATTCATCTGTATTCAATCCAGGTCCAGACTGACCTTGAGCGTTTCACCTGAGGTATGCGCTTTGCATCCATTAAGTCGACGTGGTGTAAAACCATCTCACAGCATCAGCGTGAAGTGTCTATTACCACCATCTTATTTCCTGTTTATATGGCAACTGCCTCAACATCCTGTTTTTAATTACTTCTCTCCAGCAGCAGATGCTTCTCACAGCAACCTGCTGTGGATTACTCCCCTGAGAACTAATGTGCTGTGACAGACCCCACTTTTCCAATCAATAACTCGCCCTAAATCTGCCATCTCTCTGCCTGCCAAACACACTCCCACTTCTAATGGCACATCATTTTCTTTAAGGGGGTGTAATTGCAGACAGTGGAAAGCTGTAGCCCTTTGTGTTCCAACTACGTAGATACTGTAAAGGAATCTAAAGAAGAGAAACTACAGCCCACGGGCCGACACAGGAAGTGATGGGGGCGCCGAGGCTCGCCACCATTTCAATCACATTGCCCTTTGACAGAGAGAACCCACTTCCCTGTTTTGGCTGCTCGAGCAAAGTGCTCAGATAAATCGCTGTGCCGCTTCATAAACCTGTTGGTGCAAGCCTGACAAGATGTTTGTTTGATTTCTGTGGTAAGTGCAGTGTTTTATTGTCTGGGCGAGGCTACCTGATCACTTTGACCTTTAAGATGAAGGGGAAAAAAGTCATTTTGGTTCCTTGTTTTATAGCTTACCTGCTGTAGTTATAATGTATCGGTGCTGTGTTTTTTGGCCAAACTGATTTAAAATCACTCTGTTTGTTTCACTGTTTTTACTGTTAATGATCACTCACATTTCACAATATATACACACAAGAGGTTGCACAAAAAATACCAGCGAGGGGGAAAAAAGTTTCTTGTTCTTAATTGTGAAACACAGAAGTCACATGATTTCTTATCAGGAGACGACATCAGAGTGTCTCGGATTACAATCTGCACTTCCACTTCTATAACCTCATTACACAAACTGTTTCTTTGTTGTTGTGACATTCTGTCTCTACTTTTTTTTTTTAAACCCTGCTAAATAACATTTATGTAATATTTAATAATTGAATGACACGTCTGGTTTGATGAATTCTATTTGTCTTCATCTGTATTTCACTGTGCAGCTGTGCCGTTTAAAAATAAATATTCAAATTATCAGGCAGCAGCTTCTGCAAAACTGTGAAACAGCAGACATGTCCACATTTAGAAGCTGCCTCTGGCTATTTCAGCTCCAGCGTTGCTTCTGGAAATCTAGTTGTTCTTTAACACAAGACTGTGCTCATGTTTTAATTTTGCTTAAAATGATAATTACAGTTTAAGAGATTTGTTTGTTTTTTTTGTTTGTTTCATGTTTTTTTTTCTTCAAAGATTTCATTTGGACCAGTGAGGGATTAACTCCACATAATGTTCAGAAGTAAGTCGCATCACCTGCTTAGCTCCTCAGCTCATTTGTGATTTCAATCTAACAAACTATCTCAGTCAAACATTTAATTAAAGAAGACATCTGTAACTTTTCCGTACTATTTTTGAACCTGATAGTTACAGTTACTTAGATTTGATTAAGTGTCCTCCAAAGAGAAGCTTTAAAACCATCAAAATGCCCCCTTTTTTCTTTACTAAGACCGTCCTAGATGCTCCTGACCTTTCAAAATAAGTGACTTCAACTTCATGAACATAAATGATCTATACCTGTACAATACAAAAATGGTTTAATGGAAACAAACAGCAGTTTCTTGCAGTGCAATAACTCACTAAATTATGTGTTTTTCTCCTGCTGAATTCATTAAGTTTCAGTATGAACTTGGATCTGAATATCTCCAACATGTCTGTGGAGTTGGGTGCTGAGAAGCCAGAGCAGGGACCGGTGGGGTACCGCATGGCAGCCCTGGTCTTCTACTGTTTCGTCTTCATCATCGGAGTCATAGTCAATGTCACTGCTCTGTGGGTGTTTGCTCTCACCACCAAGAAGAGGAACTCCGTCACTGTCTACATGATAAACGTGGCGGTGGTAGACCTCACCTTCATTATGCTGCTCCCCTTCAGGATGGTCTACCACCAACAGGACTACTGGCCCTTTGGAGATCTATTCTGCCGGATCTCAGGCGCCCTCACCATTTTCTACCCCTGCATGGCTCTGTGGCTGTTCGCTCTGATCAGCGCTGACCGCTACATGGCCATCGTCCAGCCAAAGCATGGCAAAGAGCTGAGGAATATCCCCAAGGCCGTGGTGGCCAGCTGCGGGGTGTGGTTCATGACTCTGGGCAGCACCGTACCTCTGCTTTTCACTGGCGATGACCCTGATATCGTCTCCAACTTCACCACCTGCATCAAGATGCAAGACATCATCCACATGCGTCCCGACAACTCCGTCAACTTTGTGCGACTCATCTTCTTCTTCCTGCTTCCCATATGCATCATGATCGGCTGCTACTTCGTCATAGTGGACAATCTGATCCACGGCCGCACCTCCAAACTCAAACCTAAAGTGAAGCAGAAGTCTATCAGGATTATCATCACACTCATTATCCAGGTGTTGGTGTGTTTCGTGCCTTTCCACGTGTGTTTGGTGCTCCGTTTGCTGGATGACGGCATAGACGGGGGGTTTAGCACATGGGCAGTCTTCACCACGTTCCTGATGAACATGAGCACAGTGTTGGACATCATCCTGTACTACATCGTCTCCAAACAGTTCCAGGACAGGGTGATCAGCGTGATTCTGTACAGGAACTATCTGCGAAGCGTAAGACGCAAGAGCAGACACACCCACACCGGCAGCGTCCGATCGATGAGCAACCTGACCAGCGCCATGATATGAAGCGCCCGGCAAAAACTTACATTGTCACACGGACGGCGCGTCTTACGAACACTGTGCACAAAGTAACGCCGGATGCATCACTGTTGTGCATGCTTCATTATCAAAAGGATCAAAACTTGCAATTAATTTCAGAGGTGTAATTTACACTCACAGTATGGGAGTGCTGCTGTTGTGGCAAAAACATCTGTGTTCAGAGCTGATTGACTCACCCATGAGACTTGAGATGTTTCCTGTGCCTCTTTGCTCTGGCAGACACAGCACGTGTGTCTGTGGCTCAGGTGTAACACATGCAGGCGAAAAATAAAGTGGGGTAGTCATTTAAAACGCAGCCCACAGTATCTCTGTTTGGTTTGTTATTATGTATAATATTGAAACTATTCCAAGCCCTCTCTCTCACTGCACGGCCCCAAAGCCATAGTGTGCATGAGAACTTTTGCAGAGGAGGTGGAGGAGGAGGAGGGGGGACAGGAAACAATAGTGGGTTTAGAAAAGGTTGCTTGCTTTCGTTTGGTTTGTACTTTCACCTCACTGCTGCATCATGATGAAGAAAATGTGACATATAAAATCTATACTTATAACACATAGGCTACTTTACCAATGTCCTGAAAGTTGCTGAAAATTTATTGACCAGGTGATGGCAGCATGGCACAGCTAGATCGCATCCACCTGCCTGAGCAATACAAAGCAGAAGCTTCTTTACTTTCCAAGTGTATCGTGTTGGATGTTTGCATCACTCCTGTAGAGTTCCTTATATACTGTCCATATATGTACACATACGCTTCTCTATATTATTTCATTTCCCCTGCCTTATGAAAGCAAAAAAAAAATACTTCCGTTTTTAATTCTGTGAAATAACCATTGCTCCTCTTCACAGAGAAGTTGTTAACAGCAGTCATAACAGCTTCCTCAACCAGGAATCAGACTGAAGTGTGTTTATGGTGCAGTGCGAATCATATTGATTAGATGTTAAATGATTCAGTCACTTAAAGTGCATTTACAGTAACATCCTCAAGAGATGTCAGGGAGGCTATTTACTAGATTTAAAGCAACCTTAACCTTAAAAAGAGAGAAGCTTCTCTGCTCGGGGATACTTTAATGTCAGGCCTGCACTGCCAGTGTAAGCACCGCTTTTCAAGATCCTGCAATTTATCTGCAATTTATTCCTCAAACGACAGACAAGTGATGAGTTAGAAGGTGCTGAATGTGACAGTTCTATCTCTGTGAAGGGACTGTTTAATTTAAATGAAGGTGGGAAAAAAATAACACTCATCTTTAAATGTGACTGATTTTGATAGGTGTCCTGCACAAACATCACCCCGAAGAAGAAGTGACTCGGTGTTGCCAATCGCTAAAATAATCAAGTTAGTGTGTCTGTCACACCAACACCGTCTTAACTGGATTAGACAGTCAGTCAGTGTAGGCGAGTAACTATCTAGTGCCTCATACAATTAGACAGGCAATGCACCCTGTGGTGTAACCACATCCACCATAACAGTGCTCGGAACGGTAATCGTATGGGGGATCAATTGCAAACACAACTAAACACAGCATCATACTGTGCTAGCTGTGCTTAAAAGAGACTCTGGTTTTATTCAAGTTTTCTCACATCTTCACAAGCACGCCCAGTTAAGTTCCCACTGAGATGAGTTATTGTACCACAGTGGTAACAGGATAAACTTACATCCAGAGTCCATATGGTTCTTGGTCGGTCTGTGTAGCGTTCAGGGCTGGAGGAACGGCCGGCCAGACGTACAGAAGAGTAGATTTACACTGTGTGTAACAAGAGAAGGCGGACTACAAGATTTTCATCTCTCATGGAATTCTGGGAACTGCAGTTCATCACATGATGATAGCTTTATTGGTTGCTGGACTACAAGTGGATTTATAACCAAGAGGTCAAAGGTCAAATGAAACATCAGAGGGTCATCTATCTGTCCCACCTGTTAGACATCAAAGAAAAACCAGCCATGCTGCTCACAGCAACTGGCATTTAAAACAATTAAGTTTCCTGTCAAGTCCCTGTGATGAATTATCCGGAAGCTTTACCGGCTGTAATTCTAAATCTTCCCAACAAGTGCCTTTGTTGTAGAGAAATTAATGAAAACAAGATTGTCTTTCATAGGAGCTGATCTAACAGCGCGACAGCCAGCTGCTCTTCTTTGGGAATAAAAACAGTCAGCATTAAACACAGCTCACACAAAATAGTTTTTTTTTTTTTTCCCCTACCACTCGTGTGGAAAACAAATCAGGCGACGAGCGCAGTGGCCATCTGTTTTGTTATTTGATATGTGTGAATACATGTTGTAATGACTTTGTTTGTGAATCACTCTGCGCGGCAGAACACACGAGAGCTCTCGAAGTGCTGGAGTGTTCAAAGCTAATCATATAATTGGACACAATAGTCGATGACAAATGGAGACGCTTGGAGCCAGCCAGCTGGGGAAGTGAATATGTAATCATTGTAAAATCATATCATTTTTGCATATTTGAAGACAGCTTAATAGAGTTTGCATGTCAGCGCAGTATCAAGTGATGATCAGAGACAGTGTTGCTGTATTTGTTTTTCTAAATTGTGTTCTGCCGGACTATTTATCTTTATCATGATTAAAAGTGTTTCTCGAGAGTTTGTTTCTTATTTGTTCATTTATGTTTCTTGCTATTATGAATGTTGAAACAAATTTGGGACAAATGACCCTTCTGAATGTGGGAAAAAAAGAAGGAATATGGTACAGCAGTAAACAGCCTTTAGCTATGATTGCCAATTCGTACCCCAGGGGTATTTCTGCAGTTGCCAGGAGGTACGTGATGACTACTCCATGTTGTGGTGACTGTTCAGAGAGGGAGAGAGAGAGACACAGACACAGACACAGACACAGAGAGAGAGAGGACTAATTGGCTATAAGAATTGATAAATGGTGGAAACTGATCACTGCCAGTAGTGGATAGCAGTTCAAATAGTAAAAGCGACTATGTAGACCATTTATTCAGTGTTAAATTTATAGGCTAAATGGTAAAAAGGCTTCAAGTTGTGGATTAATGGTTGAAATAAATGGCCAAAGTAATGGCCAAATGGTGAAAAGGCTAAAAATAGTAGATAAATGATTGTTATCTTATGAATTCAGTTGAAGCATTGAACGCTTATAGGTCCAGCTTTCACTGCTCCAACTTGACCAAACCAACTAAACACATGTCAGATAAAATTGTATTGAACATCATTGTGACATTACACTTTTCTAAAATTAAAAAAAATCAAATGTCATCGAGTTTAAAAACAGTTCATATCTGGAGCATGATTGGTGGAGTATGGAGGAAGTGAAGTGAGGCATTGGTCAGTCTACAACACTGCCAGGTATACAGTACAGTATGTAGGAAAACTATATACGACCGAATTCGCACACACATTTATACTAGGGTGTTAAAAAACACACACCTGAAGCAAGTTTTTTTTCACGCAAATGTGTTGTTGTGTTTGAAAGAACGGTCGGAGACACACTTCCAGAAGCACAGTTTCCTAGACTTTTACTATACCATTAGTCTTCATATTGTTCCCATTAGAGCGCATGAGGACATGAAAGGGAGCCTATAATGTTATATAGATACTGTACACATCCAGCCTCGTCTGGGCCTCCTCGTCTACTGTACGGCATTAGCAACAAGCAGCTGCCTGCATTTACATCGTTTAGCGTTTCTCTCTGGGCACTTTTAATACACCGAACCTCTCCCCTGGTAAACTTTACAATAGGATGTTGAAGGATACTCCTGGACTGCCATAGGAAATGAGAGGCACATGTGTGTGGATGTAGCAGCGGGTCCCCCCCAAACCAACCCACCCACCCTCCCACCCCCCCTGTGATGCTGAGCTTTAGGGCTGCACAATGAGACTAATGGATTCCTTTTGTGGACAAAACTGGGTTAAGCACATGAGCTATTGTTCTTATCTGTGGTAGATGTACAATGATATCTTATGTACAGTAGGAACGGTGTGAGGTATTCCCTTTGTACACATATTTAGCCAGGATAGCTGTGCAGAGGTAATCTTTTCCTTTGGCAATGGCAATCTACTCCCGCATTGTCTTTCGTCTCCATTAAAAGGAGATAATCTACTGCAAGGGTTTCGAATGCTACTAAACTGACTCCAATTGACCCTGCAGTTAGCTGAGAACAGTGGAGGGAGAGGAAATGTATGGCCTTGATTACAGCTGTGTGTCTATTTTAGCAGATTGTTCTGTTGCTGATTCACACACACAGCCAGCCACCATTAGCACGTATAAATAATGTAAGACCCTCATCTCTCTGTGTTTTTCTTTTTTTTCTTTTTTCCACCTCCCTACTCAGCTAAGTGGCTGCATGGAAACCTTGGCCTCCTCCTTGTCAGGTTCTCCATAGATTAGTATAAGATTTATTTTAAGTCTGTAAAGCGGTACGTTCTCGACAAGTGTTCCGCTCAATGCATGTGGGAATGTTTTTAATTGTATCATGTGAGGTGGAATAGGAGCTCCAGTGGGGACTGTGTCAGGTTGTGTTAATATTTAATCCGGTCTCACTTCAGTTTCTCATGATCCAAGGTATCGTAAGAGCAGAATAAGTACGCGACATTACAAGACAGACAAAGAGACACGAGTAAAGACATCGTAGCTCCGGGGCTGCCGTCTCGTTCAGGATGTACTGCCGTGAAAAGCTTGTGAAGACACTATTATGAGATTCCACGTGTGTCTCACTTCTCTGTGCCAAGGCCCGGCCCATGATAGTGTAGCAGTGCAGTCGGTGCACCCTGAGCAGTCGGGGTTTATTATGGCAGCTAATGCTAATGCACTCATTTCAGCTGATGTGCATCTTAAGAGAGCTGACTGACAAATTTAATGTAAAAGCAGGTGGAGGAGAGAGGATGAGAGGAAGAGTTGTGCGTTTGATGGGGGGAAAAAAAGATGAAGCAGGACACAGCGTTAGCCTGTCTGTGCAAGGAGGGACAGGGAGGGAGGGTGGAAAGAAAGTAGGAGGGATGGAGGAGAGAGAGGGAGAGAGAGAGAGCGGCCTTTCACTTCCTCTGTGTGCACATCACGTCTCCTCTCCCCGAGCTCAATTACAGGATTGATACTCAGAGAGGAAACTTCATCATGTCGTACAGATGTCTTCACTGGGAGAAAGAGGGAGACGATGCATCTTGTCATTTAACGTGACATGGTCTGCGTTCATTCAAAACAAACAGAAACAGTCGGACTATAGATTTCATTATAGGCTAATAATAAATACGGAGCACCCACCAGTAAAGAGAGGGAACTCCTCGCTGACGGAGGACTAAACCGGAGCTGGCCATGCCCGCTGGATAGAGAATTTAACAATTCTACTGAGTGAATTAATCTAAAACAATAACCTGTAAATAATAATACTCTTTCAGTGAGCCATTCAGCTCCATCACAGTAAACATTTTTTATAACCCAGACAGCTCTATAAAGTGCTTTAGGCATCATTGGGCACAACTGTCATTAGTCAGTGCCTGTGTGTAAATCTGAATAAAACCCACTAGTGTTGGTGATGCTGCGCAGACACAAGCCCATATCTACTTTACAGTGTTTCATTTCAAACGTGACACAGGCAGAGAACACACTCCACAACAATGGCCGTGTTTTGCTTTAATTTGATTAGGTTTTGTCTCAGCAAATGCCAAGTCCTGTTTTGCCTCAAGAACATATCTCTTAATCACGTTCCATCCAGGCTGTGTCTTTCATCTAAATCTCACAGCCGTGGCTCACACCCAACTTTATTTCGCTGAAAGGTAGGAAAAAAAAAAAAGGAGAAGAAGCACACACCCGTATAGACACACGCACACACACAGACACACATACTCCAGCACACACACATCCAACAAGGGGGAATACAATGACAAAAGCCTAGCTCTCATCTCTGTCACATAAAGTGATGTTTTGTGTTTAGCTGTGTGCAACTGAGGTGTGTGTGTGTGTGTGTGTGTGTGTGTGGGTGTGCGTGCATGTGTGTGTGTGTGTGTGTGTCTGTCTGCAGGGCTCAGATCCATGTTGTTTGGTTTGCTTCTCCATTAAGAGAGCTGTAAAGGAGAGGGAACAGATGGCTGCTGGCCCGCTCTGTCCTGCATCCTCTCACAACTGCCACACTTCCTGTGCGTCCATTAATCTTCTCTCACTACTCCTGCAGCACAACTTTATTAAAACAACTCAGGAGAGAGCGAACAACAAGCCCGTGCAGCTGTCAGGAGCAAAAGACAGAACCATTCGTCCACAGAAGAACGGCCTCGAATTTCTAGACGCATCTGTAAAACAGCCTGAGTAGAATCCGGATGGCTTTGAAGCGGGCTCTGCAAAGCACTCGCTGTAGTGGAGAGATGCAATAAATGCTCATTAGAACGCAGCTGGAACTGCTGTTGTTGCAGAGTTCATAGCTACAGTTTGTCAAACTTAAACATGTGAGGGCTCGAGCTCCCTGCCTGGGACAGACTACTGTTTCCTCCCGCTCCAAGAACATGTGGGGAATGAATGCTGTGTTTAATAGTAAAAAAAAATTGGCCTGAGTGATGGCTTCGAGTGCAGAGAACCTCATAAACACTAAATCTACGAGCAGTCTGTCTGTTAAACAGACTGCAAAGATTACACATCTGAACTTTGCGATTAGACTTGGTTATAAATAAAAATTCACTCGGCTTGTTCTTAATGTGACAGAACATGTAGGCTTGTGTTGGTTTGTCTTTAAAAATAAATAAAACGGTTCCTTTGGCTAATTAGTAGGGACCTATTAGGGGAAGATCAGTAACACTACATAAAGTGAGAGATAAATACCTGAGGCTACTGAATGTATAAACACAGGGACTGGATTTGTTGTCCTGCCTGATTGTTCTTCTCACAGGATGAAATGTATAACTATTTAGGTGGCCTCTGCAAATTTACATGTAGCGCGCTGTCATGACAAATATTCTAGGAACGTAGCTCTATTTGGCCCTGTGCTCTGTGTCCGAAGCAGTCAGCGGGTACATTGAAAAATCAATTCCAATTTAAATTATTGGAATAAAGAACTCCAGGAGCCGGAGATAAAAAAAAAAAAAAAAAAGAAGAAGAAGGAGAAAAAAAGCCCTTCTTCTTCTAGATCCCCTTTAATTGGAAAGTCATTTCTTCAGGGTATTCTAATGGTTCTGAGGGAAGATTGCAAAATAAAGTTGATGAGCTGGGGGGAGGGGGGGGTTAATAGCGCTCACTTGTGTTTGTGTGTGTTCGCCTGACCCTGTGTGTTTTCTTTGCTCTGCCACACAGTGCTCAGTCTTCGCCTCCCTTATGACAGAGGCACCAAATGAAGACTAATCCAGTGGGCTCACACACACTCAGACACACACTCCCTCACGCCTGTGGTCACTCGTCTCATCCATCTGCTATCTGGGGGAGTGTCTGGGGCTCTTGGGTCAAACTAAATTAACCATCCCTCGCTCACAATTGTAAAAATGTAATTGACTTAATATAACCAACCCTGGTGATTTGGATACTCTGGCTGTGAGTAATTTTGCGAGAGCTTACAGAAGCAACTTCAAAGTATAATATTGTTCTGATGTATCATGACATAAAGTGGCTGATTAAATATTCTGGAGTAAACTTTGTGATTGCGGCTCATTTGGAGAAAAAAAAAATGACAGGAGAATTATTCTAAGAGCACTCTCAGTAATTGATTTTGAAACAGTGATTTTTGTTGGAATTTATTCTGTGCATTCACCCCCTTTTCTGATGTTTACTGTGATAACAGATGAATGCTAGTTTCACACAATTAATACTTCAAAATCACCTTAATCCGTGGTATTGATAACTACAGCTTTAATCACCTACAATCAATATTTACTAACAATAAGTCTTATGATTACTGCACTGCAACTACCAGCTTGTAATGAACCCACACAGAGCCACTGTCTGACTTCACTTCAACTGAGAATGACAACATCATTATTAATTTGTCATTTCTTGCACAGCAGACCACTGTACAGTTGCTGCTGAAGATAGTGAATCATTGAGCGGCTTAAGAGTCAAATTGGAGTTGGTAGAGACCAGAAATTAGAGCAAAAGACACAATATGGACCAGAAACAAACCAGCAAATGAATGCTAATGTTGCTCTATTCAGCAGCTTGCTACAAATTTGCCCCATCAACCTCACAGGTGATGATCAACAGTGTCAGTGTTGGTTTTGCTGCCCCCACGTGGCCAAATAAAGATTTTGCAGAAGATTGTCAATGCAACAAGTCAGATGCTGCACTAGCCATTAGCATCTCAGACCAAAACAAACTTCGTGTTCTCAGTTAGCAGGGTACAGGAGGTAAGAAGCCCGGTGAAAGCGGTAAGTCAACAAACAACAAAAAGCACACCTAAATAAAGTCACTGTCACACACGGAGAGCCGACAAAAAAAACAAAAACAAAAAACATACAAACGAACAAAAAACAATCTGTTCACAAACATTAGCTACTGGCTAACGTCACAACGTCACAGTAATGCTAACAGCAAACACTGTAACATCATTAACCGCAAGCTACCCAGAACGCCGGGAACCAATTACAACATATGACTGTAAAAAGAAGATTACTCACTCATGATGAAGGAGAAGAGTCGAACTGGAGCTCTTTAGCAGCTTGTTAGAGTCTTCATCCTTGTAAAGTTTGACCAGTATTAGCTCCAATGTCGGACAGAGGGAGAAATTCAGCCTCTGCCTCACAGATCCGGTAAAAACTCAATAAAAAAACAAAACAACCTACAACTGTTAAACCTTTTAACCCTCTTCCTGGGTTCAATCCCATTTAGCCTACAGAAGCATACACTTCCAAAAAACACTCTATCATTAGTGCGTCATCTGTCTATGTACGACACCCTTGAGCGACCATTTAAGTGACAAGGGCGCCATTTTTTTTCCTCCTTAAACCAGCTTCCTCCGCGTTTTAAGCGCTGTGTTCTTCATCTAAGTTTGTAGGCTATGACTAAATGAAATAGGCTAGTGGAAAATTAGAAAAGGCCAATATCACCATATCTTATGAACAGAGATAATAAACATAACATATTCAATAATGTAACCAGTGTAATTTTCAGCTGAATTTCAAGCTGATTATAATGAGGGAAAATAAGTTTAAAAATACACATAGCCTATAAATATTGTTTTTTGTTGTTGTTTGTTTTATGGGTAAGCCATTTAATACTGTAGGCTACTGAATTTTTTTAATTTTTTATTTTTTTATGTATCTGTTTATTTATTTTTCCTTTTTTAATGGGAACAGGCATTGGAATGTATAAACCGACAATACACTGATCAAAAAACAGACAGACAGAAGACAAACAGAGCAAAAACCAACAACACAACAAACATGACCAAAACAGGACAGAGAAGTACAAAAAAAAAAAAAAACACGCACAAGAAAACTAAAATAAAACAAAACAGAAGAACAAACAACTACAACAAAAAAGGATGTAAAACTACTAAAATTAATTATGGCAACTATAATTAGGCTACTGAACTTAGTCACATGTCCATGGATAGGCAATGTGTAGCACTTAGTAAAATGTCTAACTGTGCGTTCACACCAAAAGCGTCGGGAGCATTGAAAATTAATGACATCTGGCCGCCGCGACGCTTCTGACGCTTTTGGTGTGAACGTACAGTAAGACAAAAAAAAAAAAGGTGACTTTAAAGGGATATTCCGGTGTAAATTTAATCCATGGTCTAACAGCGTGACATCGCGTAAGACCCCCCCTCGAGAGATCAAGTCTGCTGACCGCAAACTTCTAAGCAAAGTAGCAAAGATCGCATGATCACAAAGCACTGCAGTCTTTATCTCCACGAACAAACTGCGATCAAAAAAGCCACTCATAGTCACAAATAGCTAATGCTCAGAACAGCACCAAACTTCAGCAACAGTACAAATAGGGTCCCAGCCCATAATACGAGGCAAGGTTTGCCTGAAAAGAGACAAAAACAAAACTCACCCACTTTCCTCCAGCCACTTAGTTGTTGAACTGCCCTGACGAGTCAAATAGCCTACTGAATTCAGCACTCCTATCTGTCTTCCCTCTCTGTTTCAATAACTTGCAAGTGTTAACAAGGAAATGAACGGAGTTGAGTTGCTCCAACTATCACAGTCAGTAAGACGTGTGTTAATTTTTGGAACTAAGCGTTACTGGACTGCTGACTTTTCTATTGCATTCGGTAATCGCCTCGTCCGGGCGGGCTTCCCCACAACTAGCAAGCGGCTGGAGGAGAGTTGGTGAGTTTTGTTATCGTCTCTTTCCAATATAACCAGGCAAACCTAGCGGGTGTTTGATGCCCTGTATTATGGACTGGGACCCTATTTGTACTGTTGCTGAAGTTTGGTGCTGTTCTGAGCATTATTTGTGGTTATGAGAGGCTGTTTTTGCGGGTTGCTTGTGGAGATACAGACTGCAGTGTTTTGCTATCATGCGGTCTTTGCTGAAGTTGCTACAACTGGAGAAGTTTGCGGTTGGCAGACTTTATCTCTCGAGGGGCAGGGGGGTCTTATGCGGTGTCACGGTGTGTTAGACCATGGATTAAATTTACGCCGGAATATCCCTTTAAGGCCAGTCCACCTGTGTGCTCTTGTATTTCAAGAGTCTTTATAAGACTGATAGTCTTAAAGTTTAGTCTGGTCACTTTCACCTGGTGCCATATCACCTGGATGTAGGATTTAAGGATTTATAGGCTAAGGATTTAGGAATTTATAAAAGTGGTTGAATAGGGGGCACACACATAGACTATCGTGCACATAAAATGCACACACTGTCAGACCGGATACCAAAGCAAATAAGAGAGAAGCTGAGATTGCAACACATAGGCCTGCAGAGGGGATGTGACTTTGCTTTCGGTTCAGGAGACTGCAGCTATATCTTTGTGTAGACAATAGATGTTTGCAGCTATATCACATAAACTCTCATTTACACTGCATACACTGCTTGTTGCCTTATGTAATTATCCAGCATGATGGGGTGACATGTATTCAGAAAAAAAAGCAGAAGTGCTGTATCGTGACTTCCCTCATACGAAGGCCTCTGGAAGTTGAACAAGCTCCTCCAGTGTGTTGGTTTGCCCGGAAAATAAAAATAATTTTGATGAAGTAGCTAAACTGTGGCATGAATTGCAATATTTAGGACGTTAAAAATAACACAAAATGTCCAGTGTGCATGCATATGCATAGTGGTCCGCAAGTCTGAGAAGACTCATGAAAGTGGTGGGAAAAAGTCTTGTAAAAGACCCTTATCACCTAAATCATTCCTGCTGTTAAACCATTATCACCTCAGAGCATGTGTAAGCCTTGAACTGGCATGTTGCCCCCCACAGGGATGAACATTACGGCATATGCTTAAATTAGAATTAAAAAAGTAAACACTTAAAACTTTGGGGTTTTTTTTGTTTGTTTTGTTTTTGTATCATGAGGGTATTATGGTTCATAGAATCTGTGGTAAATCAATCGGCCTTTCTTTTGGCTCCTCTCATGCCAACCTGGTCTGAGACCTTTCTGCGCTGCCTTGTTGACATTAAGGAAGCACTGTGCTGAGACATTTCCATTCAAGAAACTTGTTGACATAGTTATCAGACATCAAAGAGCCTTGTGTCATTTTGAAAAGGCCTTACACGAGTAATGGAGATGTTAAAGGGCGTGTTGGCCCCAAATATCACAAAAGGATGAGAGGATATGAACACGCTTTGACTGAGAGACTGAAAGCAGAGAGAGCATGATTAAAAAAAAAAAAAAAACAGAGATACATTCTCTAGAGAGAGAGAGGGAGAGAGAGACAGAGAGAGGGGGAAGCGCTCGACTCCATTTCCGCCTAAGAAGCGCAGAGTTAAAAGGTGGCCCCTGTACAAATGAAACTCAATTTCACGCCACATTATCCCTCCCTGTTCTCTTTCCTGGCTTTCATTTTCATTAAGACCAGAGACAATCATAAATTAATAATTACTGCCGAATGTCTAAGCGCAGGCCGCAGTCCTATAGCCCTCCCCTCGCCTCTGTGGTCTTCCATGTTCACGCTTGCAAAATGTTAATTTAGGTAATGTGGCCTGGCCCTTGTCAGATAAAACTGTTTTGTAGTTTCGCTAATACATAATGGTCTATCTGATTAGGTGACATTAGTCCTATCTTTCAGACGATCAGCCTGCACCTTCCCTAATGTCTCTCTACAGACTCAGGGCACCACTGAGTTATCAAGAGACATGCAGAATTACTGCTTTCACTAAATGGCCATCTCCTGGTCGCGATGATGAGCAAAGAATTAGCGCGGTCGGGGTTAACACCGCAGTTCACACGCTATATGCAGAAATACAACTTCATCTTTCTTCTCTTGTGAAACTTTTTTTTTTTTCTCATCCTTGACGTGCGAGGATAAACACTTTGCTTTGGCTGGTCAAGCAAGAACAGAACAACAACAAATTGTGCAATGTGACATTAGGCAAACAGTGACAGAGGAGACGGGATCATGCGGAATAATCACGTCTGGATGATGTCTTCATGAGCACATCTCCAAGTCAAGCCAAGTAAATAAAGCACACAGCCTCACACGCCTTTTTTCCAACGCTTTGAATATGCAATCAGCACTGCGCTTTCCACACTGCAGTGAAGTGAAATGCAAGAACACAGCTATAATGCACATTTGGTATTTAAAGTCTTTGTGCCTCATGGTCATATTTGTACTGAATTGAATTTATTACAAAATGTGCAGTGATATGAAACATGTAGCTGCAGGGCCTCTTCTCTCTGATGCCGGTGCAGAAAAAGGCATCAGATAGAGAAATAAACAGAATATCTGAGTAATAGCAGCGAGCAGCCCACGTCTCACAAGCTCATTGGAGGCGAGTGGAGTGAATCTTTCACTGCAGTTAAGGAAAAAAAAAAAAAAAAGACGAACGATTGAGTCATTAGATGGATAAAGTGGATGTGATGTCACAGTTTCTTTCACTCCAGAGCGAGCACAAGTTTCGGAGAAGAAGGGGCTGCGACGGTCTGAACCCGGCGAGTGGCTTGGTTTCATGATTGATTGCCCATTGTGTGTCATATTGTTCTTTCAAGGTTGATAGAAACTTTAACCTCATTTTTAATAAAAAGAGGAAAAGCTTGAAATATTTCAGGCCTTGAATTTTTACAATGCAGCATTGAATTATGCAGCAATCAGTCAATTATTCATCTCTGTGGCTGTGTTATGGCCATGCTTTAAAAAGCATGCAAAATGGGAATGGGCCAAGCATGCTGTGTCAACACATTTCACTCAGAATTGCTTACTGAAGAAATTTCTCTCTCAATGTCAATTTTGTGTGTTTTTTTGTTGTTGATGTTGTTGTTGTTGTGTTTTAAGAGCTGTACCTGTTACAGTTGTTCAGAAATTATCCTTGCGCACAACTATGAAATAAATAATGCCACTCAAGAACAGCCAGTGCGAATAATCAGGGAGAAATCTGTGTGAAGTGTGGCAATAAGAGTCGTCGCATTTGAAAATAATGATCATTTGAGGAAAAAAAAGAAGATAAATAAAGCAGCGTTTTCAACTCCCTCTAGGCCTGAGTGCTATTTAAAGTTAATATTATGATGCATGACCCTGCAGCATGTACAGCTGGTTAACTTGTAAGTGTTGTTTATTTTATGGTGATATATTATGAATTAGCGTCATACACGTGAAAGTACACATGAAATAATTTATTTACAGTGAGGTTGGTCACACCCTCATTTACACGCACTAATTTTTTTCTCGAATTAACCTATGAATAAAAAAGAAAAGGAAAAAAGCACGCTCACATGCAAGTGAAAGAGTTCACGCATGTAAAGTCACACATGCATCCGCAGTCCACTCAAGTGAAGAGAAAAGGAAGAACTTACACAAGACATTCTCACCATTTGATTACGCACACAGGGTTCTTTTTTTTTTCTTTTTACTGCAATATAAAGGAAATAACAATATGTTCATTTGTTTTTCTACAGCACCGGAACCTGCAATGTTTTAGGCCATACATAATGTATACAGAAATGAGTTGAAAGACTGAAGGCAAAAACAAATAGGCTGAAAACATGACAGTGATTTGCAAAAAGGATAGAAGCACCCCCCCCACCCCACCCCCCCAAAAAAGAGTAAAAACTTCCCCATGTTTGTATCAGACCATCTTGAACTGTTATGTTGGGGCTGCCTCAGTGGGCGACCATCTCTGTGTTTGTGTGTTAAATCAGTGTCGTGTGGCGACGGGGATGTCAACACAGAGAAGTGCATTTTTCAGACCTCAGGAGACATAGTTAACTCACAGTTTTATCATCAACATGTTAACTTTATTTTGAATTTGAAATACAATGAAGAGATGATTCGAGAAGCTATATAAGTTATCAGTGACAACAGACCTAGACACTCCATTGAGAACAAAAGAACAAACACATTGTGAACATGGGACACTCCTCCTCTTCCTCCTCCTCCTCCTCCTCCTCACTGTAACACATAAGGTCTAAACCATTTTCAGTTAAAGGACTGACATCAGCTCATGTCTAGAGAATATACACAGGTGTTTCAGCACCGAAATTCAGAAGTCTTTAGGGAAAGTAAGAGGAAAATCATAATTTATTATGAGTTTCTTTTTTCTCATCAGGATTATCATGAAACACTCTTTAAGAAAAAAAAAAACAACAACAGAAAAAGGAGAGTGTTTGTGGAGGCTGGACAGGGATTTGAGCGATGTAATTCGATGGCGTTCAGATTGGAGACGTTGTGTCATGACTGATTGTTTCTCAAGCTGACACGTGATCATTTTTTAAAATTTTCTTTTTTAAAAAAAGGTACTGAGAGGTGCTGATTTTCTTGAGTGTGTCTCATGACAAATGTACAGTAAATTCCAAGAAATATTACCTCTGTTACAAAGATTACAGTACTATTGACAGCAAAAATCTTCATTTTTGAAAGTGAAATGTCTGATAATTATGTTTTTCAAAATCATCATCTGGGCTTGAGTGAGTCAACCCTAGTATTTGTTCAGCACAATATAGGATTTATTAAATATCATAATTCCAGGACAAACATTTACATGCCTGCATGCTTTCTCACCAAAATGGCAGCTATAGGAAAGAATGATGGCTCAGAAATAGAACAAAACAAAACTGTAGGTTTATATAAATGGTGGTATTGTTTGCCTAATAGCTCTACTGCATACACAATACCTCTTAACGTTATATACACATACCTTATCAATCCACTCGGGTTCGATAGAGTGAGTTTTTCTATCATTATCATCAGATCTTGTATATACAACAATGGTAAAAAGGAAACTTGATTGTATTGTCATCTAATTTAGAAAACATTAAAATCAAACATCAGTCTTCTTTTGATGAACACATGGATAGATTCACATTTGTTTTTTGTTTTTTTTTGTGTTTTTTTTTCTTCTTCACAAGGTTCATCACCACGTGTCATTTTTAGCTTCTCAAAATTCAATTTGAAATACAAAACAAAACTTCAGTCGAATTTCGTTTTCGAAGCTTTCTCGCTGGCTGAGATACAGTATAAAAATCTTCAGTGCTGTGAATTTATGAGTTATTACCAACAGTGTACCATGGGTACATTTTTACTGTGCTCAATATATATGTTTATCCTTCACATTGGCCAACCCGTTAATGTGAAAACCTGCTTTATCAAACTATTTCATGTTGGCCTCTGTGATGAAAAAAAGACTTCTTATTCTACATTCAGACACCACCTCCTCCAGCATTTGGGTGAACACAGCATTTCCATTGAACTCTTTACAAGCAGCTTGACTTCTTTCCACTACTAAATCAGCCTGGATAAGGGCTCTTGAGAATCTTCATGGGTTTTCTTTCTTTTCTTTTCTTTCTTTCTCTCTTTCAATCTTTTTTTTTTTATTATTTTCCTTTTTTTTCTCTGAAATTTTTATTTCCTCCAGGTCCTCGCGGCCTTATCAGTACATCACTGTGGTTTTCAGGAACAGTCTTCCATCTGCAACAGAGGACACACAGGAGCCAAGGATTAGCCAACAGCTAACATCCTGCTGACGCAAATGTACTATTCAGGATGTGAGTGTTGATGAAACGTTAACTTTGAAATGTTGCCCTCTAGTCTTTCAATTTCAGCAGCGTTAACTATGGATTCATAAACCGATTTAAGGATAAGATAAAGTTAGCAGCCGTGACAAATATGATTAAATATCACATACAGTAAAATTCTCTCTTATAAGAAATAATCATGTATGAACTACCTCATTGAATATGTTAATTCAAGGTGGTTTTAGCTCTGTTTTTAAGATCACATAGTGCATCAATCAGGACATACAAATATAATTACACTCTTACATGCATATTTTATTACCAACAAAGCACACACTGTTAAAGCAGCTATGATAACCACACTCAAGGCATCGGATCTGTGTGCTGCATGTGTTTAAGACATCCCTACTGATACGCTTGTTTGAACATATTACTGCACTGATGATGTAAAGCGCTCTCAAAGTGACATTTTCCTGCATGGAAATAGTGTTTATTGAAAACAGCAGACATTCCTCTGCTGCGTTATCTCCAGACACCTCCAACCTAACGAGCTTTGTCCATTTCCAGCGAACGCTCTTGTCTGAGTGTTCGCCTGAGCGAGCAAGCGCTGCACCGACGCTGAGCTGGTAAAAGCATCTGTTAGGCACAGCTCAGGAGCATGTTTGACGTTTATTACCTCCACATTTCCTCTGCCGGAGGAACGCCACGGTAATGCCTTTAAGAAGCACACATCTCTGTGGCAGGGCGCCTAAATAATTTAATGTTAAAGAGAAACGCACACAAAGACATTTAGCGGCACAAGTTGTCGGACATGACACAAGCCGCGCAGGACATCAGAGAAGACGCTCGAGTCCTGTTCTTCAGAGACATGGAGGATTCACCTGTTACAGTCTGAGAGCACCTCTGCTCTCTAACACACCGAAGCAGCAGGTTATACTCTGTAATCAAAATACACTTTCCCCTGATTTCTTCTTAATTTAACCTTGTTTTTACTCATTACATTATCAATATTTTATCAATTAGTCCTTTTCTCTCTGTGTTTTTTCTCGTGGAGAGAGTGAATGAGACAACAAAGGCTTGTTATGCATGTGTGTGTACAATACTGTGTGTGTGGGTGTGTGTGTGTTGGGGAGGTGGGGGTGTACAAACACACAGGCTAATTACCCAGCACTGCCGTAGGTCTCAAAGGCATTGCACTCTGGCTGCCTCTATTCAAGCAACAACTACTGAGTTCTGTGTAAAAGTCATTACAGCATGAATGCAGCGCTATAAGAGAAGAGAAAGCAAAGGACAGAGAGAGAGAGAGAGAGAGAGAGAGAGGGAAGGAGGGAGGGAGGGAGAGGGAGAAGAGGGGGGAGGAGGAGGAGGGAGGGCTGGTGGCTGGAGAGCAGGTAAGAGTGCGGGCTGGGATACACAACTTGATACACGTGTGTGTGTGTGTGTGTGTGTATGTATGTATGTGTGCGCGTCTTTCATAACAAGAGCAGATGAAACATCACACGCTCGGAGCAGCCGGAGCAGTTTATAGGGGTGTTAATGAAAAACCAAGACGATCTGATTGTTTGACGGATGGCGACACTTCATACATTGTCAAGAGGATGTTAGAAGTCGCAGCATTTTTACTTCTAATAGATACAATTATCATGAAAGACGGGGAGCGAGTGAGCGGAGGCTTGATTGAGCTCGATCTCGCCGCTTCAAATCCATTTCCATTTCAGCACAAATGTTGAAACATCTGCTTTAAACACACCAATAGAATAACTGGTGACGTCTTGACACGCGGTTTTATGAAAGACTGTCTCATTAAAATATGTTAAAACTTTAGTATTTTTATATTCAAATCAAGATGAAAAGTTCATTAAAGAGAATAAATATTTCATTAGATGCTAAATAAAACAAAGGGAATTTTTGGCTTCTCTCAGCATAAAATTCCTTTGAAAGATTAATTAATACATGTAAATTATGCAAATTATGCCCATGCAAATATTTTATGAAGACAATTAAGGGATCCATTAATTACAGTCTTTTTTGCTTCAGTGACATTCATTCATTTAATTTTAATTTCACTTTAACTGTTTTGATGTTTAATCTTGCAACAAAGAACTTTATCTCTGTGCACAGGGTCGTGTAAACTTGCCGAACACATCGAGTGGGAAGCGGCAGGGAACCAGAGGAGATACTGGGGGAAGATATTCGCATGTGCACCGTTGCCAGGCAGTACTGGCGAGGTACAGTCCCAGTAGCTCGCCTGCCTGTGAAAAGAGCCACGTTCCCTCTTGGACCCGATTCAAAACACTGTAAAAGCAATTAATAAACACAGACTGTGTTAATATCGCAGAATTAGAGAAGTGTGACAAAAGACAAATAGAAATAATTAGTTCTCTAAAATTATGCCCTCATTATTTTTTCCCCCCTCTCTCTCACTCTCTCTCTCCATTCGCCTCCCTGAGTTTGGAGTTGAGAATATACCCACACATTTCTCTCGGCTTTCATGCGAGTGATAGGCTTGTTTTTTCCCCCTTCTGCTTGTGTAATTTATCAACATCATTTTTTGCCATTTGAGGTTAATTATACAGCTAGGCTTGCAGAGTAGAGCAGAGGAGACATGGGTGGCAGACAAATGCTTCTCTAATTGAACAAAAACACAAAGTGCAGCCTGTTATTCAGTTTCCTACTTCATTCTGCTCTTCAAGGCGACGATCAGAGTGACTGAGACGCCTCAAAAATGATTCCAAGACGGGATCAGATTGGGAAAGAAATGAATAAAAAAAATTGTTTCTGCGCTGTTTCAACCTAAGCTAGTATAGTATACATGTAAGCGGGTCAGTGGCTGCTGTTATTGTAAGCGTAAAAGCTGTAATATGTTTAATTTGATACAAGTACACTACAAAAGAGCCTGATCGTCGTATAAAGTGTAAAATATTAGAAATTGAAGTGGCTAAATATACTAATCTGGTATGAAATAGGAGGCTATAATTATGCCTTATCTGGGAGTTATCTTTGTATTTAAATGATGACATATGGATTTCCTTTTTTTGGACATCAAACTGTTTCAGATCCCCGCAGTGACTGAATGACATTTAATTAAGGAGGAGTCATCATTTCACTTAGTACATTTTCTTTCTTTTTTGCCCTTTCACAAAATATCAGTTCAAGTAGACTAATCAAACATTAAAGAATTAAAAGGGACCCAACTTATTCTTGCATACAAAGATGAATATTTCCCCACTTTTCACAGCAAATTACATGGAGCATTTTCCCAGATAAATTGGGACCTCTCCCACTGATAAGGGCGGTTCTGAGCAGACGCAGCTGAGGCGTATTAAAGGAAGACGTTTCGAGTAATAATGAGGATATTCAACCTCTGCAAGGTGTCTTGTATCTGGGTAAACACAGATAGCAGACAGTCTACAGAGGTTATCACGAGAGCGCCCTTCCCCAAACACATACTGCACCCCCAAGGCTAACAAACAAACAAACCATTAAAAATGTACAAGGCTTATTCATAAAATGGATTGATTTGCCCCGTTTATTACTATCAAAGGGGGGATTCCACTGCTTTTTGTGGTTTTATGACTCATTAATGCTTCCTGAGCTGTAAACAAACCACTTCTTTTATTCTTTCTTTATATCCTTATAGCTTAGTTGTTGTACTCTTTTACTCACTGCATTTTTTTGTTTTTCCATTTAAAAAATATCTGTTTCCTAAAGGGATCACTGCCACTAAAAGTCAAGTAAAAGAACAATATTATTTCTACAGAAAACCAATGATCTTGACCCAGTGCTGTGGCCCAGATGGTGAGCTGTATGCCTGAACAGCAGGCACAGAAACACTAATGTTCATAAACTGGAGCTGAGAGTGTGTGTGTGTGTGTGCGTGTGTGTGTGAGGGAGAGCGAGAAGGGGGTGAGGAAGGGAGGGAGGAGGGTGAGCACAGAGAAAGAGAGCAAGAGTGAGAGCCAGAGAAAGAGAGAGAGATTTATTGTCTCATCTGAGCCCCTGTACCTTGTATTGTCCTTTCAGCATCTGTTCTTCCACTGCTGCGGTCACTCTCCATCTCAGGGGTCAGAGAGTCTGAGAGAAGAGAGGGATCACCGCCGTTAAACATCCCTGACACCCACCTATCACAATGCCACTTTCACAGCATCGTTCATTCAAAACAAGAGGCTTAGCCTTCGAGCTATGTCTCCTCCGCATGTGTATGTTAACAGGAACTGTGCGATTATGATCAGTGGTGAATAACAAGATCCTTCAATCCTTTTGTGTTACTCTTTGGAATAAGTGTCTGTTAAAAAGCCTTGCATTCAATTGTTTGCTGAAGTATAAGTACAAATGTGCTAATGGCAAAAAGTGTCAAAGGTAAAAACAGAACAGGTTTTTGAATATTCATAGTATTTTGATTCTGTATCTGGTCCAGTGACTCTATACAGCTCTGTAAACAGCTTATGAGAGACTTCAACAATCAGATGATTGTTTTCTATGGAAATCCTGAGCTTTGCAAACAAGTAACTTCAAAAACAATATTTACCGTAGTTTCAGAGCTTCTTTCTTAGTTATTTTATACCTTTACCTTTATTTCAATGCCCTGCAAATACATTAACTGTACTCTGCACATGACGTTCTGATGTTTTGCAAGGAACACTACACACTCTGCACATTAGATCTGAAACAATCATGCAATGAATCAATTAGTAGATTAGAATTCATATTAATTAAATGCCAACAATTTTGATGACTACTGAATTGTTTTCATAAAAATATGCCAATCATCTTTCATCATTCAAATATGAAGTTCTCGAATTTGCAGCTTTTCTTCACAGTATTTTCTTCAGGTTTTGGCCTGTTGGTGTGAAAAATTAGCTTTTTTCTTTTTAATCTACTAGTTATAGACATTGCGATCATTGAAACAAACAACCACATAAATGGATGATGAAGCGATACGAATACAGAGTAATTGTAAGTTGTAGCCTCTGAGCACAGGGTGAGAAAATTCACAGGACATAATGAGAACAGAAAGCAAATGCATATTTCAGCAGGGGGGGAAAGTTCAAATGAGATATACATCACTCATTGCTGCTGTAAATGTAAATGATTTGAGCTCTTTCATCAGCACTTTTTATAGATTAATTCTGTCTCTAGGGGTAAACTCATCTGAGCTCTTTCAATATTTCCTTCAGGTAAAATTTCCCTCCTAGAAAAAAAACTGTTGACTCTGTTTTGCCTCGGTTTTCCTCACTTGTCCCACTAAAACTCACCCCGTGTCTGAAAGGCTTTAAAGGGAAATGTAATAGTGTCTCACTGTGCAGCATCTGACCGTTGAGTGAACGCATGCTGTCAGAGGGCGAGGGCTGCTTCAGAGTCTGCTCGGCCTGCTCTCTCCTCTTGGATTCGTACTCCAGGGCTTCTTGGAGTTTCCTCTTGGCCTTCTTCTCCTTCTTGAGACGCTTCTGAATGATCGCTGAGCAGGGGAAAGACCACAGTTAACAATGTATGAGCTCTGGGGCGAATTAGCCGTGACTTATTTTTGACTGGAATCTGATTATTGTAGACATCACACTCTGGCAGGAAAGGATGATAATCACCTCATTTAAAAAAAATAGCATACTGTTACAAACCAATTAAAGCTAAATATTTTATAATATATAAAGATCTTCCCTATAAAAGAAAATCTTATTGCGGCTGAGCAAACTGCTAGGGGGAATTAAAACAAATTGAAAAATTTATTGGGATATTTTTCATGAATTTCTCTCATTAAACATAAACGGCACAGTTAGCGTATGAAGCTGATGCATTTAACATGAGACGGAGAGTGAATTTCTCTAAGTTAATATGTATTTCCAATTATGATAACTGACTATTAGCAAGAGAACGGGTGCTAAGCAGATTACTGCGTGTGTGTAAGCAAAGGAATACACAGCGACTTGTGTCTGTGTTTTCAATCGGGAACATCCAAACATGCAGAAACATGCACGTGCGTGCTTG
This sequence comes from Trachurus japonicus, assembly GCF_045865225.1. Classification (NCBI taxonomy): domain Eukaryota; kingdom Metazoa; phylum Chordata; class Actinopteri; order Carangiformes; family Carangidae; genus Trachurus; species Trachurus japonicus. Next base: position 21,960,279 of record NC_140927.1, read on the forward strand.
CATTTAGGAACGATCGAGTTTGAAATGCTGCGAAAATACACATATTTACAACATGCCTCCGCTGAGTCTTACACACACACACACACACACACACACACACACACACACACAGAGACACACACACACGGCTGGCAGGGAGGATTCGGTGCCAGGTAGTCATCAGGCAGTACCTCTGTTCTTCTGCTCCATGGCGAGCTGCTTCTCCAGAGTCTCCCTGAGCTCCCTCTCTCTGAACAGCTCCATCTTCAGCTCCGTCTTCTCCAGCTGCACCTGCTTCTCCTGAGCCCGTGCGTTGTCAATTGCCACTTTGAGCAGGCCCTGCGCACACACATACACATACACACACACGCACGTATGAATATATAGACGAAGAGATATAGAGGAAAATGTGGGTGTGGGGAGCAGAGAAAGGGAGAGTGATGTGGGCTATTTAAGGGGCCTCGAGAAGAAGTGACAGCAAACCACAGTGAAAGTATGTCACAGCACTTCTTTGTACTGCCCACAGTAGTGAAGCAGAGCAGGAGGCTAAAAGCTGACTGCTGCTACTTGGCTCTTTTCAGGTGTACAACCACCTTCGCCGGTCCTTTTATCAGTGAAGATGTCATTACGTGTTAGCCGCTCCGCAGCTCGCACAACTTCAAGTGACATGAAAAAAGATCAACCAGAGTGTTTGTAACAATCTTTTTAAAAAAATATATAATGAATAGTAATGATAGTTAATAAAGAGAGAGAGAGAGAGAGAGAGAGATAGAGAGAGAGAGAGCTGGATATGTCTGACCCCTTTTGGTCAAAGCTGTGAAATACAAGTGGAGATGGGATGAACGTGCTGTCGCTGTGGGAACTGAACCTACAATAAGTTTGATAGAAACAGGAAACAAAATCAGCTCCTTCAAATTAAAACCAGAGATGAAGTAGCTTGTGAACAGACAGAGCTCCTAAAACGAGTTTTAAAAAAAGAAAAAAAGAAAAAAGGTTTATACAGTATGGGTTCTTCACACTCCTCCCTTTTATCCCTTCGTGTTGTTATATTCTTTTCACACTGCTCTCTGTCAACTCCACAGCTGACAACTGTAACTGGATTGGTATAAAAACACAATATCAGTCTCTGTGGCACATTTTCAAGCTCCTCGCAGCGCACAGCAGGAATGAATAATATGAATGACAAGTATCTCATCATGTATCAATTACATTACTGCCATTCCAAATACACTCCTGACAGCTCTAAACTGAGAGACGCGTCGTTCTCGCGTGTGAGCTGTACAGTGCTGTGGCCATTTTCATCACAATTATTCCCCATCCACACGCAATTATATCAAATGCACTGGGCTATATCTTACTAATTGTTGATTCTTCTGACCCCAATTTATTCTAAGTTGCTTTATCTTAATTTTCTGCTTGGTTTCATTTTGTTGATTTGTATATAAATATTCAACAAGAAGATCATTATCAAAAATGACTTAGTGGAGTGGTGGGAGCCTGCGACGGGGTTTACTTGTGGCTTTTCTAATTACCACGCCGAGCCAAAGGAGAAGCAGGACTCTGATGCCAACGGTACAAGTGCAATGAGAAGGGCAGCAGTGTACACACATCATTACACTGGGACAGAAGGCGAATACATTCATCTTTCTGACTGAGGGTGTTTGGGATGAAGCCTTAATGGCAGGCTGAGTAGATAGCTATTGTTAAGGTATGCAGATTTACAAAGTGAGTGTATCTGTTTAGTGTCTCATAAGGAGGATGTGGATGGTGGCCACTTTTCTAGCTAAGGTTAAAGCAACATGAGAAAAAAAATCAATACATCTAGAATAGAGGAAATATAATGATTTCTTTTCAAATCATGAATCCCTCACTCAACCAGCTGTAAATACACATTTTCCCCCCTCTTTGGCGACATATAGGTTCTCTCCAGGGTTTTTTTTGTACTGATTCAATAACGATAGTAGACAATGGTGTGGTTAAGTTTATACAACTAAAACTAGTGGCCCAAGCTTGATAGGATTATTAAGGTAAGATTGCTAACTATTACTAGAGCTTTCAACCAATTGTCACAGTCTTTCTGCAGTGGATGGAGGTTGAACAGCGGTTGAACACTCTGGGAAAAGCTAAGTGGTCCTTGAGTGAACATATCTTCTAAAAGTACCTTCGTAATGAACTTGCATGGTCTATTTTGGGAATGTTTGATCACCCAAGTGATTATCCAATTAATTACATTACATTTACACAATTACGTGTAAATGTCTTACTGTTAAATAGCACATTTACATGAGGTTGAAACTACAGTGTAAAGACAAGCCAGGTGCCCCCATCCACAACTCCTGCCTGCACCGATGCATCAAAAGGCAGGCACAAACTTTTATTTACAAAAATAAACAGCCGTTTTTGTTCCTATTCTCTTTGTTTGTACATCATTGTGAATCTTGAATCCAATTGGGTGTGTTATTGGGATTTTTACATTTTTATAAGAAACAAATATAATTTTGATAACCTCACAACCTCAGAACAGATTAAGCTCTGTGGACCGCCTGAGATCACTGGCACCCCTCTACAGCGGGGCCCGAACCCCAGGTTGCGAACCAACGGTCCATAGGGTGATGAAGTTACTGCTCCTCTCTGTGTGATTTGAGAAAAGTTGTGTCAAAATGTGTTCACTTTGGCTCACTGGATTCAGGACAAGTCTCAGGTCTGTGGACAATACCTGTATGTTGGTGAGGAGAGTCTCTATTGACGACAAGCCGTCTGGGAAGAGAAATGGTGAGGGGAAGCCAGGGGGTAGAGCCTGTCCGGCCAGCGACAACCTCTCGTAGCTGTCTCTTGCTGTCGGGGTGCACAGTAGGTTGTCGTCTGCAAAAAAACAAACAAACCAAGAGGTAGCATTGACAATTGAATAAGCATTCATAAAAACTACTATTTGTGCAACGGGGAAAGAGACTAAGTAGCAAAATATGAGAGCAGGTGTTGGCCTTCCTGACACATATTATTGACCCCTACTGGAATTGACAGAGCAACAAACAACTGGGTATGTATTGATCTCCAGCAGCCAATCCCAGCTCTCCCCTCTTCCTCTCAGAAATATAGTAGACCAGCTCTTTGGAGATTCCTTTGTATTGCCTTTTCTCTAGGCCTAAGTGTGGGGTTAAACAATATCAACCAGGACATAAATCCAGCTTCCCCCATTTAAGAGATGTCATGTGGGCTCCGAAAATCAGAAGCAGGCCTGCAGTTCGACCCCAGAGGCTCGGGCTTCCTTTGTGTACGCACGCACGGGTGCCTGTCAAACCTAAGATGACATCATACTCCATTCATCACCGGCAGAGGGGTAGGGCCCTGCCATCTGCTGTCCAGCCTCTTCACCAGGCCTCAGAGGAGGAAAGAAGAGCAGGAGAGGGAGGGAGAGAAAGCAGGAGGCAGACCGGCAGACACAGATACAGCCTGGTCAAACTAAAACAGTATGTCCGACACTGCCGTTTGTTGCCCCATCACATCTGACACATGTTTTTGTCCGGTGAGCTTTAATCGCGCCAACAATTTGTAAGTGCTACCATCTTGCAGGGAGACAGTTTATTAAACACATCCAGTCTAAAAAGGTCGCCACAGGAAGCCTGCACCATCAGCTGTTTAATTGTTAATTTAATGAAAAGGGGGAAAAGTTTTATTTGTAATGTGGAACCCTGGCTGTGTTGTGCACAGCACCTCTCTGCTCTCATCCAGTATTCATATCTGTTTATGTGGCAGGCTGAATCTTGTACAAACAGCGAGTGGAGCTGAACAGCCCTGCCTCTCCCTCCCATCAATATTCACCAACGCCAGCCAAGTGCTGGGAACAGCTGGTCTTACATTAATTAGTTTAAAGTATTTATTTCACCCATCCTCAGAGCAGATTGAGCAAAAACATTGGAGATTATTTCAAGCATCTGCAAATGCCCTGGAAACATCTCTGCGCCAAAAGTCGAGTGTTAGGATTCACAGTTTAGGTTTGTAATTTGGAGAACGTGTTTTTTTTTTCTCTCTCTCTCTCTCTGAGCGGGAAGATGGTGAAATATGCACCGCTGGTCCGTGGAGAGAGTAAACAACCTTTCTCCTTTTTCAGATGGAGTTCACTCCTGTTGATTAATTAGAATGGATGGTTGCCTAATGGATTAAAATTTGTTTATAATTTGACTTCATAAAAATAATGAATTGCCTACTTTTAAGAAGCCACTCCTGTGGTAATTTGTTTTGTTTGGTGCAGTCCTGTCTGCATTTTGAGGTGGGCGTCTGGGTGGAGATATAAAACGCACTCTCCTTATACAGTGGCATAACATGAAAGTCCCATTTTATCTCAATAAAATAACTAATCAAAGATCAAAAGCATTACAGTTGGCTCCAGCTCAGTTTGATATAGATGTATTGCATGCATTATATGCATGCATCACCCACCTCCAATAAAATCACCATAACAACTAGAGACGTTAGTAGACCTCGGGGAAAGGTCTGCTGTTGTAGCTTTGTAATTGATTTGTACTGTAGGCACTTTGTCCCTTATTTAGTGTTGGCATTAATCATAAATCATTGCTTTAACAAACTGCGGCTTCCCACTCAGCAGGCCTTCCCTCCAACACAATGTTGGATCACACAGAATATTTGATGGCTTTGTTGCAGGGGAAACAACCTGTCATGCTCTGGGAAAAGCAAACAGCGTGTTTTGTTCGACAGACTCCAACTACCGTACAACACCTCTTGTCAGATAACATTTCCACCAGGAGGTATGCATAAGTAGCGGCATTTTCAAAAAAAAAAAAGGAAAGGGAAAAGAGAAAAAACGAACGAAACGGAAGCTAATAAGTGACTAATTCAATCAATATAATCAAAACTGGCTTAATGAAACTCAAATGTAAATCCAAGCAAGCATAATCAAGATCTGTAGTTTCTGTGCTTCTAATGTTATCACCCCGCCAAACTCCCCCTCCCCTTCCTCCCCCTCTTTTTCCCGGTGCCTGGCTGCAAATGCTGGCATGTGTTTGCATGTTTATTTCTCACCATCGCTCCAGAATCATTGACTTCAACTTAATTACAGCGACAGGCGTTGGAGTGATGGGGGCCGGTGGAATGAAGTACTCTGTTTCCAGGTGATATTTCTCCACTAGCAAGGCTGCCAACAGCAGCTGTGACAGCCTCTTGTGCTTACCGTACGGTAAAGGTACAGTTAAGGCCCCGGCTATGAAATACTGTGTGGAAAAACACTCGCAGGTCACCCCTGTCACAAATAACATTTCATGCACAACTGTTTCGGCGGATAATAGGAGCCACAAATAAAAATGGGACGCTGTAAATACAATGCATTCTGAATGAAATGCCATAATTTAAAACAACGCCCCCCTCCTCTCTCCGTCCTCCTCCTCCACCTTGCTCTCAATAGCTGCAGAGGGAGTCCTTGACAGTGTGCTAGCAATGATGAATCACCTATCCAGTTAATTTTCTCACTCCTCATGTGTTGTGCTGCTAAAACAGGGGCCCAGGAATTGACTTGACAAACTATGAATGTAAAAAATATCACTTGGAGGGATCTGGGCTTATCTCCAATTTACATGTTATTAGATTTGTGTTGCAAGCGGCACTTGGACCTAGCAAAGCTGAGGCAAAAAAAGATGGGGCACATGATAACCGGAGATAAAACATGTCTAAAACCCACTTGAAAGCCTTTGAAATATTTGATGGAAAGTTGCAGGGAGTGGGGAGAAGCAGAGAGGAAACTGGCCTGATTTAAAATGTGACAGACACACATTGCAATCTGTGGTAAATCTAGAAGAAACCTTGGGAAATTTAGCTGCAATCTCTGGATAAATAGCTGTAATTGACCTTGGGAGTTGAAAATGTGCCATATGTTTCTGGTTCCTGTGTTTGAAACTGGGTCCCTCAGGACATTTCAGCAGAGTCCTCACATGAAGGCAGCATGCGAGCAGGAGCAGACGAAGATACAGAAAGACACACAAAAAAGAGAGGGGGAGAGAGAGAAAGAAAGAGAAGGAGGATGAGAAGGATGCCAGGTTTGAGAGATAGATGGTTGAGGACAGAAGATGGATGGACAGATAGGTGAGGCAGAGTTGGAGGAAGAGGAGGCTGGAATAGAATGGGTGTGTAGAGAATGAAAGACTGACAGAGAGGAAAAGAGATAGGAGAGAGAGAGAGAGAGGGGGGAGAGAGAGGCAGTGCAGAGGTACATTTGGCCGGCCAGTCAGTGTGATATATTGACAGGTGAAGCCTTTGTCCTTGCAAACTGGTGTTCCTCCCAGCAGGAGAACTGAATGCTAAACCTGGAGGTTGTCAGCACAGCCAACACAAAGCAAGGCACTGCTTTTCACTGCACAATTACATTTGATTTGACCTGCCAGGGCTGCGGAGAAACCAGCCTCCTTCAAATGGAGTACTTATGACCTCTCGGACAGCCATTAGCAGCCAACACAGCATTATTCCACCTGCACTTAAAGCGCTGGATTTGGAAAATCTTGTCAAGGGAAATATCTGTCTTCTGGTACAAATGCAGCGATGCAGAGCTGGGCAAAAAAAAAAGTAGTTGCATGCAATTTGAGCACTTTAAAAAAACATGAGCCCGGCTTATCTTGCAAATGATGTCTGCACTCTGAGGGGTCTTTCGGGCAAAATAAATTCAGCTTTAACTGCCTGATAGTTTTAAACAGGTACTACAGTGAACAGGTACTGTAGGCTATAATGTTGTTTTTTTAAAATGTGATCCCAGCACAGTTTTGAAAGCATTTTCACATGTTAACAAAGAGATGAGAGAGATGACAGATGGAGAAATTGTACATGTTGGTATGTAATTTAAAAACTGACTTTGCAGGCATTGCACACAGTTTCCTTTAAGGGAAAAAGCTGCAGGACACACTGTGAGAATGTGTGTGATGATCCATACAAGACAAATTCCTTAAGAGTGACTATCACTTGCATATGTTGCACATATGTGTGTGTGTAATGTACTGTATACACTGCGAAGCAAGGGAAAACACCCGCACGCACGCATGCAGACATATGCAAACAAAAAAAGAAAAGAAAAAGAAAAGAAACCCTTCAAACGCAAACACACCCATTACACACATGCATGGCACACACACTAATGTGCCCTCATCACATTTAAGCTAATTTCCTTTTCATCACGGAGAGAGGAAAATGAGTGTTTGCCCCATCCCTGCTGGGGGACAAAGTCAAGAGCCCCGGTTGGTTTGGGCTAGATTAACAGGTAACATTTGGCTCCCACTCTCTTATCACAGCATGAAAATCAAACCGCGTGTTTTCCTCTATCGCTCTCTCTTTCTCCCCTCCCTAATGTTCCCTTCACTTAGAGATGAAATCGCTTGCTGCACAAACCCATTTGGAGAGAGGAGAGAAGGTGAGCGGGATAATCAGGCTGGCCACTGGGCCGTGTTTCCTAAATGCTCTCCAAAACATTACTGTGCACAGGCATAAAATTAGCGCCGGGACCTTAAAATGTTGACATTTAGCATGACTTTTTGGAGAGTGACACCCTCATATTTTCTTGTAGGATATCATTAAATTTCAACTGCCCTATGGCTGTGCCTTTCCATTAATAACCAATTCAGTGTGTCACTTCCCTCTCTCTCTCTCACCCTCTCTCTCTCTTGCCACCTTTTTAAAGTAATGAGTCCATTGCTTTGCCTTAATAAATTGAATCGTATTCTCAAGGCCATATGAAGATAGAGCCACAGATGGACAGGCTGCATGGAGGAAATAACCATAAATCCTTTACTGTCAGAGAGGCGGTCTGAGGTGACAAAAGAAGACAATTGCGATGCTCAATTGGGATCACACTGAGATTACAAAAGACACAGTGAAAGGTTGATTCTCTCTGTTAAAACTGTCTTTTCCTGGCAGGGATAAAGAATTCTTTTTATTGCTTTCATTGCTGAGGAAATGCCTGCTAATGATTAAATGTAAGAAGTTAATCATGCATGAAGATTAAAATCCTGACAAGATGATTGTCCATAATATTCTGCAATGGACATTATGTATAACACTTGCAACAGCAGAGGAAATTATGAACTACAAATTGTGCTTTTGGAGCATAGATTACAATGTTATGAGTGCAAACAGTTAAAATAGATTTCATCATTTGTTGAGCTGTTAGCTGGGGAAAATGGAGAAAGAACAGACAGAGAGAGAGGGAGAGAGAGAGAGAGAGAAAGAGAAATGGAAACAGAGAGAGCAAGAGGCAGGGGAGTAGAATCCGTGTTGACTTCCATTCAGGAGGAAGATATCTTGTCTTTTTATGCGGCCCATGTCATATTTATTGCATAAAGGTCAGAGTGTTCATTTGTTCAAAGTCAGCGTTTTCCCTCTCTCCTCTCCTCCATGTAATAAATGCAGGGGCTATGTCATTATCGGACCTCTGAGGATTACAGGCTTGGCTGACTGTGATGACTGCATAAAAGCACACAGGACTTTTGTTTCTGCCAGCGCACACCTTCAAATGAGCTCTTAAAGCGAACAGTGGTGGAGACAAAATGGCATTTTGTAGAGAGACGATCACAGTGAGAGTGGTCGAAAACTAGAGCACGGCCAGATTTCTTTTTAGAGGTGACAGATCACAGGGCTAAATCCATGACCGTAGTTTTTTAGATAAACCAGGAGGTTAAAGCTCAGGTTAGAGGGTTAAATAGTAAATAAATAAAAAAAAAACAAGAAACTTGTGGCTCTCAAGAGGAAACGACAGCCAGGCAGACATGAATGGGTTTCTGTAATTCACCTATTGACTATGAGCCTGAACTGTCAAGAAGATAACACTTGGAGAAGGACATTACAGCCAGGCACTTTGAAGGTGTTTAGTTTGTCTTTGCATATTGACTTCCGTTGACCAGGTCCATCTATTGACAGAAGAATCCCAGAGATTAAATTGGTCTCAAGTATTGATTGAGTATTTTGCCTGAATCATTCCCATTTCAGAAGGGGATCATTTGTACTGTATACCCCACTAATCTCTCTGACCCACTAATCATCAAGCCATTTATTTCTCACTCTTTGTTTAGTTCTCCTTTGTTTAGCATTTATTAATTCATTAGAGAAACTTCTCATGCAGCTTAACTTAGACAGTGACTGGGGAGTCCTGTTTCCACCCGATAGCAATGTGCATTCCAGTAAAATATGCCACCGAATATGCACCCAACATCACAATACACACGCCAATTACATATTGATAATTAAGCATTCAAACAAACAAACAGAGAGGAAATCCCCCCGTAATCACCAGGTTTTAATGGAACAAGTATTAGCTTGGTGTGGTTGGCCAGATAGCCTGCTGTTAGATCAGAGCGTCGCTGGGTTTGAGAGAGAAGGGGTTGGGGGGGCGGGAGGGGGTGGAGGTGGGGGTACGGGGAGACACATTGGTGTCATTGCCTGGCATTGCAATCCTACAGGGAGAGGCTCCGCTGTTCTGTTACTGCTGAACGAGCGTTGACGATGGCTGGCGCTAATCCAGGCTGGATATACTGAGCTGCTTTTAAACGAAGATGAAAGAACAAAAGAGGAAATGGGAAATGTAAACTTTAAAAGGCCTGGCTTAGGAGCACTTGCTCCATGGCTGCCTGGTGTAGAAGCTCAAAAAATGGATGCAAATCCATTAGCAGTCCTGGTTTCACAGTTATAAAAATACTTAAGGGGTTTTAATAGGAGCGACGTGTAAAACGTGTGGAAATCTGTTTTGATAACATTATTCATAACACTGGCTTTGCGCTGTGTGAATTAATAACACTTCATTTACAGACGGAAGAAAGCTGGCATGGTATTTCCAGTTAAAGAGATTAATTTTTAAACACCTAATTGACAAGCTGGGGTTAGGCAGGATAAGCAACAGACTATAAGGCTGCAGCTGCAAAGTCAAGGTGACTGGAATACTCAGAGAAAGGCTTTCAAAAAGCAGAATAGAGAGCAGAGAGGGAGGGAGTGAAGAGAATTAGTCCTCAAGCACTTTTCCCTCCGCCCCCTATTCTTCCTCTCTTTATTAGGAATGATTTACTTTCTCAGTGAAAGGATATAAAAGCTCAAGTATAGCAGCGTAATTATCGCAGAGTGAAAATTTAAAGGTTTGACTCACAATGTCCTCAAGTCAGCGAGCAGACTGCCAGACGATAAGAGTGACTGTGTTCAACACTCGGCATCCAATTGGTTGTGTTTTATGGGCTTTGCCAAGGAAGAGCACACAAACAACACTCGGCTCTGCAAGTCTGTAAACATGATGGACTGTGGCAAACTACCAGGGCTGGTGTTTACCTTGGCAGAGTCTGGCCCTGGCATGTCGGTAGCATCACTTAATTACTGTTTACATGTAAATATTAAATTATACAAACAACCGCACAGAATGTCTCCAAAAGTACAGAAATACGCACTCAGGGTCAACCTTATCTGTCTGCAACAGTTGCCACTGCGAAGATACGAATTGTTTTGAATCGCAAATTTTCTGCATTGTACATAATCTTCATAATTGTTTAATGCTGTTGTCCAAGGGCATTCGGGTAAATATGCTCCCGTAATCTGCATAATAGCAGATGCTCAGATATGTAAAGCACACCTTGTGTTCTCAGGGAGAGAAAACAAGAAAGAGGGGGAAAAAAAAGAAGGTTATTGTTCAAAACAGTTTTATCAGGAGTAAGGACTGTGATCATTAATGTCTCCAGTCAAGACCAATAGATGATTGCTTTGATTACAGACCTGTTTCCTGACAGTCCAGAGCAGCATATATAGTCGAGCACTGGTGCCTACTGTGCATCTCTGGTATGGCTGAGTAAAGCACTTGTTCATTTGCAGTGAAGGGTAACATGAAACAGGCCTCAGCCTTCTGATGGACAGGGAGATTTCACCTTCGCCAGTGAATGATAATGCATTATTAAATTTGCCTCTCTGCTCACTAGATACACTTAGCTGACCACAGCATATTTATCTCCCCATCCGAGGCTCACGTCTTGGCAGGAGAAAGCATTCTGTCACTTTTGAGGCATTTCAAAGATTAAAAAGAACCTCTCTCTTTTCAACGTCCCTAAAAGCATCCCCCCTTTTCAGTGAAATGTGATTAGCAGGAGATGGTGTCACGCAATGGAACATTCATGAGGGGGAGAACAAATATCCAAATGAACTCCCATGTCCTCGAGGAATAGCCCCTCTCTGCACCATCAGCAATCTCGCTCACATGGGCTGGGGGAAATTTGATTGATCCTCTATTGAATTATTTTTTTGCACTCTTTCATTTCAACAGGACGCACTGACAAGTTGTTTGATCATAAAGCATTATTGTCTGCCAAGTCACATTTCAGGGTTGTGATGGCTAATGATCTTGCCTCCTGACTTAGGGAAAGTCAGGTAGTCAGCATGTGTTTGAAGCTTGCAACGCCAAGGACATCGAGAGAGGACTGAACAAAACACTATGCATTAAAGTCAGAAAGATGAAGAGAAGGAGCTTACACGGAACATATCGAACTTTTAATGATACTGTACGCAGATACCATCAATGTCAGTGAAATATTTACGGCGCAAAAAGAAAAAGAAAAAAAAAGAGCACAGAACTGACGCAGGAAACTTTTACCTGACCCAAAGTCCCTCAACTTCCTTTTTATCATTGCAAATGCTTATGCACAGAAGGAACAGAACAAAGACAACAAAGGCTAAAAATCACTTTTTTGTCTTTTTCATCTTTTTTTCAAACTGTACCCCCCCCTCTCTCTCCTCTCTACATGAGCCCAACAGTGTCCACAGGCCCTCGCCCCAAAGCAGCTGCATGGTAATCGACTATGACACCGGTATACCTGCTCAGCCTCCTCATTCGGTTTGCAAACTGGTACTGCAGACGATGCACAGTGCACCACCAGCCCCCCAAGCCGTCAGCCCCATCAGCTGGACATCTGAGCAGCATCCTGACAAAGAAAAGGCGTGGCAAGGCGGCGGCTTTTGTCCATTGTGGTCACACCGGTGCTCTGCGCATCTGCGATTGCTCGCTTGATAGCAGGTATGAAAGGAAGCACCTCTAGGTGACATAATACACCACAAGCTTCCATTTGTGCTTGGGAGGACATTATGAGTGCATCTCCTGTTGTGTCAACAAGGATATATAACGTTTACCAGGGAAGTGCCAATATCGTATTACCAGTGATTCACCCCGCTTTTAAAATATGGTTTACAGAATCAGTTTACATTCTGTACTGTAGCTGCCCCTGACTGCACTGACAGGCATTTTAAGCTCAGTGCAAAAGAGATGTGGCATGTTTAACTGCAGTGGGAAGGCTGAGGTAAAGTGGTGAAAATTTGTTGTTGGCAAAACGTTTGCAAACTGCCACATGGTATTTAAAGAAACTCTTACACACTTCAACATACATGCATATGGCTTGCGTTTCAAACACCTTTTCCCCACGGAAATAAAATGATGTCAAAGTGTTTGATGTCCAAAGTGAGTTTACAGCCAAAGGCTTCCGTACCTTTCAAATTTCCCCTTGTTTGTCAGCTACCTGCTGTTTCACGAGACAGAGGCTTGTCGGAAGCTATCGCCACAGACTTTCTGTTTGAAGCAATTCAATTAGTCACATGTGAGATAACACTTAGCTTTCTACCAGCCTTTTTTCCCCTCACACATCATCTAATCTTTCCTTTTTTCACAGGCAAAATTTGGACAAAAAATAATCAAGTTCAAACAACACCCCCCCGCCCAAAAAAAACCTCCCACACCAAAATAAAAAATAAAAAAAAGACTACCATCTGGTTACTCTGCACTGGGTGACACAACTTTGGAAACGGTCGTTTTTAGATGACAACAAACAGCCTTTTGTCCTTCATCACCAGAGATGACATGAAAAAGATGAGACATGTTCATAGGATATGAGTGATGTGACATTATAGTGGTTGTCTCTGAGGTGTCTGGCTATTTAAATAGCCTCCATATGAGCCGGGGCACTGCATCCTTTCTCTGCGCCTACTATGTGCTCTCTTCTAAGAGTGCATTGCAAGAGATTAATTTAATGCTCTGCCAGGATCATAAAGATCAAACAAGTGGAGAGATATCATTAAACCATTGGAATGTTATCTCATTTATCTAAACAAACTGATGCGATGAACAAGCCTAATTAAAAAGCTCACCATAAACAAAGCTTCGGATGGTGAGGCCCCCTCCACCTCTCCACCCCCTCCCCCTTTTAACAATGGAACACATTTATTTTATTAATCTAATGCATCATGTATCATATCATTACAGTTCAATATATCTATCATTAATTTTATTCCCTTCACTTAAAGCTTTTATTGGAATTACTTTGGTTATTAGTTGGTTCTAATGTATTGGTTACCTCTGAATCTGGCTGCTACAATCTCTCTTATCTCGCTGCATAAACCTGTGCATGTTATTCAAATTGCCTCATTTATTATGATAGCTTCCTCATGTAAATTGTGCTGACTGCTCGCCCTTGCACAGTCCTCATTAGACTAATGAAAACCTTCAAACGAAAAAACTAAACAACCTGCCAAATAAAGGTCTGGGGTTATTATGAAAATTACAACTGTGGGAGCCGGGAGAAGCTCTCTTCATTAATTCATGCTCAGCAAATTGGTAACTAATTTAGTTGCACTCCTCTGCATTAATGGGTTATTTTATAAAAATGTTTTCCACAGCCTGAGACCTCTGGTGCACACACTGGAGAGCTCGGAATCCTAATCAAGTCCAGTGACATATTAGGAATTGACAATCTCAGAAGATAATACAGTGTGTGTTTGCGAGTTAGATGTGTTGTGGGTCATCTATCCAGAATTGGTGTGGATTGGCTGGTCATTTGCTTTCTCCTCTAATCCTGCGAAGAAATTACAGTCCATTTGTGTTGATTATCCGAGTATGGAGGAGGCACTTCAGTGAAGATGTAAGATCTCTGCTACTGAGGAAACATTCAGTTGATTTACTATGTGGATACTAGGCTGAGCCTTCTTCCTCTCTGTTTGTGCTGCTGTTTGTTTGGCTAAATCTTTTTTTTTTCTCCCCCTACACACAAATGCACTTACACACACACACACACACACACACACACATACTCACACATGTGCATAGACAGTTAGACAGTTTGTGACCCACAAATTCAGCTCATGATCCTGCTAATTATTATTATTCACTGCTTCACACCCTGTGAGTGAAGGTCTAACACTGATCTTCACGTCAGCCTTGCCAACAGGGAACATACAGCCCAATGATTTCCATAGTGGGTTTAATATCATTATCAGCCTCACCCCACCCTGCATCACCCAGTACAGCACATCCCAGCTCTGCTAAAACCAACAGAGAATACTAAAATCTATTATTTGCTTCATTTTGTATTTAATCCGCCACGCTTAGCAGATTTCTATCTGATTCTTTCATTCTCATTTTCCCTTTTCTTTTTTTTTCAAATGACTGGCAAAACTATAATTAAATAAGCCCGGCAATTAATAATAATAAAAAAAAACATTTGCTCTGGACAATGTGACTGAGGTTAACATTTTGTTAACATCTCTTCCCTCCAGAACAGAATAGTGGGGATAGATACGTGCTCATTATAAAATATAACAATACAAGCATTAATTAGGTATAAATGTATATTTGAAAAAACAACTATGATGCAATGCAAAATCTGTGTCAAAATCAGACTATATTAAAACTTAAAATCAGGAGCAGCACTGTCCGATGTTTTGGTAATTACTCTGGAGAACTTTGTAGCAGCATAATCAGCAGCTCCACTTTTTACTGTCCCTTTTCTCCCTTTTCTGTTAATGTGAGAATATTCTGGGACGTCTGTATTTGTTGACTGTAACTGCAGTGAACAGTGTCCTGTTGCAGCAGGGGGTATGGGTGCACAGGAACATAACAATCTGACTACAAAAAACTGCTGAAAGTGATGAGAGAGTTTCAAGAAATACAGGTATGACATGTAGACAATTGTTAAAAAATAGTGTATTTTATCTGTAGTTGTTAACAGAGGGTGTCAAAGTGTCAAATTAAATGTCATCACATGAAAGACATCTACGGAAGGTACATACACCTTGACTCGCCTCACCCAAGCATTTATACACATACACACCACACAACACATGTTGTGTGAACAACTCAGAAGCTTAGTCTTCTACTACACTTTAGTGTATTGTTACAGCCATACAATACAATATAACTGATATACATTAGAAGCAAGAGGAATAAAGGGGAGAACTGATAATCCTGTATGTCTCAAATTGTATTATCAATAGTCATTCAAAAGATTTTCAAAAATGTTTCTTTCGGAGATAAATTACACACGGCATTCAGACTGCTTTCTGATCAATCACTGACTGCTGAAATTAGAGTTATTAGACTTATCTTCTGTTGTTGTTCCTCTATGACTCTATCATTGTGTGTGTGTGTGTGTGTTTTTTTAATGAAACTGGACTCACCTTTGTCAACATGCATCCTCTTTGCTTCATGGCTCATGTCGTGGGCCAGGTCTCCCTCTTTAGGTCCAGGGGGCATGTTGGGGGACAGGCCTAGCAGGGCTTGGTTCATGGACAGGCCATTGTGGTGTGCCGCTGGAGAGAGGATAACGAAAAGGGAGAGACGTTACTTTCTTTACTGTTTTTGATAAGACAAAACAACAACAGTTTGTGGTGAGGTAATGCAGAGACGTACGTATCCTGTCTGAGGAGCTTTCTGTGTGGGCTGGGGAGCTGGATACACTGCTGCTGCGGTGGGACGATGGGTGACTGCCTGGCCTCCTGTTGTCTTCTAAGGAGGGGGCAGGGGAGGGACTGTCTGGCACCCGTTCCTGTAGCCCCAACAGCCACAAAACCCACACACGCACAATAAATATCCAGCCGCAGACTGAAACATTTCACCCACACAGGAGCAGAAGCAATGGTTCCATTTAATCTGTCTTTGCTTTCTTTAAAATTTACCTTTATAACAGAGGTGACCATTCTGGAGGGCAGGCTCTGGCCCTGTGCTGCGGCGGCCATGTTTGCGATGGTGCTGAGGTGGTTCATCTGGCTCATCGCCATGGTGACAGAGGCTGGGGGCAGGCTGACTGGGATCAGGGGGTGTGGCATCATCATGAAGGGGAGTTCCAGACCTGAGACACATGAAGAGGTCGTTGGTTACTCAACGATGCGTATTATGAGTGAGAGATATTCACCAGGGGGAAACTTCTGAGGCTCCGTCTGAAAACTCAGAAAAGCTGCTGCTGTTCAGTCAGTGATCAGTCATTTCCATCAGTGAGATGAGCCTTTAAAACTGGTGTCCAATAACACTAAAGCTTTACACTTCAATCTATCAGGAAAAGAAAATGGAACAATTCAAATTAATTGCTTCTTGGGTATCCTTCCATGTTAACATAATACACATAAATGTTTTACAATATATGTTAATAATAGATTCTTCTGCAATAATAATAAAGAAAGCGGGGATGATAACTATATACACAGTCATTCAAAGACCAAAGTTTACACAGCAGTAAAGTTGCATCAATTATTCTATGATGAATAAAAAGGGCACATTATGGAAATTGTCTTAATATTTACATATAAAAAATATCACTGTACTGTAAAAACAAAGGCAATCTTGAAAAGCCATTATCCAAATGACTAGTTAAACGTGCTAATGACAAACAACTACTGTTAGACCACAGTATGGCAATGACTTAAGGCTAATTATATAGCAGCCCATATACCAGACCATGAGGAAGAGAGTGACGAAGAGAACGAGACCAAAAAAGAGTCACTTTCAGCTCTGCACAATAATGGGATTTTCATTTCTCTCTCCTTTATATGCACACAAATTATTCCATTACAACATCAGAGATATCTTACAAATGTTTTAAATTATTCAATTGCTGTCTGGCAATAGACGCCTAATTGGGGAAAACTGAAGACATTAGTAGTCTGAAAATGTAAAGAATGTCTAATAAAGATACCATAGGGGGTTCGTAGTTAGTCAAAATGTGGCCCTGCCCTGTGCTTCTGAATGGCTTAATGAAAACAAGCCAACTTTCAAAGGACATGAGCGCAGACAGAAGGTCAAAGCTAGGTGTCTGTACCCAACCAACCAAGCCCCCCCAACTCCCTCCCTCCCTCCTCCCCTCTCTCTCTCTGCTCTATAGGGACTTTGAACTGGCAGGATCAAAAGTGACTGGGAACAGTTTGGTCTCATTCCTCCGCCACTCAGATGCTTTTCCTCAAATGCTTTAAAGAAAACCTCATAGACACTATTGGATCTGATTGAGCCTCTCTGTTGATTTTTCACTCCTTTTTTTCTCCCTCTTTCTTGGCAGCCCGGTTCAAGGTAAAAAAGCTGCGTGAAAGAAAAAGAGAGAGAGAGAGAAAAAAAGATACTGCACTACAGAAAGCTGATCCACAAAACAACTCCACTCTTCTTTTCTGACAAAACATCAGTAGCCAAAGGGCAAGGAGATCTGCATGGCGGAGCCTCTAAAGAGAAGGACACTGGTTGAAAATGAAAGGACATGAGAAGTACTCCTCTCTGTCATTCCCCTCCTTCCAAAAGAAGCATTGATTTCCATAAGAAAGATGGCATGCAGTTTCTCAGTGGCGAGTATTCCCAAACAATATAAAGCAGGGGAGATTAAAGAAAGGCGGAAGCCAAGCAGCACCTTGTATCAGCGCCTCTGCTGTAGCACAGACTGAATCAATTACTACTCAGCAGGCTAAGCTCAATTAAAAAACACCACAGAGGGCCTGATTGCGGAGGTACTTACTGTAGGACAACATGAAGAGGTCTAGGCTACCTATCAGCCTTTCAAGGCCACTCAAGGGCCAGAGTGAAGAGACTTATTCTACCTTTGAGGTGGATACATTACACCAATTCAATCAAAAACAGCCACATGCATAAAGACACACGGACTTAATTGGCCAAATTTCCACCCAATAAATAAAGTATGGGGGGAAACAAGGTGGCGAATCACCTTGATAAAACACAAGTAAACTCTGTGTAAATGACATTCCTCTACTTGGTGGTTTCATTGTATTTGCTTGTACTTGATGGTATATGAATCTCAGCGATGTGTCTCCACCTGAAAGACAGCCTGATGGGGAAACACTGGAGCTCTGTTCCCTCCAGTGGGTATTAGTCTCGCTTTCAGTGCCTGTCCAGCCCCTTTCATGTCACCCCATCCTAAAGCGGTGTTTCTCCCATAAAGGCCCATTCAGGCCACTGTAGGGGAATGTGCCACAGACCAACGAGGGTCCACCAAATCCCTTTATTTGGAGCTGAAAGGAGCCAGGTGAGGAGGATATTGGTTTATTCATCGAATCTGGTGTTTTTTTTGTTTTTGCAAGACAAGTTAAGTGTTTTCGTTTTATTCATATGCAAGTTTTTCTCACTGGCTGGATTTACTCTTGTTAAATTAAAGGATTAAATATAATTTATATGCCATGAATTTCTATATTTCTTTAAAAATAATAAACAGAGTCAACAAACATCAGTCAGACTCATTAATCACTTGGATATTGTGTAGATACTCCAGTGGGGAAAACCATCAGAAAGATATTTGTCAGTTTCTGTTTATCTCTGATACAGAAGTTCAGACCTGATGAGAGGTGAATTCCCACAAGCCCCCACCCCCCTCCTCTAGCTCCTGAAGGGCATAAACAATACATTTGGAGTAATTTACCTGAAGGAAGCCTGAGGGACCTGCAAAGGTGAACTCCTATTTACCATCATTAAAACTACAAATCACTTAATACCAATATAAACAGCTCAGCTATTATGTTGTGCAGTGCTTGGGAGTTCACGCATGGATAAGCAAAGATCTGAATCGCGGAGGATGAATTGAATGAATTAAAACAGCCCTTGGTAACAACATGATTAAAAAGCTGTTACATCAGAACCAAACTGCACGGCTGACGCTAAGTCCAACACTTAAAAGAATCACGCCGAAAAAAGATTGAATGTTGAATGTTTTAAAATGATTAAAAAGAGAGCAGTAATTCATTTTGATGACAGAAATGATAACCTACGGTGATTTGCGCTGCACTTAATCTTCATCTAAACAGGACTTCAGCCTTTGCGGCCATCTAACCCTACAGAGGAAAATAAGAAAAAAAGAAAAAAAAAAGCGGAACTAAGCCATTGTCATTTAAAACGGTACGAAGGTAGCAGCCAACCCCTTACCCTTAACTCTGTTGTGGACAGATTTCCCCTGACAAAAATTAAACTAGCTCCTACTTGGCACTTTATTATCTCTTCAACTGAATGATTTATTGTTTGTGGAGCGAAAGAACCAAAGAGAGGGGGAAGATTACATTTCCAGCCAAAGCTCAGGCCTGATCTCGTTTTTTACTCCCTCTGTCCAGGAAAAAAGCTCCCGACAAACAATAATGTCAGCTGTAATTGATCGGAGGTCGCCGGCTGGGCCTGCAGTAAAAGCACACTATTTAAGCGACAATCGGCCCCGCGCTCTTCAGACGCTGGCTAATGAAGCTGTCTGTCTGGGCTATTTACCTTCTCTTAAATGGAAGGGGAGAGATGTACTGTAAGAGACAGGGCTGGAGAGGATCTGCCTCTCGCTCCCGTGAAATAGGACCTGCACATGCCTCAGGAATGTATAATTGGTTGGCGGAGCCAAAGCTGTGGATCCGGTGCTAATTAAATGACTTGTTTAAAGCCTATCTGTCTTTGTTTGGGAGGCTCTGGGCTTCAGAACAATGCATTGTAAATGCTGTTGTCAAACAAACATTCCTGGTTATCCTTTGATTTGAATTGAACAAGACAAAAGGCTGATTTGCTCAGTGCTAAGCCTTTTGGTTTTTCATGGTGTCGAGATATTTTTTTTTCCCCTCCTCTGATCTGTCAAACTGAACAGGACCATTCCAGTCAAGCAGCTAAATGGACTGACTCACTGCACAATGCGTACGCAGTCTGCCGCTGCACAACAATCTGAGTTTTCCTCCTAATTGCGCTTGTAAAATGCCCCCATGTCGTGTATGTATTTCTCCAACAAAGGTGAGACGGTGGCGCAACACACATGGAGTCTTTGTTGTGGTCATATCAAGGGTTTGCACACCAGTCCCAAAAGGAAATGAATGGCTCATGAAAAAGTGTCTGTCATGCAGCAAGACATTTAGAGGTTTCTCCATAGCACTAATCAGCTATTCATCTTTACTATAACTGTTAATCTCCCAAATCAGAAGCCCTGGCATGTGAGCTGGGGGGAGCCTTATAGCCATTAGATCAAACATAAGACACGGGCTCTATAAATATGCTGTCTGGCATGGTGGTGCCACTTTATACAGCAGAAGTGCATGCTTACATATACACAGAAACACAACTGCTCTCACTCGCACACACACACACATACGCACACACGCATACACAAACAAGAAAAAACAGACACACACACAGATGGCAGGTTCAGTCAAGGCTGGTGAGTCCTGTTTCTCATTAAAATGGGGGGGGTGGGGGGGAGGAAGGTATTGAGCTTTGATGTAGCCACCCACAGCCCCTCAGTGTCATTGAATGAAACTTTGAAGCCTTTTGTGTTTACGCAGTTAATGTTGATAATAAAGCAAACATCTTGTCTTTGTTAAATACCTGCCGCACAACTCATGTATATGCACACACACACAAAGACACATGTGTGCGCGCACACACACACACACACACACACACACGCATGCATGCGCGAACAGTCACATAAAAAGAATACATCTCGCCGTAACAAGGAGAGGTAAACATGAAAACATATGGGTACACACTCAGACTGTGATGCAGTGGAGATAATTGTGTATAGGTGCGTACACACACACAGACACATACACACACATGGAGCCGGCCAGACATAAAAACACATGCAAACAATATGCTTTACATTCCAAGAGCAATGATGACTGGATACATTTCAATCCCGTTCTCATCAACAGACAAGATGTGTTTAGTATGTCAGGATAAAGAGATAGACTTTCCAGTGATTCAGGTGGGCAGAGATTCGCTGCCAAGATGCCTAATGTAACATAATGTAAGAGAAACCATGATAAGAAAACATTTCTGGTTTGATGAGGTAACATAATTGCTTTCCTACCCAAACCACTGGAGTGTAACATGTGGTAGAAATTATGGAGGAGACAGACAGAGGTGTTTGTCCTTTAAGTGTATAAAATCTAAGGCAGGCAACTTTTATAGGATAATTTAAATCCTCAGCTCTAATGGCACGCATTCCTTATGAAATTGAAAGATCAATCATCTCTGTGACAGATCTGTTGTGAAAAAACTTCTTCCTATCTTTGAAGAGAAAATGCTAAACACGTTTCGCCGTCCCCCCCTCTCCGCTGTCGCCCCCACCCACCCGCGCTGGCCCCCCGTTTTAGCTGTCTATTCGTCTCTTTGCTGAAAATGTTAACGAACAGGGCAATAATCAAGCCATATGCTTGCATGTGGCAAACCTCATTACAGTAAATGACCTTTACCAACCAATGCCAACATCCTTGTGCTTGATAACACTGAGCGTATAGAGCGAGGGAGACAATGGTGGGGTTTAGTTAACGCAATCATGCATATGGCTGGGGGTGGCCGGTACAGCCAGGCCTTCAGGACACATTAACCAACAGCATTCTGGCTTCTGTAATTTGGGTCAGAACCAGGCTCACTTTACATTTGTCACACATCACTCTTGATAAATACACAACATCGGCGCGAGAGCGGCAACATCCGATCACTGACAATAAGCCGGGGCAGGGAGAGTGCTGTGAGCAGAAGAGGAGAGCAGAAGGAGAGGAGAGATATTACTAGCAGCTGTTACTACTGCGGGTGCAATATATTCAAGCCCAATCAATAAAGCTCCTACAGACAGTGACACCCAAGCAGACAGAGGAATCATTTTCATCTGATACTTAGCAAAGGCTCCCCTTTTAAAAAGATTGCTTTCAGTCAATGACAACCAGTTGTCATTTGACTAAGGCTCCTGAAATGAAATATATTGACGAGCGTTATCAATCACGGCCCACTCTGTCGTCATATCACTTTGTTGGAAGAAAGGATGGCGGGCGGAGTTGGTGTCGGGGGGGTGAGTGGGTGGGTTGGTGTAGTATGGTATGGTATGGTGTGGTGGGGGGGGATCAGTTTGCATGTGGTCATCAGATCATCCGTTTTAATTACAAAATTAGCATCACTACCTCCTGTGCTCTCACTTCCTCCATTACAATCACCTCGTGAGAGAAAATCAGTAATGCAGTGTATAGTTTATAGTTGCAGTGCTAATGAGTTCAAGGTGAACCGTGTGATGTATCTGACTCTAATGTGAATTTTATATCAGTCCAGGAAAATGCAGTTAGTTTGGATTTAATTACATTTATGTACACAGATCAAATAAAACATAACACTGCGTTGAGGTTATTTCAATTATTTTGTTGGTGTGATGCTTTGTGCGGGATTCTAAACACAATTTATCCCGAAATGCCTTCCTCTGTTTGTTCACACTGTGAAGGACATGCTGAGATTGTGAAATTCCTTAACATTGTTTGAACTTGCTTGCTCTCTCCCTCTTTATCTTGGTCCCAGAGGAGCGGCTGTGTGATGGCGAAGATGTCTGGGCTCAGTATGGCTGATAGCTCTATTTGGATGAAGGTTCCCATATCATAATTGAGAAGAAACACCTTCCGTTTCGGGCAACCGAGAGAGTGTTTTTGTGGAACAGAACCAACTATTTCTATCACCACGAAACGCTCTTTGATTCTGCCACTGATTGCCGCACAGTGAAGCATTGGAGCATTTTTACGCAATAATCACAGTAAAAGAGATCGTCATTTTCTTGTTGTCGTCGCCGTATCGCCATTACTGTTATTGTGTACACTGTAATATTATTACTCTATGCTAATGTGTCCTCTTAGATGGTAATCATAGTGAAATGAGAGCACATGATATCCAGGCTTTAATGCTGCAACATTGTAGTTGTGTGTGTGTATGTGTGTGTGAAAACTGCTCCACAATCTATGCAATTACACGCTGTGTATATTTCACATTACTCCAACCTGCGAAAGCTCATCATCACTGAAAGGTTGAATGTCATTTATTACACGTATCACATTTACACCAAGTGACATTGTCTTTTCAAATTGTGTTGTCTCTTCACTTTCAAAGGTCAGCCCCTTCCCTGGCTAAATTCAACCTGACAGAGAATAGTGAGGAGGGGACAGCCGAACGCATGCATCACCCCCACATCAAAGCGCTCCAAATTAATCTATCCAATTAATGAAGAATGAGGCCTAATGTTGATGAGGGATGACAACTCGACTGGTCAGTTGTTTTTTATAGCTCTGCTCCTGCTATTGTGAACTAACCGCAAGAGACAATCAAACAAATATTTCCGTGACATGAGGTTTGTGCAGCGTGTTGTCTCTCCCTCCTCGCGTCTCCTCCTCTCTGTAACGCCGCAACTCCGCTGCCACTCAAAGATGATAGAACTTGATATGGATCATTACGGAAATAATGTTTAATCAATTCCCCCAGTTATTGTAATCTATTTCTGCAGTTGTCTGCGTTCGTGTATTTTGTAGCTACATCAGTGTGCCTCACAATTTCCCAATCATGCATATTCAAGTGTTACGCTGATGCTTAACAGCCGACGCAACTGGAATTAGAACGAGGACATTAGACTTCATTAAAAAGAGAAATCATTATCAGGTTTATCTTTTGAAATGTCTATTAAAATGTGTGTGTCGTTCTTCACTTATCTGTCACCTGGTTCCCATGAGCCTGGCAGACTAATAGAGAGATGGTGAGGGCTAAAGCCCAAGAGAGAGACAGAGACCCATCAAGCTCTTCACTCAGGCTGGAAGGCTGTCTGTCTGCTCTGCTACTCTCTGTCTAGCTCAGTGTGTCTGACTCAGTTACCCCCCACCCTCCCCAATCCCCAACACTGGCAGCTCAAATGGACCCTATTTTGTCCAGTTCAGCCGTGATACCTCAGGAAAAGGGAAAATCAAAACAAGCCACATTGTAATGGCATAAATCACGCAAGACAATAATGTGTTACAGTGAAAGAGGTGTTGTATGTTCGCGAAATGAATTCTATTCAGCCTATGGCTACAATCTAGTCTCTCTCAAGAGCTTCGACTGACAAAGGCTCCCACAAGAGAGCTAGAGAGGAAGATGGATGAAGTTGCCCCTAGACACTCATATCAGGTCAGTATGTGCTTTATCCCCTAATGGTTAAGGTTAGGATTGAGTAGGGGGTGATACTAGATCTGAGCCTGAGGGCCAATGTTCTGTCTAGAGGAGCAGGAAGTAGCCACCATCCTCCATCATGGCCCACATTTAGCTGCGCTGGGCCACCAGCACTAGAGCAGCTAGCAGGTTGGAGAGAGCACAGCTAGCTAGTTGGATGTGTCCTTCCACCCAGAGAGCTTTATTATTAGAAAGGACATAAACAGACTAATTAAATCGCCGCAGTGGAGCTGGGCTGACAGCTGGCGCAGAGAGTGTGACCAAACAGATCCCTATCAAAGTACAGAAGCAGTGTCTCTATATGTGTCCTGCTTTTGTGTGCATGACTGTCTCTCTGACATGCATGCCTCTATGTTCTGTTAGTGTATTGTACATGTATGCACGGCTGTAAATTTTTTACCCGTTTTAGACGTGCATTTGTTCTATAATTGACGACTATCATTTTTTTTCCCACCGCAATCTCATTCATACACACTGTCATCTTAATGTCTTATTTATCGGTCTAGCGCAAAGCACATTTACTCACGGATATGATCCAAAATGGTACAAATGCTATCCAGCAGAGCAGTAAACACTCCAGTAATTAGTGCATGGTCTCCAGGCTGACTCCACTCAGCTCTGCAGCATGGCCAAGCGCGGACCCCATATAGAGAGGAGCCTAGTTATGCATTGATCTCAGAAAATTAAGGCTAACTGTCCCAGATTGCGGCGTCTTGATGTACCTTCTGGATGGGCAATGTACTATACATGTATTGTTTGTAGAGTAAACAAGATGATTTGGGCTCGCTGTGCTTTAAAATGAATACATCTTGAATAATTAATGTGGCCCCTTAAAGCGTTGTTATGTGTGTGTGTGTGTGCGTGTGTGTGTGTGACCGCGAACGCAAAACCACTGATGATGAGTGTTGGGACTCAGCCCAGTCAAAATGGTGAACAAGACTGCTGCCCTTCTCTTCTCTCTCTCTTCGCCCTCTTCTCTTCCCCGCTCTTCTGCCGCTCCCCTCAGCTCCTCACCTGGAGCTACTGCTACAGCTCTCCAATGATACCTCCACTGGTAGCGCCGCAAGTGCCTACCAACGGATTAAAGAAAAGGAACCAGCTAACACGACGCAAGCTCTGCTAGTTGAGCTACGGAGCCACAAAACAAAGCAAGACAAAGACACAATCACTGGACTTGACAAACCGCAACAGGACCGGCAAAACGGAGGATTACCTTGCACCTTGAATAAGCATAGAGTACTTCAACCATGCCAATGTATGTATTGATTGAAATGGCTGTCTGGTGCCCCGAGGTGGATTTAATAAAATTAAATCCCATTAATAATTTTTATAGTAATTATTAATATTTTGGTATTGACTAAGTTGTGCTAGAGCACAACATGAGAAAATATGGTTTTAACAAGTCAATAATGGTGAGTGCAACAAGACTGGCCTAATCAATGAGGCTGCAACGTTTGCAAACAAGGACTTGAATTATAACGCCAATAATTGATCTCTTCCATTTTTTCCTCTCTCCTTTGTGTGATGTCATTGTTCATTGATTGTTTCCTGTCAGAGAGGGATGATGGGAAGTTTCAGTTTGTTTTTGCTGTGACTTTTGCCCCCCCCCCCCCCCCCCCCCTTTCCCTTCCCCTCCACCTTTCCCTCTTTTTCTCTCCCCCCTCCCTCTCCCCTTCCTCCATTTGAAATTTGCAAGCTGTAGCACCAGCTTAACCAAAAAGGATTAAGTCCCATACCCAACTGAGAACACAGATAATGCTCAGTAATTGGTAAAAAATGAAGATGAATGGGACAGCTAGATAAGGACCAATTAGCTGCTGGGAGTGTACAGCTGTGGTCTCCTCACAGAGCGCTCTCAGGGGCCAAGGCCCCCTCATTCTCTCTCGCGCGAGCACGCACGCATACACACACGCCGAACGCACGCGCGCACGCATGCAAACATGCAAGCATGAGGGTGGGGCTCGCAGAAATTAGCCTGATGACCCTGGGAAGAGAGAATGATGCTTCCTCATCATCTCACCCAGAACCTCTTCCTCTCAACTCTCAGTCAGGCAACACTCCAGGTACCTGTCACCACCCGTCCAGTCTCAGCCTCGCATGTGGCTCCCCCGCTCCCCGTAGGGCGCAGACAGCCTGGACTACAGCCACACATGTGAGACAAAGGGCTTTCAGGTTTTTTCCAAGTTAACGCTGCAGAATGTAACTCATCACGCAGCTTACTGTAGTTATTAGGGCAGATTTTTAAAAAATGTCCGATTGTTAGTGTACGATGTGTGTGCGCTTTCTCTTCCTGCGGTGCCGTCTGTTGGCGAGTTGTTGGGTTGGCATGTCGTGGCATCATCTGGCTGATGACAATGGAATTCCCATATCTAATTACAAACAAGATTTCAGCTCCATTAGAGTTGTGTGGTGAGGAGTCAGATGAGTGGCAGGGCAGCACCCAGTGGCCAAAGAGAGACAGAGGGTGAAACACGGGGAAGTAAGTGAGACAGAGCAGAAACCAGACGGAGAAAAGAGGGACAGGGGGGTGAATGTTGTCTTATCCTTTCTTCCCACTCTTTTTCTAAAGGGTCTCTGAAACACTTTATTTTCCTTCTGCAGCTGAAAAAAGCAATTCCTTTCTCTTGAAATTGGCAGGTGTTTGTTAGTGGGCAGCTGACAATATTTTCTCTCCCAGTAATGAAGGTTGTGGCTGGGGTCAGTGCACTGGGAGGGAATGGCGGGCTGTTTATCCCCCTCAAGGCCCCGCGCCACACGTGTTTTGCTTGGTTTGTGATCTGTAATTGTGGCATTTCCTGAGAGGCGCAGGAACAATCCACATTGTGCTTTGAGAGGGCCCTGTCTGCCCAACTAAGGAGCGTAAGAAAAAAAGAAAGGAGGAAAAAAAAAATCAAAGACAGACGCCCACACACCTCTCATTCTGTCTCTATACATTTTTATGTCACCATATGTCCACGTTTCATCTGTTTCATCTGTCTCTCTCATCTACTCTGCAAAAAAAAATACCTGTTTCCTCTCTCTCCTCTCACTCAGGATGTTTGGTTATTTTGGCTGAGAGTTGAACTGGCTGTTTTTTCCCCTTATAATTAATAACATTGATGCAAACAGGAAGGTCTAATTGTGATGAATATTTAATGCGAGGCAGAAACATTAGCCTGTTCAGTTTACATCAACACAAAGACAGCGACGGGCAATCCAACTCTACAAACAGAACAGAGTGTCCTTCACTGGCTGTCTCTGCGGTGCTTTGCTTTAAGTACTTCACAATACAAGATATGCTTCTGACAAACACTGAGATGAGGCACCTGTATTTTAACCTGAGAAGGGTGTTGTTTTTTTGTTTTTTCAACGGGTTTATGTAGTAGCTCTTTCTGATTAAATGGATCCGTGTCCTTAGTGGTATTATGAGAGGCACGCTCATTATCATATCAATTCACTATCATGGTTGGTAACATCATTTGTAGTAAGTAAACACGTCCGCTTGTGCGAGTCTTAGTTTAAGCTGGATGATTATAAAAACTACAGTCCATTTCCTGAGAGCAGCTGTGGTCTGAGTCAGTCAGAAAACAGCATGAAGTCATACCCCAGTCGGTGCTGTGAAGCACAACCAGTCCAGTCCCAACAAAGCAACAGCCAAATACAGTCCTCCCTCTGCCCACTCCGCACTATATCAGTCAAGTGATTTATAAGTTTAGATTGCGATTGGATAATAGGCTTGAGAGCTGGACATATTAGGCATTCACAGTCCAAAATAGTTCATGAAAACATACAAGAGTGACACACGTTAGGAATGTTAAGTAACCCCGTAATCATGCTTTGTTTTAAGTCAGTTCGTATCCTTTTTTTCAAAATTACAAAATGCTTCCATTTAAAATAAACACACGAGCGGAAGCCTGGGGCTAGATGAAGAAGACGGCATACTGCTCGCTGTGTTTCATAGCCCTGCAGTGCAGAGAAGGCCATATTTCTCCAGCGTATTATCAGGATGACTCCTGGTGGCCACCCTGTCACAGGAGAGTGCTTGATATAAACAAGAGATTGCTGCGACACCCAGTAATCAATATTAGGATGGTTTCAGTACCAAACATCATTTGTCTCTGCAACCATTCCTTTGACCAAACGAAGCATTAATTCAAATCATAAATCTGAGCTGATTTAAATCCGAGGAGAGTGAGGGAGAGAGAGAGGCCCCTGTCTGACTGCCTGCCCCTAATGATTTATTTTCTACATTTCTGCGAGCGAGAGATTTGTCCATACTCACTGACAGGTCACCTTCAAACGCCAGTGGCAGACTGTTCATCACCATGCAGACGAGCATCTCATCGCTGCGAGTAAATATTAAAGGAAAAGAATCCAATTGATTGTGGATGGGGCCGAGAGGCGTCACTGCCATATATTTCACTCAGAGAGCTAATGCTGTGGCCCATGCACCCACACCTAGAGCTGCTACCCCTTGCCAGAATTATGATTCTAGCGGGAGCCTGTGTGGCTGGCTGTGGGCTCAAGGTTACAATTTAAATTGTAAAAAGATAAAACAGTTTCTTATTAGCTCCATTGCCATAGCCTTGCAGTTGGTACTCACATTTATCTTTATTTCCGTGACCTCGTATGCTCGTATTCTCTTTTTTACACACTCCATTCTCTCAGAGTGATGACCTCACACTTTATGCATTTTGCATTGTTAAATCTGCTTAGAAACACATCCTGTTTTCATCCCGCACGCCATAAGCTCCGTGGTGTCAAGTATTACTGTTGAAATGTATTCAGGAGTCGAGCCATTTATTACTGTAAATGAATCAAAACCTCCATTTAGCAACCAAAGCTACAGGGATTACATTTGGTCTATAATTTGGAATGGGCTCATGAATCCGCACTAACATACATTATCTTTCTCTTTAATACACTAAGTGGTTCTGTGTGATATTACGAAAATCCTTCTGCATTTTAGGGCTAATAATTAATTGAAATGGCACATAGTGGAAAAAAAACAGTGCTCTCACAGCAATTCAATTAGACCTTGTTAAAAGCTGATAGCTTTGGGAAACAGTTCACAGTTTCACTTAGCTATTAAGAATGTTTTTTTTTCCTATCCTTTAACACAAAAGTGTAACACTTCAAAGTACAACACGACTTACCTGAACAGAGTTAACATTCACACTGTACCCAAAATGAATAAAAGTGATATTAACCAAAAAGCAGCATAGAAGAGATTTCAGACTAGCTGTGTGTATAGGAGCAGCTCCTCTGGCAAAAAAAAGAGGTGAAAGCTGCACACATTCATCCTCAGTAAACCTGCAGCATGTGATGTTGTTCTACCTCTGGGTCAAGATACAGAAACATGAAAGACTCAGTCATAACTCAGTGGTCCTACATCTGAATCAATGGAAATTCTACAAATCCTTCGATTTAAGAAAGGTTTATAGATTTCTTCATAAATCTGCACCATTTTCAATCTTTTGTGAATTTTGATGCAGATATGAGCCAGGATACAAAAAGAGAAGAAAGAAAAAAATTGAGTTGATGGGTGCGCATACAGTACTCACTGCTAGCTTTAACTTGATGGTGCTCTGCCCATAGGCGGGGCAGATGAAACTTTGTAGTTTTAAATGGTCATTACTGAGTGATGAGACAGTTGAAATTAATTCTTCTACAAAGTAATTTAAATAAAGATTTGGGTGTTTTCTTTTTTTAAAATCATGACAGTAAATCATCAAATCTTCATTAGTCCCAATCAGCATTCAGTATTATATTATTATTATTATTTTGTTGCAGATGCATAGCGAGATTCAAATTATAGTTAATTTTTTAACATTTTTCTGTATCTTTTATTAAAAGGATGGAAGAGGTGTGAGGTCTCTCATTGTTTCAAGTATGTAAGTCTTTGTCTGCACAGCCACAAATAACAGTTTGCAGCAAGCGTTGTGAGAGTACGGGTATGTTTATGTTTGTGACACTGTGTGTGTGTGTGTGTGTGAAGGGCATCCTCACCGACGCTGGAGCTGAGGTCTCCATTCTCTCCGTCGGCCCCATGGTGGTTTGCGTTGCCGTGGTAGCTGCTCATCGCCTCCAGCTTGATCTTCTTGACCTTCATGGCCTCTGCGATGGCTGCGTTGGCAGCTGCTGCCGCCGCTGCTGTCAGGCCTGGAGAGAGCAGGCAGAGGAGACAGAGCTCTTACAGACCGCTACATGTCTGCTGGGGCTGAGCCACTGCACCTGCAAAACCTTTTCAAAAAACCTGCCCTCGCAGAAAAAAACAAAAAAAAAAACAACGAAGGAGGAATTTTGAAACAATAAAACAATGAATAATTTTATACACTATGCGGAATAAGCGCCTATGAGATCAAGGCTTGGTTTTTCATCTTCTGACAGGGGATATCTTCACAGCAGGTTATCATGATGATGGGATGGATCCCTGTGTGTGTGGCAGCATATGATTTTTATGAATGTTTCACCAACCCTGGCATTCCTCCCCACTTTATTGATGTATTTCTACCTTGATGGGAATAGATGCAGTCAAGATAATAGTGCATGATGTAAGCATTTTGTGTGTACTACTCATAACGCACAACGTTTGTGTACATATAATGGAGGCACGGTGATACGGTGTGACACGCCGGAGAGAAAGTGAAACAGGAAGTGAGACAGGTGCAGCATGTGAACGAGC
The DNA here is from genome assembly GCF_045865225.1 of Trachurus japonicus. Classification (NCBI taxonomy): domain Eukaryota; kingdom Metazoa; phylum Chordata; class Actinopteri; order Carangiformes; family Carangidae; genus Trachurus; species Trachurus japonicus. The sequence goes on from NC_140927.1 coordinate 21,991,142, forward strand.
ATGGAGCGAGGACTGCGTCTTAAAAGACCTCTTAGTGAGGCTATTTGTAATGTATTCATCAGATCCAAATCACCCAGAATAATGCCCCGACATTGGTATTCAAATTCTTCACAGCTATATACTGTAGTGCTTCATAATAAGAGGGCTCTTCTCAGAGTCAAGGCCAGTAATCACGCAGAATGGAAAACTATAAACAGTGTACCATGGGTTCAAGTATTTTATTCTTTAATACTTGAAAATGGCTTTGAGTTTATTCAGCACTTAAGAGGGCCATGTATGAAAATTAACTGAGGGACATGATCTGTTAAAGAAAAAGAGAAAAAGGAGGCAATGTATTCAATTCAAAACCTTCCCTTTACATTCTCACAACACATATAAAGGACTTTTGAAATGGGAAAAATAATGAGGCGACTTGCAACAGGAGCTGCAAACTTTTGTAAAGTGTGGTACATACGGTAGACTGGGCATAAAAAATAAATTCATGAATTAGAAAATCTGAGAAAATTAAGCATTGTTTGTGACATATTTTGTTTTATTTATGTTTGTTTGCACAACATTATTTAGCCCTTAACTGCCCATAAAATCAAAGAAATCTTGTCTTGTCTTTGCCTGTGACTGTCATCAACCCACACAAGTGTTTGTGTTGCGCTGCTTTATACAATGCAAAAATAATAATACATTCTCTAATATGGATATTGCTTTCTCATTTTCTATCAATGTCTGACAACATGTCAGATATTTTTTGAGAATTTGAATGGATTCTTCTGAGGCTCAACGCTGCTGTTTTCTTGAGCAGCCTAAATGACTATTGACACCACATTTTAAATGATCATTCACATCTCCACCGCCACCTCTGAATATATACTGTAGCAGCGATATTTTACATGCTCGTCCACCTCGATCAAAACGGACTTTATATGATTGATATAGTAAGTCTGAGATTATAGACATACATATGCTTAGCACACTGCAGAGATCATAAAGCACTGGTTTGTCATTGTGGTACTTCCAGGGTTCTGGTGTATCGAACGTGACTGAAATCTTTATTCATGAGGCTGGTCTCAAACAGCAGGGACAGATAGTGGTAAAGCTCCTCTAGGCCTGGCGTGTCTCTGGAGAGTCCCACGACTCTTCTTGCCAACCCTAGCAACAAAAAAATCACAGCCGCATGGCAGGAAAAAGATGTGTACCTATTAGTGGAATCACTCATATCCACAATACAGTATATCACCTGCCCTTTTTTTTTACACAGGCTGCTTACACTTGATATGCAGGTTTGCCTTACGTTTGATGCAGAACAAGGCAACGTCTGCGTTTATCATCACTAAGCTGTCACGTCTTCATGATGGGACTCAAGAGAAGCTATTAGCCATTCAGTTGAGGGGAGACACAAGTACAAGGAGAGGTAGAAATCAAACATGTGGCTTTAATAGATACACACAAGCATGCGCACACCACACTGAGGCATGGGCGCACACTGACAAACACATACACAAGAACAAACCAGCCCAGCCCGGGCACCCTCTCTCTCTGCACTCATCCCCCAGCTGATAGGCAGATGGCGAGAGTCACTCTGAGCCACTGACATGGAGGTGCATATAATTTAAAGCCTTGTTTGCATCTTAAAATACATCAGTACCATATTGACGTACAGTATACATCATGTCAACGAGGGCCCTCTCGTTTGCAATGGGCCCTGGCTGCTGTTCCATATGCATAGGCAAGAGCAGGAGTAGGGGGAGTGGGGGGAGTGGGCATTGCTTCATAAGAAGGTGATACTTTTCCACATAATGAATGTGGCCTCTGCCCAGTCTGAAGGTCAGCCTTCATTTGTGTATAATGGGCAAGAGTCAACTGTTTTCCAAATGAGACGTATGCAGAACAGACTGCCGAGTAAATATTGAAATCACCTCTGGGCTGTTTGTGTGATAAATTCCCCCCACAAATCAGGTGCCGCTCAAAGGAGTGCCGCAGTGGTGCTCTATGATGCTCTCTAACTTTGGCTGTGAGAACATCGGGGTTTATTGCACTGCAGCCCCTCATTTGTTTCTTTTTCCTTTACAAACTGGACTGTAAACTGTAAAAAAAAAAAAAAAAGAAAGAGAAAAGAAAGAAAGGCAAATAAAAAAGTAAATGCCTCCCTGCAGAAGAAGGCAACAGATTTGGATCTAATGTTTAATGAGTAAATAAAAGATAAGAAACAGATCTGTATGATGGTAAAATTATCACTTTTCCATTTTTCATCATCATTCTCCTGCAACCTCCACCCCTTGTGTTTGACTAAGTGACAAACCACATGAATCGAAATCTTTGTTCTGATAATTGTTTCATTTCAACGGATCAATTGTCATATCCACATAACACACACCCCGATACAGTGGCTGTTAGGAGGTAGCCCGGGAGATGCAGGCGCCCAGCAACAAGTCTATTAAGCCACTAGAAGTCTAAACGTCAACAAGACCAATCCCACTCAGCGCTAATCTGCATTCATTACTATGCAAACAAAACAATCCAGCCTCATATATTCTTTCAAAGTCACCTTTAGATTCAGACACTTTCTCTCTTATAGACACACGGTCAGAATCCTCCTGAGCACAAAACAAACAGCCCATCACGGCCGCATGTAGAGAGCCGCACCAGTCAGTGAACAGAAAAAGGGAACATTTCAACAAATAGAGAATAGCATGGCACTGTCACATGGGGAGCACAAAACAGCAAATAACAGAGACAAGGTCTGATGGTAGCCCTTGGAGCAGCTGTCATATTAAATAATAATGAAGGATCTATTAATATGCAAAGGAAGCAGCAGCCGACTGGCTTAACGCTGTCATGCCTCTGCATATTGTCAGGATCTTCATCATTAATTAACATGCTAGCTGCCCCATACCTGCGCCAGTGTCAGAACATTCTTACAACAAACACCCCAATGCCTGTGCCCTCCGCAACTAACTCGTATAATTAAATTAAAATCAGATTAACTTCACATCAGTACACAAAAGACTGACTTTTATGACTTTCTCTAGCCGTGATAAAGGAAGGAAAAAAATAACCAGAGCTTATCTGTTGTGTTTCTGTTCATGTCTCTGTTTGGGACTGCACCATGGGCAACGAATGAAAACACACTTTATTTATCAGGCGAGCGGGATAAGTAGAGAAGAGACACTCCATGTCAATGAGCATGGTCGCCTAATTTAATGCATGGACTGGTGGCAGCGCAGCAATGACAAACTGGGGTTGGGAACGACGCGACTCTTAGGTACGCTGCACCACTTGAACTGTGCTATCCACATCATGACAAATTTAGTATCAATTACAAAGCGCGCTAACCTTCTGACAAGCAGCGAACTGATAGAGGAGGGGTAGAGGCACAAAGAACTGACACTAAATTACCTGGTGCATACTGGATCTATTTTAAAGCAGCTTGAAGTGGCACCAGATTAGATGATCCACTCTAGAAGCTGACGTGCTAATTGTACATCAAAAGAACATAAATATTACAATATGTCTCCACCTACTCTACTTGTAAGAAGAAACGGCTCTCAGTAACCGGCGCTGGTATCTCTCACACACGCACACACACTTGGTACAGTAAGGCTTGTGAGGTGTCTAGCATTAGAAAATATTGTTTTTATCGGTAAAGTAGAGGATGCACCCCGGGTAAGATGTAGGTGACATTCATTTCTCTAATGGTAAATGCAGTACTCTTGCGTTATTCAAAAGGTTGAAGCCATATCCAGGACATAAATGAATTATATTGAAGCTGCTGCTTAAGTAGTGGCCAGAGTGTGAGTGGAGGCCCTCTCCACTTTAAAGGAGATGTCATCTCAGTGTGGTGTCAGTCCACAGCAAATAATCCGATTTGAGGGCCAATCTGCCTGTAATGCATCAGCAACTGGAAAGGCTCCAGAGCAACCCCCCGCCCGCCCCCCTCCCTCCAACACCACCACCACCACCACACCAACCCCCCCGCCTGCCCGCCCCCCTCGGGCATGAACGCTAGCATGCACGCATTCAAGAGCCACACACATGTGTCTTTCACACACATATGAGGGTATTTCCTTAAATGGAAACCTAAGCATATTAAGATGTCCTTTTCTAAATGGAACCGGTGTCAAGGGCAAAGATACATATGTTAACAATGTGTTTCACATAGGCTTCTCTGGTCCTGTTCAGAGTGTGAAGAAGACGTCCATCCACCGTGCTGAATGCGGTCATTGATTTTAATCTGATGTGATTTCAGCCTATGTCTAATCTCCATGTCTAATAACTAAAAAAAAACATTTGCTGATCGCGGCTCGGCTGATGAAATCACTGCAAACAAAATTCCTTAAAACAGTGTAAAGTGAAAAATGATGCATTGGTTCTGTCAGCTCATTCTCCCTTACAAGGCCAGAAGATTAGATAATTGATTTTTCTTTCTTTCTTTTTTTTTTTTTACTTTTATTTGCCAAATTTGAGTTTGAGTCAACCACTACAGAGTGATAAGGGGCTGGGGGAGAAGCACCGGCGTCGCTTATTTACACGTGCAACACCGGGAGAGAATTGACATTCTACTGTGAACAAAACATTTCATGGAGCGTTTCACTCTTTCTCCGCAGCCCAAATTAAACTGTGCAATGACTTTTTTTTTTTTTTTTTTTTCATTTTGGCGTCTTGGTGAAGCCCGTCAGCCCATATTCCGTCTGTGAGTCGAGGCGGCAACTCATCTGAAAAATGAGCTAATCTGACATGACATGATAGTGTAAGTATTTAAGACAGATTCTCAATGTTGCTTTTTTATCATCAATCAGTACATTTGGACATGACAAGGAGATCAATTAGTTGCCTGCTTAGATGCTAACTTCTGTGTGGTCAATTATACTTCGTTATTAATCTGTCAGAATCTGTAACTTCCTTGACGTTTAATGCTTAATACCATCATCAAAACAATAAATGGTTTAATTATAACACCGAAATTGATGGAAAAGTTCTGTCTCGCCACAGTTAGGAGGCTTAAGGCAGTTATGAGAAGACCAAAAAACCTCAATTACTTTATCTCTGCCCCCTGAATACCCTGACTAAATGTCAAGATCATAGAGTCCCGCTGGGCTTAAAGGGGATGATATCAAAAGGCTTTTCTGTTGCTTTATGTTCCACTAAATAACACGGGTCTTTCTCAAGTTTGTCCTCCTCTGTGTTCACTTCGGCCTTTAAGTTCGCCTTCTATACTACAGCGCAGATAGCCAGTGACCTCACCCTATTCCCAGAGTTCAAAGCACTAGCCTGTGAGCCTCCATTGTGCTGAATCACAAGGATGGCCCAGTGTGTGTGTGTAAGATTGAATTTCAAACACCTCACACACGCTGCTTTTCTGAAGACGAAGTAGAAGAGAAACAGTTTTTTTTTTTTTTTACAAAGACGCAAAAATCAATGAGTAAAGATAATTACTAGTCTGTTGAAATTGCTATACACTAAACATCACAATGGAAAAGCAGCTGTGGTGATTCCTCTCTTTGCAAAAAGAACCACAGTTAACAGTTGGTTAAATACAATGTGTAGTGTATGCCGAGTGAGCATTCAAAGAGCTCCTTTTTGACAGTACAATATCATTAAACACATATCAAAAAGGAGAGCAAAATATGCAAATCAGAGCTCTTACAGCCACCAACATCAAAGCAGTCACAATGAAGCCAGCCACAAATAGAACAAAAGCATTAGTTGCAATAAGACTTGGCCCAGGGGTAAGTTAGG